>NC_136057.1:1255539268-1256808643 GCF_964261635.1 Lissotriton helveticus | reverse complement strand
AGTATTATTTTTTTCTTTTGTGTTCAAAGTCCTCATTCCCTGACAGCCACCACTGGTACTAACTGGTACTAACACTTGAGCGGAAGAGGTAGAAATGCCATGTTTGATCTAAAAACAATTGCAATTTAAAATCCTCTTTTGATAAGTGGGACATGATCGGTATTGGTAAAGTGCGTGATCTCTGGGTTAAAGGAAGGGTGAAGGCCTTCTCGGATCTGCAAATAGAGTATAAGTTGAGTGACAGGGAAAAATTTCGTTATATCCAGGTACGCCATGCTCTGAACTCTGTGTTGCCAGTGGGTAGTGATATTCCGGATTCCTCCCCCCTCGAAGATCGTATACTAGACGGTTATGTGCCAGATAGTACTATCTCACTGTTCTATAAGAAAATGATTAATTACCGATTGAGTCTGCTCGATCGCCTCTGTGAGGCCTGGATTGCTGATGGTATTGAACTGGATGACGAGGACTGGCAGTCCGCGATCTCCTCTCCCAAGGAGGTGGCGATTCCGGCCCGCCTCCTTCTGGTCCAACTCAAGATCCTCCACAGAATCTATGTCACCGGTCCCCGTCTGATCCATATGGGCTACTCCACGGATGGCATTTGTCGACGTGGGTGTGGTCTCCTTGGCACCTATCTCCATATCATATGGGAATGCCCTGAGGTGGTGCGATTTTGGAAACGTATACATGAGATTATGGATGAAGTTACGGGTGTTGTGATGATGCCGGAAGCCCGACAATGTTTGTTGAATGTATGGGGTCCGAATGACTATGACGTGTCGCAGCTTAGGTGGGTGACTCTGGCCAATATGGTTGCGAAGAGGGATATTGCTCAGTTGTGGGGATCCCCAAGGCCGCCTACAGTGACTGCTTGGAAAGAGAGTCTGGACTGGTGCATGTTCAGAGAGAGAACAGTGTATATGGCAAGAGGCAGGCCCAAAAAATGGGGGAAGATTTGGAACCCTTGGAACTCATACCGTGGAGATATTTGTGCACCCCCACTCACCGCTATTCCTAGTCCTTCCCAGTCGCCCTGACCTACATTCCTTCTAGCTGTGATATATTGTGCTGTTCATATGCAATTCTGCCTCTGCCTCCCTCCCCTCATCTGTATTCAAAGACTATTTTCTCCTGCTTTCATGTTTCTCCTGTCCTCCTTGAGCGCAGACCTAATGGCTGTATTATTACTGTAATGCCTTGCTTGTATGTTTTATGTTTTGTTTCTTGTGTTTCAAATAATAAAAAGTTAAAAAAAAAAATCCTCTTTAATACTAGAGTCCGATTGTAAGTCACATAAAAAGAGTAGCAGATGGACTTTGTGTATTCCTTCCAGACAATGAGACAAAGGCGTACTAGATATTGACATGATGAGCCATCCAGCCAGGATGGGAGGAGTGGAGCTGTTCCCTGCCCCACTCACATTTCAATTGGACTACCTCCAGCAGATTCACAAAAAACATGATATCAGTCCTTAGTCACTGCACTTTGTTTAGTCCACTTTATGGTAAACATCATGGCTAGTTCTCTGACATCCATTTTCCACACCGGCACCACTTGGTCGGATTTGGTATGGATTGATCAGTAAATCCCGCGTGACGTTAACTCCACCATGAGGGTGGTCTGATGGGAACTATTCTAGCTTTGCGTTACCAATCACTTTCGACAGCATTGGCTTACTTACACAACCCGCTGTTTCTGAGATACAGGTATAGGTGCACACCACTTTTGAGACCTGTTCTGCTCTGGTATGTGTTTTATATTGGCGACAGGGGAGTGAGCAGACAGGTCGCTAAATATTCCCCTTGACCCCCCACACATCATTTGTATTCATTAGTTAGAGCAACTTTTTAGTTGCGGGTCTATTTCAATGGCTGCGAACACTGTTCGTTTGCACCCTCAAAGCTCACCTAACTTAATTGTGTGTGTTACCCTTCTGCCTTCCCAGACACTGCCATATTCCCTACCATAAGGACATTAGATGATAATAACATCAATTTAATTTTTCTACGTGCTAAGACACCCCATGACACTCTACTGTGTAAACATGACAATCCTTCATAGAATACAGTCACGTTTTACTATTCAGTGACTCCTGTTATGATACATACCTTTTTAATACTAACAGAGGCACTCTCCGTGCTCTTCGCTCCATGAGTTCTTGATGTTGGTATATCCTACACCTACAGTGCAATAAAATATATTTCCCCACGAGGTACCTAATAATTTATTAACAGTGGCCGTCACCATGGTGACATTGTATATTATTTTGATGCTGCATGCTTTAAATTGGATGGCATAATTACAGCGTTTCCAACTACCACAGGGTTTAGTGAAGGTTCTTCACTTGAGAGATATTCGCCAGGAATATTGGTCCAACACTTTTTTCATCTATTCTAGACCTTACCTAATACCACAGGTCGGGCGCATGTCCAAGGGAATAGTGTCTCTTGACGTACTTTTGCGCGCATTTTTTGAGACAGCCATCGTGTACAAATACAAAACAACAGCTTGTCAGGAGACAAGTAATGTCAATAGATGTATCAAAAATAAGCACAGAAACCCCTTTTTACGAACGGCGCTATATTGTTGTATAGCTCCTATATATCCATATTTCGTGTTAAGTTAGCATAGGTACATTTTAGATTTAAACGCCATTTTTCCTTTCTTGCACCTTCTGCACACGACCCTTAATTGTTGACTTAGCTTTCAACCTAGTGGTTTGCCGTGGTGAATGTGAGAATAATATGTTATTGCTCTGATATCTGCTTTGTTTAATAAAACATGTCTGCACGGAGAGTGCTGAAGTTTCAGGAGCAACACGATATGGAATTGTTATGAGGTCTGATCTCCACGCCTTCATAGTCATAACACAAGTGCAGCCTTTGCCAACTTGGGCTTGAGGCGGGATTGATATTGCTTTGCACGAGAATTGTTAACACACTTGATGCGGTGCACATGCAGAGAGAGCTGGTGTATGCTGATGTGATTCCTTCATGCTAGGACACTAAGGTATGGGCCCGCCCTAAAACAACCCAAAGAGACCTTCTTAGATAATAATATAATATATGTGTCAGGGAGGGTGAGATATAAGTGTTGTTAACTCTTATTCATTACAGCATGTTAACATGCTGTCACCATTCGCTTTTTATGTCTTAGTAACTATGCTGATAATTTTGCTACTGATAATAAGTGTACTTGTATTATCTAAGATACTGCGCCTGAGAAGACGGCATTAGTAAATAAACATTTCAAATGCACATGTGTCTTCTTTACTCCATGTTCTGGTTTGTAATGATAATATAACGAAAGAGTGTTCATGAGTCCCACGTACCCTGAGGTACTGTAAGTTCATGTTCTGGTTTGTCTAAACATTGGGTGTTTGATATGTCCGATGAGACACTGTAGCTAGCTCGGTAAGGGGTGAGTTGGTTGCTAAGGTAAGTTTTGGTACATCCTAATTTGCCGAGGTTCCACTCCTCTGTGCACAGTTCTGTGTGAGTACAGAAACCCTGCAACATGGCGCCCAACGGTTTCGGTGGTCTTATATCATGACACTCGAGTAGTTTATCGTTCATGCCTTAACCCCTTCACTTCCGTTTCCGGAAAACGGGGTGTTGGTGAAACCTACCTATTTCTTGGAATAGGTCTTTATTCAAGCTTGATTCTTACCTAAACGGTTTCTTTGGATTACTACCCAGTTGTGCTACAAAGTATTCTTTGTTTTTTCTTGTTTCCGGTTCTGTAATGGCGGCAGCGGTGGCTATTGCGCAGCATAGTCGCGTAGCGGTACGCAACCATCTTCAGACGTACCAGGTCCCAGTAGATGGGATGGCTGTGATTTTCGTGGTATGTGCAGATCCGGCGTTTCCTTACGAGTTGTTTTACTCTTGGGTTACGTTTCCGGCTGTGGACGCTAATTCTGGTTTGTTCCACTCCTACACCGCCTCAGATGTCCCAGCTGAATATACGCCGTACAGGGCATTGGAAATACCTATTGATCATTGGCAGCATCGAGTTTGGTTTGATGGCGCCCTCCCCCACTCTATGTCCCCTGCGAGGTTAGGTCCACTCTCAATTCCAGGTACTAATTGGCCTGCGTTGGGTGGCTTTACCCCGCACCCGAATCACGGGGCTTGCACCCTGGCTGAAATTCGCAGGCTGCATGTAGTTTCCATTTCCGTGATTCGTGCTTTAGTGCAATACATCGGTCGACATCTTCCTGGTGGTCCCCAGGGGGGTGCGGCCGCTCCCATGGAACGAGGCGGTATGCGTCTCAATCCAGTGATGGTAAATTCGGTTTTTGGTGCGCGTCCTGTTGACAACGATGACTTCCCATTCTGGCTAGCAGAGAAGTTTGATCAACTGGAGGCGGTTTTTCCGAATTCTACTCCTGCTGATAAACATAGAATGTTAACGATTACTCTACCGAAGGATATTACTCCTGAACTTGCTGACTGTGACAGCTGGGGAAAAACATTTGCGGCAGTTTATACAAGGTGTTTCGGCACCCCGTCTATGACTGCCCTGCCTGAAATCGTTAGACGTGTTCAGAATGATCACGGTCCAGAGGCAGCGGTTGAATTGGGTATGCGCCTGTGTGGTTCTTTTGAGATTGTAAGTGATCTCATTCTCTCCAATGTTAAAGGAGATGCAGTTAACTTTCAGGTGTCGAATGCTTTGGCTGCTCTGCCCGATGCCGACAAACCCCGCCAGTTAGCAAAGATTGTGGTGGCCGCTTATAAAACAATTGGCCGCACAAGTAGAGGTCTAAAATATTTTCCAGTAAAGGAGAAAAAACAACCACAGGGACAATCTGCAGTGACAGATGCCCAGCCCAAGTCCAAGAAACAAAATTGGCCTAAAAAACAGACACAGGGGAAGCAGACAACGCAGACTCAGGGTAATTTTCCTGCTGTACAAGCTCCTGCGCCACCCGAAAAAGTTTATGATTTGCGCGACCGCGCGATGATTAAATCGCCTGATCGTTTTCAGGGTTCTGATCAACGCTCTCCTCGTTCCTTTCAGGACACATCGGCTCCCAAGACCGGTGGAGGAGGAGGGGGTGGACGTGGACGTGGTGGCCAACAAGGACGTGGTCAGTCCCGCCAGACGGACGGCGCGGTGAAGCAGGAGGATTCTACGCCTAGGCGTCCGCAGTTTGCGAAAAAGAAAGTCGCAGCCTTAACAGCGCATCGATATGCCACAGATAGTGAGAACGCGGCTTCGGAATCTGACGTGGGCTCTGACCTTGCTGGACAGCGCGGCGGAGATAACCATAGTCAGAGAGGCGCTGCGTCCACTACTGAGGGTGACAGCGACTGATGTCTACGTTGTGATAGAAACAGCGGATACGAGACTTGCTCCCCCTGAAAGACTATATGAAATTGTCCTGTTAATTGAAGGTGACATACAGCGTACCGTTAAAGGTGTATTTTGGGAGAATCTGTCTTCTACATATGATATTTTACTTTCGGAGGCTGACTGGCCCCCACCTTTTGTGCTCGCGGCGCCGCGAGGGGAGGAGGTAATCCTACCCAGTTTCGCGAACACTGTCTCGAAAGAGCATGCGCAGCATTTTGCAGAAGAATGGGCTCGGGCTCTCGCGCCGGCTCTGTACCGTAACCAATGTGGTTGGGATAAATTGTCGCCTTGCCACGAAATTCCGTTGCGGTCTCAGCCGCAGCCTCAACCTCAATATCCCATTCGGCGAGAAGCAAAATCTTCCGTCGCGGAAATCCTTGAACAATTGGAATATCAGGGAGTTATTGAAACGTGTGTGTCACCGATGAATAATCCCCTTTTTACTGTGAATAAACCTGACGGATCATATCGTTTGGTTTTGGATTACCGGCATTTAAACTCGCATTGCCGTAACTGTGCAGTACAGAATACCCACGGCTCTGCCCTAGTGGATAGTCTCGTGCGTAAGCGTTTCAAGACAACGCTTGACATATCCAATGGTTTTTATGCCCACAGATTGGACAGCTTTAGCTCCCAATGGACCAGTTTTACAAGCGCTGGAGTCCAAAAGCAATTCCGGCGTCTTCCAATGGGCTACAAGAATAGTCCTGGTGTATTTACCGCTCGAATTGTCTCTATTCTGGAGGCACTCGACCCTGATGCTTTTTCGTATGTGGATGACATATATCTCACAGACGACGATATTTGGGAGCATCTGTGTCGTGTAAATTCTCTTGTTTGCAACTTCGCAGACATGGGTTACAAATTCAACTTTGCAAAATCGCACATTGCTGAACACACAGTGTTGTTTTTGGGCTATGAGCTCAACAATGAAGGTAGAGGTTTGGCTCCTCACTTCTTGGAGAAGTGCGCACAATTGCGCGCACCAACAACTCTGAAAAAATTACAATCCTTACTGGGCTTTTTGAATTTCGGCAGAACTTACATTCCGGAATATGCCCAGCGTGTCAAGCCTTTGTATGCTTTGATACAACCAACTTTCTCAAAATCATGCTGGCTGCCTGAGCATTCAGCCATTTTGCAATCCTTGCAGGCTGATCTGCTCGCTTCTAAATATTTACTGACTCGTGATAACCACACCAACCTGGTCATAAGAATAATTCCTGGGACGGTGGGTTTCACTTACCTCACTTTTAATGAAGGTGACACAGTACCTATTGCTTACAAGTCACACTTGTACACCTCGGCTGAGATGCGGTTTCCCACCATAGAAAAGGTTTTAACTGCTGTACAGATGGCTATTCTAAAGGAACGAGCTCTGTCACAGGGGAAACGCATGCTAGTGGTAACACCCTGTCCTCATTTGGAGGCAGTCACGAAAGCCAGTGTACCAAATTCAAAAGCTTTGCACCCTCGGTGGATTCAGTGGGCTGCGTCATTGTCATCCTCGGATGTCATGTTTATTTTTGACGCTTCCTTACGGTCGCAGGAGTTCTTGCAGTATGAATTCGTTCACCCTGCTCCTCTGGCGATGCGACCTTTGGAGGACTTCCATTGCATCATTTACACTGATGGGTCGGCGCAGGTTGCGCATGGCTCTAAACATGCCTACGTTTCCGCTTGCGCCATTGTGGTCGGTGCTATGTTGAATGATGAGTTCATTTCCAGGGAGGTACACACGTTGCCCCTGGGCGATTGCACTGCACAATTGGCAGAGCTTCGTGCTCTCTTACTAGCTTTGGAGTACGCAGATCCAAGTGTTACTACTCTAATTGTAAGTGATTCTTACTACTGTGTCCAGTCTTACAATGAAAACTTGTTCTTTTGGATTCAAAATGATTTTCATGATTCCAAGGGTAGCACAATAAAACATAAAATGATCTGGGTTCGAGTGGCAGAGCTTAAGGCTATGTTGCCACTCGTTTATGTGATTCATACTCTCGGTCATCAGCGCGTGGGAGTTCACGCTGTTGGCAACTCGCTTGCTGATGAAGCAGCGAAATCAGCAGTATCTACATACTTAGTTGCAGCAGTTACTAGGTCGAAAACCAAGATTGATAGCGACATCTTGGCAGCGATTGCTGCCTCTGAGAAGGGAAGTAAACATCCTTCGGGATTCCCTTCGAAGTATAATTACCACTTAAGTCCCGAAAAGGTTCCTTTTGTGACAATTCCCGATGTTGGGGAACGGCTGATTCCCAACTCGGATCGCAGAACAGACTTGATTACAGCGGCTCATGAAGGTGTGGCGTCTGCGCATGCGGGCGTCTCAGCCACTGTAACGCAACTACAACAACGTTTCTGGTGGCGGGGACTGTACAAACAGACGCGTGATTATGTCCTTCTTTGTGACATATGCCAGCAGATTAAACCTTCAACTGCTACGCGTCCGCCTCAGACTCAGTTGTACATTTCTAATAAACCACTAGGCTGTGTTTATTTAGATCACTGCGGTCCATTTTCATCTGATACTGCGTATAAATACATCTTAGTAGCAGTTGACTCATGCACACGCTTTGTGTGGTTATGGCCACATCGCAGTGCTGATTCCCGGACTGTCATCAGAGATTTGCGTATCTTTATAGGGATTTTTGCCTGTGGTACCTTCCATTCGGATCAGGGTCCGGCTTTCGCCTCTAAGGCGTATAAGGATGCCATGACTTCGATGGGGGTCCAAGTCAAGTTTTCGTCACCCTACAGACCCGAGGGTAATAGTGTAGTTGAACGAATGAACCGTGATTTAAAGCAATCTTTGACAGCCCGAGTTATAGGCACTGGCAGAAATTGGCTGGCTCACCTCTATGGCGTGCAGCGTGCTCTTAATAATCTCCCTAGAAGGTCTCTGGGTGGGCGGACCCCATACGAAATGCTCTTTGGCATCAAGATGTTCGTCCCTGACCTTGACGGTCTAGACTCGGTGGTTCGCGCCACTTGCTTTGACGCAGATGAACATTGCAATGTTTTACAGAATCTACAAAAGACGAGAGACACTCTTGCAAAGGAACATTTGCCCTCCACATCGGATGATGCGTTGCAGATCCCGGTAGTTGGCTGGCTACCCCAAGTTGGAGAACTGGTTCGAGAGAAGATCGACAACAAGAAAGAGTTTGGTCCCTCCTATCGAGCTCCGGTCCCAGTGCTTGGAGTGAAGGGCACAAGAACAGTCATTTTACCACCACTTCCAGGTCGTAAGGAAAACAGGTTTATTTCTATTGACAATGTCAAGATACACAGAGTGGCCGATTCTTCTTAGCATGACACCGGCTGTTTCCTGTCCTTCCATTGTGAGAAATTCAATTATGCCCACTGCTTATAATAATGAACCTGAGGTGGCCATCGAATTGCCTGCTGTTTCCACTCCATTATTGAATAATTTACCAGGAACTAACCTTGATGAGACAGACTATACATACCCCACTGATTTGTCCATGCCTGACCTGCAAGCTCGTTTAGCCACGGAATCCAGATTTTCATTTGACTCTGCTTCCCTTGCCTCGAAAAAACCCTGCAAAATTGCATTATATGCTAGCCTGTTTAAAAAACATTTTTTGATACCTCCTTGGATATACATTTGGCTGGTCCTTTTTTCAGTTTACCTTTTTATGTCAATTGGTTTTGTGTTTTATTTTTTTCGGATTATGAATGGACACTATGTCGAGGAGAGAACTTGCATTACTCATTTGAATGGAACTTTGGCCCCACTTTCCTCTTCACATTCTACACACAGATTAAAAAGAGACTTGACTTTGGTTAACATCACAGCGTGGCCTGTTCTGGATGGAATCGCGTGGGATGCAGTTCGTTTTCAGATTCATGGTCCAACGGAAGTCGTTAATGTCCCTAATGTACTAAGAGTTAATATGGGGGATGTGGTGAAACAAAACATTCGTTCTGATGATTGGGATGTTAATGCTGTGGAAAGTTTGTTTTCAGATTTGAAATATTATGCTGCTTTTGATGCTGAGGATTTATATTTAGAATCTGCTAATTATGGTGAATTGTTCTGTTACCAACATTATGGCAATCACTTCTTACACAAGACATCTTCCCGAAGGGATGCGGTTAATTTTACTCAGTGGGAACATTGCCCAGCACCAACACAAGGGAGTTCAGAAACGTTTCTTAAAAAGTATACTTATTTCACTGACTTTAATCAGTCCAATCCGGAGTCCTTTTATTTTAAATTTCACAAACAGCCACTGTCCAAGGTTCGACTTACAAATACAAAATTGTTATATTCAAAGGCCTTCCTGGATCAATTAATTACTGGAGGGTATGAGTTATGGAAGGATACCATAGACCTTAAATCAGTTTGGGGCTCAAGGGCCTGGCAGGTACAAGGCACTGAGGCTTTGCACCGTGCATGTCTCATCCCAAATCATATGTGGTTTTTAAATGAAACCATTTCCCAGACCACGTGCTTTGGATTGGCTACATCTAAAAGGTTAAACACCCCGTCTTTCCCGGAGTTGGAGGAATATGAGAATTGGAGTAATTTTACTAAATTGTCCATTAGAGATATACAGGCTCTGCTTCTGAATTCCTCCTTTAACATTTCCAGTATGACTCCCAAGGGTTGGCTGCTTTGGCACCGTAGTGCTGATTCTTGCCAAAAAAGATTTTTAAATATAACTGAAGGGTTTAAGACTGTTAGATCTGATCCCCGTTTTGATTTGAGTCATACTGTCACCTCTTACTCTGTTGGCAAGTTGTGTCAAGCTTGGCTGAAACATTCAACTTTACCTGCGGTTAAGTATCACCTTTCCAAACTGAATGCAGACGTGGATTTGAATGATTTCATTAAGGGCCCAGCTAGTGGCAGGTCGAAAAGGTGGTTATATGGTGTTTACAATGAAATTTGGAAACTCTCACAGATTGAGGCTGCTTCACGCCTTAGGGCTATTGATCAGGCAAATCTTGAGAAAGTGCTTGCAGTGGTTGACAATAGCATTAACGTGCTTTCCTCTAGAATTTACACATTAGATAATATTGTGTCGTCTGTTGTTGATATTGTGCATGATGAAGTGTCTGTATTATACCATGGTCAAAATCAATTACGTTCAATCATGCAGTTTGCATGGACACTACAGACTCTAAAAATGGGTAAAGTTCCCTGGGGATACATGAACGTTTCCTCTTTATTTGCACCATTTAATTTGACAGACAAACAACGCTTGCTTTCGATGCGTGATGCTTCCTTTTCAATGCTCCATATTGAAAGGTTGGAATCTTTACCTTTCTCTGTGGCAGAGACCACTGCTGCTACGTGGCTTATCCACGGTTTGATAACACTGCCTTTTGCTTTATATAAGTTTTCAAATTGTATGAAATATGTGCCAATAGGTCGTTTTGAACCCTTAGGTAGCGGTTTTCTTCATGAGGTCTGGTCACTCCCATACACATACAGATGTTTCAAGGATGATCAAGAGGTTTATCTGACAGGGGATGAGTGTACTGAGACTCCAGATCATTCTTTAATGTGCAGACACATACAGTTGCACGGTTCATGTAACAAGGACCGCCCGAATATGGCTTGCGTTTTACAGGGCACGCCAGTTCCTGCTATCATCCCCACGTTTAAATTGTTAGAGAATGGTAGTTATTTAATGCTCAATAATGAAAACTGTTGTGGTTTAATTAAAGGTATAACTTTCATAGTAACAGTTGGTGAGCGAGTTATTTGCTGCAGAAATGTTCTTTATCCTCCCACACGTGAACATAGGGAGTCTTCCATTTGGCCACAGATACCGACCTTGGGAGCAGAATTCAGCGGCATGGCTAGAATAAGAGCTCTATTGTCCCAGAAAGAGGTGGCCTTGAGCTCGGCCCGTGAAACTTTCGTGCTTCACATTGCTAACACCCGCACGGAGGTTCAGGCTCTTTTAAACACTGATTTGCCCTTGCATTTCGGAGCCATGGTCCGTTCTATCTTTAACGCGTCCTCCACGACGGGCCTAGCACATTTTTTTAAAGTTATTAGCGGTGGTCTTGTGACTTCCTTTGAGAAGATTTTTGGAGTCATCCCTGCTTTCTTCCATTCTATTTTTTCATCCTTGTTTGGAGGGTTTCCGTTTTTGCTTGCATTAGCGGCTGGCGCATTGGTGGTTTTCTGCCTTTTTAAATATGGATGCCCTTCCTGTGCAAGACCACGCACGGCTACTACTGACGCGGTTTCGCAACCGCATGCTTGATTACTATGGCACACTGCCGTTAGCGACTCTAAGCACGGCTTTTGGATTATCTTTTCGGTTCTCCTATTTCACCTGTGTCCAGCCTGTATTTCGCTGCCTGACCTGTGATTTCCTTTGGGCCATTGATTTGTGTCTCTGCGGACCGATATCTGCTGACGTCGATTTTGATCAACTGATGAGTCCTATCATTGCTCACGAGTTGGTTTGTTCTGACGAAAGGATTATGGCCTTGGCGGTGGCACATGGACTAATGGGTCCCTGGGATGTGTTGTCGGCAGCGCGAAATTTCTTGGAACTAAGTTTTCTTGAGAACCCACCGAGCTGTCCTCTGATGGTTATAGAGGATCCGGTGCTGGCAGATCACGTATGTTCCTTTCATCTTTTAAATTGGATGGCTGAACTGTTTTCGGATGAGGACGGTGACTTCCTCCTGGAGGCTGTTGCAGCTTACTTTTCATATACGGTCTTATCATAGACACTGCCTTAAATAGGCATGCTGATTGATAGCATTTCCTTGATTTTATTGACTTTTGGTCAAGACATTTTATTTTTGCTTGCCTATTGGCTTGAGCCACATTATATTTGTGGACTATTTTTTAGCATTAGTTTTTATTTTTTAAATTTTTATTCATGCTCGTTTATAAATGAATTCTGCTCTCATGTGATGGCACTTCTGTTACCTTATTTAGTCCGTTCTCGGATCATGGGGGGGTGTTGTATAGCTCCTATATATCCATATTTCGTGTTAAGTTAGCATAGGTACATTTTAGATTTAAACGCCATTTTTCCTTTCTTGCACCTTCTGCACACGACCCTTAATTGTTGACTTAGCTTTCAACCTAGTGGTTTGCCGTGGTGAATGTGAGAATAATATGTTATTGCTCTGATATCTGCTTTGTTTAATAAAACATGTCTGCACGGAGAGTGCTGAAGTTTCAGGAGCAACACGATATGGAATTGTTATGAGGTCTGATCTCCACGCCTTCATAGTCATAACACAAGTGCAGCCTTTGCCAACTTGGGCTTGAGGCGGGATTGATATTGCTTTGCACGAGAATTGTTAACACACTTGATGCGGTGCACATGCAGAGAGAGCTGGTGTATGCTGATGTGATTCCTTCATGCTAGGACACTAAGGTATGGGCCCGCCCTAAAACAACCCAAAGAGACCTTCTTAGATAATAATATAATATATGTGTCAGGGAGGGTGAGATATAAGTGTTGTTAACTCTTATTCATTACAGCATGTTAACATGCTGTCACCATTCGCTTTTTATGTCTTAGTAACTATGCTGATAATTTTGCTACTGATAATAAGTGTACTTGTATTATCTAAGATACTGCGCCTGAGAAGACGGCATTAGTAAATAAACATTTCAAATGCACATGTGTCTTCTTTACTCCATGTTCTGGTTTGTAATGATAATATAACGAAAGAGTGTTCATGAGTCCCACGTACCCTGAGGTACTGTAAGTTCATGTTCTGGTTTGTCTAAACATTGGGTGTTTGATATGTCCGATGAGACACTGTAGCTAGCTCGGTAAGGGGTGAGTTGGTTGCTAAGGTAAGTTTTGGTACATCCTAATTTGCCGAGGTTCCACTCCTCTGTGCACAGTTCTGTGTGAGTACAGAAACCCTGCAACAATATGCATGCAAAGGAATATTATTACCGTCGGTTTTCAACCATTTGCGCATGCGCGAGGGAATAGTGTTCTCTCCTCGCGCTTGTCCCGCCAGTTATGTTCATGCTGTATGTCCCGTACGCCCCACCGTCCACCTTGTGTCGGTTATTTAATGGGTGACGAGATTCCTTTCAAACACCTCCACTTCCGCTTTGACTCATGGACAGGGGCACCGACGGACAGGTGATTATCCGTTTGTCCTCATCTCAGCCAGCTTCTATCGATGAGAGTTTTTTCTGACTTAGCAAAGATTAGCAGTAGCCTGGTTGATCTACATGACTGAGTTGCTGAATGAAACCTCTTTTGGCTTCTCTATATATATCTTCTGAGTTTACAGGGGCCCGATATTAGAGGCAGCTATGTTGGTCATCTTTGGGCTTAGTTACTCCTCCCACTATTGTCATCTAGACTGAGCTTTTTTATATAAAACTTTCAGTCTGTGTAATTAAATAAGGAGGTAGAGAACTGTCTAGAAACTGTTTAGAGGCACCCTTACAGGTCCTTACTATGTCCTCTGACATAAGATATGTCGCATTATTGGAGTCATATGGGATGGTGTGTGGTGGCTTCGGCTAGGTAGTGGGAACCTATCACACGTTCGTTGGGTTATGTGTGTAGAGCAATTGGCTTGGGCACAGTGAAGTAGTGTACTGACTGCGTGCCTTTTTCTGCACCACAGAGCGGGGCCTCATACTCCCGAGCGGTTGCCGGGTGAGGTGAGGTCTTCACCCACACAAGGCTGGGTGAGTATCACCGGGAGGAAATGCCTCTAGGTGATTTAAGCTATTATGCTTTTTCCTATATATGCAGAATGTCAATTATTCATGCAGTTGTGTTTATTCTGTGCGGTCTCTCTGCATTCAGGTGAATGTGTTTGTGTAAGTTAGTGTTGTTTTACAATCATTTTTGTTTGTTGATAGGAAGAAGACAAGCTTCTTTCCGGCCAGTGGACGTCTAAGCATCTCAGTTCCTGGTAGATATGTACCTGTCTATTAGTAAACTTATTAATATTATTTCATTCTACACATCATTTGTAGTTATGGTTGCAGTAGCTGCTTTACCCTTAAGGTCCTGAAGAAAGCCGGGGAAATGCCCCAGTTGGCTGAAACATGTCGACCTCCTGCACAGCGCCACGGGTAGTTTGTCTACCCGGCGTTTTTTACCTTTGACACACAGATTTCTTTATGTATGCACTTTAGAATCAGTGTAGTCAATTTTAAGTATCACTTCTCACTTGAGCACTGCACTTTGTTTAGTCCACTTTATGGTAAACATCATGGCTAGTTCTCTGACATCCATTTTCCACACCGGCACCACTTGGTCGGATTTGGTATGGATTGATCAGTAAATCCCACGTGACGTTAACTCCACCATGAGGGTGGTCTGATGGGAACTATTCTAGCTTTGAGTTACCAATCACTTTCGACAGCATTGGCTTACTTACACAACCCGCTGTTTCTGAGATACAGGTATAGGTGCACACCACTTTTGAGACCTGTTCTGCTCTGGTATGTGTTTTATATTGACGACAGGGGAGTGAGCAGACAGGTCGCTAAATATTCCCCTTGACCCCCCACACATCATTTGTATTCCTTAGTCACCCTACACATTTTTGAACATGACTGGGGAGGAAAGAGAATTCCAGAACCAGATGTGGGGGAGGAAGTCTCTGAGTTTTTCTCACTTTCAATTCTGGCATCAGGTATAAATATTGAACCCTTAGACCAACTCTTCAGTTCACCCTTGGACCTGCAGAGAACCCCCAGAAGGACTTCCTTGTACTTTAGAAGGCTGCCCTGCTGCTTTAGGCCTGCTTTGTACCTCAGGGGACTGCCCTGCTGCATGAAGCCTCCCTTGTACCCTCAGAGGATTATCTGCTGCTTGAAGACTAATTTGCAGCTTGAGCCCAGGACTGCCAGAGTGACCCATGAGTCTAAATAGCTGGCCTCTGTTCTGAGTTATGGGGACATTGAAAGCTGCAAAAACCTTGAACCCATACCTGGATCCTACCTGGAGTGAGTCGTGCACTCCAAGTGGTTCCCCACCAGTCCTGGACCCTTGGAAGTGGTACAAAGAGATTCAACTGGAGACAGGGACCTTCCTGTTTGCCGCCCAAGGTGTATCGCTGGTTGGCATGACTTTGCTGTAGCTTCCCCTACGTTCTCCTCTGCATCAACAACTCCTGTTCAGTGTCTCCTCTTCTGGAGGGTATCTGGCCTCATGGAGCCCTCATCAACTACAGCTTCCAGCTTCGTCCCACTGAAAGATTTTTAACTTCCAAAGAAAGTGACAAAATCCAAATTTAGAAATCGAAACCACAACTTCATCCACCGGCTTGCCGATAATGACTCCTCCACAGGCACCGTTAGCTGCCTTCCCCACTGGACTTCACCATCTCAGATAATTTTATTCAAAAATTCTTTGAAGTCCAAAGTTTAGCCAAGAACAGGCCCAATCCATTTCATGTATCCGAATCATAGTCCATCATGGTAGGGCATACGTTTCGACAGCATGTCTGCAGTTGATGCTTTGATCTTTTCGGCACTAGTTTTTACTAAAAACTTTAAAAATTCATAACTCTTCAGAGCCTTCCTGAAGGAGTTCAGGGAGGGCGAGCGTCTGATGTTGGTTGGGAGCTCGTTCCAGGTCGTGGCCATGATGTAGGGGAAGAATCTTCACCCTGCTCTGACTCTGTGGATGTGTAGGGTTTCGGCGAGGAAGAGGTTGGCGTAACGGAGGTTTCTTTTGGGTGCGTTGGGGGTAACTCTGTCGTTGAGGTATTGGGGTCCAATGTTGTGTAGGCATTTGTAGGTGTGGGTGAGTATCTTGAAGGTGATCTTTTTCTCGACGAGGAGCCATTGGGGTTTGCGTAGATGTTGACTGATGTGTTTGTGTCGAGGGACACCAAGGACGAGTCTAGCTGCGGTGCACTCTATCGTCTGGAGCTTGCGAGCAGAGACTTGTTGATGCCGGCGTAGAGTGTGTTTCCATAGTCCAGTCTGCTGGTGATGAGTGCGTGGGTGACTGTCTTTCTTGACTCGGAGGAATCCATTTGAAGGTCTTGAGGAGGATGCAGAGGGTGTTGTAGCAGCTGGAGGTGACAGCGTTGACCTGTCGGTTCATGGAGAGGGAGGAGTCGAGTACGATGCAGAGGTTTTTGGCATGGTCGGAGGGGTCGGTCTGCCAAGGGCGGTGGGCCACCAGGTGTTGTTCCATGCAGATGGAGTGTTTCCAAGGACGAGGACTTCTGTCTTCTCTAAGTTGAGTTTTAGACCGCTGTTGCTCATCCAGGGTGCAATGTCCTGCATTCCTTCCTGGAAGTTGAGTCTGGTTGTGGCGGGGTCCTTGGTGAGGGAGAGGATAAGCTGGGTGTCTGCGTAGGAGACTCTGCTGAGGCCGTGCTGTAGTATGATGGTGGTGAGAGGAGCCATGTAGATGTGTTGAAGAGGGTAGGGCTTACTGATGATCCCTGTGGGACTCTGCCATAGATTTCCGTGTGTTCGGAGAGGAAGGATGGTAGTCTGATCCTTTGGCTTCTGCCGGTGAGGAATGATGGGATCCAGTCAAGGGTCATGCCTTGTATGCCGGCGTTGTGTAGTGTGGCTGCGAGTTTGCGTTGGGAGACAGTGTTGAATGCTGCTGATAGGTCAAGTAAGATCAGGGCTGTGCTGTGGCCTTTGTCGAGGAGGGCGCGGATGTCGTTGGTAGCGGCAAGTAGGGCGGTCTCTGTGCTGTGGTTGCTTAAGAATCCAGATTGGGAGGGGTCGAGGATGGCACTGTCTTTGATGAACTCCGTCAGTTCTGCGTTGATGGTCTTCTCTGCGACTTTCGCAGCAAAGAGGAGGTGCAAGATGGGCCGGTAGTATTTGAGGTCCATCGGGTCTGCTGTGTGTTTTTTAAGCAGGAACCTGACTTCTGCGCATTTCCAGTTGGTGGGGAAGACGCTGGTCCAGAGAGTGGTGTTGATGGTCCGTTGCAGTTCAGGTGTGATGGTGGTGGCGGCTCTCTGGTATATGTGTGGCAGGCAGGGATCAGTGGGGGCCCCGCAGTAGATGCTTTTTATGGTCGCGGCGGTCTCTTCGGCTGTGATCAGTGTCCAGGAGGAGATGGTGGGCTGGCTGGCATTGTCGGAGGGAGGGCTTGTTGTGGGGTTAGGCATATCATTGTTGAAGTTGTCGTAGAGGTTTTTTATCTTCAGATGGAAGACCGTTTGACCTCTTTTGCTCCTTCTAAATTGTTCTTAGTTCTTGATTTGGTAATTTTATCCTTTTTCTAAATTTAAACTACTCCACCTCCCTTTTGCTTAGAATGGAGATAGATCAGATCAACGTGGACAACCTCACCAAGGCAGAGCTAAAGAGGTTTTGCCAGGAGAGGGGGTCGAATATGGGAAAACAGCCTTTAAGGAAATCAAAAGGATGCAATCCACCCCAGAAGGGCAGGAAGTGGATGGTCCTGAGGAGGAGAAGGTGGACTTAGAGGAGGAGGAGGAGACCCCAGTTTCTGAACTGCAGCAACCTGAGGAGTAAGAGGACAATTTGTTCACCAGAGTGCAGCCCCCTGGGAAGGCAGGAAACAGTTTTCCCTCCCACAAACTGTCCCTGGAGGAGCTGGCAGACAGGAAAGCAGAAAGGAAGTTCAGGATGCAAATGGCCAACCTAAAGATGGAGGGGAGAATATTAGCCCTAGAAAAAAGGAAAATTGTGCTGGCTCATAAAGTGAAGAAACAAGAGCTGCACCTAAAAGCCAAGCCGATCTCAGAGTACAGCAATAATGCTGGCAGCAATTTAATGTCCTATGCAGAGGTGAGGGTCTGCATATCCCTAGACCCGGTGTATAGCTATATGGCGGGTAATAATATAGACAAATGGTTTTCAGCCTATAAGGTAGCCCTATGGCTGCACAGGGTCCCAAAGCAGGACAAGGGCGGTAAGCCTATGGAAACACATGTCCATAGGGGGAATAACACCCTTCTTACACTAGAGGTGGCTGATAGTATGTGGATTTGTATGGCATAGCTTATCACCCATGAGGGCATCCAGGGACAGCCAGAAGTTGCCAAATTATTCTTGGGTGGATTTCTTACACTACTCTAGCAACGTACAGTGGTTGGGTAAGGGGTAGTAAAGGAATTAATTTCAATGGGCTGCATGGTTTGATTTTGAGAGAGCAAATGCTCAGTACTTGCTTTACAGAGTTGCACCAACTAATTGGCAGCAAGCACACTTCAGCTAGGATGCTTGCCCAGGAGATGAACATCTGGATCAGCACCAGAGTGTTCAAAAAGGTGTAGGGCGTGACCCTAAGAAATGTGGCTTTAGTTCCCCCAGCAGAGTGGGGGGAGGTCAAAGGTGACACAAACAATTTCCAGAGTAAGGTAGAGTAAACGGTTCTCATGTCCCAGAAGAGAAAAGGGGAGAGCTTCTGGTGAGTGGTGGCCAAGGGTGCCCCATTTCCAGCCTGGTGCTTTGATTGTTCTGAATTAAGACACACGCTGGGAGATTCTGTCTGTCCTAATAAACCACCCAATGGTGGGATTTCTAAGGGGGTTGCCCATGAGGGGAAGTAGTCCTCAGGAGCAAGTGGAATAACATATCCTAGTCTCCCTTTACTTGGAGGTAGACTCAGAGGATAGACTGAGGGAGGAAGCCATTACTTTCATCAGATCACAGTGAATGGGATCCCGGTTACTGTTCTGAGAGACACCAGGGCGAGCAAGACCACGTTAGTGAAAAGGCTGGTTTCTCCAGAGCAGTACTCCAGACAGGTGTGCAGGGTAACTCATGTCTAGGAACAGGACTTTTTCCACCTCATAGGCCTGGTATATCTTGAATGGGTTGGAGAGGTGACCCAGAGGAGGGTCATGGTCAGTCCCTGGATCATCATCAATATTGTCCCCCCCGTACCCTCCGTTCTTCGACCCAAGAAAGATATCAGGTCCCTCGCATCAGGAGAGCCAGAATGGGCGGTCGCTCATTCGCTTACTTGGCCCCTTCCCTGTGGAATGCATTACCTCTCTCCCTTCGTTCTGAATCTTGCTACCTTAGGTTCCGTAGAGACCTTAAGACCTGGTTATTCAACCTTTAGACCCTCTGGATTTTTTAGAGCCCTTTTCCGCAATTAACTGTCCTCTCTCTTCTGGTTAGCGCCGGGAAACCTCCGGGTAGCTGCGCGCTGTATAAAATTAAATATAATAATAATAATATTAATAATGCCCACTGACTGCATTCTGGGAGATGAGTTGCCATTGGTGTTAGAAGAGGTGGGAGGGGTGGCTGCCCAGGGTGCCCTGTAAATTCAGTGTTTTGGAAGTACAACTTTCAAACAGAGCATACAGAGGCCCAGATGGAGGAATGGGGCAGAAAAGCTCCCACATAGAAGTTCAACCTGGCTAGCCTCAGAGTACAGACTCTGGGCGGAAAAGCAAGCCTCATGGTGCTATCCTGGAATGGTGGAAGGGAGAGTGGAAGTAGGATGCCTAACATCCTAAGCTGCTGCCCCCCAATCTGAGAACCTCAGAGGTCAGGCAATACTGAAAAGCAGTTAGGGACCTACTTGCCAGCCCCAAGGCTGCATGTAAGGCCTGTCCAAGGCTCCCCCTTGCACCTGCACCTGGGACTGAATGGCATGGGGGCTGGCTCTCGATAATGGCAGATATCAAGGGCCTCTGTTGGTGCCGAGTTTACCTTGCGTTGGGGACAAAAGTCTGAGCCAAGAGGCAGAAAGGGCCGCATCACCTTGTTCACCATGGTGGTACTGTCTGCCTACAAGAATGCGTCTGTGAGCAAGTTATGGTTAGTTGCTTCACAGATGGGGTCCACAGGTGAGGAGAAAGGTTTGTCATGGCTCAGAAGAGTAGTGAAAGAGGGACCCAATTGAGATTAGAGGGGCATTGAACTCACAAGAGCCACTGAATGAGAGGGCCAGTGTTCCTTTTCTGTCGCCTAAGCAGGGAAGCATATCAAAGTATTGATTAGTCTATCCTGGCTTTTGGCTGGAGGTGGGTGGTGCTGGACCTAGCCCTCTCTGCCATGCTGCCTCAAACCTTTTGTCTCTTCTCCTCCTGTTTTCTGAACCCATGTTTGGTGGCTATAGGACTGTGCACTTTACCACTGCTAACCAGTGCTAAAGTGCTTGTGGTCACTCCTTACATATATGGTAAAAGTGGCCTACATCTGATCAGCACATTTAATTTACTTATAAGTCCCTAGTAAAGTGGTAAACCCTGAACCCAGGGCTTGTAAATGAATGCTCCTAGTGGGCCTGCTGCACATATTGTGCTACCCACTCAAGTAGCCCTTTAAAACATTTCTCAGACCTGCCATTGCAGCAGTGCACAGTTTTAAACAGCCAATTTGATCTGGCAAATTAAGACTTTAGGCAGGCCTAAACCTCTTTTTCTAATAAATAAGGTAGGCCATACACAGCCCATGGGGTTAGGGTGCACAGTATTATAAACATTGGACATATGCTATTAAGCTCTTATATGTCCTAGTAGTGAAAAACTCCTACATTTGTTTTTCAGTACTGTGAGGCATACCTCTCCTATAGATAACATTGGGATACCCTTTTACATTTAAGAAAAGCTAGCCTTTGTCATGTTTGGTCTCAAAAGAATTGTAATTTAAAATAATGTTTAATGTAAAGTCATATTTTAAGTCACAATTCTGAAAATGCCTCTTTTAGGAAGTAGACATTTTCATTTCCGAACCATTTGGTGCCTGCAGCAAGTGTCTTGAGTCGCATGACTGTGAATAGAATAGCCGTTGGCCTTTGTGTATTCCTCCCCGACAGTAAAACAAAGGGAACTAAATGTTGGCAGGATGGGCCATCCAGCAAGGATGGGAGATGCAGAGCTGGTCCCTTCCCCACTTATATTTTAAAGAGGCTGCCTTCATCACACTCACAAAGAACTAAGCAGCAGTCCTTTGTCACCCTAGACTTCTTAGATCCTGGGCAGGGTAGGAAGGAAAATTCCAGAACCAGATTTGGGGGAAGTCTAAAGGTTTCTCCCACTTCAAAGGCTGGCACCAGGTATAGATATTAGACCCACACACCAACTCTTCAATTCACTCGACCTGCAAAAAACCTCCAGAAGGAATGCCTTGCACTTCACAGGACTGCCCTGCTGCTTAAGGCTTTGTACCTGTGCTGCTAGATCCCAGAACTACCGGAGTGACTCCAAGAGCTAATTGGCTGGCCTCCTGTTCTGAGCGACAGGGACACAAAAAGCTCCAACAACCTAGAACTTGCACTTACACCCTGATTGAAGTAAGTCTTGCCTTCGAAGTGGCCCACCAGTAGTACTGGACCTTTGGAAGTGGTGCTAAACGTTCCCAAACAGCCAAAAACAGGAACTTGGAAAATGTTCAGTCAAAAAGTTACCTGAGAACTAATAGGACACTGGGACCTATCTGCCAGCCGATCCATCAAAGATGCATCACCTGTCAGCCTGACTTCGTGGTAGCTCCCGCTACGTTCTCAGCAGCAGCAAATCCTGTTCAGAGGCTCCTATTCCGGAGGGTATCCAGCCTTGTCGAGCCCTTGCCAGCTACAGCTTGCAGCTTTGTCCCGCTGGAGATTTTCAGCTTTGAAAAAGTGACAAAGTCTGAACATAGAAATCTACACTGCAACTTCATCCGGTGGCTCACCAATGATGATGCTTCCTCCTCAGACACCTCCCCCCACTGAATTTTACTTTCTCAGAAATGTTTCTTCAAAAAATCTTCTACGCCATAAGGTAATCTGAGACAGCACCCAATCCATTTAATGTATCTGAACCATGCTCCATCGTGGTCTACCGTAAGTTTTATCTTTGACCCAGTCTCACACAAGTGGATGTCGCGGTTGGTCTTTTGATCATTTAGGCTCTAGTTTTCGCTAAAAACGTTAACAATTCATAACTACCGTTTTACTGACTGTATTTAATTTGTTTTGGTGTCACTATTTATTACTAGTCTCTCTATTTTTCTAATTTGTTGGGGACTTTTCTTGTGTTGTGTATTAACTTTATTACTGTTTAAGTACTGCATGAATCCATAACACATTGCCTCTAAGTTAAGCCAGACTGCTCTTGTGCCACTAAGCACAGGTTAATTTAGTGACGTTTTGGTGTTCAGCTCGATGGAGTTCTTGTAAAAACAATTTTTTTTCCAGGCTTGAAAGAGCGGTAAAGGGTCTCTTGGTAAACAATTTGCCTTGCTTACTGAATACAGAGATAGAAATTTGCTTGCATCCACAATGGAGAATTGGAAGAACTGCATCTTGGACTGTTTGAAGTGAACTTTTCCTAAATAACAAATTTGAGTAATCTTTATAGGTTATGGAATCTAGAATATTAGTGATTTTATCATCAAGGAGGTCAGCTATCCTATTACAGTGAGCAGCTGATTTTTCTAAAGAGGTTCGACTCGGGGTTCTTGTAAGACTTTAATGACTCTGAAAATGGCTCTTGATATTTTCAGAGCTTAAAAAAATTGTGAGACCTCTAGGTCCCCAACTATCACAATCTGTAGGTGAGGTATCCTGCAGGTCTTTGCTGCCCATTTGCAGGAACTCTAAAAAAATCCCCATCACCTTTTTCAGTCAGGGAGAGGCAAAGTTATTTGGAAGGCCTGGAGATGACGTCCCTAAATAGGTACGAGAGGTGCAGTTTAAAAGCCCATCTGACTAGGGAAGAGATAATGGCGGCAATTAGAGCACTGAGGACAGCAAAAGCCACTGGTGGCAATGTCTTTTTATCAATGCAGGGCGGGTACAATATCCGGGAGACTTCATGAAGTCTATACTGAAGCTTTTGGAAAAGGGATATTTCCAGCATACATGAGGGAAGCCCTCATAGTGATGTTACTTAACGTGGATAAGGACGTTGCTGAGGTAACTTCATATCGTCATCTTTCTATGTTAAATGTGGACACAAAAATCCTGAGTAAGGTTCTCGTGATACAGCTCTTGCCATATATGCCCCAATTAGTTCATGAAGACCAATGTGGTTTTATACTGAGGAGGAACACCCTCTGTAACTTAAGAAAACTTGTGCTGGTCTGGAATACTTTGGCCGTAGTAGGAGACCCGTATGCCCTAGCCTTCTGTAACATCAAACAATAATTCAATTACCTCTCTTGGGACTATTTTTATTGCGGAGAGTGGGCATTGGAGATTCTTTCTTGAAATGGATCCAGATATTGTACGAAACGCCAATTAGCAATGGAGCCGGTAGCATGTCGGATGCAAGGTAACATGCGGGGTTGAGGTGTGCAGATAAGGGAGAACACACATGTGATCTCTCTATACACTGATGATGCCTTTATATGCGACAGCCCAAATATTCAGCTTCCATCTTGTTGGCCATCCTCTCAGAGTTTAGAAAACTATCCGGGTTGATGGTTAACCACACCAAATCTACATTTTTCCCAATAGGAGGATTGGCCGGTAAATCAACAGAGGTCCTTGCTCAGACTGATCTGACTCCTCCGGAGACTAAGAACGTTAGGTACCTGGAGATGAGACTGGCCCATGGCGCAACAGTTTGGTGTGCCTATAAGGAAGAGAGTGAAGAGGGATTGAAACCCTCAATAAAGGTTTGGAATACTCTACGCTTATCCTTGATGGGGAAGCTGTCAATAGTCAAGATGATTATACTCCCATGCTGTCTTTATGTCTTCCAGGATTCCCTGTATAAGATCCCTAGGTAAGTGTTCATGGACCTAGATAAACAAATTGTCAAACTGTTACAGGCTTTGGGGAGGAATTGCATGGGCCTGCCTATGCTTAAACGTACCTGCCGCAGGAAAGGCCTCAAACTACTCTACATGGACTTATACTATCTTGCGGCCCGGCTACATCATTGGTTTGACAATAGGGAGAACTGGGAAACTCAACTGTTACGGGGCACTTGTGGAGGTAAGGCCATTCCTGATTTAAGGAAGGCCCCATTTACCTCTGCAATGCCAGTGCAGGCTCTTTATCTCTTTTTGATAATTGCAGAATCAATGTTATGTAATGTTATGTTATGTTAAAGGGGGATTTCTATAGCGCTCGGCTACTCCAAGGAGTGTCCCAGCACTTAAGATCCTCATCGGCAAGGGAATGGAGGGTGAGAGAGGCACCTACTGATCAAAAAGCAGAGTTTTAAGATTTTTCCTAAAAGCCAGCAAATTGCCGTATAGTTCTGAGCGTAAGAGGTAGAGCGTTCCATAACTGCGGTGCGAGGGGTTTAAAGGAGCGTCCACGGCGTTTAAAGGAGCGTCCACTGCACCGGGCGCGTCGAATCGCCGGAACTATGGCCAGGGCCTGAGTGGAAGGCTTGAGTGGAAGATCTGAGTGATCTGGAAGGAATGTCTATAAGTAAATGGTGCCAGGGCGAATATGAGACCCTGAGGGATTTGTAGGCTGACAACCGTTTTATGGCACTTCCTGACTCTATGACTTCCTTCAACCTAGAAACTGGGCATTTTCTCCAATACTCCAAAATAGCTGCAACTATCCGTGGGATCTGGCCCTCCTTCCCTGAGGCTCCCCTAGAGTCTTGTACTTTGCTTGCCATACTAAACTTAGGAGGTGGCCACAGATTGATTTTCCATTTATTTTGGGCCTTGAGGAAGGACCTGGTGTGCACTGACCTTCCAGTGAACGCCATAAGGCATAACATATTGGGGATACCTCTGAAGGCTAAGGACGGTGTGGCCATACACGAGGGGGGTCAGGGTGCATAGCACCTGATTCAAGCTGACTCAATTTAATGTTCTCCATCAGGTGAACCTGACCCAACCACATTACATTATTTTTTCCCAGACAGGCCCTCTGTATTCTCAAGATGCAATCATATAGAGCAGGATTTCATACATATGATTAAGAATTGCCCATGTCTGTGCTGGCATTGCTATGGGGTACTTGGCTCCCTGAATTCGGTCGCGGGTTGGGACACCCTCCAGGACATAGTGCGGTGCCTAGTGGGACAGGTACCCATCAAAACGAAAATGAAGTTAAGTAGGAAATTCTTACTTCTGGGCTTACGCTAGCTAAAAGCAGAATTGCCTTTCATTGGCTGTCCCTGACTGCCCCTAAGCACATTGACTGGAGAAAAATCATGGCTGAATAGGCAAATGTAGAGGAGTATCAAATGCATAAATCTCGTAGGGATAACAAGCTCATGGATGATTTGCAGTTCTGGGCTGCAATGCTTACCAACTTATTGGAACCCCCTGATGCCCGTTCCCCGTGAGCTGTGTAATGTAGGGGATTGGAGTCCCTGAGAATAGGGGGGTAGGTGAGGTAGGGCTCATCCAAGCATTAGGGGGGTTGCAGTGTTTGCACTGTGTTTTTTTTAATTTTCATGTTATGATTGATGTCCGATTATGGATGTGTTAGGACCGGGATCACATATGGTGACCCCGGATGGACTGGGATACATTGACTATGACTGTCATACTCCGTAATGCCATTATTACACTGTTAAGCTCATTTGTCACTACGCCATCTTGATTTTGTCTAAATGCCGATTGTTAGACCTGGCAACATTGGGGTGGGTCTCCCTTCCATTTTTGTTGCTGAGCCTCATATGTTTTTGCTGGTGTTAGCTGCTCAGAGCACTGTGCCACTACCAACCAATGCCACAGTGCAAGCGCTCCCTGTGTAAATTGCTATATTGATTGGATTCCATGATTGGCTTATTTGGTTTACTGTCAGACCCTAGTACAGTGCACCAGGAGTGCCCAGGGGTTGTAAATCCAAATACTGCTAGTGGGCTTGCAGCACTGGTTGTGCCACCCACAAAAGCAGCCTTGTAAAATATGTCTAAGGTCTGCCATTGCAGAGCCTGTGTGCAGTCTGGTACTGTCATGCTGACTGGGCAAGTGCACCCACTTACCAGTCCCTAAACCTTCCCGTAACTTCTTATTAGTCACCGCTATGGTAGGCCCAAGGGCAGGGTGCATTGTAAGTATAAGCTAGGACAAGCCCTGATGTGTGTGGCATGTCCTAATAGTGAATTACAGCCATTTTCGTTTTTCACTATTGCAAGGCTACCTGTTCTCATAGGCCAGAATGGGCTGTTAGGATTGGTACATTCAATAATCCTAACAGACTCAGGGAACATGGTGGAAATTCGAGTTTAGTATGCCTGAACTCAGAGTAATAAAATACATCTTTTAGTAAAGTTTATTTTAATATTCTGTGTTTGCAAATACCACTTTTAGAAAGTAGGTATTTGCTTGCCTAACCATTTCAGCCCGCCTCTGCTAGGATGTGTATCTGCTGTTTGGTTTCGTCGAGTGACAGGGCTGGGGAATTCCAGGAGACAGGCTGGGGCAGCCCGGTGGTGAATACAGAGATTTACATCCAGATGGGTGGGAGGAGTGCACCTGGACTCTGAATAGGACTGTGCCTTTCCACTACAATGCTGGCTCCACCTCCTGTGGATCGTCTGATGTCTCTGCCCTGCACACTAAAAGAAAAGTCAGAGTCATGTTAACAAAGTGCTCAAGAACTGGACTGAACTAGGCAAAGGCCCTCTGGCCTCAGAGAACAAAGGATTAGGGGTATAAGTATTGGGACCCTGCTCCCAAGAAATCAGATCCTGCTTTTACAAGAAGAAACCTCTGCCCGAGGAGAAGGAACTGGGAAAGCTGTAAGGAGGAATACTGTCCCTGACCTGGGGGATTGGCCTGCAGTGGTTGCCTTGCTGCTGAAGGAGAGGAAAAAGACTTCAAAGACTTTACTTTCAACTTGTGCTTAAAGATCTCCAAGGGCCTGTGAGTGAGCTTGCCCCCTGAATGAAGTCCCAGGACCAGTGGACTTCATCCGCCTCACAATCGGCTGCTGGAAAAGCTGTTTTCAGTATTTTCCGAGGCCGAGAGCTGTGTATGCCTCGTACAACCAGTTCATGTCCAGCAACGCACCGTACCCCGCCTGTCCGCCTCAATCAACGCGACCAACGAATCGTAAATTGCACCATGACTGGCCGACCCCGCCGCGTACAAACGCTTTGCCTCATCGAGTCACCCTGGTTGGTACGACCTGCACACTGCCGCCGAGTTCAAGGCTGCCGCTCGCATCTGAAAGGGGAGTACGCACTGTACGTCCGCATCGCACCGCAGCCAAGACTGAACGACGCGGCTCCCGCAGTACAGCTCGTATGCAGCAACGTAAGCTGAACGCACCTCATCAAGCACCGTATGCCGCAATCAACGCGGCTCCCCGCTCTCGCACAGACGACATCACGAGCCGGAGCTCGCACCGTGCCTGGGGACAACGCATTGTGCATCGCTTTCTTTTTGCGACGCATCGTCTGTGCCGGACGCATCAAGTAAAGGTACTGTGTACGACTCGCACAACATTCAGTACGCATCGGAGCGAAGCGTCCGCTGCGCTTGCTAGACTCTTTGTGTTATTTTCATTGCCGTCAGAGCCGGACAAAGAGTACGAATCGCACAGAACTCCAAAACTAAGCATTTTAACAAGAACTCTTTATTGCTGATAGTATTGTGGATTATTTTTGTCGTTATTTGGTCTTGTGCTAAGTCTTATATAAAACCTAACTATTTTTGATATAAAACCTGTGTGGGGTCCATTTTTAGTGTTGTCACTGAGTTACTGTATGTGGTCACAACTGCTTAACTTATATTGCCTCTGAAATAAGCCTTGATTGCTCACGTCACGCCGCCTAGAGGGTGAGCAGGGGTTATTTTGAGAGAATAATTCCCTTGCCCTGACTAGAGGAGAGGGTCCCTGCTTGTCACAAGTACCTACCTGTGCCAACCAGAGACCCCCAATTCTAACACCGATAAAAACCTATACATAAAAAATCAATATCTCTAGGTCCCCAACGATCATGATACCTACACCCACCCACCCACCCCCTCCCCCCATTCATTCTTATCCTGAGCAACCCAGATTTCTCTCCGGGGTAGACCCAATTCAATTTGCTGCATGGAAAAAGGAAGAATGCATTATATTGAGTAATCTCTTTGTAAATAACACAATTACATTCTTTACCCAGTGAAGGGCATATTTGAAACTACCTGAGAACGTGTGCCATAGATTTGACACTGGGTGATGCCCCCTTTGAATAGATACAGCCTGGGAAGAGGGAACTTACACCACTTGAAAACGGTTTCCCACCTATGACTCTACTAAAGGCCTGATATCATCTATCTTCCCAGCACTAAAAACTTTACTAATAAATCGCAAATGGCCCTTCATACACAAATAGGAATAATTGCTTTCGGGGAAGAGTTACACGGAGACTGGACGAGGTTGTGGACAGACACAATGTGGCTGATTAACAGCGTTGACGGGAGGGAGACTTCCTATTAAATCTTGTATGACTGGTACCTAACTCCACAGAAACTAAACAAAATCTTTCCATACATGGATGACCGTTGTTGGCGAACATGGGTGCTGGGGGGCATATCTAAACATATTTGGCGGTCTTGCCCAGTGTTAGCAACATACTGGAAAGAACTCCACAAAAGAGGGGCAATGGGTCTGCCAATCCTGGTGAACCCAACCACTGCAGTCTTGGGCATTCGGCTATGGGGCTGGAAGAGACTAAGGAGGGGTGAATGGACTGTCATCACACACATGCTGTTAGCAGCAAAACAAAAAAACAGCATCACTCTGGAAGAACTCAAAAAGCCCTGATGTGCACGCATGGTCCTGCAGACTATGTATGGAATGTCCATGCCATGAAAATGCTCTCATATAATTTGAGGGATGAACACAATTAATGTGTTACTGTTTGGCAGCCCTTGATGGACAATCTATAAGTGGATGCAAATAACCGGAAATGCCCTCGCTCACTGAGAGCACTCAGATTGTACGGGCCAATGGGACACCGGGACCCTATCAACTCTTAAACCAGCTGTATTTACTTTTTACAAATTTGAAAATACTGTACGGTGATGTAAAATGATTACCAAGGGTGAGCGCTGCATGTGGTCAGGGCGTAGTAGAAGGAGAAGAGTGTGGGGGTTTCCAACGTCATTGAACCGTATCTAAATATATCACTGATGGATGTATTTCTATTCCTTGTGAAAAACAACCCACAATATTTAAACAAATATTTCTGAATACAAATTTTGTTTAGCTTTCCTGATCTCTTTTTATGTGTAGTCTCCAACTCATGCAGATATTTCACAAGAAGGGAATAGTCTACACAGTCAAAGGCTTCAAAGAACTCTTGGAGGAAGACGGTAGTATAATTTTTTCCACTGTATGGGCTGGGCCAACATGGCATCCCAGACGTCCCCGCCCTTTTCCATGTTGTATGTTAGTGTACCAGCCAAAATGGAGGAAGTGCAGAATGATCCTACCACTGGGGTTATCCTTAAAAGAGTTTTGCCATATCTTCTTAACTTTCATGCACAGTTTACAGGTTTTCAATATAACATTTGTATCCAACTAGGTTTGGGGTCAGACTTGGTTCTTTTCGGATCAATTGACATGTTCAAGTACTATGGCAAAAGATGCACTTATGAAGGCCATAACCAAGTGTGTGAGTCGGTGAGTGAAAACACTCATTGCTTGCACTCTTCAGAGCGGTCATACTCTAGGCCCTTTCTGTCAGGTTTTATCATTTGAAGGACTCATGGATTTCATGTACGTGAAAGTTACCTGAAGTTAAGTCACTGTACTGTTTTAGCAAGGAAGCACACAAAATACATTTCCAACTTTGTGGGTATTATTCACAGATGAGCGACGGATGACATCATCTAAAATGAGTTAACCATCGCCCTTGCTAGACGTATGCTTATTAAGACTCAGAGGGACTAATGATAAGGCTATTTGCATGGGCTTCCATTTCACCTCATATCCCCAAAGCACATGCTACCCTTGTATGCAATCCCAAAGGGTAACAAACTGGTCTAGATCAAATATTGCACTTCAGGAAGTAGAACAAAATTAAAGAGGAAACCCATGCATCCAAAGTGGGTGTGCATATTCAAAAACACGTGAACCGTGGAGTGGAATTAGGATGTCGTCCGGAGATCTAACTATAAGGGGTTAAGCTTTAGCCTAGCTGCTTGTCTTTCCTGATCGCCTGGTATTCCTCTGTGAAACTGTGAGCAACCTATTTACAGAAGAACTGAAAAAGCTGAAAGACTGTATAACCTCTGCAGCAGTAGGGATAGCAGTTTATGACTGTGTCCTAATTTTACAATATTATTCTAAACTAAAGAGGATTGAGCAGTTCTAGTCTGTTTTGTCACTGAGGTGATTTTTTTTGTTTTCTGACTTAACTTAAGAGGTTTAGTTCTGGCATTCTCAGGTTGCCAATAAGGAGCGATGTGTTTCCATTCTGCTTTTTTGGTAACCAAAGAAATCTTTAGAGTCGGTGTATGTTTCCGATGAGAGTAATAATGCAATCAATCAATATATTGGGCACTGCTTTCAACTATTGCAAGTTTGAAACAATAGTCACAATCATTTAACAACTGTGTCAATGCGACCAAATCAAGCCAGCAGCCTTCTTTCCTCTTTCAACTCAGCTTCTATCGCCAGGAGATACATTTTATTTAAAATCAGATCCTGTCACCTCACAAGTGGCAAACAATTTACGGTCAATCTATTCTAAGGTTTCAATGTAAATATTATTTCAATTACTATCGCTAGCCAAAACACAAACGCACCTTTATTACTAACAAATACAGTTTTCAATTCATTTATTCCACAATGTCGCAATTATTTATCTCTATTTAAAAAAATCCTTTATTGCTGTACACCGCCATTATATATGAATTCAAAATCTTTTACACACTTTGGTTTCATTAGGGTAAAAATATGTCACAGTGGTAAAATTTGGAAATGTGATGTCATCCCAACCACAAGATAAATCGATTATCCATGGAACCTTTCAGCATCTCATCATTCACTACTTTGTTAAAAATATATATATAAAATATGTTTTCAAGAGATGGACTGCATTACCAGCAAACAACCAAGCACAAATGCTGCTCTCTCTAACATTACCCTGTCATTGTGTTTTTATTGATGCTGTAATGAAGGTGTTCTACAAACATATGTTGATGCCAAGTGACCAATTAACAGCTTTCTCAAACACCTCTTCAGGAGCTTGCCATGTCTTTTGTTTTGTGAGTGTGTTTCTCACGCATCTAGTTCAGAAACTCCATAGATTTGTAGAATTGTAGAGAGAGGCTGTTGGAACACAGCTCCTTTACATTTTCATAAATTATTCTTTGGCGAGTGAAAAAATAGGCAATGCATCCCTTCTTTAACAAGGAGTAAATATAAATGGTGCCCTTTATTCATTTTGACCAGTGAAGGAGTGTTAGCTTACTGTTCTAGGCACTTTGTTTTTTGTTAGTCTGAAGGCATCATTCTGTATCTTTGCTGTTGTGGTCCAACTATGCAACCCACTCCCTGCAGAGAGATTGCTTCTAAATAGACAAAGAAGCTAAACAATGCAAACAGGGGTGCACTGCCTCATGTGACCACTTCATGGCCATTCCCAGCTGTCTGGTTGTCAATGAGATGCCAAAGTCCATTCAAGATGGTGCCCTCGGCCTATGAAGCACTAAATCGTCCATGATGTCAGCTTCTGCACTGACAGCTCTCATTATAAATGAGACACTGTGTCCTTTAAGGTCTTAGAGGCCGGCTAGACACTTTCAGCATATGGCCTACCAATTACCCATGATGAAGGCAAGGTAATAACACGTGCAGAAATGAGGAAAAGGATTCCATTCGCTGTCGCCACAGAATAGGATTGTGCCCATAGCTTTTGTGGTAAAGTGAATCATACTCCTTCCAGCATGCAGTTCTCTAACCCTAATGATCTATATTTATTTAGCCTTTACACTCTCAGAATTGTCTTTTTTGAAGACCTTCAATGATTGCACCTAATGTCCAAATTATTATTGGTAATCACTTCGTAAGGATGGCATTGTGAGGTTGACCTACCAGGGTTTGAATTCATAACCTACATATCACACCAGCAACCAGCTTCTTACTAAATGAACCAATTTCTTGTTTTCATACGGAATTTCTAGTAATCAAGTGTGAATTTTGAAGAGTTTGGTTTACTCTTGAAATAACGTTTCAGGTCCTCACTTTAAATATTATCAGGCATACAAATTAGATATCTAAAGAAACCATTCTGTGCAGTTATAAAGCCACAGGAGTAGACTCAGCTTTATTAATATTATATTATTAATAACACCACTAAAGACTGTAGTTTGTGCTTGACATATTAGTCATATCATTGTAGAGTATGGTACTACATGACGTCATCAGTGTATAATCACGTACGTTTTGAGAATAATATACATAATAATTTTATGGAAAAAATGGCATTTGAATGTCTTGGTTATGAAGAAATATTAGTTTCAGGTACACAATTCGTGAACACTGCATGACTTTGGAGACCGGAGATTCCGAAACTGATGAAAGAAGGTGCTCTGATACAATAAATGCTTATTCATTTCCATTTAAGTTAAGTATTTGATACATAGTGGATGACACCTGAAAGTGACCAAAAAATCCTGAATTGGAATATCAGACAGATGCTGCTGCCTGAGGAGTCTGCACCCCTGAAGTGAAATACACCCTGCTCTCCCAACAGACACACACAGAGTGCTGTTGCTACTGTAAGAAACAAACATCTTTTTGATTGTCTATGGAAATAAAACTAAACATAGACAACAAATGTGTATAACAACTGTTGTCTGTTAACTAATATTTTAAAGATGCTTACTTTCTTTCTAAGAAAAAGTCATCGCAGCACAACACTAGTCTCTTTGGGTAAAAAGTACAACTTTTAAGTCAGGTCTGAGGGTGATTGCCGATTCATTTACCAAAATCCGAATAGGAAATTTTGTCATGAGCTGTAAAGAACTTATATATTCCTCAGCCACCTTGCTTTCTGATTGACCCCTTTCCAGTTGTAATACAATGTAGACATGGAGCAACACAACCAGTGATTGCAAGTGGGTGAAAGAGAAACCATGAAAAAATGTCTCAATTGTGTGGCCTTCAATGACATTTTATCAAAATGGTGGTTTGCTTGTCAAAGAACTAGAACTTTAATCAAACCATGTAATTTGTGAAATGTCAGTAGTGGCTTCTTTTCACCAAAGAGCAAATACTTTTGATGTAAGAAGTCAACCGGTTAATAGGGAATTTTGTTTTTTAATTTCCATTGTTTGTCTTTTGAACTTAAGAAGTCCACGTAGCAGCAGCCTAGAGGGTATAAGAGGAAACAGAGCTCCTCCAAAGAATAGGCAAGGCCCTTTATTTCGCAGCGACAGTACTAGTACAATATTTATAATGTGTCTTGTTTAATTTGTCTTGTAAGAATGTACAGCTAAGCCAATATCCCGAGGGCTTGTACTCAATCCTTAGATTTGCACCTTTGCTACAGGTAAAATGGTCACCAGCAGGCTTTGACAGTCTAAACCTATAGAATCCTAATGTGTTATTGACATTAGCATTTGATTTACCATTCGGTTGTTTGCAAACTACATTCAAATGTCAAAACGTGATACAATAATTAAGGAAGGAAAACAGGTAATAAAGATAATAAGGAAATATGGCATCAAGGAATATGTTACAGACATAAAATGAAAGCGTTTTTTCGGCATGTCTAGTTGAAATTGTTGAGACCCACTAAATCGGTTTCACTGGGTATAAACAGAAACTCATTGACAATAAAAAAAAAAGAAAGTGAGAATTAGTTAGTAAAAAAGAATGACACATTGCAATAGTTTTAGGAAAATAAACTTACCTTGGTTGGAGAAGAGCACCAACAGTAACAGGAATATAGTAAAAGACATGGTAGGGATTGTAAGGTTGGGCTCTAGGGGAGAAGAACAGAGATCATGCTGTCTTGAGCCGTGAGCAAGTGCTGCCCTGTAGGTTTTATATAGCTAAGAACTGCCCCATCTCATTTACATGGCAGGATGACATCAGGCAACGCAGGAAGCTAAGCAAATAACTTTATTTGGCAGGTGCCGCATGAACCGAGTGTAATTACAGTGAGAACTTTTTTTCTGAAATCCATTTCAGACCATCAACCAGGATACAGAGTAAATTAAAAAACGAATGCACAACAACACTTTTATTGACATATTATGTTTCTAACGACAAGTAGTTTTATAATATAAAACATACATTTCTTTTAAAACCAAAAGTAACTGAGTGGCAAATGACATGCATGGATTTTAATGCTTTGAACTTTACAATTGCGTTTTCTCACAGACAGCCTTCTTCAACCATTCAGTTGTAAACGGATGATATCTCTCCGGAAGTGTTAATAAAATACATTAGAGAAGATGGAGCATATGGAGGGAGACAGTGCTTGTGGTAATGTTTTATAAAAGAGTTTTTAAAAAGTACACTATGCTGGGAAGTTACCAGAGTGAAGGAGAAATTTGCTGTTAAGATTTGTCAAAATGACCAAATCAAAAATGCACTTTTCAATTCGAGATAAACTGCTATATCCGATTTTCCATTTCAGGAGCTATTAACAGTTCTATTTTCCTGCATGGACTTCACTGACAACACACTCTCAGCGTTCGAAGCATCCAGGGCTGACGTCCCGTAGAAGATCCAGATATGCACAGACTTCAGGCACAGTGTCTGAGGAATGTCATGATTTTTAAACAGAAGAAACACAAAATTCATAAGTAATACTTAAAAGGCAATTGGCTTCTGTAGGAGGATGGCTTAGCATATGGTGCATGCTCTAAGGAGTGATGCACCCAGCACTAATCCAGGCAACCCTTATCGGGATTTTAGTGGTCTTTAATAACCATAGAAAGCTCTCAAAGTGGTAGCTGTAGAGTACAGCCTTCAGGCTTATCTTGAAGGAGTGTAAAGCAGCTTGCCTTAACAAATGTAATCAAGAGTGGAGATTAGATAAAAAGAGAACCACACTGTGTTTTATAAAAATAAGTCTATTTATTAAACAACACAATCACTAACACATTGGTATATGTCCTACCCGGAGATATCATCAATATACACAAGAATACTTCAAAATAATCAGGTAAGTAGCACAAATATACACTGGTCTCCAGGGGGAGACCAAACCATTTACTAAGAAAGTGGAATGCAAACTGCAAAGGAGAGCGGGACTTGGACCAGAAGACTCAGATGAGTTCGGGAAACAAGGAACCACCTGAGGTAAGAACCTTGGGTGGTGAGCGGATGTGACCTTACGGCTAGAGCAATCGACCTCACAGCTGTCGAATAGTTTGAGTATCGGCAATGACGATAAACATCCTGTGATTCTGGGCAAATCATGTAATCTCTCTGTGCCTAACAAAAAAAATGATAAATGTGTCTGTTTGTAATGCAACTGGTACTCATGTAAAGCACTCTAAGCTCACGCTATATAAAACTCTGACGAAAAAAAAAAAAGTACCCAGGAACCACACTGAGGTTGTGTGCAGAGTGGTAACAGAGCCACATGCAAAATGGAAATCAATAGGGAAGTTGCTGTTGCAGTTTTAAAGAATAAGGACCCTTCTGAGAGAACACTGAAGAAAGGCTTTGAAAGACGGAAGGTTGGAGAGTCACCCCACCAGGTAAACTGGGTGCATACGGTTGAATTGATGTCGGAACCTGCCGTGGATGACAATGGAAGATTTAGGAGAAGATGCCTCTGGAGAAGCCTGTAAAGGAATCTGGTGGAATCCAAGGGTGGATTCTTAAAAAGGAGAACCTGAAAGCAGAGGAGACAGAGTCAATGCCACTCGGAGGTGACCAGGAGGTATGGAAGCACAATGCCCACCGATGTTGAGAGGTTCAGGAGGGAAGAGAGTGACCATGTCGCTATAGTTTTGAGGAACAGGCTATGTTGAGAAAGACCATGAGATATGCACAAGCTATCCCACGTCGGATGTTGGTGTCTAGGTGGTCAGTGTCCGGCGGGAGGATCAACAAATCTTGGTAGCTGCAAATGGTGTGGAAAGCGAAAAGATGCAAATGTTGGGACCACCAAGGTCCAAGGAACTCACCAGTTGCAAGAGAGTCAGAGCAGGCCCAGAGCGAGCAGGGAAGTCCACTGAAGCAAAGCAAGACCCTCAAGAGGACCCACAGGCCAAAGGCAAAGGAGTCACAAGAGGACCTCAAGCAGCTCACCAAAATGGAGCCCTACGGTCCAGAGGATGCAGTGAGAATGCTGATCTTCTACCCTAGGGAAAGGGTTGGAACAACTAGGGGGTCCCTACCAGAGGAAGGGCTGGAGAGAAGGGAGGATACTCCCCTGTCCTTTGTCCAGTTTTGTGCCAGGGCGGAAACAAAGTGTTCTAGAACTGGCTCAAACCGAAGCATGCAAGTAGGGCACCAAATGTGCCCTTCAAAGCAGTCTGGCGGCACTGGAATGTGTCCCCACCCTAGTCCAATAAACTAAGTGTCACCCTAAGTGGGGTGGGTATGCCTAGATGTGGTCCCCGTGCACACTGTGACATTGGTACCAATCTGTACCTGGCTGTTGAGCCCATAACTAGGGCAAAACTGGTCCTGGGTTGCTTGTGTTCTGGTTCAGGGAGGACCTGGCTTGACAGCTTGGGCTGGATTGTTCCTATTGGAGCAGGGTCAAAACTGATTCACATATAGCTGGGTCCAAACTGAGGTGGCATGGCATGCAAAATGACATTGGATTGGTATGCCTTCCCAGATGATTACCAGTGGAAGAGATTAATTTAAGCATTCCATCCATCACTGTTTTGTTTACTTTATATGTATTCCTCATCAGTCAAGTGCAAATCTAACATTTAGATGGCTATTTTATCAGTCTTTTTTTTGTGAATGACAACGTTGTTGAAGGGGCATCTTGTCAGTGCTGTCAAAGTACATCTAACAACCTAGGCAAGCCTCATCAAGCAAAGTACTCTTCCATAATACCTGTTGCTGGTGATTGCTAGTGGAATAGAACTTTAAAGAGATTTGATTTCTCCCTACATAGGATGGCACTTTTAATATCATCGCTTCCAGGTTATTGTTGAAGTTTTGGAGCTGGTTGCCGCTTCGGCTCAAGGTTACATTTTTAAAGAAGTGTAGAAGACGACTCTTGCATTCCTGATTCGAACCTGGTCCTCACACATTAGTCTGTATATCTTTAATGGATTTTCTATGTGATACTGAAGGTAATGCTAGATGTAGCTGTACATCGTATCGTTGCTAAGAATGTATTGGACAATACTTATGAGCATTATATAGTAGAGAGATGTGCAATGTATAGACAAAAAGAGTTACAAAAGTGAAGCAATAGAAAAAGCACAGTACCAGTCACCATTGGTTTTGGGTAAGTCCAAGATTAGGAGTATAGGTTGCTCATCTGCTAAGGTGGAGGAGTATCACCCCACTGCAAGGAAAAATAAAATGATAATAGCACATTGTTATCATATTATTTTTCTGCACAGAGCCAGGTTGGGGAGGGGTGGAGCAAGGCTGGTTCACAGGAGGAGGAGTGGTATGGGTACTACTAATTAAGCATGACAGTTGGGCCGGCCGTCTCGGGCCGGCCAGACCATTTTTCCCGCTTAACATTTTTCCGCCTGGCTGTGTTGCAAAGCTGGGTGAATAACTGTCCCAAGGCTCACATGCACTATCTGAGTGGCCAAACAAGCTGCTCAGATCAATCAGGAAGCAGGTGTGATGCTTCTGGCAGCAGCGTCATAATTGGCTTAAGGAAGCCTGTGAGCTTCCCTCTTCCTGGAGTCAGGAGGAAGAGAAGAGGAGGAGAGGCAGCAGCCATAACCATGTAAGTGATTTTTTGTTTACCATAACTCCATCCTGTTCTTAACAGCTGCCACTTATTAGGAGTATGCAGTCAGAGACTGTATGAGAATTAAAAAGACATATGATATTGTCCTAGAGACTATCAACTAATTGTGTCATTTTGGAGCCGACTCCATATCCCCAAGGACATTTTGCTGGTTTTTCGCCGAGAACTTGACGCCGGAGACCTCAAGGAAGACTGTTTGCTCCTGAGACACCTGAATCCATTTAACCAAAATGCACTCAAGATAAGAAAGCCCTGTGTGGCTTCTATTTTGTATCTTCAGATCTTGAGGGAGGAGGATTTGCCCTGTCACCTCTCTATCCATTATGCCTATTTTTACGATTGCCAATTAATGGCCTCGTTTATTCTGACATCTGGGTATAATGTATTCTTGAGATACACAACGGATTAATACAGCGGTTGTGTGATTTTCTTCATCACCCCCTTGAGTTTTATTTTCCACAAGGCTGTACAATATTAATTCCTAGTCCTGATGAAGACCCTGTGGTGATGTCTATGAGATACACACAATTCTAAAAGGGGTTGAAACGTCAACGTTCACCATACAAGCGTTGTTACCTAAAAAGACCAATTAAATGCCGATAATGATATATCATATGTCTCTTTAGGGTTTTCCTGTCTAAACCAACGCTGCACAGTCAATTCATGTTTATGTGTTATATAAGTGATATATTTGTGTGAATTTTGTATTGTTGATACATGTATCACTATCAGTTTTTTGAGTCGCTGTTTATGTCACCAGTGTTGTACATATTGTTTGGTATATGTATACATTGCGTATCAGTCTTACTGTTTATCATTTAATTTCACTAGATATATGCCTTTTATAATATATCTAAAAACACTTTTCAACTCAATCGTGTCTTAGTGTGTTCAGTGATGTGTTTTATGAATCATTGATTGATTGTCCTACCCTTGTGAGGACTTAGTAAGCCATAAAGAAATTTCTTTACCATGGCAGAACCACTGTTCAAATACTGTATCCATCCCCCGGTTCTACATGTTACTGGGTTACCCCATTGTTGACCGTGCTTCTGGCAGCAGTGTCATGATTGGCTTAGAGAAGCCTGTGAGCTTCCTCCTTCCTGGATTTAGGAGGAAGAGAAGAGGACGGAGGAGAGGCAGCGGCCATAACAATGGAATTGATTTTTAGTTTTCCACACCTCTGCCACATTCTTAACAGCCACCACTGATTAGGAGTATGCAATTAGATACTGTTTGAGAACTAAAAAGACATATGATATTGTCCTAGAGACTATCAAGTAATTGTGTCATTTTGGGACCAACACCATCTCCCCAAGGAGCAGCCATGCTAATCATGTAGAGAGAAAGAGCTCTAGATACCATAAAACAATTACAATTGGTCATTCATTTTATAGATTAGTGTCTTGTGTGTCGCTAGGACAGCCATAGAGCCCCTCTTCGTACATGGTGGAGTTACAGACTTCTATTTCTGAAGAAAACATAATTTTACAATTACAAGGGCTTAGGCAATCCACCATCTCTTGTGCATGATAAGACCTGAAATGTCCTGATTGTCACAGAGTAGCAACAACTCCGGAAATGGAGTAATGGCTAGGTTATTTGTCCTACTAATAGTAGACAACATTTGTTGCCAATACATTGGCACAGTGAGGCATTGTTAAAAGACGTGATGTATTAGCCCTGCTGTTTGTTTACGGCACCAGCAAAGTGCCATAGGGGACATTTTCACTCTGTGTATTTTATAGGGGTCCAGTACCAGTCTTGCAATATCTCGAGGGAGCTAAACTTAAAGCGATGTTCCTCTCGCATTTGTCATATGTTAACAATAATTCAGACAATCGGTTTGGGAGTATGATTTGTTTAGTCTCATCAGCCATTTTCAGTAAATGTTTCATGGGAGCCGAGTAAAGTTTGTTAACACAGGTTGATACAGGCCTAGAATTTGTTTTTCATAATTTCCCCAATTTACTAGGCAGTTATGTAAAGATGAGGGTGTTAAATCTTATGGGAGCCTCTTCAATATGGGTAGCAGGCAGTGTCCCAACAGTAAGTATTGTCACAAATGTTCCATGTTTAAATATCGATTACAAAAATATAGATGAAAAAAATATTGATCTAAAAATATCAACTACAAAAGTATTGACTCCCTATATTTAAACAGGTAAGTACAATATTATCGACCCAAAAAGTATAGATCTAAAAAATATAGATGTAAAAAATATCGATTTTAAAAATAACATACCTTAAATTAAATTAATTAAATAATATTAATATTATTAACAAAATAAATTAAATGTAATATATATTTTAACCCTTTAAGTGCTGCCGTCGGCCAACGGTCATCACGGGCACTACCTCCCCAGTGCTGCGTGCGACCGTTGGACGTCCAGTTCAGCACTGGATAATGGACAGCGCAGCACTGGGGAGGTATGTTTACGAAGCTCCTAAGGTGTTAACTAATTCTAACAAATAAACTTAATTTAATAATTATAAACACAAACAAATGTTTACATATACATATATTTACTTAAATACATTTTATTAACTATTATTCTTATTTAATTTATAAACTTTTTAAATTATATAAAAATAAAATAAACACATATAAATAATTTTAAATAAATTATGTTATATTTAATTAACACATTAAACTATTTAAAAAAAGTAATACATACATTTAATAACAAAATAAAAACATTAGTAGTTAAAACGTTGGAAAGTGAAGGGGTAAACATTTCTATTCCCACTCCAGTGAGTGCAACAGTAGGGAAAGCGCTGGATAGCGGAGGGGTAAAAATTGCTATTCCCACTCCAGTGAGTGCAACAGTAGGGAAAGCGCTGGATAGCATAGGGGTAAAAATTACTATTCCCACTCCAATGAGTGCAACAGTAGGGAAAGCGCAGGATAGCATGGGGGTAAAATTTACTAATCCCACTCCAGTGAGTGCAACAGTAGGGAAAGCGCTGGATAGCGGAGGGGTACAAATTACTATTCCCACTCCAGTGAGTGCAACAGTAGGGAAAGCGCTGGATAGCGGAGGGGTAAAAATTGCTATTCCCACTCCTGTGAGTACAACACTAGGAAAAGCGTTGGATAGCGGAGGGGTAGAAATTACTATTCCCACTCCAGTGAGTGCAACAGTAGGGAAAGCGCTGGATAGCGTAGGGGTAAAAATTACTATTCCCACTACAGTAAGTGCAACAGTAGGGAAAGCGCTGGATAGTGTTGGGGTAAAAATTAGTATTCCCACTCCAGTGAGTGCAACAGTAGGGACAGCTTTGGATAGCGTAGGGGTAACAATTACTATTCCCACTCCAGTTAGTGCAACAGTAGGGAAAGCGCTGGATAGCATAGGGGTAAAAATTGCTATTCCCACTAAAATGAGTGCAACAGTAGGGAAAGCGCAGGATAGCGTATGGGTAAAATGTACTATTCCCACTCCAGTGAGTGCAACAGTAGGGAAAGCGCTGGATAGCGGAGGGGTAAAAATGACTATTCCCACTCCAGTGAGTGCAACAGTAGGGAAAGCGCTGGATAGCGGAGGGGTAAAAATTGCTATTCCCACTCCAGTGAGTGCAACAGTAGGGAAAGTGCTGGATAGTGAGGGGTAAAAATTAATATTTCCCACTCCAGTGAGTGCAACAGTAGGGAAGGCGCTGGATAGCGTAGGGGTAAAAATTACTATTCCCAATCCATTGAGTGCAACAGTAGGGAAAGCGCTGGATAGCGTAGGGGTAAAAACTTACTATTCCCACTCCAGTGAGTGCAAAAGTAGGGAAAGAGTTGGAAAGCGTAGGGGTAAAAATTACTATTCCCACTCCAGTGAGTGCAATAGTAGGGAAAGAGCCGGATAGCGGAGAGGTAAAAATTACGATTCCCACTCCAATGAGTGCAACAGTAGGGAAAGCACTGGATCCCAAAACAATAAAAAACAACACCATCAACATTTTTATTACATTTCATTTCCAATATTAACATAATTAATATAAATTTTAATATATTATTATTAACAAAGATAATTAAAAAAATAATAATTACACATTATTTAACACTATAAAATCCACAACCCACACCTACAATTAATTACACAATTAAATATAATCATTACTAATTAATTAATGACAATTAATTTATAATTTATTAATTAATCAATAAAAAATTAATTACTTACCACCTTTCACACCATTTACACATATAAACACCAAAACACAAACCTGAAATTATTTACACAATTACAATTAATATTTACTAATTAATTAATGGTAATTAATGTTAAAGTATTTAATAATTAATTAATAAAACATTTTTATTACTTACCACCCTTTACACAATTTACACATATAAGCACCACAACACACACCTAAAATTAATTAATTAACATAATCATTTATTAATTGACTAATTGAAATTATTAACAACTAATTATTAAACTATTATTAATTAATCAATTAACACATTAATTATTCAATAAATTTTATAAAATTAAATTACTTCCCTCCCTATTTCCCTATAAACCCACAACCCGCTAGGGAACTAAAAATGCAGAATTAAACTTAAAAAAAATTAATAACTAGTAAAACTCTAAAACATATATTAAAATGACAAACAATTCTCTAGCGCTGGGACGCTCTCGGGCAGCCATGTGCTTTATAAATCAAATTTCATTTCATTTCATTTCATTAAAAAACTAAAATACATACAATTATTAATTAATCAATATTTGTGTAAACTATATTTTTGTAAACGATATTTATTACAAAGATATTTATGTAATCAATATTATTTACCTGTCAGTCGATAATCTTGTCAACTATATTTTTGTTGTTGATATTTCTTCCCCACAAATTTTTCCAGCGATATTTCTGTCGCACGATATTTTTGTGGTGATATTTAAACTCTGCACCGTCAGAATTCAGTTCTGCAAAAGTCATATTCAATCCTAAAATCCTCAATGGATTTCAATGTGCTGTCTGAGTATATCTGTTCAATGGTTTGCAGTACTTTATCATGACATCATTCTACAAGAATGGTCTGCCATCTATTGTTACTGTGGCATTGTTCCAGATGGGTCCATCTGAATGAAGAAATGTCTCCTCATCTAGACTTCTGTGCTCTGTGGACCATACTTTTAGGGATTCCAGGAGTATGAGATTATTTGGATCGCTCAAGAATTTAGTGTGCTTCTAAAGAGTATGACTGCCAATCATGCCTTTTTGTTGCTAGGTCTTGAGCGAAACCAACTCCGGCATTTCAAGCACAGAGTTAAAAAAATAAATATTTTAGAATTTCATATAGCTTTAACTAGACCCAAAGATATTGGGTATCAGAGCGCTTTACATAGCACCAGTTTCATTACGCAAGGACACATTCATTTTTGTTAGGCAAGGGGAGATTAAATGATTTGCCCAGAATCACAGGATGCTGAACGTCGTTGCAGAGACTCGAACTTGGTTCTCCAGCTTCGACGCCAACCACTCTAACCGTAAGTCTACATCCTCTCCCCTAGAGTTAAAGTGGTTGGCCAGCTTGCCATGCTGGTGGGCGTTATGGTATGCTTTCATGTGGGGTAATCTTAATCCACCTGCTGTAATGTCTTCATAAAGACTCTATAATCACTAGTCTTACTACCGTTAGGACCCATATATATTTCCTGATGAAATTGTCAACATATTTCAGAGTGGGAGGTCATATTTTGAGTAGCACTGTACCAAGATATTATTACATTTTGGTGCCACAGAGATCTTTACCGTTTGGACTCAGCCCCATAGACACAGTTGTAGCTTTACCCATTTTCTTAAATCAGTTTTAATCTGGTTTATTGAGGCCCATTTATTATCAGTCACCATAGCACCAAAGTCACCACTCACAAGGATTCCTAAATACTTCAGTTTACGTGGTATCCATTTAAATGGCCGTCTAGCCAACGCTCACAGATTTGTGTTTGCGGTCATGGGCATTGCCTCACTTTTAGTCCAATTGATTTTATAATACTCCAAGAAATCGGAGAAGTTGGTAATGACCTCCATTAGAGTTGGTTTGAAAGTGTTTATGTCAGTTAATATAAGCAAGATATCTTCCACATAGAGCATTAGTTTAAGTTTACCTTCAGGCATGTGCAACCTTTTGATGGCGGTGCTTTCTCTTCTGGCTATTGCCAGAGGATCCAATGCCAGTATGAATAATATGGTGAGAGCATGCACCCCTGCATTTCAGTAAAAAAATAAAGTGGTCTGTAATGTTCATCCCTCCCTGCCCTGTTAATTTCCAGGTGAAAGACGCCTATTTCTGTAGCCTCAATGAAGACCTTCACTAGGAGTGGAACCACAACAGAACTGGTGGCCTTTTAAACCCCTATTGTAAAGCTGTCACCTGGCGCCATGCCAGGAGACAGCTGTTTCATGTCCTTTATAATCGCTATAGCTGATATCTTTTAATCTAGTTCCTCATGTAGCTGCAGAGGTAGTTTCAGAACAAGCAATATGGTCATAAAGGCATCTGCCGCAGTTGTGCCACTGGGTCCATCAGAGGTATAAAGCTTTGCATAGAATGTAGTAAATTCTCTAATAATATCTGTGGCAAATGGGTTTGGTTTATTTAGTTCACCAGGCTTTTTTGCTATGGTTACCCTGTTTTTTGGATTTTTACTGTGAGGAAGCCTATCTGCCTGAGTCTTACCTACAGTAACTTCAGAGTAATTGGACTGAGCGTTTCCAATCGTCAGTGTCTGCTTTTTAAGATACGATCACAGCAGCACAGCAAGAGTAAGAGGCACTAGGCTGGTAATACATGAGCACATGCGTATGCACATGTGTGCAGGTTGCACATGTGAGACTACCACCATGAGCAGTCCCATATCTGCAGACATGTAGTCTGTCGCAGAAGGGACTCTGCAAGAATTGGTACTAACCTGAGGTAGATCTTATAATATGAGTGGGCATTCATAATGTAGTTCTGGAGTTTATGTATAAAAAGAAAATTTCTCTTGAATCACACCTCAAAATCAATATAATCATCCACACTAAATCATATAAAGGTCATTCAAATACCCTTAGTCAACTATCATACCCGGACCCATAAATCAATTATATATATTTTTTTCTTTTTGTATGTATCAAGAGCACATTTATTTTTAAAAAACAATCATATAGGACACAGGTAATAAATACAATGATTTTTTTCAAAGGTTAAAAAACAATTCGACTCACATAAGTAACAATTGAGCTTCAGTAAAAACAAGCGACAAACCAGGGAACAACTTAAAATCATCATATCCAAGTTAATTCGACTGATTAAATGTTGTTGAAGTCTATAAATTCTTTTGTAGTTAGACTTAAAAGTTCCTCGAATTTAACAATGAAAACAGAAGCGTTGACGCATTTCAGTGAGCAGTATATTGCTAAGCCACCTTCTTCAGGACTCTCAATAATAATGTCTGTCTTAGAAATGACAAAGTACCATATGTGCCTGTGTTAAAACAAAATATATATCACAATCCTGTATTAAATATAACACAAGACAATACACTTTACTCTCTTTAATATTGTTATGTATGTGAGTCTAATTGTTGAATTCTTTTTTTAACCTTTGAAAAAATCATTGTATTTATTAACTGTGTCCTAGATGATTGAAATTGTGTTTTAATAAATGTGCACTTGATACACACATTTAGGGGCCCATTACGATGTCGGGCGGATCGCCACCGCCATGGAGGCGGTGGCGATCCGCCCGACATTCATGCCCGGCCGCCACCCATTTTCCACCCGCCATATTACTATGGCGGGGGGGACCGCCGCTTTTCTGCCCCGGTCGCCTTGTGGCCAGGCCAAAAAATGTTTAATATGGTGGCTGTGTCTATTAGACACCGCCAGCCATATTATGATGGGCTTGCAGACATGCCTTCCGTGGTGGCAATAAGGCATGCGGAGACACCCTGTGGGGGCCTGTTGCGGGCCCCCTGGGACTCTGGGGGTTGGGGGGTACACATGGGGGGTACCTATGGTACCCCCCACATTTCAAAGTGCAACATAGGCACCGCGCGGTGCCTGTCATGTTGTGCTTTGAAATGCACAACGTGCATTTTTACCATTGCGGTGGGGGGAGCATTCAGCACTGCCCGCCGTAATGGTAAAAATACAGGATGCGCCCGCCAGTGTGGCGGGCGCATTCCTAATGGCCAAGGCGGGACCGCCGCTCCTATGGCGGGCGGTCCCATTTTGCACGGGGATGGCGGGCAGGCAAAGTCCGCCCACCATCCTAATGGACCACTTTGTGGGGATGATTATATTATTTTTGAGGTGTGATCCAAAAGAAATTCTCTTTTTATACATTTAGTGGTCGATTCGGATTCGGGAAAAAAAACATCCGTACGATTTGTATCCGGAGCCCTCTCCGTACAAATCGTACCCGTCCGTCCGAGTCGCGTAGTACGATCCATATTTCGTGAATCCGTCCGAATCGTCGCGATCCGTACGTATTGCAAGGCTGAAACCGTGAACCATACGACTTGTACACATGCCGTACGACTCGTACACATGCCGTACGACCCGACGAGTACGATCCGGACAGGGGTATGAGGACGTGATTCGTACGGTCCGCGTTAGGTAAGGGCGAGTCGTATGGAAAAGCACACAAACACATACACACCGACGGTCCGTACCCCCATGATCGCAGGGGTATGGTGCGTACCCCTGCGATCATGGGTGTACGCACCGTACCCCATGTACGATGGGTGTACGCACCGTACCCCATGTACGATGGGTGTACGCACCGTACCCCGTGTATGATGGGTGTATGCACCGTACCCCATGCACCGTACCCCATGTACGATGGGTGTACGCACCATAACCCGTGTACGAAGGGTGTACGCACCGTACCCCATGTACGGTGTACACACCGTACCCCATGTACGATGGGTGTATGCACCGTACCCCATGTACGATGGGTGTATGCACCGTACCCCATGTACGATGGGTGTACGCATCATACCCCATGTACGATGGGTGTATGCACCGTACCCCATGTACGATGGGTGTACACACCGTACCCCATGTACGATGCGTACACCCATCGTACATGGGGTACGGTGCGCACACCCCATGATAGCAGGGGTACGCACCGTACCCCTGCGATCATGGGGGTACGCACCATACCCGGGGGGGCCGTTCCGTACCTGTTTCAGCGCGAACTCTGCTTTTATGGCTGTTTTCAGCTCCCGTAGAAAAAGGGTCGTACGGTGCGTCCCCGGCACGTATTGTACTTGCTGGGTCGTAAAAAACAGCCGCGAACCGTACAGATGTCGCGTACAGCGGGTTCCGAGGGAGAATCGTATGGAGATTAGAGTCGTACAGTCTCTGTACGACTCGTACGGAGTACGGCTCCTGGTACGAATCGTACTTCGTTGTACGTACGGGGGACGTTGCAGGGTACGATTCGTATGGGAAAAACGCTGGGAACGGCTATTCGGAGCGGTTTTTCCCGAATCGGAATCGGCCCATTACTGTATATGGTACCCTGTCTCTTGGAGAGTGGGGCCACTCTCTCTTTGTTTCTAACGTTCAGGAGTTCTAACTGAGATCTGCAGTGTTTTCACTGTATTGTACGTATAAGCGAAATCTGCCCTAAAGTACTGTTCCAGTTGACTGAGCCCTAAAGGGCCCAGCAAGGTACTAAACTGGGGTAAAATGTGCACACCGAGTTTGAATTTGCAGTTACCAATAACCCCATACACATCTTATTGAATTAAAAAATGTATCCTATTTCCCTGGTTCAGCTCATAGTTAGATTACAGGCCTTTGTCCCTCTCCACTACTGGTCCCAGTTATTTACTCTGCTTCCCAGGAAAGGGGTCAAAGGCCTCCCCACACATAAGTGCTTGAGTCAGTTCCTGGGAAAGGAAAGGGATGGGGGACACAATCTGCTTCTGTTAGTTTGTCACACTGCACCTGGGCTGGGACAAAAGTGGGTGCCCAGCTCTCTGAAGCCAACACATATCTAGTGGGCTGTATCAACTAGGGGCATAGCTGCAGCCCTCAAGAGGAGCTCTTACTAGAGAAAACTTGAAATTGCCATTTTGGACTGTCCCAAAATGCTGTGCAGGAGAGTTGCAAAAAAACCAGGCGATGGACAGAATGCAGAACAATGTCATACATTCACTCCAGTACAGAGATCTGGGCCTAAATCCATCGTTTTTTTGCTCACCATGCCATTCCAGTTTGTAGAAAGCCATATGCAAATCAGTCTTGACCCTGTGCCCCATGGGAACAGTCCAGCCCGAACTGCCAAGCCAGGTCCTCCCTGGACTGGAAACAAGCATCCAAGGACCGATTGCTTTTGTTGTTTTTGCATTTGTCACCCCGAGTGGGATGGGTATGCTCAGACGTGAGTCCCATGCTCTCCACACCACTGGAGTCAAGCTATCCAGGCTGATGAAGGCTGATAGCCAGAAACCGGTCCTTGGATGCTTGATTCCGGTCCAGGAAAGACATGGCTTGGCAGTTCGGGCTGGACTGTTCCCATGAGGCACAAGGGTCAAGGCTGATTTGCATATGGCCATGTCTGACCTGGGGTGGTGTGGAGTGCAAAAAAAACGATGGATTTAGGCCCAGATCTCTGTACTGGGGTGAATGTATGACATTGTTCTGCATTCTGTCCATCATTTGTTGTTTTTGCATTTGTCACCCCGAGTGGGATGGGTATGCTCACACGTGAGTCCCATGCTCTCCACACCACTGGAGTCAAGCTATCCAGGCTGATGAAGGCTGATAGCCAGAAACCGGTCCTTGGATGCTTGATTCCGGTCCAGGAAAGACATGGCTTGGCAGTTCGGGCTGGACTGTTCCCATGAGGCACAGGGTCAAGGCTGATTTGCATATGGCCATGTCTGACCTGGGGAGGTGTGGATTGCAAAAAAACGATGGATTTAGGCCCAGATCTCTGTACTGGGGTGAATGTATGACATTGTTCTGCATTCTGTCCATCAATTGTTGTTTTTGCATTTGTCACCCCGATTGGGATGGGTGCACAAGTTACTACTTGTGTAACGATATATCTGTAAGAGACATTAGTTAGTATTAGATTCCTTACCTTAGAATATCCCCAGGCGTCAGACTGGATCCGTAAACTTTTGCGTAGCAGTACCCTTGCGCGTCGGTAGGCGTCGTCTGCGGCTCCACGTCCTTCGTCGGCGTTGTGGGCGCCGTGATGACGTCAACGTGAGAGACATTAGTTAGTATTAGATTCCTTACCTTAGAATATCCCCAGGCGTCAGACTGGATCCGGAAACCTTTGCGTAGCAGTACCCTTGCGCGTCGGTAGGCGTCGTCTGCGGCTCCGCGTCCGTCGTCGGCGTCGTGGGCGCCGTGATGACGTCGTCGGAGTACCTAGACGCCGCCTCCGCGTGCTGACGTCAGTTTTAGACACAGCTTTTCCGCGCCAGAAACGCAGAGCCATGTTAAAAACCAACACTGGTGCCATTGAAACTAGGGCCCTGAAAGGGGGTAACCCTAACCCTAGATATCGGTTCGCAGAATGGGGAGGATGGGTGGGTCGGTAAGGAATCTAATACTAACTAATGTCTCTTACAGATATATCGTTACACAAGTAGTAACTTGTGCATCTGAAAGAGACACGTTAGTATTAGATTCCTTACCTTAGAATAGATACCCCAGCAATACCAACCCCGGTGGTGGGTCTGCGAACCAATCACACCAGAAGGTCCTGGAGGACAGAACGGACAAAGAAGCCATCCCTCCGGACTTGGCTGTCCAGGCAGTAGTGTCTTGCAAACGTGTGCAGCAAGGCCCACGTAGCTGCCTGACAGATGTCTTGTAAGGGCATTCCCCGGCCCAGGGCAGTTGTAGTCACCGTGGCTCGGGTGGAATGAGCCCACAATCCAACAGGGGGCTCCTTCTTAGCCAAGGAGTAACATGCCTGGATACACAAAATGATCCACCGGGAGATGGTCCTCTTGTGCACCGCTTTCCCCTCCTTAGCGCCCACGTAACCAACAAAGAGTTGGTCATCCACTCGGAACTGGCGTGTGCGATCCAAATAGAATGAGAGCGCACGTTTTGGTTCCAGACGATGGAGCCGCTCTTCCTCTTTAGAGGGATGCGGTGGCGGAAAGAAGGTTGGCAAGGTGATAGACTGCCCGATGTGGAAGGCCGTGACAACCTTGGGCAGGAAAGATGGCTTAGTACGCAACACAACCTTGTCCGGATGAACAGAAAGGAAAGGAGGAGTACAAGAAAGGCCTGGAGCTCACTCACTCTCCTGGCAGAGGTGATGGCAACCAGGAAAGCAGTCTTCAAAGTCAAAAGGCGGAGAGGACAGTTGTGAAGTGGCTCAAAGGGAGCGCACATCAAAAACGTAAGAACAATATTCAAGTCCCACTGAGGCATCACAAACGGAACAGGAGGAAACGTGTGTGTGATGCCCTTAAGAAATCTATTTACAATAGGGGATTTGAACAAAGAAGGTTGATCAGGCAGCCTCAGAAAGGCTGAAAGGGCAGAAAAGTAGCCCTTGATAGTGCCCAGAGCAGAGCCCTGATGGGCAAGAGAAAGAAGGAAGAGAAGAACCTCAGAGAGAGGGGCAGCAAGAGGATCCACAGCCTTTGCTGTGCACCATGCCACAAATCTGTTCCACCTGCAGGCGTATACCGACTTTGTGGAGGGATGCCTGGCTGCCAGAATGACGTTACAGACTTCAGGAGGCAAGTCAAATGGCCTCAACTGTCGCCGCTCAATCTCTAAGCATGGAGGTGGAGACTGGACAGGTTTGGGTGGAGGACCGTCCCCTGTTGCTGCGACAGAAGGTCCTCCTGAAGAGGCAAACGAACCGGGGGATCGACTGACATACTGAGTAGCTCTGGATACCCGTACCTCCTTTCCCAGTCCGGAGCCACAAGGATGACTTGGGCCCGGTTGCACCTGATCTTCTTCAGCACTCTGGGCAGAAGTGGTATAGGCGGAAAGGCGTACAACAGACCGCAACTCCACACGCGATGAAAAGCGTTGCCGAGCGAGTGCCGCCTTGGAAATTCCAACGTGCAGAACTGATGACATTGCGCGTTCTCTTCTGTGGCGAATAGATCTAACCAAGGCTCTCCCCATCACTGAAAGAGGCCTTGCGCCACGTCCTAGTTCAGACGCCATTCGTGATCCATCATGCACCGACGGCTGAGCTCGTCCGCCCTGGCGTTCAGAGAACCTGCCAGGTGTTGAGCCACCAGGGTCACGCCCTGGCGTTCCAGCCTTTGCCAGAGGCGCAGAGCCTCCTGGCAAAGGGTCCACAACCCCACGCCGCCCTGTTTGTTGCAGTACCACATGGCGGTAGTGTTGTCCGTGAACACCTGCACTACGCTCCCCCGGACAGAGGGGAGGAATGCCTTCAGTGCTAGACGAATCGCCCGCAACTCCAACAGGTTGATGTGGAGCCGGGCCTCCGCTGAAGACCAGAGGCCTCTGATCTCCACCTCTCCCATGTTGCCACCCCAGCCCTGGAGTGACGCGTCCGTCACAACTACGTGCTCCGGTTGGGGAAGGGAGAGGGATCTGCCGCTGACCCAATCGCGGTCCATGAGCCACCACTGCAGCTGTCTCGCAGTGCCCTCCGAGATCAGGACGTGGTCGGACAGAGTGCCCTGATGCTGGGCCCACTGAAACTTCAGGTCCCACTGCAAAGCCCGCATCCGCCACCTGGCGTGATGCACCAGTAGGATGCAGTAGGCCATCAGCCCCAGAAGCCGCAGCGTCAACCTGACCGAGACCCGGGATAATGGCTGAAAGATGGGAATCAGAGCCTGAATATCCCGGACCCGCTGTTCGGGTGGATAAACCCAAAACCGCGCCGAGAACCGCTCCGATGAAAAGGAGCTTCTGAGAGGGGCACAGGTGTGACTTCGGCACATTGATGGAGAAACCCAGCCGGTGCAGGAGATCTGCCGTAGTCTGGAGGTGGCTGACGACTGTCTGGGGCGAACCCGCCTTCAACAACCAGTCGTCGAGTTAGGGGAAGACTGAAACCCCTAACCTGCGCAGATGAGCTGCGACCACCGCCATCACCTTTGTGAACACCCGTGGGGCGCTGGTAAGGCCGAAGGGGAGCACTGTAAACTGAAAGTGCTCGTGGCCAACCGTGAACCGCAGGTAGCGCCGGTAGGCCGGCAGGACGGGGATGTGGAAATAAGCGTCCTGCAAGTCCAACGCTACCATCCAGTCTCCTGGGTCCAGGGCAGCTAGGACCTGAGACAGTGTCAGCATTTTGAACTTCTCCTTCTGGAGGAAGCCGTTGACGTTCCTTAGGTCCAACATAGGGCGTAGGCCCCCTTTGCCCTTCTTGGGTACCAGAAAGTAGTGGGAGTAGCAACCACACCCTACTTCTGGCCCAGGAACGCGCTCGATGGCCCCCTTGGCCAAGAGGGCCATAACTTCCTCCTGCAGAAGTCGCAAATGATCCCCCGATATACGGTGGTTCTGCGGTGGCATGGCTGGAGGAGTCGCCTCGAAGGGGAGGGAGTAGCCCCTTTGGACGATTTGCAGCACCCACCTGTCCGAAGTGACAGTGCGCCAGTGGAGGTGGTGATGGCAAACCCTGCCCCCCACTGGCATCACATGGGCCTGAAAGCACGGACTAGGAGGGTTTAGAGGCTGATGCTGCGGGGGAAGGTGTGGACTGACCTCGCCGTTGTCCCCGACCGCCGGGACGGCAGTTCCCACGGCCGCCACCGCGTTGGGTATTACCTTGCGGAGCGTGGCTGGCAGCACGTGTGGGTACACCCCTTCCGTGGCCACGAAAGGAGTGAAAGGCAGCCGATTGCTGGCGCGGGGCCGAGAGGCCCAAGGACTTGGCCGTAGTCGTGGAGTCCTTAAAGCGCTCAAGCGCATGGTCTGCCTTGTCGCCAAAGAGGCGACGGCCATCAAACGGCATGTCCATCAGTGTGTTTTGGACATCGGCCGAAAAGTTGGCGGACCTCAACCAGGCGTGGCGTCTGACCACCACCATCGTTGCCATCGCTCTACCTAGTGAGTCGGTGGTATCCAGCCCACACCGGATAGAATATATGGCTGCATCCCGGCCCTCCACAAGGGCTTGGCCGAGTTTGGCCCGTACCTCCAACAGACACTCTGGCAGCACTTCCGCAACCGTATCCCACAGAGAGTGGGTGTAGCGGCCCAAGAGGCATGCGGTGTTGGAAGACCGCAGTCCCAGACTAAGGGACGAGAAGATCTTTTTACCGTACTGCTCGTACCTCTTGGATTCCCTGTCCGGCGGCACCGACGGGAATGTGGTCTGGGAATTGGAGGCCTGGATGACCAGGCTCTCGGGGGTGGGATGGGTGGACAGGAAACATGGGTCGCCCGGGGCTGGGCGGTGGCGTCTGGCCACGTTCCTATCTACGGGCGAACCCGTAGCGGGCTTGGACCAGGTGCCCAGAAGAACGTCGGTCAAGGCCTCATTAAAGGGCAGCAGAGGCTCGGCCGAGCTTGACTGCGGTTTAAGGACCTCAGTGAGGAGATTAGTCCTCACGGCCGCGACGGGGAGCTCAAGGCCCAAGGCCTTGGCAGCCCTCATCAACACCACACTGTAGGTTGCCCCCTCCTCCGAAGCCACGGTAGGAGGGGAGACAAAACCAGTGTCTGGAGAGGTGTCCAGGACACTGGCCTCCCCAAGGTCTCCTGCCCAGTCCTCATGAGACTGACACTCTCGGGTCAGAGGGTCCTCAGACCCCTCCCAATCCCCTTCATCACCCATCTCCTGATACTCAGGGTTCTCAATCAATGGGGCCTGTTCATAGAAGTGAAACTCCCCAAACTACGTCAGGAGCGGCGCCCATCGGGGCCGTCCCGACGTCGGAACAGGAACGAAGGGGGCACCGGAGGCGACACCTGATGGTCCGACGCCGGGGAGGTCGTAAGGTCCACCGGCGATGACCCAGATCCCGTAGAAGGTCTAGCGGGGTCCCGCGGCGCCGGGCCCGAAGGCGCCGGGACCACTGGACCCTGCGGCGCCGGGCCCGAAGGCACCGGTGGCGTCGGGATTGCGGAGCCCTGCGGCGCTGGGCCCGAAGGCGGCGGCGGCGTCGGGGCCGAAGCCCCCGACCCGCTATAGGCCCCAGACGGGTCCGCTGGGCCCGAAGGCGCCGCGGAGCCCGTCGGAGGAGAGAGTTTCCTCATGGCCATGAGGAAGCGCTCGATCTCCTCCGGTGTCGCGTCTTGCCCAGAGACCAGAGGGTGTGGAGCTGGACGCGGCGCCTGCGACTCCGACGGAGCCGCGTGGGTGGTGTCACCCGAACCCCCGGCCGCATCGCGCGAGCGTCGGGGGGAGTCCGAAGAGCGATGACGCCTCTTGGACTTCTTGTGCTTCTTACCTGACGACGACTTCGACCCGGAGGAGTGCGGCCTACTCTCGGAACTGTGGTGGCTCCGAGCCCGCGACATGTCCCTCGACCTCCCGTGGGACCGAGACCTCTCGCGGCGCGGGACCGACTGCCGGAGTTCGAGTCGCCTGCAGGACCGCTCCCGCCTGGCTTTCGAAGAGAGGGCCTGGCAGTCAGAGCAGGCCTTGTCGTCGTGGTCGACGCCTAGACAAGTTAGACACAGGTGGTGAGGATCCGTGACCCACATTGTGCGGTCGGAATCCTCGCAGTGCTTAAAGCCAGGCATCCCTACGGCACCGATCGGAGTCGTAAGACTTCGAGAAATGATCAAAAATGATCCAAAAAGTTAGTCAAAAATTGACTAAGGGTTACTGCTTTTTCCAGATCTGCGCTTGCTGGCGCGGAAAAAAGAAGAACTGACGTCAGCACGCGGAGGCGGCGTCTAAGTACTCCGACGACGTTATCACGGCGCCCACGACGCCCACGATGGACGCGGAGCCGCAGACGACGCCTACCGACGCGCAATGGGTACTGCTACGCAAAAGTTTCCGGATCCAGTCTGACGCCTGGGGATATTCTAAGGTAAGGAATCAAATACTAACGTGTCTCTTTCAGATATGCCCAGACGTGAGTCCCATCCTCTCCACACCACTGGAGTCAAGCTATCCAGGCTGATGAAGGCTGATAGCCAGATCCGGTCCTTGGATGCTTGATTCCGGTCCAGGAAAGACATGGCTTGGCAGTTCGGGCTGGACTGTTCCCATGAGGCAGAGGGTCAAGGCTGATTTGCATATGGCCATGTCTGACCTGGGGTGGTGTGGAGTGCAAAAAAACGATGGATTTAGGCCCAGATCTCTGTACTGGGGTGAATGTATGACATTGTTCTGCATTCTGTCCATCAATTGTTGTTTTTGCATTTGTCACCCCGAGTGGGATGGGTATGCTCAGACGTGAGTCCCATGCTCTTGAGAGAGCGCAAACTGACCTAAATGTATGAGTGCATCACACTTACCTGTAGTAAGCATAAATCATGAGGAGAAATGCCATGAGTGCTAATAGTATCTGAAATTATATTCTGAATGTATAGCTAATGTAGAGATTTAAGTAGAAGTGGAACTAATACAGAAATGTGTGACACTATATGATTTTATTAGATGTGATTATTCCTGAATTCATGTCGTGTAGCTGCTAAAATGTAAGATGGCATGTGGTAAAACGCAGAATGTGGTAGGCCTCAGGGCCAAAGCTAGAAAGTGTTTCTTTTCACGACATAGATTGAAATAATGTTTTGGCCATTGCATTAATGGGCCATGATTTATAGATGTGTTTATTGAATAATAGAATAAGAGTATTAACATGCTTTAATTAATGAAGAAGTTGAATGCTATAATCATTATGAGAAATGCTGTGGGCCTGAATTATTTTAAACATTGATTTATACGTACATGTCTGGGCTGAGAAATGTTGCAAGCCTTTTTGGAAGTCTATGAGAGTTGGGTTCTTGGCTGCAGATATCTGTCTGCAAAGGAAAAGGGGGGATCCAATTATAAATGAATGAATAGAGGTCTGTTCAGTAGACGGCCCAGACATGGAGGAGGGTTCCGGAATGTTTAAGGGGTATCAGCGGGCCGGAGAAGAGTCTGAGAAGCAAGGTCAACTCCAACGTACGAGGCCCAATACAAAGCAGCATGGAAAAAGCCAGAAGCTACACCACGTGAGAGGCGTCTCACGAGGGGCGTTTCAAATGTTGTTGACTGTTTTGTATTAGGGACAGCACCCCTGGGTGGAGTTAGAGCAGATACCTGAGGACCCTTTAGAGAGCGGATGGGTAGGCAGAGAGGGGTCATGACTGGAGAACTATAGGTTTTCACCAAGAGACTTAGAGTGAGTGACTTCCCTTGGGGGTCATTCACTGCTGACACCTTCGTTAGGTTGGGATTTGGTTAAGTAGGGATACCATCTAGAGCAGGGTAGGGACAGCCTAACCTGTGCGTTTTCCTCCAACTTAAATGAAGGAGAGATATGCGTCAATGCTGATAGCTTTATTATTCTTAGAACTTGTGTTAGTGATTTCCGTTGCTCGTCTGAGGGCTTTCAGAGAACACATGTATGTAGTTGGACCTGTGTATCTCGTGAATCTCATTCTGAGATGCCTGTATTTGCAGCTTATCATATCTTTACAATAAACTTTTGAAAGCTAGAAGTTGTTTGTGATCTTTGGGAGCAGAGTCCTTTATTGGGTGAACTAACTTGCAGAGAGGTGCACTTTCTTTCCTCAAAGACAGGCAACAAAGGTTCAGTCGACCAGATCGAGGTTTAGATCAATAGTGGTAAAGTATCGATCAAAATCTCGCCCTTCCAGTTGGTAGCTATAGAGGATGGTTGCCTTCTTGAGGACGGTGACCTAGGCCAGGTTAGCTTACCCCAAGGCCCCTAGAAATCGATGATCGGAAGAACCGCCCGCCGAAGAAGATCCGGATGACGTGAGACAGAAAAAGCAGCAGTATCGGTCGAGAGTGAGTATAAAGGGTCATGCGTGTTAGATTGCGGTGTTTTTGTATTGTATCTATGTTGTAATGTCTGGCGGAGTTGAATGTCTGTAGAGTGACTGTGGAACAGGTTGTGAGCGCGCGCAACCGGTGGAAATCTTAAGTTCAAGGAGAGCTTAAGTGGTTCGGGTGTATCGGACACCCAGAGTAATTGTCAAATAGTGTGAAGGGGGTCATGAGGTACCATTGATCACCCGAAAGACCGAGATAGGGGGAACGTAAGAGTGAGTGCGTGAGTAACGGACGCTGGTCGGAGGTTACTGTGTGTGTAAGCAACCTATCAGAGAGACGATAGACATTTCGTCAGTTGTGTTGACAATTACATATAGACTGTGGACGTACAGTCGAGGGAAGTGACCGCTTGGTCGGAAGTAGTCATTTTTCGGTGTATGAATGGGACGCATGCATGACCGGGAGACGAGTTGAGAAAGGAGGGGTGCTGCTGCGAAGCGGAGAAAAGTGACGTCAGGTAGTGTCGCGCAGTGATTGGCTGACCGAAGAAAGACCGCGCCGTGATAGGCCAGCTAGAAAAGACGTCAGAAAGTGTCGCGACGTGATTGGCCGACCGGAGAAAGACCGCGCTGCGATAGGCCAAGCTAGCAAAGCCGCGACAGGATTGGTGGATTGTCATCAGGAAGTAAACAGAGTAGCGAGGCTGGATATTGTGCGCATAATTATGAAGTGTTTTAAATGGCTGAGAGCGGTGTTTAAAAAAGAGAAGCGGGGATCGTATGAAGGGGAAGAAGCCCCGCCGGAGGGTACGCCAGCTCGTTACATGGCAGTGAATGTTGGGCTGCATACGATCCTTTGGATATCAGAGTGGAGTAAGATTACTGAAGGAAATGAGGAACTGACGTTCCCGAAGTACGGGACGTTCAGATTAGAGGTGTTACATAGATTAAAATCAGTCATGACCTCAATGAGACCCTTGCCTAGACCGACCCAGTTTGAAGCTCTTGAAGCATGGATTAGGGCAGCGCATGAAAAGAATATGAACAGACGACAAGAAAGGGTGAAACGATCGGTAAGGGCAGTGCAGGATGCCAGGTGGGATGCGGATGCTAAAAGATGGAGAGTGCATAACATGGAAGTAAATAAACTGTATCCAGTGTTAGAGGTGCCCGTAAATAAAAGCCCCCTAGAAGAAGATGATGAGAGCGAAACAGAGGACAGCCTGATAAACAGATTATTGACAGACAGGCCACCCCCGTATAATAGAGCAGGGGGAGAGGTCGAGCATACTGAAGGAGAAAAGGGGGGCAATGCAGGAGAGCATAGACCGCTTCCCAGTTCAGAGTGGGATCCTGAGGCAAAGAAAGAGCTGTCCCAGCCTAGTCAGGTGCAACAGGTAGTCGGGAGGTTTGTGGTACAAAGAGCGCCGGAAACGGAGTGCGCCACATCCTACAGATTACCAGATGCACTACAGGTACCTGTTACCATAGGTCCTATAATATCGATATATGACCAAGAAAGAGCAAGAGGGGAAGAACGGGTACGGAAGGACAGAGAAAGAGCAGAGAAGGCAAGGAGGAACGATACGATCAATTCCCCAAGTCAGATGCCGATACCGAGAGAGTGGAGCACCCCGATGCACACAGCAGGGGACCCAGGAGGGGATCCTGGGGGCCCTAGATGGCCAGTGGATCTGAGGGGATCTGGACGAAAATCCTTTCAAGAGCTAAACGAGTACATGAAGAAGTGGGATGAGGCAGTGGAGGCTCACAAGAGCATCATAGCTGCAGAAGCTGAAAGGGAAAGTCAGGACAGCAGAGCTCGGACTCACTGCGGGGCTGGGGAGAGCAGCCCGGAGTGGGACTGTAGAGAGAGGGATAGTAGGGGAGTCACCCATTGGGCCCGGAGTGGGAATAGAACAGATCTGGAAAACGGGGGCCCCGGGAGTGAAGGGGTGGCGTGCCCAATACTCAGTGAAGGGGAGAGGAGAGCGCAAGAGTACAGAAACAGCTTTAAGTGTCCACACTGTGTGCCCGGCAATAGAGAACAGAATGGGAGTTGTGAGAGGTCGCACCATAGTCCCTGTGATGACGGAAATGAGCGCAGCCCAGGGAATATGGGGAACCAGGAAGGATCGTATCGGATACTGAGCGATACTAGGCAAAGGGAGAGTAGCGACCAGAGGGAAAATAACAGAGAGGCGTACGGTGAAAGGAGAGAAGCAGAAGAGAGTGGGCAGAGTAAGAGTGGGGGTAACAGGCCCGTGTTCCATCACCTTCCAAGATCGGATGGCCGAGCATGGGACCTGGAGAGATGGGAGCAAGGGAGAGTACTCATTAACTCTCCCGAGCCCAAACGTAGAGCTCGAAGTTGGGATGGTAGGGAGACCAGTGAGCCCCCTTCGAAAGACATATTGCGAGCTGAGATAAAAGCTAAGAGACTCGATGTCGCCAGCTTAAGGTCAGACCTGGATGACATGATAGATGGTACCCTGCCTTTAGAAAGAATGGAAATGTATGAGCAGGATGAAATACTGTATATGGCAAAGGATATCACTCGAAAGGCGAGAGCAATCCATGAGAAGTTAGTCGAACTAGCAGGCAAATATATGGTGGATCTGTCAAGAACCAAAGCATTACAGGGTAACCACAGGCTACATTACACAGATCGAGACCTAGATGAGAGGAGAACGATTGGGCTGAAAACGCATATAAGGGAACTGATCACTGGAATAAGGACATGGAGGGCACTAGATAAGTGGGAAGAAAGGTGGTCCAAGAAAGGGACCGGTAGGAGAAGCACGCTTGGGACGACACCAGGAAGGCTGCAGGGAATAGAAGCATACCCTTTGCGTGAAGTCGCCAATGGGAACTATGTGCATGTCCCTTGGAGTAGGGGAGATTTAGCTGCTTTTACCACCTCCTTCCCCAAATTGCGGGAAAACCCGGTGGAGTGGTACAAGCAAGTTGAGAGATTTGTAAAAATCTCAAAGGTCCTATGGATAGATCTGAACACGCTGTTCGACATTGTAGTACCAGGAGATCTGTGGACAGCATGCAAGGTTAGCGCTGAGTGGCCCACAACGGAGCCAGAGAGAGATGCTAAGACTAATGGGCCGTCCGAGATTGTGATGGCAAAATTCGAGAGAGTGATGAATTGGCTGAAGGAGAAAGTGCCAATGCAAGACATAGATTGGGTCAGAATAGACCGAACCAGACAGGAACCCAAAGAGACCGTCCACGAATATTACGAGAGATTACTGAAGGCGTTTAAACAGTATAGCGGCCTGGATGTAATGGATCCAAAAGACATAGGGCAATTCGTGTCCAAGTTCGTCCTGGGACTGAGACCGGATATTAGTTTAATGATTCAGCAACACTCGATTTGTTGGCAAAGTAAACCCCTAGACGAAATACTGAGGTATGCCAGGTACTGCTGTGATGAGATAGACTCCAAGGCTAAGAAACTAAAAGAAAAGTTGATGGTGGTACAGATGCAGGCAGCAGGAAAGGGGGGACAGCAGCAACAGCAGCAAGGAACAGGTACAGGAGGAAAGAAGCAGTACAGTCAGAACAAGGGCAATGAGGAGAGTTCCACCTTTAGACCCAGATTAGACATAGCTGCCTTGAAGAAAACGACAAGGTGCCACCAGTGTAACGAGGTGGGGCATTGGAAACGCGAGTGTCCCTACAATGTAGAGATAGGAGAACAAGAGGAAGAGGAGGAAGAGGTCCAGAGAGCGCCTACGAAAGGGGTGACGCCATACCAAGGAAAGGTGCTCAAAGGGGGGGGGGCTCCTCCCCGAGCCCAGTTCCCGCAACCTCCTCGAGTAGGGACCATGGGTAAGACCTATAGACAGATGCCCCTGTTTGTAGAGGGAGAAGAGTGCTATTATGTGGACCCATTAACCGGACAGAGAGTGGAAAGAGAAGACTGCACCCTCGGGGCAGCCTTGGAAGTGGATCAGAGGGGACCCTATGTTGAAGCAGAAGTAGCAGGGTGCCCCACGACATTTCTGGTGGACACAGGAGCCACTAGGTCCACGATCAGATCAGCTGCAGTTCCGGACCTGCCCATGTCTGGAGAGACCGTACAAGTGGTAGGGGTCGCAAACAGGAGAATAACCAGCCAATTGACAGAACCGGTACAGGTGAAAATAGGGAAGTACAGCGATGAGCACCAGTTTGTAGTTTGCGATTCAAGTCCTGTGTGTCTGCTAGGAAGAGACCTGTTGTGTAAATTGAATTGTACTATATACTGTACACCTCAGGGAGTGGAGGTATTGACCAATGATGATGATGCAGATTTCAAAGTTGCAAACTCAAGAATATGCGTGGAGCTGTACCCTACTTTAACAGTAGATGAGCTCCCCTGGGACTTGAGAGAGACAGTGGCACCAGAAGTATGGGATTTCACTGGGGAAGAGATAGGATTGGTCAAAGGGGTGGACCCAGTGAAAATTGTAGTGAAACCGCATGCTGAGTTCCCAAGAACACCCCAATATAAATTGACTCCAGAAACGATTGCAGGCATAAAGCCCGTGATCGAGTCCATGATTAAACAGGGAATACTGAAAGAAATCGTGGGTAGTCCATGCAACTCCCCGATTATGGGTCTGCAGAAACCAAATGGGAAATTTCGGATAGTACAGGACCTTCGAAAGATTAATAACATAGTCGTTTCATGTTGTCCAGTGGTACCGAATCCATCAGTGATACTGTTTCAGATTCCATTCCAAGCTGAGTGGTTCACTGTGATTGATCTTTGTCAGGCTTTCTTTTCGATCCCTCTGGACGAAGAAAGCCATTTTCTTTTCGCATTTAAGCTGGAAAATCGCGTCCTAACATGGTGTCGTATCCCTCAGGGGTATACAGAGAGCCCATCGATCTTTAACCAGCTTTTGAAGAAAAATCTTGAAAGTCTAGTGCTGCCCCAGAAGTCAGTTCTGGTCCAGTACATAGACGACCTCCTTGTGGCGTCAGAAACAGAAGAAGCTTGCAGGGAGGACTCCATTGCTTTGTTAAATCACCTAGCTGCCAATGGGCACAAGGTGTCCCCGGGAAAGTTGCAGTACTGTCTGACAGAGGTGCAGTACTTGGGACACAGAATAGAGAAAGGCAAACGAAAGGTGTCACCAGACAGGATAGAGGCGATCATGAAAATGAATGCGCCTAAAACACAGAGAGAGGTCAGGATGTTCCTAGGGATGGTGGGTTATTGCCGACAGTGGATCGCGAACTTTTCACTGAAAGCAAAGCCCTTGCAAAAACTGACGCACAAGGAGGTGAGCGATCCGGTACCATGGGACAAAGACTGTTTGATGGCATTCCTACAGCTGCGAGAGGACCTGTGTCGTGCTCCGGCATTGGGAATGCCTGATTACAATAAACCATTTTTTCTTTACTGTTGTGAGAGAGAAGGTTGCGCGTTGTCTGTGTTAGTCCAAATCCATGGGAATGCCCGTAGACCAGTTGCTTATTTCTCGGCTACTTTAGACCCAGTAGCCGCAGCGTTGCCCGGATGTCTCAAATCCGTTGCTGCAACGGGTGTCAGCATTGAGAGATGTGAAAATATCGTCATGGGGCACCCGTTAGAGGTGTGCGTGCCCCATTCTGTTGAACTGTTGATGACCAGGACCAAAACACAGCATCTGACCAACAGCAGGCTCACGCGCTATGAGCAAGTTATTCTTGCTGCAGAGAATGTGACCCTCAAGAGATGCTCTGTTTTGAACCCTGCCACCTTGATGCCACTCCCAAATGATATCGAGGATGATGATGAATGTACAGACCATGACTGCCTCGATGTGACTGAACTATGCACCAAACCCAGACCCGACATCGTAGATGAGCCACTGACTGACCCAGATGAAATTTTCTTTGTCGATGGCTCATGTGTAAGAGACGAAGTTGGGCAGTTGAGAGCAGCTTATGCTGTTTGTACAATTACTGGAGTTGTGGAAGCTGGGTGCCTGGAAGGAGTACACTCCGCTCAGGTAGCCGAGATTATTGCCTTGACACGTGCTTGCTTGGCAAGCAATCAAATTCGAGTCACCATATACACCGACAGCCAATATGGTTATGGGGTGGTTCATGATTACGGGCAGTTATGGTCTCAAAGAGGGTTCATGACCTCTTCAGGCTCTCCCATTCGCAATGGAGAGTTTGTGCGCCTGTTGTTAGAGGCGTTGCAATGCCCAGCAGGTATCGCAGTTGTAAAGTGCACCGCACATACCAGAAATGAGGACTTCGTTTCGAAAGGCAATAGATATGCTGATGAAGTTGCGCGGTATTGCGCAGAACAAGGGTACTCTTTCACAGAGGTGGAAGTGGGTGGAATAAATGTAAGAACTGAATTAGCCATGATATTGGAAACTGTTGATACTTGGGATGAACTGTCAAACATGCAAGAAAATGCTCCTGATTTTGAAAAAGAAACATGGGAAAAGGCAGGATGTGTAATGGGTGAGTCCCATTTTTGGGTCTCAGCAGACGGCAGAGCAGTGTTGCCCAATGAGATGGTGAGTCCAATGGCCAGACTCATACATGGTCCCGTACACTTAGGGAGAGATGCTATGCTGAGAGTGTTTAGACAGACTTGGTACAATCCTAAGTTTCGAATAGCAGCAGAAGCAGTGTGTCAGCGTTGTGTGACCTGTCAGCAGCTGAAAGTAGGGAAAAGAACACCAGTTGCACTGAGTCACATAGGAAGGTCTGGAGGTCCATTCAATCGAATGCAGATAGATTTCATTGAAATGCCGAGATGCAACCGCCTCCGCTATGTCCTGGTGGTTGTTTGTGTGTTCTCCAGATGGGTTGAGGCATACCCTACACGTAGGTGCGACACCCTCACAGTGGCCAAGTTACTGCTTAGGGAACTCATTCCGCGCTTCGGGGTGCCGGCCTCTTTGGAATCAGATAGGGGAACGCATTTCAATAGCGAGCTTGTGAAGATGATTTGTGCAGCTCTAAATATCGATCAGAAGTTGCATTGTAGTTACCGACCAGAAGCCTCAGGAATTGTGGAGCAGATCAATGGCACGATCAAAGCCCGAATTGCCAAAGTGTGCTCCTCAACGACCCTGAGTTGGCCTGACGCCCTGCCATTGGTTCTCATGAGCCTTCGTAGTACCCCAGACAGAAGAACGGGGTTGTCACCACATGAGGTGTTAATGGGGAGAGCAATGAGGTTGCCATCTGTCCCGACTACTGCACTGTTAAATATCACAGATGATATGATCCTGGACTATTGTAAGGGGCTGTCTGACGCCATTCGTTCTGTGTCCCTTCAGGTGCAGGCTGCCGAGGTTCCATCGTGCCAGGGCCCGTGCCATGACCTGTATCCTGGGGACTGGGTCCTGGTGAAAAAACATGTGAGAAGAAGCTGCTTGGATGTTCGTTGGCGTGGGCCCTTCCAGATCATCTTGATTGCGAATACGGCTGTGAAGGTGGGAGGCCTGCCCAATTGGATCCACGTGTCACATACGCGAAGGGTTCCAGCACCTCGGGAAGAAACAGCTCCTCTCTCGGATAGACGTCCAGCAGAGGACCGAGAAGCCATAGAGGGGGCTAGCCAAGCTGAAGAGGTGCCAGCGGAAGCAGGGAACGAGTCTGACCAAGCTGAGGACGGTCAGTACAACAGCGAAACAGACGACGCTACAGAAGGAGAAAGTAGCTGGGAGTACGAGTCAGACACTGACAAGTCTGACAGAGAGCGAGAACAGACAAGAAGGAGAAGGAGTAGAAGGGCACGTGGAGAAGCTAATTGGCCGCAAAGAAGGAGTTCTAGCCTGAGGTCAACTCCAGAGGTAACCCTTCCTCCGATATCAGAAGACTCAGACCCGGAAGAAGGTGCTCAGGGCGCTGAAGCACCGGACCGAAGAAGGTCGAGAAGAGTGCGTGTGCCTAACAGAAGATACTCCACTCCTGAGTGGACATATCTGGCGACAAATGTCTGTGAAACAGGAGACAGGGAGGATTCGAGCGGTGGTGGTGTCCAGTTCTGAGCCCATCGTCATCGTGGAAATACGACTGTTGGTACCCGGAGTCGAACAAGAAGGGTCACTAACATTCATGCTCCCCAGACCTCCCCGCCTCAGCAAGTTAAAACACATGTTTCTTTCAGAATTGCAATTCCCCGACTTTGGTACAACGATAACAGCACATGAAGAGCACAATCTTCGTTTGGAAATACTGAACTTTGCTATCGAAGCTGCAGGCACAGGCTTGATAGTAGACTGTTAAAGGACTTTGTAAATAAAGTGAACAGAAAAAAGAAGATTACCTAGCGCCCAGGAAGCAGAGAATATTAGGGAACTTCCCTTGAGTTGATGGAGAAGGGCTAGGGTTGTCTTTATTGAACTGTTAAAGGACTTTTGCGAAGAAGGTTGTCAGCTTCCAGTTGTGTGGATTCTAAAGACAAAAAGGATTAAAGAGAGACTGTAAAGGAACGAGAGGAAAAGAACTTTTTGCTAAGATAAGAGAGAGCCATATTGTCTGACGAAATGGAGGCCGGCACCCAGAACCGCAGAGCTAAATGTATAATAGGTACACTAATAGTAGGAGTGATAATATTAATAGCTTTAGTGGTAACAATTTCTTATGTAAAGGGACATGAGGAAGAGGCGAAGGTAACTGATGTGAAATCTGTAGAAACGCTTACACCCACTGTTGCTGGTGAGAAAAGGGAAAACATTCAAGAGAAAGCGTTATTAGCTGCAGAAGCCCGCAGGTTACACGTAGATGAGTCCCAAGGAGACTTTAGGTCAAATGCTTATGCTAAACTCTTATATGAATACGTGGATGCCATGGAGGTTAAGGACTGTTATGTCTGCATGCAGTTGCCGGCGTCTGTAGATGAAGGCATTAGATACCATCACCTCCCGCTGACATATGGCATTACATGTAGCTTATTGCTTAGTATATTTTATGAGAGAGATAGTTTTGAATACTATTTCTCCAACTATGATTCAGTGTTGCCAGAAGTCCCAAATTATAAGCAGATGAACAAATGGGACTACTGGAAGAGTGAAGACAGATTGGCCAAATTCTTCATTCCTTGGATTACCTTAGATACTTCACATGCCCGTAGAAATAACCTGACATGCAAGGTGTCAGAAGTCGAGAAGAAGTTCATAGGGCAGGTGGATGATCGTTACAGGAGACAAAAGATTTTGAAAAAATCAGGACAATGGAAAACAGATTGGACCGAGGAAGAGAAGGCACACAAGAGAAAGGGTAGTAGTGGTCCAATAGCTTTAGATAAGACGCAGAGAGGAAAGCTATGTCTTCACCGAGCCAAAACGTATTATGAAAATGTATACGTGGGAGAAGTCGACTGTGAACATGCTTTCAATATAGAGTACTATACTAAGGATTTCCTGAAGGGAATGCAAGTGATTCCAAATGTGTATTTTGTATGTGGAAGAAATGCTTACGTGCGACTACCTGACAACTGGTATGGATCATGTTACCTAGCAATTGTCTTCCCCAAAATATATCATGCACAAGACTTAGTGATCATCGAGGGCAAGACATCATCAAGGGGAAAGAGAGATGTAGGAGATGCAGAAATGGTTGGAGATGTCTTTGGAGCTATGTTCCCTCTTTTGGGAGTAATCCTTAATGATGTTAAAATTAGACGACTGGCAACAGTTGTCGACAGGTTGTCTGCCAGCACTGCTCAGTCCTTAATGCTGGTAGAAGGAGAGATGCAATCGATAAGGGCTATGGTTCTTCAGAACCGTCTTGCGTTAGATGTCCTACTAGCAAAAGAGGGCGGAGTCTGTAAGGCTTTGAAGGTCCAGGAATGTTGTACTTACATTCCAGACAATTCAAAGCCCCTTGAGAAAGTTATTAGGAACATAACTAATATTCACAAGGAGATCGAAGACTTGAGTAGAGAAAATGTCTGGGAAAAGGTGGGCCACGGAATGAGTGAAGTTGGAGGGTGGATTTCCACCATAGGCAAAAGCTTTGTGTGGTATATACTAAAACCTATCATCATAATATTGATCTGTGGGATTATATTGTGGGGATTGGTGAGGGTATTCAAATGGTACAGAGCAAGAAGGTCAGAAAGGGCCCAAAGAGAACAGCTGCAGAGATTGGCTGCCATACAAGATAATCAGTACAGGAGTCTGAGGGCTCTGGAAGCGCAGAGACAAATTATGCCAGCAATAACTGCAGTTTAAATGTTAGTGATGACCCCGAGAGGTCATCAAAGGGGGGAACTGAGAGAGCGCAAACTGACCTAAATGTATGAGTGCATCACACTTACCTGTAGTAAGCATAAATCATGAGGAGAAATGCCATGAGTGCTAATAGTATCTGAAATTATATTCTGAATGTATAGCTAATGTAGAGATTTAAGTAGAAGTGGAACTAATACAGAAATGTGTGACACTATATGATTTTATTAGATGTGATTATTCCTGAATTCATGTCGTGTAGCTGCTAAAATGTAAGATGGCATGTGGTAAAACGCAGAATGTGGTAGGCCTCAGGGCCAAAGCTAGAAAGTGTTTCTTTTCACGACATAGATTGAAATAATGTTTTGGCCATTGCATTAATGGGCCATGATTTATAGATGTGTTTATTGAATAATAGAATAAGAGTATTAACATGCTTTAATTAATGAAGAAGTTGAATGCTATAATCATTATGAGAAATGCTGTGGGCCTGAATTATTTTAAACATTGATTTATACGTACATGTCTGGGCTGAGAAATGTTGCAAGCCTTTTTGGAAGTCTATGAGAGTTGGGTTCTTGGCTGCAGATATCTGTCTGCAAAGGAAAAGGGGGGATCCAATTATAAATGAATGAATAGAGGTCTGTTCAGTAGACGGCCCAGACATGGAGGAGGGTTCCGGAATGTTTAAGGGGTATCAGCGGGCCGGAGAAGAGTCTGAGAAGCAAGGTCAACTCCAACGTACGAGGCCCAATACAAAGCAGCATGGAAAAAGCCAGAAGCTACACCACGTGAGAGGCGTCTCACGAGGGGCGTTTCAAATGTTGTTGACTGTTTTGTATTAGGGACAGCACCCCTGGGTGGAGTTAGAGCAGATACCTGAGGACCCTTTAGAGAGCGGATGGGTAGGCAGAGAGGGGTCATGACTGGAGAACTATAGGTTTTCACCAAGAGACTTAGAGTGAGTGACTTCCCTTGGGGGTCATTCACTGCTGACACCTTCGTTAGGTTGGGATTTGGTTAAGTAGGGATACCATCTAGAGCAGGGTAGGGACAGCCTAACCTGTGCGTTTTCCTCCAACTTAAATGAAGGAGAGATATGCGTCAATGCTGATAGCTTTATTATTCTTAGAACTTGTGTTAGTGATTTCCGTTGCTCGTCTGAGGGCTTTCAGAGAACACATGTATGTAGTTGGACCTGTGTATCTCGTGAATCTCATTCTGAGATGCCTGTATTTGCAGCTTATCATATCTTTACAATAAACTTTTGAAAGCTAGAAGTTGTTTGTGATCTTTGGGAGCAGAGTCCTTTATTGGGTGAACTAACTTGCAGAGAGGTGCACTTTCTTTCCTCAAAGACAGGCAACAAAGGTTCAGTCGACCAGATCGAGGTTTAGATCAATAGTGGTAAAGTATCGATCAAAATCTCGCCCTTCCACTCTCATTGTTCTGCATTCTGTCCATCAATTGTTGTTGTTTGTGCAGGAGAGTTGGCACAGGAGTGCCTAGTCCCAAAACACTTCTCACTCCACTTAAAACCCCCTGCGCACCTATATTGAAAAAATGACCAGCTGGAAGGAGAAACCACCTGGTGCCCTGTGAGAATGGACTAATGACTTTGATTCCAGCTGACCCCTAGGGCCGGGATGGGTCTCTCAAGTGCTAGTGGTGCTGGCCCCCTTACGAGGACTAGTTGGAGGAAAGCACATGGACTCCACCACCAGCCAGGTGCCCTTTAAGATGCCAGGAGGCTCTGAAGCCTGAGGAGTGTGGCAAGGCGGTTGTTCTGCTGGCCAATTGCACAGTGGCTGCGTAAGATGCCCTCACCAGCAGGAGAAGAGCACCATGAGCCAGACAGAGGACAGGTCTGGGGCAGGGAGCCCAAAAATCTAGCTCCCCACAAAATCCACTATTTTAGAGAACCGAAGGCCTGAAGAAAATGCTCCTGGAGGCTATGCCTCACCATCTAAAGCAAAACAAGCCCAAGATGGAAAGAATCCGCCTAATGGGGCCAGAGGTATGCTGCTTTAAAGATGTTCTTCTTTAAAAGAAAGGAAACACAAAAAGGACGATTAGCATTCTGCCATATTTCACTCCATTTGCCCCTGGGGGGAGGAGGGTGGCAGACCTTGGGGTCAAGGCATCTTAATTTTATTAAATTCATTTGGGGAGAGTTTGTGCATGTGTCCCCTTCTTCAGATTCAGGATGTCTGTGGAAAGTCCCCATCTCCCTAGGAGCGTTGCACTACACAGTCCTCCAAGGTGTCAGAGGGCCCCCAGTTCCTGGGACCAAAGAAAAGAACTCTGGGTGGGTGCGTTCCCCGACCTCATGCCTGTATCTGGGAGGGCAGTGTCACAGCAGCCTTCTTTCATCCGAGTAGTGCAGGCAGGGGAATTGACGTTGCTTCTGCCACAGGCAAGAGTCAGGAACAAAGGAACTGTGCATGCTTCTGCACTACCCTGGAAGGCACGCGAGGTTCCAACTAGGGCCACTGGGGCCTTGAGGCTTCCCCTGTAGCCCCCAACGACTTTGCCTCATTTGGGTGCCCCAGGTGGGACCACAGCACCCACTTTCATATGTGAAAAAAATGTGGCAAAAGTCCGAGGTCAAACCAAAAGAGTCGAGAAAGTCTGCTCATTCATGTGCTGGAGCGCGCCATAATGCCCCCCAAGGGGTCTGAAAATCTGAATAACTCTCTTGTGGTGTCCTAAATAAGGTCTTGGGCATCACTAGAGCATTTTGCACGTTATAGGGTGCTGCAATGCAGCCCTCTAAAGTGTTCATAGAAAACTTGCCCTTAGTCTCAGGGTATACTGAAGGGAAAAAGAGGTTTTATTTCATTTCAATCACTCCCATTGCTGGAGCTTTTGCTCTTCGGCTTTGGAGTTTGGGTACCCCCCTGGGGTTGGTGCTATTGCTATATTTTGTAGACTGTAAATTGTGAAGAAAGACTTAAAAACACATGTATTGAATTCAAATGCTTTATTGACAACAGGATACTACACAATGAACATTTAACATTATATGGAATGTTTATAATTAGTAGTACTCTTTCCATTGATGTAAATGCTTGTGTCACATAGAAATATGACATGTGGCTAATTTTATTAATGCGGTGACCCCCTGATAAAGTCAGTGGGCCTGCTTTATACATATTAACACCCTTCATAATGGGTTACATTGACAAAGAGTAATTGGTTATCATTAATAATGTGATGACCCCTTGACAAAGCCAGTAGGCATACCTCATTTAAAATGATATCCCCTTATATTGTGATAATGCATCAGGTTTAGGCGCGGATATTATGTATTTCAGGGTCCACTAGCAGTGTAATGTGATATGAGGATACCACCGAATTAATTTCCATTTACGTGATGTTCAAATTTGAAATTCGCCACCTCCCCTGAGTAGGCCTTGGGCTGTTCTGTTTCGCTACCCTGAGACAGTCAAGTGTTACAATGGGGCTGTTGATCCCCAGTAATAAGACAAGTGTTGACCTATTACTTGTGAAAAACTCCCATGCAGCTAATAGCCCAATTTCTTGCAATGTTCATCAGATGTTAGCCTTTCCATGTAGGGAAACGTATTGAAGGGAGAGCTGTTCTTGCTGCAGCCTCCTCCCCTTGTTCGTAAGCCTCTCCTATAACATGAAGTATGCCCTTCCCTGCAATGGTAGAACATTTAATATTAATTTCAAACGTGTTCGTTGTTAGTATTTAAATATGATCAGCAGAAGGCTGTTAAGTATACATTTGCTGGTGTATTTTAGGTTACAGATTTCTGTTTACTTGCAACCACCTGTAGAGCTTTCATAGATTCACTCTTTAGTATTCCTCTTAGGTATGATTTCCTAGTTGTCCAGAGAAGGAGTGGTGAAGTAACAGAGTTTTTGTTAAGAACCAAATATTCTCTGAGCATATCCTGCAATTTCTTTTTTTCCTCCAGTACTTTGTGTTAATCATGTTCATTCTCCAGGTACAGGTTTTGGGGCTCAATAGTTGGCGATGTAATCTTATATATATCCGTGCATGATCTCAGATGCTACTGACACTTATACCACATTAGCAGACCCTTGGTAGGAAGGCATTGTTTGCAAGAAAAAAGTTAATTCTTGGTTTTGTAGCATACACAAGGAAAAGATAAGGCAGTGGTCATGGGGAGATATAACTTCCAAGGATCCAGTAAATAATGATCACACATCATTTATTTCAGTACTCTCCTATGGTAGTCGTGTCAACCATCAGGATGGCTTGTTCTATCAAGATCAGAATAAAGCACAATGTTCTGTTTCCCACTCACTATTACTATTGTCAAGACAAAAGGAAGGAGAGATACAAAAATACCATTCTGAGCAAGTAGGTGCATATAGTGATTCCACAACAAGGGTGACATCCTGAATCTTCAGCTTTGTGAAAGCATAACAAACCTTCAAATCTGGCCATTTCTGGTGAATTCTCACTGTAAGGTTATAATGGATAAGAACAGCAACTCAATTTTTCTTGGGATGTACCAGTTGTCCCTGTGGATCTTGGTTTAGATTGTCAGAACCAATGGAGAAGACTGATCTTCCCAGCTAGTCTGTTTTGAATTTTTCAGATTCTAGTTTGGACAGGTGGGGCTTCAGTAAGACAGCAACATCGGCTTTCTTTGAAGCTAACTGAGAGAGTAAGTTTTTTCTCCTAATATAATTCATCACACCATATACCTTGAGTAACCATGTGAAGAGGTCTTTTTTATGTGAGAACATTTCTCTTAGTGTCTCCATTTATGTAGTACTCAAGAAGAGAACTAAAAATGTGTTCCTAAAATGTCCTCAGTTGATAGGCATGAAAGCCTTCTAAGAAAAAAGAACTAGTAACTTTAGCCAGGTGAAAGGAGACATCCATCTCCAGTGTATGGGATATTTTGTAAATCCTGAAGCAATGGAACCTCTTCTCCAGAGTATTTCAGAACATAATGAGCCAAGGAAGGTAGAAGAAGGGGTGGAGGAAGGCCCAGCTGATCAGGTAACATTATACAATCCAGGAGTGGGGTAACTCGGATAGAGATTGTATGAATCATATTTTTAGCCATACTCTATATGTGTCTTTCATAGAGGAGAGCCATCTCTATTCTGATCCATCCCTATCATGATCACTGCGCTTAGAATGTGGTTCATCCCTGGAAGGAGGATATAGCACCAATGTATGGGGAATTGCTTCTATACCTGCAGGCATTGAATCTAGAGTTTCCAATACTGTCTTCAGTATGTCTGGATTATGGATTTGCCTGGTGACTCCATTCAAAGTCACTAGCATTGCAGCAGGGTTTAACAATTCATATCAGACTTTTGTCACCTTGAAGCAGGAATGCATCACCAGAAATTTTGTTTGAAGGATATTAGTGTCATAAGAAAAATCCACCAGAAAGGAGATTCGATATTCCTTGTAAAGATATGAGCCAAAGTCCTTGGATGTGTGCAGGATCTGGAACGCATTGTGGTGTCTCAGTAGGGAAGCCATGACAGAATGTGGGGCATCTTTTAAGGCTTGATCCTTGTTTTAATACTATGGGCCCTCTGAAACTCCAGAGAAGGTTTAAAAGTCAGTTCTATCAGTTTAGAAAAAATTTCCAATAAGACTGGCATGTTATATTGACCCTCTTCCAACTCCCGTAGTGAGTGAAACTGGTTTTCCAGTTCTCTCTGTATTTTCTGTAAATGGAATATTTTGGGTGCCCAATCCATGACTTGGGTTTCAACAGACATCAGTGTTTTTGTGATTGTGTCTTGTTGCACCCTAAGCACAGTGATGTCATCTCTGAGCAGTGGAGGTCTTTGACTCTGCTTTAGAGGGTTACACTGATGGGAGTGAGAGTATGTTCTTGAGTTCTCCCAAAATAGTCTCCAGTGTCACAGCAGCAATGGCAGACTCATGAGGCCGAGGGGGTTTGTTTTGGGGCAGTCAGGGCTTCTGAGAAGAGTAACTGTCTGATAGTCTTGCTCCCAGACATTGAGGCACATGCTGGGTGGGGTCCCCGTGACCCTGCTCAAGGTAATCTTAAGAAGCATACCATGGCCCAACTGTGTAGACAACATGAACATGTTTTATCTGTTGCAGAGTGTTCTCAGAAAGTTCTTACAAAACGTTTATTCAGCGGCCCTGGAAAGACTAGCTAGGAGCAGGGCATTACCGGTGGGAAAGGAGAGCAACTTACGTTCAATGATGGGATGGGAGCGGGTGCCATGTGCACTTGGCACCAGAAGATGGCAGTGTTTCATCAGAAACCTTCACATTGTTTTGACAGCTGTTTAACAGCTCCCAATTCAGAGGGATTGTGACATCTTGGCCAGACCTCCCCAATCAAAGATGGCTGGTCCATTTTTTCTCAAGGTCCAGGTATCTGATCTCCGGTACTCTTCCATGTGTGTTGTCCTCTTACCTGGCACCTGTGCATCTCACCAGACAGATCGTCTCCTCTTTCGGGCTACATGTGTTGTCCTTTGGGAGAAAGCTGACTGGAAGGTACAAAGCAGCACCAGCACCTTCGGACCCCACTGCGTTTACGCACCCCCAGATGCAGCTTCATCTTCAGCACCTCACCAACAAGTATGGCCGTCAGCCATTATGGAACTTCAAAGCCAGTCAGAGTTGGCTGATCTGCAGCTTTATTGGACTTCAACTGGCTAGAATTCAGCTTCCACTGGACCATGAGCTTCCAGTTACCAAGGCCTAGGAGGTGGCCTCCGCTCCCAACCACTCCCACCAAAACCCCACCGCACCATTGCATCTAAGATTTCAGTTCTACATATCATGGAGATAATCAGCACCCAATAACTGAGCTCTAATAAAGAGCATCCATCACAGGCATGGCTTCGCTTGGCCCCCCTTTCTCAGGAATTTGAATCCCATGGCTATGCAATAAGCAAGAACTTCTCAGCCCGCAGGTGGCAAGGCTAAACATGCGCCTGGTTAGTGCTTCATTCATGATGGATATTGCAGAGAGTAGTACGTTTGAGTATCAGGTGATGGATCAGGACACTTCTGAGAAGTGACAGAAATAGGGAAAGTCACAGACAAAGTCACAAAACCAAAGCGTAATTCATGGAGCAAGTTAACCATAATAGGCAAGAAGTCAGATAGAAAAAATGAATAATGGTGGTGAATGGGAAACTGTGAACTAACTATGTGGCAAGTGGAACACCAATGCAACATGGAAGGTTGCCATGCAACTTACTTAAGCCATCATGTTGTTTACATAGTTCCGCTGCTTGTCCTGGAAGTGCCACATTTCACTCAGGCTAGCCTGCTACTCATGATGCCCAACGGGCTAAGGCCAGTCCACCACTGTCTTAAAGAAATACACTTTGCAGGTCTTCTTGCCGCAGTTCCCAAACCTCCTCCTGATTCCTGATAATATTGTGGCATCTCAAATAGATGATCTTACTTGCATTCCTCTTCTAAATGTGGTATTTTCGTTATTTCTCTTTGATACCATACCTTGCTGGTGCGAGTGGATGAACTTTGTTGGTAGGGTGCCTAGTGCAAAGAATATAGACTAGCTGTAGAACTTGGGTTTTGTATTCTGTTTAGTCCTGTTCGACTTGCAGGTTTGCAGGGTTAAATTCTAAAGTCCTCTTAACCCGGTATTATTTCATGGTACTTTAGTTCTGCAAGTAGCTGGGCAAAAGCACCTCAGAAATACTAATACGTTTCTACTTAATTGCCTCAAATGTCTTACATATGTTTCATGATGACATCACCATTTTCTTCGGGTCCACATAAAGAGCAGTCTATCACACTTTTCAAACTATTACTACACCTCGGCCTGGTTAGAGATCACAAAACAGTCTGAGGAAGATACTTGCATTATGACTATGTTGCCATGCTCTAATAACTGTGTAACCTTTGTAACGATGTAACCTGTAACTATGATCTGATGCTCATATAAAGCGCTCTGATACCTCCAGGTCTAGCCAGCACTATATAAAACCTTTAAAATAAAAAAAATAAAAAAAATGACTGATGACACTAAAAGTAATCATTAATTACTAGATTGAATAGGACTATTAGAAATTAAATACATGAAAAATATATAGTTTCTCGTTGATGTTTTTTCTGATTTGTTTCTTTTTTAGATGTTGCATACCAACATTGGTCCATGATGTTAAGGGGCACTGCATCAGCCTTGGTCACACCTTCTTACATGCCTCGAAATGGTGTGGCAGGGGCCATAGCTGATGCCTCTCTTAACTGAAATACATCTCTTACACCCAGGCACAGGCAATGTGGGAAATCACATTGTGAGGGACTGCGCTGAAAATTCCCAACTCCTGCTAAAATGTCCAAATCTACTGTGCACCCATGCAGCTCAAAGCCACATGTCCCGGAAGGCTAGGCAAATTGTGTGGTGTTGTGGTCTGTACTGCCATTATGGCATCAATGGCTACTTTTGAACACTTTTAGGATGCATTATCGTACTGGTGGCACTATGGACAGACTTGTAGTGGGGCCAGAGATCAGAGAGATGAATCAGATCTCCTTTCTCTCTCCCACAGACAATAGTCATCAGGCTGAAATCTTGTATCAAGACAAATCCAGGGGTGGCTCCTCTGTTAAGGCACTGGAGCGTTGTCCCACTAACCAAATTGCCTCAGATGAGGAAAAATAAAATCGTAATAAAGTTAATTTATTACCATTTTAATTTTCAAAACCCCGTCCCGTGCCAAGCGTGTGGTCGGGAAGCGGGGCTTTCTCATTTCTGCTGCTGCCAGTCAGGCAGCAGCAGAAAGCAGTGATGGGCAGGGCACTTTAGGTTTAAAGTGTGCATGTCTTTTTGGCCAGCCGCCATGTGATGGCCAGCCAGACATGCACAGTTTAAACCTCTCTAACCCAACTGTCTAAGACAGCTCGGTTAGAGATAGCATCGGGATCTAGTGCCTACGGGATCGCCGAAAGAGGCCACTCCTTCCAGCCCTGGCACTTCTTTCATGCTGCATTAAAAAGAACCACCAGGATTGGTTATTGCAGTTTCCTGGTTCCGCTTTGGAGCCTGCCTGCCCGGAGAAGACCCGAACAAGGAGGACGTCACACCAGTATTGAAGATAAGTGAAATGTTGTATTTTTTATTTATTTATAACTTTAATTGTTTCCCTCCTGGCCCATGACACTCCTTATATGCCAGCCACCACAGGAAATTCAATGAAAACGTATCATGTTGGGATTAGGAAATGCTCAATACAAAGATGCAAAGTGCATTTATAATGACCATGCATTTCTGTGTTACTTTTCTTAACAATGAGACCTTCATTCAAATATATTTTTTGATTGATTTAGACCTTAATCTAAGGGCAACAATATAAATGCAACGAGAGTTATGAGGTTTAAAAAAAAATAGCATACATATGACATTACTTCTTAAAAATCATTTAAAAAAGTGTTATAAAAGATTTAAAAATAAAAATGATAACATACAAAATCATTTGGAGGAGACATTACAAAGTTAATCAATTCATCGCCGTTTGTTATGTGACATTTAAAATACAAAGGATGTATATATCGTTTCCTTGCTTGAACAACAGCAGCATCAGGACAAATAAAAAATACATGCTTTAAGTTTTGCTTTCCTCTATGGGCAGAGATCACATATCCACCTTTTGCAAATTTGAAAAATGCTTTTTAGAGGAGTTCAAAGAGAGAATACCTAAATGATGCATTACTATTACACGTCTTGTGCTGTGACCTAAAGACAGTTCTAAATATTTTTGGACCTTTTTTTTTAAAACTACAATTTCGTAATAGTCTTGCACAGTTTCCGGCTCCTATACTAAAATCTATCATTAATAATAACTTAACTTAGGGATTGTGTTTTTTAAAAATAGCTTGACTGGGACTGCAAGCAATCTATTGAATATTTGAAATTGTGATAAAACAAACCTGAGATTGGTGTTAAAAGTTTCCTGCTTCAACAAATCTCTTAAAGTTCCATTTAATGCACCTCTAAGTATACTTGCAGTTGCTAAAGAAGCTGAACTAGTTAATGCAAATTGCGGGCGCAATGCTTGCACAGGAGTATATTGATGTACAGACTGTAATTTATAAAAGATTTTCGCTTTGTACAAATTCAAAGGTGAACATTTATCAATAGGAATATACTCTAGTGCATATGACAGGGTAGGTGGATATGTGACTTTAAAAATTTCAATAAATTCTTAAAATGATGCTTGCCGGCGGAATTATAAATTCTAATCAATGCTCCTAAGTGTGCTAGGGCCTTGTGCCCAATATGAAAAAAACAAGCATTATTATATGGAGACTGTGTGGAATGTATGATGTTACAATGCATACATTTACAAAGCATGCCTTTACAATGCAGTTTTTACATCGCAACATCCTTTACAACGCATTCTTTTACATAGCATGCCATTACATCGTATTTTTAGAAACCATCTTTACAACGAATTCCATTACATCACATTATAACTTTAGAACGCATACCATTACAATGCATATCATTACATTGCATTTAAGGTAAGTGTTGGATAGTATAGGGGTAATAATTACTATTCTAACTCCAGTGAGTGCAACAGTAGGGTAAGTATTGGATAGTGTAGGGGTAAACATTACTATTCAAACTCCAAGGTGTGCAACATAGGGGAAGTGTTGGATAGTGCAGGGGTAAAAATTACTATTCTAACTCCAGTGAGTGCAACAGTAGGGTAAGTGTCGGATAGTGTAAGGGTACTATGCGTTGTAAGGGTATGCATTGTAAGGACTTGCGATGTAATGCCTGCGTTGTAGTGACATGCATTGTAATGACATGCATTGTAGTGACATGCAATGTAATGGCTGCGTTGTAATGACATGCGATGTAAAGGATGTTGCGCTGTAAGGACTGCTATGTAAAGGTAGTGCGATGTAATGACTGTGGTGTAAAGGTTGTTTCCCGACTGTGTGAGCACCTTGCCTAAATAATTATATTCTTCACAATTTCCAAGGGAATTCTGCCTAGATTCCAATGGAAAGTATGGTGCTGCTTTTCCCTTTGAAGGGCATCACTTTAGTTTTGCAATATTAATTGTCAGAAAATTATCTTTTGCACATGCATTTAGTGCATTCAGATTATGTTGGATACCAATCAGAGTAAGATCAGACATAATTAGGTCATCTGCATAAATCAGGACAATTAAGTCCTAAGTAGCGAGACTTGGGGGGAAATTATTGATGTGTGCAAACTGGGCTGGCATGTCCTAAAAATAAATTGAGAACAGTAAAGTAGCCAATTTGCAGCCCTGTTTGAAGTCATTCCGTGTTGAGATTTTGGAAGTTAGGCCTTTGTCCCTGCCCATCAGAAGTTTGCAGCAGTCGAAGAAGTGTAAAGCAACAATCAGTCTCAAAATATTTGACGGTATTACTAGCTTAACCCGCTTTTTTCAAAAGATGGACAGTCCACCCTATCAAACGCTGTTAAAAACTTGATGGAAACAGAGTACACAATTTAGAATTTGAAACTAGATATTTACCAATCTGGGATTGCACTATTATCAGTCACTGAGTGTGTAGTAAACTTGGCTGCTTGCAGATGACCCCCACTTTTTGCCCCAATTTGAACTGCTAGATGCTGTGGTAGTTAATCTGAAAGTGTCCCCAGCCCTTCTAACCAGGCCCAGCATCAGTGCTCTTTCCCTTAAACTGTAAATGTGAATTGGTACACTAAATTAACAAGTACCTTTACACCCCTGTAAGACCCTAGTATATGGTACCCAGGGCAGTGATGTAAAAGGGGTACTAGGGCTGCAGCACTTATTGTGCCACTCTGAGTGGCCCGAGTAAAACTAAAAGCAGCTTGTCTGCTCGAGTTCAACCTTGCAGACATCATGTGTGACAGGGTCACCTCACTGCATTTAATATATGTCTGTCACCCCAAAGTGGGGCTTCCTAGAGCCCAGGAGGCAGGGTGCATTACATTGAATGTGTTGAAGTATATATGTGCAAGCACATATTACCCTGTGGTAGCATTCTAAACAAAGTTCCACCGCAAGTGACCAGCGGTCCATTGGATAACATGACCTGGCATATGGGCAATACCTATATGTCCAGCTCCATGATAGCCCGGCTGATTTCTTTCATGTTTTTTGTCAAACACTGTACTTTTTAACCCCTGATACGATTGTGGTGTCTAGGTTTAACCAGCCCGTACCTAGGTGGTACTTCACATAACCCAGTGTTCTCATGACTTGGTGGGCTTTTTCAAACATTTGCTGCCAGGACAGAACTCTGACCTCAAGCTGGGGAGTATGTGCCGCTCACAGAGGCCAGAAACCAAAAGACCTGTGTGAGCAGGAGGTGACACCTTCGCCCACACAGGATGGCTAGTGATTACACAGGTGTGATGGTAAGCCTCAATTGCTTCACTGGCACAACTGTACCTCACTTGAGGACAAATCCTTCCCCTGCCCCAGGCACTGTTTTTCAAGGGCATGCGGGAAAATAGTTGTGCAGGAGGTGTCCACCTCCACATGGCTGACCACTCCTCTAGGGGCTGGCAGCTGAGGTGTACCACCGAGGATGGTTTGGGCCATCTTGAATTTTGCCACCAGCACATTACAATTGACGTGTTATCAAGAAAAGACCAGTGTCCAATACAAGGTAGGACTCCACGAAGATAGGCGCTAAGCTATGCACCTTCGGCAGCACCTTGCACCTGCTGGATTGTGACTCGACCAAGGCAAGAGAATGGTTACACAAGGAAGGCGAACCCTTCTGCAAACTCCAGACTTCAAAAGAGCTTCCTTGGGCTAAAAGACCCAATCCCTTGCAGTTGGCAGGCACAAACAGCTACAGTCCACAACTTTGAACTCTTGTTCCCTGAGCTGTCTGGTGTACCCACTCAAAGTCTTTGGGCAAGTGGCATCTGAGAACTGTAGTCCCAACACTCAATGAGGTTCAGCTTTCTACAATGTTCCTCAACTGGTTTCCTTGCTTGCTTGTTGGTGGTCAGTCCAACTACAATCTGCTTTACTCAGTGGTTCAAGAGAAGAAACTCACCTGCATGAATGACCAGACACCCCTGTGGCTCCATTAGAAATATTTTGCATTTGTTTTTTCCCTCTGGCTATGGATCCAGTTCAGCACCGTAGATAGCCAAGATCACATCTGCACCCGAGTCACCCGAGCCAAGTAGAGTGGGTCTGCCTGGAGACCCCTGGTCCAGGGCCAGCTCCTTGCTTAAATTCTAAAGGGTTTTGCTACACTTGCCCCACGAGTACATTTTTGCTAAGGTGACCATTTCAACACCTCAAGCCTGATTGACACCTCAGTTTGACAATTAAAGTACATCCCTTAACACTGCTCCACTTAGCCAGGTAAAATTGTGCCAGCTGTTGTGAACTAGTCTAGGGACTTATGAGACCCTAACTCCAACTGGGTCCTGTTGAACTCACTCTCTAAGTAACCTATTGCATATATGTCTTTTTCCCATTGACTGCAGCGTTAATGTTTTCACGTTGCAAAGTACTGATTTATTGCAGTGATGTCATTTGAGATGTCATCAGTGATGTCACTTACCATGTCACGAATGATGTAATATGTGACATTATCAGCAGAGCATTGCAGGCGCGCAAGTTATAGTTAGCAGAACTAACTATAACTGAGGAATTTCTATGGTTTTGTATGAGTGAAATGTCCAGCTAACTATAACACCCCTGAAACCTATGGTTTGTTCTGTGAATTTCTGAGGTTTTTTAAATGATAATTTCTAACTATAAGGTCTCTGAAACCTGTGTTTTTCTCAGTGAATTTCAATGCATTTTTAAATGCTATTTTCTAACTTTAATGTCTCTGAAACCTATGTTTTTTTCAGTGAATTTCAAAGGTTTTTTAAATGCTCATTTTTAAGTGTATTAGAAGTAATACCTATTTTTTGTAATGATTTTCTACAGTTTTTTTTAACTGTTTATTTATAAATATTTTATTCATTAAATAACATGATATATTTTTCTGAAAATTAAAAAAAAAACATTTTTTTAAAATCTAACTGAAATATTGTTTAATTTTTTTGTTTTAATTTTTTCTCTTAATATATTTATATTATTTTCCTTTAAAAGAAATGTTTTCTGAATTTTTTCTGAGTCGCGCACCCAAAGTGTACACATCACGGTGGGTGCGTGGATTCTAGACGCCATTTTAGAAAAGTCGTGAAGGATCCACATACGGAGTACGATGGCTGCGTGTTTTTCAGTTACATCACATACATTTAATATTACGTGATGTGCGCGATTGGTATGCGACCAGTCCGCGACTCCTGCTCATGCGCATTCGCGACACATGCACATTACGGTTCGTGGCGTGTGGTGCCGGGTCCCGCGTGGCATCATATATGTGTGGGGCGCGCTGGTTGCGCGACTCCCGCACATTTTTTAATGATCTAAAATTATATGTATGAGTCTTTAATATACATATTAGGGCAAGAGATTATCTAAAATATTCCTAAAAATAATATATTTGTACTTATAATAAACCTATATTATTTTTAAATATATTTTCGGGAAGTCACGTTGGGTGCGTGCTTCGTGAGTGCAGAGGGCGTGGATCCCTTGTGACCTAAAAAGAGATTTTCATTGGTTCATACCATTTCCCACTGTAACTAGTGAAGGACCCTACCCATTTTAATCATTCTTGTTGGAGCATCTTTAGAGAGACATCTCTTTTCCGACAAGAACCTTTTTTGCTTGTTTTTTTGGTGTTTTTCAAAAAATATCAAACAAAATGGCATCTGGACAGCAGCAGCAGCAGGAGGAAGTATATTATGAAGAAGAATTCTTGCAGGAGGCACCACTTCCACAGAGGCCAGAATCTGTTGTGTGGAGATTCTTCACTTTTCCACCTGGAGAGAAGAAAGTAAATGCGAGAAAGGTGACTTGCAAAATTTGTGACCGAGTCCTGTCAAGAGGCAGTAAAAAAAAATACTCTTGTGGCACTGCTTCTATGTACAAGCATCTCCGAACCACACATCCTCTCAAACTTGCTCGGGAGGAAATGAGGCGAGCTGCTTTGAACCCCTCACCTGCTGTGGCAAGTACGTCTGGAGCGTCCTCAAGAACACCTGCAATGGACATTAGGCCAGAATTCGCCTTTCTTTAGCAACACTGCATGAAGTGTAAGAAACTTATATGCTTCGGTGAGCAGTTGGTGGAGGCAGTTTGTGCTGCGCAACACAACCAACGAACTCTCTGGGACATTCTGTCCTTGGGCTATACTTGGGCTACATCTGGGTGATATTTGTGCTACATTTGGGCTCTTTTGTATCTGGTTGCCATCTTGGGAGACTTATTTGTTATGAAGTTTCCTAATTTCCTCGTTAACTACAGTTTTCTCAGTAGGAAATACTTTCAGCTTTTTACTTTGGTTCCATCAAGAAGGCATTCAGATGAGTCACACATTTGCCATGAATTCTGAATGTTAGCAATCTAGTTGCTCATTAGATCACTGTAGTACAGCTACTACTCACCAGGGAAGTCAGCTGCTGGTATTCATAGTGCATGTTTCAGTCTGCATGTTAGAATTTTTTAATGAAATAGAAGAGGATTTGAGAAGTCAAAATGTGCCCTAATTTTTCTTTCTTCAGCACTAATCATAATTTCTATGGCAAAAAGATAGCCCCTCATTTTGTTCCTTTACAAATTAAATGTTTTACGTCATACCAATTTATTCCTATCGAGATGGCTTCAGGTGTTCCATACTTTTGTCATAAGTAAGGTAAGGTAAGTAAGCTCTCTAGTTGTTGTATAGAACACTCTGAGACATTCTGTCATTGGGCTATACTTGGGCTACATCTGGGTAATATCTGTGCTACAGTTGGGCTCTTTTGTATTTGGTGGCCCTCTTGGGAAACATATTTGTTATGAAGTTTCCTAATTTCCTCATGTACTACAGTTTCCTCAGTAGGAAATACTTTCAGTTTTTTACTTTGGTTCCATCAAGAAGGCATTCAGATGTGTCACATATTTGCCATAAAATCTGAATGGTAGCACTCTAGTTGCTCATTAGATCACAGTAGTAAAGCTACTGCTCACCAGGGAAGGCTGCTGCTGGTATTCAAAGTGCATGTTTCAGTCTGCATTTTAGAATTGTTTAATGAAATAGAAGTGGATTTCAGAAGTCAAATGTGCCTTAACTTTTCTTTCTGTGGCACTAATCATAATTTCTATGGAAAATGAAGCCCCTCATTTTGTTCCTTTGCAAACTAAATGTTTAAAGTCTTACCACTTTATTCCAGTCAAGATGGCTTCAGGTGTTCCATACTTTTGTCATAAGTAAGACAGTTAGCGCTTAAGTTGTTCTTTAGAACACTCTGGGACATTCTGTCATTGGGCTATACTTGGGCTACATCTGGGTGATATTTGTCTACATTTGGGCTCTTTTGTCTCTGGTGGCCATCTTGGGATACTTATTTGTTATGAAGTTTCCTAATTTCCTCATTTACTACAGTCTCCTCAGTAAGAAATACTTCCAGTTTTTTACTTTGGTTCCATCAAGAAGGCATTCCGATGTGTCACACATTTGCCATAAATTACAAATGTTAGCACTCTAGTTGCTCATTAGATCACTGTAGTAAAGCTACTGCTCACCAGGGAAATCTGCTGCTGGTATTCAAAGTGCATGTTTCTGTCTGCATGTTAGAATCTTTTATTGAAATAGAAGAGGAGTTGAGAAGTCAAAATGTGCCCTTATTTTTCTTTCTGCAGCACTAATCATACTTTACATGGCAAAATGAACCCCCTCAGTGTGTTCTTTTTAAATTAAATGTTTTAAGTGTTACCACTTTATTCCAATCAAGATGGCTTCAGGTGTGCTATACTTTTGTCATAAGTAAGGCTGTTAGCACTCTAGTTGTTCTTTGGAACACTCTGGGAAGCTGCAGTAGAACACAAAGGAATCAACTTACAGTCTCTGCCCTTGTTGGATGTACATGTATTACTGAGAATGTCAGACTTCATTCTCAGATGACTGCGAAAGATAATGTAAATTTACAGAAAATATGCTCTCAGTTTAGCTTATAGATCATCTTCCATACCTCTGTGGGAAAAGCATGAGAAAATAGTTTTCTCTCAAACATGATTCATGATATCCCAGCAGAAGGCTTTTTCACATGGTAAAATCCCCTTAGAAATCACCACAATTCCTAAAATGAGTATGGTACCATCAACAAATGATTTATAATGTAACTAAAGTCTTAAAACCTTCCATTAACTGCAATGCTTTTTAATGAGGTGCTTTTGTGTATATTGGTCCCAAGATGGCTGCCAACACTTCTTGGATGAAGTGCTGACAGCCAATCAGATCTCACGATGAGATGTGTGGTTAGGCTCCACCCAGATATATATATATATATTTGTTTCCTTTAATATCTAAAAAAGTACTGAACAGATTTACACCATTTAACAAAAAGGCACGAGTCTGAACCAAGGACTACCTCTTTGCCAGATTTGGGGTAATTCCGTTCAGCAACTCGGGCTGTAGCTGCGACTAAAGGTTCCTATGGAAAGTTACTTTCAGGATAGGAGCGGACCGGAGCGCCCCACGAGTTTTGAAAATTTTGCAAAGATTTGTCAACTGGCGCCAAAGTTATTGCAAATGGAATGTTGCGTATTTCCTATGAGAAATAGGTCCTAATTATAACTACCTACTGGCGATAGTGATGAAGGGAGGGTGCAGAGTACCGGGCCACCCGCTGACAACTTGGACTATTCCGAGCACGTCCCTTGGCAGTACTTACCTGGGAGCCAATGGTGCATCCTGGGGGATTGACTCCTGGAACGATCAGGGACCGATGTAAGCATAGTGACTTCACCTGCTATGGGGCGGAGCGGACATTGCACCTATCACAGTGCGGCAAGGTACATTAGTATGCACAGCGCCAGCAGTTCCCTAAGACATACCACGGCACTGACAAAGGCCAGAGAAGGCCGAAATGCATTCGACACACAAAATAAATAAAAGGTGTTGCCTCTGATCCCCGATGTGGCTTCTGCTCTTTTCGTTTTGGGAGGAGTTGTTCTGCATTTGTTATACGCGTTCTCCAGATGCGCGTTACAGAAGCCCACCTTTCACAAGCTGGCCTGGAGGTTCTGGCCCTTGGTTCGGCAAGTTTTTTTTCCTTCAAGCAATTGAAAGCTCCAGGCCCGCCTACAGCACAAGTGGAATCGCAGCGGTACAGCGAGGTTATCAACCTCAGCCTGGGTGGGATGCATGGCTCTTCCTGCCCCCGTTCACTTGAAACTCGTGCTCAAGGCTGAAGTGGTTAAAAGGGACCCGAGGGGGCATCTCATCATCTTACCTGGGAGCCAATGGTGCATCCTGGGGGATTGAGTCCTTGAACAATCAGGGACCAATGTAAGCATAGTGACTTCACCTGCTCATCAGTGTAAGCATAGTGACTTCAGATGTCATCAGTGATGTCATTTGAGATGTCATCAGTGATGTCACTGACCATGTCATGAATGATGTAATAAGTGACGTCATCAGCAGTGCATTGCGGGGGCGTGAGTTATAGTTAGCTGAACTAACTATAACGGGGGAATTTCAATGGTTTTGTACAAGTGAAATGTCCAACTAACTATAATTTCCCTGAAACCTATGTTTTTTTCAGTGAATTTCTAAGATTTTTTAAATGCTAATTTCTAACTATAACATGCCTGAAACCTATGTTTTTTCCGTGAATTTCAATGTTTTTTTTAAATGCTAATTTCTAACTATAACATGCCTGAAACCGATGGGTTTTTCAGTGAATTTCAATGGTTTTTTAAATGCTAATTTCTAACTATGCCTACAAAGTTAGGACATGTGATGAAAGAGGAAGAAAAGCGCAGCAAGGAGAATGACAAATGCAGAAAAAGGCAACAGAAGTCCAGAAAGACGAAGACGAGTACAGGAAGAAGCAAGAGATGTGCAGAAAGAACTTACAGAGGAGCAGAAAGTCCTCCTATGCCCCCAACTTTTTAGTGACAGGTACTGGTGGTAACTGACTCTGACTAATCAGGACCGGAGCAAGTGCTATGCTAAAAGGCACTTAGAATACAATGAAAACACCTACCTACACTAGGGAAACTATGCGTTGAGGCACCCCTGTAATGAGCATGACCTCCTCTGTATTTGTCAAGAGTTACTGCCTTAGTCATTGCATGAGTACATGGGTAGTGACTGGATTATTAGAGTGCTGCTTGGACAGTGCATGGTGGTTTTATAATTGCTTGGGTTTTGGCGGAATGATTGGATAAGTACATGATGCTGGATGATTGATTGGAGGAGTGCATGGGTAGTGACAGAGGGATTTCTGGAGTACATGGGTACAACCTGGGTAATTGGAGGAGTGAATCAGTACTGTGTAGGCGGTTAGAGGTCTGCATGGGTTGTGCACAGGGGATTGTAGCAATGCATGTGTTAGTGTCTGGGTCACTCTATGAATACTTCGGCACTGACTGGAAGATTAGAGTACTGCAGGGAGAGTGCATAGTGAATTTATAAGTGCCTGGGTTTCGGCGGAGTGATTAGATAAGTACATAGTGCTCACTGGGTGATTGGAGGAGTGCATGGGTCGTGACAGGGCAATGGCTGCACTGCATGGGTACCGCTCAGGGTATTGTAGCAGTGCATGATTTAGTGCATGGGTCATTGCCTGAGTGCATGGGTAGTAACTGGATGATTAGAGTGCTGCAAGGAGAGTGCAAGGTGAATTTATAAGTGCTAGGGTTTTGGTGGAGTGATTGCATAAGAACACACATGTGCCATCAGGCCCCGCCCCCTCCCTTCATCACTGTCCAAACGCGCCCCCTGGCGGGTTTTAATTTAGGGGATTAATTCCCCTTGAATCCTGAGGGTCCCTGGGGGCGAACTAGCCCACCATGTACCTCCAGTAAACACCACAGAGCTGCGTTGCAGAGAGGTGGTCCGAGCCCACGCCCCTTTTTACACCTCTCTGCAACACAACTCCATGGCGCTTACTGGACGAACTTGGTGGGCTAGTTGGCCCCCAGAGACCCTCAGGATTCAAGGGTACCTAATTCCCCAACTTAAAACGCGCCACAGGGCGCGTTTGCACTCTTGTCACATCAGGCCATGCCCCCTCCCTGCACCACTGTGAAAACGCACCCCATGGTGTGCTGTAAATTGAAAGATTAAGTCCCCTTGAGTCCTGAGGGTCCCTGGGCGCCAACTAGCCCGCCAACTACCTCCAGTAAGCGCCATAGAGCTGTTTTGCAGAGTGCTGTAAAAAGGGGGCATGGCCTTGGACCACCTCTCTGCAAGGCAGCTCCCTGGTGCTTATTAGAGGTACCTGGTGGGCTTGTTGGCCCCCAGGGACTCTCAGGATTCAAGGGGATGTAATCCCCCTACTTAAAATGGGGCGCATTTTCACAGTGGTGGGGTGGGGTCTGATGTGACAAGTGTTCAAATGCTCCCTGTGGTGCATTTTAAGTTAGGGGATTAAGTCCCCTTGAAGGATGTATGTCACTACATCGCATACTAATACAATGCGTGCCATTACAACGCGGGTATTACTACGCAATGTCAATGACAACGACATGCCATTATAAGCCATACTTTTACCACGACTTTGCCTTTACCACGCATGCGATTACAACGCAAAGGCATGCGTGGTACAGCTATACTTGTGGTTACAGGTTGCAAGGTAAGTGAAAACCCTACCCTACACCTACACAACACACTACTCCCACCCCTACACTACTCCTAACCCTAAAACACTACGACACTACAACATTAACCACACTACTCCCCCCTACACTACCCCTAACCCTAACATACTACGACACTACAAGACTACCCACACTACTACCACCCCTACACTACCCTAACCCTAAAACACTACTATACTACAACAGTACCCACACTGCTCCCACCCCTACACTACCCTACACCCTAAAGCACTACGACACTACAACACTACCCACACTACTCCCACCCCAACACTACCCTAAAACACTATGACACTACAACACTACCCACACTACTCCCTCCCCTACACTACCCCTAAAACCCTAAAACACTACAACACTACCATACTACTCCCACCCCTACACTACTATAAACCCTAAAACTGTCAGATTACTACGTCATCCCTTACCTTTAACTTGCTTGCGACAACGTAGTAGTATTTAGCAGGGACGCAAGGGACCAACTTCCCAAATTACTAACTTAAACTTTAAGATTTTAATTTACTATAAGATATCAATTAGGGAGGAGGGCTGGACGTGGTAGGAATCTTGATGTCGACCTGCAAATCAACAAGTGAAGGTCTATCAGTCTTCTAAGATTTTCTTAATTCTACAACCAACAGTTTAAAAGTACTTTAAAAGTTTGCTGAAAGAAACTCAGTCCTTTGTCTACCTGCAGTCAGTAGTTGACTAGCCTTTGTCCAGTATTCTTGTGTTGATTGGGGATTAAGTCAGTTGTCAGGCGATTTTCTGGGATGTCCGTCTTTTTATGTTTTTACTTTACAATGGTCTGAAAAGTAAAACAAGTAATTACTCTTTAGTTCTAACACTTGGGATCTTTCTATCACAGTAATTAACCTATGGACTTACTTTTAATTGAATTGACTTGTGCACTTCTATGATCTCGCCAAACTGCTTAAAAAATAGAAATGGACAAAAGAACATTCCACACAATTCTAAGTATACTGTGTTCCATAAATATCCCTGAAAATTCTTCTTCAGTATAAATAAATAACATAGCAAAGTTTTCCAAAAAGGCTTTCCAAAGTCTCTTTGTGTATTTTGTAAATATACTTTCTGTGAGCAAAAAGAAGTCCTTCTTTAAATTCAGAAGTTTCCAAAAATTATTCTATTCATTAAACTGTTCTTGCGAAGGCCGCCAGAGTAATTCAAATTACTTATCTGCCGTCTCTCCTTTTCTCTTGTAGGTTCAGTTCCGTTTTCAAGGAGGAAGAGGAATCTCTCAGAATTAACGCCATGTCAATTTCTTTTGGCACCTGAATTAAATCTTCTTGCACCACATCCAGGTCGGCGTGGCCACCCGCGTGGCCTGCTGGTTCACTTCATAACACACCAAGTGGGTTCCAGTAAACAGAACTGCTGCCCTGTATGTCCGTGGCATCCCTATCGGCATATCTCTCCTTGAACTGACATGTAGTTTAATGCATCAGCAGGACTGCACTCCGTGCAGCGGGGCTTTCCTCGCGGCCTAGGCAGAGCCGCTAACATACCACACAAAGTTGCCTTCAAGTGAGGGAGCCCACAGAGGTAAGTTCAATTTGCCATCTTTAATGGAGGAATGCAGACAGGAACAGCATACTGCCTCGAGGAATAAAAAGTCCTTTCCGACGCGTTTCGTACTTTGCAGCACTTCTTCCAGGGTTCGGACTTTACTTCAGAATGAACACCATGTTGATTTCTTTTGGCACCTGAATTAAATCTTCTTGCACCCCGCCCAGGTGGGCTTGGCCACCCGCGTGGCATGTTGGTTCACGTAGTGCCATTAATCTCTTCTCCAGTGAGTTGCCATGACTTCATCCCTACTGAACTAACACACCAACAGAACTGCTGCCCTTTATGTCCGTGACTTCCCCCATCAGTATATCTCTCCTTCAACTGACACGTAGTTTAACGCATCAGCGGGGCTTTCCTCGCGGGCCAGGCAGAGCCGCTAACATACCACACAAAATTGCCTTCAAGTGAGGGAGCCCACAGAGGTAAGTTCAATTTGCCATCTTTAATGGAGGAATGCAGACAGGAACAGCATACTGCCTCGAGGAATAAAATCTTTTTGCACCCCGCCCAGGTGTATATATATATATATATATATATATATATATATATATATATATATATATATATATATATATATATATATATATATATATATATATATATATATATATATATATATATATATATATATATATATATATATATATATATATATATATATATATATATATATATATATATATATATATATATATATATATATATATATATATATATATATATATATATATATATATATATATATATATATATATATAACCTACTGGGGGTCGCCAGTAGGTAGTTATAGTTAGGATTGCCTACCATAGGAAATCCGCAACATTCTATTGGGAATAACTCTGGCGCCGGTTGAGGAATTTGTGTGTAATTTTCCAAAGTTTTGGCCAGCTCCGCTGTGCTCCTTCCCTGGAAGTTTCGGAGGGATTTGTGAAGTGGGGGCTGAGAAAAAAGGGGGGTCCCAAAACGTGTTTTCCCCATGTTAATTGCCATACGACGGTCTGACAAGTCTACAGCCCGAACCGCTGAACGGAATTACGCCAAACTTGGCAAAATTGTAGGGACTGGTACGCAGATGTGCCTTTGCTATATTAGCTGAAAATTGCTCCAGTGGTTTGTTTGAAAATTAACTTCAAAAACACATATATATCTATATGCGCGCTTCGAGCGCTTACAGGTACGCGTACAGGGGAGCGCACCCGGCGCGCTACGGGAGTGCTCGAGCGGAAAGCTGATTGGCTGTCGAGTGTCTGTCAACATTCTAAACAGTCCGGGGAGTCCGCCATCCTGTGTCTTGGTAGAATCGAGACACAAGAGTTGAAAAAGAAAGGGGGAAATAATTGAAAAGGGGCAGAGTAGACACCCCCTGACCCCCTAGGTTTTCTGAGGGGGGCCTAGAAGGATTCTTAAGGGCAAAAAAACATTTGATTTTTTTTAAAATTTTCGCGGGGTAAGGGCTGGGTGCGCTCCCAGGTGCGCTCTCCGGTACGCGCACCTTGAGCGCACCACGGGGAAAAACAGTGTAAAAAAATAGAGTAAAAAAATAATGTAGAGTGTTTAGCGGAAAGTGATGCATTGCTGGAGTGTGTCACAAAAGTGATGCAACTCCAGCAATGCATCCTTTCACATGGGGCCAGCCCCATGTGAAAGGGCCTGCATCAGTCTTACGCCTGCTGTGAGGCAGGCGTAAGAAATTGACGCATTTGTGTCCTAGAAGTGGCGCAGTGAAATCTTATAGATTTCAGTGCGTCACTTCTATGACCCTTTCTTGCGTCAGAACACCCCCCCGCATACATTATACCTGGTGTAGGTATAATGTGGCCCAGGGGTTTACAAAGTGATGCATCTACCTAGATGCGTCACTTTGTAAATATGGTGCAAAAAGGCAAATTTTTTACGCTGCTGGTGCGTCACAAAAAGTGACGCACCGGCGGCGTAAAAGTCACGCACGGCCTCATAAATGAGGCCCTCAGTCTTCTACTCTCACTTTTTCTTTCACTTTCTCTCCTTGCGACATTCCTGATGCTTCATATTTAATATATGACACATTATGTCGCAAGGAGTTACAGATACGTCAGTATTTCTGACCTATCTGTAAGCGCAAAAGTGATGCATTGCTGGAGTGTGTCACAAAAGTGACGCAACACCAGCAATGCATCTTTTCACATGGGGCCAGCCCCATGTGAAAGGGCCTGCGTCAGTCTTACCCCTGCTGTGAGCCAGGCGCAAGAATTTGACGCAACGGCGTCCTAAAAGTGACGCAGTGAAATCTCATAGATTTCACTGCGTCACTTCTACGACCCTTCCTTGCGTGAATACACCCCCTTTGCATACATTACACCTGGCGCAGGTATAATGTGGCGCAGGGGTTTACAAAGTGACGCATCTACCTAGATGCGTCACTTTGTAAATATGACTCAACAAGGTGCATTTTTTTACACCACTGGTGCGTCACAAAAAGTGACGCACCGGCGGCGTAAAAGTGATGCATGGCCTCATAAATGAGGCCCTCAGTCTTCTACTCTCACTTTTTTTTTCACTTTCTCTCCTTGCGACATTCCTGATGCTTCATATTTAATATATGACGCATTATGTCGCAAGGAGTTACAGATACGTCAGTATTTCTGACGTATCTGTAAGCGCAAAAGTGATGCATTGCTGGAGTGTGTCACAAAAGTGACGCAACTCCAGCAATGCATCCTTTCACATGGGGCCAGCCCCATGTGAAAGGGCCTGCGTCGGTCTTACGCCTGCTGTGAGGCAGGTGCAAGATTTTGACGCAACGGCGTCCTAAAAGTGATGCAGTGAAATCTCATAGATTTCACTGCGTCACTTCTACGACCCTTCCTTGCATCAATACGCCCCCTTTGCATACATTACACCTTGCGCAGGTATAATGTGGTGCAGGGGTGGTGCAGGGGTTTACAAAGTGACGCATCTACCTAGATGCGTCACTTTGTAAATATGACTCAACAAGGTGCATTTTTTACATCACTGGTGCGTCACAAAAAGTGACGCACCGGCGGCGTAAAAGTGATGCATGGCCTCATAAATGAGGCCTTCAGTCTTCTACTCTCACTTTTTCTTTCACTTTCTCTGTCTCTTCACTCCCTTACTCACCTTGTCTCACACTCACTTGTCTTTATCCAGTCTCTATCTCCACTCTCGCAGGGAGTTACAGATACGTCAGTATTTCTGATGTATCTGTAAGCGCAAAAGTGATGCATTGCTGGAGTGTGTCACAAAAGTGACGCAACTCCAGCAATGCACCCTTTCACATGGGGCCAGCCCCATGTGAAAGGGCCTGCGTCAGTCTTATGCCTGCTGTGAGGCAGGCGCAAGATTTTGACGCAATGGCGTCCTAAAAGTGACGCACTGAAATCTCATAGATTTCACTGCATCACTTCTACGACCCTTCCTTGCGTCAATACACCCCTTTGTATACATTACACCTGGCGCAGGTATAATGTGGCGCAAGGGTTTACAAAGTGACGCATTTACCTAGATGCGTCACTTTGTAAATATGACTCAACAAGGTGCATTTTTTACACCACTGGTGTGTCACAAAAAGTGACGCACTGGCGGCGTAAAAGTGACGCATGACCTCATAAGTCTTCTACTCTCACTTTTTCTTTCACTTTCTCTGTCTCTTCACTCCCTTACTCACCTTGTCTCGCACTCACTTGTCTTTATCCAATTTGTATCTCCACTCTTTCCTAAACATCACTGCTCTTTTCTTACCCTTCCACACCCCCGTTCCTTTACTACATTTTCTTCACTTATCCTCATTCCCCATGTTCACTCTCCTTCTCCTCACTCACCTTCCCCACACTCACCTTCTTTCAGTCCCCCTACTTCACTTCCCTTCCCCTCTCGTCCCTTTCTTTGCTTTCTCACTCATTTTCCTATCCTCTCTCACTGCACTCCACTTCAGTTACTCTTTTTCATTTTTTTAAGAATACAGCTCTTTTTTGAGAATTGGAGGTAGTTCTGAAAAGAAATTTTTTTTTTCTTCTTTTTTCTTTTTTTTCAACAAAAACAAAAACAGGGAATGGCAAACTGCTCAACAGGAGCAAAAAAAATAATCAAAATTAGGGCTGGGGATGGCAGCGGTGGTTCTCTAATGCCCGAGCAATGATCAAAATACTTTGTTCCCCGTAACAAAGTAAGGCATCACAATGCTTGCATTTGATGGAGGCCTCATTAAAAATAGGCTGAAAATTGGGGATCAGCTGCTCTGGTCGCCCCCTCACCGATGCAGTTGCTCCTCCAGTTGAAGTAGAGGCACCATCTCTTGGAGCCTCTCGTGCCAGAGCCCTGACACTCTCCCGGGCATAGTTCTGGGATGCCTTCTCTGCACGTGGCGAATCATGGTAGAATTACCAAAACTGTACTTCCTTGTGGGGTCTCCTCTGGAAAGTACAGTATGGCAGATCTTACACTCCACCTTTGGAGCATTTACTTTCTTACGTCCCTCAGGTATATCAAAAAATGTCCAGATGAAATGTTCTTTTACCTTCGGCTGAGGAGGCTCTTCATCTATGAATCCATCAGATTCATCACTGCTGCTGGATGCTCTGGCAGCCATTGTATCCACAGATTATAAGCAGAGAAAAAAAGAGGTCTTGCTCTCACCAAAGTGAAAGAAGAAGTGAAGGAAAAGGGGGGGGTTTCATTCTTTGGAAAAAAAATCTGTTAGCAACCAATGAAAATTGTTATTTTAAGGTCACATGACTTGACGCGCTTACGCTACGCGCACCGGAGCGCTTCCGGGGGCGCGAACGTAGGCGCTTCCGGGGGCGCTTACGCGGCGCGCCTTAGTGACGTTTTGGTAGCTTTACGGAAATGCAAAATCATTTTCATTACGTAAATCAAAAATACTGCTTTTATAAGTATGATACTGAATGTCTTGTATTATTATTTAGTTTTCTTACATATTTTTTTTTACGAACGCAGAAATAGCGCTCTCGCTGAGCTCTCGGGAGAGCTTACCGGTGAGCGCACCCTGAGCGTACCAAGAGAAAATGATTAAAAAAAAGAAAAATACAGTGAACAAATATTTTTTTTAAAATAATTATAATTAATAGTTATAAAAACAGCTAATAAAAAAAATAAAAAAAATTGTAGGTAACAAAGTCGATATACAAAGGAATTAACTTTTAAAAAAACTATGAAATTCACTGAAAAAAACATAGGGTTCACAGTCGTTATAGTTAGGAATTAGCATTTAAAAAACCTTTCAAATTCACTGAAAAAACTATAGGTTTCACAAACGTTATAGTTAGGAATTAGCTTTTAAAAAACCTTTGAAATTCACTGAAAAAACCATAGGTTTCACACTCGTTATAGTTAGGAATTAGCATTTAAAAAACCTTTCAAATTCACTGAAAAAACCATAGGTTTCACACCAGTTATAGTTAGCTGAACATTTTACTCATACAACACCATTGAAATTCCCATGTTATAGTTAGTTGGACTCACTATAACTCACGCGCCTGCAATCCACTGCTGATGATGTCACATATTACATCAAGTAAACAAGAAATGAGAGGTTGAAATATCAATAAGCCACATAGATGGAGCGAAACAACTAGTGGAACACACACCCTATTTGGGTGGAGAAGAAAGCCCTCACACTCCGACCTAGTCAGTGTCATGCTTCATCATTGGGCCCCACCAAAGAGGCCGAGTGCCTCTTTGGTGTGCTGCGACGCCAGAAGACTGCGGAGCTGGTTGTGTGAAATGGGCGTGTTGTGAGGTTAAATTGAAAGTAAAAAGTGTCTAAAGGGTATCTACAAAAGAAGTTTAATGACTGATCCCTAGGACACGATTAAAAGGTTTATGTGTCTGAATTTAGTGCCAAAGGTAATGGATGGTAAATTCAGATTTTAATCAGTCAACATGTTTCAGCCTTAAGGGTGGTTTAAATTTACCTAGGCATTCGTCAGGACAGAAATAAACCCCGGCGGTATGGACTCTCTAATCGTCCACCCTGACCTGGGGGCGTGAAAGTGAAAAAGTTAATAAAAAGTGATAAAGTGCGTAAAAAAGTGGAAGAGCGGGATCCTCATTCCAAAAATACTCCTAGTTATGGAGTGTATCAGCACTTTAAAATATGGCGCTACCTGCACCATGGGTCTCGGGAGGGGGTTGGAGCGTCCCTGGCACATCGCCCTCAGCACTCGCAGCCCACTTATACACCTGGTATTTCCTCAAACCGGACCCCGACATCGTCCGGTTTGAGGAAATACCAGGTGTATAAGTGGGCTGCGAGTGCTGAGGGCGATGTGCCAGGGACGCTCCAACCCCCCTTCCGAGACCCATGGTGCAGGTAGCGCCATATTTTAAAGTGCTGATACACTCCATAACTAGGAGTATTTTTGGAATGAGCATCCCGCTCTTCCACTTTTTTACGCACTTTATCACTTTTTATTAACTTTTTCACTTTCACGCCCCCAGGTCAGGGTGGACGATTAGAGAGTCCATACCGCCGGGGTTTATTTCTGTCCTGACAAATGCCTAGGTAAATTTAAACCACCCTTAAGGCTGAAACATGTTGACTGATTAAAATCTGAATTAACCATCCATTACCTTTGGCACTAAATTCAGACACATAAACCTTTTAATCGTGTCCTAGGGATCATTCATTAAACTTCTTTTGTAGGTACCCTTTAGACACTTTTTACTTTCAATTTAACCTCACAACACGCCCATTTCACACAACCAGCTCCACAGTCTTCTGGCGTCGCAGCACACCAAAGAGGCACTCGGCCTCTTCGGTGGGGCCCAATGATGAAGCATGACACTGACTAGGTCGGTGTGTGAGGGCTTTCTTCTCCACCCAAATAGGGTGTGAGTTCCACTAGTTGTTTCGCTCCATCTATGTGGCTTATTGATATTTCAACCTCTCTTTTCTTGTTTACTTGCATTAAACTGGGGATCAAGAGAGTGTTCCTGAATTTCCCTGTCTCTCCCATTGTTATTTTGGACATATTACATCATTCATGACATGGTCAGTGACATCACTGATGACATCTCAAATGACATCACTGATGACATCATCCATGTGATAATACGATGCACCTCCTCACACCCTAATCTAACCTTTGATACACCTAGTGTTAAATACAAACTACCATTCCTGAAATTATTGACACACCAATACCAGTAACTACATACGCACTCACTGATTTCTAGGTCTACACACACATCCACTCATTCACCCATACAATCACTCATACATACAGTCACTCATCAATAGAGCACTATCATATCCACTCATACACCTATACAGACACTCACACGCTGACACTTATCCACAGAGTTACTCACACACCTAGTCAGTTATGCAAAGAATTAATCACACTCCCATTTCCTCAACTACACAGTTATAGACACTAAACCTTACTTATTCAAACATATACTAACACATACTTAGTCTCTTTTACAATCACTGATACAAGTACACATTGATCCATACAGTCACTTACGCAATCACAGGCTCTCATGTATAGTCATTTATATATGCCAACTCTCACATGCACTGTGTTTTACATATGTACTTACTTGGACATGGAGCACTGAGATAGTCATTCACTCACCAACACACCCATACAGACAGTCAACTACCCATACAGCTCTTTCCACATGCACTGTTGAACCCATATACCAAGTGAATCAACTGCTCACACATATATGCACAGAGTCACACACCTCCCAGCCACCCACACACACATACTCACCCTCACATACAAATACTTGGACAACCAATCAATAACGCATATAGCCACTCATATAGCTACTGATCAACACATGCAGCAGCTTACACAACAACAGACATACTGTTGCACACATTCAGACAGTTTAGTCACTAACCAATGCATTCAGTAAGACACATTTAATCCCTCACTCATACAGTCACGCACCTACTAAATCCTTCATCCAGACACTCATACATCCACTCATTCTTCAATATATAAAACATATTTTTACTTTTCAGAAACACACATTCACTGGATGATGTCATCAGTGATGTCATCAGTGATTTCATTTGAGATGTCATCAGTGATGTCATCAGTGATGTCATTTGAGATGTCATCAGTGATGTCATCAGTGATGTCACTGACCATGTCATGAATGATGTAATATGTGACATCATCAGCAGTGGATTGCGGGCGCGCGAGTTATAGTGAGTCCAGCTAACTATAACGTGGGAATTTCAATGGTTTTGTATGAGTAAAATGTTCAGCTAACTATAACTGGTGTGAAACCTATGGTTTTTTCAGGGAATTTGAAAGGTTTTTTAAATGCTAATTCCTAACTATAACGAGTGTGAAACCTATGGTTTTTTCAGTGAATATATATATATATCTATATATATATATGTCACCAAAGAAGTTGCCCCCTGTGAGAACGCACATGAGAAACAGGCGAATTCCGTAGTTTTCAGTGAGTGATAAACCGCAGATTCTGGTTTAATTTAGAAGCTGTTTGTCCTGCTATACTTGAGCGCAGCCAGTCTGCGTGAGGCAGCCCACCGTTCCTTTGTTTAGGCGGGAGTGCAGTTCTCTCGGCCGGGCCGGCCGAGATATATGTCCACAAAGAAGTTGCCCCCTGTGAGAACGCACATGAGAAACAGGCGAATTCCGTCGTTTTCCACAGGATTATTTTATTCTTTACTGCCAGACATACTGAGGTTTAAAAATTTCAATAGCCCTACGCGTTTCAGCGCTACCTGCGCCTTGTTCACGGGCACAACCAAAGTCAGCTTGCAGAAAAGGGAGGGAAGCGAGTCTCTTCATTTATATTCTCAGGTGAAATACAACCCTCTGGTGGGCGTGTCCTTTGGTGGGCGTTTCTTTAGGCAGAGTTCTCGGACTCGTAGTGCTTCCTTCTTTGATGTTATATCCTCTGGTGGATACCGCTCAGACAACTTTTTCATTTGTAATTTTCAGCTCTCCAGTGAGTGATAAACCGCAGATTCTGGTTTAATTTAGAAGCTGTTTGTCCTGCTATACTCGAGCGCAGCCAGTCTGCGTGAGGCAGCCCACCGTTCCTTTGTTTGGGCGGGAGTGCAGTTCTCTCGGCTGGGCCGGCCGAGATATATGTCCACAAAGAAGTTGCCCCCTGTGAGAACGCACATGATAAACAGGCGAATTCCGTCGTTTTCCACGGGATTCTTTTATTCTTTACTGCCAGACATACTGAGGTTTAAAAATTTCAATAGCCCTACGCGTTTCAGCGCTACCTGCGCCTTGTTCACGGGCACAACCAAAGTCAGCTTGCGGAAAAGGAAGGGAAGCGAGTCTCTTCATTTATATTCTCAGGTGAAATACAACCCTCTGGTGGGCGTTCTCACAGGGGGCAACTTCTTTGTGGACATATATATATATATATATATATATATATATATATATATATATATATATATATATATATATATATATATATATATATACACACATATATATATACACACTATATGCAAACCAAAGGTTGCAGAGACGTTATCATTAAAGTTAGGAACTAACATTAAAAAAAACAAATTCAGTAAAACAATCAAAGGTTACAGGGGTGTTATAGTTAAGAAATAACATTAACAAACCATTGAAATTCACTGAAAAAATTAAAGGTTACAAGGACATTATAGTTAGGAAATAGAATTTTAAAAAAACATAAATTCACTGAAAAAAAAAACATACAGGGATGTTATAGTTAGGCTCAGATTTCACTCATAGAAAACAAGTGAAATTCAATAGTTATAGTTACCTGAGCTAACTATAACTTACACCCCCTTCAATGTACTGTTTGGGACCTCACATATTACATCACTCATGACATGGCTAGTGACACCACTTATGACATCACTCATGACATCTCAAATGACATCACTCATGACATAATCTGCAGAACCATTCACATACCCACTCATACCCCCATACAACTTCACATACACAAACACACATACAATCACTAACATACCCATTCGCATATAGCCCCTCACACAGCCACTTACACACCCAAACAGTCACTCACACAACCACTCACTCACCCATAAAACCATTTACACAGCTGGTAGCTCACCCATATAGCTTCTAACAAAGCTACTCACTCACCCATGCAGCTACTCACATACCCATTCACTTACCCACAAAGCTACTTATATACCTATTCACACATCTACACAACAACTCACACACTCACTTACTCACCCATATATCCAGTCATAAAGACAAACACTCTCAATACAGCTTCTCACACACACACTCAAACAGCCACTCACTCACATGTACAGCCACTTACACATCCAATCACTTACACACCCAGTCACTCATCCATACAGCCACTCACAAAACCACTCATTCATCAATATAGGCCATCACACACTCACTCACCCATACAGCCATTGACAACCACTCACTCACCCCTACAGCCATTCACTCACCCATACAGCTACTTACACAGTCACTCAATCACCCACATACTGCTTACATAAGCATTCACAGATTCATACAAGCACTCACATGCCCACTTACTCACCTATTGCGTTGCTCACACACACACTGACTGTTCAATACAGCCACTCACGCACGCAATTTACTTAGCCATACACCCACTCAAACAACCACTCACTCACTAATACACCCACTTACATACCCAGTCACTCACCCATAGAGCCACTCACAAGGCCACTCAGTCACTCACACACTCAATCACCCACCCATAAGGCCACTCACACACACACACTCATTCACCCATACAACCACTCACACAGCTACTCAGTCACCCACACAGCTAATCACACAGTCACTCACTCACCCATACATCTACTCACAAACTTACTTACATGTATCATCTTCTTACTTTAAAAAAAGGTAAATGGTATTTTTTTACGTATATTGAAGTTTACTTTGCTGGATGATTTCATCAGTAATGACATGAGTGATGTCATTTGATATGTCTTCAGTAATGTCATTGACCATGTCAAGAGTGATGTGATATGTGAGGTCATAAGCAGTGCATTGCGGGGGCGTAAGCTATAGTTAGCTCAGGTAACTGTTTTCTTAAATATATAAAGTTTTATATAGCGCAGATGTGGCCCAAGCGGGTATATATATATAAGCTGGTATATCTCTCTCTCTCTCTCTCTCTCTCTCTCTCTCTCTCTCTCTCTCTCTCTCTCTCTCTCTCTCTCTCTCTCTCTCTCTCTCTATATATATATATATATATATATATATATATATATATATGCAGCAGATTGCATTCTTTCTTCCAAGATGTTGGATTAACTCCTGCCCGCCTCGACTGCAGACAAAGCCAAGGACTGCTGCCAGGCGCAGCTTATGATATCAAGGAGTCGAAATCACTGTATCTTCATCTTGCAGCCTGACAACAGTCTGCACCAGGGTCTGAAATGTTTAGGGGACTCATGGAGGCCTGAAAACATAATTTTAAACTGGGACTTTACATTTAAAAAACACGTCTTTTCCCTGAACATTATTGCCTTCCCCATGCAGCACTCAGTCAGCAATAGTGCTTTCTGGGTACTGTAGTCTATGTCGGACTGCACTGAGAGAGCATCCATGTGACCTGGGGTCGGAATACTCCCTCCAATGGAGGTCATGCAGGACACTTAAAGATGAGGGAGGAGTCATATACCTGGTAGCAGCAGCATCTGAGGAAGGCTATCATGCCGAAATGCATCATGCTTGTGGTGTTTTAAATAAAGGCTTTCCATGTTTCCCAGAAGTAGCCTCTTACCTTTTCTCCACGGAGGAGGTGTTTTCTTTTGGATATGGATATATATATATCCGCTCCAACACTCTCTCCCGTCCGGAAAAAGTACTAGCACTCGCGGGGTTAAGTTTCATGACGATTCAGTAGGAAAAATTCTCAGCAGGAACTGGCACGTCTTAAAAACGGACAAGATCATTGGGATGGATATCCCACCTGTTCCACAGATAACCTTCAGGAAAGCTAGATCAATAAAAGACAGATTGGTCCATAGCCACTTAGATTTGATTTCTACCAGGCAAGGAACTGTGAGTGAAATGAGAGTGTTTAATCCATGTGGAAAGTGCAAGACTTGCGCTTTCAGCAGAAGAGTGTTAACATATAAGATCAAGGGACTAAAGAACTGTAAAACTATCAATACATTTATGACGTGTCAAACAAATCATGATTTCTATTGGTTAGTGTGCCATTGTGGTTTAAGATATATCGGCAGCACGATACATAGCGTCAAAGTGAGAGTGTTGGAACACATGCGGGCTATAGCAAATAAGGATTTGAGTTATCCTGTTGCCAAGCATTTTGCTGTGAAACATCAAAGCAATAGAGACCTGCTACAGTATTGCAGCTTGGACCATGTGCCCCTTAGCATCAGAGGAGGAGACAGGGTAGCAAGGCTAAGGAGATTGGAGTCGCGCTATATTATAGATCGACAAACGCAGACTCCTAATGGATTAAATAGTGGAGAGGAACTAATCTCACACCTAGGGATCTAGGTAAGGTACATAATGTTCTTTGAGCAACACCCTCATGAATTTAATTAACATAAATATTTATTTGCCTGTCTGATAAAGATATTGTGTTTTCTTTTTATCTCTTATCTTTTATCCTTTTCTTTTTGTAACATGAAATGGTTAGTTAGCCGATACATGGCTTGAATGAGACGAACAATGCAGACTTAGTACAAGGACCCCGGGCAGGTCAGAATACAGGGCCTGCCATTTGCAGATACACGGCGAGATTAACACAAAAGAATACCATCTCACACATGGTCCAATAGGATTAGCAAACATTGCAATAAACACTGCCCATGATTTGTCCATTTGATGAATTAGTACGATAAAATAGATATGTGAATATAAATCTTTGGAAACATTGTAAATATGTATTTATAATGAAAGACCATATCAATGGAAGGTACTTCAAAATGGCGCTTTAATACTATAGCAACCATCTGGCATTTGTCTAATACTATTTCATTTGATCCAATGTGGCATAGAGAATCTTGTAAATATTGTATTCATGTTTTTACTGATGAACTCTTCTAAATATGTACACTCCAAAATGGCGCCTCTGAGGTGTGACCGTCCTATGATTTCCTTGTTCGTAACCCATCCTCTTTAAAATGGTACCTCTCAGTGTGGAACGCAAACACTGAGGAAGGGAGACCCCGAAACACATTTGTTTTGAAGCGCTGTACACTGGATCAAAACAAGGTTGTGAAACTTAACCCAACAAGTGCTAGTACTTTTTCCAGAAGGGAGAGAATGTTGGAGTGGATATCAATCACGTGGCATCACCTTGTGAAAGGCACCCACCATATGAGTGATCTGATTACCAAAGGTGCAGAGGAGCAGAAAATATATATATATATATATATATATATATATATATATATATATATATATATATATATATATATATATATATATTATATCTCTGCTTGAGCCCAGGGCCTCCCGCGCTCCAGCCAAAAGAAGCCGCAACTCCAGTCCAAGTTTTTTAAAGAAACTGATAGATTTATTGGTTAAATCAATACAGCATACTTCACAGCGTAAAACCAACGCGTTTCGTGAGCTCCCTACTCACTTGATCACGGTTGTTACAAACACTGTTTGCTGAGAACAATTTAAAATGGGAGACCCTCCTACCATCGGTCACATGATTCCAGCCTTAGGTTTTCTTTCACACTATGGCCTTCTGGGACTTGTAGTATTTATATTAAACAAGTTGTTTCGTGTTATTTTCACAAAAGAACAAATTGTGCATCACTTTTTTCACTATTGGTTGTCAATTCTAAAACATTAATTTTATGACATTTACCAACAAGATTTCTCATGTACTGGAAAAACTTAAATGTAATTTAAGGCAATTGAAATTAGAAACAATTTTTCAAAAACTTCTAAAAGCCCTCTGGTGGGCTGACTTAAATATGTAATATCTTTAAGACTCACATATGGTTAATTATTCCTTGCAATTGGAAAGATGGTTGGTGTCTCCAGTACTTTGTAATAAAGAATTATTATTTCAACATATAATTTCTCATGGTATTCAAACAATCACTTATTTTTTTGGTCTAAATACATTTGACCTGTTTGAGGCCCTCAAGTGGGCTGATTTATGTGAGAGTTTTGGATAGTAACACAAAATTAGGTACATTAAGAATTTGGCCCAGAATTCGGTTTACATGTATATTATGCCGTGGTTACAAGAAGGGGAAAAATCCATTATGGAGCATGTCAAGAGAGGCTTTCATTATTCTTAAATATGTACATAAAGTTCTTCGGACTGGTTCAGACCATACGGGGTCATCGTTCGAAAGTTCAAGATGTGGCGTGATTCTTTTTGGCGTAGCAGTTTTTCTCGATGTCCACCCCTTTCCGTTGGGGCCAATGTTTCCAATCCCAGAAATTTTAGAAGTCGCCAATTGCCATTGTGATTTGTCTCCATATGTTTGGCCACAGCATTGCCTCTGTCCTTGTTGGTTGTGGCTCTAGTATGTTCCAAGATGCGCTTCTTTAGCTCACAAATTGTACTTCCTATATAGCGCAGCTTACACGGACATTCAATCAGGTAGACTGTATACTGGGTTTTACAAGTGATTAGTTCTTTAATTTTCCAAATTTTTCCATTAGTCATCTCAATTTGTTTCGTTGGTTTTGCTATCTCACAAACTTTGCAGTTATAGCATTTGTTGAATCCAACAGTTTTGAGCCAAATTGTTTTTTCCGGTTTCATAAAGTGACTATGAATCAGTTGGTCCTTCAGATTTTTTGTTCTGCGGTATGTAACCACTGGGTGGTCTCCCATTTTCTGACCAATTGTTGGATCTAATTTCAACAACTTCCAGTTTTTTCTGAGAATCTGGACAACTTCTTTTGCTTCTTTGCTATAATCCAGTATCAGTCTTATGGGTTCTTCTGTTTCTTTTGCTTTGATTTGTGGTTTCAAACATTCTGTTCTTGGTTTTTCGTTAGCTCTTTCCCAACATTTTTTTGTCAGATTCTTTCCATATTTTCTCTTTCGGAATCTCTCCATTGTAATTGCACTGTGCTTCTCCCATTCTGTTTTTTCGCTACAGATGCGTTTCACACGGAGAAATTCACCATATGGTATGCTTGATATTAAAGCAGGCTGATGGAAGCTGGTGGCTTCCAATGTTGAGTTTGTGGCTGTTTTCTTCCTGTGTAAGGTAGTCTCTAGTTTGTTATTTTGGATATATACTTCTGTATCCAGGAAGGATATCGATTGCCTGCTTTTTATGTATGTGAATTTTAAACCTCTTGTGCTGTTGTTCAGAAGCTCAAAGTATTCTTCAAATTCACTCTCACTTCCCCCCCACACTATAAACAGATCGTCAATAAATCTCTTCCATTGTACGATGTGTTGGGTGTGTTTCACATTTTGCTGGTTCCAGGCTATCTCCTCCTCCCACCAACCCATTGCTATGCAGGCATAGCTTGGGCTGAATGAGAAACCCATCGCCGCGCCATTTCGCTGACGATAGAGTTGTTCTCCAAAGAAGAAGATGTTGTTTGAGAGTAACAATTTGATCATATCATACAACATGTCGTTATGTTCCTTATAATGTATGTTTCGTTTTTCCAGAAAATATTTGCAAGCCATCAATCCTAAGTTGTTGTCAATATTTGTATATAATCCGATGACATCCATGGAAATTAGCCAATAATTATCCCGCCAAACCAACTCAGATATGGTACACAAGAAGTCTGTTGTGTCTTTCAGGTAAGATTTTAAGTTTTCCACATAAGGTCTTAAAAAGAAATCAACAAAATTCCCCATTGGTTCCATCAATGAACCATTTGCAGACACAATCGGTCTCCCTGGTGGTTTCGTGGGGTTTTTGTGGACTTTAGGCAGAAAGTACATAGTTGCCATCCGTGGAAAGTCAACTGTTAGATATTTTCTTTCTTCATAATCAATTAGGTTACTGTTTTCCCATGTCAATAGTTTTTGATCTAACTCTCTCTTTAGTTGATCTGTTGGATTCTTCCTTAGTTGTTCATAATACTCCGGGTTTGACAGTTGATTTAATGCTTCCTCCGTGTATAAATCTTTATCCCAGATTACGACATTTCCACCCTTATCTGCCATTTTTATTTCCACATGTTTGTCATTGATGAGGGTTGTCAGTGCCAATCGTTCTTCTGGAGTCAGGTTGTCTTTGAATTGCATTTTCGGCATATTATATAGTTCCTGTATGACCGTCTCCTGGAAGATGTCAATTTTATTACCCGGGGAGAGTTGCGGGTAGAATTTTGACTTAGCCTTCATTTTGCTTGTCCCCGCTCCCATTTGTGGTATTGCTGTTGCCAAATTTATTTCATTTTCCTCTTCAGCATTCAAATTCAGAAGGTTTAGATATCCATCAGCGTCTTTTACAGTTAGGTCTGAGAATGGTTTCATGAGGATTCTGTTAATTTGTGGTTTGTTTTGTCTCTCTAGAAAATGTTTAGCTAGTTTGATCTTTCGAATATATAGATACAAATCTATCCTAGTTTGTGCTAAATCCATTTTTCTTGTGGGACAAAAATTGATGCCCCTTTTGAGTAGAGTCGTTTCCGCTGGTGTCATTACCCTTTTGGATAAGTTGACCACTTGCAGTTCTTCCATTATTTGCCCCTCTTCTGTTTCATGCCCCTTGTTTCCGGGCCACTTTGTGGGTTTTGTACATTTTCTCCTCTTGCCTCTTCTGGTTTTTTTTGATATTGTTGTTGTGGTTGGCTTTTTTGTCTTGATTGCCAAAATCTGCCGCGGCCTCTTCCTCTTCCTTGCATTTGTCTGGGCGCCCCCTGCTCCTGTTCCCACTGCCGCTGTTGGAGTACGAGGCGCATATCCCCTAAAAAACGTTTCTGTTCTTCATCCAAATTAGAATCTTCATCTATCAATTCCGTTGATGTAATTGAAGATAGGCTGGAGGATGAGACGATTTTAGTTTGTAATGGTTTCTTGTAAAGATCAAATTTTCGGGCAAATGTGAAGATTCTCCCTTCTGCGTAATCATTGGCATCACGTACAAACTTATTGTGTTTTCTCAGTCTTACAGTTTCCTCATGTTTCTCTATTTGTTGTTCTAAATCTTCTTTAAATTTGGTCATTTCTTGGTTTAATTTTAATGCCTCCAATTCTTTTTCCACTTCCTTTAGTTGTTCCTTTATTTTCTCCAGGGCAATTTCAATATGCTTAACCAAAATCTTTATTAGGCCCAGTGATGAATTTAGAATATATGCCCCCCATTCCTGTAGCAGCTCGTTAGTTACATCCTGCTGGCTGGGCATCAACATTATTCTTAGGCCTCTTGGGACCCTTTCTGCTTCCAGATATTTACGTAATGCAATGGCCTCCCAGGATTTATTGATTTCTTTTCTGGTTAGCTTTTCCCAGGCTCTGATTTTACCTTTTACATCATCCTTCGGTGTATCACTCTGTTTGGCTTGAACCTTCTCCATGTTCCCCTTGTCGAACATACTAGTAACAAGTTCCTTTCTTTTAGCCTCTCTTTTCTCCATCTCTATAGTGCTGTGAATTGCTGTTTTTATTTGATTACTGTGTTTGTTATTTCGTTATGTTTCTTTTGAAGACTGCCGGCTTTTCTAAAACAATTAGGCTAGTTCTGATTTCCACATTGGATATAAATGTTGTTGGAAGAATGCGCGTGTTCCACAATGTGTCAAGCGCTCTTTCCAAATGTTTATAAGCGTTACAGAAACAAATGCCCTTTGTTAAGCCGTTGCGTAATCGCTAGAATGCTTTCAGGTTGTTTACCGCTAGGAAAAGTTCAGACTACACGTTTGTTTATCCGTTTATATGGAGAAGGAGAGAGGGGGATCCCTTCTTACCTCGGATGTATTCTCCGGGCAGCGTGGGTTCCCGTCCTCCACAGGCACTTCCCAAGTCTGTTTCCTTTTAGCTCTGAATTTCGATGCGATGAGCACCGCGAGAGGAATTCCAAATATATCCCAGATGGTTCCGTTCTCCTCTCACTTTAGGCGCTACTGGCAAGTGCGTTGCTTCGCGCGGTAGAACCAAACCGCAACATATTATATCTCTGCTTGAGCCCAGGGCCTCCCGCGCTCCAGCCAAAAGAAGCCGCAACTCCAGTCCAAGTTTTTTAAAGAAACTGATAGATTTATTGGTTAAATCAATACAGCATACTTCACAGCGTAAAACCAACGCGTTTCGTGAGCTCCCTACTCACTTGATCACGGTTGTTACAAACACTGTTTGCTGAGAACAATTTAAAATGGGAGACCCTCCTACCATCGGTCACATGATTCCAGCCTTAGGTTTTCTTTCACACTATGTATATATATATATATATATATATACTCCACACATGTCTCTTCATTGTAATCCCTCTCTTCTTATAATCGTAAAAGACTGTCAGTGCACAATTCCATAGAGCGTGATTATTTTTTGGAGCAACAAAAGAAAAACGTTCCGACACGTTTCGAGAAACAAATGTGGGATCAAACTGCTTCTCGGGTCATAGTACCTCTCCAGGCGCGGAGGTGCCTCTCCAGAAGCTCGTCAGCTCAAAGCGGCTCGAGGGAGCCTTTTAAACAGGAAACAAATGTGGGATCATACTGCTTCACCTCCCAGCGGGTTCGCCCCTAAGCATTATGGTGGATGCAGTTCATTAAGCGTGTGTACTTGCACAAAAGTTCTTTCGAATGTTTCACCAGGTTGGTGCAGATCAATGCTGGCCATCACTAAACACGTGTTTCTGGATTATTATCCATCATCAGTAGAGATTGGGCATGAAATTATTTGCGGTTGCTGAGCTGGCTGCCAAAGTCTTCTCGGGTCCCAGTACCTCTCCAGGCACGCAGGTGCCTCTCAACGAGCTCGTCAACTCAAAGCGACTCGAGGGAGCCTTTTAAACAGGAAACAAATGTGGGATCACACTGCTTCACCTACCAGCGGATTCGCCCCTAAGCTTTATGGTGGATGCAGTTCATCAATCGTGTGTACTTGCACAAAAGTTCTTTCGAGTGTTTCACCAGGTTGGTGCAGATCAATGCTGGCCATCTCTAAACACATGTTTCTGGATTATTATCCGTCATCAGGAGAGATTAGGCATAAACATATTTGGGGTTGCTGAGCAGGCTGCCAAAGTCTCCTCGGGTCACAGTACCTCTCCAGGTACGCAGGTGCCTCTCCACGAGCTCGTCAGCTCAAAGCGGCTCGAGGGAGCCTTTTAAACAGGAAACAAATGTGGGATCACACTGCTTCACCTACCAGCGGATTCGCCCCTAAGCTTTATGGTGGATGCTGTTCATCAAGCGTGTGTACTTGCACAAATGTTCTTTCAAGTGTTTCACCAGGTTGGTGCAGATCAATGCTGGCCATCTCTAAACATGTGTTTCTGGATTATTATCCGTCATCAGTAGAGATTAGGCATAAAAATATTTGAGGTTGCTGAGCAGGCTGCCAAATTCTTCTCGTGTCACAGTACCTCTACAGGCACGCAGGTGCCACTCCACGAGCTCGTCAACTCAAAGCAGCTCGAGGGAGCCTTTTAAACAGGAAACAAATGTGGGATCACACTGCTTCACCTCCCAGCAGGTTCGCCCCTAAGCATTATGGTGGATACAGTTCATAAAGCGTGTGTACTTGCACAAAAGTTCTTTCGAGTGTTTCACCAGGTTGGTGCAGATCAATGCTGGCCATCTCTAAACACGTGTTTCTGGATTATTATCCGTCATCAGTAGAGATTAGGTATAAAAATATTTGGGGTTGCTGAGCAGGTTGCCAAAGTCTTCTCGTGTCACAGTACTTCTCCAGGCACGCAGGTGTCACTCCACGAGCTTGTCAGCTCAAAGCAGCTCGAAGGAGCCTTTTAAACAGGAAACAAATGTGGGATCACACTGCTTCACCTCCCAGCGGGTTCGCCCCTAAGCATTATGGTGGATGCAGTTCATCAAGCGTGTGTACTTGCACAAAAGTTCTTTTGAGTGTTTCACCAGGTTGATGCAGATCAATGATGGCCATCTCCAAACGCGTGTTTCTGGATTATTATCCGTCATCAGTAGAGACTAGGCATAAAAATATTTGGGGTTGCTGAGCAGGCTGCCAAAGTCTTCTCGGGTCCCAGTACCTCTCCAGGCGCGCCAGTGAGAGGTACCGGACCTCCTATAATGTTTGGCAGCCTACTCAGCAAACCCCAAAATGAAGACTGTATTCTCTATTGATGACGGTTAATAAACCAGAAACACGTGTCTAGAGATCAGCACTATCTGCGCCAACCTTGGTGAAACAGCAAAAAACACAAAACCTCCCCCTTGCAATACTTTTAACAAATGGGTATTACCTCAATTCCTTACATAAGCATCAATATTGTCCAAAACCAGAAATATATAAACAAATCTTTATTGTGTCAGGAATTTCAACATGTTATATATATCTTATACACATTAATTATCTGTACATCCTAAATATTTACATTAAGCCCCAAAATTGAATATATACAAGGAATTCATTTCAATCCTACTCATTCCACACATACCCATACGCATCAATCAAACCATACACAACACAAATTCCATCATACTAAAATACATGAGACAAAACAATATATACAAAAAATACAATATCTACAATCACAAAAGACAATAATAACAAAAAAGTAGCGCAGACGCGCGTTTCGGAGTAGGACAAGGGTCCAAATTCCTTCTTAAGGGCGCAGTGGATGCAATTCTTCAGAAATACGGGTTTCCTCCGAAAATATAGGAACACAGAATGGCGTAAATACCAGAAGGGGCTCAGACTCAATATAACATTCCCAGCCTGGAATATAGAGTGGCTGAAGAGCTCTTAAAGGTAAAAGAAATCCAACTGGTGGCCTGTACCTTTACACTTCACCAGGGCAAGCAAACAACGAGCTCGATCTTCTACACAATTTACAGGAATTTAAATCTCTCTCCGGGATACAGGGCAAGCAGTAATGCCTCCTATAGGGGCTAGACGTCATTCTAAGTCCAGACTACAGTCCAAGGGGAGCAGGGCTGATATCCATGTACTCTCAAAGACACAGGCGTCGTTCTCCTCCCACGATTCAAAGGTGAAATACTCAAAAATATCGGAGCGAGCTACAAGAGACTTCATTTACCAGAATGCCAGGGGTGAACCTTGCCTGAGAGGTCAGCGGTGTGCTCCCACATCCTGTTGTCTATTTAAAGTACTCCTGTGAGTCATTGGGCTGACGAGCTCCTGGATGAAGCACTTGCATGCCAGTGAGAGGTACCGGACCTGATATAATGTTTGGCAGCCTACTCAGCAAACCCCAAAATAAAGACTGTACTCTCTACTGATGTTGGTTAATAAACCAGAAACACGTGTCTATAGATCAGCACTATCTGCGCCAACCTTGGTGAAATACTCGAAAATATCGGAGCGAGCTACAAGAGACAGCATTTACCAGAATGCCAGGGGCAAACCCTGCCTGAGAGGTCAGCGGTGTGCTCCCACATCCTGTGGTCTATTTAAAGTACTCCCGTGAGTCATTGAGCTGACGAGCTTGTGGATGAAGCACCTGCACGCCAGTGAGAGGTACCGGACCTGATATAATGTTTGGCAGCCTACTCAGCAAACCCCAAAATAAAGACTGTATTCTCTACTGATGACGGTTAATAAACCAGAAACACGTGTCTAGAGATCAGCACTATCTGCACCAACCTTGGTGAAATACTCGAAAATATCGGAGCAAGCTACAAGAGACTGCATTTACCAGAATGCCAGGGGCAAACCTTGCCTGAGAGGTCAGCGGTGTGCTATCACATCCTGTTGCCGACACGTTTCAAAGCCAAAAGCTTCTTGGTCACGGGTCAGTTTATGCTCACCATCGTACAGCATGGGAGAGGAGTTGGCCTAATGGTTTAGGCGGTCGACCTCAAATCTGTGGAACTGGGTTCGAGTCTCGGCAATCCTTTGATTCGGTGCAAATCACTTAATCTCCCTGAGCCTAACAAAAATGAATGTGTCTTCATGTAATGCAACTGGTGCCATGTAAAGTGCTTTGATACCCGATTCGGATCTAGTTTGCATTATATTAAACTCTGTAAAAAAATAATAATAATAAATACATGTGATCATACCATCACGATGAAAATAGGACTTCACAGGGCACTGATTCTCTGGTGTACAATTTAGCGGCTATATTAGAAGGTAGTGAAGATACTTTCATTGCCCAAATGCGATCGCACAACTGAAATTCTCCAAGGACAATACATTTTTAAATTATACAATGCAGTCAACAATGTCAGGAAAATGTATCTCATATTTAAATCAACTTTTACAATTCCACCCATGTGGGTAATGTAAAGACTGACTCATCTGGAACATCCTCAGAAAGATTTTCTTAGAATTCCGCACCAGTGGGCATATACAAATCTATGAAATCCTCATTGTACTCCAAATCTGCCCCAGTGGACAATATAACAGCTCAAACAACATATGAAAACATCACCTTCTTGAAGTAGGCACTACATAACTTCCCTGTGGGACAACTTCCCAAAGATATAAGCTCTTTTGCATTCTTCAAGTCATGTGTAACCTACAAAACATAAAAAAAGGTAATAGATCAACTAAACCAGTAAACTTCTTTTCTTTACAACTCATGTCCAAATATTTGCTCCAACTTCTGAAACCTTACAAAATCCTAAAAAAAAAAGTACTTATCCCAAATGTATGGCTAGTTCTTTGTCCCTACTCAGACCATTCGGAAACATAGTTTCATATTTGATAATTATCTTGGACTCTAACCTGCTCAACATTTGAGGTCTATTTCCCCTTTCTCTAGAATCAAAATTCTATCCAGGACGCAAAACTTAAACAAACGTATGCCTTTGATAGGTCTCTCTTTGAAATGTCTCGCTACTGGATACTGTTTATCTTCATTTGTGATTGCTCATAAGTGTTCAAGAATTCTCTTTTTGGCTTTATGGATTGTACTGCCAATATAATTTAGTGAACATGGACATTTCAAACACTATACACAAAAGTCAGAATTACATGTTAAATGTTTACTGATAATGAAAGCTTTTTTCTCTGAGAAAGTTTCACCTCGTTATAGCTGTTACTATTCCTGCAAGCTTTACATGCACTGCAGGTATAGAAACCTTCTATACTGCTCTTACAGCGAATCTCTTGTATAGTACTACTACACAACACATCTTTCAATGATGCACACTTTCAAAGGTAACTTGTTCATAATCACCCACTAATTTTGCTAAAGTTTTGTTAGTTTGAAGAACATTCCAGAATGTAGTCAGACCTTTCTTGAGCTCCCTCGCTTGGGTACTGAACTCACTTATAAATCTACCTGGTAGCTCCATCTTCAGTTTTAGCCTTTTGTATCAAAAGGTCTACTCTCTTAACATTGTTATCCCTGTTACATGCCTGTTCAATAACCTTCGTGGAATAGCCCCTTTCTACACATCTTTTTCTCGTTTCAGACATTTCTTTATTAAAACTTTCCTCTGAACTGCAGTTGTTGCAGCTCTGAGTAGTTTCCCGTAGGGTATACTTTCAATAAGGTTCTTTGGGTGACAACTATCTGCATAAAGTATGCTACTGCCTCCTGTTTTTTTGCTTAACAGTTTGCTCTCTAATTTGTCATTACATACTCTTATCTTGATGTCCAGAAATCCAACATCGGTGAATTGTAAATTTAAGTCAATAATATTAAGTAAGGTGACCAGATCATCTGACTCCTCCTTTGTTCCAGTCCAAATGCAGAATATGTTGTCAATATACCTTACCCAGAGGACCACATCGTCCTCAAACAGTCTGATGTTGTTGACTATTTGTTCCTCACAGTACCCCAGGTACAACCCCTAAACTGGGAGCAAAGAAAGTACCCATTACGGTCTCCTGGATTTGCCTATAAATAGCCCCTTCAAAGGTAAATAAGTTGTTTGTTAGAGAGATATAGATCATCCTCAAAATCATCTCTGTAAGTAACAGATAAGACAATGAAGGAGCTCTCAACAAGTGTCTGCAGGCATTGATTCTCAGTTCTTATACCCATATACACGCTGTTGACATCTAGCGTCATGAGCATAAAGCTCCTTTCCCATATAATGCCGTTTATTCGGCGCAAAAAGTCACCAGTGTCTTCAATGTATGAAGGACGTGCTTGTACATATGTTCTTAAAGTATGGTCTATATATTTGGATGTGTTCTCATACATGCTTTCTCTTGTGGACACTATCGGTCTCCCTGAAGGGTTACGTCTGTTTTTATGCAGTTTAGGTAGCATATAAAATGCCGGTAATGTGGAAAAATCACAGTTCAAATATGCATATTCGTTGTCGTCTATCAAATGTTCATCCTTCCATTCTTTTAACTGATTTTTGTATATCTCAATGCTTTAGCTGTATTTAACTCTAGTAGATATTTCATAACTAGTCTCATCATTCAACTGTCTTTTTCCTTCTGCTAGATACATCTCTATTGGCCACATTACTACATTCCCACCTTTGTCGGATTTTTTGATCACCACTGATCTGTTATTCTTTCATTCTGTCAATGCTTTTCTTTATTTCAAATTCAGATTCTCTTGTACAAATTTTCTTTTTTCTATCTATCTTTCTTAGTTCTTTTGCCATACCCTTTTCAAACACATTAATAGCATCATTAGTAATCTGGGGTAGAAAAATAGATTTAGGTTTGAATCCACTTTCACTTGCAAAATCGATTGTCACATCATCATTTTACAAATTTAAAATTGGAATATAAATCCAATCAGCTGACCCCTCAAGGTATCCAATAATGTGTAACATGTCAATATGTTCTATAGCAAGAATCGAAGGCTTGTCTTTTATGGTTTGCATTTTCTGTATCTTAGTTGCATACCATTTTCTGAGTTTTAGTTTCCTGATAAAATGAAACAAATCAATTCTGCTATTCGTATATTAAAAGGTGCTGTAGGGCAGAATGAGAGGCCAAGAGATAGAACTTTTTCAGATAAAATGTAATTAGAGAGATTTACAACCATTTATCCGTGATGTTGATGCTGTCTGGCCTCTTGTTTTCAATCCCATGAAGCCATCCAAGAGTCCTTGTTTCTTTGCACCTCTTTTGGCACCTCCTCTGCCTCCTCACTCTCGACTTGCATTTCCCTGCAGATTGTGGTTCCCCTTGGTCGCTTGTCTGCATTGCGCTATAAGGTCTAACTCTTTATAAAAATTGGATTTTACTCATAAGATTTCAGATTGTGTCGATACATCGCTTTCACTCACATAATTTTCATGAGTGTCCGTTGTGCCTCCTGTGGCCCCAGTTGTTACTTGGTTGTCTTCCAAATTCTTAGTAGTCGAGGTTGGTGCAGGTACTGTGACAGTTTTGTTCATTTCCCTTAATTGGTCACATTTCCAGTCAAATGTCAATATCTGACCCTTCTAATAGTCAATCTGATCTCTGTAGAATTTTTGTTGCTTTTTGGCTTTAATTTCCTCATCCACTTTCTCCAGTCTAGCATTCAATTTTATATTTCATTTTCAAACTCCGTCTCAGTATATATGGTTTTTAATAGGTCTATTGGCTTATCACTTTCTCCAGTTAGTCGTTCAATGTCTTTCTTAGCATATTTAATCAGTGATTGTAACATGACAGTTGAACAACTGTGATTATTCATTGCCCATTCCTCTACTAGATCTGGATCTGGATTATTAAATGTAGGTGTACTGAAGATTCTTAATACCTGTGGTACCCTCTCACAGTCTACATATTTCTGTAAAGTTGTGGCATCCTTCCACTTAGATTGTTCTTGATTGAGGGTTTTCCACAATTTGTCTCATATTTGTTTCTTTGTTTGGGTGTCAATTTTTGATCATGTGCAACATTTACTCATCGGAATTCAGACTATTCGGAATGAGGTATCAAAATCAATGCTGAATCTAGATTCCAATCTACTTAAAGTATTAGTCCTGTTACTACCTCTCAAGTTACTCTCAATCCTGTCAGCCATAAAAAATTCTAACAACTCACTGTTTTGATAATGTAAATCATACAAAATGCCTGGAAACTGGATATCGCTTATCAATGTGCTGAATAACCCTTGTGTATTCAAGGATAAACTTTTCTATCCTGTGAATCATGCTACCAAAGTATAATTGTTGCATGGACATTCAGTACAAAAAACACAATAATCAGAAGTACATGTCAGATGTTTCCTAATCTCCAAATCTCTGGTCCAGTTTGGGACTTTGAAACTTGTAACATTCTTGCTATTTCTACATGCTTTGTAAGTTGAACATCGTAAAAATCCCTTTATAGTGGTTCCCAAACTGATAGTGGTTTTCCTATTTTGAATAAGATTGTAAAACATGATGTCCTTCAGGGATTTGCTCTTGTGGTGGAAGTCGTTTAATAAATATGAACTCTTGAAGTGTGTCTGCGGTCTTCTTTTTGATACGAAGGATCTGTATTTGGAGATATATATATATATATATGTATTCATAATATTTTTTAATTACATTCATAATATAACTTCAAAAGTAAAATTAGCAAACATATACTAACAAAACCATTATCACACCTAATTAGAAATAAATGTATTCATTTAATACACAAATTAAATTTAAAATGTATATATAAATTATATAAATATTGAACAAAAAATATATATAAATTACAATCAAAAACTAAACACAACTAAACATGTTTTACTTCAAAGGAGTGAGAATGCCATCTAACCTCTTTTTAAATCTTCATTTGTGAACACATATGTATCATTATATGGTTATTTTTATCAATTTTGAGCAATGTACTGAATTTTAATGTTTCTTTTTAATCAAATTAAAAATATGTATTTTTTCTAAACTGAACTAGTTTGTTTGTTTAATCTATTGTGTAAATTTTCGTACTGTATGCCTGGGAGTGTTATTTTTCATACATTGTTTACCCTGTCCCAGGATATTGATCCGTATCAGGGGGTCCTTGTTACCAACAGAATGACTATTCTAACTCCAGTTTAAAAGTAGGAAAATTGTGGAGAGGTTTGTATAAAATATCTTCATTTTAGTATAACAAAACAGACGTGAAGAAGACTTCAAGATAACATTCGGTTTGTTTTCATTAAAGTAATTTAATCCACCCTGTGTGTCTGAATCAGCTTTCTAGTACCTGGCCATCATCACATATCCAACTAATCACATTCCAATACAAGATTCTAGATACAAGAATGTTGGTAGGGGATCTGCATCCTGGAGAAAACAAAAGCTGTATCACAATACAACTTTTAGATGTACTTTTCTCTTCCAAACATGAGCAAAAGCAAGGAAAGTGTTGGAATTTGGAGAGGTTGATGTACTCCTCCTATTCCCTCTTAAGCAACAGTAGGGTAAGTGTTAGACTTTGGAGGGGATATATTTTATATTCCCGTATAATTTAACCAACAGTAGAGAATGTGTTGGACATTGTTGGGTTTAAATGTATAATTCCAATCTAAGCAACTGTAGGGAATGTTTTGGACTTTGGGGAGGTAATATTTACTACTCTCACTCCAATGGGTTACATAAACCAGCTCATTCCATAAACATTTTTAAAAACCATTCAAATACCTAACAGCCTACAATTATTAAAACGTATTTCAAAAAAAAATATATGCTTCATAAATAAATAAATTAATTGTAACTGACAAAAATTGATGATACAAAAATAAGAAAGAAAATACTTTTAAAATAAATGCACTTCCCAAAAAAGTAAAGTGTATTATAAATAAGAATGATAACCTTAAGTTAGTAATTAAATAAAACAACTAAAATGAAAACCAATGGTAAATATAAAGGCATTTTATTAAGTGTATTATTAAATACACTTACAAATAAATTACAATAAATTAAAATTAGAAAAAATGTTATTTACATAAATAATTTACAAACGTATTAACTAAATAAATATTACATTAACATACAAAATAGTTTGCAAAAAAATCATCTATAATTTAAATAGATTCCCCCTTCAATCTCCTACGAACCCAAAAAACATTACTCAATAATATACTTGCAAATTATGCAAAAATAACAAATACAATTGTTTTTTTAACACTTAAATAATTAAAATAACAATCAAACAATTTACATAATAAATTGTCAATTCAATATTTAATTAACATACATTAAACAACAATTTAACATTAAATAACTTCCCACACTACTCAACTACAAACCCTAGGCCTGCTGCTAAATTATATATTTGTAATTAAAATAAACAACACTATACATTAAATTCACAAAATACACTTAACTCATTCAAATAAATAGCAATTAGTCAATTAAATAATTCTAATTACCAATTAAACATTTAATTATTATTAAAAAAAATTATAATAAAAAACTATTTGTCATGTAAATACCTTCTAACTATATTCCCCAATACACCCAACAACCCACTACTAAATTATAGAATACTAAAATACTATTGCAAACAATACTAAAAAATTAAAATTATTACAATACTAACACCTACAATAATATAACTAATAATTTATAATACAATGGTACCTGGACATGGTACATGGATGTTTGGGGGTACACCACATTTGCCCCCCTGGCCTCATAGTTGAGGCACCAGGGGGTCCTGCTAGTGGCCCCCAAAGTCCCTTTCTGTCAGCCTTTTCATGGCGGTCCCACCTGAAAAACATTACTCTAAGAAATGTATCATGGTAAAAATGTTGGCAACCTTTGACCTTCCTTTCAAGAACTATTGATTGTGGCACCTGTTTGGGAAGAATACGCCCACACCCAATACCTGTCTCAAATACATTTTCCGGGTAATGAAAAATGCTTCCTTGCCAAAAGGAATACCCTTTCACACTCAACAGTTATCGATTCATCTCTGCAGTAAGATTTGGCGTTCTTGGAAAATTCCAAACATGAACTTCAGTCCTGCTCATGCAAATTTCAAGCAATCCAGTTCACAATATTGTGCTCGATTTGCCAAGGTTTGTATTGCAAAGAAGTTGCAGTGAAAAAAGTGGCTACTTTGCAACGTGATCTGTCTACACTTTTGTGGAAGTACAAATGCACCAAACCTGCTCCTTTTTAATGAAGGTGCCTATTCTCTGGTTGCAATTTCTACAGATTAGGCTCAGAATCAGTGCTTAGCTGCCTAAATAACATCCATTGCTGGATGTGCGAATCTCGCCTCAAGTTAAACGGAGAGAAATCCGAGATTCTACTGCTAGGCATCCCACGCAAACTCCCAACGTCCCTCTCTTGTCCTCTATGCATGGGCTCACCTCCTACCCCGAAGGCAGAAGTCAAGAGCCTGGGGATCTGGCTAGACCAGGAGTTTAGTTTTAAGACCCAGGCCAGGAAAACCTCTGGCATCTGCTTCGGTCTCATCCAACAAGCACGAAAGATCCTCCATCTTCTCCCCTTCCAATCTAGGAAAATGCTTATCCAGGGTCTGGGGAACTCTAGATTGGACTACGGAAATGTCCTGTACCTAGGAGCTCCGGCCGCAACCTTAAAAAAACTGCAATATGCCCAAAATGCAGCCGCTAGAATCCTTACAGGTACCAAGTCCAGATGCTCGCCCAAACCGGCTCTCAGAAGTCTCCACTGGCTCCCGATCAAAGAAAGGGTCACTTTCAAGGCCTTATGCATTACACATAAGCTAATGCAAGGCAAAGGCCCGCCAATCCTGAAATCCCTCATCAAACCCTACCACCCTAACAGACAACTCAGGTCTGACTCTCTCTCCCTTGCCTGCATTCCAAGAATAAACAGAGCACGATCAGGGGGAAGATTGTTTTCCTACAATGCCCCTAAACTGTGGAACTCTCTTCCGCTGTCCATTCGAAGAGAACACAACTTACTCACTTTCCGCAGGCAACTAAAAACTTGGCTCTTTCCATAAATCTAGCTCTCCCCCTCCCCCTCTGGAATAATAGGTTGTATGTCAGCGCTGGGACGCCCCAGGGTAGCTACGCGCTTTAGAAATCTAAAAATAAATAAATAAATAAATAAATAAATAATTTGAGCTGGTGGTTGCAGGTGCAGTTCACGTAACATATTTTTGGAAACCAGCACTTATCTATTTATTTTTTCTTATCAGACTGACCCAGATCAAGAGAGGAAATACATATGGCATAAAGGGGGAGGAAGAGTAAAATGGAAAAACTATGACAAAGAAAAAAGTAGGTATGAAAAAAGAACCTGCAAGAGAGAAGCAGTGAATGTCTGGTGATGGATTAAAGAGGCATGGTTTGGAATCAGACTACGCAACCTTGGTTGTCCGCACCCCTGACATTCATTAGCCCAACCACAGTTGAGTAATACTCTAGACCCTGGCACTTATTATTTTACAAATTAGGCACTGCTGGGAATCCAGGGCTAGGGGACTGTGAGGGACAGCAGACCTCCATCTATGCATTTGTATCCATTGTAGCTCCAATCTCTTAATGGAAGAGAAACTGGAATTAACAATCTGTTACTTTGCAAACTAAAATCATCCCATTTTATGTGTATAATATTGCATTGTCACCCAGAAGTGGGGAAGCTTTTTCAAATCACTTCCTCCTTACAAATCACAAAAAGCGACAAAGATTGTTTTGTGTATCAGAAAGACGTTGTACCTTGCGACTTGTCGCCTTGCAGAAGCAAAGTCTGCGATTTAACTAATTGCAGGCTTTGCTACTGCAAGTCCATTTAGTGGAGCACTGGCTATCAGTAGAGGAATTCGACGCCAATCCCAACCTTGCCTTGTGTTAAATTCTACCCTTAACCTGAATGAGAAACAGGTCGAAACACACCACAGGGAAGTATTGGGGAAGGTATAGAGAAAAAGAGAGGCATCCATAACAACTGATGTAATTTTGGGATTTACATTTTTCAACTTTCCAGATCTGGCATTCAACACCTTCAAGCAACAAAAAGAAATGTGCTAGCATCTGCCTACATTTTACCAAAAGGGGTTCCCCTGCTCTATGACTTCCATGTGTAATTTAAAAGCAAATTGGAGGGGGCTTCCTAGTACTTTCAGACGTAGAAGTGGCTTGGCAATTTCTGATCAAGAGCAACCATGTAGGAGAGTCTTATATGTAGCAATAGCGGAGTTGACATTTTTTAATTGAGGGAAGATTTATATTTTACCCACATCAAAAGTAAGATATGCTGTGTTGGGTAGTAGGAGTTGGAAACAATTAAGTAGAATATAGAAAACAAAATGTGGATATATGAAACAAGCAGAAGAGATACTTTTATGTATTAACCAGTTGTCCTCAAAATATTGTAGACATAATTTAGTTAAACTTCTTCTTCTTCTTATTATTATTATTATTTATGAGTCTTGTAGAGCGCACGGCTACCCCCGGCGGGGGTGTCCCAGCGCTGTGGACGGCAACGACGAGAAACCAGGAGTTAGTAGCTATCGGAAGCCAGTGATGATTCTTTAAGTGTAGGGTGATAGAGTGGCGGTACGGTACCTTGACAATTAGTCTGGCTGCAGCGTTCTGGACAATCTGCAGCCAATGTAAGAGGTAGGCTGGGGCCCCCACATGTAGGGAATTGGAGAAGTCCAGGTGGGAAGAGATGAGGGCGTGAACTACCGTTTTTAGTGAGTCCAATGGCAAGTAGTATTTACAACAAGGGGTGGTGAGGGACAGAGTCTCTGAATTAAGCAGAATACTCTCACCCAGTCGAGAGATCAGGGCTAGATCCAACACCGTTTTTTAGCTCATTGCACCATCCCAGTTTCAGAACCTGGCTGTATGCAAATTAGTCTGTCCCTGGCTCAGTGCATCATGGGAACAGGGCAGACCAGACTACAAAAGCCAATTCTTACACTGGGAAGCAAACAAGCTTCCGGGGACCGGTTTCTGGCATTACAGCCGTCTTCGGCCCGGCTTGCTTGAATCCTGATGGTGCAATGAGCAAGGGACTCATGTCTGAGTATACCCTTCCACGCTTAGGGTGGACAAAAATATTTACAACAAGGGGTGGTGAGGGCGCGATTTTCCTGATCATGCGCAACTTGCCAAAGCAAGCGGAGGTGACTTTGAAGATTTGGGTTGAATATGCCAACTCATTGTCAATTTGGACGCCAAGGTTGCGTGCCACTTGCACCGGAGATGGGGGGGATTCAACTCGTGCGGCCACCACAACGTCGGTGGTAGAGGAGACTTTTGGTTAAAGAATAAAACCTCAGTTTTATCAGTGTTTAATTTAAGGATGTTCTTAGAGCATTTATTTTTGGAAGAAGGCAGGGAACGTAGGAAAGGAGAGAGGCAAGCAACTGGAGCACCTAATAATAATGTTGTCACTTTGAAGTCCTATTATGGGCTAGCTTACCGCACCATAATACACTTCACAGCAGATACTATACATGTTTTCCCTTTTAAATTCCAGCAGGTTGACCTGGATTATTGCATCCTAATCTACCTGCATCAAAAGCTCTGACCCCTTATCTTGAATCACTTGCATTAATACAGCCTGTTACTCATGCAATACTACAGCAACATTTGCAAGTATGACTGCAAAAGTGTTTTCCTTTTTTATAATGACCTCTGGCAAGCGGATGAATTCCACCATCAGGTTTATTACCCTCTTGATCCTTCTGCTTTACAGTAAGTTTGACTAAATCACTGTGATTGTCTGATTAGGGATCCCTGTCCGTACTGGGCAAAACTCAACTGGATAAACAGTACAACAGATGCATAGCAATTAGAGGCAAAGGAGCAAATACATTGTTAGGAGTTTCATATGATTAACTTTGCTGCTGCACTCCCACTTCTCACATAGATTATCTTGACCAATAGGATGGAAACTAGGGGTGAAGGTCAAGAATGATTTACATATGACTGGGCCCAAACTGAGGTAGCATGGTGTGCAAAATAATGATAGACTGGGATGCACCCAAGTAGTTTCCAATTGCTGAGTTTAATTCAAGCATTAATTCCATCCATGATTTTTATATAAATCAGTGTGATGCCCTTAAGTGGGACGGATTTGTCACTGTGCCACGGAAATTAAGCTGCATCTGACTGACAAGGCGTAATCAGTGCAAAACCAGTTTTGGGTTGCTTGTGTTCCCATTCTGGGAGGACCTAAATGGGCAGTTTGGGCTAGACTGTTCCTATTGAAGCAGGGAGACTGATATGCATACAACTTGAACCAAACGGAGGAGGAATGGTGTGCGAAGTAGCAAGAGACCTGGATGGGGCCAGAGTAATTACCAGTAGCTGTGATTAATTCAAGCATTCCAGCCATCAATTTTTGTAAACATCAGTGCGATGCCCTAAGTTTGATGGTTATGCCCAGATGTCACTCCCATGCTCACTGTGCCACTGGAACCAAGCTGCTCCTGACTGACAAGCCCCAATCAGGGTGAAACCGGTCTTTGGCAGCTTGTTTTTCCGTTCAGGGATCACCTGGTCTGGCACTTCAGGCTTGACTGTTCCTAGCGAAGAATGGTCAAAACTGTTTAGCATATGTCTGGGTCCAAACTGAAGTGGCATGGTGTGCAAAATAACAATGGGCTGAAATGCAGAGCCAGTAATTACCAGTGGCTGAGTTTAATTTAAGCATTTCATTTCTTCCATCACATTTTTGTGTACTTCAGTGCAGTTCAGGGAGCAGCAACATCCATCCTACTTTTCTGGTTGATAATGCTTGAAGCATATTTTTCCAGAGTATTTTTGGCTTTTCCATCCATGTTAACAAGCTATTATCTTATTGGGGCCATTCTAGAATCTTTGTTTAAGCAACATGAGACTTTAGAGCATCAGTAATTGAATCCATTCAGCAGATCCTATCCTTTTGGGTTGCATCCACATTCTTGACAGGCAAGGCGTTACTGCTCCAGACTCTAATCAAGTGTTCAAATTAATCATATGGAGAAAGCATTTGCTTATTTTTTAACCCATATTCATCATAATAGACTTTGGGCCTGATTTATATGTTGGCAGTATGTATACATACCACCAACATGAAGGTCGGCTCACCCTCTTTAAATGAGGGCAGACCTTCTGTTTGGCTATGTCGGTGACTACTACATCACCGCCATAGCCAAAACTCTCCACCGGCCTGATAAAGTAAGGGCTGTTGGAGAAATAACTATATGTCCACCGCCCCAATCAGAATGGGTGGACATGTATCCTTGTTTTTTACTGCTCATCACTGCCAGCTTATCCCTATACAGTAAAAACCAAAACATACTCCCCTACCCTGGGAGATAACTTCCATGGCGAAGGGAGCATTATGTTTTTTGTTTTTTTCAAAAAGAAAATACAGTTTTGGGATTTTAATTTTCAAAATAAAAACAGAATACTGTTTGGTGCAGGGTTGCATCATGCTGATGCAGCCATCAATCAGATAGCAATATGCATTGACGGAACTGCCATGATGGCGGGTCCTGCCAATGATTGATAAATAACCCCCTGCTTGGCGGCCATTTATAAATTTGATGGGTGGTCCTGATGTCATGGGGAAGGCGTAATTTACTCTGTCAGCATGGCAGAATGGCTGGCTGTCCACTAACATAATAATGAGTCCCTTTGTGCTTGAGATGAAAACCTTAGAGCATAACTAGAGTGCAAATCACCATTATAGTCAGATTTGTCTACACAGTGACCACTTCACTGCACATACACCCCCATTTCATCCAACTCACTGATAACGTAATTCAGATATCTGGTCCCCAGACTGGTGGCCTGACAAGCTAGGAACACGTCCAGATCCCTCGGAGAAAGTGAAAAATTTGGGATTCATGTTAGACACCAAGCTAGCATACGAAGCCCAAGTAAACAAACTGGCATCTTCGTTTTGGTTAATATTAAAAATGATAAAAAAAATACTTCCATATTTGCCTCAAGATGCACGCAAAACGGTAGTCACAGCGCTAGCTTTATCCCGTCTGGACTATGGAAATGCACTGTATGCAGGAGCCAGAATAAAAATCACAGATAAGATGCAGCGCCTGCAAAATGCTGCAGCAAGACTGATCCTGGATATACCAAAGTTTCAGTCCGTCAGCCACAAATTAGCTTCACTTCATTGGCTTCCAGTTGCCAAAAGAGTCAAATTTAAATCATTATGTTTGACCTATAAGGCCCTTCAGAGCAAAGGACCTCTCTTCATAAAAACGCAGTTGAGGAAATATGAACCATCCAGACTACTAAGATCTGGCCAACAAAAACTGATAGCAATACCTAAGTTCAAACGAGCGAACTGGGGGGGAAGAAGTTTCTTCGTCCACGCAGCAAGGACCTGTAATCAACTTCCATTAGATATAAAAAAACAGCCCATCCTTGGACTTGTTTAGAAAGCAAATTAAAACATGGTTGTTTACTGCATAAACCTAAGACTAGTTCAGGACTATGGACATATCATAGCGCCAAGACGCCTCCGGGCATTCGCGCGCTTTAGAAATAGATAAATCAAAATCAATTAAATCAATCAATCAACGTTTGCCTCCAGCTCCACTGTCAATGCTGGTATGTTTCACACTTCCCGCTACAGTATACGTGCAACTTCCGGGGCATTCATATCTTATGATGAGAAAGGCGCTGTATAATCCTAACAGGGAAATATTGCTACAACGTGTGCCAAGTGATCTACCATCTCCCAAATGTCTTCTCTCCCACAAAACTAAACAGCATTTTCAAAGCCAGGTAACCGACAGTTGTATTAACCTCAGACGCCAATCAAAAGAGAAATAATTCAAATACATATTGGTCTGCTGATGAGAAATGCAACATGTGCCAAAAGCTTGAGTATTAGAAAAGTAGGGTGGCAGAAGTGAGTCTCTAAAACAAATTCAAACTCCTTTTATCAGATCATGTTTTGCCTGTGTCAACTAATTTTTAGCTTATAAAGTTCTCTGAAAAGTCGCATGGTTGATGGGTATTAATGCAGAGGTACAGTAAGTATTTTAAATGCACGCCGTGAGTGTGAATATTTTAGGAAATGTGAGATTGAAATTTTGCATACATTGCATATTTATTGCCAATATAAATCAGTTTGACTGATGAATAAACAGCTCACAGAAAACTCCAAATTAATAAACTTTTAATCTAAATTCTCAAGAGGCATTTGTTACAGCATATTTATTTTAATGTACAGTTTAACAATTAATCTAAGCTCAACAATTAAACTCTTACTGTATATTGTTGTTACAATATAACTACAAATCAATACATTACAAAATAACTCTGCCAAGACCCACGCATCAGGGGGTTTGTCACTATCTAGGGACAGAGGCCAACTTGAAGGCCTTTGATTATGAGTCGAACCGTAAGTCCTGATCTTAAGGAGTGACCTACTCCAGTAGCCATGATGCTACTAGGTAGTGCCAAAGCAGATAGTGCCTTCCAGAAGAAGTTTCTGTTAGGGGAAAAAGCCAAAATGGCAAAAAATCTCAAAATAACCATGGAGAGTCAGGAGCAAGAAGATGGAAACCAGGAAGCAAGAAATGTGCCAGAAGCAGAACTCCAGGAAACAACTGAAGGAGAATTACAGCGAGATTGGAACCAGGAACACTGTGATTGGACGGGGAGCCAATAAACTATTCAGTTCACACAGGAGGGTCTATTGGGAGTGGTCATTTCCTGATATTGAGAAACTGAAAGTTATTTCAGGTTGCCAATGCCTGCTGAGGGCTTTCGGCACTGCTGTGATTTAGGGAGCACAATATTAGTCTGTTCCAGCATGTCTCATCATGTTCACTTTTTATACTCAATGTGATGACTTTTAGGGGTCACATTTTTGCACACAAAGGGTGTCAACGATGTTCTTATGTGTTGGAACTACGTTTGGCAGACTTGAGTGGAAGAGGAATGGGCTGTCTGTGAATTTACTGGGCCCAAATAAGAACTGGGCCCTTCACCAATTCCTAACAAATGGATGCCACTAATGTAGCACCGCTGATGTATTAAAATTGAATGGCTTACGTACAAAGACAAGGAATTATAGATTTGGGCTGGGATATGGTCGGTGGGGGGCTAACAATACGGTACCACACAATCCTAAGTGTAAAACAGTGATTTCCATATATTTAATAAAATAAACTGAGCAAAGCTGCAATCATAATCGAAGAGCCCCTCCCATCAACGTACGACAAGCTTCCATTCCAGGGAACTCGTCAGTGAAGGTGAGACTAACTGTACAATACAAAATAATTATAGTGCACTTGATGGTCCCAGGATAAATGACTCTTAGATTACTTATTATACTGCAAACATCAAGTTCTTTATAATGGAAGTGAAGAAAACTATCACTGTGTAAGTTACAAGCTGTCTTTCCTATTATAGCAATGTACATTAAAGATGTGACTGTAGTGATCTTGAAAGGTAATGTACTATACTATATTGTTCAAATAAAAGGTATAACAACCTAGAACAAATGTTAGCAAAAATGCATCATCTTTACATTATCTGAGCACCTGTCTTGAATGAGATGTATCGTATCACCCCACTATTAGTACCCCCATCCACATACCCTTCCTATGATCAGCTCAAGCCCAGAACCTGGTCTATGTTTTTCACAGCCACTAATTTTAAAACTGGCAAAGCTGCTTAATTTTTCTTTTAAAACTCCAGGCTGAAAGATAAAAAACACTTTATGTGTTGAAACCCTTAAGAAATAACTAAAAGTCTGATTTAGAGTTTGCTGGACAGGGCACTCAATTGCAAATGCAACAGGGTACCCTGCCAGCCAAACCCCCAATAATATCCCCGCCTAATTTAGATACAGGCAGATACAGTAGTCTTTCAATGGGGTCCTCGTTCCCTCCGTTAATGGAATACTTCCTGTAACGGGCCAACAAAGTTGAGGCCGTTGGAAGAAGGACAGTACATTATCTGCCTCGCTTATGGCGGGCGGTGTCATGGTTTTAGTTCCTGTCAATCACTGCCAGGCAAAACGTGGCGAAGAGGAACAGGAAAAAAATAATGACCCAACATTCTGTGATAAAACTCTAAGGATGTGGGGTTATATTTTTTTTGTTTTTTTAAAACCAAACTCCAAGGATGGAACTATGTTTTAAAAAAACAAAAAATGCCAATAGTTTGGTGCATGGCCATCAAAACAAACAGCGGCTGTACATCATACTTTTAATACATTGTAAGGAACTGCTGTGATGGTGGTTCCTTTCAATGTACATGAAGGACAGCAGGGCTGTCAGAGATTTCTACATTTGGTGGTCCAGGTACCCTCAGGATGGTGGATGTAATGCCCTCTGACTCTCCAACAGACATTACTCCATTTGCCAAACCCTAAATCAGGCCCTTAGTAAACATTAGTGAACAATGGAGGGCTGGCTGGACAAATGTTTACGGTGGTGAAAGTAAAAAGAAAAAGAAAAAATAAGTAGGCCTGGGTGGAGTTTGCAGAGTTTTACTAAGCAGAACTCCGTAAAGTGCCAGAAAAACTCTGCCCCGCTCTGTCTGTTAAGTTGTGCTGCTCGCACGGATTTTTAGCACCGGGAGTTTGTCCCGCCCTATAAAATCAGCACAAATGGCACTACACATCGTGCCAGAGGGCGCTTCTGCCACTCGAGTAGTCATTCTATTCGAGTTACAGTTTCCTCAACACTAGCAGCAGATTTCACAACACGAGTGGTCGCGACCTGCCTTGACCGCCCGCATTGAGAAATCTCACCGGGAGGAGCTCTAGCGCGTGATTTTTTATCGCAAGCACTTGCCAACTTTGTTGGACAGCGGCTCGAGAGACAAAACTCCACTCCACTTCACTTCAGTTTTTCGGAACTCCGCGCAGAGTGGGTCAAAACTCAGCTAACTCCGCCGGCAGAGTGGAACTCTTCACCCACCCCTAATAATAAGGCTAAGAAATAGAATATAGTTTGACCGAATGACATTTAAAGCACCGCAGTAGGCATACAAATCCCTGATATATTATAATATTAACAGATAGTTATATATTGGAGAAGCATGAGTTCTTAGGGCCATAATGCAATGAAAGCTTTCTTTAGGATGAAGTAGGCCCCTCTCACTCCATGGAGCCAGTGCCATTATACTTGCTGAACTAATAATAGCTACGCTATTACCAAATCTATGTCTGGAGAGCTTCACCTCCAATCTTTCATGAGTAGAGGTCTCATACACACACATTTTGTTTTGATTTCATGATGTTGGTGAATCTATTTGTTGATTTACCCCTCAATTTGAGGAACACTTTTTGGAGGAGGATAAGATCACCATGTTTGGACTGTCCAGGAAAGCAGTCATTGCCAAATACCACTTCTTACCGGAACTGATCCTTGACATGGTTGCAGACACTGAACAGTTTGATTGATTTACAGGCTGCTTTAAGACTAAACATGCCTATGTCAAAATACTGGTTGCACTCCAATTAATGGCCTCTGGATCTTTCCAGAGGGTCACCTCTTATAACGTAGGCATCTCACAGGCAAGCAAGTCTTGTTGCTTGCATCTGGAACTGAGATGCATCAACAGAAGACTGCACACATTTATTGCCATGCCACAATCAACAGAGGAAACGCAGAGATTGGCAACACAAATGTATGCCTTTGTCCACTTCTCTCATGTGTTAGGTGGTCATTGATTGCACCCACATGGCACTTCAGTCACTTCACCACACAGCACACCTTTTCCACAACAGACACCACTGGCATTCCATAAATGTACAAACTGTTTGCAATGCCAGGAGCTGCTTTACTGATTTGGCTTCTATCTTTCCTGGAAGCACACATTGCAGCTACACCTTCACCATCAGGCAAGTCGGTTCATTGTTCGGGATGTTGAGGATATGTGGCGTAGTGGTAAGTAAGAACATTTCACTGAGTCTGTATGTGCATAATGCAGATGGCATCGCAAACATGCTCGCTAGTCATTACAATCACAATAGACACACAATATCTTCAGTCACTGCATATATGTATACATAATGCATAACATTTCCAATACAATAACATTTGAAAGTGAAACATGTTTTGTTGCAGCTAATACTGGGTACATACGCTCTCTCTCCATCTCCTCAGCCCCTAGAGACATCTAAACACACTTCCTAAACAGAGTTACAAGAAGGCGCACATGTATAAACAAGTGATTACTTAATCACACTTTTGGGATCCTTAAGTCATGATTCAGATGTATCAACCATATGGGGGTGCTGGTGTACTTCCCAGAAGTTGTTTGCAAGGTGTTGTAGTCTTTTGCATGTCACACAACATCGCCACATGAAGGGACTTAAATGTAGCGATAACCCCTGATCTATGGCCCATCCAAGTAACCAGGGTGAGGCACAGAATAGCAGTCAGTGTATACAGGTGAGAGATCAACTTGTTAGCGTGTATTCCACATGGGCTACAAGTTTGTTTGGGGCATATATTTGGATGACCGGTCTCTTGTCCGTGAATTGTTGACTCTTACACCATCTATATATATAATTCTGAGACAATACTGTTTAGGTTAAGTTGCTGTTTCAAGTTACTTTAACACTCCCACTAATAGAAAAATGTAAAAATGTATTTCTCCTTTTTTAAGTCGAGCCTAGCGTTGCAGTGCATGCGCTGCTTGCTTTGCGAAGCATGCAGTATACAGTATAGCGTGGAACCTTCGTGTACGCTCCGCTCTCTCTCCGCCCATCTTTTTCATTGCTTAGGTCCTAAATGGTGCATTCAGATTGGTTTTAGGCTTGTTAGCCCCTCCTCTTGACGGCCAAGTCGTCTTTAGTATCCTTCCAAGCCTACTGGCCCCTTTACTAATAACACTATTTTCTTCTCTGTCTCCCCCCCTTCTCACCTCCTGCCCCACTCATGTTTGTACCGTCTCGCTCCCCGCACTCCCGTTTCCAATGCCATAGGTCTTGCGTAAATGCGAGTCCTGTTGCATTGCTAATGCTTGTTTATTTAAGTTTTTTCTACCAGTGTAAGGTCCACTTCGCATACAGAGTCTCTGTACCAAATGCAAAGCCTCCAGATGTGAGACAAAGGTTCTGAAGTAGAGGCAGACATCTCTGCCTACCCCAACAGACAGGAAACTGCATAAAGGAACATAAGGTCAGCCCTTTTCTGAACAGTCTGAGTCGTCTATTTATCATGACACCATCTTCCTCCATTCTGATGCTCTTTTGACAATCCAAATCGAAACCCCAATAAACACTGAGGGACAAGACAAGAAGGCCTGCAGCTTCACTGAAAAAACATTCATATGATTTGATGCTCTCAGCTTTATAGGGGTCCAGAGACCCAGCTAAGTAATTAAGCTCAGATATAAATGTGGAGGATATTGGCACAAGCTGCAGTACAATGGGTGTCCACACCTGGTGCAGGAATGAGTGCCTTCAACATGGGTCAGGATTAAGATCGCTTTCAAATATAACCGTAAAGTTAATAGTGGTAAATTTATGGTCATACAATTTGATGTTGGAGTCTCCACCCCCTGAACTAAGAGTGTGGAGACATGGAAGTCTACACATAGGAATACATTTACACATGTAAATGGTGAATAACAAAAAGTAGTCAAGTTTCTCCTAGATGTAGTAGTAAATGTACACAAGTAAATTTAAAATGATACTGCCACTCTATCAGAATATTTTCAGCTGTGGCTCTTCCATCCCCCATAATTCACCCTGTCCTTTGTCAGAGATCTTCTGCAGGCTTATAAGTCCCTTATCCTTTTACTGACCCCTGGTAGTGCCCTAGCAGGTACTCTTTCACCCTCTGCTTGCCAACTCAGATCATCTGCAGGTTATCATGGGTTCTTACCAGTTGCTAAATTACCTCACCCACACTTCAAAGTCACACACATACCCACAGTCAGCCCTCAGATAATTGTTTAGACCCACTCTGCATTTAGAATCTTTAAACTTCCCCTTTACTTGGTCTCATCTTTCCAAAGAGATCATTAAACTACCCTCACCCCTTAGAGGTCCCAAGAATTGTTTCACTGTCCCAAGATCTAACCTTTGCATCCCCTGTGATGGTCTGGTCAACAGAGTGCCCCAGTCAGCTCTCATAGACCTTCAGGTGCTCCTCCCAGACACTCACCCTCACTTTGCCAGCTGCCAAAGGCCCTGAGATCTCCACTACCCTGTTGGAACCTATCATCAGTTCTGTAGTGCAGCTCATCTGCCACCCAGACTATCTCTGCTGACTTTCAGATATCCCCAAAACAAATGCAAGCTTTCTGGCCTCACTTTGGCGTATAGACTCTAAGATCCTCCTTAGTGTCCCTGAAGCTCTTTTGCTGCCCTCATGGCTGTGTGAATCACTGTAATCTGAGCCTCAGCTTCCCAATTCATTGTGTGCCCTAGCACTACTATACAATTTTCACCGAGTCACTTCACATACCTAGTGCTCCTGAGGTGCCTTCTTCACTTCAAGCAAAATCAAGACTTTAATCTCTATTCAAGGGGAAATAATTTGACAGTTAGCAAGCATACTTTTCATATAGTGTGTGTTAGACCTGGCTTGTCCAGTGGGTTTATCCCCGGACTTTTTTACTTTTTGGCCTTCTGTTTCTGACCTGTTTTTGTTGGCTTTATGACTATGAGCACTTTACCACTGATGATCAGTGCTAAAGTGCATATGCTCTCCCTGTAAATTGTGTTTATGGGTTGGTGATTCAATGATTTGCATATTTGGCATATTAGATTTACTGGTAAGTCCATAGTACAGTGCACTGTGTGTGCCCAGGGCCTGTTACTCAAAGGCTGCTAGTGGGCCTGCAGCACAGATTGCGCCACCCACATGAGCATCCTGGAAATGTAACTTCAACCTGCCATTGCAGAGTCTATGCGCAGTTTGGTACTGCCATGTCAACCTGCCAAGTGCACCCCCTTGCCAGGCCCTAACCTCCCATTTTCTTTCATGTAAGACATCCCTAAGGTAAGCCCAAGGTAGCCTCATGGACAGGGTGCAGTGTATGTGAAAGTTAGGACATGTACTGAGGTGCGTGACATGTCCTGATAGTGAAACATAGTGTATTTCGTTTTTCACTATTAAAAGCCTATCTGTCGCATAGGATAGAATGGGAGTTTATGCATAACAACTTATAAATATAACTTCCCATTGGGAATACTGCCCTGTGCTGTTTGCTGCCTGAGGTTGGCCCGCAGTGGTTACTTTCTGCCAAGGAAAGGGAAAAGGACTTTGCTATGTGCTGTGTCACCTGCTTGAGGAAGATCTCCAAGGGCTTGAAATTGAGCTCGACTCCTGTTCTGAAGTCTCAGGGACACAAAGACTAAATCCCTAGTCCATCCTGAACTCCTTTGCATGGACTTCTGACCTGCTGAGAGGTGCCTGCCAGTGTTCTGGACCTCTTGAGGTTGTTTTGGCCCTGGAAACTGCAAGAACTGTGAACATTGACGTATCGCCTGTTTCCGACGCATCGCCTGTTTCTGACGCATCACAGCGGTGTGAAAAGCCCTGCCGCCGCCGAAGAATTGACGCAGTGCCTGTTTGCGCCTGAAGTGTCTGGCATGCGACCAATCCTGTGTACCGATCTCCGACGTCCGAGATCACCGCGCAGAGTCTGACACAGACCCTGTTGGAGAAGAACCGTTGCATCAAGGGGACGCGACTGAAGCCATCGTAGCACATCCCGGGTCTTCATGCATCGCATAATACCTGATCGTCATGCATCGCATGGAAGCACCAAGTCTGTCGCATCGTTGGGGGACGCAGTAAGAAACCGATGCATCACCTCCACATGCAGTAAGAAACCGATGCATCACCTCCTCTGTGGAAAGGAACCGACGCCTTCCCTCCCCTGCGCAGCAGTAAGGAACCGACGTATCACCTTCCCTGAGTGTATGGAACTGACGCATCACCTTACCTGCGACCCTTTTTGCTTACATTTCTCGATGCATCCAAGGTACTTTGTGTAAAAGTGTTGCATCCAACATTTTCTTGGAACGGAACTGTTTCTACCTTTTAAGAATCATATTTTTAGTACAGTATTGTGGATTTTTGTCATTTTGGTCATGTTTTGGTTTAAAGATTGCTTATTTTTCTACACTGGTGTGGTGTCCATTTGAAGTGTTTTCACTGTATTACTGTATGTGTTCACAAATGCTTTACGCAAGGCCTCTGAGATACGCCTGTTTGCTTGTGCCAAGCTACCAAGGGGGTGAGCAGGGGTTATTTTAGAAGTGAATCCCCCCTACCCTGACTAGGAAGAAGGGTCCCTACTCCGACAAAGGTGCAAACCCTTGCCAACTAGAGACCCCTATATCAAACAGTGCGTATACATTTGGCAAATTTATACTTGGATTTTGCAAGCAACTGGTAGTGTTAGTGTGCTTTGTTTGCAGCTCTGCATGTAATCTGTTTCAAATCCTAGTAAGATGGTAAACATCCTTTACAACAACTGCGTTACAAACACAGTCCATTACCCCGCATGCTTTACTCTGCAAAAACTTTTACAACACAGGGCTTTACACAGCAAACCATTACAATGTATTACCCATCATAACACCCTGGCGGAGTTAGAATAGTAAATTACATTGTAATGGATAATGCGTTGTAATAGAATGCATTCTAAAGCCCTGCGTTGCATCCAACATTTTCTCTGCACAGAACTGATTCTACCTTGTAAGAATCCTATTTTTAGTACTGTATTGTGGATTTTTGTCGTTTTGGTTTAGATAAAGATTACTTATTTTTCTAAACAGGTGTGGTGACAATCTGTAGTGTGTTCACTGTATTACTGTATGTGCTCACAAATGCTTTACACACTGCCTCTGAGATACGCCTGTCTGCTCGTGCCAAGCTACCAGGGGGGTGAGCAGGGGTTATTTTAGAAGTGTATCCCCCTTACCCTGAGTAGGAAGAAGGGTCCCTACTTGGACAAAGGTGCAAACCCTTGCCAACTAGAGACCCCTATTTCTAACAGAGCGTATTTATATGTTGATACACAAACATTTGTCACATTTATAATTATATTTTGCAAGCAACTCATAATGTAAGTGTGCTTTCTGTGCAGCTCTGCATGTAATCCGTGTTAAATCCTAGTAAAATGGTAAACCTCCTTTACAACAACTGCATTACAACGCAGTCCATATCCCGCATTTTTTACTCTGCAAAAACTTTTACAACACAGGGCTTTCAAAGCAAACAATTACAACGCATTCCCCATTACAATACACCAGGAGAGTTAGAATAGTAAATTGCGTTGTAATGGATAATGCGTTGTGATAGAATGCATTGTAAAGCCCTGCGTTGTAAAAGATTTTGTGGAGTAAAACATGCGGGTAATGGCACGCATTGTAAACACGTGCGGAGTAAAGAGACACATTCAGTAAGATAGCTCAGTTGGTTCATGTCTTGTTCTGTGTAGCTTTACGTTCATAAGTCAAGGGTAAAGGATTTATGCGTCAGATGCATACATTCCCAAATGATTGGTTTTCATACATTTGGATCATTGTGGGGCAAATTAATAATGTAATTCTTTAAATGCTGTTAAAATAAATTGGTAACGAAGGAAGAAAGCATTAATGGTTTCCTTCCGCAGGAGAAAAAATACTCCTGTTACAGAGGGGCTATTGTGTTTTTTCTATTTCAAAAACAAACCCTTTGGGCGGCGGGGGGGCTTTGTTTCTGAAATCCAAAATAAATGCAGAGCAACCACTATTAAATAGCAGTTCATTTTTCCATTGGTTCCTGCTCTTATCAGTTGGAGTGCTTTTGGCAAACAAATGCACAGTTCCCGTCCTATTAGGCTTTTCCTCAGTGGAAATTTCACGATTCACTGGGAATTTTCTTCCAGAGCTTTGGAGCCCTTGTGTTATCTCCCTGGCTGGGCCTGGAAAGCATGACAATTTTGGTCTTCAATTCATGCAGGAAGCCTGCTTTCTGAGACACTCAAGCTATCAACCCAGGTGAGAGATGGATAGGCAGCAATGCTTTTTTCAACACTGATTCCAGCTAAGGCTCAACCTTTGGAAACTAAGCAATTCCTCATTCCTAAATGAGGCAGGGGAAATGAGTGTGTGAAAGAAAGAAGAACCTGTAATCTTTCCAGAGATGTCCTGATAGTACAACCCTCCAAATGACCACAGCATGAAATTGATTGCTATTTTTAACAGTGTCTCAAAGGGTGGCAAAACCGGGTTGTCAGTTAAAAAGACAGTTTATTAGTAGCCTTGCCAGAATACAAACATTAATGTGGGCTTGTCAGCTGGCGGATCTTCCTCTCGAGTTCTCTGTCAATAGCCAGGATATCCCAACGGGGGCTCAGGTGCCAAAAGGGATAGAGGAGCCTACTTTTTCACCCGCACGAACGACGCAGAGTTAGTGAATTAGCACCAACTAACAGACCTCTAACTCACCATCTCTTTTAAAGGGGGACTCCCACCCATTTCCTGTTTGTCCTGCTCTATTTTCTGTAGGCCATATCCCCTTTCCTGGAGCAAATAAGTATGAATAGTGCTTTCCTCCATGAGGTCTGCATAATGCGGCAAAACAGATGGCAGAGGATGCACTGGTGATCCTTGTTCTCAGTGTCTACCTCTTCTGGACAATGCCATTGCTGGGGATGACCAGGAACCTTACATGTGCACACCATCTAATCCCTTTTGACTGCCTTGCGGATTGATCAGCCAAAGTAACCTAAGCTTCCTAGCATAGGGGCAGCAAGGGAATGATGCCCATATCCCTCCAAAGCTTCTCCTGCAAAGGCCATCTGCTATTCTAAGGAGCCCCGCATTAGCTATGGCTGGAACTACTCCCCTGGCTATCAGATGCCCCTGGCAAGCATGCGTAGCATCAGAAGCTGGAGAGAAGGGACTCTGCTGCAGCGTTTGGAGATTTAGGATACAGCTGCAGGATCTGTTCATAAAACACAGAGACAGGAATAAGTTATGAAAGTTGAGCATTTTTCATCCCTAACTTAGTGCTTACCTTTCTAGTCTTGGGGGCCGCTAGTCCGTCCTCTACTGATGTGAAAACTGGATGCAGTCTTATTTCATGGAATATATCAGGACTACGATCCAAGATTGGCAATCCCAAGTGGTCCGTATATATATTAAATTATGAAATTATTTGTTTACAGGAGATATGGCTGAAGGATGTAATACATATAAATGGATACAGAACTTGTAACACACAAGCTATAGGGGTTTCACATGGTAGATCTAAAGGTGGACTCTGTATATATGTATTGAATAAGGTAAATCTTATCAATATTGAATCTCACCTTGTATCCCCTTATTATCAATTGCTAATTGTGGTATTGACTGCTTCCTATTCCATGATATTGGTCAGCTTTTATAATAACATTCCATCTGATTGCGTCGTTAAGGTGGGTAATACATTGTATAATGAATTGAGAACCCTCTATGAAGCAAACAGCACTGAGAGAATGGTTATTAAGTGAGGGGACTTTAATTGTGTTCTGTGTCCTATTGAGGATGGCAGGGCATGTGGTTATAACGAAGAAGAAGGTGTAAGTAATACCCACTTCTGTAACTCGAAAACAGGGGAATGCTTTAATGAACTCACATTTAATCTAGACCTGGGTTTTGCAAATGATCTATATACCGACCCTGCTGTGATGCCACAGACTTTTAATGCCAGGGGCTTTGGCTCCACTATTGATTATAATTTGTTTTCAAATATGTTTGCTTCTGGACTCCTCTCCTTCTCAGTGGGTATGAATTCAGTCAGTGATCATTTCCCTCTATGTATCACTTGTCACTTTCCCTATGAGGAGACAAGGTAGAGATGATCAGGCTTTAGCTAACTTAAAACTTGCCAACGCGAATGGATATACCCTTCGCTGGAATATGCTGGATCCTGAAGTAGTAACTAAACAACTACTTACAAGGTGCAGATTGGCATTTGACACATGTCTGAATGAAATAGCATCCCCTGAGAGCATCTTATCATCATTCCAAGAGATAGTGACAGCGGTTAGGGAAGTAATGTTTAAACAAGGCGGAAAAAGATTAGCCCTCCAGCGGTGGTTTGACTCCAACTGCACTCGTGCACATTCCACCCTGAAGAATGAGTTGCATAAGAGTCCAAAGGATATTGTCAAAATCAGACAGGCCAGAAAAAACTATAAACTGACCCTCTCAGAGAGGAAAAATGCCCTCAGAAATGAAGCCTGGGAGCTGCTTACCTTAGCCTCACAATCGAAAGTTGGTGCCGCTTTTTGGAAAGCGGTTATAACTCCATTTCTGTCTCCAGCTGGGGGTCCAACAATCGAAGTGTCCATTACAGAGGGTCAATGGATTGAAAATTTCTCCAGGAATTATGATAGCAACCCCAACGCACAGGTCCCTGATTGTGAACACTCCGGAGTTTATACGCAGTCACCAGATTTACACTTCTCCGTTGATGAAGTAAGCAGGGCACCCTCCCTAAGTGCTGGTGGGAAGGCATCGGGTCCTGATGGGATCCCAGTGGATCTCTACAAGTCCAATGTGACCCTTTGGACACCCATAATCACGTAAATAATTAATACTAGTTGTGAGGTAGCTTTCCCATCAACCTGGGTGGGGTCTATCATAGTGCCCATTTTTTAAAAGGGGGACCGTCAAGACCCCACCTTCTACAGGCCCATCTCCTTATTAGATTCTATGGCTAAGGTGGTGGGTCGTATTATCCTGGAACGTCTCCAGCTCTGGGCAGAAGAAACCCACATTTTATCTGACATCCAATATGGTTTCTGCGAAGGACTGGTGACTGTGGAGCAGAGCCTAAATCTGGCGATTCTCATGAGAAAGTATACCAGGGACAAAAAGGGAAACCTGTATTTAGTCTTCATCGACCTTACAGCCGCTTTTGATTGCGTGAGGCACTCAAAGCTTTGGGAGATTTTAGAATCAATGGAGATTGACAAAAACATAATTTACTTCATCCGTCATCTCTATAATGGAGCTAAAATACGTGTCTGATTTGGCCTGGGAGGGGAGTGTACTGCCTCTTTCCCTATTGGGAGGGGGGTTAGGCAGGGCTGTGTCCTAGCCCCCTTCCTTTTTAATCTCTACATTAATGGGTTAGGGCAGGCACTCCTTAAAGACGCTCAAGACTTCCCACAAATAGGTAATCGCCCGATCCCAGCATTGTTATATGCGGACGATGCTGTGATCATGTCTGGCACCCAGACTGGCCTACAAAAGACTTTAAATAATTTTTTTAACTTTATGAAGGACTTGCATCTTAGAATTAACATCTCAAAAACCTTTATATGAGATGCGGTCATTAAATCCAGAAACGTAAGGACATATTTGTGGAGGGAATTCCAATAGCCCCAACTAACAGTTTTTCATACTTAGGCATCTTGTTTAGCCATAACGACACAAGGACAAAAGCTGTTATGACCAAAAAGATAGCACTAATTAGAACAACAACTGCTCTTGTTAGCTTTGCAAGAAAACTGGGACGCAAACCAGCGCTGAAACTTTTGCAGATCTATAAAGCTAAATGCATCTCAGCTGTTCTCTACGGAGCTGGGATTTGGGGTTTTGCTGACACAAATTTAATTCAACTAGTTGAGAATTCTTATTTGAGATATGTCCAGCCGGCATCCACTAGTATATCCACGTATGTCTGTCATGCGGAGCTGGGTCTCCCATATCTATCCGACCTCATAAAACTTGAGTCAATTCTGCTCTGGCACAGGATCTGGTCTAAGGAAGAGACTAAACTTAACAGGGACCTACTACAAGATAGTCTTAGGTTGGATGGTGCCCAAAGAATACCATGGGTTAAGTATATTCAAGATTTTACTAAAGATATGGGCAATCCCAAATATTTTACTAATCCTAGCACCATCACTAGGGTTCCCAGGAAAGTCCTTAGAAAAAAGACCCTGTCCTTCTTGGACACACTACGACTGTCAGGGGAAATCATTAAGCCCAGTGTCCTACAGCACCAGATGGTACTTACAACTTTTAATCTGCAGCCATATCTAGTATTTGTTCCCAGTGTTTTTGATAGGTTTTTATTAATAAGATTTAGATTAGGGACAATACACAGACTACTTTCTTTCCCCAATATGAATGACTGTACAAGGGAGTTACAATTATGTCCATGCGATTGTTTGTCAAATCAATCCTCCCTACATCTGGTCTTATTCGGTAAATTCTATAAGGAGCTAAGAAAGACCTGGATAGTCCCGATCTTACAGAACTATGGCCTGAGACAACGCCGCCCTGCGTTCATTAAACTCCAGCTCTTAGAAAATGAGCATGTAGCTTGGAGGATGTGTATGTTTAAAAAAAAAATTGCATCAAAGAAAGAGCATCACAATCTAGGTATGAGGAGGTGACTTATCTTGGAGGTGTTGTTTTTACTCTTTTACTGTACCTTTGATTATGTGACTTAAATATACATGAAATGTATTTTTTATCAGATAGAAATGTGTATCTCTTTTTAAATTTGCAATGGAAATTTTTTGTATGTACTATGTATTTTATCTGGGCTTTTTATGATTTTCTAGTCAATAACTGTGAGTACGTAGAATAGTCTCAAGTAAAAAAACATAGCTGAGAAAAGAAGAAATGTTGGGTGTGTTTAAGCAAAGTGTTACACTGATGTCATTCTACAACAATAAAGGAGAAGATATCAGGCTATCCAATGTAGAAACTTTGCCAACTAAAAACACAAAGACCAATCCAATTAAATCCATCTTTCCAATTATTAGAGTCAATGTTTTGTGAAATCGGTACGTAAGTATAGGAATATTTCTGAAAATGACTTGGCTTGTGCTGATAAAAGCATGTAGCGCAAAATCATTAGCTAATTTCACTTGTCTTCTACATTTGAGAAATGCTTTGATTCACGAAGACATTTTGGAAAGTAACAAAAGACAACGCACACTGAGCAAAAAGCAGATAGAAATGTATCTCTGATTGAGATGATCAAAATGCAATAATGTTATTAAGGGACCTACACTAGTCCATCATAAAACCTGAAAGCAAAATGCATTAAAACTACATATAACTTGTGAATCATAAAATGCAATGTACATGCGGAATACTTTTGCATTTGTGGGTGCCTGGGCCACCATGCAAAAACAAAACCACTCCATCTTGCTAGAGTTACTGGAACGTATTGATATTGCAATATACATATGGCCCGGTACGGCCTAGACCCCCTCTTGCTAGGGTTCCCACACTAACTAAGAATGGCGGTGTTTTACCAGTGGCAATGTTTACCTCCTCCCTTCCCCCCACTGCGGCTGGAAGTCATTTTTTACAAGACCGCATTATGGATTAGGGGGTTGAACCCCCAGCCGTATTTATTAAAATTAAGTAATAAAATTTGAACCAATTTTTTACATTATTTACATAATAGGCAGAAAGTCCATTGCATTACATTTGATTACATTGCTAGGTACATATGTCATGTTGCTAACGTTAACATTTCTCTAATACATATATATTCCTATCTGATCTAGACATCACATAATCAAATACATTAATCTTTCTGCGTATTCCTATTTGAGCCTCCAGCAAGGTCACTGACTGGCGCCAGATCCTGATTAGAACTATGCCCGCCCTGCAGCCGGAGTGCGCATGCGCAGGGGGCGGTTCCCCGGGAGGTACGTCCCCCCCTGATCATCCCCATAAGCCCAGCAGATTAACTCCATAAGGGGCCCTTGCAGTTATACGCCGTTTCCTTGCGCCCTTGTGCGCATGCGGGGTCGCCAACCATCCTACTGGAAAGTGTAACTTCCCTTACCCCGCACCCTTCTGCCCCTGGAGTTTCGTGAGAGGTCACTTGTCCCTCCTCCTTGGGCGACCCCATTCAAGAATGGCGCCGCCCCCTACGGACCTTAAATTTACTGCTCACCAATCATGACCTTACTGCTGACCAAGGAATAGCATTATAAATATGACAATTGAACATTTCCTGTAATAGAAACAATGACGCCTCCTAAAAAGGAAAAGAAACCAATAAATGCAATCATTACAAGTCAACCTGTGAAGAAAACCAACTGCAAAACATCAAGGTAGGACCAACATTACAAGTCAACCTGTGAAGAAAAACCAACTGCAAAACATAACATTCAAACAAACCTTACTTTTAGGGGATGGTGGGTGAGATAACATTTGAAAAGGAGCCTCCTAACGAGACTCCGGGGGATCGCTGTGAAGGCTGGGGAGCGGTGTGCAAAGAGGGAGCCTCCACTGCTCCCCAGCCTTTTAACTCCTTACAGATCAACTCCTTACCCCGCCGGGAGCCAGTTTAAACCAGCCCCCGGCGTTTGTGCGACTCGCACCCCGGAAGTGATTAGAATTGCTTCCGGGGCGCGAAACTGGACGACCAATCCCTGATTGGGGCGCGCCCACCACGTCACAGGTGCGCGACGGGCCTACCCCCTCCCGTTGTCATTGGGGGCAGCACGACCACCATACCTGCGGCGTGTCCGATGCTGGCCCCTGCTTTGCGATGCAGAAGTTTCAGCAACTAACAACTAAGACTATTTAGCACATCCCAGGTCCTGGTGGCATGGGAAGGCAAGGAAGTAGGATAGGATGTTCCCATTCTGCCATTTGCAAATAACTCTCAAGCTTACAGCTGCAGTGGAAAAAATGCAATGTTTAACAAAATGTTATCAATGTACGGGAAAACGATGTAACATGAATAATGAATGCTCATCTGTTTCTATGTCTGAGAACTAAGGGATGAGTAAATGTCCATTGCAGCACGGGGTATAAATATCTGTGCTTCGAATTTTTTGACAGACAAGTTGCTGGGGCTCTTGGCGCACCAATGTCATTCAGCTGAATAAACTTTGCGAGCAAAGACAGATCCTGTTTACAGATATTTATTTAAGGTTCGGCTGTGACAGGTGTGGTGAATAAACCTGCAGCAAGTGGTCGCCATTTATTGGAGGATCCACAGCAGCTAAGTTGTGGTGGACCCCGGCAGACATGGAAGGAATGCCAAATTGAGTGATATTCCTCATAGTTTTTTACCTCTGTTCGCGGGCCCAACTTGGCTACATTGTTGAGTGGCACCAGAGGCATAGCACATGCCCCTGTAAACTCTGTGGCGCAGAGTGACCCCAACACTCCAAGGGGCTGCCACCTCAACCATTCAGATGTGGCCCCCATTTAGGCCAAGACCAATGAATATGTGGGAGATATGGGAAACTCAGGAGCCCCAATCACATTCCGTAGGTGGACCCCATAATTTTGCATTACGCCACTCAGTGGCGCATTATTAGCCCTAGCTGTTCTTCGATAATGACTACAGGCATAGGGTAGGGGACGAGGTGCAGTCAGGTCACCAGTGAAAGGTAAAAGGAAGGCCAGGTTTTTTCTCCTTTTCCCATCACTGTGGAATTAATGCGAAAAGGGCAAATGGTGAAGGAAAAGTAAGAGTGTTTTCCTTCAGGGGAGAGTCAATTTCCATCAGGTTTATGAGTAAGTCTGCTGAATAGGTAGGCTCTTCAGGATACGTTTTAAGTAAGTGTGACTAGAAAACCAGGTAATCTTACACGTAAGAAAGCTAAATAAACTGTGCCAAGTTGCTCTTTGAGAGTTGTGAGTGTGGAGATGTTTTAATAACTGGTGCTCATGTAAAGCGCTCTGATACCCGTTGTCTCGGGTCTAGTTCGAGCTTTGTAAAACCCTTTAAAAAAAAGGGGCGGTTCCCTCTACGTACATGAGTGGTAGGTTAACCACCATGAGTAATGGGTACGTGTAAAATGAAAAGCAGGCGGATTAGGTACAGCTGCCCCCCAAACACAGGTGCATGAAATGTTGATAAAGATTGGTATAAAAACTTGTTTGTGGTTGAAAGAATGGCATGAGGTTACAAAGAAAGACTCAAAATTGCAATTTCCGAAAGAATGGTTCACTTTAAATAAAACATTTGCAGTGTTTGTGAAGGTGCATGAAGGAGAGCAAGATGCCAGCTTGGCCAGATGGGGTTGAGGAGTTGAAACATTGGAACAGCGATCGGCAGATAATGTCAAATACGAGCAAGGTAAAGGGGACAGGTGCGCAAGTTGCTACTGGTATGAAAAAAGAGGCTTTGCAGAAATTGAAAGAAGTTGGTGTGAGCACGTGATCCATGAAACAGAGCTCTATGCATCTTTGGTCAGACCTCTGGCTCCTGAGGGAATGAAGGTAAATGAGGATTCACTTGTCGAAGATTTGTTGAATGTTGCCACTTCTGCCTTGGAAAAGAGAGTAATCATGTGAAGAGTTAAGCAGCAATGACTTAATTCATGTGGTAGTAAAGGATAGTAGTCTAATAAGAATGACAGATCATCAGTTTGTTACGATAGCTGGACAGTTAAGAGCAGATTTGCAGAAGAATACATCTGTCATGTGTTAAGTGTGGTGAGGAAAGATAAATTGGTAACCTGTCCTTGCAACATTGGTTTGAGGATTGTTGGAGAAGATAAGAAAATGGGAGGAAGTGGAAGGTATGAAGAATGAGTGGAGTAAAAAATCGCAGGCAGCGGAGATTGATGATGATGATGACATTCCAAAAATTAATTTTATTAAATGGACAGTGGAATAACCGTTGACAGATGTGCCGTGGCAGACGGGCAACCAGTACACATCCATGTCCCTTGGATCAAGTATGATTTGTGGCCATTCACAAACGATTTTCCAAGTTGGTGGTACCCCCTGAATAGAGGCACATGGAAGTAGAAAGGATAATAAAGCAGAAAAAATAGTTGTGGATAGATCTCTATGCATTGTCTTCTTTTTTTTTCTAATGCCTCCTTCCACTCCTCCATCTGTCATGATATTTAAAAATGTCCCCCTGTGTATGGTCAACGAAAACTTTTTGCCTTCTTCCTCCTCCTTTTCTGACCTTCCTTTTGTTGGTTTTAGTAATCTGGGCACTTTACCACTGCTGACCAGCGCTAAAGTGCATGTGCTCTCTCCTCTAAATATGGTATAATTGATTATACCTATTTAGCATATTTGCTTTACTCTAAAGTCCTTTGTAAAGTGGTGTACCATATACAGAGGACCTGTACATTAAATGCTACTAGTGGGCTTGCAGCACTGATTGTGCCACCCACAAAGGTAGCCTTTCAAGCCTCTCTCAGGACTGCTACTGCAGGGCCTATGTGTGCAGTTTACCGCCACTTGACTCGGCATTTAAAACTACTTGTCAAGCTTGAAAATCCCCTTTTATTGGATATAGGTCACCCCTAAGGTAGGCACTAGATAGCCGCAATGGCCTGGTGCTGTGTAAAGGAAAGTTAGGACATGCACTGGTATGTTTTGCATGTCCTGGTAGTGACAATTAGCCTATTTCGTTTTTCAGTACTGTTAGTCCTACTCCTCTCATAGGCTAGCATTGGGAAGTCCTAAATACACTTTTAAGCTAAAATTCCTAATTTGAAAGGAGTAGCTGTGTCATGCTTTAGATCTTTGGAATGGAAATGACACGAACCCCCTTATGGTGAAGTTGGATTTACAATTACTGTTTTAGAAATGCCGCTTTTAGAAAGTGAAGCAAAACCAAAGGGGATGATGGACGGAGTGTTGAACAATGCAAGCACTCAACCCCAGTCAAATGATCTGGGTTTAATCCCTCATCATTCTTTAGCTCACTCCACCACCCCAGTTCAGACATGGCCATATGCAAATCAGTCTGATCCTGTGCCTCATGGGACCAGTCCACCTCGAACTGCCAAGCCATTTCTTCCCTGGACCGGAAACAAGCATCGGGCTGGACTGTTCCCATGAGGCACAGGGTCAGACTGCTTTGCATATAGCCATGTCTGAACTGGGGTGGCGGAGTGAGCTAAAGAATGATGATGGATTAAACCCAGATCAGTTGACTGGGGGTGAGTGCTTGCATTGTTCAACACTCCGTCCATCATCCCCTTTGGTTTTGCTTTTTTCGCCCTACGTTGGCATGGTATGCCCAGACGTGGAACCCTTGCCCATTTTGCCACTGGATTCAAGCTAGCCTGGCTGATAACGGCTGATTAGCCAGAAACCGGTCCCAGGATGCTATTTTCCGGTCCAGGGAAGACATGGCTTGGCAGTTCGGGCTGGACGCATTCACTCCGGCCCATGGCATGATTACTCCAGCCACATCACAGCGCCCACAGCTACACCACGACTCCCCGAATCGTTTCACCCTTCTCAATTCTCTGAAAGTTCTAACTGTTTTACAATGCACCATGGTCGGTCTATGCAAGAATGTCCAAATATTGATATGACCTCGAAATTGATAGTTTGTTAGTCCGTTGCACAACATCTTATCTAGAGTTGCAATATGGTTGTGGAACGGTAACTCTATATACTTCCTTTTAATTCACCTTGAGTCCAATGTTTGCTAGTGCATGCCCTACTTTTTAACTCCCAGCTTGATAAACAGTTAATTGATTGTCTGATATCTTAAACTTCCTGCATTAGGCACACGGTCCTTTCTCCTATTGTGCATGGAGTTTTGTCTCACCCTTGCTGTAACCTGGCGTCTATTGTCGCGAACCCTAATGTCTGCCAATTTGTATTTTCCTTCCCTTCCTTCCCATAGGCAATTGAGGCTTCCTATTGTTAGGCATAATATCTATGTCCTGATGATGATGATCCGCGTAACGCTTTAACGGATCGAAACGCCGTCGACAATTTGAAAACACCTTATACATTCCAAATTTTATGTGTACTTAAAGTGTAAAGGTATAGGGTGTGTTCTGTTGTACTTTGACACTCTGCGATTACGGGTGCAACGATCCTGAAGCTTTTGCCTAAAATCCCTTTGTTCCCTGTTTTGTCCTTTACTGTATGGTGTTCATGTGTTAAGTAGGGCAGAGGCTTGTGCCCCACCTTGTGTATTGCTGTGTAATACCTTTTCTCTATTGTTTACAAGTAAATATCAGACCTCTCTCCGGCTGGACATGTTAAACCAATATAGTAACGACTGAGTCTATATTCATTGTTCCTAATTCTCTCCCCTATAAGGGACCACTGTTGTCTAAAAGGACTGTCCCCATGAGGCATAGGGTCAGACTGATTTGCATATGGCCATGTCTGAACTGGGGTGGCGGAGTGACCTAAAGAATGATGATGGATTAAACCCAGATAAGTTGACTGGGGGTGAGTGCTTGCATTGTTCAACACTCTGTCCATCATCCCCTTCGGTTTTACTTTTGGAAAATGGACATTTCTCTGTGCTTATAACTCTGTGTGCTTTGCAGCCTGTTTCCAATACACATCTGGGCTGGGGGACAGCTACACTTTGCACATTCCCTTTAGACAGCCACAACACAGGTGTGTCTGAGTACCCATTTACATATATCTGCATTCTGATGGCCTTGCCTGGGAAGGATGGAAGGGATGGGCTAACACTTCACTTGAATAGGCTGTGTCCTGGCACCACACCAAGGACTGATGACCTCAGATAGCCTGACAGAAAAGGACACTTGTGCATTTTAGAGAGTGGCTTTGATGTCACCTCCACATCAAGGCACTTTTGAGTATAACTGCTGGGTCTCTGACCGCCTAAAATCAGACACTACTAGACGTATAACTGAAGCTTAGCCAAAAGAACTGCTGTGCCTACTGAAAAGACTCAAATGGAGTGCTGATCTGGAAGGCCTGCTTTTCTGTTTGTTACCCTACTGCCTGCTGCTCTCTGACTCAGCTGAAGGAGAGCTGCACTATGCCCTCACTTTGAGTGATCTCCAAGGGCATGTTGGCTGGCGTCCGGTTGATTCAGACTCAGGGATATCAAAGTCTCTACCCCTGCTCCTGTGCTTGGCTCACTGGAAGTAGCCCAGATATTTGCAACATAGATTTTGACGCATCTCCTGTCTGCGTCTAGCAGAACCAGCACATCAACCTGGTTGTGGGAGTAAAATCGGTGCATCGAAACCAACAATGTGTCTCCAGAGATCAAATCATCGGACTGTGTATCGCCACCACTGCAGCTTGGTGAGAAGTACACATCCCCTTAACTGCGTGGCAGAATCCGGCACATCGCTTGATGCCTCACGACTCCAGCAACCATTTCCGGAACAGAAGCATCAACTTCACTGCGTGGAGAAGATCAACGCATCTCGCTGTTTGCAAACAGGAAAGCTACTTTGTTCACCAGGGCCTGCATGGGTCCTGTAGCCAGCCGGCACTCCATCGCACTCAGCCTGAACTTTGATTTTGTCTCAGTCCAGCACTTCCTAAAGTAAGTTTTTTAGTGCTACTTACTTCTAAGCGCTTTACTGCATATATTCTTTTAAAATTCAATTTCTCAACTTCTATACATTAGAGTTTTGTCATTTTGGTCTTGTTATGTTTAGAATATCATAATCTATTTTTCTAAATCTGTGTGGAATCTTTTTGGGGTGCAGTAATTGTGTTACTGTGTGTATGTGTGTTGCACAAACACTTTGCACATTGCCTCTTTGGATAAGCCTGACTGCTCTGTGCCATGTTGCCAGAGGGTGATCACATGTTATCTTTAGGTGTTTATACAGCTTACCCTGACTACAGTGGTGGTTCCTGTCTGGCCTGGGTGCATACATCAGCCAACCAGTAATCCTATTGCTAACATATGATTTCAATAGCCCAATCAATGCCGGTGCTAAATAATGATTTTCCTCATTTTGCTGCTACATCATGGCTGGGGGGAGGTTAGCTGCTGAAGGCTCCTATACCCCCAAGAATGCCCAATGTGAAAGGGAGAGTGACTGGAAATCTTGTGGATTTCTTGGTTGATACTGGAGCTGCATGTCATACTATAAGACCTACAGAAGTACCCCATTTCTCCCTGTCAAGAAAACTAGTGCAAGAAGTCAGCAGTTCCAATTCTGTTATCACTCACCCATTTCAAACCCCATCCTTTTGACTATTGGTCCTGTTACAGACCAACATGAATTTTTCGTCAGTTAAACCAGCTCAGTAAAAGGGATTGATTGTGCAAAATGAATAGTATCACACATTATCCCAATGCACATTTTAAAGTGATTACTTTGATGATGCAGAATGTGATCATTCCTGAATTGAATGAAATGGTTGAAACTGTGTGCAATACAGTGCCAGATGGACTCTGGGCACTGAAGGTTGCGGAAATAGGGAGGATTCACAGTGTCCAGACAGTATACGTAAAGCTGATGTAGTGTGAAAGATTACCATGAATTCCGTAGTACAAATTGTCACAAAAGGTGAGGCAGAAATTTAATCCATAATACAAAACTTGCTGAGACAGAATATAAAATATTCATAGATTCAACCCATGTGATGCTCCCCCTTCTTTCTGTGTGAAAAGCTGTCGGTATATTGGAGGATGGTCGAAGGTTTGGGAACAATTAATGTTAGATTGATTCCCACTTGCCCTATTGCATCAACCCTGCTGTGACTATGTACCAGAATGGTTCACAATCGTAAATCACTGTTCTGCATTTTTCTCAGCTCCAGGACAGTTAATATTTATTCCTTTTACATTACAAAAGAAGGTGCTTTGCTAGCAAAGAATGCCAATTTATACCATCTACATTCTACCTAGCCCTTCATAGGGACTCAGAATCTTTGTATCTTACACATAGATCTGTGTTGGTACGTTACACTGCCAATTTGCTGGTTGTGTCACCAAGGAGGTGACATGTAAATGAGAAACTATTGCTCTGCTGAATCATTTGGCCCCCAGGGGACAAAAGATCTCCCACACAAACGTCAATATTGCTAGACTAATCTATTTATTTACAAATTAGAAAAAGGCACAGGAAAGGTGTCTCGAGAAACCATGATAGCTGTGTTACAAATGGTACTGCTCAATACAAAGAGAGTGATGAGGGTATTCCTTGGTATGATGGGGTACTGCACGCAGTGGATTCCAAATGTTTCCCTCATAGTCCAACCCCTTTAATGATTGACAAGGAAGGACATCTGTATTCCCGTGCCATGGCTTGGAGCGTGTCAAAAGTAATTCCTAGAACTAAAACATACTCTGTGTTCATCCCGGACCCTGAGTATGCCAGATTAAGATAACAGATTTCTCCTATACTGTACTGAGAGAAAGAGGTGCTCTTTGTCTGTGATGATATGGTGCCTGATTGCCCTCCGTTGTATATTTTTGCACTACTTTGGATCCTGTAGCAGTAGTACTCCCGGGGTGCCTGAGAGCCATTGCTTTATATTCTGTGGCTTTAGAACAGACTGATAAAATAGTTCATTAAGACAAAATTCTGCTAACATGAAGTACAACACAACACTTCACAGATGCACAAGTTACACATTATGAAATAAACGTGCTTGCTACTCCCAACATATCTGTGAAAAGTCGCAGAATTTTAAATATTCGTTTAATCAAAGGAGGAAGGTAGAAGCAGAGATTCATTTGACTTCCGTTGGATATAGTCAAAAATCAAAGGGGAATGAATCACACATCCTGTTCTTACCAGGATCTAGGGTTCTTGTATGGGGAAGACCCTCATTCACATTAAGCATACGGTTCAGTATAACTTAATTCTCTGCTCTGTTGTTAAGTGAGTAGTATCATCATTGGGTCTTATCACTTAAGTGCTCGGTTCTCGAAGTAATCTTCTTATCCTCCACCTGGAAGTAGACAGTCTGTTTTTTTGACAGTTGTGAAAAGTAAAAGTGAAAATGTGTGTTGTGAAGAGTGAGTATAAAATTGCCTCGTGTCCTCAGTTAAATCTTTTATTTGCCAAGGATAGAGAAAGATTAAAAAAGTGAATTGGTGGTGCTGTAATGTTAGTGTCAATGTCGCACTGTGCCTGATTGTATGTCTTAATAGGTCGAAATCTTTCGGCCCTTGGTAGCCCTCACAGGTCTGTGGGCCTTCTTCAGGACCAAATCGAAGTAAGCCACCATCGAGGTAGCTTATAGGGAGAGGCGTATCAATGAGCCCATTTGCTCATCTTCATGTATGGGTTATAGAAGGTACTACTGTCTATAACTGGGAGAGATAAAAGACACTATAGACAAACAATCATGGATATATTTTGGACATTACGATATAAATGCAATACTATTCATTATTTGTAGGAACATTTCAGTAATGCCGGAAGCATTTTTATGATAATCATTAGATTACTAAAATAAGCACATTTGGGCAGTGATAACATTCACATCAATATTCGGTTCCCAGCATTCTTTTTCACACAATAACCCCATACAATTTCCCATGCCTTAAGTGCATAGCGACAATCTTAATATAGCAAGAACCCAATGATTGTATCTTCCAGCATTACTCAAAAATTCCTAAAAATAATGAATAGTATTGCATTTATATTGTAATGTACAGAATGTATTCATGATACATCCCTGCCACAGGGAGGAATCCCAAGTCAGTGGATGCCCTATAAAATGAACCACTTCTGTTGAAAGAAAAGCAAGAAGCACAAAAACCTCCAAAAAATGGGACAATCCAGAAGGGGTGAAATCAAGAGATAGTACCGACCTGGGAAAGGACACAAAAAGGGATAAACTAGTTGGTAACAAAATGGACTGACTGGGAGCAGGTGCACAGAACAGAAACAATTGCAGCACACTCACTACTAAGGCAGCCTTCTATATTGCCAAATACCCAGGAACAGGAAGCAATCTTCAGGAAAAGGGTAACAGCTCTGTATACTCTGTAAGACCATGGTGCTGCACAACATTAGTAATACAAAGTGTAAGTAAAATTACATACTGTAAAATGCATCAGGTTAGTGAGCTATGCATACACTAGCCTCTTAATGCAATATAATAAAGAGCCTAATGTGTGTTAATTGACTTCAGGGAGATAGCCCTAAAGTGCATATAAGCAGGATTTTTATCCTTGTTTTGTTGTTAATGGATGAGCGAGTTAGGCAAACAAAACAGCAACTGCCAATAAATACCACTGCGAAAATATGTGTATGACGAAGTTTTTGCACGAAAACCTTTGCACAGCTATATGCACGATAGTACATGCACTGCAAGAATGATAAAAACCCTCAATCTGGACCTTCACCTCAGATCTGAAAGCTGATCCACCACCATTTTTCATATACTGGTTGCTCACTGCTCTTGCTTGGCACACAGATGAAAGGAATGCCTCAAACATACTATTGCTACACACAGAAAAAAAGTATTAGAGAGAATATTGTTTATCCTACAATGAAATCTTGCCAGAGTGACCAATAATGATTCCTTAGATGCCCATAACTGCATTTATGTTGATAACTGATTATTTGATCAATGACTATTGCAGAAAACAGTCTGACATGACATGGTGTGCTCTGTGTCTTGCGAGGTCCAGGAAGCTGCCCGATACCTTCGACCGCTGCGATATTCTAGAACCCGTAGACTGGATTCTAGTGAAGAACCACATCCACAAGAATTTGTTTGCAGCGCCACTGGAAGGGGCACTTCTAAGTCCTGTTAGTAACTGTTGTAGTTTAATGTTATGCCTAAGGGTAGACATTTTTCTGGGGTGTTCTAAAAGAATATTGAGAAGAGAATGCGATGATGTGTTGGTCAGGCGTCAGTTGGACGCTGCATCACCACGGCTGAGGAAGCTGCACTCTTCCTCGCGAATTGTTTTCTATGCAGTTGAATACAACAAATGCATTCATCAGTTCTGTGTGCAGACCATCTTTACAACAATTGGCGACGATTGGTAAAACAACGTTACAGCTCACCGAGACCGAGAAGCAGCAATTTGAAGAATATTGAAAATAATTTTTTTTAAGAGGTTGGCTCGAGCTAGCTTTGTTTATATTGCTACTATGTTTCCCAATAGCCAACAACTGAGCAGTGAACGATTTTTATTTTAATAGGATGAGCATGAATGCGACTATTCAGCTGTGATACACACACATTATAAGGCAGTGTATAACTATAAAACACTTGCTATCTATATATATGTTTAGAAAAGCGTTTCTATTTGCCTGATATTTATCTAACTTTGGTGTGCAAAGCAGAACCTCTTAGTAATAACTAACTACAAATGACATGTTTAACTGACCTAATGTATCTCTACCAGTACCTGTCAAACCAATTTTAATTTGGAAAAAATGGCACAAAACACTTAAAAACATTATTTAGTAGCTAAAGAGGCAAAGCATTTTCTGGTGAAAGTAAACTTGTGTTATTGATGAGTTTTCTAGGTAATGCAGCATTACAAATGTTTGAAAACGTACAACCCACTCCTACACCATCTATGGTCACAGTTAATTTAAAAGAAAACAATATGATGAAGAGTCTATTGATGACTATGTTGCTGCTCTGAGAGTTTCAGCAGATAATTGTGAATCTGGAGAGATTGTTGATACCTACATTAGAGACCCATTTGTGTTCAATTGTGAATCTAAAAAAATACAGGAACCTTTGTTGGCATGTCATAACCCCAAACTATCTGACGTTTTGGATCTTGCTAAGGGATAGAAAGATATATGTTTTCAACGAAACCATTAGTCTCCAATGAAACTCACTTGGGTTCGCCTGTGTGTGTGTGATTCAAAACAAAAAAAGGATGTTTATAAACAAAATGCAATTTGCTTTAAATGTGGGTCAAAGACACATCTTGCTAATAACACTAATTGTCCAGCTTCAAACAAAAAAAGGCAGCAAGTGTTACAAAATGGGACATTTTCAAAGTGTTTGTCTTTCAGTAAAATATAACAACAATACTTCTGTCAATAGCTTTGAGAGTGTAGAAAATACAATAGAGAATTTAGTTTTAACATTGTATGATACTGAATCTAATCCATTAAGGATTGTGCACATTGGTAAAGTAGCCATTGATATTATGGCAGACTCAGGTTCACCAATTACCATTTTGTCAGAAATCTCTTTCAAATCTAAATGAGAAAATAATAGTTTGAACAAAATAGATATTTGAATAGAAAGCATTTGGTAATTTCAACATAAGTATGTTGGGATATTTTGAAGATTGGTTGGAATTTCAGAGTAGCACAATTTTAATGAAAATATGTGTTGCCATTAATGGAAAAGATATTGTTGGATGGTATGATTTGGGTACGCTAGGTGTGATGTTATGTCTTGGCACAGATTGTCCCATTAGATTGAGAGACGTTTCAATAAATAATTTGAAAGTACTAGTCCACTGTTCAAGATGTGCGTAATAAACACGGGAATGTATTTTGTCATACAGTTGAAAGGATTTAAATACAAGATCAAGCTTAAAAGGGTTGCGTTACCTGTACAACACAAAGTATGCATAGTACCATTTAAGGTTCATAAAGAATTAAAAAAACACCTGGACAGATAATGTAGTAAAGGCATAATTAATCCTACAGACAGTTCTGAATGGGTTTGAGCTGTGATAATTGCAAAGAAAAATTTGGAGATTTAGCGTCCCAGTGCTAATTTGAGATCCTTGAATAAGAGTATTGTAGTGGACTGCCATATGTTACCCAGGCTGTATATGGTGCACAATACTTTTCTGGACTGGATCTCAAATCAGCATACAATCAGGTTGCGTGGACTGAAGACTCTAGAGATCTCACAACTTTCATTTCACTATTTGGAGCATTTGAATATTTTAGATTACCATTTGGTCTGGCATCTAATTCCAGTGTATTTCACAAAGTAAAGGATGTTCTTTTTCCAAGGATTAGAAGGTGTTCATGCTTTCCAAGATGACATCCTAATCTTTGCAAAAACGATCAATGAACATAATAAGTTGTTAGACAAAGTGTTGAAAATCCTTGGCGATAAAGGTATGACGGTGGGCATAGATAAATGCAAATTTTTAGAACAAGAAATTGATTATAAGGTGCACAAAATTAAATGGCAAGGTATAAAAATCCAACACAGATTTAGTAGATGATATTGTCAAAGCAAGCAAACCATATGATCTTTGACTGGGGGTGAGTGTCTGAAAAGTTTCAGCACCCCGTCCATCATCATATTGTGTTTGCTATCTCCACCCTAAGTGGCCAAGATATACCCAGATGTGGGTCCCTTGCTCACTTTGCCACTGGATTCAAGCAAGCCTGGGTGATGAGATGTGAAACTCTGAAAATGGTCCCAGGATGCTTGTTTCTGGTCCAGGGAGGACCTGGTCTGGGAGTTTGGGCTGGACTGTTCCAATGAGGAACAGGCTCAAGACTGATTTGCATATGGCTGGGTCCAAACTGGGGTGGCTTAGTGAGCAGAAAATGATGATGGATTAAACAAAGATTTGTGACTGGGGTGAGTGTCTGAAAAGTTTCAGCATTCCGTCCATCATCTTATTGTGTTATCAAACCACATGGCAACATTTCTCAGAAATCTTTTTTAGGATTAGGAGAGTACCATGCTAGATTTGTTCAGGGATATGCTATATTTAATAAACCACTGTGTAGACTACTTAAGAAAAGAGAACAATTTATATGGACAAAACTACAAGAGGAGGCCTTTAAAAAGGTTACATCGCTCAGAGTTAAAGCTCCTGCCCTCAAACTGTTTGATCCCTCTGTCAACTGTTAACATTAAATGCTAGTTCGTTAGGCTTAGGTACATACTTTAGCCAAATTGTAGATGGGAAAAAACACATGGTCTTTCATAGCTAGAATTGCAGTATAGAACAATTGAATGGGGAGCTCTTGCTTGTATATGAGTTGTTGAGAAGTTAAAGAACTTGTTGTGTAACAAAGAATTTGTTCTTTTAACAGATCATAAACCAGTAGTGTATATGATGGATGGTAGAAAATCTAAAAATGCATCATCAAGACTGGTCAAGTTTAATATCTAGATTGCAGGAGTTTAACTTTGTAACTAAACACATAGATGGTGGAAACTTTTTGACAGCAGATGTTTTATCTAGATTACCCCAGAAAAGTTGGAGGAATAGAGGAACTGTTCATCATGAATGTGTTGTGGCTGCTGCTGATGCCATTGACATGTGTGATGGTGTTATATTGGAATCTGAATGGCTCAAATGGAGTGTAGAGTATAATCAATTTCCCCTTATTAAAAACAGTACATGAAAACTGGATGATGATTTGCAATGCTTGGCTCAAGTTTCTGAAAATTAAGTCTAGACCATGGTATACTTTTGAGACAGGATTTATTTGTTTCCCCAGAAGTAATTAAACAGAGACTGATTAAATTGGCTCACAAGGGACATCTTTGAGTTACCACCACAAAGAAGACTCTCAAACAACACCACTGGCGGCCAGGTTTGACCCTTCCAGTCCATATGAAGTGCCCAGCATACCTTGGGAAAATGTATCAATTGATTTTTCTAAACCATGCAACATTCTTGGGCGAAGAAAGAGATGGTTAGTTGTTCTTTTTCAAAATTGATATATTGTATATTTGTTAATAACACAAATACAGAAGACGTAATAAACTCTTCATGTATGTGTTCCAAATTGAAGGTGTTCCAAAAACTTTAATGTCAGACAATTGAGTACAATGTGTATCTGATAGAATGACAACATTGATTGAGTCATGTGGTATTACCATTCAGAGGTCACCACTCTATTGCCCAAAAGATAATGGTCAAGTTCAAAGGGCCTGTTGATTTCTGAAAGAAGGTATTAGCTAATGACATACAAGTGGAAGAATTTGTGAAAAACATAATATGGGGTTACCTAAACACTCAACAAATTAGGAAGGAATGCTATTACCATAATTTCTCTTGGGATGAGTCGTTCAAGTGTATTTAGACCGCAGCCATGCAATGAGGAATTTGGGAAAATCTTACAAAAACTCATGGGTAATCTGAAAGATAAACAGATTAAATGTAAAGACTATTTTGATAAAGTGAATAAGACAAAACCCAAAGAAGTCAGCATTGGTATTTGGGCATTAATATCCAAACCCATCATGGCTTAGAAAGGTGAATCTAAATATATGTATCCTAAACAAGTGATAAAAGTGACTGTTAGTGCTGTACTTGTGTATAAAAAGGGGTGACGGGAAAAAAGTGCTATTGTTGTCCTCAAACCAGGACAAGAATGGTGTAGCAAGATCGAGAGAAGCCAGATATAGTAAAAAATTAAATGTTTTTTATGATAACATTTTGTATGCAACAAATGTGCATAAAGGAAGGACAGAGTTTAGCTAGTATAGAGGGCGCCAAGGAAGACACAGCACCCCAAACCACAAGTAGTCAGAGACAAGAGTTTGAAGGTTCACAAGCAATGGTTAATGAGCAGCATGATTGTGTATGGATGAACAACATGAATGTAAATCTAATGAGAGAGATCTGATACAAGACGATGAATGTTTGTCGTTTCTGAAGGTGATTGATGAACATAATAATGTTCCTTTAAATGTACAACATGATTATATTGTGGATGAGCATGAACTAATGCAAGAGCAAGGTTGCTTATGCGAGCTTGTAGAAAGCTCTAATGATTGTGTACCATTGATATGTAAAACAAAGAAAGAAAAGATTGCCAAAAAAACCTGAAAGATTTTGTTTTATATTGATTGTTTTTATTGATTTTGTATTAATTATTTTCTTTTTTTGAATCATTTTAGATGTATGTTATTGTTTGTTTATAGACTTAATGGTATCATATTTTGTAGTGTAATGTTATGCCTAAGGGTAGTCAATTTTCCGAAGCATCATAAAAGAATGTTGGGAAGAGAATGCGATGTGTTGGTTGGGCGTCAGTTGGATGCTGTATCACCACGGCTGAGGAAGCTGCTCTTCACTTGTGGGTTGTTCTTTGAATAACACAACTTTGTTCAACAGTTCTGTCTGCAGACCATCTTTACAACAGTAATACTGCTGTGAAATGTGTGGAGGTGCAAGCTTTGGTACACACATCCCGCACTAAGAAAGTTAAAGCACCGGAAGAGGGTAACCACGACCTCAAAACACTGAAGGTGAACTTCCCCAGTCACTGGTTATCACCTGAAAGGGCAAACCAAGTAGGTGGCCAGTCACAAGAATCCAACCAAAGAGGGGTGCTGAAGGGAGTCATTGAGGAAAGCAATGGGAGTCAAGGGCAAGAGATTGGTAGTGTTTGCCACCTTCACAATTGGACTGATACTGGCATTACTGGTGTAAATAATCCACCCAGTAAAAAAAGAAATTAGCTCTCCACCCCCACGATTCTTCAGAAGGAGAAAGAAAACTGTGCAAAAGAAATGTGTTCCCCTCGAGAAAACACCTATGTATATTTGGTCCAAACTTACTATTTGATCATGAATTTTTCTAACTGTCAGGTGTGCACTCACATGCCTGCCTCTTTGGCTGAAGGAGTTACATAGGCACAAAGACCACTTTCTTTCCCACTATCATGTATTAGTTACCTTTCTTTGCACATACACAGGTACACCAGACATTTTCTGCGGAATAAAGAACTTAAGCGGCTGGATGAAAAATCAAAACAAGTTAAGTTTTAAATGACTAAAGATGTACAAAGCATGTTGTCTGGAGTGAATAATTTCTGGCTCATAAACATGATTCAAGACATTACCCACATATACAGAAGAGGGAGTTGGGTTCTATAATGAACCTATTTCAAGGTAAAATACTTTGCTACTAGTCAAGTCAAGTCAAGTCAAGTTTAACTTTATTCGGTTAAATTAAAACCATCAAAGTGCATATCACAAAACATTCTAATGCAATCAGTTCATTAATACATAGGTTAATATTTCTAGGTATGCATCTATATATGATGTGTTTTTCAGTATATGCCAGATGTTTTCTACTACTTTAGTGCCAAAGGTTTCTCCATTCGGATATTAGTGCTTGTAATAGAGGGTAGCTTCATGATTACCTGGGGAGGCAGTAGGCCAAACTTGTATGTAAGTGAGGATATTGTCCTAAAGGTACAGCATGAGTTTTCCATTACTGTGACCGTCAAATACCTAAAGAGTATAATACTGTTATTCTAGTATACTGTTTAGTACTTGTGTGATTACTATTCATGATGAGCATGTATGTCACATAGTTGGGAACTGTGCATAGCACATGAGGCAGTGCACATCTAAGTCCGTTACATTTATGTCCTCATATTTCAGTAGTGATGAACAGCCATCTGATCAACACGATATCACCTACACAGGAGTGAACTATGTGTACGATAAGAGGTCCTATTACCTAATAGATGTTGCAGTGATTTATGAATTTTGTATTCCCCCATTGTTAATCTACTATGAAATGTATTATTCAGGACATTTCAGTTATTGATGTATTTATGTTTCCATAGGTACTCGCCCCTGAGGAAGGGAACAGGGTTTCCCGAAATGCATTGGGCGACGCTTCGTCGCAAGTTTTGTTATCATTGAAATATGTCATGCATTATATTGTATGGACAGGAATGTGATCTTGTGTAGTATTTAGTGATGACATTTACTGTAGGAAGATACAGTTATATGTATATATTGATTGTATTGAAATATTATGGCAAATACTGATTCACAAACCATAATTCATTGTGAAAATTTGATTTCAAGTAAATAAATTTGAAAGCATCAAGACTAGTTAAGAGACTATGTAGTATTCATCTTACTTTAATTGTATTAAATGTACTGAGAAAGGTTTTCTCCAGGCACAGTGCATCCTGCAGGTAGGCCCTGCTTACTTCATTTGATAGTAGTTTCACAGTGCTGCACAATTTACAAAAACCATCATATACAACGAAGTCTATCCAACACACTAAGTCCTAAGGTAATAAATACAAATAATAAACTACAGTTATCAAAAATAGCTAATAATTACATAATATACTCTTTTAAAAAGACACTTAGTATTAAATAGATACATTAATTTAAGACATAATCCCATTTATGCAGTCGTCAACCTATTCCAGCACCTAATGGCACCTGTTAAGTTATTGGCAACCCCAAAACACACCACGGGAGATGCCAACATTTGTAAATATGCTAACGCTGGTCTGACTTTTTCAAAGTTTTGACCTTTTAGGAGGGGGATGATAAATTTCCTACGTATCGAATCGTCGAAGTCACAGAAAAATATCATGTGAAAAATATTTTGATCCGAGAAGGTGTCACAAGGACAAGGTCTTAGCGAACCTTCTTTAAAAAAAACTTTCGCAAAGGCCAGTAGCAAGGGAACCATATTATGCTTGAATCTAACTAGGACAGTCAGGTGATGAGGCCTATTTATATATGTTAGATATGGTTGCAACTGGCTACCTATACTCAAAGTGACAAAACTTCTCACTGTGGGTTTCACTAGTTCCCTTTCCTCCCTACACAGCATAGATCTATTTTAAAAACTGCTGCTTCAAGTCTTTAATCGCTAATTTACTCAGGGCTCTTGGGCTTAAAAATAACTTGGGGCATCCAGCCATTTGAGACTTGATGTAGAGAACCCAAGGTATATCTAAACCCTTGTCTAGCGAGATGCAGTCTTGTATAATCAGCTGGTTTAGGTTGGGAGACGGTTGGGCCCAAATTCTTAGCCAGCACATTATAGGGGCAACCGCAATCTTATCTGAGATGAAGCCAACTCCTAGGTCCTCATGGATGTTAAAAACAGGGGTAGAGGCCGGGACCGACAATAATTTACGAAAGAACCCATTCTCTACCGCCTGAATTTCAGCCATCTCTAAATAGCCCCATAAGTCACTCCAATAAGTCACCATTAGAAGGTACTTAGCATAATACATTTTTAAAAGGGCAGGAAGAGGTTTCGAGCCAATTGTTTTTGCGAATTCCACAATGGCCCCCGAGGATCGGGCTAGAGTATTCCTTTTATGCATACGCTGAGTAACCCAGGAGCGTCGGTCGTCAAAGAGAACCCCCAAGTAAGGGAAGGCGGGCACCTTTGTTAATTCCGTGTTCTTACAATATAATTTAGTCTTCCTTGCTCTAACAGAGCCGATGGACATAGAATGGGACTTTTTAAAATTCGTAACCGGGTCTAGGGAGTCCATAAAATCAATAAAACAATTTAAAAGAGTGTGAAGCCCTCTTGAGGTCCTTGCCAGCAGGACCGCACCGTCTGCGTAAAGCAGAGCTGGAATCATTTTTGTACCGGCCCTTGGGATGTCTTTGCAACTGGAGATTAGAACTGCCCCTAGATTATTATTATAGAGGGTGAACAACAGGGGTGCTAAAATGCACCCCTGTCTCACCCCTCTTTTGACGGGCCAATAATCAGTGAGGCTACCATCTTTGGTATAGCGCACCAAAGCTATGGTATTCTCATGCACGGCGGCCAAGAAGGAGATCAAATCTGCATCTAAACCCATTCCATGGAATATCGCCCATAGCTTCCATCGGTTTACAAGATCAAAGGCAGAGGATAGATCCATAAATGCCAGATGCAGATCCCCCGCTTAGCGACCGTGTACTTTCCAATTATTAAGTGAAGATTTAGACATTGGCCCACGGTACCTTTGCCCTGCCTAAACCCGTATTGGAGGTCTGAGATAATATTATTTTGATCCTGCCAATCCGTTAATCGGGCAAGGACAACTTTCCCCATGATTTTGGCTGCAGAGTCCCGGAGGGATATTGGCCTATAACAGGCGGGGTCATCTCTGGCTCCCTTTCTGAAGATTGGAATAGTGACTGCTTTGGACCAAGACAGGGGAAAGCCAACCTGGGCAGCTGCATTAAAAACCTGAGTAAGGATTTTAGACCATAAGATGGGATCCGCTCTATAAAGGTCAGCTGGCACGACGTCAGGACCTGGTGCTTTCCCCCTTGCTGTTAATCCAATTGCCTCTATTACTTCGTCCTTAGTAAAATGTAAAGGGGACGGAACACACTAACTGTCCACTATCCAACCTGGAGAACCTTGCCTAACATCAAAATAAACACCCCCAAAGTGTTGTACCCATTTCTCAGGGGGAATGTGACAGTCTAAAACAAGATTGGGTGATTCGTCAAAAGTAGGACTATTGAACATGCTCCAGAACCTGGAACTATTTGATAAAACGCTAGCTTGGCTTGGCTAAGCTCTTCCCAGGCCATCTCTCTTAGGTGTTTCTTCCTACTCCCCACAACATTTTTGTATGCCTTCCTTGCATCCTTAATCCTATCTGCATGTCTTGGTTTACCCTTAAGCTCATCCATGAGAGCTTTATGGGCTCTTATGCAAGTATCATCAAACCATTTTTTTTTTAAAGACCAGTTGTTTTATAATACAATCAAAAGCATCCAGGACTATTACTGGATCGGCGTCCTGGTCTGCACAGATACCGAACTCCTCTGTGCAGATGCCAGTCAAGTTTCGATAAAGCTGTCCGGGGTGATTGAATCCCATCTTAGTCGGCGAGCTTGATCTTTTGGCACAATGTTAATGTTACTTATGTAGGTCAAAAGGCTAACTTTATCACTGGCACAAACATTAAGATTCAGTGTCAGTGGGTTGTGATCACTTAGGCAATTGTCCATTACCTCAAATATACCGTCATGGAACCAGAGACTAGGATATAGTCAATAATACTATGATGGCCATGGCCAATATATGTAGGTATTGGGGTGTGGGAGTGCGGGCCGGATAAACAGACGCTACCCTCCTGTATACATGCGTATCTCCCGCTACCCATTACCCTCTTCCCCCAGGTACCCAGCACTCACCGGCTCTGCTGCAACTCTCCTGAGTTACGGCCGCTCTTCAGCCGCCTCCTGCGGGGTCCACCAGTCCTCGCACCACGTTTTGTCTTCTTCTTCCCGCTCTCTCACGTCTTCTTCTTTCGTGTCTGTTCCTCTTTCGGCGTCTTCTCTTCGTTCGGCGTCTTCTTTCTTCTCCCGATCTTCCTGGCGTCTCACCTCCCTTCCGGTTTCTGCGCGCGCCCTGTCTGTTTCCTCCAGCTTTTTCATTTCCGGGGAATGACTACTTCCGGGGTTAGCCGCGCCTCCTTCCTCTGGACCGATGGGCTATTCCTGCCGGTGTATAGACACACGATACGGGGAAGATATTGGCGTCCTCCTGCGTCGGAACTGCATCGGTAAGCGAATGCGTTCATGTCCTGTCAGTTTCTCACATCCCCTTCCCCTTGCTGTCCTTCCTGTAGGGGGAGTTTCACATGGATACATAGAAAGGAAGTCATAATTTGCCTGTTCCGTCCCCTTGTGGTGTCTGGTAATGAATCTATAGGGTTGTAATGATAGAAACCAACGTAATACCCATTCATTGTTTCCTTTGTTACGCGCCATCCATTCTAGTGGCGCATGATCAGTATAGAGGGTGAATTCCCTACCTTCCAGATAATATTTCAGAGAGTCAATGGCCCATTTAATGGCCAGAGCTTCCTTTTCGTTTAATGCGTAGTTCCTTTCTCTTGAAAATAATTTCCGGCTTATATACAGTATAGGTCTTTCCTCGCCTTGTTGATTTCTCTGGGAAAGGACCGCCCCTAACCCATGATCGGAAGCGTCCGTTTGTAGGATGAAGGGTAAGGAGTAATCGGGGCTGGCTAATACTGTGTCAGAGGTTAAGGAAGCCTTCAGTTTGTCAAATGCTTGGATGACTTCAGGGCTAGGGTTCCTCAGTCTATCTTCAGTTCTTGCATTTTTTTGCAAGAGACCCGTGAGAGGGGCTGCAAGCTGTGAAAATTATGGTATGAATCTACGATAATAGCCCAGCAAACCTAAGAAGGCTCATAGGGCTTTAGCTGTCTGTGGGAAGGGAATTTGGGATATGGCAGACAGTTTGTTACTTTGGGGGTCGTATCACTCCCACTCCCAACAGATATACAAGATATTTCACATTTTGTGCGGCCAAATGACTCTTAGACGGGTTTATCTTGAGACCATGTCCACCCAAAGCCTGAATCACATGGGATAAGTGGTTCAAGTGTTGTTCCCAGGAGTCACTGTAAATGACTATGTCATCTATATAGGCCCTTGCATACCTTTCATAGGGTCGCAATATGATGTTCATGGCCCTTTGAAATGTGGCCGGTGCGCCATGTAATCCGAAGGGCAACATGACAAATTGAAACAGCCCGTCCGGTGTAGAGAATGCTGTTTTTTCCCTGTCCTGTTTTCTCAAGGGAATCTGCCAATACCCTTTACATAAGTCAAGGGTGCTGATATACTTAGCCCTCCCAATCCTTTCAATCATTTGGTCTACCCTGGGAAGGGAATAAGTGTTGAATTCAGAAACTTTATTGTCATCTCGGAAGTCAATACAAAAACGCATCGAGCCATCTGGCTTCGGTACCAGAACAATAGGTGAATTCCATTCACTCACCGAGGGTTCTATGATCCCCATTTGGAGCATCTTTTGAACTTCCTCTCTAATAGTTGTCCTGCGATCCTCGGTTATACGATATGGTCGCAGACGTACTTTCCTTCCTGGTATGGTCTTAATAGCATGTTCCACTAACGATTTTTCCCGGAGTCAGGGAGAACACGTCTTGCACAGGTAGCAGAGTACTGACCATATTGTTTTTCAAATGGGAGGGCAGCTCGATGTCAATACATTGACAGTACAAAGGTTGGGAGTTTCCAATATTCCCAACCAAAGAAGGAAGCGGTCCCTCCCATTTCTTTAACAGATTGATGTGATAGATTTGGGAGGTGCCTCTCTTTTTATCAAGCTCTATTTTGTATGTGACAGGTGTCACTTTTTTCAATACGATATAAGGGCCCTGCCATTGTCCCAACAATTTATGGTCTGAAGATGCCATCATTAAGAGTACAGCATCTCCTACTGAAAAAACCTGTCTTTGGTGTTTTTATCATATTGGATTTTCTGTGATTCTTGTGCTTTTTCCAGATTATTCATGATTATAGTCCTTATTTGTCCTAAATGGGTTTTCGAATTGCTAACGTATTCTATCAATGGTGTTGTACTATGGGGTTCAGTTTCCCAGGTGTCCCGCAGCATATCTAGCAGGGAACGTGGCTGATGGCCATAAAGTAATTCAAAGGGTGAATACCCAGTGCTCTTTTGAGTTTGACATCTGATTGCATACAAAGCTATGGGCAACATATCTTCCCATCGTTTAGACTCAAGGGCAAGACGTTTTTTTAAAGTGGTTTTTAAGGTTGCATTATAATGCTCGACTAGACCGTCAGTTTGTGGATGGTACGCCGCCGTTCATATCTGTTTAATACCTAGCTGGGAGCATACCTGTTTCATCAGTTTAGATACGAACGGGGTCCCCTAGTCCGTAAGAATCTCTTTAGGGAACCCCACACGGGAAAATACTGCTATCATTGCTTTAGCTATGCTAGATGCATCAGGATGGCGCAATGCAATTGCCTCTGGAAAACGGGTAGCGTAATTCACTAAAACCAATACGTATCTACACCCACTACATGAAGGTAAGAGGGGCCCAATGATATCCATTCCAATCCGATAAATAGGCTCCTCAATGACAGGAAGGGGGTGTAAGGGTACTCTAGGGGGTCTGTAACTACTATTTTTCTGGCACACAGGGCATTCACGACAATATGTCCTAATCCGCCTATGGATACCAGGCCAATAAAACTGCTTTGTTATCAGTTGTTCCGTCTTTTCTTCTCCAAAATGTCCACCTAACAAGTGGCTATGGGCCAGATATAACACTTTATCTTGAAACTGGGCTGGGACCAACAATTGTGGTGGATTATTGGGGTCAGCCTTCCGGTATAACAACTCGTTTTTAATAAAGAAATAAGGACATACATGTAGGGGGTCTTCATGATCTAGGGCTTGATTACAAGCCTCTTGTAGAACCGGGTCCTCTCTCTGGGCGGTGTGGAAATGTTTGTCGCTCTCCCATGGGTTTTCTACGGGTATAGTAGGATACGCTCCTGGGTTTTGTCCTTTTTCTTTCCGTCGTTGGGTTTTGTTTTTCCTTGGTTTAGAAGGGGGCCATTCATGGTCCTCCTCTTGGGCAAAAGGAGCACCGCCCCACCATTCCTCCTCCTGTGACGTTTCCTTAAGGAGTTTCGGTAACTGTGAATAGTCACTTCCTAGAATGGCTTGTTCCGGTAATCTAGGAATGAGGCCGACTTTTAGCTCAGACCCTGGGTCAGAGGTGTGTTGTATACGGACATGAGTGGTGGGATATGTTTCGTATCTCCATGGACACACTGAATGTTAACGAGGCCATCAATGTTGCCTAGCTCCGGTCCCACTTCTTAGGGTCATACTACGCTTTGTCGGCAACCTGTGTCCGCTAGAGCAGTCATGGAGTGTCCATTTATTGTCACTTCACAGTGGTAAGCCTGCGGTCTCATTGGTTGGGTGAGACAGCAATAGTTTCGTGTGAGACCTCTCTCCATTGGTTCCTCTTTCTGTGGACAGAAACAGGCAATGTGTCCCATACCCCCACAATTATAACATTGGGGTCCAGGTGTTGGGGCTCTCAATGTAGGTGGTCCGGGTGTTCGAACCACTGGGGAACCAGGGATGATTGTCACCGGATCTGGTTTCTTTACTAATGCTGGTCAAGACGGGCGATGACCCCCACTTGCATCTATTTTTCCTGGAGGCTGTTCACGTCCCTTCTGTATTTTTTGGGCTCTATTATAAGCGCTAGCGATCTCCATAGCTGTCTCCAGCGTTAGATGGGCATGTTGTCTCACCCATTTCTGGATAGGTGGATGGAGGGAGGACAAATACTGCTTGCAGGTATACTTTGGCCATTATGTCCTCCTTTGTGGCCGTGGTGGGTTTCAGCCATCGATCTGCCATGTCCTTCACGTGGAAATACAAGGCTCTTGGGGTTTCTTGAGGACCCTCTTTAATCTGTCTAAGCCTTATCCGATATGTTTCATCGTCGATTCCTAAGCGTTCCATTATACATTGCTTTATCTTGGCATATGGAGTTACTCCAAGGATGTTGGCAGCCTGGTATGATGCCTGCAGTTCTCCCAATTGTAAAGGTTTATGTATTGACCCCATTTGTCAGCAGGCCAAGCTGCAGCTCTAGCCATTCCTTCAAAATTGTTAAAGAAATATTCCGGGTCTTCTCCCTCTACATATTTCTCTAGTATCACAGACGGCAGGGTGCTGGGGCTTCTTTGTTGTCCCATGGCATCGACTAGTTTCCCCATCGCTGTATCATGGAACTGGCTCTGTTCTGTGATCACTTGTTGAAGTTTTCCCCGGTCTTCCTCGACTACTGCAAGGAATCTTTCCATTGTTTTCCCTAAACTCTCCTGGTTCTCCGCCATCCGTGCTAGTCCAGCCTCCATGTCTCCGGCAGATCCCACTTCTGACACCACTTGTGGGAGCGCGGGCCAGATAAACAGACTCGGAGGCTGTATATAGTGTGCCACTTGGACAGTTTTTTATTTAACAAGTTAAAGTCAAGGGTATAGTCTCTGGGTTCCCCGTTTAGGTTCTTCGTTCTCTTCTTTTGTGGCTCCAGTTGTCTTTCGAGTTCCAATGGATTAGCCTGCGGGCAGGATGGTCCTTCCCCGGGAGGCTCAAAAAGAGAAAAGAAGAACAAGGAGCCGTCAGTTCTTTCGGGGTTTGCCTGCTCCTACATACTTGTAACCGTCACCACACCCGGTTGGTGATATATAGATAAAGAGATTCAGTGAAGGGAAAGGTCGGTCTTGTGGGGAATACCAGTGCAAGTCCTGTCAAAGATTGTATTATGCACGGTGGATTAAGGTATAAAAAGAAAAGGGGCTTTACACATGCAATATCCATTAAGGACACGGCTATTTCTATCAGGATAGGATGAGGTGGGGAAATGGACGCAAAACCGCTATGTGCCCACTATCTGTGCCGAGAAACAGTCGGTTAGCAGCCCGGCCTTCAGTCAGGAACCTCCCGCCACTCTCCTGAACATACGCACACCTCCCGCTCCCCTTCTATACACCCTTGTCCCTCCCGCTACCCTCCTGTATATATGCGTATCTCCCGCTACCCGTTACCCTCTTCCCCCAGGTACTCAGCACTCACCGGCTCTGCCGCAACTCTCCTGAGTTGCGGCCACTCTTCAGCCGCCTCCTGCGGGGTCCATCAGTCCTCACACCACGTTTCGTCTTCTTCTTCCCGCTCTCTCGCGTCTTCTTCTTTCGTGTCTGTTCCTCTTTCTGCGTCTTCTCTTCGTTCGGCGTCTTCTTTCTTCTCCCGATCTTTCTGGCGTCTCACCTCCCTTCCGGTTTCTATGCGCACCCTGTCTGTTTCCTCCAGCCTTTTCATTTCCGGGGAACGACTGCTTCCGGGGTTAGCCACGCCTCCTTCCTCTGGGCCGATGGGCCGTTCCTGCCGCTGTATAGACACACGATACGGGAAAGTTACTGGCGTCCTCTGCGTCGGAACTGCATTGGTAAGCGAATGCGTTCATGTCCTGTCAGTTTCTCACATGGGGCAAATGTGTAGCGCTGAGTTGGGCAAATCAAATTATGGTCAGATAAAAGACTCTCTGGAAAGATTCCCGAAGGGGAATGTTCAAAGTGCATTATCCCTCTGCGAGAAAAATTCCTCATCTAGTTTTAAAAAACAATCAATTGGACAAACATGGATATTAAAATCACCTAGGACTAATATGTGGAACTGTGTGTCAGCCACGGACACGTAGTCAATCAAACAAGTAGAGAGAGACCTTAGATGTTCTAAGTCATCGTCTTTCGTGAAAGAATTATAAAAGTTAATCACTAACAGGGTTGGTAAGTTCTTAGCTGTTAGTTCAACTACTAAAATATTTGGAGAGTGTGAGTCCATTAACTTGACTTTATATGTTAATTTCAGGGTAACTAAGAGAAGTAGCCGCCCACTGGCTCGCCCCATGCTAGACGGTATAGCATGTTTACAAAATGTTAAAAAGCCGTCCAGAAAATAGGAATCATGGCCATCTCAAATTTCCTGAAGGGCAATAATGTCCGCACCAGCAAGAAAATGCTCCCAATTGCTGTCTCCCCTTTTGGTCTTAAGACCAGCTATTATCCAAGATAAGACTTTTAAAGTGTCTTCCTTGAGTACACATCCAATAGAATAAGAGTTATGGCCCTGATGTGTGATAGGACTAGGTATTACATCTGGAGGGGGGCCACAAATGGAATACTAGGCACAGCAAAAGGGGTACGGGCCTCTATCAATGCCACATGGTTAGGTGTGTTCACTGAAACTATGTTGATAACATTTAGTCAGTCTTGGTTATCAAGCCTGGATAACACCTCAAACCTATTTGTATTTGGAGTAAAACAGCGTGTCTCGTTTAAATTTCTCTTGGGAGGTTTATAAAAGTAGGCCAGTGGCAATGCCCAAATAGAGGTGGAAGATAATGGGCAATAATCCTCGGCCTTTAAGATCATTTGGGCAGCAGATGGAGTCCGAAAGTTAACAACCACGCAGTCCCCCCCTATGTTCTTTGGGGACTGGCCCACCCATGCTACTCTACGGACCATTATAATGTTATTAAACATGGCTGCCCTAAATCCTTTGTGTCTAGTGAACCAATCAACTGTTTTATTCCTGAACTGTACCAAAGATTCGGTTTGGTCGGGTCTTAGCGCAGGGACACCGGCCAAGACCACAACCAGGGGACAAGCTGCCAGTGGTAGATCTAAAATATCCCGGGCAGACTTACTGGGCACATGGGGTGACAATCTGGGACCCTCTATATGTGGTGCTTGTACAGCCATGACTTCCCTGTGGGGGGTCTCTTGGAGAAGCAGAGTTTGGGGACCTGATTGCGCCCTTTTCTCAGACATACTCATCCCTTGGGAGCCTGGTCTTAATTGCAAAAAATGCCCCGCAGTGCCAGGTGGAAGATGCTGGGTGCGCAGATGAGGGACACCCTTTTTCATCACTTCGTGGGCCCATTCCCTACTTCTTCCCCTAGGGCTCAGCAGGGCAGATACTTCTGGGTTCCCCCCTCCCCCTACATCGCTGTTGTGGGTCCTAGTCACCTCTGGATTTGCCATCAGATAAGTGCCCTGTGTCAAAAGAGATAGTTTTCCTCAATTGCCCCCAATCTATTCAGAAAAGGGGGTAAAAGCCCCGTGATCAGACTCTCGATATGCTTCCAGTAATCTAGATTGCTTTCCCGGTCCCCTGCCATAGAAGAATCAATGTTATGGATAACAGGCACGCCATTCTCGACTCTCAGAGGCAGCTTCCCACTAGCCCCTGATGATTGAGATTTAAATTTGGTTTTAGCACTGGCTCTGGACCTCAAAACTGCCCCACCCCTTGCGCGCTTAGCAGAAGGTTCCCCGGTTCCCCCCTCTTGGTTGGAATCTGTCCCCAATTTAAGAGCGTGTCCAGCACCTCCCACAGCTTCATTATTGCGAATAGATCTTTTAGATCTAGTGACTCGGTCACCTCTATCTACCCAAGGCGATTTTGGTGGGGGTACTTGCTGGATGGTCAGGGCAGCTGGGAAATCTGGCACCAGTGCCTGCGGTGAGCCGTCTGAATACTTGCCCTGGGAGAAAGAACTGTAGCCAGACCACTCGAGTTTGCCACCTCAACTACGCCCACATCAGGATTCGATTTAGTGGCAACAGTCCTAGCCGTATCTACATCAGTCGGGTCTGTGCTGGAGCAAATTATAGTTTGAGGGGCTACTACTGGTGATTTAGCTTTACTGATGGCCCTAAAAGATGATCTTTTTTGCCCCATCAACGGCCCCAGGGAAAGTCTTTTCTCAGTTAGAAGTATTTCGTGCTGCAAAACAGATTCTGCCCTGTTTAAAAAAGCGTCTAAAGTGCCTGCCATACCACCCCCAACCCTCTGCCCAGTTAATTTACGTTTAGTGGCCATCAATGAAATAAACAAGATCCACAAAGAATAAAGTCAATAATGTCACTGATTGAGTCCTTAATGATCCTTAAGATACACACAGTCCAGATGAAAGGGGGGTGGCCAAGCCCAGCCCACTCCGGGCTACGATGGGCACGGACTGCCCACGCGCTGCGGGAGGGCTGTGCGTCCTTTGAGGGCTCCCAGCACCCTCTGCTGATGCTTGTGACTGGCGACCAGCAGGACCCCCTGGGAGATGTGGTCCTCAAGGTGGCTGGCTCCCTTCACGGCAGTGAAGGCAGCAGGAGTCCAAGCGAACAAAGCAGGAGGCGGTGAGTAATTTAAAATATAGCCGTTCCCCTCACGGCAGTGGCAAGTTGGCGTGGCGCGTCCCGCACTGCGGGGGGGCTGCGCGTCCTTTGAGGGCCTCGGTGCCCTCTGCTGACGCTTGTGACCGGCGACCAGCAGGGCCCCCTGGGAGATGTGGTCCTCGAGGTGGCTGGCTCACTTCACGGCAGTGTAGGCAGCGGGAGTCAAAGCGAACAAAGCAGGAGGTGGTGAGTAATTTGAAATAAAGCCGTTCCCCTCACGGCAGTGGCAAAGGAGGGACGAAAGGGAAGATACTTTAGCCATTTTTATCAGTGATGGTTTTTCTAGTAGAGGTAAAGTTAAGCGTAAGAATAAGGAAGCAAGCTCAATAAATAGCGATGCTGGCTATTAACACCAATGCTGCTTTATCTAATATCACTAAAGAGATGATTACAATGCATAGTATAATTCTGCAGAATAGATTGGTTTGGATTTGATTTTAGAGAAGGAGGGTAATAGGGGCCTGCAAGGTAATCAACACACAGTGTTAAACCTTTTTTCCTTACAAAACAGGAAATGGAAAAGATCTTATATTTGACATCACAAAAGTTTCACAGAAAGAGCATGAGATGGGCCAACCTGGGTTCTGGGAGCAGGTCAGTCAGGGAGCTGTGGGCATTGTATTCTAGGGCCTCTCGAATTGGTTCTTGTCATATTTCTGCTTTTTGATTTTACTAATGTGTAGAGGGTCTAGCTCATGCTCAAAGTGCGTAATTGTGGTAAGAAAATTAACATGTTCCAAAGGCTTCAAACTGAGATTAGATGAGCAGAAGGTAGAAAGGGAGAGAGAGTACCAATTGCAGAAGGAGGCCAGGTGTCTGAATTATACTGAGTGGTAAGAATGTTGGCATGCAGTGCCTAAGGAGGGGATTGAGGGTCCCTGGGCTATGAACACATAGACTAAACTTGCTTGAGCCATGCAAATGTATTGCTATTGCACTAATACACGTGCAAGCTTCAGCAACTAATAATTAAAGGTATTTTGTACAGCTCAGTTTTGGGCAAGGGAGTAATATATGCTGTTCTCATTCTGGCATTTGCAAATGATTGTCAAAGTTACCAGAAGCAGTGGGAAGAGCACACCGTTTAACAAAATGTTATCGCTATATCGAGAAGACAATTCTACATAAATAATGAATGCCTATCTGTTTGCTATGCTTGGAAACTGAACTGCTGAGTAAATTTCAAGAGATGGACGGAGGTATACCTACTTGTGTTAGAGTTTGTTTGCCAGACATCATGCTGGAACTCAAGGTGCTCTGATGTCTTGCAGCTGAATAAAATGCATTCTCAAAGTATCATTCTGTTTATGAATACTATGTAAGGTTCAGGCATTGTCACATAATGAGCATAAATACAATACTGGAACAAGATTTGAGGTCAAGTGTGGCCAAGCATTGTATGGAAACAGTGCAATGATTCATAACTTCAAAATGTATGCTGGAAGTTAAAGCTTCATCAAAAGGAGACATGACACACTTTTTTTTTAAAAGGGAAGGTAGGTGGATTAACCTTTGGGAAACTAATATTTCAGATAGTTTAAATGAGAGACAAGACTTTTCCTGCTTGTGTTTGAGAAACCATATCAGTAATGCTCAATATAATGATTTGTTATGATCTAATGTATTTGTATACATTTGTTACAATCAGGCTATAAAAATGAAATGATGAGAATGAAGACAGACTTAAATCTCTGTTAACGATAGACCACAAAGTGGTTAAGAAGTAAGGAGGATAGTGGATGAACATGGAAACCATGGCATGTGGATAAAATGCAATAAAATCAGAAGAATGTGACAAAAGCCTTGAAGTTACATAGATTTCAGAGTTTGTTGTTTGAGTCTTGAGAATAACTGGAGCATCATAAAAAAAATTGTATTTTGAGTATATGCTTTTCTATTTTTTCACAGAGAAATATCATACTTACACTCCTGACAGTGGGTAAGTGTGCGTTACTTATTCAGAACATGATACTGAAGGACTGGGTGTAGGATTCTCCTCATTCTTCATAAATATTAACACAGGTGTACTGATTATGATATCGGTTGGTCTGTGTTATAGTAATACAGCGTGTGACATCTCATTTGGTAGATACAGTCAACAAACTTATGAGGCACACTGATATCCCAGGGGTAGAAATAGCATGTGCAACATTAAAGAAAAGAGTTGTTTGTCCTTATTTCTGTGCTGAACATGTGGTCGCCTAAGACTACTCTGTTTCAATGGATTCTTGGATCTTTATGTGTAATATCAATGACCTGCTTTGGTTTCAGATTTGTAACTACAAGGTATCTGACTCTACAAACATCAAATAGATCCTATCTGTTCCTCTATCGAAGCTTGCAGCTGTCATTCTGTCTTGGGTCTCAGCCTGACTTTCCTAGCTTTACTGACTGTTCGGGAAATGTGCTCATCTTATTAATACCTTCAATTTTCTTCATTCACTTATGTGTATTACAAATTCATACACTGAAGGATTTGCCCTGTATCATCCTACTAGCAGCCCGCCCCGACCTTGTCCGGGAGCAATCAGGCTTCCCCGACCCCCCCGACATAGCAGCCCGTCCCGAAATGAGTGTTCAGGGCACCCTCCCGCCCCGGCCCCCACCCGCCCGGTCCCCTGCCATGAGTGTTCAGGGCCCCCGCCCGCCCCGGCCCCCGCCCGCCCCTTCCCCCGCCTGCCCCGACACCCGCCTACCCCTTGTCCGTGGGTCCCCCGGAGCCTTACCTCAGCCGCCGCTCCTCCCCCGCGCTCCTCAGTTCACCACGCTCCTCAGTTCACCGCTCAGCCGCTCCTCACCGCTCGTCACCGCTCCTCCCCGCCTGTCTGCCGCTCCTCACCGCCTGTCCGCCGCTCGTCACCGCTCCTCCCCGCTTGCCGCCGCTCCTTCCCGCGCCATGTCCGCCGCTCCTCCTCGCGCTCCTGAACGCCGCTCCTCCCCGTGCTCCTCACGTCAGCACACAGGTAGCGGCCGGCGCTTCTTCCACGGGACTACTTTTTTTTCGCTAAATTTTTTAAATAACGTATATTTTTTAACTTATATAGCCTATGTCCATCTGCACACCCTGACGATTACAACGATGTATCGGGTGTGTGGATTGGCGCTGTGGTTCCCGAGTTTACCCGCCTCAAAGGTTCAAAGTTCTTCCTTTATAATAGTAGTATAGATTTCATTAAAGGCCTTTGTCAGTATTTATGTATCTATGTATTTGTATATGTATGGATAGGTGGATTAACCTGGTCACTGGCAAAACACTGTACATGTTTGGAGGCCAAGATTATGATGCATGATCATCTACAGATGGAGTAAAGGGAGGTCTTGGTACACATGACGCAATTACCCCAACACTCGTGAAGGTCCACAGATTCCCGCTGCCAACATGCATAACATTAATGATGTATTGAATTGCCTAAACAGAAGCCAGTGCCATCATCCTACCATACTAACTATACCGGGCAATCAAGACCAATCTATCCAGTCGAACATTTTCAATGTGTGGTAGTGGCATCACTAGAGTAGAAATAAAATACATTCTAGAAGGAATAGATGAGATTCAAAGCATTCTCCAGCAAAGCACCCAGGGAAAGTAACTTCACAGCACTACAAATCTACCTGGCCCATGCCCATCACATCCGGAAAAATCCGAAAAAACTGTCTTTCATGCATCATTTTGTCACAATATAAACTACACTAGTGCAAAACCTTTAAAGAAGCATCTTATTCCCCTCACGTCCATGACTTCTGCATCCCGGTCTCTCAAAGAAAATGTTGCGCCCTATCCAATTGAAGACTTAAAATGCGTATTATCTCTGTGAATCACAGCATTGACCTGCATGGAGATCCTCCAAACAAATGTTAATAATGAGCGCCATCAACAAAATATGAGACATAAATGTATATTTCACAACAAGACTTTTACGGGCAATCACATGGTTTCACAAAAACAAAGGGAATACACAGGTGAAGAGACTGAGATCATGAGGGAGGAAAGAACACTTTAATTTGGTACGAGAACATAAACTTTCTAGGCTTAGCAAGCTAATCAATGCTTTCCCATTTCCATAGCTAGGATGTGACAGAGCGACTCTGAATGTGATAGAGAAGCATACCCTTTAAGGCTCAATTAGCTTGAGCATGGAAACATGGTTTCAGCAGCTACAACTACATGAAGGCAATGGTTTTTCGTTGACAACTCCTCTCTCCTGGTCTGCTTATTACTGCTATTTAGACACACCAAAAATCATTAAGCAATTCACTTCCAACTTCATTTCATTCTCAAAACATTCTAAGGAGCCATAATTAGATTTCCAATACATTTTTTATTATAATCAATTATTTTCCATGAATAAGATAGAGAATTATCCTCAACATCAGTATTGTGGTTGTCGGAGTATGAGTGGGCCCTGAAAGAGGGAGCAGAGAATCTCTGCCAGTCTGACTAGAAAGAAAATCCAACAGGAGCCCAAGAATGAGATGTAGGACAGAGGAAGGAGGGAAAGGAAATGGAAGAAACACTAGAAAATACATGAACAATAGAAAAAGGGGGGAATCCAAAGGGGAGAAACTAACAGAATGGCAGCAGGCCAGGAGGGCACGGAACAGAGAAGTACAGGAGAAGTGATGGAAGAGCAGCACAGAGAGGTAGAGAGGTATGGAAGCACCACACAGTACAAGCTAGAGCAGCAAATTATCAAGGAGCCTACTAAGATGCTTATAGGATTGGGATATTGCAGGCAAGGAAAGCCTAGAAGACAGCAATTACTGAACTGAGGAGTGGTGGACCTGAACCCTGTGACCAGTGAAAATTACATACCACTACATTCCCAGTGGGCTGCGGCCCTGCCAGGTTGGTGTCAGGTTCGGGACACACAAATCAAGGAGGATATTTGAGAGGGAAACAAGGAAAGGTACAATTACCAGGTTAATGCCTGAGTGAGGATTTTATTCCTAGGAAATGCTACATACAAATTCTCCCATAATGAAAGAGATAGGAAGAGGAAGGAAATCTCCTCACAACATTTTCAGAGTGAGAGCACTCTGCTTAAGACTTGATCAAGGTGCGAAGGACTCAGAAGATGAACATTATGAAAATACAGTTGACAAATGTAGTCATAAGCTTTTATAATCATACACTAGTGAATAATAAATGTTTGAAAGGTTTGCTTACTTTCCTTACTGAATATATAGAATATTTATTTTATAGCTTGCATTGTCTTGTTGGGTTTACTACAAGTAAAGTGACTACAGGTAGGACTGAAGACTTCAGAAAAGAGGAAAACAGATAGTCTTAAGGATAGAAATGGAAGAAAGAAATCTCAAGCAATAATTTTCTTTTATGTTTCACATACATACACGTACCTGGTTATTATTTATTTCGTTATATTTTTCTGTGGAACCACCAGCCCAGAGGAGGAAAGACGAGAAGAATCGAGACGAAAAAATAAACAATTTACATTGGACATCAAGTTTTGGCCTATTGTAACACCTACCTTTCACCTACCCTTCACTTGAAGGCAATAGATACTCAGACAACAATGAAAATCAAAATACAGAGAACAAAAATGACCAACACAGTTTTGGAAATCTACGTTCCTAACCTCCAAAAATATCCCTTAACCAAGGACAAGTATTCTACCTTGAAAAACCAGCACAATCATCAATAGTATGTATGTGTACACTGCTTTCACATATTTAAATAATCTGTTTGTGCATTCCTAGAGAGACATTAGATACAGAAGGTGCAATATTTGGAACCTAAAATTGCACAGGCCCATTCGGCAAAAGTAACGTTTTTTGAGAATCCAGTTGTGGAGAAATCAACCCACGGGCAACTGCAGTTGAGCTTGCTACTTACTACAATACTTTGACTCGTTTCTGGATTTCATATATGGACAAGCCTGTGAATAAATAGGAAAAGGAATTGAAAAGAGAGAAGCAGTCTTTTAAATCTCTCTGGATAATCTCTTGTAGAGTTAGTGGATTTTAGATGCTGTGTGTTTTATGGCAGTGTTAGAAATGGGGTTTCTTGTTGGCAAAGGTATGCACCATGTTGAAGCATGAACCACCACTCTAGTCAGGATAAGCTAAATACAAACTAAAAGACAACCTGTGCTCACCATCTGGTAGCTTGGCATGGAGCAGTAAAGCTTATCTAAAGAGGCAATGTGTAAAGTATTTGTGCTACACACGCACACAGTAACACAATGTAAAACTCCATGAAAAGACTTCAAACAAGGTTGGAAAAATAGACAATCATTTTATAAAGATATCAAGACCAAAACGACAAAAAAGTAGAATTTGAGATTATTCATTTTTAAAGCATAAAACGAGTTGTAGCACTTAGAAGGAATAAGCTTCATATGGTGTTATCTGGACATGCTGTACTGAGGCAAAGTCAACAGTACAGGCAGATTGCGATGGAGAAAAGACCAGTGACAAGCCACGTAGACCAGGTGAACAGAGTATCTTAATCCTGATCGCAACAATGAGATGAGGGGTGCAGACAAGCGATGCGTCAATGCCAGGCCTGCAGTCGTGGTGGTACATCAATTTTCTTCACTCAGTTGCAGTGATGTGTCGGATCCATTGAGCAAAGCACGGGTTCCACGTGTGGAGGTTCCAAAGGTGATGCAGCATGTTAATCCATGCTGGAGGGCGATGTGTCTATCTTCATGCAGTGGCAGCAATGCATTGGTTCTGAAGCGGTGGTTCCAGATACAATGCACCGGTCCCGCGCGCGATGCACCGGTTCTACTCCCGCAACAGGGTCAATGCACCGGTTGTGCTACACGCAGACTGAAGATGCGTCTATTTCTCTGGTGCAAGTATCTTCCATTGCATTAGGCATAGGGGTAGAGACTTCGATAGCCCTGAGTCTCAAGCAACAGGAGGCAAGCCAACAAGCCCTAGCAGATCCCTTCAGTTGCAGGGCAGAGTCCAGCTCTCCCCATCAGGGTCAGAGAGCAGCAGGGCAGAACATCATAAATGCAAGCCTTCCAGGTCAGAAGTAAAGCAAAGTGTCACTCCTTGATGCAGCACAGCAGTTTTTTCTGACAGAGTCCAGTTGTGGGTCCTGAAGTGTCTGAGTTAGTGGGGTCAGAGACCCAGTACTTACACCCATTTGTGCCTTTGAAGTGGGGGTGAATTCAAAGAATGTTCTTTGAAGTGCCCCAAGGTCCTTTCTTCCCAGCTCTTCCCAGCCCTGGCTCCAGACTATCAGTAAGGGGTAATCAGCCTTTTGTGTGGGGACAGGGCACTGCATATTCAGGTGTAAATGTCAGCCCCTCCCTCCCCTCCTGCCCAGAAAGAGCAACCAGAATAGAGATGAGTGCTCAAACACACCTGATCTTACTCTGCTTGCGGCTGTCTAGAGGGAATACATAAAGTGTAGTTGTCCCCCCCCCCCCGCCCCCCCTCCTAGATGTTTATTGGAGACAGCCTGCAGGCACACAGCGCTATAAGAGCCCTTTCTAAACATGGCATTTCTAAAATAGTAATGTTAAATCCAAATTTACCAGGAAAAAGGATTAATCATTATCATTCCAAAGATATGTAATAAGACACAGCTACTCCTTTCTAATTATGAATTACAGCTTAAGAGAGTATAAAGGAATTCCCAATGTTAGCCTATGAGTGGAGTAGGCATCACATTGTCAGAAAACAAATGTAGGTGTTTTCCACTACAAGGACATGTCCTACCTTTTACTTACACAGCGCCCTGCCCTATGGGCTACATAGGGCCTAGCTTAAAGGTGAGATGTGTAATAAAAGGGGAGTTTAGGGCTTCTCAAAGGGTTTTAAATGCTAAGTTGATGTGGCAGTAGAACTGCACACACAGCCTCTGCAGTGGCAGGCCTCAGACAGGTTAATGTGCTACTTATGTGGGTGGCCCAATCAGTGCTGCTGGTCCACTTGTAGCATTCAATTTACAGACCCGTATAAAGTATACTGCTTTACCAGAGACTGACAAGTAAACTAAATATGTCAAACAGGTATAAACCAATTATACTATGTTTAGAGGAGAGAGCATATTCACTTTAGCTCTGGTCAGCAGTGGTAAAGTGCTCAGAGTCCTAAAACCAATAAAAGAAATTAAGCAAAAAGAGGATAAGGAATGCAAAAGGTTTGGGTGACCCTTCATAGAAGGCCTTTTTCCAACAGGCAAGCAGAATACTAGCATGTCTATGCTGTGGGCGTAGAGTACACCTGATGGAAATTCAAAGAAGATGGCCGTTCAAAGTCAGATCGGACTGGTAAAAAAAACCATACTTGCTACGGCCCAAAGAGATACTTCCATATCTAGCCTCACAAACTAGTGTGTACGCTGTGCTGGCCAGGAGAACAAGAGGAGGTAAAATAAACTGAAAGTGGAATATAAATGGCTGCATTGCCACATTCTGAGGGGAGGCAAACATGAAAATATGTTCAAAGGCATTATTATTCTTTATCAAAAGTGAGAGGAACCATTGGCACACTTCCTTTAACATCAGTAGCAAAATGGAACAAATCCGGCATGAAGAAAGGATAAGGTTCTGTTTGTATTGACCCAAGAAGTGCAAGAACATGTTGACAAGGTATTAAGTATGTTGGTTTTGGAAGTTGGAGGCAGTCTCAGTGCTGTTCATTGTTTCATGCCCACCACAGTTACATGGTTAAACAACCAACAAAGGCTTGCAGCACAGAGAACCAGCCAGATCCATTGAAGAATCAGGTGGATTGAAGGCTTCCTAGTACTGCCGTTCCAGGCTGCAGCTGTTTACAGGAAGAGGGGCTGTAACATGATGAAATTTGTAGAGATGGGTAGTGGAGAGTCCTGAGTGGAAGGCCCCTCCAGGAGAAAGACACGGGCACACATAGTGTACTTTGGTGGCCAGACACTTACTGAACCATGCCTAGGTCCCTGGGCTCTTTATTGCTCCTTCTCCGTGCTGACCGAGCATACGCTGGGCCAGCCCATTATTCTTATGCACACAGGGTCTTCAGCGACCACCCCCTCACAACAGGTGCGAGGTGGGCTGGTCCACTTGAAGACAACATTACATTCCTCCTTTACCCAGAGAAACAAACAACTACAACTGGGTAAGCATTTCAAACTGTAAAATAATAAGCACCAGTCTCTGACGGATAAGACATTCATGGAACAGTCTTACTTGGTTCACCAGGGTTCTTTTCTTTCCAGCTTACAGGGGTCGGCAGCGGGCAACAAAGTCCTGGTACATCTGGGACGGCCGTGGATGGTGCCGCAGGTTGTACCCGCTCTGGCTGTCTCTGGCCGGATGGGTTAGAGGCGCGTCCGTCGAGTTGTCGGCTTCGGGCACCGCCTGGCTGCTTCGGCTTTCATGGCTTTGGGGTGTTCCCAGACCCGGGGTAGCTTGGCCGTCTTCTCCACTCGTGACCGGGCGGTGGTCGCTGTCTCTTCCTGGCTCATTTGGGCAGTCCGGCTCCTTGATGCTAGGCTCGCTGGGCTCTGGGAATTCTTTGAACTCATGAGCGGGTGCCTCTTGAAGAAGGATACATACCTGGTTACCCTGTCAACTCCTATAGAAGTGGTTACCATAGTGCCTTTGACTTCAGTCACTGTCCATGTATCCAGATCAAAGGGCATCCGGAACTTCCCACCTCGGTGGCGGTTCCGCACAAGCACTCGGTCGCCGACAGCAAGGGGACTATGCTCAGCCCGTCTCCTCCTGGATGCATCTTGGTTGTTCTTTGTTCGTCGGGCCATCGATTGATTCTGAGGATTAGGAGATTCTGTCCAAGCCGGGTGGTGTGGGATGGTATCCGTCACTGTTCTGCCAAAACAGAGGCGGCTCGGAGAGATGCCGGTGGTGCAGTGTGGTTTGAGGTGATATTCCCGGAGGAACTGATACAGGGCCAGCTCCAGGGGGTGACCATTTGCGATGGCTATTTGGATTGTCTTGTTTAGAGTCCGCATCAGTCGCTCCACTTCTCCGTTTCCCTGGCGATGCTTGACCCGGTGGGATGAAAGGTACACGGAGAGTTCAGTGCTGGTGAAGGGGGGCCATTGTCTGTGTGGAGTTCCCCAATGAGGCCGTGGGTTGCCATAACCATTTCCAGTTTGGGTATGATGTCAACAGCTGCTGTGGAGGATAGAATCTCAACCTCTGGGTACCGTGAGAAGTCATCCATGATTACTAACATGTACCTTCCACCTGGGAGGCTGCCGAAATCCACACTGGCTCTTTCCCACGGGAAGAGGGATCATCCTCAGTGATCACTGGCGCTGGACGGCTGGGAAGGCTGGTCACCAGACACACCGGACAGTGTTGGATGATGGACTCGACTTCTCGGTCTAAGCCTGGGAACCAGACCTTGCTCTGGAGGCGGTTCTTCGATTTCACGATCCCTTGGTGTGCTCCATGTGCTAGGAGGGCAGCTTGGTGAGTCAGGCGTTCAGGCAGGACAAGGCAAGGGCCTCTTAGGAGGCAGCCATCTGTGGAAACTGACAGTTCGTTGCGCACCTGGTATAAGGCTTAGTGTGGACTGTGCTTCTGTGGTGCGAAATGGCGTAGGATTTTGGAGTGGCTTCCAGTCCCCTGAGGAGAGTGCTCGGATGGCGATCTGTAGGCAGTCGTCGTCTTTTGTAGCCTGTACCACCTCTTCCAGGGAGATAGGGAGGGGTCTGGACTGCTCGATGATCATTCTCACATACTCCTCCGTGGCTGTGGCTTCTGCCGCTTCCGGATCGGTGACTGAGCGAGCATGTCGAGACAGCAGTCGGCTGGGTTGCGGGTGCCCGGGCTGTACTCCACCGTAAATTGGAACTCCTGAAGTTGCAACACCCACTTCTCTATTCTCGGAGGAGGGTGCGATGAAGATCCTTGGAAGAGTAGGATGAGGGGTTTGTGGTCAGTTACTACCACAAACGGATGTCCATACAGATAAATGTGGAAGTGGGGACATCCCCAAAAAATCGCAATGGCTTCCTTCTCAATTTGCGAGTAGTGCTGCTCTGTGGGCGTAAGGAGTCTACTGGCCCACTCTCCACAGGTCTGCCCCTAGACCTGTTGGGCTGGCATCCACTACTAGCTGGGATTCATGTCGGGGGTCAAAGTATGCAAGGGTGGTGTAGGCTGGGAGGGCGGCCTTCGTTCTTTGGAACGCTTCTTCTTGCTCCGCTTCCCACACCCAGGGGCTGGTGGACTTGGAGAGGTCATGCAGGGGACCAGTCAGATCCGACAGATTTTTGATGAAACGCCCGTAATACATAACCATGCCCAGGAAGCTGCGGACTCCGCACACTGACGTTGGCACGGGAGCCTTATGAATGTCCTTAACTTTGTCTGGGTCTGGACCAATGCATTTGTCGGAGAACCGGTACCCAAAGAAACTGATGTTTGCACTTCTCGCAGTGGAGGGTGAGGCCGCTGTCCTGGAGTCGGGAGAACACAGCGTGGAGGCGTTGGATATGCTCTTCCAGAGTGGGTGCATGTACGAGAATGTCGTCGCTAAAGTTTAGGACACCTCCCAGTCCTTGGAGGACATTCTTGACTATGTTTTGAAACACCTCAGCAGCACTGGAGATTCCAAAATTGAGGCGAGGGTAGCCCCAGAGCCCAGCGTGGGTGGAGAATGTCGTGATAGGACGAGAATCCGGATGGAGTGGGATTTGGTGGTATCCAGAGCGAAGGTCCATTTTTGAGAACCACTTGGAGCCAGACAATTCTCCGATAATGTCGGCCACCGTTGGGGTCAGGTGGCGTTCGCACTTGATGGCGAGGTTGGGGACTCTCATGTCCACACAAATGCGGACAGCATCGGGCAGCTTTGGCTTCTTCGCGACAACGATGGGTGACACCCAAGGGGTAGGGCCGCATACCCATTCAATGATTCCCGCTCTCTCCAGGAGATGCAATTCTGCTTCCACTTTGGGGCGAAGATGGAAAGCAATCCTCCGGTGGCGGAGGGCAACTGAGGCGACTGACCTGTCGATGTGAAGGCGAATTGCAGGGCCTCACAGGCATCCGATCCCTTCGAAAAGGTTTGCGAACCCTTGCAGCAGGTTACCCAAGTCGTTGGCATGAACTGTGAACGCAAAGTGAATCAAATTGAGGTCCTTCGCAGTCCTGCAACCTAGCAGGAATCTGGATCCTTCTTGTGAGACATACACTTTGGCTCGCTGGTGGGTGGCATCGTGGGAGAGATTGGTTTGGAATACTCCGCACAGTCTGAGCGGTTATCTGGAGCCGTAGGCGTAGACTTGCACTCTGGTGGGGTGAAGTGCCTGGGAACTCAACAGAGTTCTGTACACTCTGGCAGCCATGAGGTTAATGGTGGCTCCTGTGTCGATGAGGGCTGCGACTGCTTGGTCTGGCACTTTGACGGTGCACATGGGCGTGGCGGGCTGGGCGGCCGATAGGGTGTTCAGCATCCTGACCACCTGGACGGTGGCTACATCGGCGTCATCATCATCCATGTCACTGCTGGTCGGGCTTTCGGGGGTCGGTTAGATCGCAAGTACCCTCCGAGGTGGGCCACTCTGTCTCCTTCTCAGTGTAGACCGACACACCTTTGAAAAGTGATTCATCATCCCACAGGCACTGCAGGTCTTGCCTTGCACAGGGCAGGCACCGTCATGAGGCGATGGGCTACCGCACCACCTGCATGGGCGGCTGCCTGAAGTCTGTACGGGCGTGGAGGTCTTCTGTCGGGCAGCTCTGGGTCGTGACTCTTGGGCTTTGGTCCGAATGGCGCACACTGGTTCTGCTTTGACGAGACGGCAGGCTCTGGCTTTTGACAGCTCTTTGGAGCGGCCGAGCAACAGGATGTCCCGCATCGGCATGTTGTTCTCCGGCTGGACCCGTTTGCGCAGTTTGGAGGACGCACAGCCTTGGATGTATTGGGCACGGACTTCGTCATCCTCGTCTGGGAGGGTGCATGTGCTCGCAAGTTCCTTCAGCCTGGCGTAGAACACGCCCACAGACTCCCCCGGCGTGGGCAGGCCTGGCGGAGTAGGAACCGTTCGTAGTCGGGGCTGGCGAAGGGCTCGAAGTAGGCAGGGATGGCATCGCGCATCGTGGCGTAGTTCCTGGGTGGGCCGGCTATTCTGATTCACTTCGAGATCTTGTGGAAGTCTGCCCCGCCAAGATGGAGCTGCATGGACCGCAGCCACGGAGCCGCGATCTCAGCAGCCTCGAAAAAGTTCTCCAGGCGCTCCGCCCACTTTTTTCTGCGTGCCGCCCGGGAGGGCGGGGGTCCAGTGACGGTGAAGGGCTCCAGCGGAGGCACAGTAGTCATGGCGGCGTGTGCCGAGGCATGGTCAGACTGGGTAACAACCAGAGACAAGACAGTCCTCAGTGGGTCTCAAGGCTACGCCCAACACTGACCAGGCGTGATGTGCGCAGATCGGGGCTGCAGCAAGCAGGGCCTGGCCAGGCGTGACCGTGGGGCGTGCTCAGGACGCTGTGTGGGGGCGCCATGTGGTTGAAGCCCTGCAGGCATGAGGCAGGACTAGGCTGTATCACAGACGGCGTGGAGGGGTGGGCTCCTGCTGTCCCGGCACCACGTGGCTCCAGCAGCCAGATTGAAGCTCTCTGGGGGGTCATGACCTGAGCAGGGGGGCCAACAGAGTCCATTCAGGGCGTGTGCAGCACTGGTGGGTTTTCCAAAGACTGTGTACACGTGAACGCACTCACCGGCTCAATGCAGGCAGGTGGGAGGGCCGGGGCACCGTCGGGGCCGAAGGCGTGCGCGTGCGCGTGCATGTGTGGCCGGCCTTTACCGGAGCAGAGGCAGCCACAGGCCGCACACAGCTGTGCGCCGCACCGGGGCAAAGTTGGCGATCCTCGGCAGCGGGTCTGACTGGCACCAGGAACAAGGTGAGGAGCACGGTCGCTGCAGCAGGCCCCAGTCAGGAGTGACACGGATCCACGTGCGCAGGAGTGAGCGCACCGGGGAAAAGGTATGCCGCTCGGGAGGCGCGTCAGGGGCGCTCCCATGGAGATTGTGCCGGTGGCAGGCACTGGTACAGCAGCGAGGATCGGCGGGGTGGCGAGACCACCTCATCGCCATTGTAGAGTCCTGGGTGGAAGGCCTCAACAAGAAAAAGACACGGGCACACGTAGCGTATTTTGGTGGCCAGACACTTACTGAACCACGCCCAGGTCATTGGGCTCTTTATTGCTCCTTCTCCATGCTGGCCGAGCGTACGCTGGGCCAGCCCATTATTCTTACGCACACAGGGTCTTCAGCGACCACCCACTCACAACAGGTGGGAGGTGGGCCGGTCCACTTGAAGACAACATTACAGGTAGCACCAACAGGTGCACCATGAGGGCAAATGAGTACGATTGAGTTGGGTGGAGTTGGGTAACAATAAACATCTGTTATTCAGCGCCAAAATGCTCTTGGGTGAACATGTGCTTTACAAATACACATTATGTTATGTTACTATTGGACACAGGAGCAGGATCACAGTGGGTTTAAAGTAGCATCAGTCTGTGCAGCAGATGCGGAACCTCCTCAGCAGGCAGGAGTGGATGAAGAAACTGATTGGCTAAAAGGGCCAGAATCCTTACAGTGCATTGTAAGGATCCAGACAGGCAATTCCTGGCACTTCACAGGGGATGTTCGTGATGAACAGGATTTCCACGTGAATGCATTTGCCATGCTGCAAGTCATGGCAAGTTTTATTTGGACATTTGGGCAGTGTACCTTGTACATTAGAATGGAAGCTGTTGATACAGTGAATTAGTTGTTTTCATTATTACAAAAATACATCTCCATCAAGTAAAGCTGGAGACATTGGAGGGATAGATGGAAGCACCATGGGATGCCCATAATAATCTCAAATAGACTCAACATAGGTTTTTTGTTAGGAGTGGCTCGGATTGGCCAGAGTGCCAAAGGTAAAGCATCAGGTCACTTGAAATCTTTTCACTAGAAATCTTAGCTATCTTGTTCTTTAATGTGCCATTGGACCTTTGTACTCTCACAGAGGACCCAGCGTGAAAAACAGAGTGAATACATTCCTTGATATCTAAAGCTTTGAACCTTTCTTAAACTACAAATGGCACAAACTAGGTACACTTTTCACTCCCTATCCAAAGTGGAACCCTGAACCAGGGAATGAAACCCTTCAACACTATGTTGGCATCAACTCGGACAAAAGAGTACGTTTAAACTCACAATCCATCCAGAGAACATGCTCACTAAAGCTAGAACATACACATAAATGCATCATTGTGGCACTTGTTTATAGGAAATCATGTTGAAGGTGAATGAAAGGACTCCATGGATGTCTATGGGCAGTGGTGGTCGTTTAAAAACCCTTCTTAATACTGTGGCTGTGGCATTAGCAAGTCGCACATGAATGGACAAAATCTTTCAAAGAAGGCACGAGGAGTACGGTAGCATGAGACACATGCAAGGAAACTTCAGAGTTTGAAGACAGAGAAGCCTTTTAGCAACTTCAGATGACTGATGGGAGGCTCATTAACAATAGCAATTTTATAAGGCAGTTGAACAGTGTTAGACCTGTCTGGATTTTTTTGCGTAGTCCCTCCCAATTATTATTTATTTTGTCCCCTTTTTGCCCCTCATACCCTTAATAATTTTTGTGTCTACTACTTTTTATAGGTGTTGGCCATGGGGATAGGTGTTCTTTTTCCCCTCATGGTTTTTCCCCTCAGGCCCAGAGGCCTGTTCTGTCAGGAAACTGCAGTAATTCACAAAATGGTGGGCCTTAACTGTTTTCAACTGCCACATCCTAGACTGCCCCATAGGATAACCTTAGGCCTTCCAGAACGTTCTGGACCCTACTAGACCCTGGGTGGATTGCCTATAAAAGGACAAAGGTCAGGAAGCCATTTTGTGTTGACCAGAGAGTGGAGGAGTGAGGCAGTGGTGAGAGGAGGAGGACGCACTGGGAGCAGTTAGTTTGTCCTTATGACAGACAGCCACTACAGGGAGACGTTCCCCCTTCAACCCCTGACCAATCCCTCCCAACCGCCTTCTTCTACTGCCAAGATCGATCTATCTGCGGTGGAAGCCCCCCCCCCTTCTAATCCCTGGCCTTATTGATCCCTGTCGGGACGCTCCTGCTGTGAGACTTCACCCTATTCCCCCATTGGCGGAGCTTTGCCTACCAGCGTTGTAGAGGAAGTGAATCCAGGCCGGGTGCGGTATTTCCCTGCAGCTGTGAGGGGGAGGCGAGTGTCTGCCAAGCCTTCGTGGCCTGGGGAAGTGAGCGTTCCGCACTGTCAGCGCCTTCTGTGGAGCCAGGTGAGAGGAGAGACTGTGGGCAAAGGAGCGGTGATAGGCGGCGCCAGGCGGGAACACTAGTCCCTCGCGCCCGCGCTGCCCCGCTCCGTGACTGAGAAGGCAGAGCCGGTGACGCGAGGCCTGCGGGAGGCGGGGCCGTGAGAGGAGGTGTCTCAGAGGCGAGTCGCCTCAGTGTACAAGCGGCCTGAAACGTGTGTTAGAAGCGTCAGGGAGACGCGCAAGCCCCTGTATAGCGTCTCAACAGGAAGCGGAGCGTCAGGGAAACGCGCAGGCTCCTGTGTAGCGTCTCGGCAGGAAACGGAGCGCTGCTCTTCTGCCCTCGTTCTTTGACGCTAAGGGAGCCCTCGCCTAGCGCTGTGACGAGGTAGCGTGGCTGCACTGAGGGGACCGGCAGGGAAAGCAAGCCGCCCTCCAGGAGCTCCTCATTCGAACCTTTGTTCCTCTCCTCCCCCAGCAGTACTGTTCAGTGAGGAAAGGAGATTACAAATGAAGTAAGGAGAGCGGGGGTGTGGGAAAACAAAGAGCAGGGAGCCTCTTTTGCCAACAGAGAGTCCTGGAGACAGTAGGGGATTTCCCAAACCTTCGCAATTGTCATCAGGGATTACAGGCAGACAGGAATCTAAAGAGCCTGATAAAGAGGTATCAGAGGAGTGATCCTAGCCATCCTACTGGGTGTCATCTGGGGTTGATTGCCTGGAAGAAACCTATCTGACCTCGCCAGACTGTCCCTAGAATAACTGTGATTATTGATCTTCCCCACTTAAGCCAATGGATTTATGACTGTAACCTCTTTTACCATAAAGTGTGTGAGACAGGGGGTTATATGTGGAGGAAGTTATAGGGGATTTCTTCAGTGATCAATTGACCTGCTTCTCCCCTTTATTTGAATTGTAATGTTATGAAATTGTAGCACATAGAAGGTCTATTGTGACTCCTCCTGAAATTGAAAATGTACTGAAGTGAACTGTGATGCTAGTAATGTATTAATTTGGTAATCTGGAAAGTAATAACATTTATTCTCAAAATAAGCTGTAAAATACTAAACTGCATTTTTGAACCAGAGAACAGAATATATATTATTTTTATAAAGCAGTACTTATTTTCCTATACTTTGGTGTAGTGTTGTTTTTGAGTGCTATTGCGTGGATTTACTATTGGGTAGTTTGCAACCTTTGCACTGTGCCTCTAGAATTGCATGCCTTACCCCTAGGCCAGGCTACCCTAGGTGACCTGACATCCCAGGTTCCAACATTTGGTGCCTAGCGGTGGGATTCTGACTTGGTTGCAGCTACTCATTAGTAATTCAACGCAATACACTGACCTACACCAGGAGTTTTCTCCTTGCGGCCCTCCTAATTTGACTTTTGTTTTTTCAAAATTTATTTCTGGTGGTGGGTGGAGGTTAACCTCAGGTCACTTCTTGGTTTCCTCCTGTGTGTGGATTTTATTCCATAGTGAAAGATGGAATTGAATTTTAAAGAGCTAGAAGCCAATACTGTGGCCCAACTCAGAGAATGGTGTCAGCAACAAGGGGTATTCTTTAACAAAGGTGCCAAGAAAGGCGAGTTGCTGACAAGCATAAGGGCATGGGTGGAAGCTCATTTAAGGGAGGAACCAGAAACTGAAGAGAGTGACGGGGACACTGTCCTTGAGACTGCAATGTTGAACCAACCTGGGAGGGGGAATCTGCTGACAGGTCCCAGGACACCTTCGAGGGCGAGCAGCAGCGTCTCAGACAGGGGTTTAACTGACGCCGAGCTAGAAGATAGGAGGGAGGAGAGGAGAATGAAGTTGGAATTAGCTAGGATGGAGATGGAAAGGGAGGAAAGGAGGTTAGCCCATGAGCGAACCATCAAAGAGATGGACCTACAAGCCTTAATACAAAGGCCTCCCAATCCAGATAATGGTGGCAGCGAAAATAAAGTGAACACCAGGGAACCCAGACCCTATTTACCCAAAGATATCATCGCTAGTTACACCCCAGGCGATGACATTGCCAAATGGCTGGCCGCCTACGAAGTTTCTTTAAGGGCTCACGGGATCTTAGAAACTCACTGGGGAGGTGGGCTGTATAAATACATGCCACCTGCTGGCAGAGACACCTTGTTGGCTCTGGAGCAGGATGAGCAAACCCACTACCCTACAATGAAGGTGGCACTGGTGAAGAAGTTTGGACTTACCCCTGAGAGATACAGACAGAAATTCAGGGGAAGTCACAAACTGAGTACCCAGAATTGGGTAGACTTTTTAGACTACGCCAAGAAAGCTTTGGAGGGTTGGGTCAAGGGCAGCGAGGTGAAAGATTATGAGGGGCTGTACAATCTATTTTTGAAAGAACACCTCCTCGAGAAATGTTTTCCCGAGTTGCGCCAACACCTAGTGGACAGCAAGCTGACCGATCCCCGGAAGCTTGCAGAGGAGGCGGACACTTGGGCAAGTACCCGGGTGTCCTCAAAGGGGACTGGAGGGGATTCTCAAAAAGCCGGACAGGGCGCCCCCCAGAAGAAGGTAAGGGAGCAGGTTTCACCCCTAGGGCAAACCCGCCCAGAAACCCTAATCCTGGCCAAAGCCAGCAGCCAAGGGTTCTCCACTGTTTTGAATGTGGTGGTGTTGGACATTATAAGGGAGATGTCAGATGCCCAAAGAGACCACCCCCTCCCACCGGAGGAAAGTCACCGGGAGTAGCTAGTGTAGCGCTCGGGGAGGAGTTGCCCTTAGATAAGGGGGGTGAGTGGGCGGGTGTCACCTTAGTGTCCCTGGGAGAGCGGGAGATGGTTCCAAAGATCCAGGTGCCCCCAAATACTACAAAGTATGGGCAATGGGTTACCATCAATGGCCAAAGAGGGGAGGCTCTGAGAGATACAGGAGCCAGTATGACTATGGTGAGAAGTCAACTGGTGTCTCCAGAGCAGGTTGTTCCTAATGTACTCCACCCCGCCGCGATGGCTGACGGCAGAATGGGCCACTATCCAGTGGCTGAGGTTCCCTTTGAGTGGGAGGGGGTTGCAGGTTCACTTCGAGTTGCCGTAAGCCCTGCCGTGCCAGTTGATTGTCTGTTGGGGAATGACATGGAGCACAACACTTGGAGAGAGGTGGAATACCGGACGCATTCTGCGATGCTGGGTACACCTGACTGGGCCTGTGTAAGCACACGGTCTGCGACTGCCCGGAGAGGGAGTTCGCCTGGGTTGGAGCCTGGAACAATGGCCCAACCCGCTGCTAAAAAGGGACAGACCCGGAGACAGGGAGAGCCTGCTCCGGCTTCCACATCCCCTGAGACAGATCGGCCACCTGCGGTGGTGGACCAGGAGTCCGTGGGGGGGGAAGTAGACTCTCTGGAGGATTTACCCATCCCTGCTGAGTGGCATGTGGAGGGAGGTCCTACAAGAGAGGAATTCTGTAAGGGGCAGAGGGAGTGCCCCACCCTTGAGGGACTGAGGCGACAGGCTGAAGCCCAAGCAGCAGGTGATGTTACGGGACACTACCATCTTTACTGGGAGGATGGACTCCTTTACAGTGAACCCAAGGTACCCTTACCTGGCTCATCAAGGGCCTTGGTGGTCCCGCAGCAATACCGAGCCTTTCTGCTGGAATTGGCTCATGCGATACCACTGGCAGGACACTTAGGCCAGGACAAGACCTTTGCACGGCTTGTCCTCCACTTTTACTGGCCTCAGATGAAAGTGGCGTCCAACACATACTGTCGGACATGTGTATCCTGCCAGGCCAGTGGGAAAACAGGGGTGAAGCTAAAGGCTCCCCTGGAACCACTTCCAGTCGTTAGCACCCCCTTTGAAAGGGTGGGCATCGACATTGTAGGGCCATTGGATCCACCAACAACAGCTGGTCACAGGTTTATCCTGGTTCTGGTGGATCATGCCACACGGTACCCAGAGGCCATCCCTCTGAGGACTGTTACTGCACCTGTGGTGGCTAGGGCCCTGATGGGAATCTTTACCCGTGTAGGATTCCCCAAGGAGGTTGTGTCCGACAGGGGGACCAACTTCCTGTCAGCCTACATGCGGACAATGTGGAAGGAGTGTGGAGTGACCTACCGGTTCACCACTCCTTATCACCCCCAGTCAAATGGACTGGTTGAGAGGTTTAATAAGACCCTGAAGGGCATGATAAGAAGTCTGCCGGAGAGCTTACGGAGGAAGTGGGACGTCCTCTTGCCTTGCTTGCTGTTCTCTTACAGAGAGTTGCCGCAGAAGGGAGTGGGCTTCAGCCCTTTTGAATTGTTGTATGGGCACCCTGTGCGTGGGCCTCTCAGCCTGGTGAAGGATGGATGGGAGAAGTGTCCCAGAAAACCTCCCCAGGATGTGGTGAGCTACATGCTAGCCTTCAGAAGCCAGATGGCCAAGTTGTGGAAGCAGGCTTCTGACAACTTGGAGGCCAGTCAGGCAGTAATGAAGGAATGGTACGACCAAAATGCTCACCCGGTGGAGTTGGAGCCTGGCCAGAAAGTATGGGTGATGGAACCTGGAGAGCTAAGTGCCCTTCAAGATCGTTGGACAGGCCCATTTGAGGTGTTGGAGAAGAAGGGTAAGGCCACTTACTTGGTGGATCTTAAGACCCCGCGACAGCCCCTACGGGTGCTGCATGCCAATCGCCTCAAACCCCACCATGAGAGGCCAGAGGTCATCCTGATGTTGGTGACTGATGGTGCTGAGGAAGCAGAAAGCGAGCCTCTCCCAGATCTCTTTTCATGCCAAGAGAAGGATGGGTCGGTGGAGGGAGTGATTCTCTCCCCATCCCTAACTCCTGAGCAACGAGAGGATTGCCGCCAGGTATTGGAGCAGTACTCTTCGCTGTTCTCCCTTGTCCCGGGAAGAACCCACCTGTGTACCCATGATGTGGACACAGGAGACAGCCCCCCAGTGAAGTCCAAGACCTACAGGCTGTCGGACAAGGTGAAGGCTAGCATCCATGGCGAGGTTGCCAAGATGCTGGAGCTAGGAGTGATAGAACCTTCCAACAGCCCTTGGTCCAGTCCGGTGGTGCTAGTGCCAAAAGCCGCCCCACCGGGCACCACACCAGAACTGAGGTTCTGTGTGGATTACCGAGGACTGAACTCAGTTACAAAGACTGATGCTCATCCAATCCCTAGGGCGGATGAGTTAATTGACCGGCTAGGAGCTGCCCAATACCTAAGTACCTTTGACCTCACTTCAGGGTACTGGCAGATCTCTTTGACAGATGGAGCAAAGGAAAGGTCAGCCTTCTCCACGCCTGAGGGACACTTCCAGTTCTGTGTAATGCCCTTTGGGCTCAAGAACGCCCCTGCCACATTTCAGCGGCTGGTGAACCAGGTCCTCTCTGGAATGGAGAGTTTCTCTGCTGCCTACCTGGATGACATTGCTGTCTTCAGTAGCAGTTGGGAGGACCATTTGCAACATTTGCAAGCAGTTCTCCAGGCCCTGAAAAAGGCTGGATTGACAATCAAGGCCAGCAAATGCCAGATTGGGCAGGGGTCGGTTGTGTACCTTGGACACTTGGTGGGTAGGGGGTCAGTGCAGCCCCTGCAGGCAAAGATTGAGGCAATCATGGTCTGGGAACCCCCCAAGACACAGACTGAGGTCCGAGCTTTCCTGGGCCTCACAGGTTACTACCGTCGCTTTGTGAAGGGGTATGGCACTATTGTAGCGCCCCTCACAGAGCTCACCTCAAAGAAACAACCTCGACGGGTAGTTTGGACGAGGGCTTGTCAGCAAGCCTTCGAAAAGTTGAAGCAGGCCATGTGTGTAGCACCGGTCCTGAAGGCTCCCGATTTCTCCAAGGAGTTCATTGTCCAAACAGATGCATCCGAACATGGCATTGGGGCAGTGTTATCGCAACTAAATGAAGAGGGCCTGGATCAGCCTGTAGTCTTCTTATCCAGGAGATTGCTTCCCCGGGAACAGAAGTGGAGTGCAATTGAGAGGGAAGCTTTTGCGGTGGTGTGGGCTCTGAAAAAGCTGCGGCCATACCTCTTTGGCTCGCACTTCCTAGTTCAGACTGACCACCGACCCCTTCGTTGGCTGATGCAAATGAAGGGGGAAAATCCCAAGCTGTTGAGGTGGTCCATCTCCCTACAGGGAATGGACTTCCGGGTGGAACATCGGCCTGGAGTGGACCACGCCAATGCAGACGGTCTCTCCAGGTATTTCCGCCTTAGTGATGAGGACTCCCAAGGGGTTGGGTAGTTCTCCCCACTTTCAGCTGGGGGGGACGCGTGTTAGACCTGTCTGGATTTTTTGCGTAGTCCCTCCCAATTATTATTTATTTTGTCCCCTTTTTGCCCCTCATACCCTTAATAATTTTTGTGTCTACTACTTTTTATAGGTGTTGGCCATGGGGATAGGTGTTCTTTTTCCCCTCATGGTTTTTCCCCTCAGGCCCAGAGGCCTGTTCTGTCAGGAAACTGCAGTAATTCACAAAATGGTGGGCCTTAACTGTTTTCAACTGCCACATCCTAGACTGCCCCATAGGATAACCTTAGGCCTTCCAGAACGTTCTGGACCCTACTAGACCCTGGGTGGATTGCCTATAAAAGGACAAAGGTCAGGAAGCCATTTTGTGTTGACCAGAGAGTGGAGGAGTGAGGCAGTGGTGAGAGGAGGAGGACGCACTGGGAGCAGTTAGTTTGTCCTTGTGACAGACAGCCACTACAGGGAGACGTTCCCCCTTCAACCCCTGACCAATCCCTCCCAACCGCCTTCTTCTACTGCCAAGATCGATCTATCTGCGGTGGAAGCCCCCCCCCTTCTAATCCCTGGCCTTATTGATCCCTGTCGGGACGCTCCTGCTGTGAGACTTCACCCTATTCCCCCATTGGCGGAGCTTTGCCTACCAGCGTTGTAGAGGAAGTGAATCCAGGCCGGGTGCGGTATTTCCCTGCAGCTGTGAGGGGGAGGCGAGTGTCTGCCAAGCCTTCGTGGCCTGGGGAAGTGAGCGTTCCGCACTGTCAGCGCCTTCTGTGGAGCCAGGTGAGAGGAGAGACTGTGGGCAAAGGAGCGGTGACAGGCGGCGCCAGGCGGGAACACTAGTCCCTCGCGCCCGCGCTGCCCCGCTCCGTGACTGAGAAGGCAGAGCCGGTGACGCGAGGCCTGCGGGAGGCGGGGCCGTGAGAGGAGGTGTCTCAGAGGCGAGTCGCCTCAGTGTACAAGCGGCCTGAAACGTGTGTTAGAAGCGTCAGGGAGACGCGTAAGCCCCTGTATAGCGTCTCAACAGGAAGCAGAGCGTCAGGGAAACGCGCAGGCTCCTGTGTAGCGTCTCGGCAGGAAACGGAGCGCTGCTCTTCTGCCCTCGTTCTTTGACGCTAAGGGAGCCCTTGCCTAGCGCTGTGACGAGGTAGCGTGGCTGCACTGAGGGGACCGGCAGGGAAAGCAAGCCGCCCTCCAGGAGCTCCTCATTCGAACCTTTGTTCCTCTCCTCCCCCCAGTAGTACTGTTCAGTGAGGAAAGGAGATTACCAACGAAGTAAGGAGAGCGGGGGTGTGGGAAAACAAAGAGCAGGGAGCCTCTTTTGCCAACAGAGAGTCTGGAGACAGTAGGGGATTTCCCAAACCTTCGCAATTGTCATCAGGGATTACAGGCAGACAGGAATCTAAAGAGCCTGATAAAGAGGTATCAGAGGAGTGATCCTAGCCATCCTACTGGGTGTCATCTGGGGTTGATTGCCTGGAAGAAACCTATCTGACCTCGCCAGACTGTCCCTAGAATAACTGTGATTATTGATCTTCCCCACTTAAGCCAATGGATTTATGACTGTAACCTCTTTTACCATAAAGTGTGTGAGACAGGGGGTTATATGTGGAGGAAGTTATAGGGGATTTCTTCAGTGATCAATTGACCTGCTTCTCCCCTTTATTTGAATTGTAATGTTATGAAATTGTAGCACATAGAAGGTCTATTGTGACTCCTCCTGAAATTGAAAATGTACTGAAGTGAACTGTGATGCTAGTAATGTATTAATTTGGTAATCTGGAAAGTAATAACATTTATTCTCAAAATAAGCTGTAAAATACTAAACTGCATTTTTGAACCAGAGAACAGAATATATATTATTTTTATAAAGCAGTACTTATTTTCCTATACTTTGGTGTAGTGTTGTTTTTGAGTGCTATTGCGTGGATTTACTATTGGGTAGTTTGCAACCTTTGCACTGTGCCTCTAGAATTGCATGCCTTACCCCTAGGCCAGGCTACCCTAGGTGACCTGACATCCCAGGTTCCAACAAACAGCATCAAGTAAACCCCTTATATAGGATCCATTTTAAATACCAACACCGTTGGAGGTGAGAAATCCCCAAAGCCCAATTTTGTGGGCAACCCCAAAGCATACTCTGAATGAGTAAAAATTTTACAATTTTCTGAACAGATAATATATAGGTTCACGTTACAGCAATCATTTGAGCCAGAACATAAAGCACAGCCTGCAAACAAGAGTACCTTTTTAATTCCTGGGATATAAAATATCAACATAATACACAACGTCACAGTTTGGAAAAGGACATCAATGAAATCAACAAGAGCCTTAGTTTCTTGGAATGTGATAAGGCTTTAGTTCGCCATCAAGGGTAGCGGGGAAAAGAGAGGCTGTGTCACCAAAGGTTAGTGAACAAGTGTAATAAGCAAAGCTGACAATAACAGTACTTTGTTCCTTCAAAATTTGACCTAGAAAGACGTTGGGTTTTACTAAGCAGCAGCAATTCAGCCTTAGAATGAGGTTCAGCATCAATGATTTGGGATCACACAATGTTTTCTGAAGTTTTGACTAAATAGGCAGCCGCAGCCACCACAAGGCACCAGAGCTGCAAAGGAATAGCAGGCAGTTTCTTTTTATGCTCATAATCCTGAGCCAGAAAAACCAAAGCTAAAATCTGTATCTGATTCATGGCACTGCTGTGTGAAATGTTGGTAGTAGTCAGGTAAACCTAATACTGGTCAAGAAGGCAATTCTTATTTCAAAGACATAAATGCTTGTTCTGCCTCCCTGGACCAATGCAAAGGTTCACCAGTATTTTTTCATATGTAATCATGTAACAGTTTGACAATAAAGGCATTACCCAAAACTCACTGTTGACAGTAGCCTGCCATTCCCAAAAGAGTGCATACCTGGGAGACAGTGATAGGTCTGTGCATCTTACAGATAACCTTGATGTGGTCTACAGACAGGTGTTACTTGTTACCAATGTATTGTGAAGTAAGTAATGAACACAAGTTTAGCAAATTTCTTTAGAAACTATGGGCCCCTTCTTAGTTAATTCAGTAACGTAGTGGTTATTAACCTGTGATCCGTGGACCCTTGGATATCCATGAAGCCTACTCAGGCTTTCCAAGGCTGCTTAGAAATTTAAATCATATTACAAGATTGTACAATTGAAAACTTTTAATTTGTTCGATAAATAAGAAGGAATTTGAAATTGGAGGCTAAAAATTATGGCCCTCATTAGGATAGCAATTTTTCCGCATCCTCCGGGCCGGCGGCAGAGTCCGCCGGCCCGGAGGATGCGGAAAAACCGCTGCGGAGCCTTCACAGACCCCCCGCCAGATTAGGATGGCTGGGGGATCAGGAAGACCGTCCGCAGCTTTTCCGCCGCGGTCGCTTTCCGACCGCGGCGGAAAAGCTCTAACATGTCTGGCGGTGTCTATCAGACACCGCCAGGCATATTAGGATGTCAGCATTTCTATGCCTTTCCACAGCGGCATTCCCACCGTGAAAAGGCATACAGACTTTTGTTTGGGGGCCCGTTGCGGGCCCCCAGGGGTGAAGGGGGGGTGGGGGGTGCACATGGGGGGTACCTATGGTACCCCCCTGCATTTGCGTGCACGAAGCGGCAGGCACCTCGAGGTGCCTGCCGCTTTGTGCATGCAAATGCACTGCTTTCATTTTTAACCTTGCGGCGGGTGCTGCTTGAAGCAGCACCCACCGCAATGTTAAAAATACAGGATGTGACCGCCAGGGTGGCGGTCACATCCTAATTGCACAGGAGGGACCGCCGCTGCCCCTGCGGACGGTCCCTCCTACTCCGGGGTGGCGGACGGACGCAGGTCCGTCCGCCATCCTAATCGACCCCTAAGTTAGTATTCTCAGATTGATTTGTAGGAGCAGTGCAAATGCATCAAACAGAATATAGTATGGACAATGAGTAGCCTTAATTTATTTATCTATTTGTATAGCGCAACTAAAGCCCTAGGAGTCTAGGTGTTTGTCATCCAACATCCAACCAGCCATGAGGTAAAAAAGTGCTGAAGTATTAAACATTTTTAAATATAGCAGTAGTTGTGCATTAAAAAGCCAGGTCTTCAGACCCTTCCTGAATAAGATCAGGTCAGATGAGTTTTTAAGTGTGTATGGCAGCTGATTCCACAATCTGGCAGTGATATTTAAAAAGCTTTTGCCAACCCAGTTAGAAAGTTGTGATTTGGGGACCTCCACCAACATATGTGTTTTCTGCAGGTCCAGTGGTGTGAAAGGGAACATTTTCCTCAGGACCGTCAGAGAATAGCAGGTAGCTGAGGGAATCACATCCACATGGTGGGAAAAGGACAGGGTGGTGTCAAAGATGACTCCCAGATGTTTTGCCTTGGTGGCTGGAATAGGTAGAGGGTCTAATTCCATGGGCCACCAGTCCGAAGACCAGAGGGAAACATCTCTACCAAAAAGAAGACCCTCCGTTTTATTTGAGTTCAACTTAAGACAGTTCTTTGACATTCATCTACTCACCTGTCTCATACAGGTGTGAAAGTTATAGACTGTGTATCGGGAGTCATCTGAAATGGACACTATATTTCTGGTTGTCATCAGCATATGACACCATAGCAAAAGCATAGGATTTGATAAGCCTGGCCAGGGGGACCACATAAAGATTAAAAAGAGTGGGGCTCAAGGGCGAGCCCTGTGGAACCCCACACGAAAGAGTGAAACTCTGGAAGCTAAGGCCATCCATCTCCACAAATTGTTCCCGGTCCGAGAGGAAGGTAATAAACAGCGATAGGGGGGCACCAGCAATGCCTATTTCTTGGAGGCGGTGTAATAGGAGGCTATGATCCATCGTATCGAACGCTGCCGAAAGATCCAGTAGGATCAGTGCCGTCATGCCTCCCTTATCCACGAATGCAAAAATAACAGTTGATGGACAGAATGCAGAACAATGTCATACACTCACCCGAGTACAGAGATCTGGGCCTAAATCCATCATTTTTTTGCTCACCATGCCATTCCAGTTTGAACCCACCCATATGCAAATCAGTCTTGACCCTGTGCCCCATGGGAACAGTCCAGACCGAACTGACAAGCCAGGTTCTCCCTGGACTGGAAACAAGTATCCTAGGACCGGTTTCGGGCTTTCAGCCCTCATCAGCCAGGATAGCTTGGTTACAGTGGCATGGAGAGCACGGGACTCACATCTGAGCATACCCGTCCCACTCGGGGTGACAAATGCAAAAACAACAGTTGATGGACAGAATGCAGAACAATGTCATACATTCACCCCAGTACAGAAATCTGGGCCTAAATCCATCGTTTTCTGCTCACCATGCCATTCCAGTTTGAACCCAGCCATATGCAAATCAGTCTTGACCCTGTGCCCCATGGGAACAGTCCAGCCCGAACTGCAAAGCCAGGTCCTCCCTAGACTGGCAACAAGTATCCTAGCACCGGCTTTGGGCTTTCAGCCCTCATCAGACAGGATAGCTTGATTCCAGTGGCATGGAGAGCACGGGACTCATGTCTGAGCATACCCGACCCTCTCGGGGTGACAAATGCAAAAACAACAGTTGATGGACAGAATGCAGAACAATGTCATACATTCACCCCAGTACAGAGATCTGAGCCTTAATCCATTTTGCTCACCATGCCATTCCAGTTTCAACCCAGCCATATGCAAATCAGTCTTGACCCTGTGCCCCATGGGAACAGTCCAGCCCGAACTGCCAAGCCAGGTCCTCCCTGGACTGGAAACAAGCATCCTAGGACTGGTTACGGGCTTTCAGCCCTCATCAGCCAGGATAGCTTGATTCCTGTGGCATGGAGAGCACGGGACTCACATCTGAGCTTACCCGTCCCACTCGGGGTGACAAATGCAAAAACAACAGTTGATGGACAGAATGCAGAACAATGTCATACATTCACCCCAGTTCAGAGGACCAGTTTCGGGCTTTCAGCCCTCATCAGCCAGGATAGCTTTGGTTTTGCTTTGTTCGCCCTAAGTTGGCAGGGTATGCCCAGACATGGGTCCCTTGCTCACTTTGCCACTGGATTAGAGCTAGCCTGGCTGATGACGGCTGTTGAGCCAGAAATCAGTCCCAGGATGCTTGTTTCTGGTCCAGGGAAGACATGGCTTGGCAGTTCGGGTTGGACTGTTCCCATGAGGCACAGGGTCAGACTGATTTGCATATGGCCATGTCTGAACTGGGGTGGCGGAGCGTGCTAAAGAATGATGACTGAGGGTGAGTGCTTGCATTGTTGAACACTCCGTCCATCATCCCCTTTGGTTTCCCTTATCTACAGAGCGCCTAATTTCTTCTGACACCATGATCAGTGCAAGCTCGTTGCTATGTCCACTTCGGAAACCATATTGAGATGGATCCAGAAGGTCATTGCTAAGGATAAATGAAGTTATTTCTTGGTTTATATATTTTTCAAGAAGTTTTGCTGGTAGTGGCAGGCGAGCAATGAAACGATAATTGCTTGGGTCTGCTTTATCCAAGTTGTTTTTTTTATAGTGTTAGAATTTAGGTATTTTTAAATTTTTTAGGGAAAATACCAGTTTATGAACAGGAAATATCTCTGTAAGATGGCAGGCTACTGGCTTAATCGCAGCGTATAATATTAGGAGCACATGGGTCCAACGGTGAACTGGATTTGGCGGCAGAAAGAAGTTTGATGTACTGCTTGTGCGTTATAGGTGGAAACTCGGAAAGATGTGCAGAGTCAGGGCTGCTGGAGTTATTACGAGCATAGAGATCCAAACTTCCTGCATCATAAGTTGGACCCAGAGGATCAGAGATAGAGGAAACACTAGCGTACTGTACCTCCCCTCTACCCACATTACAGAGTGCTGACTGTGTGATCGTATCAGTTCCAGATTGCGCTTTAAACTTGTCGTAAATACAGCAAACCTTACTGCAGATGGTGAAAGCCAAGGTATCGCAACAGGCTTGATCCGGTGTATTATCTTTGTGAACTTCCACTTGGCTGATTTTTTGGACTGTAGCAAACAGTTCTTTAGAATTATTCTTAGCTTTTTCAATTTTTTCTGAAAGGTACTTGATTTTTGCGGTGTGGATCGTTCCTTTGTACTGGGTTAGTAATTCCCTATAGCGCTCTTTTTCCTTTGTATCATACTTATGTATCCAGTGCCGACCCAATCCAATTGTGGTATTTTAAAGCTGCTCTCTCTGGATCTAGGGGTACGGGAGGTCTGCTCAGGCTAAGTTGAGTATTAAACTCAGTTTTGTCCAGGTGGTGCCATAGGAAGCGCCTGTCGCTGCTAATAAGTGGTGGCCTATTATCAACAGTAGGAGGCAGTGTCCAGAAGGTGGCCAGCTCTATGGGTAGGACCTTCAATCAGCTGTGCCAAACCTACACTTTAGAAGGTCGAGTCTTTATCCTGTTGGTTATCTAAATGAAAATTTAGGTGACCGAGAATGGTATAGTCCTGGAAACTGACTTTGTGTTCGAGTAACTGCCCCAGGGTTTGTAGAAATTTAACCCTGGGCCCAGGGGGGCGATAGATCAACATTCCATTAAAGGAGTATGTGTGATTAATAGCTATTTGAAAGGAAAGTACTTCACAAATTGCTCCTGTAGAAATCTCATTAAAGGAGGCTTTCATGATGTTCCTATAAACAATCGCTAGCCCACCCCCTTTTTTTCCTCTGTGATCTTTTTTAGTGACGGAGAAGCCTGGCGGAACAGCCACCACCAGGCCCTGAAGTCTCATCTACCCAAGCTTCTACGACAAACAAAATGTTGAGCTTCTGCTCTTCAACAAAGTTAGCAAATTAAAACTTATGTTTGACAAGCGACCGTGCGTTGATTAGAGCACACTAAAGCCTTGACTGGGCCTTGTGAGGAAATACAGTGTGTGTGCTTTGATGTTAGAGAGCTTTAAATTACATATATGGCATTTCTGAGTGTCTGAGCTTTTTACACGTTTGAGAACTGGACCTAAGCAGCCTCGGGATAGTGATAGACAGAGCCAGCAGATTGTCTCGGGAGTACGTATACATACTTACAGGCAGGATCTTAACAAAACCATCAGTGTGGCTGGCACTGAGAGCAGGCCGAGCATGGACAGGTGCAGACGGGCTTACATTTGGCGCGCCCTCTAAGTGCGTCCCCTACGTGTCCGTGCCAGGGCAGATTAAATAGTGATGCAGGCTCTGACTGCGTTTGAGAGGCTAGACCGTCAAAATGGCGGCCATCGATGAAGCTGTCACCCTCTTCCCGCTCGACTCTCCACATAAACGGCAGCAATGCACTGTGGCGGAATTGCCGGGAAAGGTAAATGAGTTCAAATAGGAATTAAATCCAGTTCTAAAAAATATGGGCTAAATTCTAAAGTGCGAGCAGAGTAATTAGTGCAAATATATCAGAGAAGCAGGAAGACTATAAACATAGAACGAGTTAAAAAAACACAATAAAACCTTGTGAGTGGCTGGAGATACGGGTACATAAAGTATCCTTTAGGTAGCTGTTGTTGGCTGCGCGTCCGGGCAGATTAAATAGTGAGGCAGGCTCTAACTGCATTTGAACAGCTAGACTGTCAACCACTCAAAATGGCGGCCATCGATGTAGCTGTCACCCTCTTCCCGCCAGACTCTCTCCACACAAACAGCAGCAATGCACCACGGTGGACCGGAGAGTGGCGGAAATGCCGGGAAAGGTAAATGAGTCAAAATAGGAATTAAACCCAGTCCTAGAAACTATGAGCTAAAAAGCTAAAGTGCGAGCAGCGTAATTAGTGCAGATATATCAGAGAAGCAGGAAGACTGTAAACATAGAACGAGTTAAAAATACACAATAAAACCTTGTGAGTGACTCGAGATGCGGATACCTAAAGTATCCTTTTGGTAGTTGTTGTGGGCTGCGCGTCCGCATCAGGGCAGATTAAATAGTGAGGCAGACACTGACTGCGTTTGAGCAGCTAGACCATCAACCACTCAAAATGGCAGCCATCGATGAAGCTTTCACCCTCTTCCCACCAGACTCACTCCACACAAACAGCAGCAATGCAACGCCGTGGACCAGAGAGCGGCGGAAATGCCGGGAAAGATAAATGAGTCAAAATAGGAATTAAATCCAGTCCTAAAAAGAATGGGCTTAAAATCTAAAGTGCGAGCAGCGTAATTAGTACAAATATATCAAAGAAGCAGGAAGACTGTAAACATAGAACGAGTTAATAATACACAATAAATCCTCATGAGTGGCTGGAGATGTGGGCCGCTAAAGTATCCTTTAGGTATTTGTTGTGAATTTATTTAATTTGGAAAAGCTCCAACCTTCCTATGAAAATTAAAATGTTGTTTTTTATACTAAATAAAATGTTTAATCATTTGTTCATTCGTTTGATGAATGCTTGTTTCTGTATTTCTTGTGTTGTTTTTTCTGTGCTTCAAATCATCATCAGTGGAGGTTTCCAGATTCCAGTACGATTTAGTCGGGGTCCCCAGATGCCGATAATGATTCAGTGGGGTCCACAGAAGTCAAAAGGTCCACTGCAGTAGCAGATACATAGAGCCAATCTTGTGTTGATTCAATGAGTTAGAAGCATTTAACAATTCATCAACATATTCAGCATGTGCGGATCCTTCCAGGAAGGTGAGGTTTACCAAGGCTTGTGACAAGATAAAGGATAATTCAGTGTACCCCTCGGTGACTTGATTTGGCCCAAAAAAGTGTGGAATAAGGTCAAGAACAGGTCAATCAGCTCTTTCCATCAGTACTCATGGAGAGAGTTAGGAAAGTTCTTTTACATCTGTTCAATGATACCATTTGCATTAAAAGAAATTATGGATGGAGCCTTTGGGGCTTGCAGAGGTTCCATGGTGGCTAGATAAGTGCACCTCTCTAATTCACAGATTCATTCAATTGAGTTTGTGCTATGGGTAGTAGGCACTCCGGGCCCTACCTCTAGAGCCTACTGCTCTGTACTATGAATTACATTCACACTTATAATGCCTGTTATCTTAAACTCTTTTTCATACCTAACCACATCTGGTTCATGTCATTGTCACCTAACCAGGCAAAAATTTAAACTTTTCATTTGAAATCTTTTATGCAGTCAATAAATGCAATAAGATTCATATCTCATAAATATTGAAGCGCTGTCTGACCTGCTCAATGAAGCAAATGTCATAATGTCCTCCACCCAAATCTTCCAAGAGAATCCTCTGTCTTATTTTCTGCACCTTGGGTTGCCGTGCTGAGTCTTTTCCAGCTCTGCTCCCCACTAATTGAATGCAAAAACAACAAGGTGATGGATGGAATGCTTTAATTCATCTTAGTCTCGGGCAATTGCTTGGGGACTTATCCCAATCTATCGTTTTTGTCTACCATGCCACCTCAGTTTGGACTTAGGTATAGACAAAAAAAGCAGAGAAAGAATGCAGCCTTGCCTGGTTCCCTGAATATATGGATGGACTCGGAGAGCATACCCATGTATGATACCCTGGCAGTCAGAGAGGAACATAATGACTTGCTCCTAATAATTAAATCTGACCCTACTCCCATATCTGATGTGATTATCCACAGCTATTGCCAAGAGACACTGTTAAATGCGTTTTGTAGCATCCAACAGGATCATCCCGGTGGATCCATTTAACTCCCTTGCCACATCCGATGGGTCTATCAAGGAGGTGATAACCACAGCAAATCGATTCAACAGGACCCAAGCACACATTTTGGAGTCACAATTTATCAGGAAGATTGGGCGGTATGAGCCACAGTTTAAAGGGTCTTTGTTCTTTTTTTTATAAATATAAAGATATACATTTCTCCCTAGGATGGTCGAGTTGATTGTGAAAAGCTAACAAGGTTACTTGTTCAGTAAAAAGATAAGTGTGAATTGAGCTGCTCTTATACATATCCTTCCAGTCAACAGGTTTGGGTGCAGGTATTCTTAGGGGTCAGGTCACTCCTCCTTGAAGACACATTCCAACTCTTTAAAAGTTATACCAGCAAAGAGACTCCACATTCTTTACCAGACATAGGCAGAGTTTGTAGGAGTAGCAAGTTAGAAGATATTGTGACCCTTGGCTTGTTGTCTTCCACTCCTACACTGGTGTGTGTGGAGCATAGGCCTCTTTGGTGTCCAGATGATGATAAACGACTAAGTACATACAAAGTGTTTAGCACTTGTTTGCTTTGGTGGCAAAAGCAGAATGGCAGAGCCTACTAAGTGATCTCTAGCATTGAAAAGACTGAGAGCTCATCCAGACCTAGAGGTCCATCCGGCACTTGTTGTCTGGACAGAATCTGTAGGCTCTGAGCACAGAGCCCACAGTCAGACCTATTCAGATGGTCAACATTTTGAGTGTATTTGGCTCAAACCCTATATTTTCTCAGGTCTTGTTGTTGTGGGAAATGGCTGAAACACAGGAAATGGGGGCAGGGTGAGTTTCACCCTTTACATCAGGACTCACCTTGAAAAGGTCCTCACTCAACATATAAATAGGTTTCAAGGAGAGAGGATACAGGAAGAGTGTAGGTGAGGCTGAAAATGTTCAAGATGAATATCAACAACACACACCCAGATCAGTTAACTGGGGCGCGTGGTTGATTTGCTCAAACGCTCCGCCCATCATCCCCTTTGGTATCGCTTTGTTCGCCCTAAGTTAGCAGGGTATGCCCTGACGTGGGTCCCTTGCTCACTTTGCCACTGGATTCAAGATAGCCTGGCTGATGAGGGTTATGAACCCCAAACCGGTCCCAGGTTGCTTGTTTCCGGTCCAGGGAGGACATGGCTTGGCAGTTCGGGCTAGACTGTTGCCATGAGGCACAGGGTCAGTCTGATTTGCATATGGCCATTTCTGAACTGGGGTGGTGGAGTGAGCTAAAGAATGATGATGGATTAAACCCAGATCCGTTGATTGGGGGTGAGTGTTTTATTTGCTCAAATGCTCCATCCATCATCCCCTTTGGTATCACCTTTTCTTTCAGCATTCATTTTTAACAATTGTTAAGGGAACTTCCTTTTCAGTAAATTCTCAGTCTCAGAAATATGTTTTTCTTTTACTAAGCAAATATTGTATAACTTCAATTAGTGGGGCCCACTAAAGTATACAAAACAGTGATGGTTGGAATGCTTGAATTAATCTCAACCACTGGTAATTTCTCTGGTAGCATTCCAAATCCATCATTATTTTACACACCATGTCATGTCAGTTTGGACTCAGATATATGCAAATCAGTCTTGTCCCTGCTCCAATTGGAACAGTCCAGCCCGATCTGCTGAGCCTGGTCCTCCCTGATCCGGAACACAAGCATCCCAGGACCAGTTTTACCCTAGTTATGGGCTCATCAAATGGTTAAAGCTTTGTTCCAGTTATACAGTATGCACTGGACCCATGTATGGGCAGACCCATCCCACTTAGGGAGACACACTAAAGTATACAAAAAAGTGATCGATGGAAAGCTTGAATGAATCTCAACAAGTAGTAATTATTCAGGCCGCATCCCAATCCATCGTTATTTTGCACACCATGCCACCTCAGTTTATACTAGTGGAACCAATCTATTCCAGGTTGAAGAGTCCTAACTAGGGTGAAACTGGTCCTAGGTTGCTTGTGTTTGGTTCAGGGAGCACTTGGCCTGGCAGTTCGGATGGAACTGGTCTCATTAGGAGCAGGGCCAAGTCTGATTTGCTTATGAATGGGTCAAACTGAGGTGGTATGGTGGGCAAAAAATTATGGATTGGGATGGGGTCCAAGCGATTGCCATTGGCTGAGATAAATTCAAGCATTCCATCCATCACCTTGTTGTTTTTGCAGTTAATGCCCCAAGTGTGCTGGGTATGCCCAGACGTTGGTCCCAGGCTCAATGTGCCACTGGAACTAAAGTTTACCTGGCTAAAGAGCCCCACCTAGGTTGAAACCTGTCCTAGGTTGCTTATATTCCTGTTCAAGGAGGACCTGCCTGGCAGTTCATGCTGGACTGTTCCCATGAGGAGCAGGGTCAAAACTGATTTGCATATGGCTTAGGCCAGACCCGCAGCCAGAAGTATATTTTTAAGGGAGCATGGCCCTCCGTTATGACCAAACATTAAAGCTGTACTATATAGGTGCATTATTTCCCAAATACTGGTTGCACCACTAAATATGGGCCCCCAGAATATCATGGTACATGAATATCGATGACAGAATATTGAAAAGTAAATATATATATATATATAGGGAAGTATAGCTTTACTAATCCTAATTCTTCATACCTTAAAGATATATATATCACATAGGTGCATATATGTGGAGGTATGTATAGAAAAAAACTATATCACCTGTCGACAGTATAGATTAATTGTGCTGGCCTCGATATTCTGTGCCTTAAATATTCAGATGCACACCGTGTGATTCTGTGTGAAGAAATATGTGGATTTTGTAAGTTACATATTAAAGCACACTCAATCAATTTTTCACAATCCATCTTTAAATTCGATCAATTGGATGGGATTTAAAGTAGAAGGGTGTAAAGTTGTAAAGTAGGCTGACTCACAACTTTGTGTGTTTTTAAACTGGTCAAGCTTTGTGAAGTGCAAAGCTTATCAAGTTCTTTTCTAAAAAAACATAAGCTGGTGTCAGCTCAATGCCATCACTCCCAATCTCTTGTTGTAGATGTCCAGCCTCCACACTCAATTTTCTTTAGCTGGAGGATGTCCTATCGAGAATATTTTAAGTGAGGAAATCATCACATCTGGAGGTCTCAAAAGTATAAATCCTAGCTCACGTAAAATCTAGAAAACTTCATCTGATTTGTAAAGTGAGGAATTTCCTAATTGTGACCAGGTTTTGTGGTGAAGTTTTGATTTTAATTATCACAAATTTTACAGAGAGCTTAGAGCACATCCATCCACAATGTTTTCAATATTTTAGGGTTGCAACAATTGTGGAAACTAAATAGAATTTCAATGTCATTTTACAGGTGATGTTGGGAAGGCCCCAGAATGAATTTCACTCTAAGGTTGTGACAAATGATGGATAGTTCAATTACATTTGAAAAAAGCACCAGTCACAACTGCATGGACTTGAAGCAATATCTGACATTGGCATACAACCCTCATAGTTACAGACAGGTTATGTGAAAGGTGCTGTACTAAAGGAGAACTTCGTTAGATGTTCACCAGCAAGACAGGTAAGCATTGTAAAGGATAGGTGATTGTGTGAGCCTGAGATGGGTCCATATGAGGCTTGTGGTCTGGCTGAGGACACTAGTTTCACCACCAATTAGAGGAGCTGTAGATTAGCAGGCAGCAACATAATTATGGACATTCTCTACTCTTTCACATGAGAACAACTTCTTGCATAGAATCCTCAAGTATGTGGCTAACATTGCCTGGACTAACATGCACTTTTGTAAGTGGTGAATGTAGTAAAGCATGGAAGCCTGCCATTTCTATTAGAAAAGGAAAATATTTCCTTGCAAAAGTATTGTTCGGATCACTTCAGGTGCAGATAAAAGTCCCAACCTTCCCCATTCTGTGTCAATCTCTGCCCCCACGCTGCTGCAACTATCTTCCCATTCCTGTCTCTCATTATCTCTCTTTCTTGTCTTTTCTATGTACTCTCCTTTCTTGCTCTCAATCTTCTCTCCCTTTCTCGAACATCGTCTCTTTCTATCTTTTCTTCAATCTTCTTTGCACTTCTCAATATTTGTTATTCTCCCCCTATCCCTCTTCTCCCATGACCAAGTGAGTCGTTCTCATGGCTGTGCATGGCCATTAGAAGCACCTGCCACCTTTCTTTGACAACTGTGCTTTTCGCTGTTCCACATTCCCAGAAGCCTACCATCCTTGGGACCTCCTGGTACTGGAGAAGTCCCCTATTATCATGGAATAAAGAAGTTAGTGCACTGTGGCTCTAATATCCCTGCATTGACAGGACATAAGGCAGCTTGGATTTGGTGGGTTTTCACTGCTTTAGGGCAGACAACGTCACATTGTGACATTCACCACACTACCTTCACAGTGCAGTGGACTTCAACGGGTCATCCACAGTACTGGAAAAGAAAATGTTTCTGTCAAAAACACCAGAAACATTTTCTTTTCCAAAATCGAAGTCAGCATGCGAGTGAAATGCTTCACACAAGTCCTGAGTTGTATCTATTTTTTTTTTGCTGCATTGCGCAACACTGGTACACAGCAAAACAAAAGTGAAAGCAGATCACACTAATGGAGTCTGTGGGGCCACAAATGTACTACCACACAGCGTTCCAACACTTCTCCCAATAACAAAGGTACCCCACTTGTGTGACTGAGCTATCCCCGTGAAAGGAGAGGCTCTAAAAGGCCCCTAATACACAAGGCAAACTCAAGATTCTGCCATGCATATTGACCAAGTTTGGTGATGTGGGTAGCTGTGGTATTTAGGCCAGAGCTGGTTCAGCATCCAGGAAAACCTGCCAGGCCCAGACATTTCTAAAAACAAGGTGTCTAGGGTAGTCCGGGAAGGTGTAGTTTGCATAGATCCCATTACCTTCTCTTACACGGAATGCCTTGCAAACACCAAACTTTGGCTAACTCATAGAAATTCCTATCACCCAGTTTTCCCATACTTCTCGCATTAAAAATGATGCTACCCCAAATATTCACCAAATATTGTGTATTCAGTACATTACTTTTTAGGACCTCAACAGAGCAATTTATGGGCTATGACCATAAATTAAATTAAGGTAAAGCAGAATTTCAAAGGAGTCAACCCGCAGTGTGTTAAACCTTGCAAGGGTTATCTAGATATAAAACAATTTTTGAAAGATAGTCTGTTATAACAGGCCTTTGTGACATAGCAGGCTGTATTGGGTCATTTCAGATTCACACTACTGCTAGTTAGGGGATATACTGCCCTTTGCAGCATGCACACTAACCTAAAAACTATCTGGCTACTGCAAACAAAATAACGATTTCTAGAGCAGATATATTATCTCAGCCTGCAATATTTCAAAACAGGCCAGTGAGGGTTAATGCAGTGTCAGTTAAATGTAAGTTGTACCTGACTTGTGATAATTCTGCCCCAACAAAAAAAGGCTAATGAAAGCACCATTCTCTATTGGAATCAGGAGTTTCCTGTTTGAACATTGCTCCTATTTCAGTGATCAAACCTTTTATTAGGGCTAAAAGCCATAAAAAGTTACAATAACAGAAGTATACAATTCAGTTTCAATAAAAACATCATACTACATCTTATTTACATTGGATTAAAAAATCATCAATAATTAAAATTAGTATTAGAGCTTATTCCCTGCCAACAAAAATACTAGCCTACTGGTGTATGGTCTAAGGGACATGAGCCTCCAACAATGTCAACAGAAGTAAGAAACCTAGTGGTAACAATTTATTCAGATCTATATTTGATACAACATGTTAAAAACATAAAACACAGTACCTGCTACACAATGAAAACACTATGTTGCATCCTCCCCTCCTTTGGATACCAACAGAAACTGCAAGCCATCCTCACTCTCGCAATCTCCAAGTTTGACTATACTGACAGCCTGTACCATGGCACACCTGCATTCATCATAATAAAAATACAACTTATCCAATTTGTTGCTGCAAGACATGTTCCCTGCCTTCACCCAAGAGAACACATGACTCCAGCCTTGCAATAACTCCACTGACTATTTATAGCTAGAAGGCAACTTTTAAGGCACTTTGCATTGTGCACAGAGTCTCCAGCGAAAGGACCGCTATACCTAAAAGCTAAATTCATGCAATTCAAACAAATCAGGACATTGTGCTCCAGGCTCGCACCACTTATCATCACACCACCTTACCATAAGAAATCCGTAAAAGGCACTACTTTCACAGTACCAGCCGCCAACCTGTGGATCTCAGTACCTGCCAGCCTTCGAAGCATCCAGGATCCTATTCACTTCAGAAAACAGTTGAAAACATGGATATTTCCAAGATAACTTCACCATTCACATCCCATCCATAGAATCTGGAAAGACAGTCGCACTCCGAAGGTCAATCTTGAGCTTACAATGCACAGGCTGGAAACAATCCAACTGGCAAACTACTTTCGATAAGCAAGAAAGTTAAGAAGGGATGATCTATGCTTTGCCAGTGTGTTATGTAGTTATATAACTCATAACATTCCTGGCCCACACTAATACTAATGCCCTACAATCCAGCAGTCAGCAGCCAACTGTATCTTACACCTCTTACATTCAATTGAGACATATTTGCTGAGGGGTTAGTCCATCATCAGTACTGTGCAGCCAATAAACCAGCCATCACTAAATGAACAGACATGGAGTAAGTGAAGAAATCTGTCACATACCGCCGGTCAAATAGAGGACTTAAATCCTGTCCATGACTGCAGGTCCTAAATATCTCTACACTATGGCCACTTCTTTAATCTCACAGGGACAATCAGATATGAGATGATAGTAACAATGCACATCCATGCAGATCTCTCCACTTCTCTCTCCCTCCAACACTATAAGCTCTGGCCTAAAACTGTTCACTGGCCGCTGATTAACTAAGATTTTGGGTCAGGGTTGCATCACTTTTGTGGTGCAGTCCTGACACAAAATAATTTTTGGTATTTATGGAAGATGCTTTACATGGCTTAGCGGGGTTTAATAAATACAAAGGAACACAAGCATTGCATTGGAAACGCGTTCCATGCATCCACCCATAGATCTTGCAGAGTCAGATTTACAAAAGCTAGTAAACCTGCGCAAAATGCTACGCCTTCCCAGAAAGGAGTAGAGGAGAAATATCTTTAATTCTCCTTGTTACTTCCTCTTTCTATGTGCTGCATCCCACAGCACATGTACAAAGAGGAATGTGCCTCTAAGAATTGTTTTGTGCAGGAAGGTGCTCCTTCCTCCACAAAAGCAATAATGCCCTTAATGCAGGCACCCTTGTACCAAGGTGCAAGAGTACCTGTGTTAGCGCAAGGCAGCACAATAGGAGCCAGCAGAAATGCGCTCTATCGCTGTAAATATGGTGCATTTCTGCTGCTTCCCTTTCAATAAACACAGCACAGCAAGTTGCTGTGCTGTGTTGAGTTGTGTGAAATGTGAGTAAATCTGCCTAAATTGTACTGATTGGACACCCAGTGCAGTAACCAGCTAGCAAACTATAACCACATACTACAAGAAAGGGACCTGCAGAGTTGTTCATAGCCGCCAGTGTACTGAAAAAACATAAACGGTGTATCTTTGTGTCATCATGCACCACAGTGCTACAAGCGGCGCCCCATAACAAATAACCGCACCTTGGAGACCATCACGCATATACCATGGAATCACTTCTCACATAGGATCACAAAACAAAGACACCAGCCTTCCAAGCACACACCACCCTATGGGAAGTAGCTTCCTGTCCGTGTAGGTACGTGCTTCAGTGCCACACTTAGGGATAGTAAGCACTGTACAAATAAAAAACATTGTTTATCTTTTGTGCATCACCACTATTTACTTTGAGCCTATTAATATATTTGTTTCCATCACACTTCAGAATTATAAAACAAAATGTGCTTCATTTGTGCTTTCATAACTTATGGTATATGTTGAAATATTTGTATACTTCATTTTCAGGTATTTACATTTTTTGACAATTAGAAACAACAATGACATCCTACAGTACTTTCTTATGCACTCCATTCATGCAAAGCCATTGGAATAATGTGCTTCTGTGGCATTTCACGCATAATTATGAATTTGCTGCATTTTACACACATTCCATCATCCGCTGTCTAATCTACAGATTTTAATGAAAACGAGCCTACACACTAGAAGTTTTAAATGGCAACACCAGTGGATGCTTCACCACTGTAAACACAGTCCTTCTCTTGAATTTAAGGCAAGGGAGCAACCATTGTTTGATGGGTCAAGAGCCCTTCCAATGTATGCTAAACTCGACACAAGTCCCTAGGTCTACCCAAGTGACCCAAAGTTGCCAGAGCACAGATGCCTAGAGGGAAGCAAGACAGTCACCTGCTCAACGTGATGCATAGCCTTCATACACTGAGAATGGTGAACATGTATCTTCCTTAACCCTTCTTATGCCTGCAGGCTGCCTACATCCCACTTTCTTTAGATTTAGACAGTCATCCTAATTCTATATTCATTTGATTAGCCACTACATTTCTACAGATATTTGTGTGAATCTGCAGTCAAGCTTGAGCCTAAACTGATCAGTGGGTACTGTTGTCACAGTGGACTACACACCTGGCCCTGTGTGCCACAAAGACCAGGCAACGTTCACCACAATGGAAGATCCTGAGATATAGTCCTCTAAAGTTTACGACACCCGGGAACTCTAAAGAGGAAGTTTGGTCACCATTTTTATCTATCTCCATCTATAAGTATATGGACCAGTGTGCCCTCAAATGGACAATGTTGACAGGACTACAGAACACCAACCTCTCCCACTCAGCCCTGAGAGCATAGGGAACACCTAAAGACTTTTGTTGGATGGGACCAGGATTTTGTGGGTGTTTCACCCTTTATTCTACACTTAATCTATTTTAAGAGGTGACAGATGTTATTATACATATTGGTACCAGAGAGGCACCCAGGGACCACCCTTGGGTCCAGAGTTCTTAGATGTGTACTCCTTGTGAATCTGTTTGATCGATTAGTGGGAAATGTGCTGCCAATAAGAATCAAAGACCTGACCTCTCCCATTGATTACTGATTAGTACCAAACATAATCCAAACAAGCTGCATAGGATACAATAGGCTGTTATGTTTCATATAGGTACCGTAATATAGGCCGGGGAACATCATACCCCTTCACCTACATTACCTCACCCACACTACACAGTAACAAGCCTTTTAGGATTGAATCTTTACCTAGTTCTAGTCCTGGGCACAGAAGGAGGGTTTCCCTGAACAATAGCGTTCTATGACTTCATCTTTAGACTAACACAGTATGAATGAATATTCATAAGGGTTTCTTGGAAACCAGGCTGGGGCTACATCCACCTGCATAATATCTCCATACAAGGTTCATCTCATACGTCATCCTCAAATCCAACAATGGCTAATACAAGAAACAAGGGACAAAGGAACGTTGGATACTTTCTACATAAATACAGCAACTCTTGCTAGTGCTAGCTAGAAGGAACCGAGACTTCCAGGCCGACACACTGACCAGAGATGCTGAGAATCCTGCATGTAGATGCTCCAGCTGACATTGGTCTACACATTCCTTGCGGGGTGTCCAACTCGAGACCAGGACTGGATCCCACACTCTCTTGCTTCAGGTAATGGGGTTAGACTAAACCTAGAGTGATTCTTGGCTTCACACCTACACGCATGCTAGGTACACTTATGTACATCTAAGTAGACATTGTAGTAGTATGAGCTTTCTTTTATCATGTATTTTGTATTCATGTATGGGTTCATTACTATTGCAAAATTGTAGAACTGTACTATCCTTTTATATTCACTGTACAGCTGATCATATATCTCTGCTCCTGTCTAAGAACAACTGTGCAATAAATACTTATCATAAACACGCATGTTTCTTCTGTGTAACTCTCTGAGAATAAATAAGTGAGCATGAGTGACTGAGCAAAAGGTAATACATTGCTTCCACGATCCTGGGGATTAGGGTTGTCATGATCTAAGGTTGCCACAAACTGTTCTCTCCCCGATAAGAGGAGATTCTAGTGGCACTGTGAGCTAGCTAATGCAAACAGGCTAACATATGCGGTGGAGGTGCTCAGAGTTAGTCTGCCACCAATCCTACAGTTTATGTTATCCAAACGCACAGGTCCTGCATGGGTACTATTGGAACTACACGACATGGTGCCACCAACGTTGGTTGGGTACTTATTTAACAGTACAATCTGAGTAGTTCAGTCATGCTATTTTCAGAGACCCCTACTCACAAAACACCAGAGACGTCTGGAGTGGGTGGACACAAACTCCGCCATAGCTGAGTAGGTGAAACACCCCTATTTATTAGCTGATAGTTAATCAAGCTTGAAGGACACAGTCAGGCACATGCATCATCATTGCATTTTGCGATTCCTTAATTGCGAAAAATAGGGAATCGCAATTAAGGAATTGCAAAATGCAATGCATCAAGAATTTGCATTAAAATTTGCGATTTCTTATTATTCCTTAATTGCGACTCGCAATTTGTGAGTCGCAATTAGGCAATACCTCCCCATTCATTCCTATGGGCCTAGAGGCCCATAGGAATGAATGGGAAGAAATTCTCAATTTGCGATTCGCAATTAGAGAATCGCAAATTGAAAATACGATTTCAAGGGTGCAGGGGTGTCCAAAGGGCACCCTGTTACACCCCTGAAATCAATCTGTGCACCTATGTTGTGCACACACATGCCCTTAGGGCATGTGTAGGCACAACATGAAACTTTGAAAAATGCACAAAAGGGCATTTTTCAAAGTTTTCGCAAATTACCATGAGGTTCAACCTCATGGTAATTTCCTACCCTTAATTGCGAAATCGCAATTTCTAAATGTTTCATGCATTGCATTTAAGGAATCGCAAAAAGCGATTCCTTAAATGCAATCGCAATTTCAGAATTCGCAAATATTTGCGAATTCTTAAATTGCGAGGGCCTTGAACCTTCATGCAATCCAAAATAGGATTTTGCGATCGCAAACGGACGATTTTTGCGATTCGCACCGTTTGCGATCGCAAAATCCTTTGATGCATGTACCTGAGTGTTCCTAAAATTGTGCAATGAAACCATATCTTAGTTCCCTTGAACAAACTTCTTCTCTGGTACAAAATGACTGAGGGCAAAAATAACCAAGTTGTAGATCGACGCCTCTCAACGGGAAAAGAACATGTGGGAGCAATACAAATTGCATCGAAATTCAGACGTACAATCGACCTGAAACTATTAAAAATTGGTTTACAGTCAAAGGGTGGCATAGTAGCTTTCGTGATTGAGGCACACAAATCAAACAAAACAGAGGTATTCTATTCATGGGTTATATTCCCAGCAGCAGATGAAAAGAACACAGACATTTCACTCGTACACAGAGGGAGATGGACCAGAGGAATATTGTCCGTTCGAGGACATAGAGATTCCACTCACTTACCAGGAACACCAGTACTGGTTTAAAAGTGCCCTACCCCACTTAAGAGGAGTAGTAAGGCTCGGTCCGTTAGAAATTCCAGGAGCAACATGGCCGATATTAGCAAGCTACACACCTCATCCTGAAATTGATACAATGCCACAGCTAGACTTACTCACTCAACACAATTAAAATCTATAGAAACTTGATGCAATTCGTCATGAGGACTTTCACAGTCCAACCAGCAACAGTTGCAACAAATAGTACTCAATCTCAGGGTACAGCAACTAAAACTACTCCACAAACATTACACACAGTAATGGGCAAAATGCCCACAAAACGTGAACAAATTCAGGGTAGCTCAGAAAATAACACAGTTAGAGACAGTATTCCTGAATACTACCCCGTTTGAAAAACACAGAATGCTAAGAATCTGCTTGCCCATGGGGATACCACCACAATTGGAGGATTGTACCACTTGGGGTACAGTCTTTGCTGCCATTTATCCCAGAACTCATGGTATTCCTTCATTAGCAGTGATACCAGATGTATTAAGACAAATACAGAATGAGTACGGAGCAGAGCCAGCTCTGAACTTTGGGATGAAGTTACTAAATAACTATGACCATGTATCAGCCATAATACTAGCTAATATTAAAAGGAAATCAGCTTCAGTGGCAATCTGCCAATGCCTAAGTGAGTTCAGTCCGTTAGATCAACCACACAAAACACCCAAAATAGCGACAGTTTGGGTGGGAAAGCTTTAAAACCACAACTGATGGGCAGTACTGAAAAGGTGAAAAGGACACTTCTAAGCAGACACCTGCTTCTTCAAAAAAGAAGTGGGATAATAAAAAACAACAAAACTTTACAGAAAAAAGATCTCAATCCTGAGGTAGATCTCCACAGGAGCACTCTGAAAAGAGATATAACCTTAGAAATAGAGGTAACATTAGGAAACCTGACAGGTATCAGGATACTGATGCACGTTCCTCTCGTTCCTTTCAGGGTTCATCGAAAAACTCCAAGAGAGAAGGACGGTCAGAACACAAAGAAGAGCGAACTAAGTCCATAGAAAAGCAGCACGCTCAAGACTATACTTCCAAAAAAGAAAATAAGCCAAAATGAACTAAACGCAGTTTAAAATGAAGAAAGTTGCAGGCTGAAAATCAGACAAGACACAGCTTCTGAACAGGGAATGGGCTGAGATGATGCTAGACAGTGCAGCAGAAGTAACAATAGCTTGCTAGAACCTGAAGGAATTTCTGGTGACAGCGGACTTGAATGATTACATTATGGTGGAAACACCAGATAAAAGGGTGAGCGTCTCACAAAAGTTACATGAGATAACACTCAGGATGGAGGCAAATAAAAGGTCTCTTTTGGAAGAACCTGTCATCTGGTTATGACATCCTGTTAGCTGAACATGATTGGCCACCAGCATTCGTTATGGAGTGCCCAAGGGGTGAAAATATAATTTTCCATCCTTCTCCGACCTCGTTCCCATTCATCCTAAACACACATATGCACAGGAGTGGGCAGTAGTCCAAGCTCCAGCATTATACAAAAATCGTGCCGGATGGGATGAGAATTCAACCCACTACATGATCCCGTTACAAGTTTCACCAAATCCACAAAGGCAATATCCAATAAAGCAAGAAGCTAAAAAACAGGTCAGGGAGATATTAGATCAACTTGAATATCAAGGGGTCATTGAAACATGCACCTCACCAATGAACAATCCTTTGTTTCCCGTATCAAAACCGGACAATACATATCATCTAGTTTTAGATGACATACATTTAAACACTTGCACTAAGACATTTGTAGTTCAGAATGCACACAGTGCTGTATTTATGAATAACATTGTGCGTAAAAAATGCAAAACAACACTTGATAGCAGGTAATTGACTGCATTTTCAGCGTTAGGGTCACAGAGACAATTTTGTGCCTCCCTCAGGGGTATAACAACAGCCCTTGGGTATTTTCAGAATGGGTAACTGAGTTACTCCAAAAATTTGATGAAGAAGCATTGTCCTCAGTTGATGATATCTATCTGACGGATGATGACTTAGAGAGGCACTTTACCAGGGTGAACACCATAATTATGAGAATCGCCTCTGAGAGCTACAAATGTAACATTAAAAAAATCAAAAATCGCCCACCTCAATGTCCTATTTTTGGGATATGAGCTGTCAAGTGAAGGGAAAAGTCTGGCAGCTAACTTTTTAGAACAGTGTGCGCTTCTCCAACCTTCAAAATCAATAAAAAATCTACAATCAATACTGGGATTCCTAAATTTTGGCAGAACAGACATTTTGGATTATGCAGAAAGAGTAAAACCTTTCTGTGACTTAATAAAACGTGCCTTCTCAGTTAGACATTGGACACAGGAGCACACACATATCCTCTGTTCACTACAAGAAGGTATGATAGCTTCAAAACACTTACAAACACGCATAAACTTACGCCACTTGGTGATCCGTGTGATAGCGGGTCAAAGCGGGTGCACCTACTTAACCTTTAATGAAGTCGAAACAGTACCAATCGCATACAAATCACACCTGTACACAAACACAGAAATGCGATTCACTTCAACAGAGAAAATCCTGACAGCGGTTCAGACCACTGTAGCAAGAGAAAGAGCACTGGCTCAGGGGAAACGCATTATTGTTGTAACACCATTACCAACTATAGAAGCTGTTACAAAGGCTAGCATCCAAAATGCAAAAGCCTTAACTCCGAGATTGATACAATGGGCTAATTCTCTTACTGCAACAGATGTTGAATATAGATTTGATCCAAGTCTGAAAACACAAGCATTACTGCAATACGAACAAGAATATCCTCTACCAAATGTAATCTTGCCTCTCGATCAGTATGCATATATCATTTACACTGACGTATCTGCTCAACGGCCATAGGGAGTAAGCAACAATACAGCACAGCTTGTGCAATCACTAAAGGTTGCATGTAGGATGGGAAGTTCCATCCAAGTCATACCAAAACGCAATCTCTAGGAGACAGCACGGCTCAGTTGGCAGACTTAAAAGCATTAATACTGGCACATGTAAATACGGATCACAAATTCCACACACTAGTTGTGTGTGTTTCTTTTTACTGTGTGGAGTCATATAATGAATACTTATACCATTGGGAACAAAAAGGTTTCAAAGATGCAAAAGGTGGCACAATTAGGCATAAAATGTGATGGGAATAGGTAGTTGACTTGAAAAATGAACTACAGAGGGCTCACATAATTCATACACTGAGTCATCATCGTGATGACGTTCACATTGAAGGGAACTAATTGGCTGATAAAGCCGCAAAGGGGGCTGTATGCATGGCTTCCATAGCTGCAATCACCCGTTCAAAAGCGAGGATATATGGTGAGATTATGGTTGCTGTCATTGCTTCATGCAAAGGCAGCTCAGCAGTACCAAAAAAAGTTCCACTCAAGTACTTCTACAAGATGCAAACAACATTCCAAATGCTCAGATTCCTGGACTGGGGGAGAGAGTAATACCAAATATGGATCATAGACAAGGTTTGATTGTTGCAGCACACAAGGATTTGGGCTCTGCGCACACAGGCGTTACTACGACTAATTCATTATTGAAACAGCGCTATTGGTGGCCAGGTCTAACAAAACAAACTAAGGACTATGTCTTGAAATGTGACATCTGCTAGCAGATAAAAGGCTCCACCATAGCACGCCGATCACAGACACCATTATTAAAATCAGACAAACCATTCGCTTGTGTGTGTCTGGACCACTGCAGCCCCTTACAACCTAATTTTTGTCTTGGTGGCAGTGGATTCATGCTCAAGATTCATGTGGGTTTGGCCTCAGTGCTTGGCTGATGCTCGAACTGTTATCAAAGATTTTCAAGTCTTTATAGAGTCATACTTAGTTGGCATGTTACATTCTGACCATGGCCGGAGTTTAGCTCCCAGGCTTACAAAGAGGCCATGGAAAATATGAGCATAGCATTGCAGTACTCCTCTCCATACCATCCTGAGGGAAATTCGGTTGTGGAGAGGAAAAACCAGGACTTAAAGCAATCTTTAACAGCTAGGGTATTAGGCAAGGGTGGTAGTGTGGTCAATCACGTATGTGCGGTACAGAGAGCCCTCAAGAACCAGCCAAGAAGTTCTCTAGGGAGTGTCACTCCTTACAAGGTCCTATTTGGGACGAGAATGTGGGTACCTGATCTTGTTTGTGAAGGCGCAGTGGCGGATGTGAAACCATTTGATATCCATGATCGTTTGGCTGTTTTACAGGATCGAAATTGATCGAGGCAGTGGCGGCTCCCCCATTGGGGCATCGCCCCACTGCTTTCTCACAGTGCGAGAAGCAGAAACATACCATTTTATATTTCTGCTTCTCGCACTGCGAGAATATCAGAAGTGCCTGAATGGGGGCAGGCGGGTGGGCGGTCCTGCTTGAGGGCAGGGGGGAGTGTCTTGCCCACTGTTGTGGGTCCAGACTGTTTGGTCGGCCCTCTGGTCAAGCACACTCTCCTTTTTTCTCTATGTAGGCTGCATTCAGCCTACATAGAGAAAATGGCATGCTTTCAGGCGCCCGGCTAGGGTGAAAGGAAGGCTGCTTTCTGACGGGTCTGCCAGGAACTGTAGAAGATGAAGCAGCGCACGTGACCTGGGGGAAGGTAAGTTTTAATTTTATATTAATACAGTCCCGGGCTGCTCACACGCCCACCACCATCGCTGAACCTGCACGACCCTCACCACCCCCACCCGCCCATCATGCTGGCCGAGACAGCACTGCAGAATGGTTAGTCCCACTCTAGCCACCAAAACTTGGTAGCAGATGCTGCCTCGTGTAACCCTCTTCAGCCTCACCTCGTGGCTGCTCTCCTGCCCCTCCCCATACCCGCTACTTCACTCTTCGCCTCACCTGCCCCCATGCTGGTTTCCACTTCTGCAGGGATCCCGATCTGGTTTAGTGGTGGGAGATTGTCTCGGATCCAGGCCAGTGTAGCAGAAGTGTTGCACATCTGTTAAAACATGCAGGACCAGAACCGTGTGCTGCCAAGGGTTACTGCGATGATGTTATTTATTGTTGCAATGGCTGCGCTTTTGCTTGTTTTGGGAGGACAAACTTTATGTTTATGTAGGATATGATGGTCAAATCTCCAAATAGTTTATGCAAATCCCTGGCCACATTAGTGCAGTACAGTTACTTACATTTGTTAGTGTTTCCAAAAGCGTTTGACGACGTTTATTACCAAACGTCGAATTAATGTAAGCAAATCAGAAAGCAAACATTTTTCAGTCATTAGTTTTCAATTAAATCGAGGTAAATGATTCACAAAGTTGTAGAGTTATATTTATGAACTACAAAACTTGTGGTATGCTTATGTATGGGCATAGCACATGCATTGCTTGCATAATGGTGATTTGCGCCTGTATTCCTAAAACTATGACAAAGACTTTATTTGCATTTATGCAGCACTGAATGAAAATCTGCTGCAATGTGTTTCAGCATACACACTGAAAAAAGAATTTTCTCATTAAGTTACGGTATGTTCTGTAAAGCTATGTTTCTCGTGTTTACATATCGCACGTTCTACCATTTCTATCATTTTATAGCTTTAATATCAGTCTGGGTGAAATGGTTTTAATCGCACCCTTGAGTGTGGCTCTTTCTTTCTTTTTTCAGTGAGTGGTAAGAATATGCTCTTGGTGCTGGTGTCGGAGGGGTTTGCCACATACTTATGCATTCTCTAGGTTTAGGCATGAACAAAGCCCAATAGAGGTAGATCTATGTCTGTGTGGCATTTGTTGGTGGTGAGCGATGTTTATTAAGTTCTGGTTCTGTCCTGTTGGACGGTAGTGTGTGTGTGTGATGTTTTGTGGGGGGAAGTTAAAATATGATCCTTGTGAAAGCCTACTTAAAAATGCTGTTGTCACCCACATGAGAGATTGCTATCTAATGGATTAGTGTTAGCCTTCTTTCCTCCTGCTTCCAACGCATGTTGTTTCGCTGCTGTGATCAATTTGGGGTGCAAGTGGATCCTTGCTCTTACACTGCTGAATTTCATGTTGCATCGATGAAAATGTAACTGCGCTGCTTTCTCTGTGATTGGATGAAGATATCCACCTAGCCTAGTTACGGTTTTATGCATTGCCCCAAAACGGCAAAACACCATTGATGCACCTACTTATGCGTACAGGAGGAAGCGCTAAGACATTACACTGGTGTATAGTGTAAGGGGTAGGCTATGGTGTATCTAATGGGACAGTTCAACAGGCCCCCACAGTGTGGCTGGGCTCCACGCTGCATCAGCAGCTTCTACTCCGGGCCCTCGTGAGGTTTCACTGTTGTTGCACCTGTTAAAATCAGGCTGGGTGTTCCCACACCCGGTTACCCTAGCAGCAGCATCAGGCCACACCTATGTGGAGAACTGCGCATTCACTGTTACCAACTATGGGTTCACTGTCCTGCATTTTACTCGGGCTTGCAAAGATCATTTTGATGTACAAATACCAACACGAGTGGCGTAGTTAGTCAAGTGCAGAATTTAAGATTACACCACATATCTGCGGATTCTAATATCAGAAACCAGCATCTCATATAATAAATGTATATTGTGCTGAAATTGCTGTCCCATACATTTCATTCTTTATCTGCAGAACTCTTCTCTCTGACCTTGAAAACTGCACAGGTCATGTCTTTGTGATTGCCACTTGGTGATTCTACCGTACATATGTATCCAGGTGTCTTGTTTCTGTTATCGGTGGCCTTTTCTGTTAAGGTGTCATTCCTTGAGTAAGGGCCCATATTTAACAAACCATCTACAGTTCGTAAATGATGCTTTAACATTTGATGGGTGAATGATGTTATGGTTTATATGACTGTAGTATCTGATCCAGTTGTGTATTGTAATTAATTTGCACACATTAGCCTTTTACAACATGTGCTTTTGGTAAATGATGATACATTTGAATGTATTTTTAATCAACAAAATTTGACACTTGTAACACTGCTCAACCTTTGGTTCAGTGTAAATAAGGAAACCCTCAGAGAAGTCAATGTTTGAATTGGAGTGTGCGGTATATTTCTTTCATCCGCCCCACATTGACATTCACGCAGTTATCATAGGGTTATTCCTATTTGTGTGTACTGCTTGCCTCATCCAGAGGCACCTCCAGTCTCGAGTGCAGTGTCCAGAGACAAAAGGACTTTCCCACAAAAATTGTTTAAAAATGAAAATGTACACCAAAAAGGTTTATTGCAGGGCAGATTTTCATTAGTTAAAAAATAATGGATACTCAGTTTTGGCCGAGTTACTAGGCCGTGTAGTACTGTTGGGTTGTCGACATGTTTCAGCTCTATTGGGCCAGGAGGTCTGTAGAGCTTTCGTCAGGACTTACGTAACAAAACGAACAAACAAGATTTATATACACATATAATGTTACTCACACGGATTTGTGAGGTAATCCCAAACTCATAACAATTATATGAGTGTTGTGTTCTTCACGATCTGTGGAAGAATGTACGTTTAAAGCATTTTTAGCTCATGACAGTATTTTGTTAGAAGAAATTGTTTTGCAAGTGGGTAAGTGCAGAAACTTTAGTAATAATTTTACTTCACACTTATGTTGCTCATGAAAATATTTTTTCAAGAAGGCAGGAGACTCAGGTAATAAATTTATTAACACTGGGATTGCTCATGAAAGAAAGGAAATGAAGGGGGGCTATGGATACATATTTTATATGAAGAACGGGCGCTATGCAGTCTCATCATGTCATATTGCCCGGTGTTAGATATTGACCGAGGAGTCTCAAGTTACATGCTGTCAGAACCGGGTCGGGTGCTGTGCTAATTCGTGTTCATTACGTACAAAGTCGTATCCCATTTAGTTTATCCTATGTGACCCTTATTTTATAAGCTGTTTCGCCGTTGGCTATTTTGCTGTTACCAAGCCTCTCCTAATTATGCTTATGCTAGTGGAGATAGCGAGCGGTAGAATCTTACTTAAAAAGACATTCGGCATACTCTTATACAGGTTAATGTGACCAGAATTCAGTATACGCCCTTTCGTGTTAAGCGGTGGAGAGGCAATGTCCGCTTTTAGGAAAGTGCAGATAGTTCTTACCTTACGTGTAGGAGAGCTCTGCTTCCAGCGGGGGACACCGTCTTGTGCTGCAGAGCTGGAAAGGGCAGAGGGTGAGAGGGGAAGAGAAATTATACATCTTACCCGAGGTGATAGTCGGGGATATCTAGCGCCATTACCCGCATGGAGGCTTCACTCTAGCCTTGTGCTGACTCTGCCCCCGGAGTGCGGAAGCCGGATTGTAGTTTCTTTTTTAAGGACAGTTGGGCGCGTCATATTTAAAGATACACGGGCAAGTCAATTACACTCGAAGCATGATACATAAAGTTCGTACATGGTCAACAGTTGAATTTACACTATTGTGATATCCAGGGAACTCATTTCCGATAGGCTGCTAGATGCATGTACTATTTAACTCCTACAAGGGGCACACCGAAGGTGCACAAAGTCAACAATTCATATGTCATGGAGTGAATATAATAATGTTTATTTAGCAAAGTGATGCCAAGCAATGTGGTCATTTAAACCAGATTCAAAAGTACGCAAGCGGTCCACCCATCTTTGCTCCTTTTCGTAGAGTATCTTTTCAGCATTGCCAGATTTGTTGGTCAGCATTTCGATGACTGTCCATTGCATTTCCTCAGAGGTGTGGTTCATTTCCATGTAGTGGGAACACAACTTGGTAGTGTTCGTTTTTAACCTGATGTTACTCTTATGCTCTCCTATCCTGAGCTTGACTTTGCGACAGGTCATCCCGATGTATTGCTTTTTGCACGGGCACTGGATCATGTATATAACATGAGATGAATTGCAGTTTGTGAACTGCTTCTGAGTCCAAACAAAATCATTCCTTAGTTGCAGGGTTTTTGTGGCTGTTGTTGTTTTGCAGGCAACACAGGTTCCGCACGGGAAGTGTCCTGACAGGGGGGTCATATTGGCACTGTTGGTTACAGGCAGGGGAGTACTGGATCTGGGGCGAGTATGCACCAGGGTATCTTTAAGGTTTTTTGTCCTTCTATTCGCGAACCTTGGTCTTGGCCAATCGAACTGTCCAGTGTTCACTATATGCCAATTCCTTTTTATTAACTTCTGGATGGCGTATGTAGCTGGATTGAAGGTGGTCACACACGTGGTTAGATCTTTTACTGGTTCTTTTTGGTATGACTGGAGGAGGCATTCTCGAGGTTGGTTGTCAGCTCTTTTTTTACATTGCTTGATGACTCTTTCAGTGTAGTCTCTCTTTTTTAATTTTTCACACAGGTCCATTGCTTGTTCTTGGTAATTGCTGTTTTTGCTGCAATTTCTTTTGAGGCGCAGAAATTGACTGAAAGGCAGATTGTCCCTTAGAGGCTTAGGGTGGTGGCTCTTGTGTGACAACAGGCTGTTTTTTGCCGTCGGTTTTGTGTATGTTTTCGTCTGTAGGGTACTCCTTTCATTGAATATTGTCAAATCCAGAAAGTCAAGATGGTTATTGCTGGAGGTATGCGTGAATTTTAACCATGGATCCAGGGTGTTGAGCCATGACATAAACTCTGCCAGGTCTTGGTCGATGTTCCAAATTAGGAAAATGTCATCGATGTATCTCTTCCAGTATATAATACTGGAAGAGAACATGTTGGTTTCGTTAAGGACAAATTCTGTTTCAAATTGGCTGACATAGAGTCCAGCCACCGAAGGCGCGAAGGCACTGCCCATTGAGGTACCATGGGTTTGAAGGTATAGATGGTCATTGTACTTAAAGAAATTTTCTTTAAGTGCCAGTTGGCAGCATTCCAGGATAAAATGTCTTGGTGTATTGTACTGCCATGTCTCTGAGTAAAGGACATCCTCTAACATTTGCAATGTTGTGTCTTGAGGGAGACTAGTGAATAGGGATTCAACATCCAGGCCTACTAGAAGCATCGTTGAATGGCCAGAACTGATAAGAAAGAAATAGCCCAGACCTCAGGGTAATATAGGGTAATATAGGTCCCAGCATTGTTATTTACATGTGGTTTATGCTAAGGAATTCTGAGGACCATGTTTATTATCTATAAACTACAAATCTGTGTGACATCTCCTAGTCTGGTGAGCAAGTGAGATGGGGGTGTCTTGTAGAAGGTACACAAAGGGGGTTTAACTACAGTGGCAGTGACAGGGCAGCTGCTTTTCTCATTGTAAGAGACTTGATGAAACATTTCAGTAGCATATTTGATAGCACATAGGCTGAATCTCCATCACTGCCTCCTAATGAACCAGAACACTTGTTCTCCATGTAATATCTACTGTCAAGGCCCAGCTCTTCATGGTGAAGGATTGGGCAAGGTTCTCCGAGAAAGAGACTCATAATAATCATGCCTTTGTGAGGTTGCTGTTATGATTATGTCCTTACAAGAGGAATGGCTGCTTCTTTGTATTCAAGCACCTGCTGGGTGTCTACGCTTTCCATCCACAGTAATAATGAAACCTGTTCTTCGTTGCTGCTAGAGACTGCTTAGGTGTTTAGCAGACCTAATGCAAAATACAGGGAGACGGAGAGTAACAGGCCTGCTCTTTTCAGCCATTTTAAGTTGTACTAGTCATTCATGATGTATGGAGTATGTTCTCCTCACAGACACACACTTTCTGTCTCAGCCTGACTTGGTAGGAGTCTTCATCTACGTCTTTGCCTGCTACCCCACTGAGCGTAGGGCAGGATGCTCACATCCACACACACACCTGAGATATCACTGCAAAAAGACCTAGAGCATCAATGGACATAGAACAACCACATACCTACTGTGAAAGAATAGCACATAGTGGCACAGATAGACAAAGCCCATGGCAGGCTGGCGTATGATAAGCATCTGATTAGACTGACAGTTTTGCCACTCAGTGTCTTTGTTACAACAGATTCACAATTGCTTTATTAACCTTCCTGCTGTCTCAAATTTGCTTGAAAATGCACCATTTGTCTACTCTTTTTTCAAAATTTTCTCGGGGAACACCCCCGAACACCCGTAGTTTGATCAGGCTCGCTCTACGCAGTGTAGTACACCAATTATTTTACACCCCCACCACTTTCAAATGTCACCAGCCGCCACTGAATCCAGGACACAACAAAGTAACGTCCACAAAAAACAGACCACCACTGGGGAAGTCTAAGCAGTCATGGCAGGACCTGTCTGGATCCCAAAAGTCGGGGATCTGGTCTGAGAGAAAATAGCAGACAAAAAAGAATTTGGGCCATCCTACAGAAAGCCTGTACCGGTCCTAGCAGCACAAGGAACAAGAATCGTACTTTTGCCGCCTCTTGACGGAAAAAAGAGACAAGATTTGTCTCAATTGACTTAATCAAACCACACTATGTGGCCAATACTAAGCAGTAGGCCTTGTGGACTCCACAGTAGCAGGCGCCCTCAATCTAGCTACAATCCAAGAAGTTTCTAACAGAAAGACTCATCACGTTGGAAGATCCTCCTGTACGGAATGAAGGACTATGCAACAATGCTATGGAACTCGTTCCTCTTGAATCCGAAGTTCAACTTTAAAAGCAAATTCAAAATAATAACCAGGTTGCAATAAGACCTAATTCCTACGTGTACGTCAACATGCCTTGATGACAGCAAAATGCGATTTCAACAAATCCCGATGCAATTCCAACAATTGATCGAACTGCTTCTGCTACTTCATGAATTTTGATAGGTTTTCCTTGGATCTAAGTGAACCCGAAACGACGCCGGCCCAACAAACACGCAAGCGACAAATCAAGAACTTTCTGCACTTTCTGAAAAAGACATACCTGGTATTGCATTGGGTAGAACTCTGGGTAATTACTGGGATACCGTTTTTTTTCTTTTCTGGCTAGGCTTAGTTATAACTTTTAGCATGCTTATTAATGGAAGATACCTTCAGCAAAGCTCTACAGCCCAAAAGGTCAACTTGATTCTGAAGCCACATCAGTCATCACATCGTGAACAAAGAGACTTGTCATCAGTGAACATTACAGCAGTTCCTATACCGGACAGTATAATATGGGACATGGTTGATTTCGACATATTTGGTCCGACTGAACTTTTTTTTCAACAACAAATTTTACTTGGTCATTTTGCAGTATATTGGGCGAAAGCCCCACATTTCCATGAAAATATACAAATCCTGCTAAACATGCAGGTAAACCAAAAAGGCAAACAACATGCAGAAAGTGGTCAAATTCCAAGGTATAGCACATGATTCAATAGATTCCCTACATTCAGCCCAGCAAAAAGATAATACAATCAAATGATAAAATTTGGGGTAATGTACAGCAGGGTTCAGAGGATTCCCCTCATGGGTCCTCCTCAGACAGGGGGGGCAAGTCGATTCCACGGTATGTCGCCCATCGTGTCCATATATTGAGGTGCTTCCTGGGGCCGCCCCTAGCCTCAAAGACTGTGATCTCAGCTCCCAAACACTTATCTAATTCGGACTTCCATTTGCCTCTGGTCGGAGGAGATGATGCTTTCCAACCCTGTGCTATGTCTCTATTGGCAATAGTAAGGGCAAGGAACAGTAGATGCTGTTTGTAACGGTTCCCCCTGATGTCGTCCGTGGAGTGCAATAAGAGCCGTGGGTCCAGTGGGAGCACCCACCCCAGCACCTCATTAAGACATGACAAACTCTGTTCCAGAAGGACTGCAGGGCCGTGCAAGTTCGCACCGTATGGAAAAAGGATCCGTCTTCTCTAACACACCGCCGACACACCGGAATGACCCCCATTCGCCACAGTCGTACCCTAGTGTAGTAAACACTATGCAAATATTTGACCTGGATAAGCCTGTAGCGTGTGGAAACAGCTGCACCCCTAGGGCTGGCTGTCGTCTCGGCCCAATCGTCATCTGTCAACTCAGGAATGTCTGCCTGCCAGGCCAATCAGGTCTTGTCCAGAGTGGTGGGGGTATGTGTAATCAGTGTTTGATATATTTGTCTGCTTTTGTGTAGTCCAAGGTCCCCCATGTGCAGTCGACCCTCCAGGGGCTGAAACTCAGGGAGAGTCTCTATAGTACGGATCTGGGGGGAGAGTGTGTGTCGGAGCTGCACAAATCTGAAAAATTGTGACTTGTGGAGGCCAAAATCAGCCTGTAATGGTTGAAATGATTTTAGCGTGGTGCCCCTCATAACATCTCCAAGGGTCGAAATCCCCCCACCAGGTCCCATTCCTGAAACCCTCTCAGCGCAGTAGCAGTTCTGAGATATGTACCATGCCACAGGGCAGTTTGTTGAGTAAGTCTCCCTTTCCATACCATTTGTCTGGTCTTAGCCTGCCATAACTGTATGGCTTGTCTGCTGGCTGGCGGTGATACAGCCGAGTGTAGCTATACACTAAATGGAGTAGGGGGACCTGTTACATAGGGGCATGCTCAATAGCATATGCCGGGTCCGTGGGAAATTAAAAAAAAAATACCAGTATTTGTAAAGCGCACAGCTACCTCCGAAGTGATGTCCCGGCGCTGGGGGCCCTCGGGAAGATTAAGCGAGCTATTGCCCGGGGTCACATGGTGCTGAGCTAACCTGCCACCGGCGCCGGGGATTGAACCGTGAACCCCGTAGACCGGAGTCAGGCATCCTGGCCGCTGCGCCACACCTCTTGCACAATAATTGGTTGATTACTAGGATGTGAGAGGCAATATAATGCACAAGTTACTACTTGTGTAACGATATATCTTTAAGAGACATTAGTTAGTAATATATTCCTTACCTTAGAATATTCCCCAGGTGTCAGACTGGATCAGGAAAGTTTTCTGCTTAGCAGTACTTCTGCGCATCGGTAGGTGGCGTCATGCGGCTCCGCATCCGTCACTGACGTCGTACGCTCCGGGATGATGTCACGGAGACTACTTAGGCGCCACCCATGCGCGCTGACGTCAGTTCTGTACACAACTTTCTGCGCCGAAACGCAGAGCCATGCAAGATACTGACCATTGGTGCATAGAACTAGGGCCCTAAAAGGGGATGACCTTAACCCTAGTAATCGGCTCGCAAAACGGGGAGGATGGGTGGGGCGGTAAGGAATCCATCACTAACTAATGTCTCTTACAGATATATTGTTACACAAGTAGTAACTTGTGCATCTGAAAGAGACATGTTAGTGATAGATACCTTATCTTAGAATAGATACCCCAGCAATACCAGCCCCAGTGGTGGGTCTGCGAACAAGATTACACCAAAAAGTCACGGAGCACAGAACAGCCAAAGAAGCCGTCTCTCCGGACCTGACTGTCAAGGCAGTAGTGCTTGGTAAACGTGTGCAGCGAGGCCCATGTAGCTGCCTGAAAAATGTCCTGCAAGGGAACGCCGCGTCCCAAGGCAGTATGGCTGCAGTCGCCCTGGTCAAATGAGCACGCTTCCTCACAGGAGGCTCCTTGAGACTCCAAGGAGTAACATGCTTTGAGGCACAGAATGACCCACCGGGAGATGGTCCGTTTGTGCACAGCCCAACCTTTTTTGGCACCCACGCAGCCAACAAAGTGCTGATCATCCACCCGGAGCTGTTGTGTATGCTGCAGATAGAAAGCAAGCGCACATTTTGAGTCGAGACGATGGAGCCTCTCCTGGAAGGATAAGGAGGCAGAAAGAAGGTGGGCAAAGTGATGGTCTGTCCGATGTGAAAGGGCGTGACAACCTTTGGCAAGAAAGAAAGGCGAGTCCTCAGAACCACCTTGTCCGGATGAACCGAAAGGAAAGGAGGTTTAGATGAAAGAGCCTGGAGCTCACTCACTCTCCTGGCAGAGGTGATAGCTACCAGGAAAGCCATCTTAAGAGTAAGAAGACGTAAAAGACAATTATGAAGAGGCTCAAAGGGAGCGCACATCAGAAAAGTCAAGACAAGATTCAAGTCCGATTGAGGCATTACGAAAGGCACGGGAGGGAATGTGTGCATAATGCCCTTGAGGAAACGGTTAACAACCGGGGCCTTAAAAAAAGACCGTTGATCAGGAAGCCGCAGGAAGGCGGAAATGGCAGAAAGATAACCTTTGACAGTGCCCAGAGCAGAACCCTGCTGGGCCAAAGACAGAAGAAACAGAAGAACCTCAGAAAGAGGGGCAGAAAGGGGATCCACAGCCTTTGCTGTGCACCCTGCGACAAATCTGTTCCATCGGCAGGCATATACCGTTTTAGTGGAGGGATGCCTGGCTGCCAGAATAACATTACAGACTTCGGGAGGAAGGTCGAAAGCCATCAACTGTCGCCGCTCAATCTCCATGCATGGAGGTGGAGGCTGGACAGGTTCGGATGGAGGACCGCCCCCTGCTGCTGCGAAGAGGCAGACGGATCAGGGGATCGATGCTCATACTGAGTAGCTCGGGATACCATACTCTTCGAGCCCAGTCGGGGCCACAAGAATGACTTGAGCCCAACTGATGACATTGCGCATTCTCTTTGGTGGCGAATAGATCTAACCAAGGCTCTCCCCACCTCTGAAAGAGACCTTGCACCACGTCCGAGTGCAGACGCTATTCGTGATCCATCAAGCACCGGCGGCTGAGTTCGTCCACCCTGGCGTTCAGAGAAACACCAAGGTAATGCCTTGATGTTCCAGCCATGTCCAAAGATGCAGAGCCTCCCGACATAGGGTCCACAACCCCACCCACCCTGTTTGTTGCAATACCACATGACGGTGGTGTTGTCTGTGAACACCTGCACTACACTTCCCTGGACAGAGGGAAGGAATGCCTTCAGTGCAAGTGGGATCACCCGCAGCTCCAGAAGGTTGATATGGAGCCGGGACTCCGCCGGAGACCAGAGGCCTCTGATCTCCGCCTCTCCCATGTGGCCCCCCATCCCAGGAGGAACACGTCCGTCACCACTGTGTGCTCCGGTTGGGGAAGGGAGAGGGTTCTGCCACTGACCCCATCGTGATTGTGAGCCACCACTGCAGCTGTTGTGCAGCGCCCTCCGATATCTGGACGTGATCGGACAGGTTTCCCTGATGCTGCGCCCACTGGAACTTCAGGTCCCACTGCAGAGCCTGCATGTTGCACTAACAGGATGCAGGAGGCCATTAGGCCCAAGAGCTGGAGGGTCATCCTGACTGAAACCCGGGATAGAGGCTGAAAGATCGGAATCATAGCCTGACTATCCCAGACTCGCTGCTCAGGAGGATAAACCCGAAACAGTGTTGAATCCAGAACTGCTCCGATGAAAGGGAGCTTCTGAGAGGGACTCAGGGGCGACTTCTGCACATTGATAGAGAACCCCAGCAAATGCAGGAGGTCCGCCGTAGTCTGAAGGTGGGCGAAAACTGTCTGGGGCGAGCCCGCCTTCAATAGCCAGTCGTCGAGTTAGGGGAAGACTGACACCCCAACCTGCACAGGTGAGCTGCGACGAGCTCCATCACCTTCGTGAAAACCTGAGGGGCACTGGTAAGGCCGAAGGGGAGCACGGCAAACTGAAAATGCTCCTGGCCTACCGTAAACCGCAGGTAATGCTGGTGGGCCAGCAGGACGGGGATGCGAAAATATGCGTCCTGCAAGTCCAACGCTACCATCCAGCCTCCAGGGTCCAGGGCAGTCAGGAACTGAGCCATAGTCAGCATCTTGAACATCTCCTTCCAAAGGAAGCGATTGACGTCTGGAAGGTCCTAGATGGGGCACAAGCTCCCCTTTTCTTTCTTGGGGATCAGAAAGTAGTGGGAATAACAACCACTCCCTACTTCCTGGGCCAAGATTAAACGGAGCACTAGACGCCTCCATCATTTTCGAATTTCAAGACCCACACGATTGGGGTGACCTTTCATCCCGATCACCGCAGAAAAAAGCCCTGAGTGAGCAGGAAGGAATGGGAGCAACATCTCAACCGACCAGCACCCCTCCATCGATGCTCATGAGCTTGCGAGACACTCACCAAACGACCCCTATAGAGCAGAGAGATACAGGCCGTCTTAACACATCAAACAAACCTAAAAGTCAGAAAAAAGAGAACACCTACGCCACAGCCAACGATATGACCTTTCTTGCGTCACAGGAGTGGCAAGACTTAGTGGCGGCCTACAACTTAAAACACAGTAAAACCCCCAGTGCCACTAGACCGGAGAACGAGAGCAAAGGCTTGTTCACCAAGTTCTGGGCAAACCTCCTAAACACAATACAACTATCTGCAACAGCTTTACAATATCAATCAGAGAAATTAGATATGCAACTAACAGTACTACAAACACTCGCGGAGTTTACCTCAGGAATCGAGAGGAAACTAGGCGACTTAAACAGTCTCATAAAAAGGGGACAGGAAGCAGCAGAACTTTCAGCGCTAGCAAAAACAGAATGTGACTGCTTCCCAATAATAAATAAGCTATCAACGCTACCAACTATGCTAGAGAACCTCCTGGATGAGCTGAAACCTCTCAAGGCACCGGCCCCAACAGACACAGTCACTAAGGGAAACAAGACTAGGGACCCACAACCGAACGGAAAACAGTCTCAAACAGAGAAGAAGAGACTCCAAAACGGGAAGATCGGCTCGCCTCAAGCAACTCAATCGCCAAAAAATCTAACCCCAACTCTCCCGTCTCCCGAAATAGAAAGCATAGCGGCACCTACAAACTCACGTACCCGCTGGAAACAAAAAAGGAAAGGCAGGAGCAGGAGAATGATAGCCATAACTCAAGGACAGGAAAGTCAGCTACAGGAGTCCTACCATCAAGAGGAAAAAGAAGAGACCGCACCTTCCCACAATGAGACCGAGCACAACTCGACCACAGGCAAAGAAATGATCCCAGGGAAAAAACTGACCGCCGCAAGGACCTCTGACAAACTCAAAAAACCAAACACAATAGAAACAATTGCAATAACAACCGATCATTCGGGACGCAAGGAGGAGTTAAACACACAACAGCGGAAAAGTCTTGAGCAAGAGACCTACGAACGTGGCGTAGCTAGGAGCCATAACTCCGTGCCTCAAAGCGAGAGCCTGCTGGCCCTGAAGCAGGATCAGGAAAACTCCTCCGACAAACTTAAAAAATCAATTATAATAGAAGCATTTGCAACAACAACCGATTATCCTGGACATAAGGAGGAGTTAAACACACATAGCATACAACAGCGGAAAAGTCCTGAGCGAGAGACCTACGAATGTGGCGTAGCTAGGAGCCACAACATCATGCCTCAAAGTGAGATCCTGCCGACTCTGAAGTGGGACCAGGAAAACCTCAAACCAAGGGAAATCACAGTCACAGCAGACTACAACTGCGTCCAACCCTTCAACAGGGCCAAAGACCCTGGCCACACTGCAGTCGAAGAACCACTTGCCACTCCATCCAACAAGACAGACATACTAATATTCATCCCAGAATACAAAACCAGAGGCCGAGTGGACGTTCTGAACAGAGGGAACATTATAAAATTGATAAACTCAATCGAGGGCCTGGAGGGCATCTCCTCAACTGACCTACTCGAAATCGAATTCCAACCTGCACCAGTACAGAATAAACCAGAAACAACTAAGACGACATGGTCATCAAACGACCTGGTCGATCGCATCTTAGAAAAGCTGACCAAATTCGCACAGTGGGGAATAAAACTTGAACCAGGCAAAAGGCCTTGCTACCCAACACCCTTTCTAAATGAGGGCGGAAAAGAACATCGCCCCAAAGCTACATCAATACTAAAAGGAGCACTCAGTCACTCACCAGGCTACCAAGGGAGGCCGCCCCATACCGAAGTGGCAACAATAAAATTTCCAACTTCGAACTATGACATATTACTGCGAACAATAACAAACAGAGGTGGGCACTGACAAGAACACCCAGCAGAGCCCCCAGGACTCGCAAATCGATCACCCTCAGAATATGCATCTGGAACATCAACGGCTTGACCGACAAACTAGACGACCAGGACACATTAAAATACTTAAGGTCATTTGACCTAATACTACTCCAAGAAACTTGGGAAGTAGAAGAAATATCCCTGGAAGGATATATGATGCAAACTTCCCCTGCGACCAGGACATCAACCTTTGGTCACAGTTCAGGAGGACTGATGATTTTTGCCTCAATATTATCAATTAGATCGATGAGGGAAATAAAAACCAAAACCATAACTCCTAATGTGTTACAGGGGGCAGTTATTACACTTAACACTAGGAAGCTGGACCACCCTCTTGTAATAATCAATTCCTACATACACCCGAAGCACAAGCAGAAGGGCGCAAGAGAGCTGGCCAAGGAAACAGCAAGAATCTTGGACGAGTGGGAAGCTGAGGACTTAATTTTGGCAGGAGAATTCAACCTTTTCCTCCTTGGAACCGCCGCGGACGACGAACTATCACGAGAACTCGACAGAGCATGGGGAATCCCAGCGCAAGTACAAGTGCCGGCAACTAAACGAACAAAGTGCTCAACACAATTGCTAAAAGATCTAGAGCAATTAAACTTAAGGGCGCTGAACGGCGGTTTACAGAAGACACCCCCCCAGCATCAACCTACCACTCTGCCACATCCTCCTCGTATCTAGACTGCGCATTTGTAACGCTCCCCCTATTTGACGTCATCAGCTCATATCAACTGGGTGAGAGTGACCAAAGCGATCATCTGCCGCAAGAAATAGTCTTAAAGCCTCTTAGTGGGAACCCCAAGAAAGTCAGGGCAACCGCAGGCTCTGAACATACAACAGACCTCAAACGCATCAGATTCAAACAAGGAACTAATACATCACAGGACCTCGGCCGGAAACCAAATAGAGGTCTGGGAAGGGTTCACGAAGGCCCTTGGGACCAAATATGCAACTAAACCAATGGCGTCTAAAGGCAAACCCTCGAAGGCTACATCGAGAAAGACAAGCACACCGGAGATAAAAAGCCTCAAAGGGGACCTCAAGCAAACTTTGAAGCAATTGCGTACACAGCCTACAAAAGAGCCCCTACACCACATCCTACGCGGTTTAAAAGCAAGTCTGAAAAAGGCAACCTGGGAAAACAAAAGGCAGATGAATGATGAACTCTGGGCAAAAATAAACCACGATTCAAAACAAAAAAACAGCGCCAACATTTGGAAAAGAATTCATAGCCTGCAGCGGCCAGGGCACCATGGGATAAGCTCATATATATCAGAGCCAGTTTGGGCAGACTACCTGCACAATCACTTTAATCAACCCAACGAAGACAACTCCACAGGTCCGACAACACAAGGAAACAAGCTTATTACGGAGACCAGTGAAACAAGGAAGGTAGAAAAAGGGCTCAGAAACGCAGGAGAAAACATCAGAATACAACATGACCAACAGAAGGCAGGGGGGGTAAAGAATAACAGCACATTAACATTCAACACTGAAAACCACATCAAAATAACTATTAATCGGATAAAAACTCAAATAAAGAAGGGGAAAACGGAAGGAGCCCCGGGCCCAAATGGGATACCACCGTCAATATTCAAGCATGACATCGAATTCTGGAGCGATATCTTAGTGCCACTCTTTTCGAGCACACTGGAATTAGAAGCATGCCTGGAATCCTGGAAAGGATCTATCGTAAGCCCTATCTATAAGCAAGGAGACTGGAGCAATCCTGCCAATTACCAGCTGATAGCCCTACTAGGTATAGAGGCCAAGTATTATGCTGGCATACTATTAGAAGAACTGACTTCGTGGGCAGACACAATACATATAATTCCACCGACCCAAACAGGATTCTGCAGAGGACAGGGTACTTCCACAAACATCATGGCTCTATCCTTAATTACAGATGCGGCAAAACTAGGAAAAAACTCGCTGTTCTTGTGCTTCATAGACTACAGCTCAGCCTTTGACCATGTGGACCGGGGTAAATTATGGCAAAAGCTTGAAAAATAGGGGATACCCCACCCCCTCTTGAGGCAACTCATCCTAGGTAACCAAGGTAATATGTTGGTTGCTAAGGGTTACGTCATGGTATGGAAATAGGATCGATGTTTTAACACATGTTAAGTTCGTTTTTCGTGCCTATCTGTAAGCTATACCGGTATAGATTGTGTGGCGAGAAATTAGTCACGCAAGCCATCTGTTCAGTTTGTAGTGATATCGCCGAGTATCACAAGAGGTATCGCCGAGTACCATAGTGTTGTCGCCGAGCAGCACAGTTTTAGGGCTAGGTCTGAATCTTGTATAGTGAGGATTTTCTAAGAAATCAAAGCAGCATGAGAATAGGGACAAAGCGCCTTCCATAAAACTCACTGTGATGAGAGTATTAGTTATATCCGAGCTTGAGTGAAGGGTAAAATTAACGTCGGTACATGATTATCTATAAACAGGTTAGAGTCCTGTACGGGTACATGTTTCATATCTATAAACAGGTGAGAGCCCTGTACGGATAACGTCGTTATTTTGCTAACGGTGCATAAATTCTATAAACAGGTGAGAGTCCTGTACGGATTTCATGTGTGTTTGAATTTAGGGAATTTTCCGTGTAAAAGTGCGAGTTTGAATTGTATTTTATGTTCAAGTGGAACTCTTAGAACTTTCACTTCGCGGTGGGTTCAGAGCAAAGCGAGTTCATAATTATACGTGTTAGAAGGGTGGGGTAAGGTTACTCTACTGACAATTGAATATTATCCTTAGTGTGAATAGCGCCGTCTATTCCGAAGTGTGGATACTTGAATGTATGTAAACTATCCTAAATAGTGAAACGAACAGATATTGTCTTTATAGTCATTGTTAAGAATTAATTTACACTGAAAAGTGTTCTTAAAATGGCGCTGTGAAAAGATTTTGTGAAGGAGGGGTAAGCGCCAGGAGTGAGAAGCGAGAAACCGCAGCTGCTGTGTACGTCACAGAGCCGCACTGAGATTGGGTGACCTACGTCACAAGCTGTATTCTGATTGGCTCTTGAGTCTCTGACGGCCTGTGAGCTGATTGGTCGTTCGGAAAAACTCTAAATTTATTGGTTGAGCAGAAAAGTGACGCAGCTCAACTGCCATTGGCCTGTTGGTGTGTTTCGCGCAAGGATTGGTTGTTTTGCGGAACATCCCGGAAATATTTTACGAACGATTTTGTGAATTAAATTTAACTCTTAAAAATGAGTTATCATTTTAAACATGTTGAGAAAAAGACAACATTATTTCAGAAATTTAAGAATTTATTTTCACCTGACAAGAAAATCGAAACGCGAGGTGGTAAACTACTTCATAAGTATAAAACACCTGCAGCGTACATGGAAGGTGAATACGGATATCATACTGTCTTATGGTTCGACAGTTGGAAACGTTATACTAAAAACGATGGTGTTTTAGCTTGGCCTGATGATGGTTCATTTAATGTAAGAGTTTTAAGAAACTTACGAGAGAAAATGAATGCTCTTGTTCCAAAACCGAGACCAACTCAATTTGAAGCTTTAGTTGAGTGGGAAGACGAGATGTATCAGTTACAAAGAGAAGCTAGTGGAATTAAAAGACCTTCTAAAAATCCATCATGGAAAAGAGAAACTCATGAAGATAGATTGCGAATGTGGAGACAGGGAAACATGAGTGAAGGATTATATTTAATTCATGAAATGGTAATGGGTTCTCCTACAGGGAAATCTATGGAAAGTGAATCTGAGGATGCAGTTATGGAAGAAATATATACAACTGCTAGAAAGAAACAGCCTAATCAGCCTTTGAGACCTCCTAGATCATGGTCTACTCCGGTGGTTTCTACTGAAACTTCACCGAGTGCACCTCCAATTAGTGAAGCTCCTAAACTTTATCCAAATAATTGTGAAATCACTGAAACTCCTAGAAGATCAGAATTTGAGAATGCTCGAAATGAAGGTAGACATTTCTCAATGACTCCAAGAGCAAGGGAACCACCAAAAGATTATGCAAGAGAGACAAGAAATGTTGAGGATGTTGATTATAATGAATATTTAAGGTCTAAAGAAGAATTAATTAAAAGAATGACAAAAGGCATGGAAGCTGTCACAGTTCCAGTAACAATAGGTCCTGTTCAGCCTGTATTTGATCAAAGAGATACAAACAAAAATGGATTAACTATACCTTTAAATACAGAAACTCAAAAGGCTGCTGAAAAATTTTATTCAGACTTGACTGAATTAAACACTTCTAGATCGAGAATGCCTGATTTAACCTTTAATGAGGATTTATCTCCAAAAACACCAATGGGTGCTATGTCAGATGTAGGAAGTCCTGAAGTTAGGGTAACCACACCAAAACTTGATGTGGCCAAATTAAAAGCTAATATTGAAGAATTAATAATTGGAACAATTGGCCCAGATAGTTTAAATTACTATCGGGACGATGAACTACTATTCATTTGCAAAAGTATTCAGTGGAAAACGAAAAATAAATATGATCAATTAGAGGATCTAGCTGCAGAACTTGAAATCGATGTAAGTAAACAAAAGAATTTTGCAAAGCATTACAGATTAGACTTTTCAGAAAGTGACATTGAGAGTTTGAACTCAATGGGAAGAATAGTTCACATTAAAGATTTGATTGTCTATATCAAAAAGCTAGGAGAACTGAACAAATGGAGAGTGAAATGGACCAAAAGAAAGGAAGATGAAAGATTGGAAAAATTGTCAAAACAATTTCCAATGAGGGAAGTTGCAGGTGGAGGATATGTTCATGTCCCATGGTCAAGACAGGACATTCTATTATTCACAAATGACTTTCCAAAATTGAGGGAGAAACCAGTTGAGTGGTACAGGCAAGTCGATAGATTTATCAAAGTGTCAAAGGTTCTGTGGATTGATTTAGATGGATTTTTTGACATTGTAGTCCCATCTGATCTTTGGACAGAATGTAAAATATCTATTAGTTGGCCAAAAGCAGAACCTGAACGAATCAAAGAAACAGGTGCCCCAAATCCACTTGTAATGGATTTTTACGAGAAAGTAATTGTTTGGATGAAAAACAAAATTCCACCCAAAGAAGTTGATTGGGTTAAAATAGAAAGAACAGAACAGGAAACAAAAGAATCAGTTCATTCTTTTTATGAAAGACTATTGTTAATCTTTAAACAATACAGTGGTTATGAAAAATTAGATGAAAAAGACATGAGTCATTTTATCTATAGATTTGTTTATGGACTAAAACCTGAAATTGGAGAAATGATCAGAACTAGTATTGTCGGATGGCAAGCACTATCTGTAGATGATATTCTAAGAAAAGCAAAATATTGTAGCGATGAATTAGAAGTAAAACAGAAGAAGCTGAAGGAGAAAGCCATGTGGGCTCAGGTAAAGGTGGCTGAGCAACAGATTGCCAGCATGGGAAACAAGAACACTAATTTTGTTCAAACTGGAAATACAAACCAGATACAAGGAAGGTTTAAAGGTAATAATTTCCCAAAGAAATTTAGCCCAAAGATAGAAGAGCTGAAACAAAGATTACCTTGTTTTAATTGTGGCGAAATTGGACATTGGAGGGACGAGTGTCCTCATCCTCCTAAAAACTTAAAGAATCCCTTATTGAATCCACAGATGCAGAATGGTGTTAACCTGCAGCAACAGCTACAGATGCAACAGGGGTTAAATGAATTTAATATTCAGCGACAGTTACAACAACAGCAACAACAACAGGTGAATAATCGTCAAGACCAATTGCCACAACCACCTTTTCCGAATTGTGGGGGAGTTCAAAAATATAATCCAAACGTGGGATTTCAGGGATGTGAACAGGTAATAAAACCACAAAAACAGCAAAAGCAGCAAAAGGTTCAAATGCAAAATGCTTCACAACAATTTTTATTAACAGAAAGTCAAGACAGTGATTCTGATGATTATTGCTGACGGTGCCCGAGAGAGGAGGAAGAGTGTGTTGTTGGAGCCACTCTTGAGGTTGACCAGTCTGGTCCTTATGTAAACGGGAAAGTTAATGATGTAGACATCACTTTTCTAGTGGACACTGGTGCTACCCGTTCTACTGTTAGATCAGTGGAAATTGAAAACCTACCTCTCTCTGGGGATACCATCCAAGTTGTGGGAGTAAGTAATCAGCAAATTAAAACAGACTTAACTGATCCAGTACCAGTCGAAATTGGAAATTACAGAGACAAACACAGATTTGTGGTTTGTAACAGTAGTCCAGTAAATCTATTAGGCAGAGACATCCTATGTAAAATGAATTGCAGAATATATTGTTCTCCTGAAGGAGTTGAATTACAAACAATGGAGGAAGATGGTTTGTACAGAATGACAATGATGATGATGGAAGCAGAAGAAACAAAATTGTTTCCTGCATTTGAAGAAAAGGATTTACCTGAAGAGCTAAAAGAAACAGTGAAATCTGAAATATGGGATTTTACTGGAAATGAGATGGGTCTAATGAAAAATGTAGATCCTGTAAAAATTGCATTGAAACAGGGAATAGAATTTCCAAATACTCCACAGTATAAAATGAAAACAGAAACAATTGAAGGTATTACACCTATAATTGAAAAGTTAATAAAACAAGGTGTATTAAAGGAAATGAAGAGTAGCTCTTGTAATTCACCAATTATGGGAGTTAAAAAGTCTAACGGAACATTTAGGATCGTACAAAATTTGAGAAAAGTTAATCAAATTGTCATTCCATGTTGTCCTGTGGTTCCAAATCCAGCAGTAATTCTATTTCAGATTCCACATGATGCTGAGTGGTACTCAGTCATTGACCTTTGCAATGCATTCTTTACTGTTCCCTTACACCCAGACAGTTATGAAATCTTTGCTTTCAGATTCCAAGGTAAAACCCTTGGATGGACAAGAATCCCTCAGGGCTATACAGAAAGTCCTTCAATCTTTAATGAATTGTTAAAAAGATCATTAGAAGATTTAGACTTACCAGGTAGGTCTACGATGGTGCAGTATATTGATGATTTGTTAATAGCTGCAAAGACAAGAGAAAATTGTGTAACAGACACAATAATTCTGTTAAATCGCCTTGCAGAAGAAGGACATAAAGTGTCCCCAGCAAAACTACAGTTTTGCAAACAAGAAGTAAAATATCTTGGTCACAGAATTGCAAAAGGAAAAAGACAAGTAACAATAGAGAGAATAAAAATGATTCAAGCAATGTTACCGCCAAGAACACAAAGACAGGTCAGAATGTTCCTAGGAATGGTAGGTTACTGTCGACAATGGATAAGTGGATTTTCAGTAATTGCAAAACCACTACAAAGACTGACCAAATCAGATGTAAAAGATCCAATTATTCTCAATGATGCTGAGATGGAATCTTTTGAGAACCTGAAAAAGAGCTTATGCCAAGCTCCTGCTTTGGGTATGCCAAATTATGAGAAAGATTTTGAACTGTATTGCAGTGAGAGAGAAGGATGTGCATTATCTGTATTAATACAGAGACATGGAAATCTAAAGAAACCTATTGCATACTTCTCCGCAGTTCTTGATCCAATTGCAAAAGCATTACCAGGTTGTTTGAAAGCAGTTGCAGCTACAAGTATCAGCCTTGAACAAAGTGAAGGAATCATTATGGGATTTCCTGTGAAAGTTTTTGTGCCTCATTCAGTTGAAATATTACTGACAGGAGGTAAAACTCAACATTTAACAAGTAGCAGATTGACAAAGTATGAGAAAATCATACTGGGAGCAGATAATGTTTCGATTTCAAGATGTTTGAATCTGAATCCTTCTACATTACTGCCTGATTCTGAAATTGTTGATGACATTGAGACAGAACATGAATGTTTAGATGTCATGGAATTCTGCACAAAACCAAGAAAAGACATCAAAGACAGACCTTTGTCTGAATCGGATTTTGTCTACTTTGTAGATGGCTCATGCTTAAGATCCGAAGGAGGTGTCTTGAAAGCTTCATACTCAGTTTGTACAGTTGTAGATGTTGAAGAAGCATCATGTCTTGAAGGAGTTCGTTCAGCACAAGTGGCTGAATTGATTGCTTTAATTCGTGCATGTGAAATATCAAAAGATATAAGAGTTACCATCATTACTGATAGTCAGTATGGGTACGGAGTTGTGCATGATTATGGACAACTCTGGTCACAGAGAGGATACATGACATCAACAGGATCACCAATTAAAAATGCAGTTTTCATTAGAAGATTAATTGAAGCAATACAATTTCCAAAAGAAATTGCCATAGTCAAGTGTGCAGCGCACACTAGAGGAACTGATTATATTTCCAAGGGAAATGCCTTCGCAGACGAAACAGCAAAGTACTGCGCAAGAAAAAATTATTCATACAATCGGGAGAGGAGTAAAGAAACTGATTCAAATTCATTAATGTTAACAACTGTTGTAGAAACATGGCATGAGATTAGAGATTTACAAAACGAAGCAGATGATGAAGAAAAAGACCTATGGTTAAGATCAGATTGTAGACCACGTGAAGAAGATGGAGTGTGGGTTTACAAAGATGGCAGAATAGTCTTACCAAATTGCTTGATTGCTGACATGGCCAGATTATATCATGGTCCTGCACATTTAGGAAGAGATTCTATGGTCAGACTTTTTAGAGAAACATGGTTCAATACCAAATTTAGAACCATTGCAGAATCTTTTTGTCAAAGGTGTTTATCATGCCAACAAATGAATCCAAACAGAAAATCAGTGGTGGGGACAGGAATAATTGGACGAGAGGGTGGTCCCTTTACCAGGTTACAAATAGATTTCATTGAAATGCCCTTACACAACTGTTTGAAATATGTACTTGTAATTGTATGCTTATTCTCAAGATGGGTAGAGGCTTTCCCTACACGACATTGTGATTCAATTACAGTAGCAAAACTAATGCTCAGAGAAATCATCCCAAGGTACGGTTTTCCAGTCACTATTGAGAGTGATGGAGGAAGCCATTTTGATAACAAACTGTTGAAGTTAATTTGTGAAGCTTTGAGCATTGAGCAGAAAATACACTGTGCATACAGACCAGAGGCATCAGGTGTAGTCGAACAAATAAATGGAACTATCAAAAACAGAATTGGAAAAATGTGTCTAGAGACAGGAGTTAAGTGGACTGATGCTCTTCCGCTTGTTTTGATGTCATTAAGAAGTACACCAGATAAAAAGACAGGTCTGAGTCCTCATGAAATTTTAATGGGAAGAGTTATGAGGCAAGCTTTTGTACCTGTAGGTAAACTGTTGAGCATAAATGACAGTGCAATTTTGGATTACTGTAAAAGGTTATCTGATATGGTAACTTCTGTGTCTAATCAGGTGGGAACTGAAGCTCAATCAAATGAAAAAGTTTTGACTCATGATCTGAGACCTGGCGATTGGGTCAGAACGAAAGTACATCGGAGGAGGAATTGTCTATCTCCTAGATGGCAGAAACCTAGGCAGGTAATCTTGATCACTACTAATGCTGTAAAGTGCAGAGGATTGAAGCGCTGGATTCATCCAAGTCATACTATTCCAATACCAACTCCTGAGAATTCTGATGTTGAAAGTGATACTACAGATGATTCTGATTCTGAAGCAGAAGACAGAACAGAAGGTGAAGTAATTCCAGATTCTGAAGATCGACAAGAAAGTCGACATCTGGAAACTGTGCCAGTGAATGGAAATCTGACAAGAAAAGACTTAGAAATAATTGAAATAGATTCTGAAGGTGAAGAGAATCTGTTAAAAGGAAAGATAACTGAAGATTCAGTTGTCTATATTGAAGACAAAGAAGCTGAACCAAAAGAAGTTTCAGTCCAGGAGAGTATCGAAAGGCAGAGAACAAGCTCTGAAGTAAGGAACAGAAATCGGAAATCTGGGAAGCTAGAGGTAATTGAAGAAGAGGAGGAGAAAGAATTACCGAGTACCAGTGATGGAAGACAAAGTGAAGTTCCTGAAGGAGTGAAATTGCCGAATAGAGAAGTTCCTGAGTCAGTTGAAATTTCAGACTACGAAACTGAAGAAAGTGACGTGGAAGGTGGAAGTGAAAACGGAAAGAAAAGGACTTGGAAGTCAGAATCAAATAATTCTGAACCAAAGAAGAAGTATGTGAGAAAAGCAGACTACTGGCCTGGTGGAAGATTGAGAGTCAGATTGATCAAAAAGCCAATAGAACAAGTTGAAGAAATAAGTAGTCAAAAGAGTCCAGGAAAAGAAATTGGAGTTGGAAGAAAAATTGAAGTGATATCGAGAAAAGGGAAGAGAATAATTAGACCAAACCAGAAATACAAGTCTCCTGAGTGGACTTATTTAGTAATTCCACCTGTTATTGACATATATGATAGTAGTGAAGAAGAAAACGAAATACAAGAAATTAGTGACAATGATTGAAGTACAGAATTATTAAATTGGCAAAAGGCTGAAGAAATCCTGTTAGTTGACACAAGGTCGAAGAAAAAAATGTTTAATAGAAGAAAACTTATGTATGACATAAGGTCGAAGAAATCTTGTTTAGGGTTATAAAAGAAAAATATATTTTAAAAGGGGGGTGTATATAAATTTTAAAATTTATTTTTATTTTTGAGGCTAAAACTAACCTAAAAATGCCTTACGTTAAGGAGAGCACTTCAAAATGTTCTGTTTTTAAAAGATGCTGTAAGATGACTCTGGTGTGTCTGCTCATTTTAGTTCTGCTCTGGTTGATACTAGCTGTGATTATACCTTTAGAAATGAATAGAGAATTACACAAAGTTAACATAACAAGCAAAGCTCTGGTTAGCCAAACTAAACATAGTACATCTGCAAAAGTAATTGATCATCAGCCTAACATTCATCAAGATAAATCAATAGGTGATTTTTCAAGCAATACATTCACAAAACTATTGAGTGAATATGTAAAGGTAATGGATGCAAAGGACTGTTATGTATGTGTTAAGTTACCCGCTTCTGTTTCTGAGGGAGTAACATATAATATGCTTCCTCTCACTTATGCTGTTACATGTAGTGTATTAACTAGTTTATTTTATCAAACTGGTCGTTTAGAATATTACTATTCAAATTATGATGAGATTTTTGCTAATGTTAAAATTGATAATGCTTTAAATAAGCATAAGAAAGCTAAACAATTGAGAGAATATTTCCTTGTTACTAACGAACTCACTTATGAGTATGCTTATAAGAATAATCTAACATGTAAATTAAGTGCTGAAGGAAAGAAATTTTTGAATATGGTTGAGGAGAGAAGAGCAATTTATAAGAGAAATGAATTAGTCAAGCAGACTAAGTCATCCTTCTGGCAAAAAGAAGATGAGAAATTAAATGGCAAAATGCTTGAAAATATTGCAATTCATATAGACAAACCTGTTAGTGGAAAGCTTTGCATTAGAAGAGATAATACACTTTTTGACAATTATTTTGTAGGTGCAAGCAACTGTGAAGATACTTATCAGATTATGGGAGGTTGGGGATTTAAAGGTGGAAAAGATCCTATCTTCCCTGGAATTTATTTTGTTTGTGGTGACAAAGCTTACTATAACCTTCCAGACCATTGGTATGGAACTTGTTATGTGGGAATTGTTTTTCCTAAAGTGTTTCATGTTGACAGAGATTCAGAAGGATTGTTTAAAATTCATAATTATGTAAATAGAGCTAAAAGAGAAACTTTTACTGAAGTTCTGGGAGATATTTTTCAAGCTGTAATACCTTTTGTTGGTATAACCCTAAATGCAGGGAGAATCAGAAAATTGTCCACAATAGTTGATAGATTATCAACTGACACTGCTGATGGGTTTCAATTAGTGAATGTTGAAGTTATTGCAATTAGATCCATGGTAATTCAAGATCGTCTTGCTTTAGACATACTCCTAGCAAAAGAGGGAGGAGTCTGTGGCATTTTACACGTCCAACATTGCTGTACATATATTCCTGATGAAAGTAAGAATATTGAAATGTATATTAAGAATATTACACAAATGCATTCAGAAATAATTCCTTTAGAAGAAGAAGATTTTACAGGGAAACTTTCAAAAAGGTTTCAAGCAATTAAAAACTGGTTTCATAATATCGGAAGTTCAATTCTTGGCAAGATTCTGGCACCTTTGATTATAATAGTATTCATTTTTATTTTGACTAAAGTAGGTTGTTTGTTACATAAAAGAAAGAAACATTTGAAGGAAAAGAAGAGAATCTATAAACTCAGAAAAGAAGAGGAAAGGGAGATCGAGTTACAGGAGTTACATAGAGAGCGTCATGTTAATTGCAAAGATTATGCTGAAACAGACTTTTAGGTTTACTAATACAAATGAATTTGAATCGATTTCTTAAAAATTTAATTTACCAAAATTTTGAGTGCTGGTGTGGTGATTTGTTAATCACCAGATGAGGGAGTTGATGGAGCGAGATAGAAAACAAAATTTTGTTTAAACTCGCAAAGTCACATTTCCATAACATGAATAAAATTATTAATGATTTGTGATATGTCGTACTAATACAACTTAGATTAAACTTTACACGTGGGGGGGACTAACATGTGTGCTCATAAACGTGCATAAATGTTGCATCTTTTTGTTCGTGCAAAATAATAAAATAATTTATTGTTCTCGTTTTTGTCATTACTAACTGCTGCAAACTTAAACGAAGCATGTGCTTGTTTTGTTTTTTCTTGTCTGTGTGATGTCATTTCTACTATTCTAGGTGCATATGGGTCTCATTGAAAAACGGAGACTGGTAAATATAAACGCTGCTTTATTTGTTTGCATTAGCTAGGTAACATTTTGATTAATCGGGTGGGTTAATTAATTAGTAAACCATGGGGTGGATACAGAATATACTTTATTTCTTACATTAATACTTTTCTTGTGTTTGTTTTATACTAGAAATCATAAGTTGCCTGCTTTTGAGGCCTAGTTATTTGAGCCGCAGAAAAAGAGCTGATCTAAAATTCTGCAGAAAGTCACGAGACGCCCATTCTGAATTAAAACGTTTATTGAAGCTGCATTCACAAAGCAAAAACTGATGAGCTGACATCATTCTGTCGGACATGGCCAAGGTCGAAAGTGAACTTTTTGTCAGTCCTTAACTTGGCATCCGCGGAAGTTGCACTGAAAGACTATGGAAGCTGCGAGGATGACTTAATACAAAGTTGCAATCGCAGGAAGCTTTTGGCTTCACGTGGAAGAGACAATGGTCTTTGTAAGACATGATTTTGTGGAACTTTTTAAGAATCGGGTGACATGTCACTTGTCACTCTCAACCAATGGGACGTCGTAGATTTCTGAAAACTTTCCTTTGCTAGTTTAGTTAGCGTAGAAAGGTATAAAAAGTCATGCCCTTAGGGTTGGGCTGGCTGCTGCTTTCTGACTTTCCGATGAGGGTGATGTGCTGCTGGACTTTGCGTGGAGCACGTAAGAATCCTCAAAGATCTTTACTTTAATTTCTGTCTATTTAGCTCAGTTAGGGAAATAGGTTTTAGAAATGCTAAACTTTATATAATTTCTTTAAAATTGATTCAATTGCTTAAATTGTATTTTTCCATATTTCTTACCATCATGCTTGCTTTATTGCAAATAAATTTCATTTATAAAACTTACAACATATATATCATAATTTAGAAAATAAAATCTTACTTTTGACAAACAAGCTGGTCTTGATTATTTAGAAGTATAGGTTACCATTAGCTAGATCACGTCACCTATGGTGGTCGTTTAAATGGTTGGGTTTTATTCTAATGACAATATTCTTTCTGCAAATGTATAAATATGTATATAGTGTGTAGATAATGTGTATATAAATTTATTCTGACCACCTGATTCAGTAGGCCCAAAATATATCAGGTTCATAAATGGGTCCATATTTAGTATAGAATTTTGTTTATAGGTTATGAAGTTGGGTAGCGTAGTTTATGATATATTTTCTATAGCCCGCTGGATCACTCCACACCAACACGTGGCTCAAGATCAAGCTGGGAGACAGGACGCACCTTTCAAGGCGAATTAACACCTCCAAAGGCCTGAAACAAGGGTGCGTCCCAGCCCCGACCCTGTTCAACCTTTACCTGGCAGATCTACCAGGGGAACTGGACAGTACCAAATCACACGCCCCGCGGCTAGGGGACATTACGCTGACCAATCTCCTCTATGCCGACGATCTTGTCTTAATAAGCCGCACTCCAACAGGCCTCCAACATCTTTTGAAGACTACTAGCTCATTCTCGCATTATAACGGCTTAACCATCAACTTGAAAAAAACAAGAATCATGGCTGTGAACTACAAGAAGGCCAGGAAGAACAATTAGTTCCTGGACGGTCACAAATTGGACCAAGTGACGTGCTACAAGTACCTGGGTGTCCTATTGGATAGCAGATGGTCGTTTAAACCTCAATTAGAGACGCTACACCGAAAAGGAACCATGAGCTTCCTCGCGATGAAACCCTTGAAGAAGCTTCTGCCTGACCACACACTCGACCCTTTTCTGCAGGTACTGAGAGCTCGTCTTCAACCGACACTAACATATGGGAGTGAACCAACTTTTGGAAAAGACGCTCTGACAATAGACAAAGTAATCGCCAGAACCTATAGGTCAATCTTCCAGCTTCCTAGTTATGTCTCATCAGCACAAATCCGTCTGGAGTTCGGGGTACAAAAGCAAACAGTGGAAAGAAGGGGCAGCTTCATAAAATGCTGACACACGATCAGAAACGCAGAGCCAGGCACCCTAAATTCCCACCTCTGGACTGAACTACAAAGACGAGAACGATCACACGCTAGAGAGTATCTGACGGAATCTCTAGAAAATCTTGAGCTGACTGGCCTTTGGAACAGCCCAGTAGACCACAAAAACTTTAAAGAGCTATTAACAAAAGTAACTAAAATAACATCACTGCTGGAAGACAAAGAAACTCTGGCAAAAAGGGCACACGGATGGATAGGCTTAAATGACTATAAAACTCTAAAGCCTCAAGTGTATTTAGATCAAGGATTTAAACAGAAGATCAAGGAAAAATTCCTAAAGCTGCGGTTAGGCATTCTCCCAATTCTCCCTCATCTGGCTCCATGGAAGTGGATTCAGGACGACCAAACTGGTCGACTCTGCAACACAGGTCCTGAAGATCTAGTCCATACAATATGTATCTGTCCCAGTTTAACGGACCTAAGGAGAACACTACTACGTGCAATATGGAATCAGAAGGGGATTAGATCCTGCCGACAGGCAGTCAAACTGTGTTTCAATCCGCAAGAGACCCAACTAAACTGCAGAATTACAAAATACCTTGACGCAGTGGCAAAAAGAATTAAGGAAGCACAAAAAGACGTAAATGTGCAGCAGCCAGACAGTGCCCTGAGCATTTTTGAGTTTGCGACCCAAATAAAGTACATTAACTGACTAATCAACATCACGTACTACGCAAATAATTTTAAATGTTTGATAACCAATTTTTATGTATTTTAAATTGTGAGTTTTCATTAACTGTGCAATAAATTTACTTACTTTACTTCCTGACCGAGAACGCACTTGATGGCCCCCTTGGCCAAGAGGGGCGTGACTTCCTGACGGAGAAGAGCCAAATGATCCCCCGACATGCGGTGGTACTGAGGTGGCATGGCCGGAGGTGAGGACAGAAAGGGAAGCGAGTAACCTTGGCAGATTATCTGCAGCACCCACTTGTCCGATGTGATTTTGCATCCAAACAACATGACCCGGTCTCTAAGGCAATTCTATAGTCCTATATTCTCCAAACATGTGCAAAGTATTGTAGTTTTCTACATAACAAGCACTCCTCTTTTTTATGTTTTTTAAGAGGTAGTATGCCACATGTTCTAATGCCTTTAATAAAAAGTCCCTTTCGAAAAAGACAGTCTAGAAGAACTATAAAAATGACTGAAGTTTATGTACATTCAGTACCCAACATATATGTTGTGAAAAAAGTGCAAGGACAAAATGACCCCTCAGGAGCGCACCACCAACAGGGTAACTGGCTGTACTCACCAGATAAGCCCATTTTTCTCATCATCGGCTGTCATTTTGCCCAAAAGAAAAAGTGTCCAAAATAAAGAAAATATAAGTGCAGTGAAGTGACAGGGAATCACACTTCACGCTGTGACAAAAAGTGATTAAAATTGACAGGTACACTCTTATTGCAACCACTTTATTATTCACTTAGTGAAACCGATCAAATTAAAAACAAGGCAGGATGCTATTCATGCATACCATTACCGAATGCCAACATGTTTCTTTGCCAGGGAAATTTTAGGCAAATTCTTCAGGGCCAGACCCTTCGCCACAGCACCAAAGTTGGACACACCGTTCTAGTAGACTGTCAAAGACAATTAAAAATACAATTAAAAATACACACTGTGTCAAGAATCAATTGCTCAATTCCTGAGATTCTATTATATACACTTATTGTTCATCATATTTACACTCAATCAGCCACTGTGTCTCCTACCAGCTTTGAGGTACAAATAAAAAGTAACAGGCTCCTCATGTGAGTCCCCCTATATGATTGGATGATTTTTAAGTGGAGAGCGACCCTGTGTTTCTTTTTCCCTCTTTGCTTCTTAATGATTGTACGATGTGATTTTTCACCAGTGGTGGAGGTGGTGACGGACCCTGCTGCCCAGTGGCGTGGGGTGCTCCCTGAAGCTCGGATTAGGAAGGTTTAGAGGTGGAAGCAGCGGGGGTGGAGGTGGACTGTCCCGCTCGCTGGTTATCAGACCAGCCCCTGCGGAAGCCAGGGCCGCGCTGAGGCTGGCTCTGCACAGGCTTCATGGAGGGGCGTGCCTGGGTGTTTTTACCCTGGCTACGAAAGGAACAAAACCCAGGCGTTGCAGGGCTCTTCACAGAAACTTGGCCGTGGCCCGAGAGTCTTGGGCACTGTCAGCCTTGTCGCCAAAGAGGCAGGAGCCATCAAAGGACATGTCCATGAGCGAGCCCTGGACATCGGGCAAGAACCCAGTAGACCGCAACCAAGCATGGCGCCGCAACACCACAGTCATGGAAATTGCCCTGCCCAAGGAATCAGCCGTGTCCAGACCACACCCAATGGCAAACTTCGCCGCATCCTTGCCTTCCGCAATCACTTGGGAAAGGACAGCCTGGACCTCCTCAGAACACTGAGGCAGGACCTCTGCTACCGAATCCCACACTGCGTGGGAGTAACGGCCCAATAAACAGGCGGTATTAACCGACCGCAAACCCAAGCTGGCTGAGGCGAACAACCTCTTGCCATATTGGTCAAGCTTCTTAGAGTCATTATCTGGCAGAGCCGTGGGAAAGGCACTCTGCAACATCGAGGCCTGAATGACCAGGCTCTCAGGCACGGGGTGAGTGGTCAAGAAGGCAGGATCCCCAGGCGCCGGGCGATGACACCTAGCAACGTTCTAATCCACCGGTGCCCCCGAGGCCAGCCGCGACCAAGTGCCCAAGAGGACTTCGGTAAGGGCCTCATTGAAAGGGAGCAGCGGCTCCGACGACGTAGACGCCATCTGGAGCACCTCCGTAAGGAGGTTGGTCTTAATGTCCACCGTAGGGAGGTTGATATGGAGAGCCTCCGCGGCCCGACGCAACACCATAGTGTAGGAAGCGCCCTCCACCATAGTAGGAAGAGGGGAGGTAAATTCTGTGTCAGAAGACACATCAAGCTCACCCGCATCTTGAACGTCATCTACCCAATCCTACTCGGAGTCACACTGCCGCGCAAGTGGGTCCTCGGAGCCGTTCCAGTCCTCGTCCTGCTCCGGAGTAGAAGGAGCCGGCCGCGGTAGGGGCCAAGCGGAGCTGGGAGCGGCGCCGGGAACGGCGCCGGGAACAGCGCCCGTCAGGGCCGAGAACCGCACCGGCCGGGGTCGAGTCGGAGCCTCATCCCAATTCGGATCCCAGGCTGGAATGAAATAGTCCAAGAACCGGGGTAGGGGTGGGATAAATGGCACCCAGTGCAGCGCCTGTGGCGGAGCCAGGGGCGGCGCTGGGGCTGGAGTAAAGGGCAGCGCCGGGGCCGGAGTCAGCGGTGCTGCACCTTGTTGCGCCGGGGTTTGAGCCGAGGGCGCTGGTTCCAGTGGCTCCGAGGCCGGCACCAGAGGCAGTGCCGCTGGCCCAACAGGATCTGGACACAGGAACGCGGGCCTGCATGTGGGTCGGCGGGAGCACGAGTCCATGGCAGCAAAAAACTCTTGCATCTATTCGGGAGTCACCGATGGACCCGGGTATTGGGGGTTGGCCGGGGGACTCCCAGGCTCCGGAGGAGCCGCACGGGCGAAGCCCCTGTCCCCCTTGTCCGCCTCTGAGGAGCGACGGGGGGACGTCAGAAAGCTAACACTCTTCTTCGACTTATTTTTATGGCGTCGCTTACCAGAATCTGAAGGTGAAGACATAGAGCCCGAGGAGCGACGGCTCCGGTCCCGCGAGCGGTCCCACAAACGGTCCCTAGACCCGGAGCGGTGGTGAGAGGAGTGCCGGACCTCCAGCACCGCTTCCGCAAGGCCTTTGGGGCCATGGCTCGACAGTCCCAACAGTCCCGGGAGTCATGGTCAGTCTCCAGGCAATAGAGGCAAACATCGTGGGGGTCCGCCACTGACATATTACTGCGGCACGACCCACAAGACTTAAAGCTAGGCATCCCTACATGCACCAGGAGACAAGAGAAGGAGACAAAAAGATTCCAAAAAGTGGTCAAAAAATGACCGAGGTACGTGCTCAATCCGGATCTGCGCTTTCGGCGCGGAAAAAGAAAGAACTGACGTCAGAGCGCATGGGTGGCGCCTAAGTAGTCTCCATGACGTCATCCTGGCGCATACGACACCAGTGACGGACGCGGAGCCGCACAACGCCACCTACCGACGCGCAGGGGTACTGCTAAGCAGAAAACTTTTCAGATGCAGTCTGATGCCTGGGGAATATTCTAAGGTAAGGAATCTATCACTAACTAATGTTTCTTTCAGCCGCTGCAATCTCTCCACAATACGTGGACTGTGCACATGTGCGTAGCACCACACGGACAGCTCCACCGCCCCAGGGGAAGTTGTTTTGTAACGCATTAACTTGTGCAAACCATGCACGAGGGATTGTAAATGGAAAATGCTGGAGGCAATATAAAATGCGAGGAACGGACACCATCATAAAAATGGCCGAACGCCCATAGAAGGATAAAGGAAGAGCAGACCATATTGTCATTTTGTTCTTGAGACTGACTAATAACGGGGTGATATTATGTGCCCATGAAATCTTGGGGCATGGGGAGATGTAGATCCCCGAATATTTGAACCCATCCGTGGCTCGGGACAGCTGCGCAGCCCACAACTCACGGCCTTGATGTCCACACACTGGAAAGAGAATGGATTTAGCAAGATTGGCGTGGAGGCCAGTGGTGCCACCAAATACCCTAAGAATTTCTAATATACGGGGCCCAGAGTACCAAAAAGAGAACGTCATCAGCGTAAAGATCTATACGATCTGACCGTGAGTGGGACCAATCGAATCCCCTGAGCACTGGGTCACTTCTGACCCAGGCCGCCAGGGGCTCAACTGCCAAAGTGAACAACAAAGGAGATAGTGGGCAGGCCTGGCGGATACCCCTCTGGATCAGAAAGTGGCGAGAGCAGTGTCCCGCGATGCGAACTGATGCTGTCAAGTTTGTATACAACATATGTCAAAAAAAGGGGCCCAAACTTGCCCACCTCGAGCAATTGGAAAAGACAGACCCAGCTTAGTGAGTCGAATGCTTTGACAATATCGGCTAACAGGGCAGCAGGTCGGCCAAGGTTAGGAGTCGCAGCGATGGCTTTATGGACTCGTCTGATGTTATTTCTAGTGGCCCTTTGTGGCATGAAGCCCGACTGATCGGGGTGAACCAGTTCAGTAATACACCCCCTGAGGCGGTCGGCCAGAACCTTCCCCAGTAATTTGGTTTAGAAATTAATAAGGAAGATAGGGCAATAAGAAGATGAATCGTCGGGGCCTGCCCAGGCTTGAGAAAGAGTACTATCTCTGCATGGCGCCAGTCCCTTGGTAAACTTGCCAGATCGGCCGCTTCCGCAATGGTCGCCAGCAAATGACGCCCCAATAAAATCATGTGGGATCGGAGGAATTCCATGGGGAACCCGTTGGGACCCAGGACACGACTCAGCCGGATCGCACCTAGGGAGGCCGACAATTCTTCCAGTGTAATTGGGGCATCCAAGCGTTCCCGGATAGAGTCAGGGAGTCGGTGAGGCGGGTTATCAGTAAGGAACTCGGCTATAGGTTCGGTGGAGATCTGCACCTTCCGGGCATACAGGGACGCGAAGTGCCCCACAAATTTGCCAGCTACACCCGCCGGCGACGCGTGCAAGGACCCGTCCAGACCATGAATAGCTGGTGTTTTACAGCCGGGGCACCATCTGCTTGGCATAATCTATGGAGCATTTTACTAGACTTATCCCCCCACTGATATATCCGATGTTGTGAAGCCTGCCATATTTCTTTGGCCTTGCCCAACAGATATTGGCACAGTTCCTGTTGTGCGAGGAGTAGATCACGGTGAATGATGGGGCAGGGATTGACAACAAGCTGGGAAGATAGAGTCGCCTGGAGTGCTTCTAGGGCGTCAAGCTGTTCGCGGGGCGCACGTTTGTCCTGTGTGCGATAGCTAATTTCATAGCCCCGGACAGTCTGCTTGACGGCTTCCCAAAGGGTGGTGTTTGAGGGAGTGGAGGGGCCGTTGTCAGCTAAATAAGTAGTGATCGCTGTATTGAGCATGTCCTGGTATGCCGGTCTACGGAGGCGCCATGTGGACACGCGCCAGCGAAATGGGGGCCTGCGAGTTTTTCAATGAAATTGGCACCCAGCGGTGGAGGGGCATAAATGCCGCCAATGGTGATCTGTTCACCATGGATCATGCCTGAGACAAAGAGGAATCGTCCCCCGGGGTAAGCCCAATGTGCTATGTATTGAAACTGAACTCTGCGGTGAATAAGAACCGCCACCCCCCTAGAACCCCTTGTGAACCCTGCATGGTAGACGGGACAGAAGCCAAAACGAGCGAGGCACGGGGCTTTTGTTCCCATTAAATGGGTTTCCTGTAGAAGCAGGATGGCTGCTCCATACCTCTTTGCCTGTCGCAAGACATCTCCTCGCTTTACCTTGTTCAGCAGGCCCCGAACATTCCAGGAGACTACTGTTAAGTCCCCGAGGGGGTTCACCTCACCGGATGATATTAGGTGCTAGGTATAAGTTGAGCAAGGCCAGGAGATCTGCATGGAAGACAATATGAAATATAACGCACGGTCTGCCCGTACTAATAAACATAATAAAACAACATATCCAAAAGAACATCCCCCACCCCCCACCCGACACCACCAAAAACAAGGAACATCTGTTGCGGTGCATAGCGGACCGGACCCCCAACGGGGGGCCCCCCAGATATCACACCAAAGGTTCCCACCCCGCCCTGTTTATCCAAAGAACAACAGGGAGTGCAAGCAGCCCATGGTCAAGAACCCACGCCCCCCAGAGAACGACATTATTGATATATAATCCAACATTACTATGTCTTACAGGTCACCATTTGGGCAAAGGAGCAGTCCAAATCCATCAGGGTGGTCGCTCAGGGCTCGGTGACACCCTGTCCAACCCCGTCCCCCGCCACTTCTAGGATTTGTGGCATTGTGACCGCTGGTATCGTGAACCTCGGGAAGAGTCAGAGTCAATGGCCGATGGACAGTTCGCCCGGCGCTGTGGGCGCTCATCAGACCATGCGAAGACAGCCTCAGGTGTGTCGAAGAAACAGGACTTGGAGTTATAAATTACTCGCATCCTGGCAGGATACAATAGTATGCATTGAACATTCAATTCTCGGAGTCTGCGCTTCGCAGCGATGTAGGATTGGCGTTGTTGCTGGACCACGCGCATGTAGTCAGGAAATACCAGGATAGGGCGAGAGTCGTGGATGAAGCCATCTTTGTGTGTACTGGCGAATTGCAGAATAGCATCTCGGTCAGCAAAGTTCATGATCTTTGCAATGACTGGTCTTGGGGCTGCACCCGGTGGGGACTTTTGTGTCAGGGCCCTTTGCGCACACTTGACTATGAAGGCAGAGTACAGGAGCACATTAGGCAGGATATCTTTAAGCCATTTAGTGATGAAATTTGTCATAGATGCCCCTTCATAGCCCTCGGCTAGGCCCACGAAGCGTAAATTATTCTCCCGGGCACGGCCTTCCTCGTCCTCCGCCCTAGAAGCCAGCTCCTGCGTGATGACTGTCAGCTTATTGACTTTCTTTTCAAGGGAGGTTACGGAATCCTCTACCATTGAGACCCTTGTTTCAACCTCAGTGATCCGGTCAACTGCCTTCGAAGACCTTGACGTAAGAAAGAGACTTCGTACCCCACTGCGCCGATCTTCGCATCCAACATATCCCGGGCTCCGTTGATTACTGCAAGGAGTGTTGCATTATCCAGAGCCGAGATGCTCCCGTCCCCGCCCAGCTCCCCCGGAGGCTGTAGTATACAGATCAATGGTGCCCTGTTTAGGGCCAGTTCCACTTGGTCCAGCCTTGCCCGTCAGGATTGTCAGTCGCGGCCGTGGAATAGACCAGGCGGAACGAGGGTTGCAGAGGTCAGGGAAGTACTGTCACAGGGTACACCTGTGGTGCAAACAAAGGATCCTGACAGGGCCTGTCATCAGGGGGGGCCACCACAGTCCAGTGCACCAAGGCACGCACCCCCAGCCCGGGCTACAACAGCACGCAGGCCGCGCACACGTCTTAGTTTGCTCAGGACAGTGCACTAGTATCAGCAGAAAGCACAGCCAGATGATGGGGGTCCGCGTGCACTCATCTCTCACACCCTCACAGCGACCCCGGGGCCCTCCATATGGTAGTCAAGGGTCCTCGCCTCCCAGTGTGCCTTCCATGATGAGAATCTGCCCTCAAGGTGCTAAGGAGCGCTATTGATCCAGCAGCTAGCCCCTGGGGAGGGAGGAGGGTGTCCGCGGGGTCACTCACCTTCCGGGGTCGCGACCCAACTCCCAGATCTCAGTTGGTGCTGCGCTTGGGTCGCCCCACCAGGGCATTGGCACTCCAGCTGCAGAGGGGACAAACTCCACCGGCTCCAAGGGCAGCAGCGTCTCCGCGCCCCTCACCTTGGGAACACGGATGGTGCCGCCGGACAGGCACCACTGCACCACAGATGCTGCCTTCCATGAGACAGCGGCCATCGATCAAAGAAGGAGGGGCCGGGCGGCAGATCCCCCACGTCAGTACAGTGCCCCTTGGCCGCGTGACTGGGCAGGTGCTCAGGGCGCCATCCATCCCCCCCGATGTCCGCGCCCAGGGTGCCGAGCAGTACCAGTAGATCAGGGCCTCACCATAGGGTGGGCGCAGCCGCACCCAGGCACCTCGGTGGCAAGATGGACGTCACAAAGCAGAGGGGGAAGGGCTGGTGGCGATCTCGGGGAACCGGTGCAGGTCTCCTCTCAAGGCGGCTCGTCCAAGGCGCCGGGCACCCCCACCACGATGGCCGGAGCTCCGAGCGTAGAAGAAGTGCCCCCTCCACAGGTCCCCTTAGCAGGCTCGGGCAGGTCGCAATGGCGAGGGCGGCGATCAGCGCCCGGTGCAGGGGTCGGAGGAATACTCAGCAGCCTCTCGGCCGGTCGCCACAGCGATGGGATCTCCGCACTCCGATGCAGCTAGAGCAGGCAGCAGAGCTAGGTGAGTCGTCTCTGTGTAGGATTATGAAGGATTACAGTCAGATAATGGCATGGGTGGATGGAGCTCAGCTAAGCTGCGTCCCCCATGATGGCCCAGCAAGCCACGCCCCGATTGATCTTTTAAAAATTTCTCATGTATTTAAAATTTCATTAGGTGATATCATTACCTCCAGTACATTTTCTGATGATTGGGACACGGAAACTGTTAATAACACGCTGTATGATTTAGAGAAAAATGCTGCATTTCCGAACACTGAAATGCTAGAAGGTAATTCAGACTATGACACTTTGTTCTGTTACCAACACTATGGTCATCATTTCTTGCACAAATCTATTTAATCTAGAAATGTTTTCGAGTACCACCAGTGGGAACATTGCACTACACCACCAAAAAGTAGTTTGCACACATTTACATATTTTTCAGGGTTTAACACCACTGACCCGACCTCATATTATTATAAGGTTACACCGACATCGGCAATGAAAATTATGCTGACTAACACCAAACAGATTTACTCCGAGTCCTTTATTGCCCAATTGTCAGATCAGGGTTTTGACCTACGGAAGGACACAATAGACTTAAAATCGGTCTGGGGATCTAGGGACTGGCAAGTCCAGGGAACAGAAGCAGTAATTAGAGCATGCCTCATTCCAGAGCAGATTATATTTCTAAATGACACTGTGCAACAGACATCTTGTCATGGACTAGCCCAGAACAAGAACCTGAACACACCTCGGTTTCCAATACCATCACAGATGGAGGGGTGGCAAACTTCAACTTCACAGGAAGGAAAAACAGTTGATGACATCTTACAGTACAATAGATCATACCCTAAGTGGAAGGAATGGGTGGTTTGTCCCTTATACAAAAACATATGTCATAAAAGATTCTTGGGTATCACCGAAGGATTAGATATCCATAGGCCAGACCCACGTTATGTACAAAGAGAACACACAGGGGTAGTGACATCCTATAGTGTTGGGAAGTTGTGCCTAGATTGGCAAGAAACCTCAACACTCACAGACATGAAACAAAACTTATCTTTACTCACTCAAAACATGGATATTAGGGATTTCTTTACTAGGTCCAAGTAAACCCCGTCAGAAACGTTACATATATGCTGGTATTTATGCTGCCTATTATGAAATTTGGAAAATATTCCAAAAAGAGGCTGCAGAGAGAATACGGGAAATAGAACGTAGTAACCAAGAAAAATAATTAGCTGTGGTAGACAATGGGTTAACAACTTTGACATCCAGGATATATTCTTTAGACAACATTGTGTCTTCTATGATAGATATAAATAGAACAAGATGTGGCCATATTACAACATGGGCAATATCAGTTACGTTCTATTATGTTATTAGGCTGGACGCTGCAATCTCTGCATGCAGGCTATGTGCCTTGGCGTTTTATCAACAGTACGGCTCTGTTTCCTGAACATAATCTAACAGATAAACAGGTTGAAATAGCACAAAGGGGAGCTAAATATACAATGCTGCATATTGAAAAACTGGATAGACTGCCATTTACAGTAGCAGAATCACCATCTACAGAATGGTTAATCCATGGCCACATAACTCTACCGGTCACTACTTTTCAGTTTCAATAGTGCCTTGAGCAAAGGCAGGCAGGCAAATATGAAAAAATGGGTAAGGAATACGTTAAGGAATCCTGGAAATTACCATATAGATTTTGATGCCGGCGTGGGGATCAAGAAGTGTTTCTTATGGGTACAAACTGCAAGAACGCTTTATGTGGGATGCTTCCGGGCATTGCCTATCCGGTCATTGTGAACCTGTGGGTTAGTTGCTGTAGGCAAGTATTGTTTTCCCCAACAAGTACAGTCAGGGAGGCGCCGTTATGGCCTTCGTTGAACGTTTCCTTCATACAGTTTGATACTTTGAGCAGACTGAAAGCCATGCTGTTACAGTCAACTGTACCCTTAACCTCCGCTCAAGAGACCTTTGATCTTCAAGTCGCAAGGACCTCGACTGAGATACAGGCACCTATACATACAAACTGACCTTCCATTTCACAGAATTGGTGGGTCATATGTTTAACATGTCTGTGACGAGTGGTATTGTACACCTATTTAAGACCACAGGGTCAGGATTTCTAAGCACCTTTCAGACTATCCTCAGAGTTATTCCATATTTTATACACTCCGTATTTGGGAGCATTTTTGGAGGTTTACCTCTAATCCTGCTCTTAAAAGCGGGAATCCTGATTGTCATTTATCTGCTACGCAATGGACCAACGAGATGGCAAAAGCTCTCCTGGAGTGAAAATACCGTGAAAGCATGGCACAACACATGGGCACACGTCGCCTAACGTAACTGAGAGCCTCTTGGTTCCTATCGTTTAGACCGCTCTGGATGGACTGCATCTTACCTGTTCTTCGATGCCTGTTTTGTGGAGATGAATGCTTGTTAGATCTCTGTCTGACACTTGCAATGGACACACCTGCAGACTTAAATTCCAGACTGGAACCCTTGAGGTCTCATGCTTGGAAATGTCCTCAGCATATTCCTATACTGATGGCCGCATTCCTTGAGAACCTGCAGGTGCCTTTTGCTACAACTTGGTTGAGCATAAGCTCTTCCACTAGCACTATCACTAGCACCACTAGCACCCATTTATCGACTACAACACCAGCTGCCTCTACACCAGCTATTGGGAGTGTTGAATATCATCTGTGCTCCATTGAGGTACTCCGCGAGGTGTTAAAAGGTCCGTCTCCTGCGGCAGCAAACAGTGAAGATGTTGCGTCTCTCAGCCAGGACACTTAATCTATTATTGGCTCATCGTGTGCTGGGAAAGAATTTGGATTTTCCTTTTCATTTCAAACTTAACTAAAATTGGAACATTTCCTAAAATTGACGCTTTCGCTAGAAAAGCATGTCCTTCTAAACGCTTGTAGTGATTCGAATTATATAAACAAACTCGTCTAGGGCATTGGCTGAAGGAACAAGTCCCAAAACTAATTTTCAGAAAACTTTTCCCCTCTTAGACTATTTTTAAAAGGAGATTTGAATGTTTTAAAACATTTTTTACGTGGCTCACTGATAATTTTATGCGCTGCTACCTGGTGAAAATTTGTAGTACGCTAGCATTTTATTATTTTTGACTATTCGAAGAGGAGTGGGTGTTATGTTTCATATAGGTACCCTAAAATAGGCCCGGGTAACATCATACCCCTTCACCTACATTACCTCCCCTATACTACACAGTAACAAGCCTTTTAGTATTTAACCTTTACCTAGTTCTAGTCCCGGGACGCAGAAGGAGGGTTTCCCTGAACAATAGCGTTCTATGACTTCATCTTTAGACTGACACAGTATGAATGAATATTCATAAGGGTTCTTGGAAACCAGGCTGGGGCTACATCCACCTGCATAATATCTATGTATAAGGTTCATCCCATACGTCATCCTCAAATCCAACAATGGCTAATACAACAAACAAGGTACAAAGGAACCTTAGATACTTTCTGTTTAAATACAGCACCTCTTGCTAGTGCTAGCTAGAGGGAACCGAGACTTCCAGGCTGGCACACTGACCAGAGACGCTGAGGCTCCTGCATGCAGATGTTCCACCTGACAGTGGTCTAAACATCCCTTGCGGGGTGTCCAACTTGAGGCCAGGACTGGGTCCCACACTCTCTTGCTTCAGGTAATGGGATTAGACTAAACCTAGAGGGATTCTTGGCTTCACACCTACTCACATGCTAGGTACTCTTAGGTACATCTAGATAGGCATCGTAGGAGTATGCGCTTTCTTTTATCATGCATTTTATATCCAAGTATGTGTTCATGACTATTGAAAAATGGTAGAACTGTAATAACCTTTTATATTCACGTACTGCTGATCATATATCTCTGCTACGGTCTAACGGTTGTCTCAGCACATATATTATACACTAGAAGAACAACTGTGCAATAAATACTTATCGTAAACACGCACGTTTCTTCTGTGTAACTCTGAGACAAAGTAAGTGAGCACGAGTGACTGAGCAAAAGGTAGCCATTGCTTCCACGATCCAGGGGGATCAGGGTTGTCATGATCTAAGGTTGCCACAAACTATTCTCTCCCTGATAAGAGGATATTCTAGTTGCACTGTGAGTAAGCTAAGGCAAACAGGCTAACATACGCAGTGGGGGGGGCTAAGAGTTAGTCTGCCACCAATCCTACACTTTATGTTATCCAAACGCTCAGGTCCTGCATGGGTACTATAAGAACTACATGATAGGGCACTGTGGCTAAAGCTATATCACATATAATGTGGTATGCTAGTCAGAAGGTGCTAGCACCTTCTGATTTTGTTTTACAAAAGTGTTTTATTTTGTGCTATGTACTCACCTGTTGAAAAAACTGTATTTTATTTTATTTAGGTAGAGATGGACATTGATAGTAGTTACCATTATTTACTGTGTCATACTGAGTAAATGTTTCCAGCATCATCCACCACCCATTTTAAGCCTTCACTGCTCAATCTTGCTTGCATGTGAGAGTTAAGTGCTTACTGGAAATAACTTGGTTTTTAAACCCTTGCATGCTCGTGACGGAACCATTCCGTCACAAGCCACAGTGGTGTGTGCTGGTGACGGAATGGTTCCATCACGGCCCGCCCGCCGCGCCTGCGCTGCAGTGATTTTGCGCCTGCGCGGCACTTTCTATTGAGCGGGCGGGGCCGTGACGGAACCATTCCGTCACAAGCATAGCGCCACAGTGGCTCGTGACGGAGTGGTTCCATCACGAGCATGGCGGCACCGCGCAGCCCCACTCCCCCTAGCGCCGCGGCGGAATTACCGCCGCGGCCAAGGGGTTAAATAGGAGTGTACCAATAGTGAAAAGTAAACAAGAGACTTGTAATCAGATTCAGGTTTTTAATTTTGAATTATTATTGAGGCTCCCTGTTTTCCATTTTTCCTGATTTTTACAGATAAAGACAGAAAACCATACTTTTTTTGTCTGTATTTATTTTTAAATGTGGATAAAAAAGGAAATTGGGTGCTTTTTGAGTGATTCTAAATACACTTTGCCATGACTGCCAAGCCAATAACTGTGCGGATTTATAGGTAAGGGGGTTAAAAAAGAAAGGAATTTTAGTAAAGAGGCTTAAACAGCAGAAGATATGCACAAGGCTGATCCTGAAATGTGCATATTTTCATATAAGTGCATTGGTTTATCTTCTGCAGGTGTTCATATCACTGAAACCTGCCAGGCATTTAAGCATGACTGCATATTTATTGGTTAAATAAATGCAGAAATATACCACTTTCAGCTTTATTTTTTTAACAAAACTCATAATAAATACAGATAAAGTTGACACAAAATAAATATGGATAAATACAGTCGAAAATATCAAAAAAATAAATACCATAAAACCGGTAGCCCTAATTATTATCAGGATAGTACAGCAATAAGGACCTGTGTTGCTAATTTCAATTGCTTAGCTGCTGAAACATCACAACCCATGGCTAAGACGTCGTCAGTATTTTAAAGATGAACTCAAAGATAACTTGTTTAAAGCAAGCACCCATTAGCATAAAAATGTTTTTGGCTTTTTAAAAATTGTTTCTTCACATAGATTAATGTATGAATGAGTGATATGCAGTTGAAATATGAAATGTAATCTCATTCATACTGGTAACCCAGTTTAGCCCATACAGCTCTGTTGCAATATTATCCCTGCAAGCCTTCACAAGATCAAATGCATATTGGATAAATCTGAGGTGCTATATGTAAAGAATAAAAAGAACAAACAGTAAGTGAATAATCTGTATAGTGCTAAGTCTATAAAGTGCCCACAAAAATCAGAAAAGTCAACCCTACTTGAAACACTACTTAGTGAAGCTTACATACTAATTGTTCCAAACTCTTTCCTCATACAACATAGTGCATCTGCTCACACAATAATTCATATCAACCTTTCACTCAAAGTCCAAGAAAACATTAATCAGACCCTCGACTTGCTGCATTCTTTTTTCCGTGCCTGGATAGGGAGAGACCACACCTCCCAGCACCCTCTTCCTGGCCCGGAGGTGATGACATGTCATCCCTTGGTGCCAGAGCACCATAAACAGCAAGGAGGGGTCCGGCAGCATGGGACCCTCGACCTGCTGCATTAATGTTTCTGTGCTGGGAGGGGGAGACCACACCTCCGAGCACCCTCTGCCAGTTCGGAGGGCGGGCGAGAGACATCATGCCCTTGCTGCCATAGCAACATAAACATCCGAAAGGTGTCCCACAGTGTGGGAGATTACCAGGCATGGCCCAGGGTTTAGACCGGGCCAAGAGCAGACCCATCTTCGCCTATTATCGCCTGGAGGAGGCTGGTCTGAGCCCCCAATCGTTTAGTGAGAAGCGAGTAGGGTTTGACGGGTGGGTAAATCTCAACATAATATATTTTATACCCTGCTTTTAACCCCTCCCGTGTTCATGATGAGCTCAGCTCAGCTCGTCATGAGGGGCGGTTGCCGTGTGCTCATGACGAGACACGCGCGGCGCTCACACGCGGGGCTAATTCCCCCACGGTGCTGAGCGTTCTAAGAAACAGGCGTGGTCATGACGAGCACAGATCGTCATGAGCGCAGCGCCACCGTGCAGCGTGATGAGCCGAGCTCGTCACGAGCACCGTGGCGCTGTGCGTGCCCCCTTCCCCCCCAGCGCCGCGGGGGAATTAACCCCACGGCGAAGGTGTTAAGACTGCTGTATAAGCTGTGTTATCAAGCTAGATTTTCTGACCACCAGACCTAAGGCAGTTAAACCATTATAATGTGAAAGTGCGAGGTATTGGGCTCTAAAGATACTGTCATCAAATTCACAAATAGCACTACCTTGGATTCATTTTTGGCTCTGTGAAAGATGAAAAATTAATTAGCCCCTTTGGTGAATGGATACATTAAAGTAAACTATAGTTTTGCTTTAATTTCTGTGTATAAACTGTTTAACAATAACATGTGCTCACTTATCTGCCAGCTCTACGTTACACATGTAATTAAGATAAACTGTCTGAAATTCTGCAAGAAATGAATTAAAGAAGACATATAGTGTATGTGTCAGTTGCTGGCCCTTGCTCAATTCTTAGAAATGGCTCTCTATCCTACATGTGGGTACAAAAGCCAGTTCAGCTAGTTGATTCTTTGAAATAGCTCTTTCAACTTGAACATGTCATACTGCTCTGCTTCTGCTTTCATAAATTGCTCATGGCAAATACCATGTGAGGAAATTGTGCATAGGGACCTGAAAGAATGAGCATCTACTGACCAGATCAAACAATGCATGTATGATAAAGACAAGATAGTGCGCTCGGATTGTGGGTCAAAAGGCAGGAGCGTTGAAAATTGGCTGATGTTAGCACGACCATGTGCGCCTCTGCAAATCGCATGTCAAGCAAATGTATATGTAGACATATTCAAGAAATGCTCACGCAATGGTGCCAATGTTAATAATTAACATGCTTGAAGGCTTCACAAATTGTATATAAAGGCCGTTTTCCTACTCTGTAATCAGATCTCTATGCATTCTTTACTGTGACCTGTGTCAACTGCAGTTCTTTGGCAAATAAACCTGCCACTCTTCAAGCTCTTGTGTGGGTTCGTCTTTGTTTAGTCTTACAGATTTTCAGCTTTTACAAAAGGTTTGAGAACTGTCGATCTTTGCAGGGGTTTGATGTACTGCGGTCCCAGGACTCTTCGGGGGCCCTTCAAGTCTGGGTGGGCACATCTGCTGATTGGACTTTGTTTCCTGCAGAACCCAGACAACAGGGCTCCCGTTGACCAGCCTATGACATCAGACACCGACAGCTTCCTTTCGAGCCATTAGGGTGTTTTACCGTGGAAGAACACACACAACAGCGTTACTGGTCAAATGATCAGGTAGGCAGTGTGTAATGCACGGAGCCCAATTCAATCCTTGTATGGTATTTCCCTGATATGTAAAGCGTATGCTCTGGGGTCCACTAGGGATACTTAGGGGAGGTCTGAAGGTGCCTTTAAGATAGGTGCCTGAGGAGAGCTGTCCAGTCTGTGAAAGATCACTAGGATCTCTAGGACAGAAGAGGAGCCTGGGTGGTTGCCTCAGCAGGAGCAGTGGGGGGTTGCCTCCAGATAGAGCATGACTATGTATTCAGCTATAAATGACATCTGAGTAAATGCATATGCTAATTTATGTTGCGCAACAGTGTCTTTGCACTGTATGTTAAAGTATGTTCTTTTTGATTTGTAGTAGGTACATAACCAGCTCTAGAGGTCAACTGCCCAACTGACCTGCTGCACTGGACCTTCCTGAACCTGCAACAGGATCTGTCTGTGCCCTGCTCCTGGTCTCTGCCCAGAGTGAGTCCTGGTCCCCAAGAGCTGCCCCCAGGTCCTGAACAGTTGACTGACATCAGCGTGCACTTCTCTCTCCGTAAATGTGGGTCTTATAATCAAATGCGATGCATTCTATTGCAGCGAGTACCTACTTGAAGGTTGGGATTTTTTAATCAGATTAAAAGCATTATGTTTAGCTGCCTTTGCAGGATGACATTTATGCTATTGTTCATATTTTTAAAATGTAGTACTGCCACAGTATATGAGACTAATTTGTCTTATTAAACTCCGTTATTTATTTTGATTTCAAAAAAAAAAATGCATAACCATGCATGAAATGCTGCGCACAATCTTAACACAAAATGTGCATCAACATACAAGCAATACGTACATATCCTTTCCACTAACATATACACTCAAAACTGCACACGTTGCTATACGAAAATGTGCTTTAACGTACATACAGAATGTGTACAAAGCGCTCACAAGCATGGACATGTTTTCCCATGAATACACATCTGAAAATATATGAGGAAGACATACTCAGATGTTCGCAACAGTATCATATGAATCAAGAATAGAATTAGGTTCAGCAATTTTTTTTTAAATCCAAAAATAAAAACGTGGTATTTAAATAGTCTGAATCCAATCACTATACGGTATTAAAAATCATTAAAATACAATGATACACCTCCTCGAAAAGTAAATATTAATTATGAAAACTCTGGTAAAAAAGTTGCACCTTTATTAAATAAAGTAAAAGTTGCTTGCTGCACTCAATACAAACAAAGGTGACGAACGCACTTGTAGCGCCTGCTGTGACAGTTCGTATAAGAAACTAACCAAACGACAGCAAAATACCAAGCAATTTTTTTTTTTTTTTAAGTGTTTCTAATATGGCATAATTGAAAAGTAATGCGTCAATTGGCCCTGATATGTTTACTTTAAGCATCTGGGAACTGGTAACTCAGAGTTGCAGATCTGAATTTAAAAAACATAATACGAGCACCAAAACTGAAACGCAGTGAATATACTGGCGTCAGTGGCAGGTCCTGATTACAAACAAAGGTGTGCAAAATTGTGAACTATTGTGAAACGTGAATAGATTGCCAATAAATTGTTCGAGCCATCAATTTATGGAGATCTCGGTAGACATTTTCAAGAGTCCCGTCTCCATGCCTCCTGTTATGTTCTGGGGATATGATCCGCCCCTGGCGCCAGGGGCGTGCAGTGTTAAAGTCATGTGACCTGGTATAATAAAGGGAGGCCCCGCACGCACGTACGCAGTTCAGAGACGAGCGCACGGAGAGCCAGCAAGTTATTCCCAGAGTCTGTCTCAGTTATTTCTAGGGCCACGTGTCATGCCTAGTCAGACTTAGATGCCCCGAAGTGTAGGACCCCAGTTGTTACCCCTAGGGCGGTCACTCCCTACCTTCAGGACACAACGCCTCCCATCTTCATTGAGCAATGAACCTGTCTTCCAAACCCCTTTCCAAATAACCTTTGTGCCTCCAAGCCTCTACGCACCATGCAACATTGTCAGACTTCCTCAAGCTCTACCCCACCTAGCAAGCACGTAGCAATGGCAATTGCCCAATAGCAACCCCAATATATATTGAGTCGAAGATATCTGGAGTGTATGCCTGACTTGCATAAAGTTGTCACATATGAATAACCAAGCAGGATCTCCACAAAGATGTTATTGAATCTGCTTGTTACTGAACACTTGCTTTATAAAAACGTGTGTATCGGAGGCATTCCACTACATAAGTCTGCTTTAAAACTCTATTGCAATAGCAACTTGATCACCATGCAACATTCACCAGTGTTGAAGGGTTGAGTAAATGGGAAAGACAAATTCACTGCAGTTGCTTCCTTAGATGCTGCCCCCGGCAAAACCTGTACATCAAAAGCCATGTCATCTGCATCATGAAACACACACCAAGAGGGGTGTGGACAAAATGGTGGTCACACGGAATACACTAATCTAGACTACATGCATGACCCTTTCTAATCCTTCCAGTATCCTGCTATTCTGGAAGGCAATGGAGGGCTGCAGACAATCATGTGTACCCCCTGCTGTGATATTGTAGACTGGGGGACTGTCAGGGACTGATTTGTATAATCAATAGGGAATGAATCACTTGTCCTGTGTATTACCAGGGTCAGGGTTCTTAGCCATCTAAAAACAAAAAACCTCATTCACGGAAAGCGATTATGGCTGCGTTGCGACCTCTGCCCAGACCAACACAATTTGAAGCGTTAAATGCATGGATCAGGGCAGCCCATGACAGGGGCAGAGATAGGCGACAAGAAAGAGTGAAACAATCAGTTAAGGCGGTCCAAGATGCGAGATGGGATGCCATGGAAAAGAGATGGAGGGTACAGACTATAGAAGGGGATAGATTCTACCCGTTGCTAGATGCACAGAGGCGAAATACAGAAGACGAGGATGAGGACAGCGAGACAGACGATGGCCTGATAGAGAGGATGTTGGCAGAGAGACCACCTCCATACAATCCCGAGTTGGGGGGAACGCCAATGTCAGCCAAGTGCGGGGAACAATCAGATGGAGATGGTGGGGTCAAAATGGTGAGTGATAAGAACACCTCAGAGGATATATTTTATCCAGTGAAGGGAGAAAAAGCACCTCCACCCTCCCCAGTGACGAGAGTAGTGGGGCGATTTACAGTGCAGAAGGTTCGGGTGGAAGAGGGTGTCCACTCACAGAAATTACCAGATGCGCTGACGGTACCTGTTACCATAGGTCCCATAGTATCAGTGTACAACCCAGAGCAGACACAAGTCGAGAATCCGTTGCAAAGGCGGAGCGAGAGATGCACCAGTGAAGACAGGAGTAATGGGACAGGAGAAGGGTGGAGGCAGTTGCCAACGCCAGTAGACAGAAGTACACCTTTGGTGGCATCGGCAGACTCCTCGGAAAAACAGACGGGTTGGAGGGGACCAATGGATCTAAGGGGACCAAGGCCGAGGTCGATGAGAGAATTAAGGCCAGACTTGAGAACGTGGGAAACGGTTGTGGACACTCAGAGTGATAGATCCAGGAATGTCTTCGGGTCTGAAAACCAGGAGGATAGGATGGTATCCCACTGTGTGCCTAGCGAAAGCAGGCAGGAGTGGGAAAGAGAAGGGGTGGGGAATAGGGGGGCGTCCCATCACACCTCTAGCGATGGTAGGCAGGAGTGGGTTCGAGAAGGCTGGGAGAACCGAAGGGTTCCCCCTAACACACCAATCAATCAATCAATCAGGAGTTTGTTAAAGCGCGACTACTCACCCGTAAGGGTCTCAAGGCGCTAGGGGTGGGGGGGAGTTGGGGGGGTGCAGGTTCCATTCCATCAAGGAGGGGGTCTGTCGAAGAGCCAGGTTTTGAGGTTTCTTGCGAAGATGGGCAGCGATGTTGTCTGTCTGAGGTGGAGCGGAAGGGCGTTCCATGCCTTGGCCGCGAGGAAGGAGAAGGAGTGGCCTCCCGATCTGGTCTTTCTGGTGCGGGGGACCACAGCGTAGGAAAGCTGGGCTGATCGTAGGGTCCTTTGGGGTGCGTGGAATTTGAGTCGGCTGTTCAGGTATGCTGGTCCGGTGCCGTGGAGGGCCTTGTGTGCGTGGGTGAGCATCTTAAAGGTGATTCTCGCCTCGACGGGGAGCCAGTGGAGTGTGCGCAGGTGCTGGGAGATGTGGCAGTGTTTTGGCAGGTTGAGGACCAGTCTTGCGGCGGCGTTCTGGATGTTCTGTAGCTTGCGGATGAGGTTTTTGTTTATTCCGGCGTAGAGTGCGTTGCCGTAGTCGAGTCTGCTGGTGACCAGGGCGTGAGTGACTGTCTTTCGGTGTTCGGGGGGGATCCATTTGAAGGTCTTACGAAGGAGGCGGAGGGTGTGGAAGCAGGAAGATGAGACAGAGTTGATCTGGTGGTCCATTTTGAGCTCGGAGTCCAGGATGATTCCCAGGTTGCGTGCGTGGTCTGTGGGGGTTGGCGGGTTTCCGAGGGCGGTGGGCCACCAGGTGTCACTCCAGGCGTCGGGGTTTGGGCCCATGATGAGTACTTCTGTTTTGTTGGTGTTTAGTTGTAGGCAGCTGTTTCACCAGAGGAAAACAGACGAGAAATTCAGGACAGTGGCGGGAGAGGCTCTAATGGAACTACTAGTCAAGGTACATTGAGGGCTGCGATAAAGGCAAGAAGAATAGATGTGCTGAGGCTGAAAACAGAAGTGGAGAAAATAGTGGAAGGTACATTGCCACTAGAGAGAATTGAACTATACGAACCAGATGAGCTACTGTTTGTAGCGAAGGATGTTACACGGAGGGCTAGGGCTGCTCATGAGAAACTCTCTGAATTGGCAAATAAATACAGAGTAGATCTGACAAAAACAAAAGCTTTGCAGAGTGGCCACCGGTTACAGTATTCAGATCAAGATCTAGAAGAAAAGAGGGTGATCGGATTAAAAACTCACATCAGGGAGCTGATTGTGGGAATACGAACGTGGTCCCCTCTGGAGAAATGGGAGAAAAGGTGGTCAAAGAGAAAGAGTGTTAGAAGGAGCGTTCTGGAGACATCTCCGGGAGGAGGGTTGATGCATGCAGAAGCATACCCCTTGCGGGAGGTGCCTCATGGAGGCTATGTACACGTACCCTGGAGTAGGGGAGATCTGGCTGCCTTTACGAACACATTCCCAAAGTTGAGAGAGAGTCCAGTGGAATGGTACAAGCAGGTAGAGAGGTTCGTTAAAATCTCAAAGGTGCTGTGGATTGATTTGAACACTCTGTTTGATATTGTGGTCCCAAGTGATTTGTGGATAGCATGCAAGGTCAGTGTCGAATGGCCCACAGCGGAGCCAGAGAGAGATAGCACCACAAATGGACCATCACCTAGGGTGATGGCAAAGTATGAGCAGGCGATCACGTGGCTGAAGACTAAGGTACCACCACAGGACATAGACTGGGTGAAAATAGATCGGACAAGACAGGAACCAAAAGAGACAGTGCATGAATACTACGAGAGGTTATTGCTGATCTTTAAGCAGTACAGTGGGTTAGATGTGATGGACCCAAAGGACATGGGACAGTTCGTATCCAAATTTGTCCTAGGACTAAGGCCTGATATTTGCCTTATGATACAGCAACATCTGATCTGTTGGCAAAATAAACCCCTAGATGAGATTTTGAGGTATGCGAGGTACTGCAGTGACGAGATAGACTCGAAGACAAAGAAGCTTAAGGACAAACTGATGTTAGTACAGATGCAAGCGGGAGGACAGGGTCAGTCAGGCAATGGCACCATGGGGAGGAGATCAGGGGGGCAGAGGAGGGACGGAGAGGAAGGTCCGAGACCTAGGATAGATATAGAGGCCCTGAAAAAGACGACCAAGTGCCATCAATGTCACGAGGTGGGGCATTGGAGACGCGAGTGTCCCCATAACCCTGACAATCAGGTACAGGAGCAAGAGGAGGAGGAGGAAGTACAAGCCCCTCCGGTACGGAAGGTGACAGTGACCAAATCCCAGACGACAAAAGGGGGGACGTCAGCCCCTAGGGCTCCAGTTCCCCAGGCACCGAAGATTTCAACAGGTAGCAAGGTATATAAGCAGATGCCTTTCATAGTGGAAGGGGACGAGTGTTACCAATTTGATCCAGTGACAGGATGGTATGTGGATGGGGAGGAGGGCTGTACTCTAGGAGCTGTACTGGAGGTAGACCAGAGAGGACCTTTTGTAGAGGCAGATGTAGATGGCCATCCCACCACATTTTTGGTTGACACTGGTGCCTCTCGGTCCACTGTGAGGTCTGCGGTAGTCCCCAACTTACCCCTTTCAGGACAGACCATCCAAGTTGTAGGAGCTGCAAACAGAAGAATGACAAACCCCCTGACTGAGCCAGTCCCTGTAAAGATTGGATTTTTAGTGACCGACACCAGTTCGTGGTGTGTGATTCCAGTCCTGTGTGCCTGTTAGGAAGAGATCTTTTGTGCAAACTTAATTGCACCATCTATTGTACCCCAAAGGGAGTGGAATTACAGACTAACGATGATGATGCTGATTTTAAGGTCGCAAATACGCACACGTGCATTGAGTTGTACCCTGCTATAACTGTGGAGGAACTCCCTTGGGACTTGAGAGACTCGGTCTCCCCGGAAGTCTGGGGCTTCACGGGAGAGGAGATCGGACTGATTAAGGGGGTAGAGCCAGTCAGAATTCAGTTGAGACAGAATGTTGAATTTCCTCGAACTCCCCAGTATAAGCTGACCCCAGAAACACTTGAAGGTATAAAACCTGTGATTGAGTCCATGGTTAGACAGGGAATTCTGAAGGAGGTTATGGGAAGTCCCTGTAACTCTCTGATAATGGGGTTGCAGAAACCAAGTGGGAAGTTCAGGATTGTGCAAGATTTACGAAAAATTAACAACATCGTTGTTCCATGCTGTCCAGTGGTACCGAATCCATCAGTGATACTGTTTCAGATACCGTTCCAAGCTGAATGGTTTTCTGTGATTGATTTGTGTCAGGCTTTCTTTTCTATCTCATTGCATGAAGAAAGCCAATTTCTTTTCGCATTTAAAATAGAGAGTCGCGTTTTAACATGGTGTCGTATCCCACAAGGGTATACAGGGAGTCCATCGATCTTTAATCAATTGCTGAAAAGGAATCTTGAGAGTCTAGTACTGCCGCAGAACTCCGTTCTTGTGCAGTACATAGACGACCTCCTTGTTGCGTCAGACACCGAAGATGCTTGTAGGATTGATACCATTGCCTTGTTGAACCATCTGGGGAAAAATGGACACAAGGTATCTACCAGTAAGTTACAGTACTGCCTGCAAGAAGTGCAGTATCTGGGTCACAGAATAGAGATGGGGAAGAGAAAGGTGTCACCTGATAGAATTGAAACTATCATGAGAATGAGTGTCCCCTCGACTCAAAGAGAAGTCAGGATGTTCTTAGGCATGGTTGGCTACTGCCGACAGTGGATTGCTAACTTTTCTTTGAAAGCGAAACCACTGCAGAAACTGACGCACAAGGACGTGAGTGATCCGGTACCATGGGACACAGATTGTATGATGGCCTTTTTGGAGCTGAGAGAGGACCTGTGTCGCGCTCCAGCTCTGGGAATGCCCGATTACACCAAATCATTTGCATTGTTCTGCTGCGAGAGGGAGGGGTGTGCATTGGCAGTCTTAGTGCAAGATCATGGAGGAGTCCGTAGACCAGTTGCATTCTTCTCGGCTACCTTAGATCCAGTAGCCACAGCGTTGCCCGGATGTCTCAAATCCGTTGCTGCAACAGGTGTCAGCATTGAAAGGTGTGAGAGTATTGTGATGGGATATCCACTGACAGTGCATGTACCTCATTCTGTGGAATTGTTGATGACCAGGACCAAGACGCAGCACTTGACCAATAACAGGCTCACACGCTACGAGCAGGTTATACTTGCTGCGGAGAATGTGACTCTCAGGAGGTGCTCTGTCTTGAATCCTGCTACTTTGTTGCCATTACCAAATGATATAGAAGATGATTGGGAAGACCATGATTGTCTTGATGTAACTGAACTGTGCACCAAACCTAGACCGGATATTGTTGATGTGCCATTAACGGACCCTGATGAAATTTATTTTGTGGATGGCTCATGTGTAAGAGACAATACTGGTCAGTTGAGAGCAGCCTTTGCTGTCTGCACTATTTCTGGAATAATTGAAGCAGCCTGCCTGGAAGGAGTACACTCTGCTCAGGTGGCTGAGATAATTGCATTGACACGCGCCTGTTTAGCAGCCAACGGCATTAAGATCACCATATTCACGGACAGCCAGTACGGATTTGGGGTGGTTCATGACTTTGGCCAGTTGTGGTCCCAGAGGGGTTACATGACATCATCGGGCTCCCCAATCAGAAATGGTGAATTTATCAGGTTATTGCTGGAGGCCTTGCAAAGACCTGCAGAAATAGCTGTGGTAAAATGCACGGCACACACAAAAGGAATGGATTTTGTGACACAAGGGAACCGTTATGCTGATGAAGTTGCACGCTATTGTGCAGAGCAGGGATATTCCTTTACGGAACAATCAATTGAGGGACCAAGGGAAAGAACCGAACTAAGCATGATGCTTGAGGTGGCAGACACATGGGAAGAGCTGAGAGACATGCAAGGACAGACATCTGATTATGAAAAAAGGGTGTGGGAATTGGCTGGTTGTGTCAAGGGAGATTTGGACATGTGGGTTTCAGCTGATGGAAGAGCTGTGTTACCGAATGAGTTGGTGAGTGCAATGGCACGACAGATACATGGCCCTGTGCATCTGGGAAGGGATGCGATGGTGCGTGTATTCAGGCAAATGTGGTACAACCCAAAATTTAGACAGGCAGCAGAAGCAGTATGTCAGAGATGTGTAACCTGTCAACAGCTGAATGTTGGGAAAAGAACAACTGTTACATTGAGTCACATTGGGAGGTCTGGTGGACCTTTCTACAGGTTGCAGATAGATTTCATCGAGATGCCGAGGTGCAATCGCCTCAGGTACGTCTTGGTGATTGTGTGTGTGTTTTCTAGATGGGTTGAGGCATATCCCACTCGTAGGTGCGATACACTCACGGTAGCAAAACTGTTGTTGAGGGAGCTAGTGCCACGATTCGGGTTTCCGACCTCTTTGGAATCGGACAGAGGAAAACATTTTAATAGCGAAGTTGTGAAGATGCTTTGCTCTGCCCTGAACATTGACCAGAGACTGCATTGTAGCTATCGACCAGAGGCTTCTGGCATAGTGGAGCAAATCAATGGGACCTTGAAGGCCCGAATGGCAAAGGTGTGCTCATCCACGTCCCTGAAGTGGCCCGATGCCTTGCCATTGGTACTCATGAGCATGCGTAGTACCCCAGACAGAAGGACAGGGCTCTCGCCTCATGAAGTGCTGATGGGGAGGGCTATGAGACTGCCATCTATTCCTAAACTGCCTTGATGAATATCACAGATGATGTGATTCTTGACTATTGCAGAGGACTTTCTGATGTCATGCGTTCTGTGTCTCTTCAGGTGCAGGCTGCTGAAATTCCGGCTTCTAGCGACCTTTGTCATGACCTGTGCCCTGGTGACTGGGTCTTGGTGCGGAAGCACGTCAGGAAGAGCTGCCTGGACGTACGTTGGAGGGGACCTTTCCAAGTGATCCTAGTCACTACTACTGCTGTGAAGTGTGGTGGATTGCCAAATTGGGTCCATGCTTCTCACACCCGACGAGCCCCAGCACCCAAGGAGAGGACAGCTCCGCTCGTAGATGAAAATAATAACGAAGAAGAAGATCCATTAGAGGGAGCGAGTCAAGCTGTGGGGCTGCCTGTTGAACTTGGGGACTCCCCTGATCAAGCAGGAAACGGCCAAGACGAAAGTGACACGGAGTCTGCCTCAGAGGGAGGAAGTGGCGGAGAAGGCGACCTGAGTGTAGAAGAGGTCGACAGTGGAGACGAACAGGGTGTGCGAACGAGAACAAGAAGGGCAAGAAGTGCAGGGGATCATTGGCCCGAGAGACGGAGGCGAATGAATGTGAGATTGGCTTCCGAAACAGATCTCGCTCCTGTGTCCGAAGAATCAGATCCTGAGGAGGGAGAACAAGGAGCTGAGCAAGGGGGTCCGAGAAGGTCAAGGAGGGTGAGAGTACCTTGCCAAAGATACGCCGCCCCAGAGTGGACCTACCCTTTTACCTATGCTAGGAGTACCAATGCCGGGAGTACTGAGGTCCGGGAGGGTGAGGTCAGTAGCAGTGACCAGTACGATCCCAAATGTTAAGCTGGAAGTGATACTGTTGGTTCCTGGACTTGAAATCGAAGGTAAACTGACACTCACCATTCCCAATCCCCCTCTCCTAAGCAAGATACGTGATTTACTCCTGGAAAGACTGATTTTTCCAACGTTTGTACCCGACATGCCAGTATATGATGAATTTGTGCTCCGCATGGAACTTTTAGATTATGTGTTGCAAGCAATCGGATCAAGTATAATCATAGACTATTGAGAACTTTGAACTTTGAATTGCTTTGAAAGACTTTTGAAAAGATTTTGTAAATAATTGTTGAACTTAACCTAGAGCCGAGTGGAAGAAGAACAAATTTAGGGACTTTTCCACAGAGGACGGAGAAGGGTTAAGGTTGTCTGTCAGTGAACAAAAGAAGAACCGAAACGGGACTTTCTGCTTTTCAAGGTGGTTCGAGAGACTCAAATAGCACAGAAAGAGACTTTGGGTGCTTTCCGAGAACGAACTACTTTGTACTGAGACCATGGCGTCTGGAAACCCGAATCGTAGAGCCAAGTGCATAGTAGGCACGCTTTTAGGAGGAGTAATACTCCTTATAGCTATAATAGTTTTAGTTTCTTATTTTGCACTACATGAACAAGTAGAGAAGGCTGTGGGGACACCGACACCTGCCACCCCTAGCCAGAAAGAAGAGAGAGAGCGAAGAGAGAAGGCCATACTAGCTGCAGAAAGCCGTAGGCTACATACTGATCTGTCTAAAGGAAATTTTGGGCAGAATGCTTATGCAAAGCTGTTGTATGAATACATTGAGGCGATGGATGCAAAAGACTGTTATGTGTGCATGCAATTACCAGCATCGCAGCCTTGGGATTCATCTGTGGAACTTTGTCTTTTAAAGATCGTTTTTAACTGCTGCCCTGCACCCTGCCTCCTGAACAAATAGGACCCAGGATACAAGCGGACGCCGCCGGGGCCGGGACTGCGAGACCCAGGTTGCTCAGCGCTTCTACAACCCAGCGCACCTGGTGTCTCTTCCCGCCCCCAACCCTCCTATTTTAGCATAGAGGCGAGCGCGCACGCGGGACGCGCGCGGGACATAGCCCGGGGCTAAGCCCGGGCAAAGGGCGGGCCCTCTGAGGCCCTCCGAGGACCAAGAGGACTGGACTGGCCGTATCCCCTTGCAAGTTTTCTAAAATTTTGTTATTATTGTGTTCACTCTTTGTATAGGATTTTATTGGTTGGCTATTGGTACTACTGAGTTGATTAGTTTTATCCTTGTAATATATTATTAAATAGGGTTTGTTAACTAAAGTTACGCCCTTTTACCATCAACTATAGTACACCGTGTTGGTATTTGCTGGTGTTATATAATGTCAACACGGAAAACGAGAAGCCAGGCGGTGGCGGGGATAAAAAATACAAAAACAAAAAAACTTACTAGTACTTTGGATAGTTTTATTTTTCGTACAAACACCTTAATTGATGAGGGTATTATATTGATGGAACGGAGGGTTTCTCAAGATCTGCTCCAGGCCAAAAGGTCATCTTTGGGTAATATAGCCCTAGCCTGTACTCCGAATAAACAATCGCGTTTATCGGACACGTCTCATTTACCAACTACTCTTGTGACCCCTGTATTGTCCACGGTATCTTCATTACCAGTACCCTCAATTGAGTCTGTAACCCTTATAACACCTATGGCTACTTCAGCTATTATACATACAGTTCCCCTGGAGTCAGAGGGGCCCACTATTGCGGGGAAAACACCCTCTCCAATACCATCTGCAACAGAAGGGCTAGGTGATGTTGTAGCTAGCCAAAATATTTTATCTAGTATGGGGAATACGGTTGGTGGGGGAAATGTTTCACAGGAGGGAGAATTAAGTGTGGATGCCCCAGTAATCTCTATTAGGCAACCTCGAACATCACACCCCCTACCCTTAGAGTTACCAGATGTAACTGTATCCGATGCAAGTCTGGCTAGCATTCTTGATAATGGTAGTCCTGATGAGTCTGTTGAGAGTGAAGAGGATGTGGATGCGCCCTTTTTTGACACCTTAGCAACCCTTATTAGGTCCTTGCTCTCGCCCCTGGAAGTTAGACTCCAGGGCATAGAAAACCAATTGGGAATTATATCAAATAACCTAAATTGTAAGGGGGTTAAAGTAAATCAAGAAATCGAGAAGAATACCCCCAGTACAACGGGAAGCCCACACCCATTAGTTAAGATCCCCCCAACAGCACCCACTCAGCAAACTAAGCCTTGCCCAACCGTTACTATGGTGCAGAAGGTTGGTAAAGTGACCACCAATCAAGTCATTGTAGATGCTAAGAAACACACAGGAACAGCCAGTGCAACTGCGCCTAGCATTATCCAGCGCCATCCCGTTGTGAAGACACCACGGGTACGGCGGAATATTAATTTACCATCTGACGCCTGCCCATTTGTGGTAGTATTAACAGGTGTCCCTGAGCTCACTACAGATATCCCCGAAACATTCTGGGGCCTTAAAAATAAAGTTTGTCATTGGTTGGACAGAAACCTCCCATCCCCACCCAATATGAACAAGAATATTCTTATGGTAGAGAGAACACCATGGGTGGGAGAGAAAAAGAAACATCTTAAAGGAGACTGTGTGGTGATTACATTTGAAGACCCTTGTATTGTAGAGTTTATTTGCTCTGGGCCTAGCCGCATTAATGACTCCGAGATTCTAGTTAAACCTTTGTCATACTTTTATATGCCCGCAGGGAATCATGATAATAGATGGAGCTGGTTAAGGATCTCCCCGCATGAACAAGGTCGGAGGAGATTTGAAACCCAGGGAAATCATCGCTCCTACAATTGGGGAGACGCTGGAAAAGGAGATTGGCAAGAAGTGCGTAGAGGTAGAGGTAGAACCTACCATGGTGGTAACAGGCTTAAGGAGGGATGGCTGGGCCCACAGTTGGACTATCCTATCCAATGTTATAATCGTTTCAATGGTCTGGAGGAAGTCGATTGACTCACCAAGCAGCCCATCGACCGATTTTGTAGTAGGGTGGTGCAGGTTTTACCTGGAGATGAAGTTAATACACCTGTAGACAGAGTGGATACTGTAGGCTCCACCTGTGCTGGTACAGATATTATTGTACCTCCAGTTGTAGTTGGTAGCTGTTTGCAGGATATAGTACCCACAGGTCAATTGGAACCCAAGTCCCCGGGTCCCCTTATTAATATTTTATCATGGAACATTGCAGGTTTAAAGAAAAACTTAGTAAATCCTGATTGGAACAACTTTATTAACACCTTTGATATCTGTATGTTTCAAGAAACGTGGTGCCTATCCCCTGAATATATGAATGGTTACTCCACATTCTATGTTCCAGCTGTCTCACCGGGAAGAGGCCGCCCCTCTGGTGGGTTACAGATTTGGGTGAAAACATCTCTGAATTGCCGTGTTATTTCTAACAAACACATTTCTAACGATATCTTGCACATCACCTTAAAGAATAGTATAGGGGGCTACACATACGAAATTTTTTGTATTTATGCTAGAGGTCTCCAGGGAGGGCTTATTTCCCCAATACTGGAATTATTGGATGTGGAGTTGTCAAAACTCCCGACCAGTTCTAAAATACTGGTCGGGGGGGATTTCAACTGTACATTCGAACCCCTAGATGTGGAAGAGGTACTGGGTCCGAACGTTGTGGAAGGCAGTCAAGGCATACCTCTGCTAAATCTTAACCCAATTAAGAAATGGTCATCAAGAGTTATTCAGCTGAATGCCCTGGTGCTAGATCATAATCTTTGGGCCTTAAATGGCCGTACAAAATCAGATCGCGCAGGTGCTATGACCTTTAATAGGGTGGGGTGCCCCTCTCGCATCGACTACATCCTTTTAGATGCACACTCATGGCCCGACGTAATAGACATGGTGGTTAGGGAGTCTTCTTACAGTGACCACAACCCCTTATGTATGCAGCTTAGGTGGGTTTGTGGCCGTGAACCTAGTCGGGTAACTGAGATGCTAACTAAAGAAATCTTCCCTGTAAATAATAATAGGAAGCTAAAATGGAATATAGTCAAATGTGATGAGGGGAAGCTCCAAAATATTACGGATCTAGTATCCAAAGAAATTAGTAGTTTGACAGCTTTGCCCCACTCTGAAGTTAATGTAGTCGGTCCCAGTTTGTCGGTATCCTATAGTAACCTAATAAGTAAAATAGGAGCCCATTTTTGTAAAAAGCAACCGGCAAAATCAGGTCTTAATGGTTTTAAAACCACAAGTAACCCATGGTATACGAGTAATTGTAGAATCAAGAGGAAAGCAATAACCAAAGCAATACAAAGTAAGGACTCTGTGGCCGTTCGGGCTGCCAGGAAAGATTATACAAGAAGTATAAAATCCGCAAAACGAGCCTGGGAGGAAGAGCACTGGCAACAGCTTAAAGAAGCAGCATGTGGGAAAAATGCTGTTACTTTCTGGAAATTAATTAATATTTTAGATGGCAAGGGAGCAGGATCGATTTTAAATCATATTACGGAGCAGGAATGGTATTCCCATTTTTTAAAGTTGTACTGCGAGGATAATTTGGACACCTCGCTACCACAATTAGCTAATATCCCTGGAAACATGCTCTGGGAAACTTTGATCCATAATATAGATCCATTTTCGCAGAGAGAAGTATTAGATGCTATCTCTAAATTACTGCCCGGGAAGGCCCCAGGCCAAGATGGCCTTCCAGGGGATATGTTAAAATATGACCCAAATGTATGGGCTAAGTATATTTCGTGTCTGATGAACTTGATCCAGGCTGGTCACCCTGTTCCAGACTCCTGGAAAGGCGCTGAGGTGATAACTATTTTTAAAAAGGGCGAAAGGGATGACCCCTCTAATTACAGACCAATAAGTCTGATAGACACCATTCAGAAGGTGGTAGGAAGGGTGATCATAAATCGCACAGAATCTTGGCTTATGGATAATGACATCTTGTCCCATTTTCAGGCCGGGTTTAGAAGTAATATAGGTGCAATAGATCAGGTCTTCAGATTTTGTGCAGTCTGTTGGAAGTCAGTGCTAATCATGAAGGGTAGTCTATACTTGGCTTTTATAGACTTGAAGACAGCATTTGACGTAATCCCACGGACTAAGCTTTGGTCGGTCTTATCCGATATGGGTTTCCCTAGTTACCTTCTACAACTTATTGTTAAACTTCATGAAGGAAATTATGCCAGAATCCGTTGGGGATCTCAGGGCCAACTGACTGAGAAGATTCCGGTAAATAGGGGAGTGAGACAGGGGTGTGTGATGGCTCCAACCTTGTTCTCCCTCTTTATTAATGGGGTGGTAGACCATTTGAGGGAGGACCAGGCTGATGCCCCCACCCTTGCCGGTGAGAAAACACCTACTCTCCTGTTTGCCGATGATACTCTTCTCATGTCTAAATCCCCTATGGGTCTGCAGAAACTGCTTGATCGGTTTTGCAGTTTTTGTAAAGAAAGAGGGTTGACAATAAATACTTCTAAAACAAAGTTGATGGTGTTGACATCGAAAAAGCAACATAGGAAGGTTAACCTCTTGTTGAATGGCACCGCGCTGGAGGTGGTTCAAGAATTTGATTACCTAGGAGTAAGACTTTGTAATAATTTGAGTTGGTCTGCCCATATTACTAAAATGGTTTTAAACCTTAAAAGGGTGGCAGGAGTGATTCTCAAAAATCAGCGACGTTCTATTAGCAGACCCATAGCCCCTACCCTGGCAGTGTATGAAGGGAAAGCATTGGCGGCGGCAGTTTATGGTTCAGAACTTTGGGGTGCGGAAAATACAAAAGCTTTAAAAGTGGCGGAAAATAAGTTTATTAGAAATATGGTTTCGCTACCTTTATCGTCCCCCTTGAAACCCTTATTTTTAGACCTGGGCAAAAAATCAATAGCAGATCTGGTGCAAATTCGCCCCTTGTTATATTGGGTTCGTCTCAGAAGGACCCCAGAACTCTCTAACTATGCCATGGTTTTGGATGAGTTGATTGGTTTGAATGTAGCCAACAAAATCAAATGGTTGAATAATCTAAAGAGGCTTGTGAAATCCATAGGTTTGGAGGAGAGTTGGATTTCTCAAATGCCACCCCCAAAAACAATTGTAAAGAAATTATATTGGGATTGGGTTGTTGCAAAAGATCTTAGGAACCAAAATTGGGGCCACTTAACCAACTCTTTTCTTGACCATAAGCCCCTTGGTAAATTGGAGCCCTTTTTGGACTTTATCCAGGTCCCTCGAGATAGAACACTGTTTCTGGAATTCAGATACGGTATCTTACCTCTTAACACATTCAAAGAAGGCTGGAAGGGATATAGTGGTACAGGGGTTAAATGTCCAGGTTGTCCCTGCCCGAAAGAATCATTGGGACACTTCCTATTTGCTTGTGTAGCCTACAAAAAACCAAGAGATAGGTGGTTGAAACCTGTTTGTAGGAATTTAGGGGTGAGGGAACATAGATTAGCCATGCGTATTTTACAAACAAATGTTATTTCAATGCATATGGTTTGTGGGGTGGCTAAATATGTGGCGAATGCTTGGTTCATCAGGTCAAAACTTTTGCCCACTGTCTGAAATTATTTTTATGTTAATAATTTGTTCACTGCTGAAATATTTTATTTTTGTGTATAGCTTATTTTGGATATTGTGTGTTGTACTTTTATGAAACTTGTTTCGAATAAAGTAATTTCAACAATTTCAACGGTATTAGATACCATCACCTTCCATTGACATATGGAATATCCTGTAGTTTGCTGATTAGTATCCTTTATGGGCGAAATCACTTTGAATATTTCTTTTCGAATTATGATGCTGTGTTGCCAGAAGTTCCGAATTACAAGCATTTGAACAAATGGGACTAATATAAGTCAGAGGACAGACTCGGATATTTTTTCATTCCCACTCGAGAGCTAGACACCCCGTATGCACACCGACACAATCTGACATGTTCGTTGTCAGACGTAGAGAAGAAGTTCATTGAACAAGTAGAAGATAGGTACACGAAACAGAAAAAGTTGTGAGATTCAGGGCAAGGAAAGGTATATTGGACCGAAGAAGAGAAGCAGCATAAGTCAAGAGGGAGTTATGGCCCAATAGCTCTGGATGAAGTACAGAAAGGGAAGTTGTGTCTGCACAGACCACAGACGTATTATGAAAATGTGTATGTGGGTCAGACTACGTGTGACCACACCTTCACATTAGAATACTACACAAAGGACTTCTTGAATGTAAATGTAAATGTAAATGTTTTTGAGCTTGTAAAGCGCACTGCTACCCGTCCATAGGTCTCCTGGCGCTGTATAACTCTGGGGAACCCGTCCTGGCTTTCCCTGTGGGATGGTCCCTTGCTGGGAGTCCCCAAGGTGGAGCCAGGCATCCCCGGAATTGGTGGGGCCGTTGTGGAGATTAGGCAAGCTAATGCCCGGAGTTGCCGAGTGGAACCCCTGATTAGAGTAAGCACCGAAGCGAGAATTATCGAGTCCGCTGACCAAAGTCCACGACCCTGCCGCGTCGGGAATTGAACCCTGGTCCCGGGCCGACTTCTGCTCTCGGGCCTGCCGCCTCTAACCAGTGAGCCACACTACTCCACAAGTAGAAGAGCGTGGTTCAGGTGATTCCTACTGTGTATTTTGTCTGCGGAAAGAATGCGTATGTGAGATTGCCAGAGAAGTGGTATGGAACGTGTTACCTAGCAATTATCTTTCCCAAAATTTACCATACTGAGGATTTCGAACTCTTAGAGGGAGGGTCTCAAAGGAGGGTAAAGCGAGGGGAAAGTGCTGGAGCAATTGTGGGAGATGTGTTTGGAGCAGCGATACCTATGTTGGGTGTCATTTTGAATGACATAAAGATACGGCGGCTGGCAACTGTTGTAGATGAATTGTCAATGAATACTGCCAAGTCATTAGTGTTGGTTGAGGGTGAGATGTTGTCGATCAGGACAATGGTTTTACAGAACCGTCTTGCCCTTGACGTCATTCTAGCAAAAGAGGGCGGGGTCTGTAAACGTTTGAAGGTCCAAGAATGTTGCACTTATATACAAGACAACTCTAAGGATCTGGAGAAATATATAAGCAACATTACTGCAATCCATTATGAAATTGAGGACTTGACGCAAGAGAATGCGTGGGAGACGGTTGGCAAAGGATTTGGGAAGGTTGGAAGCTGGTTTGCCAACTTAGGAAAGAGTTTTCTTGGATTTGTACTGAAGCCCCTTATCATAGCAGTGGCATGTGTGATTGGATTGTGGGGTTTGGTAAGATTGTACAAGTGGTACAGGTCCAATAGGTTGGCGAGATCAATGAGAGCGCAAGAGATGCGAATGGAAAGGCTGCAGGATAGTCAATACCGCAGTCTGAGAGCGTTGGAATCATTCAAGCGAGGGAAAATGGCCACAAGCTCAGTTTAGTCGGATCTTACCCTAAGGAAGATGTGTGGGTGGTGATGACACGGGTCATCAAAGGGGGGAACTGAGAGAGCGTCATTTACAGTGAAATTTGTAGGGGTGCAGCATATGTACAAGTAGTTAGCACCCGCATATATAGAGGACTTTTAATCATGTTTAGACGCAATGTATGACAAGTACTCAAGTAAATTGGTATCAGAGAATGAGCAGAACCAACGTTACAGGGTGCAAATTCATATTTGCTGCAATGTAGAGCTGCTTTGAAAAGAAATCTTTTACTATTGAGAAGAGTGTTTAATTGATTTACTAATGTCTTCAGATTGATAAACTGAAATGTGATCATGCTTTATGTACTCAATGATTAGTCGAATATAGAGAAAATGCATTTGTCGTTAAGGTTGAAGGCCTAAAGTGAACACAGAGAATTGCTCATTTAAACGTAAGGCCTAAATTCTAGATGAGGCCTAGTTATGGAAATGGCGCAGGCCTGTATGAAAATGTTTTGCTTAAACATATAAACGGTAGAAATGCTTATGAAAGAGGCTTTAGAAAATGTTGCAACATTATTAGAATGTGAGCCTATGTGCTTATATTCTTTTGCAGGTGCATCACTCAGTAGATTGTAGAGTAGAAGGGCCCATTGTGTATGAGAGTTAGAAATGCTAGACTCAGACATGGAGGAGTAAACCAGGAATTTGAAGATACAACTGGAAGCGACAGAAAGTCTGAGACCCAAGGACGTTTAACGGACAAGGATGGAAGAAGGCCAATGTGGAAAAACTCCATGTAATTGACACCTTGGAGAAGGCGTACCGGAAGGCGTGTCATTCACATTTTGGGGTTTCGTATTAGGGACAGCACCCCGAGGGTGGAGGCAGAGCAGATGGGCTGAGGAGTCAGAGAGAGTGGTTGATCTTGGTAAATAGCTTAGCTATGACAGATTCTTTAGTATTGGAGAGAAGTGAGTGAACTTCTTTGAAGTCACCACTGCTGACACCTTTTGATTAGGTTGGGCTATTGTTGAGTAGGGATGTCACTTAGAGTAGTGTAGGGACAGATTAACCTGGATTCATGTCTTTTATTCCGATGAGTACCAGAACCCAGGTTATAGCTATTTTGTTTAGTCTGATGGTCCTGGAATTGATCTTGGTGTTGTTCATCAGTCGCCTGAGACTTTTCCGTAGGATTATGTTTGTATTAGTCCCTGTTTACCTTTTGAACCTCTTGCTGAGGTGTTTGTACCTGCAGTTATTTTTGGTTATGTAATAAACCTTTCAAACTTAGTTTGGTCAGTGGTTCTTGGGGAAAGCAATTGGGATTCCTAAATTGTTCATTTGTTATGACAGATTGCCTAATTCACTCTATGGCAGGTAAAAAGGTCTAGTCGACCTGTGACGGGATTCTGGAGAATAATAAGCAGACTCTAGAGGTAAAATCCCGCCTTTCCACCCCTATGGTAGGTATAGGGTACAGCCTGGACAGGGTGTAATGCATGTGAAAGGTAGGACATGTACTAAGGTGTATGCTATGTCCTGACAGTGAGATAATCTCCATTTTGTTTTTCACTGTTGAAAGGCCATCTTGCCCATAGGACAGAATGAGGAGGCTGTGTAATATGTTTTCCAGCCTATCTTCCCAACAGCTTAAGATGGAAAGGTGAAATTTAGTATGCCTGAACTCACAATTTAATAACACATCTTTTTATGAAGGTGTTTTTTGCACTGTGTGTTCAGAAGCCACTCTTTTAGAAGTGGCTGAGATTTTGTGCTCTAAGATTTCTGTGTGTCTCTGCCTGGCTGTGGATTGATTGTCTGGATTTGAAAGCGATATGATCTGGGGAGAGTCTTGACCCAAGGGAGGAGGTGAGGCAGCAACAGGCTGACCTGCATCTGGAGTGTAGGGGGAGGAGATGCCACTAGAGGTGAAGAAGCCTGGGTTGCTGCTATAAAACAATTGTCCCATCTCCTGCTGAGTGATTGAGAATCCAGACCCCCACTAATCAAAGGAAGAAAGGTGTCGCTGGCAGGGAGGCTTCAAAGCCATTGAGGGGTATACCCATGAGAGCTGAAGTCCCTGAACTTTGGAGAATGGCTTGATCAAGCGTGAACAAGACTGGAGCTGCTTCATGGTCAAGAGGACCTTTACCAAGGAAGAAACAACTGAAGAGACTGAGGGATAGGACTGACCCTTGCTGTGTGTTCTGAGGCTCCTGAGGGTCCTAGTCTGACCGGCTTTTTTGAGTTTGGAGTCCAGGTATTCTGGTTTGCCTATGTGAAGGGCTTTGTGCGCGAGGTAGGCTGTTCTGAAACTTGCACACAATTCAACTGGGAGCCATTTTAGTTCTCTGAGATATATGGTCAAATTTCCTCACTCCTGTGACCATTCTGGCTGCTGCGTTTAGAGTTGTTTTGAGAGGAGCAAGATGTACCTTTGATAAGCCTGAGAGGGCTGCAATTCCATAGTCTAATCTAGCTAACACTAATGCTTGGGTGGCTTTTTTGAGGTCATTGGGTGGGATGAAAGGCTTTATTTTGTTCAGTAGCTTCAGGTGAAGAAGGCGCTCTTAGCGGAGTTCTTAATGTGCTTGTTCATGTTCAGTTTTGGGTCTAGAGTGATACCTAGTAATTTTACAGAGTCCGCCAAGGTGAGGGCCCCGTTGAGTGCATCTATCGTTTTTAGCCATTCCGCAATTTGGGGGTTCTCTTCTTTGTTAGAGATGAGGAGTATTTCAGTCTTGTCGTGGTTCAGTTTTAGGTGGTTACTTGACAGCCAGTGTTGGACTTCTTTAAGCATGTCATTGAGTCTCTGAATGTCCTCAATGGAGGTGGCTTCCAGATAGATCTGTGTGTCATCAGCATACAGATGGAAGGGGATGTTGCCTTTTCTGAGTAGGGTTGTAAGTGGCTCCATGTAAATGTTGAAAAGTTGCGGGGAGAGCACTGAACCTTGGGGGACTCCCCTGCTGACAGGGTGTAGATCGGACATAACGTTTTTGATTTTTATTCTTTGGGTGCTGTTGTGAAGGAAGGAGGAGACCACAACATACAAGTAGAGAGAGGGTCTGAGGGCATTTTGAGACCTAGCCTAGGTTTGCACCCCCTAAACAATATGTAGAAACACCAGAAACCTAGGGGTCTTAATGAGAAACTATCTCAATGTGTCACACTGGTCTAAACAGTACCAAAAATGACTATCAATTGTTAGAAGAAAGTGAGACAAACAACAAATAGAATGTCCATAGTGGTTAGTGAGTAGAACCCAAGAGGTATTCAGAGGATTCCCATCAACATCTTGCAATGATCAAATATTATCATTTGGTTATCCATCATAGGTAAAAGGGTCTCTTGATCATTGATACCATGTTAATACCTAGTACCATGGCTGGGTCCTTCCCATAAACACTTGTTAACCAAATAATCGAGATGATGGGTTATAGTGCAGTGCAAAAAATATGTGGTGGTGGATGATAAAACAGGATAGAAGACAGAAGAATCTGCCTACTTCCTAATTAAAAACAAGAGCAGTGCAACATAGCAGTGTCAAACAAATAACTGCATAAAAGCCAACATGTTTCAGCCTTAATGGGGAGGACCCAAGGCTTTCTTCAGGGCTTCTGTTTACAACATTGCTACTGCAAAGTGAGTAAATATCACCAGGGAAAAATCGGTTAAAAAAAAAAAATTGTGAAGTGATAAATCAAAAGGATACTAGAAATCAGTCGCGTATCCTCCGTGTCTGTGGATGATTCAATGCATCCAGAATGACCGGGGGTATAGCCTCACCTCACCTGGACACACACTCAGGGATAGTGAGACCACGCTCTGTCCGTCGTTGCCTCTGGTAGCTACTCGGGTTCTGCTGAGGTTTCCTGCATTAATGTTTGCAGATGATACTCTGCTTCTCTCAAAATCTCCCATGGGCATGCAGAGGGTTTTAAACCAGTTCATTAAATTCTGCAAACATGGAAATTTAGTAGTCAACATCGACAAGACTAAGTATATGGTATTTAATGCCAATACGATCAACTGTCTACACCCCTTGATGGAAGGTAGGCCATTAGAAAGAGTCCCAACATTTGATTATTTAGGGTTGACTCTCACCGAAAAAATGGGGTGGGGAGCTCAAACGGCCAAGGCAAATCTTAAACTAATACAGACAACTGGGGGAATTTTAAAAGTCCAAAAAAAACTGTGCGAATAAAAATATAAGTGCCCCACTGGAAATCTTCAAAGTTCAAGCAAGATTTTCTTCCCTTTACGGGGCGGAACTTTGGGGACATGTTCCCTCCACTGACCTAACCATTACAGAAAACAACTTCATTAGGCAAATACTAACCTTGCCCAGAAGCACTCCTTTAGTCCCACTTAGGCTAGACTTGAATATGAGGCCTATAGCCGAAGTTATTGCTTCACGGCCCCTTCTTTATTGGAGGAGGCTGTGGAGCACCCCTGAGCTGGAAAGCTACAAAAGAGAACTAATGGTGGTTTTAGCCTCCTCAGGAGCAGGTAAAATTCCTTGGCTACGTTTTGTAAGACAGTCTCTTGCTCAAATTGGTTACGAAAATTTGTGGCTAAATCCTGAGGTCACATCCTTTTCTATTTCTAAGAAAACATTGTCCAGTGCTGTCAAGGACTTTAGTCTCGGGAGGACAATTAGCTCAGTACCATCAACGAGCTTGACTGGTGCCTTCCTGAGCCATAAGTCCACATACAGCTTTGAACAAGAAATAGACGCTATCCAACCTACTCTAGCGAAGAAGCTGTACTTACAGTTTAGATTTGGAACGCTGCCTCTTTATTCTACGACTGACAAGTGGACGGTGGGCCCAACCCATTTATGTCCTGGCTGTAGAATCAAAAATGAAACAATCTTGCATGTTACTCTCTTCTGTCCAGCCTATGTACACATACAAAGAAAGAGGTTAATACAATTATGCAATAACCTGGGCATTAGGGACTACCAAGTCTTCTTTAGGATTCTGAAGTCCGATACGAATCCTTTGATAGTGTCTGCTATCACTAAATTTCTGTTTTCTATGTGGTCTATACGAAGGAAATCACTTAAGTAATACAGCACTTTATGCTCTTATTTGCTGAGACCTGATAACTACTTTGGATCAACTAATGCTATTTTAATCTTTTAAAAAAAAAAAAAAGAATTTTCAATTATTTAAATTTTTAATGTCTTAACAACTTGTCTTCGCCCCTCCGACTGCATATGATGTATTTTAATTCTTATATCTACAAATGAAGTGTGGAAAAGTGAACATGTATATTTTATGTACTTTTATGGTTAAAACTAACTGAAATAAAGTTTATTGAATGAATGAATGAAATTATTCAGATCTTTAGTGTCTAGGCCTTGTTTTTTCAGCAGTGGCGTGACTTGCCCGACTTTGAGGCAGTCTGGGATGACTCCGGATCTCAGGGAGCTGTTTATGATCTTGCACCAAAGCGGGGCAAGAGAGAGAATAAGATTTTTCGTCGGTTGTGGAGGAAGAGGATCTAGAGCATGAGAGGAGGGATTGAATGGGAGATCAGTTTGACTATCTCAGCTTCCTGTATAGGGATGAAAGATTTCCAGGATTTTGTAAGGGGCTTGGATGTGTTGTCCTTGGTCCCAGGCGGGATGCTCTTGATGAGGGGATTGGTGTTAATGTCCAGTGAGAGCTCAATCTTGTTGGTCTTGTCCTCAAAGAAGTTTGCGAAGTTGCCACACAGCTCTTTGGAAGCCTGCACTGAGGATGTAACAGGCCTGGAGGTTTGTTGTCTAATGATGTTAAAGAGCTCCCTGGGCCTGTTCTTTGCGTTGTCCAGCGCGGTGCAGAAAAATGAGGTTTTTCATTCTGGATGTGTTTTTTATATTTCCTCCAGGGTGCTTTGAGTTGCTCGCAGAAGATGTCGGAAGGCTCGTTTCTCCAGAGTCTCTCTGTGGCTCTTAGTTCTCTCCTTTTGGAGTTGATGTCAGTGTTAAACCATGATCTAAATGGAATGCTCCTGGTTTTTTTAAATTTCAGGGGGGCTATTTGATCAAGCATGGATGTCATATTTGAGATGTAGTGCGTGGTGAGTTCAGTTGAGGAGAGGTGGTCAGAGGCGCTGGGGAGGAGCGAGCATATCTTTTCCTCTAGGTCGGCTAGGGGAATCTGCGTTAGATTTCTAGACCATTTGTGGGATCTTGCGAGGGGGCCTGGAATAGAGCCTTTTGGTTGTTGTGGAATAGGATGTTGTGGTGGTCTGACTAATCCACGCGGAGGACGTGGTCGATCGTAACTGCGTCACGTTGAGCGATAATGGCACCTAAAGTTGCTACTTTATTGTGCGTTTCTTCTAAGCAGAATTGGGTCAGATTGTTGTCCTGAAGAAGATTGTTTAGGGTTAGAATTAGCTAATTGTTTACCTCATTCCAACGTAGGTTGAGGTCACCAAGAAATAGGTTGTTTGAGTCACCGAGCAAGCAGTGAGCAATCAGGTCCGACAAGTGTTTCCCCAATGCAGAGGTGTTGCCTGGTGGATGGTATAGAAGATGGCAGAGTTGCTCTGTTGTCGTTTGTCTTGATGTTGGTGGCAAGACATTCAATGGTGCTGTAATTGAAGGTGTCCATTTCCACAATGGCAATGTTGTTCTTAAGTATGATTGCTATGCCTCCACCTCTTTGGTCTTTTCTGTCCTTGTTGATGATATTGAAGCCTGGGGGCACGCTGTGTGCGTGTGCGCTGTGCACCGTGAGATTTTCGTGATGATTTGCCTATTTATCGTGTGCACAGAAATCCAAGTGAGTCTCATCGCCCCTGTGTGCAGCTGCCTTGTGCACCGGAGGACCTTCGTGAGGATTTGCCTTGTTATTGTGTGACCGGAGTTAAAGTGAGTCTCAGCGACACTGTGCACTTGACCTTCGTGCAGCCTGAGACCAGTGTGTGGAGTGCCCAGTGATCATGCACCCAAATCTTAAGGAAGACTCAGCGACGCTGTGTGTGTGCTTTGTGGCAGCCTGAGATCTTCGCAACAGAAGTGTCCCAGACCGGCAGTCCCGGAGGAGCTGTGTTGCCGGCCCAAGCCGCCTTTGCCAATTCACAAAGCTGCATTGGAGGCCCAGCCGCTGGAAGAGGAGAGTAAAGTGGGTTCAGGCCCCCCAAGTAACGTGTGTCGACTCCTGGGGCGGGGCACGGACTCGGAGGGAGACGCTCTCGGCCTCTCTCTCTGTGTTGGCAGCGCGAGCCTCTGCTTTGCCTCGTATAGCGGCCCGTATTGCAGAGGGAGTGGCAGTACAGGGGGCCGGAGGGAGGAGCTGCACTTTTGATTGCATCGTACCCATGATGGGGGCAACTGTTGAGAGGCTGACTGTAAGTCAGAAGGGGAGGCGGAGAGACCGCCTAAGGCCCGGTGATCGGGCCTGAGTGTATTACACATTATTCCATTTCTGCAGAATGGAGTACTTGACTGTCGTATTACACATTGCATCATTTCTGCACAACAGAGTACTTGATTAGAGTATTATGCATTGCATTATTCCTGCATAATGAACTACCTGATTAGTGTATGACGCATGGCATTTTATCTGCATAACGAACTACCTGATTGTCGTATGACGCATTGCATTGTTTCTGCATAATGTACTCCCTGATTAGTGTATTGCGCACTGCATTGTTTCTGCATAACGAATTACCTGATTTGTGGATTACGCATTGCCTTATTTCTGCATAACAACATACCTGGTGTTTGTGTTACGCTTTGCATTATTTTACCTTGCAAAGTGCCTGATTGTTGTTTTACGCATTGCATTCTTTTCATTGCAGAGTGTCTGATTTCTGTGTTACACCTTAATGTATTTTTAGATTGCAAAAGTGCCTGATTCTAGCATTACGAACTGCATGACATGATATTAGGAGTACAGGAGACTGTTTAGAAGTGCTCATTAATACTGCCAGAACTTAGAAGGGCTGGCTAGCCTACCCACTGGCCAAGAGAAATAGTACACAACCTCCTATGTTGGATTTATATTGTGTGGTCTTATCGCATATCTTTTTATATAAAGTTTATACTCGTTTTCATTAAACTCGTGTGGAGTCTATTTGTGGTGTTATCATTGGGTAATTGTGAGCGTTGTTGCAAATACTTTACACATTTGCCTTGAAGATAAGCCTGACTGCTCGTGCCAAGCTACAGAGGGGGTGTGTGGGGCTATCTAAGAAGGTGACCTTCCTTTCCCTGACATTGGAACGCGGGTCCCTACTCTGGCTAAGGTACCTACCTCAGCCAACCAGGGATCCTGGGTAGGACAGTAGACAATTGTGCTGGGCCCGAATAGGCAACACCCTTTGGGACTGGCCTCGGCCCCCACTAAGAGGTGGTTTACATCTATTGCAGATCATCAAGCCCCAAACCGACTATCTGGCCCTGCATGTTGTCTGGGAGGGCTCCACTGACTGTTTTCCACCACTTTGGCTAGATGGGCCTAACTGTCTTCTAAAGGTCCGTGCCAGATGTGACGGTAGGATGGAAGGTCTTCAAGGTGATTGCATGAGTCCATTGTGTCAACATCATGTATGATATGAAGATGGCACTGAACAAGACTATCCTAGACATAAAAGGGCTGATATGTGATCCTGAAAATGAGGCGCATGATAAACAGGGTCTGGGCATCGTATCAGTGAATTACAGAAATTGCACACTGAACAGATGTATAGGCTTGGAATGGTGGATTACAGGGACCACGTGCCCCAGTAACATGCTCAAGGGGAGAGACTTGCCTAATTGCTAAGGTCAGAGGTCCACAAAGGCCCTAATAGGAGCTGTGAAAACATGGGATAAAGTGGTGTGAAATACCCAAGTGGGAATAAATGTGCTCTTTGTGGAATACTATTGGGCTTTGTAGACTGCACTACAGGAGATTGACACTCTCCAACTGAGGGAATGGGTGCAATGGAGAAGCCCATACCGATTAGAGCTGCAAGTAGCAATGGCTCAAATGGTGTGAAATAATACACCCTTCCCCTGGACGTTTGCACCACCTACGGTGCTTGGACAACATTTTAGATAAAAAATATCGGGAGGCAGAAATATCCAAAAATAAATATTCAAATACACAAATATGGTGATGACCAAATATTATTGACAATTGCTTTTAGGTAAGTAATCTTGTTTCAAATAGTATTGATGAACAAGTTACTTACCTTCGGTAATGATATATCTGTAAGAAACATTAGCTAGTGATAGAGTCCTTACCTTAGAATTACCCCCAGGCGTCAGACTGGATCTGGAAAGTTTTCGCCAGCAGTACCCTTGAGCATCGATAGGCATCGTTCTATGGCTCCAAGTACGTCGCTGGCGTCCTAGTGGCCGAGATGATGTCGCTGGAGCTACTTAGACGCGCCCACGTACGCTAACGTCAGATCTGTACATGACTTTCTGCGCCAGGAACGCAGAGCCATGCAAGATACTGACCACTGGTGCATTGAAACTAGGGCCATAAAAGTAATGACCTTAACCCTAGAAATCAGTTCACAGAATGGGGAGGATGAGTGGGGTGGTAAGGAATCTATCACTAACTCATGTTTCTTACAGATATATCATTACCGAAACTAAGTAACTTGTTCATTAGAAAGAAACACGTTAGTGATAGATTCCTTACCTTATAATAGATACCCCAGCGATACCAATCCCAGTGGTGGGTCTGCGAACAAAGATCACACCAGAAAGTCACGGAGAACAGAACGGCCAAGGCAATAATGCTTGGTAAAAGTGTGCAGTGAGGCCCATGTGGCTGCTTGACAGATGTCTTGCAGGGGACACCACTGCAGTAGTAGCTGCCGTTGCCCTGGTAGAATGGGCGTGCAACCCCACTGGAGGTTCCTTTTTAGCCAGAGAATAACAGGCTTTGATACAGAAGACGACCCAGCGGGAGATAGTCCTCTTGTGTACAGCCCGACCTTTCTTGACACCTATGTAGCCAATAAAGAGCTGGTCATCCACCCGGAACTGTTGCGTCGATTCAGGTAAAATGAGAACGCACGTTTTGGGTCCGGACAATGGAGCCCCTCTTCCTCTCTGGAAGGGTGTGGTGGCGGAAAGAAAGTGGGCAAGGTGATAGTTTGCATTATGTGGAAGGCAGTAACCACCTTCGGCATGAAGGAAGGACAAGTGCGAAGCACAACCTTGTCCGGATGAACAGACAGAAAAGGAGGCTTACAGGAAAGAGCCTGGAGCTCACACGCTCACCTAGCAGAGGTGATGGCAAACAGGAAAGCAGTCTTCAAAGTCAATAAATGAAGAAGACAGCTGTGAAGAGACACAAAAAGAGTGCACATCAGATAAGTAAGAACCAGATTCAAATCCCACTGTGGCATTACAAACGGAGTAGGAGGGAAAAGGTGAGTAATGCCTTTGAGAAATCTATTAACAACAGGGAACTTGAAAAGAGAGGGCTGAGCAGGGAGCCTGAGAAAGGCCGAAATCTCAGCAAAGTAACCCTTAACAGAGCCCAGAGCAGAGCACTGCTGGGCCAGAGAAAGAAGGAACAAAATGACATCTGAAAGAGGGGCAGAAAGGGGATCTACAGCCTTTGCTGTTCATCATGCCATAAATTTGTTCCACCTGCAGGCGTATACCGATTTAGTGAAGGGACGCCTGGCTGCCAGAATGATATCACAGACTTCAGGAGGCAAGTCAAATGGAATCAGCTGTTGCCGCTCAATCTCCACGCATGTAGGTGGAGGCTGGACAGGTTCCGGTGGAAGACCGTCCCCTGCTGCTGCGACAGAAGATCCTCACGAAGAGGCAGATTGATCGGGGATCATACACTCATACTGAGTAGCTCGGGATACCAAACTCTTCTATCCCAGTCCGGGGCCACAAGAATGACTTGGGCCCGGTTGCCTGATCTTCTTTAGCACTCTGGGTAGAAGTGGTATAGGCGGATAGGCGTACAATAGACCACAACTCCACCTGTGCCGAAAAGCGCCGCCGAGCGAGTGCCGCCTTGGAAATACCAACAGGCAGAACTGATGACATTGACCGTTCTCTTTGGTGGCGAATAGATCTATATTCACAAACAAGACCTAGACCACTTAGGCATTAAATTGTGACCCACTTTGTAGTGTGCCATCAAATGCAAATCATTTGCAAGATACTCCTCTCTTTGAATAATTGAGGTAGGAGGTACATCCAGGTTATGCCTTATTTAAAATATCTGCCCAGTCCCATGGGAAAAATTAAACAAACAGTTGTGAGACAGACAAAACACACACTTAAGTGTCAAACTAAGACAAATAGAAAAAAGTGTGTGTCAGCAAGATGGCGCCTCACGGGCGAACCACCAACGGGAACCTGGCAGGTACTCACCAGGATTGCCCTGCTCTCATCATTGGCACCATCAAGCTCAAAGGAAAAATTGTGTCCACGAAACAAACAAAACAGTGCTTGTGAAAGAATGCAGTGTGTGAAAACAGACAAAAGACACAAAGGAATGTGTCAAACATAAAACATATTTATTTTTATTTATTACATTTATATAGCGCATTATCACCGATTGGTCTCTAAGCGCTTGTACTTGAGAAACTGATCCTTCCAGAGAGCAGGCCCAGTTATATCACACCCCACGCTTCTCGAAAGAGCACTGTTTTTAAGGATCGTCTAAAGGGCATTAAATTTGGTTCCTTCCTGAGACTAGATGGTAGCTTGTTCCAGGCTGCGGGAAGAGTGGTTGAAAAATCCCGTCCGCCTAGGGTGGTCAGGCGATAACGGGGATTTACCAGAAGGGCATCCTCGGATGAACGCAAGGTTCTTCTAGGGGTATACTGTACCAACCTAGCTTTAATATAGTTGGGTGCATTGCCGTAAACCGCTTTATGAGCGATGCACAGACCTTTAAATAAAATCCTCTGCCTAATGGGAAGCCAGTGTAATTGGCGTAAAAGAGGAGAGGCATGAGTGTTTCTAGGCTTTCCAAAAATCAGTCTGGCTGCATCGTTCATCACGATTTGCAGTCTCGAAAGTTGCTGCTGGGGAAGCCCAACATAGAGGGCATTCCCATAGTCGAGACGTCCCAGAATCATTGCGGACACCACCATCCTTCGTGTGGAGAAAGAGAGCATTGGAAAGATTTTTCGGAATTGCCTTATGAGGCCAACGCAAGTGCCAACCACCGATGACACTTGATTTTTCATGGATAGATTACCATCAATATGGATACCCAGGCTTTTCACCACTTTTGCAGGTGTCGGAGTCCTACCCAACTCCTGAGGCCAGAGAAGGTCGTTCCAAGGATTGCTTGAGATGGTAATAGGCAATACTTCGGTCTTCTCTGGATTAATCTTCAGGGAGTTGGAAGACATCCAGTTAGTCGTGTATTTTAAGATGTTATGAAGCCTAGCCTGGGTATCAGATGACTCCTCAATTTGTATGATAATCTGTGTGTCATCGGCGTAGTTATAAATTTTACACTCCATTTGATTTAGAGCAAAAATCAGTGGCTGTAGGTATATATTAAAAAGGAGTGGTGAGAGGGCAGATCCCTGCGGCACTCCACATGTAATTGCCGCTGGTGTAGAGACTAGATCTGCCAGCTGGACCCTCTGCGATCTTCCTTGCAGGAATGATGTTAACCAGCCCAGCGCGGTCCCCCCGATGCCCAGATCTCTCACGCGTCTCAGCAGTAGGTTGTGATTCACCGTATCAAACGCAGCTGAGAGATCTAAGAGCACCAGGGCCCCCGGGATCTTTTTGTCAGCTCTACACCTTAGTTCATCTAGAATGGATACCATCACCAACTCCGTGCTGTGATGTTTTCGAAAGCCAGCCTGATTTTGCTCTAATAGGGCGTTGGTCTCCAAATGTTTTGAAAGATGACTCAAAACGTGCTGCTCAATCATTTTAGCCAAAAAAGGTAATTGGGAAATGGGCCTATAGTTTTTATGATCTTTGGCATCGGCCCCTGGCTTCTTAAGAAGCGGGATCAACCTGGCCTCTTTAAAAGCAACCGGGACCTGTCCCGTCTCTAGGGATCTGTTGAAGAGGGTAAGCACATCCTCTTCCATACCTGACATTGCGAGCTTAAAAACACTGGGTGGGCAGGGATCAGCTTGCGAACCCGAGTTTACTCTCTCTGTCAGAGTGGCCAACATGTCCTTACTAATCAAGGGCAGTGTGTCTATAAAATAGTGTACATCAGGGGGATCCTGCATGATATGTAATGGGCATTCAAATCTTTGCGTCTGGGAGATTTCACCCAGGAGGTTTTCGATTTTCCTTGTAAAGAAATCCTGGAAGTTCTGGCAGTCTTCCTGTGAGAACTCAGGTTTCTGCTCTTTGGTATTTCGTAGTTCCTTAAGTACTTTAAAAATTTCTTTCTGTGGCAGCAGAGCTGTCTTTATTCTATTCTCAAAAAAGTCTGCTTTACGGGCTAATATAGCCTTTTTATAGTGTGCAAGCTCCTGTATGTAAAGGTTCCGGGTAATGATATTATAATCCCTCCTCCAGGCTCTCTCCACCTTACGGAGCGCCTGTTTCTTAGCTCTTAAAGTTTTATCAAACCAAGGAGCTCCCCTCCCTCTGTCCACCCATTTCACCTTTTTTTCGGGGGCGACAACATCAATGGCATTCTTCAGTTTATCAAGTAGTTTTTGACTACTAACCTCGACATTCTCATTGGCTATATTTAGCTCTTTTGAGTTTAGTAGATGTCCTACCAGCTCCTCCTGGTTGATGTTATTCCATTTTCTTACCATTTTCCACGTGGTTCTTTGTTTATTCCCCGCCCGGTTACTTTCCTTCTGACCAGTAATTAAATAATGGTCTGACCAAGCGCATGGTATAGTGCTAATGGAGTCTGGTAGGGAGTCTATGCTCCAAACCAGATCTAAAGTATGGCCTTTGTCATGGGTAGGACCGGTCACTATTTGACACATACCCAGAGTCATTAGAGCCTCTTCAAGAAGAAGGGCTTGTCCTACTTTTGGGGAAAGCTCCCAGTGGAAGTTAAAATCTCCCATGATCATCAGATTGTCATAACGAGACCTGAGGTCGTGTACGACCTCTAATAGGTGATCCAGAAAGGTTGAGTCAGCCCAAGGAGGACGATGTGAACTGCACAGAAGGAAAGGTGACTCACGTTTGGGGTTATACCGAAATTCATCCAGGGGTTGAACCTCTCGACTGGTATGCGCCATGGTGGTCGATTGAGGTTGCGAAGACAAAGTATGTCCTAATGCAGTGGCCAAACCCGTGACGCCCTGAAGAAATTGCCTGAATTGAGACTGGCAATGAAACATGTCGGCAAGTAGAGCAGGGCTAGATAGGTATTAGCCTGCCTCTCCTTTTTAACTTCCCTCAAACAACACTTAACCAAGAGAATAAATTTAAACTGTGTGTGGTTTGTGTGGCTTTTATATGTTTTATGTTTGACACATTCCTTTGTGTCTTTTGTCTGTTTTCACACACTGCATTCTTTCACAAGCACTGTTTTGTTTGTTTCGTGGACACAATTTTTCCTTTGAGCTTGATGGTGCCAATGATGAGAGCAGGGCAATCCTGGTGAGTACCTGCCAGGTTCCCGTTGGTGGTTCGCCCGTGAGGCGCCATCTTGCTGACACACACTTTTTTCTATTTGTCTTAGTTTGACACTTAAGTGTGTGTTTTGTCTGTCTCACAACTGTTTGTTTAATTTTTCCCATGGGACTGGGCAGATATTTTAAATAAGGCATAACCTGGATGTACCTCCTACCTCAATTATTCAAAGAGAGGAGTATCTTGCAAATGATTTGCATTTGATGGTACACCACAAAGTGGGTCAAAATTTAATGCCTAAGTGGTCTAGGTCTTGTTTGTGAATATAGATCTATTCGCCACCAAAGAGAATGGTCAATGTCATCGTTCTGCCTGTTGGTATTTCCAAGGCGGCACTCGCTCGGCGGCGGTTTTCGTCACAGGTGGAGTTGTGGTCTATTGTACGTTTGTGAATATATAATTGAGTGGAGGGCGACCTAGGACTACTGTTTTCCCTCTATGCTCCTTGTTGTTAATTACAGCGGCGAATAGATCTAACCAAGGCTCTCCCACTGTTGAAAGAGACATTGCACCACCTCCGAGTGAAAATGCCATTCGTGATCCATCATGCACCTGCGGCTCAGTTCATCCGCCCTTGCGTTCAAAAAACCTGCCAAGTGTTGAACCAACAAGGAAATGCCTTGACGTTCCAGTCATGTCCAGAGATGCAGAGCCTCCTGACATAGGGTCCACGATCCCACCCCGCCTTGCTTGTTGCAATACCACATGGCGGTGGTTCTGTCCATGAACACCTGCACTACTCTCCCCTTGACAGAGGGAAGGAATGCTCTTAGTGCAAGTAGGATGGCCCGGAGCTCCAGAAGGTCGATATGGAGCCTGGACTCCGTCGGAGACCAGAGGCCTTTGATCTCTGCCTCTCCCATGTGGCCGCCCCATCCCAGGAGGGACGCATCTGTCATCACTTTGTGCTCTGGTTGGGGAAGAGAGAGTGATCTGCCGCTGACCCAATGCTGGTTCGTGAGCCACTACTCCAACTGTCATGCAGTGCCCTCCTAGATCTGGACGTACTTGGATAGGTCCCCTTGATGCTGCACCCACTGGAACTTCAGGTCCCACCACAGAGCCCGCATATGCCATCTGGCATGTTTGGTCAGCAGGATGCAGGAGGCCATGAAGCCCAGCAGCCTCAAGGTCATAGTGACCGAAACCCAGGACAAGGGCCGAAAGATCGGAATCATAGCCCGAATGTCCTGGACTCGCGGTTTGGGGGGATAAACCCGAAACTGCACCATGTCCAGAACATCTCCGATAAAGAGAAGCTTCTGAGAGGGAATCTGGTGCGACTTCTGCACGATGATGGGGAACCCCACCAAATGCAGGAGGTCGGTCGTCGTCTGAAGGTGGGCTACAACTGTCTGGGGCGAGCCCGCCTTCAATAGAAGAGATAGGGGAAGACTGGGGGGGCGCTAGAGGGCGCCGGGCAAGATGGCCGCACTTCTGTGCGCCAGACTGAAATAAAATCCTTCAGTTATCCTGTACATCCTGCCTTTGCTGCACACAAAAACTGGATACGGTGTGTGGCTGATACCACGCGACAACGTTGGAGGCTGATCTGGGTGCTGTGTTCCCCTCCTGCTACACGTGCTGCGTCTGGGGCCTCTGCCGGGACTCGGCCTCGGAAGCCGGGGGCTGGCCTGCGGCGATTAGCGGCTGTCTGCCGCTCCTGTATGCTGGTGGATGCGGAGAGCCACTACGACGTCGGGAGCGGCACTTGGGAGTGACAACGGCGAGAGGGTGCGGCGGCGGCGCCTTGCCCTGCAGTAGCGAGCGGTAGCGGACTCCGGCACCTGTGACCGCCTTTGCCGGTAGCGGTGAGTGGGGCGGCGGCCTGGGAAAGTCTGGGGCAGCGGAGGCGGTACTAGGCCGTACTGGGCCGCGCTGTGCGACCTGCGGCCGGCGGGGGCGGGGAGCAGACCGGGAGGGCTGCTCAGCTCAGGCTCCGTAGAGGCGGCCGTGAATGCCCTGATGTTTGTGTGTGCACGGGCTGAGAAGCAGCTTTGAAGATCAGGCCTGCAGACGGGAGCTGGTGCAGATCTGGGGCCCATTTTTGGATTGCATCAGCTACTGGTGGGGAGGCCCGCGTGGCGCAGTGGCCCGTGTTACTGTACACTGACTCTGCCTGGGCCATTGTTTTTGATATTTGCTTGGGCCTGGACTGCGACGCTTGTGTGAGTGCCATCTGGTGGCGGTTTGCTCATTTGCGCCCTGTCTGTCGGTGGGTGGACCTCGACGATAGCAGCTTGGTGACACCATGGGCAGGCTGGAGAGGAATCAGCCCAAGCTTAACTTTGAGGCTAAGAAAACGACACTGTCTTCTTCGCAAATGCCCACGGACACTGAAACATCAGGGGCATCAGGAGGAACGCCGACTTTTGAGGCCACACTCGTGGCAATGCAACGGACATTGCAATCTATTGAAGGCACTATGGAGTGGATCACATGGCCACGCAATTTGATCGACAAAATGAGCGGATGGGGGAGGTCGAGCAGAGGGTGTCTGCCACTGAGGACGGTCTCACCACAGTGGCCGCCAAGGTTTTCAATATGGAGAAGGTGTTGGCGGTTATCCAGGCCAAGAATGAGGAGTTGGAGGGGAGGTCCCGACGCAACAACATTCGCGTCACGGGCTTGCCGGAGACCACCAATGTGGGCAAAATGGAGGACTACATGGAGAAGTTGCTGATTGAAATATTTGGGGCTGAGCATCTGTCACGGGTGTTTATAGTAGAACGTGCACATCGCTCCTTAGCGAAACGACCGCCGACTGGAGCACCGCCGCGCCCCATAATTGCCTGCATACTCAATTATACGGATAGGAATGTAATTTTGTGCCTTGCACGGGAAAAAGGTACCATAGAGCACCAAGGCAATAAACTTGAATTCTTTCCCGATTTCATGGTGGCAGTGCAAATGGCGCGGAAGGAATTTACTGCGGTGAAGCAACTTCTTCGAGCGGAAGACATATCATACGCCATGCTTTATCCGGCTCGTCTGCGGATTGGGGCACCTGCTGACAACAAAATCTTCACTTCTCCGAAGGCGGCCATGGACTATGCCAAAAAACAAAAGAAACGTAAGCATGAAGCAGCCAGGCCGCAGGATGGGGAAGAAGAGCTGCACGACGAGATGGCATGAGTAATTGTTCCTCGCACACATCACAGAACGCCTCGCTCATCTTGACTGGGGTGATACTCCTTATTGCGGTGTCACTGCTGTCCTTGGACGCTCTGCCTTACATGACTTTTGGATGGCTGGGTGATGGATATGTATAGTTTTCAGATCGTCAGTGGTGATTATGCATACGCTGGCTGCTGCTACGTGACAACGGCACTGGTTGAGTAAAAGTTCTGAGTGCGTATAGCTGATTTTCTAATTTTGCTCTCACGGAAAGGTATGAACTATTGACAGGATATTTGCTGGACCGCACCACCAGTCACCAGGTTTATCTGTCACACTAGAAGTGAAATGGGCGCATATGAGAAACTGTTGAAATTGCGACCTATTGGTTTGAACTGGTACAGACTGAGCTGGTCAGGGACGTGCTGCTTGTGGGGCAGGGGTGGGCTGTTTATCTAACGACTCAGTCCCCTCCCGTTCACTCCATTAACAGGAACTGAGCGTCTCTACGCCCCCACATATGGGAGAACCCCACTATTTGTTTGATGTTGGGTTGAGGGTAGGGAGTCTGGGGAGGTGGGGATGGCTTTGGCAGGTTGGGGGAGCTGAAGTGGGTGGGGGGAGGACAGGGGATGTTCAGAGATATCAGGTCTGGGTCATTTGTTCAACTAGCGGCGGCCAGGGGTCGGGAGGTCTGAGGGATGTACGTGAACTTGGTTGTATGGGATACGACTGTCACTCTCAGCTGTTGCCTGCAAGCAGGTGTTTGGTCTGCTGTCATATACTTCACAGTCGCTATGTATGGGTGCACTTACTTTATACGCTGCGAGGTTGCGCGAAGGGTGAGCGCTATGGCTGAGGGGGGCAAGATTAATTGGATAACATGGAATGTGAGGGGACTGAGTCGCCCACAAAAGACGAGGCAGGTGCTGGCCTTTTTGAACAGGCATGGAGTGCAGGTGGCCTTCCTTCAGGAGACGCATCTTAAGGGGCGGGCAGCTGAGACAGTGGCTCGGCACTGGGTGGGTACTAGATTGGCGTCAACCTATTCCTCATATGCTCGTGGGGTTATGATTCTAATTTTAAAAAATGTACTGTTTGTTTCATTGCACGAGGACATTGACAGAGAAGGTCGATATGCTATTTTACATGGGAAATTGTGTGGCACGTTGGTCACGATGATTAATGTATACGGTCCGAATATTGATGACCCTGAATTCTATGTCAACTTATGGAACAAGGTGTATGCTTTGCCACCCTCGGCAATAGTATGTGGTGGGGATCTGAATGTGCGAGATGGAATGACTGGGCTGGGATTGGTGGATGTGTGGAGATTAGGGAATCCGGGAGTGAGAGAAGGTACTTGTTATACATCTGCACATGACACGTGGTCGCGGCTGGACTATTGGATGGCAACCAGGAATGTTAGCGGTTGGGTGATGAAAATTGGGCATTTGTCTCGAACGTTATCAGATCACGCTCCGGTGTATATGGAAGTATGGATGCCTATGCATGCGCCCGCTCCATTCGCGTGGCGACTCCCGGTGGGGGTCTTACAGGACCAAGTGATGCGTGAGGAGCTGCGTACGGTTGTTGAAGACTACTGTTGGCTCTGTGGATGATATGGGAACGGTATGGGAAGCCTTTAAAGTGACAATACGGGGTGCGTGTATAGGAATGCAGGCAGGGGTGCTCAAGTCGCTGAGGGGTTCTATGGACAGATTAGAGCGGGAGTTGTTGTCCCTTGAGCGCCAACAGGAGCAAAAGCCGGCTGACACCCTACTGGCCAACATACGTACGAAAGTTACTGAATATAATGATTTAGCAGAGCAGGAGGTTAAGTTTTTGTCCAAACGCACTAAAGCACGATATTATGGTGAGGGAGGGCGACCGGGCCGAGTATTGGCGGAAAGAATTAAGAAGCCTTGGGCTAAGCATTGTACTGTACAGGAGATTAGGGATGGAGAGACCACTGTGACGAGTGCGAAAGGCGTGCTGGGATGCTTTGTGAATTACTATGAGCAGATGTACGATTACAGAGAAACAGCAGGGGAAGAAGACATAGCGAACTATCTTGAAGATATTGCCTTAGTGTGGCTTTCGAGGGGGCAACAAGAATTTTTATCGCAACCCATTACGGAGGGGGAATTTCGGGATGCCATTGCTGCTCTGCCGAATGGTAAGGCCGCTGGGACTGATGGCTTGCCATCTGAATTTTATAAGGAATATGTCGATTTACTGCTCCCTCGTTTAGCGCACGTACTGGAGGAAGCAGTAGAACAGGGTCAATTACCAGCAACAATGAGAGAGGCATTACTGGTGGCCCAGCCTAAACCGGGCAAGCCCCTGAATTGCTGTGAGTCATATAGGCCATTGTCCTTGATGAACACGGACGTTAAGATCATTGCCAAGGTATTGGCGACACGCCTACACCTTGTATTGCCGAGTATGGTACTACCGGACCAGTCCGGTTTTGTACCTATGCGCTCCACGACACACAATTTAAGAGCGCTGTTTGCAGTTTTACATCTTCTTAAGCCGGAACTTGCTGCAGTGGCGGTGCTTCTGGACGCTGTGAAAGCGTTTGATTCTGTTGCCTGGCGTTATTTGATTGCAATATTGCATCGCATGGGGGTCCCGTTTTTCTTCACGACCTTGATAACTTTGCTGTACACAAATCCGGTGGCGAGGGTGCGGGTTAATGGACATGTGTCGGCACCATTTGCTGTGAAGAGGGGAACTAGGCAGGGCTGCCCCCTATCGCCCTTACTGTTCGCTATCCTGATGGAACCACTGGCATGCATTTTGAGGCAAAGGTATGCAGACACGGCTTTACGCTTCCCTCTCAGATCACTGGCTGTATCGATGTACGCCGACGATATGGTTTTATACGTGAGGGAGCCGGCTCAAAATTTGGAGGGAATTTATTAGATTTGGGCGATTTTCAGGCCTGTCCATAAATTGGGATAAATCAATATTGTTGCCTCTTATGGACGTCATGCAACCCTTCCAATTGGAATTCCCCCTGGCGTGGGCGTCAGAGCCTGTTCGTTACCTGGGCATTTGAATGCACAGGGACTCCCAAGAGATGATTAGAGCTAACTATGGCATGGCTATTTCGAAACTGGAGGATCAGGTGACCCGCTGGATTTGGTTGCCACTTACCTTTGCTGATAGGGTTTCACTAATCAAAATGGTGGTCGTTCCTAAGTTTTTATATTATTTTGTTAATGTGCCGCTTGCTCTAACGTCTCATTTTTTGCGCAGCTGCAATCATTGTTAATTACGTTGGCCTGGGCAGGGAAAAAGCCGCGTGTGAAATGGGACTTACTGACTAAGCCTTATGAACTGGGTGGCTTTGCTGTTCCGGACATGCGACTATATTATCTATGCGCTCAGGCTCATTTTGCTATCTATTGGCTTTCGGCACCACCGTTCACACCGCACGTAGCACTGGAGGCGAGCGCAGTTACCCCGATACCCCTGAAGGCGATGATAGTTAATCCGCATTCAGTGTTTGACAGGGGGAAGTGGACACGGTACAATGTACAGCTAAGGCCTGGGGGTACTTAGGTAAGCGTTCAGACAGGCTGCCGTTATATGCTCCGGGTATGCCATTGCTGTATCATGCGGATATCTCGGTTTCCAGTGAGCTGGGAGCTTTACAATTGTTGCAGGAGGCTGGGATGCACACTATGGGAGATGTATTCCCGGATGCCCAGTTTATACCATTGCAGAAAGTATTGGAGAAGGTGTCTAATGCTACGATGGCCACTTTCATTTATGTCAGGCTGCGGGCTACGATTCGCGCTTTATATCCCACTTTCCCGGCTGAACCACCTGTTCTGGGGGCTTTACAGTTACTGTATACAGCGACCGGCCGGGTGAAATTGATCTCGCCCTTGTACCAGGCATCACAAGAGGATGAGGGAGGAGGGGGTGTTGCTGCTAAAGAAAGGTGGGATGCATGTTTACCTGAACCGTTGACAGATGATGAATGGTCTGCATGCTGTTCGGCGACTGGTGACTTTGCAGCCAATGGGAATTTTCGTCTCATTCACTATAAGTTCATACACCAATGGTATTACACGCCTGTTGAATTGGTTAGGTACGGTCTCCGAGACTCGTCTGGCTGTATGAGGTGCGGATTGGAAGGTGCTGACTTTATCCATCTGGCCTGGGGATGTGTGCGTGTGCAGGCGTTTGGGTGGATGTCAGAACGGCACTATCTGAAATGACATCAATTGCGATTCCTACTGACCCGCGATTATGTTTGCTGGGGATAGCCTCTGGAATACAGGCCGGACTGAGACGCTTGGTCGTGTTGGCGTTGCAGATTGCTAAGCGCAGAGTGGCTGTTTGCTGGGAGGGAGACGAGCGCCAGTTGTCAGAGAGTCGTTGCAGGACATGGCGTATTGTCGAGATCAGCTGAATTGTTATTACGAAGAACTGCCTGCCGCTTCACGCCCGCGTGATGTATGGGGTCCTTACACTACGTACATGTTATCTAAGCTGGAAGATACTTGAAGTGAACCACACTATATTGGTTGGAGGGCTGAGAGACTTTCGGTGCGGTTTGAGTGTCCGGATGACTGCTGTAGTGTTGTGAATCTGATATAGGGATCATTTCCTCTGCATCCAGGGGTCCTTTATAGGGTTAATGTGTGAGCTCCCTTGTACCACCTTCGGATGTCTCTGATGCGTCTTTACACATGAGGGACCGCTTCCTCAGTATGTATAGTTTATCCACTGCCTTGAGTAACGCTGTGATGACACCTTTGGGCCTTGTACGACTTCTGTCTTTTTGTATTGTTTCTTGCTGCATTGCTGACTGATAACCTGATAGATCTCTGGGTTTTTTGGGAGGGGGTTGTTGGAGTACTAAGTTGTTCTGGTTATAAGACTAAAATGAGACCTATTGTAACACACATGAATGAAATACCAGACGTCGGTTCCAATTGCTGACTTGTTATAGCGCTGCACAGTTGGTATTTGCTGTTAACTCCGACAAATGGATTGATGTCTGCATTTGCATTGCTTTCTTGGCCGGCCCTTGTAGTGGGTTGTAGGCCTACTGCTGTGTTCTGATAATAAGGTACAATAAAGGTCTTTTATAAATAAAATAAAAATAAAAAAAACACGTAAAAAAAATGAAAATAAAAAAAGAGAGATAGGGGAAGACTGAAACCCCTGATCTGCGCAGATGAGCTGCGACCACCGCCATCACTTTCATGAACCCCGAGGCGCGCTGGTAAGGCCAAAAACGTGCACAGTGAACTAAAAGTGCTTGTGACCTACCGTGAACCGCAGGTAATGCAGGTGGGCCGGCAGGACAGGGATATGAAAGTAAGCGTCCTGCAAGCCCAACGCTACCATCCAGACTTGTGGGTCTAGGGCAGACAAGACCTGAACAAGTGTGAGCATCTTGAACTTCTCCTTCCGGAGGAAGCGATTGACGTTCCGAAGGTCTAAGATAGGATGCAGGCCTTGTCCTTTTTCAGGACCAAGAAGTAGTGGGAGTAACAACCACGACATGCCTCTGGTGTCCGAACGCACTTGATGGCCCCCTTGGCCAAGAGGGCAACAACTTCCTGCTGGAGATGTGCCAAGTGATCCCCCGATATGCGGTTGTACTGAGGTGGCATGGTTGGAGGGGTGGTCTCGAAGAGGAGGGAGTAACCCCTTCGGACAATCTGTAAAATCCACCTGTCCGAAGTGATGGCACACCAGTGGGGGAGGTGATGGTGAATCCTGCTGCCCACTGGCGTTTGGTAGGCCTAAAACACCGGACTAGGAAAGTTTGGAGGGGGAGGTGGTGGACTGACCCACCCACTGGCCCCCATCACCCACCTCGGCGGGCCCGACATACGCAGCTGCGCTGAGACTGTTGCTGCACAGGCCTGTGGCTTTGAAACTAACGTGTTTGGGCGCCCCTTCCTTGGCCACCAAAGGAGCAAAAAGCAGAAGCGGAAGGAGTGCGCGTGGCCGAAAGGCCTAAGGACTTGGCCTTAGCCCACGAGTCCTTAAAACGCTCCAACACAGTATCTGCCACGTCGCCAGAAAGGCAAGTGCCATCAAAGGGCATGTCCATCAGAGCATTCTGGACATCCCCGGAAAAGCCAGTTGTCCTCAGCCAGGCATGGCGGCGTAGCACCACTATCGTGGAAATCGCTCTGCCCAGTGAGTCGGCAGCATCAAGGCCACAACAAATTGTGAACTTGGCTGCATCTCTCCCCTCAGCAATAGATTGTGAGAGCACTGTCCGGGCCTCCTCCAGACACTGAGGCAGCACCTGTGCAACCGTATCCCACACAGAGTGGGAAAAACGGCCCAAGAGGCATGCGGTGTTCACAGACCACAGCCCTGAACTGGCGGAAGTGAACATTTTCTTCTCAAACTGCTCCAGTTTCTTGGATTCCCTGTCCGGTGGTGCGGAAGGGAATGCGCTTGGGGACGCAGAAGCTTGGACAATCAAGCTCTCAGGGGTAGGCTGTTGGGAGAGAAATATGGGGTTGCCCGGGGCCGGGCGATGGCATCAGGCCATGTTCCTATCCACAGGAGCCCCTGTGTTGGGCCTGGACCAGGTGCCCAAAAGGACGTCTGACAGTGCATCATTGAAAGGCAGCAGCGGCTCCGTAGAGGAAGACGCCAGCCTGTGGTAAATATTTTAGTAATTTACCTTGATCATAATTTCTATATCAATAAAGTCAAGTATGAAGGGCAGAGTCCGTGGTGGTTCGAATTCAGGGTCTTTATTCAGTAACTCGAGTTAAGGGAGAGCTCTGTCACCTGAGGAGGATCGGAAGAATCTCTAACTTTATTATCTGAACACACAGTATTTATAACAAGAAAAGAGGAAGGAGCTTCCCTTCAATGCATGCCCGGATCATATGTTGAAGTAAAACAGAAGTCACGTAGGCCCGGATCATATGTTGCAATAAGACAGAAGTCATGACCGTAAAAGGAGGCAGCGTCATGAAAAAGTAGAAACATGGCAGAGGAGATACGGCTGAGTCATGATTTAGAATTAGGAAGCACAAGAGAGGCAAAGGTGTGGAGAAATAACACTAGGCTGGTTCCTTAGATAAGGGAGAGGTGGTCGTGACAGGATGTCTGTTTGTCGTGTTTCAGCATTCGGGGGCTCTTCTTCTCGCAATTGGTTGTCGTGGTTTAACAGAAAGGGGCCCATTTCTCGGAATCGGCCCGATTATAGGGAAATGGTTACGAATGGGGGGGTCTTGTTCTCGGCATCGGCTTGACCACAGAAATGCACGATTCGAGTGAGGCAGCTGGTTCTCGGAATTGCTTTGACCATAAGGATGTACGTTTGAATTTTTGGGGAAGGAGAGTGCGTGTGCAACTTTGTGAGCGCGTGATCGGTTCGTGCTCGTGTTCCGGCATGGTGGGCTCGAGGACGTGGCTGAAAGGGTGTATGATGGGACATAAACTACGAAAAATAATCATTTCCCACATTCCCTCCTTGTCCAATAATATACCCTTTTAAAATTATTTTTCTTTTCTAGTCTATTTCTATACTCATTAGGTCGTTCACTTGTTCCTGTAACATGATTCTTTCCTTTTCTTTCTTTCTGGACTGGGTTTTGGGAACTCAGGTAGTGATACAGAAACTACAGAGTGCTGGACCGCACTGAATACAGAGGCAACAGGTGAAGAGGAAGGCTAGAGCAAGACCTATAACTATAAGCGCTTTCCATCCCCATGAGGACAGGAGGCCCCAGAGCCAACCTGTCAGGGACCAGGCATCAGTGTCTGCATCTAGTTTTCTGGAAAGTATATGAAGGCGGGAAATAGCGGAATACACCGAGGGTGCATTATCTGGGATAAATATACAGCAGCTGGACCCGATCAGTTCACATACGCCACCACGGTCGGCCAGTATGATGTCTAGGACCATACGGTTCTGTAACGTCATGAGTCTGTCAGCAGCCATTTCAGCGGTGATGTTACTTAATGCACCAGCTGTTTCATTTATGGCTCCCTGGACTACAAGGGTCAGTTGTCTTATATGGCGGCTGTTGATCATAGGCCCCCAGAAGGGGATGACTCCTTTAAAGAAGTCGCCGGCCTCTTGGCCTGCTGTATCTTCAGCGTCTATGGCCCCCCTTCGCCGTCTGTTAATTACGGTTGGAGGGTCACTGAGATGGTAATCCGCTGGCGCGGTGTAGGTGGGGGGAAGGAGAAATGCAATGTAGCATTTTCCGGACCAGCCTTGAGGCAGTCATGTGCGTGCGTGAGGTCCACAGATAAAGTAGGTGTTGGGGGCAGTGGTCATCGTTGGGAAATTTGGATCAGGTAGGGTGTACGTCTTGTTACATTCACTATTTCCCATTTTCTGACCCTTGCCCTTTCCTCTTACGCAGAATAGGCCCTTATGGGGCACGGCCCATCCTCCCTGGTCTGTCTGTCTCTTCTGGACTGAGAATGTCTCCCTAAAGGAGGTGGTGTCATTAAAGAGGGAGTAACTGGTGTTTTCACTTTTGTCTGCGTGTCCCCCTGTGGGTGTAAAAGTTACCATCTTTTCGACGGCTCGTATGGTTTTTGTTCTTATCTCGTTCCAGGTACTAGCATTCTTGATTTGGGTCTCAGGAATGTTTCTGACAGAGGCAGAAAATATCATAGAGAGGGCATAGGTAGATCCAGCGTAGCCGAAAGGGAGAGGAATAAAAGGCATTCCTCCGTGCACGGAATGTGGCATTAAACCACAGACCCAACAATTGGTCCTGTTAATCACCAATTGATGTTGGTGGAGTGTGGAGATGAACGTGTTATTGAAGAACTCTTTTCTTCTGTTCGTGAGATGTGGAGGAAGATCTACGTGTGAATGCATAACGGTGTTGTTCAAAGGCATGGGAGAAGATGGTGGGAAAGCTAGATGAAGGAACCAACCTAGACAAGCCATGATGCAGAAAATAAGAATCATGATAGAAAGGAAAAGGGGAGCTTTGTCCTGTAACAGTTTTGCACAATGAGTCTTTATCTTCATGATTTCGGCTGCTTAGTCTGAGTAAAATATGCACCAGTGACCGGACACTTCCCAGCAACCGCTTCACCAAGCGTCCGTCTTGGGCTTAAATAGCCACTGGTAGGCCGAGGTCAGGTGCAATGTCTCAAGTCTGTTTTGGATAAGATCGCAGCCGCGATTTGTACTCTTCTCTGGGCAAAAGTTCTGGAAGGGGTGAAATAAAGTCTGTCGTTTAAGTGTCTTTAAAGTCTGAGGTTTTAGTGTCTCTGGTTTCAGGATCAGCAACAGCGTCCGAAGGAGTTGGTCCATAGAAGGGCTTGCAGTGGCTCACGTGGAGCACCCTTTCCGTCCTTCGACTTTGACGGCGGTTCTCGTCGTCAGCAGCACCAGCTTGGGAGACGTCCACCTTCTTTCCAGAGGGCTGGTTCGGTCAAAATTTCTGATGAGCACCCATCCACCAGGCTGAAGGGAGTGCTCGTCGGGCGTGGTCTTGTCTGGAAAAGCTGAAGCCACCTGTGAAAGGCAAGAACGTAGTGCAGACATCAAAGAAGCCAAGTAATCTGTCAGTACATTTGCATCAATGTCAATTAGCTTTTTAGGAGATGGGACACCCCAGATATTCGGAGGCCTCCCAAATGTGACCTCATATGGGGACAGACCCGTCCGGGAATGTGCCACCATTCTCATGTAGAAGAGGGCAACCAGGAGGGCTGTAACCCAGTGTATTTGCTTGTCAGCGCAGATCTTGGCTAGTTTGGTTTTTAGGGTCTGATTATGTCATTCGACTAGACCTGCAGCTTGGGGGTGTCGGACACAGTGAAATTTCCAGGTGTATCCTAACAGTAAGGAGACAGCCTCCATCAATTTAGAGGAGAATGGTTGTCCGTTGTCAGAGTATATGACTCTTGGCAACCCATAGCGAGGGAAGAATTCCCTTACCAATTGCTTGGCAGTCATCTGGGCACCATAGTCTGGGACAGGGTATGCTTCAGTCCATCGAGTTAAGGTACAGACTACTACGAGGACATACTTATGTCCCCGACATCTCTCCATCTGTATGTAGTCCATTTGGAGGACTTCAAAGGGGTGATCTGGAGGATGGAACCCTCCTTGTTCAATTGAGACACTCTTCCCTGGATTGAACTGACAGCAAATCATACAGGTTCGTACTTTTTGTTTAGCCGCTGCACGTAGATGCTTGTTGTACCATATCAGATTCAGACTGTCTAACATTCCTTTTTCTCCTAGATGTGCGGGACCATGGGCAGTTTCTATCATTACGGGAACCATTATGTCAGGGAGGAACCATTTGGACTTGTCTTTTGTTACCCAACCTTTATCTGTGTGTGAACCTCCCTCCTCCTCCCATTTTCTCTTTTCGGTCTCTGTGGCTTGGTTTTGGATGTCTACTACATCTTTGGTGGGATCGATAACTGGACAGATAGTTCTCATGGTGGTTTCGGTGTTTAGTGTTTCTGTCTGAGCAGCATGTTTAGCTGTGGCGTCTGCCAGAGCATTACCTCTGGTGATAGAGTCTGTGACCTTGGTGTGTGCTTTGCATTTCAGTATGGCTACTTCTGTGGGTCTGTGAATCGATTCTAGTAGCTGGAGGATAAGAACTCCATGTTGGACCTTGGTACCATGAGAGGTTAGGAAACCTCTCTCTTTCCAAAGGATGCCAAAGTTATGGGCTACCCCGAATGCGTACTGCGAATCGGTGTAGATATTGACTCGTTTTCCGTTGGACCATTCACATGCTTGGGTAAGAGCTATTAGTTCTGCTGCTTGTGCTGAATGTACAGATATTCTGGCTGCTAGAAGGACGGTGTTTTCTGTAGTGACAGCATAGGCTGCTGAAAGTTCGCCTGATTGGAGACGCATACAGGAACCGTCTACAAACAGTGTGTGTTCTGGTGTACTTAGAGGGACATCTGTAAGATCAGACCGGGGTTTTGTGACTAGTTCGACTACCTCTAAGCAGTCATGAATCTGATTGTCAACTGGAATAGTAGGCAGTAGCGTAGCTGGGTTGAGGATATTGCACCTTTTGATGATGATATGGGGTTGGAACAGTGTGACTTCATAACCTGTAAGGGGAGCTATGGTCAAGTGTTGTGTCTGTGTCCTATTCAAGAGTAGTTCCACTGCATGTGGGACTTGTACTTCAAGAGAGTGTCCTAGTACTATGGAATCACTTTGTCGTATTGCTAGAGCTGTAGCTGCAACAGATTTCAGACAGGCCGGCAAACCTTGTGCAACAGGGTTAAGAGTGCTCGAAAAATAAGCACAGGGACGATGTTTGTTGGCTTGTGTTTGTGTGAGTACTGACAGGGCTGTACCTTCCCGTTCTGTGACAAAGAAGACAAAAGGTTTGGCATAATCAGGTGTGGCTAGGACAGGTGCAGAGCATAATGCTTGTTTGAGGGTGTCAAAAGTAAGAGTATGATCAGGTGTCCATGGCAATGGGGAAGAGGTTGTGGTCGTTAGCTGTATCAGGGGTTTGGCCAAGTACGCAAACTGGGGAATCCATTGTCTACAGTAGGACATGAGGCCAATAAAGGCACGGACCTCTTTCTGTGTCTTGGGGACAGGAATGTTAAAAATAAGTTGAATTCTTTCAGGTGTGAGTGCCCTACCCTCCTTTGACAGCAGGTGTCCTAAGTAGGCCACCTGCTGTAAACACAATTGTAGTTTCGAGGGTGACACCTTGTGGCCATGTGGTGCAAGGAACAATAGGACAATTCGTGAGGCTTGCTCACATTCTTGTTCGGAGCGTGCGGTGATCAGCAAGTCATCGACATAGTGTAACAATGTTGTATTGGTGGGCAGAACAATGTCGTCCAACTGTCTTTTAAGTGCCTGACTATAGATACTGGGTACTGATAGAGTTGTGTGGCAGGTTTAGCATCAGTTGGAGGAGCTGATATGGGAACAGAAGGTCGAGGGGGGTAGTTACGGGGTTGTGTCTTCCCAGTGGCAATATTATGTTGTAATACTGGACAGTCACGCACAAAATGACCTGGCTTTTTACAATAATTACAAGTAACTTTTTCTTGTGTCACTTGGGGTTGTTTAGGGGTCTGTTGGATCGTATTAGTTTGTGCTACTAATACCTTCATTTTAGTATCTTTCGTTCTCTTCTTTTCTTGTTCTTGTTCGTCCCTAATTCTATTTTGGTGATATTGGAGCATCTGAAGTGCTTGTGAGGGGAGCTTGCTTGCCAAGTACTCTCTACCTTCAGTACTCTATTTTTGATCGTGGGTAAGGCATTTTCTACGAATTTGGAGACAAATAATCGACTATAGGCGTCTCCACCGGAGGAGAGGCCGCTGTTGATGAGAAAACATTTCTCTAACCTGGTATAATAGTCCCCTATATCCTCATCTGGTTTCTGTTTACATGCAGATAGCGCATCCCAATCTTCTTACTTAGTGGTTAGCAACTGGGATAGTATTTTAGGGAGACAGCGGGGAAGCTCCTGAACTAGAGGTCCCAACCCTTGTCCAGGATTACGAGTAGTGTCTTCTTTCTCTAAATCTGCCCATGTTACCTTTTTCCCTTCAACCTCCCAATCCTTTCCCTTTAGTTTGTCATACGTTCCTTGAGGTAACAGGACCTTGAGGAGAATGTTGAGGTTGTTATAAGTGAAAGAGCCCATTTGAAGGATATCCTTGAGTTCCCTATGGAAACCCAAAGGGTCCTTTTCATGGGAGGGGACCATTTTCTTCATCTCTAGTATTTCTAGTTTTGTCAAGGGAGTGTAAACAAACGTTTGTTGCAACTTTCCTGCGGAATCTACAACGGGGTGTACTTCTCGGAGGGGGAACTGTCCTTGGTCATAGTGATGGGGTTTGCATCATAACTGTCTGTAAAGCATTGAATATATCGCTGTCGTAGGTCAAGGAAGATATTAAGGAATTCTTGTCCCCTGGCCAACCACCTCCCTTCTAAACAGTCTCGTAAGAGAGGATATAATCTTTTTGGTGGGCAACCAGTATCTTCGTACATTGTAATGAGGTGTTGAACCATATAGATGCTAGCTAGCCTTTGAGATGCCAGAGGGATCGATAAAAACATTTGAGCAACTATATCAGGGCCATATATAGAGTATTGAGATACCCAATGGGTGCTTGATCTAGCGAGTTCTTTTTCTTGTGTGGTGAGTGGAGGCTCATCGTCCATCCAATCATCTAGAGCTTCTTGTGTTCGTTGGAACAACCTATCTGTAGGGACTGACAATTTCTTAGTTTTAAGTTTGAATTGTCCATCATTCTAAAAACGAGGGATACGGGGGCGTACTGCACCGTGAAAAGCAGTTCCTTCTTCTCTGTCTTCGCTTGTACTCTCATTCTCAGTTCCCTGGGTAGGGGCATCTTTTCGATGGGAATCAGAAACCTTGGTAGTGAAGAGTGGAATAAAGAGATCTATTTCTTTTATCTTATTGTAATTCCCTGCAACTACTGCTTGATCTAGTTGTAGTAAATCTTCAGGAACGCTTTTTCCTGTACTAGCTATCATTCTGGTAAAACAAGTGACCATGAATCGTGAGAGACATTTTCTATGTGCTATGGGTCTATTTTTGATAGCTTCCTGTAGTGTTTCTAATTTTTCTCCTGTTCGAAGTGCCTCATAAATTTTGTTTAGGCAATTTGTGACATTCGGTACTTCCCGTATACCTTCTAGAGCTTCTCGTAGGTGAAGGGAAATATCTGCTTGTGAACCTTCCCCTGGGGTTGGGTCATAATCGCATTCTAACATAGGCAGAACACTACTTGAGGCATCAGGGATGGGTTCAGTCTGGGCGATTATTCTTCTGGCTGTTATCTGATTAGTGTAAGCAGGAGGAGGTTCCATTAAATAGGTGGTAATAAAATTGTCGGGTACAGAAGGAACCTTAGGGCGTGGAGGTGCCGTAGGGGTGCTAGAGTCTGAGTTAATCTCAGACCCTGTTTCTGGTGAGAGGACAGGATATATACCCGTTACTGAGGCCGAGACCTCCCTTTTCTTTTGTTCAAAACAAATATCATCATTCAGATCCTGTAACTTTTTCATCTTACTTTCTTCTGACATTCTCTTTGCTTTCTCAACTTTCCCTTGCTCTTTCTGTTCCCTTCGATGTGCTTCTTTTCGCCATATATCAACGCTCTCTAACATCGAGGGTCTTGCTTTCTTTTCCCAACACCTTTTCTCAACCGCCATAATACAATTCAAATCCCATGTGCCACTCTTTGGCCATCTGATCGCAATGTCTAAATCTTTAGTATAACCTTCCCAAAGATCCAAATACAAGATGGCACCAATCCCATACTTTGTGTACATAAAGTAACCAGGAGTATCCTTCGGGGGGACTGGTACAGATTGTTCCAGTAACCCCTTCCGGGTACCCAGTTTACACAGTTTAGAGAACAAAGGCATCGTATTAGATACAAATAAAAACTTACGCTTGAAAAAAAACACGATATACTCTGAGTATCAGAGTACAAACATACCGTTTTCTAGAAAACCTAGAACCCGTCTTTACCGTGCTCTGAGAAGGTCAGAACCCGTCTTGACCGTGCTCTGAAAATCAGAACCCGTCTTGATACACCCCTCAGCAGTACTCACCGAGGTGCAGAGAACTTGAAGATCTTGAAGATCTGGATACTTGATTGCGTAGCGCTCGTGGACAGGGACTGGTCGGGTTTCAGACGACCTCGGACTCGGCAATCTTCACAGGTTTCGGGCTCTGGGTCGAGACTTCCGCTGTCGTCCTCACCGCCTCGTATGGATGGCTAGGCCGTGGCTCGGACCCTCTTCGACATGAAGGAGTTCATGCAGGAACACCCTGCAGTGTGCACTTGGAAGTACGTCGATGTCTTGAAGAGACCGGTTTAGGTCCGCATCACCGCGTGTGGGGAGAAAGGGAAGTTCCTGTTCGGGCGCCAATTTGCTGTGGTAAATATTTTAGTAATTTACCTTGATCATAATTTCTATATCAATAAAGTTCGAATTCAGGGTCTTTATTCAGTAACTCGAGTTAAGGGAGAGCTCCGTCACCTGAGGAGGATCGGAAGAATCTCTAACTTTATTATCTGAACACACAGTATTTATAACAAGAAAAGAGGAAGGAGCTTCCCTTCAATGCATGCCCGGATCATATGTTGAAGTAAAACAGAAGTCACGTAGGCCCGGATCATATGTTGCAATAAGACAGAAGTCATGACCATAAAAGGAGGCAGAGTTATGAAAAAGTAGAAACATGGCAGAGGAGATAAGGCTGAGTCATGATTTAGAATGAGGAAGCACAAGAGAGGCAAAGGTGTGGAGAAATAACACTAGGCTGGTTCCTTAGATAAGGGAGAGGTGGTCGTGACAGGATGTCTGTTTGTCGTGTTTCAGCATTTGGGGGCTCCTCTTCTCGGAATTGGTTGTCGTGGTTTAACAGAAAGGGGCCCATTTCTCGGAATCGGCCCGATTATAGGGAAATGGTTATGAATGGGGGGGTCTTGTTCTCGGCATCGGCTTGACCACAGAAATGCACGATTCGAGTGAGGCAGCTGGTTCTCGGAATTGCTTTGACCATAAGGATGTACGTTTGAATTTTTGGGGAAGGAGAGTGCGTGTGCAACTTTGTGAGCGCGTGATCGGTTCGTGCTCGTGTGCTCGTGTGCTCGTGTTCCGGCATGGTGGGCTCGGGGACGTGGCTGAAAGGGTGTATGATGGGACATAAACTACAAAAAATAATCATTTCCCACAAGCTGACGCACTTCTGTCATGAGGTTAGTCTTGACTGCCACCGTAGGGAGCTCAAGGTGGGGAGCCATGGCTGCCTTAGGCAACATCACAGAATATGTATCACCCTCCTCCATAGCCAAGGTAGAAGGAGACATGTGCCAGGTTCAGGAGTAAAATTCAGCTCACCTGCATCCTCCAAATCCTCTTCCCAGTCAGATGGTCTAACTCGCATTGGGCTGCGAGAGGGTCTTCAGACCCCTCCCAGTCCTTCCCAACCTGCCGGGCAGGCAGAAAAGAGGGAGGCGGATGGAGAAAGTGACAGAAATTACCCATCTGCGTCGATCGACACTGGTCCGGCGCCATCTCCATGTCAGGGTGGAAGCTGGGGACGGTGTCGGCCAGTGAGCCGGCCGACGCCGGTGGCGGTGCCATAGATGTCGGTGGAGGTCATATGAGGCCATCCACATTAGCCCATGGATCCATGGGGTCTCGGGACGTCGAGACCGGAGTCGACGACCTCAGGGCTGGAGCCAGCGACGAAGAGGAGCGGGGACTCCCAGTCAGACCCGCAGGGCCCGAAAGGCATGCCGGCGGGGACCGAGGGCCAAAAAGGCGGGTCATGGCTGTCAGAAAGTCCTGCAGCTGGGCCGGAGTCGATGATGGACCCGGGAAAGGGGGGTAGGCAGTCTGCAACTGCGCAGGCTCCACCGGAGCCTAAGGGGGCATCTCCCGCACCCTCAGCTGTGTTGTGCTGTTAAAGATTGGAGGGATTTGTTAGCATGAGCTGAAATCCATTTTGCATTTTGTCAGCCATTTTAGGTAGCCATTTGCTCACCATGTGCTGTTTCCCTCTTCAGAGCCTTGCACATGCTCAGAAGGGCCTAGCTAGTAGAATGCAACTGCTTCTCTTGTATAAGTGCCAGGCCATTTTTGCTGCTGTATGGAGAAGTAACTCTCCTCCCCCTTTGTTGAGCAAGTAGATCTTGCATGCCCATATTAGGCATTTTGCAAGCTTACATGAGCCAGGACTGCCCCTTAGTCTTAGGCTGACTATGTAACCCTAAGCATATATAAGGCCCCAGTTTTCTGTACTCCTGAGACTGCCTCATTCAGTTGCTAAGGCTTCTGTGTGACGTAGTCTCCCTCATCTAGGGTGAATAAATGCTTTCTTTTTATATTTCAGCTTATGTGCCAATTTCTTCTTTGTTGGTTTAAAAGGACCAAGCATCAGTGAGACCCCTGAGAAGGTTTCTATTTTCTTCAGTGCGACAGTCTAGGGGAAGGAGAAGAGCGACGACGCTTCTTCGACTTGTGCTTCACCTTTCCTGAGCTGATTGTGGCCTGGGGGGTACCCCATCTCCTGGGGCACAGCCAAAGTTGAAAAATGGGGAGGGGGCACACTGCGAGCAAGAGAAAACACTTAGCCCACTCCCAGATGATGGGGCCTTTAAAAATGGGAGAAGATTTCACATCTGTTTCCCTGCCCACAGTAAAACAGACAGGGAGCAGCATTTTATAGCAGCACCCTGCGGCAGGAGAAGTGCCAAGTCCCGCTGGCTGCAGGTAGCCGGCTGGGGCCATGAGGCTATTGGGGCTCTCCCCATAGCCCCCAACAACAATATGGTGGGTGACCTGGTTGGGCACCAGCAAAAAGAACAAGTGATGGACAGAATGCTGAACGATGCCAAACATTTTTAAGTGCCCCCTCCCTCTTTACAAAAAGGTCGGGCCCGGAAGATGGTGTCCCTGCGGGTGAAAATCTGCCAGGAGGGGGGCTGTGTGCAAATGTTTCAGGTTTCAGCAGCAAGGTGCTGGAACTCCTAGAGGATCTGCAACCACCAGAGTGTTCCTTTACTGGGCTAGGTACAGAGGAGTGTTAAGGTGAAGCGCTTTGTGGGTCATGCAAGCAATTTTAAGATGTATCGTAGCCTCAAATGAAAGCCAGTTTAGGTATTTCAGATCTGGTGTAATGTGGTTAGTTCTTCTTGATCCCGTGATAAGCCTTGCAGCTGAATTCAGGGAGGCCCTGAGCAGTGCCAACTTGTAGCTAGGTAGACCACAGAGTGTGGCGCTACCATACTCCAACCTGGAAATGACAAGCTCTTGAACAGCAGACTTGAAGTCATCTGTGGGGAGGAAGGATTTTTTCTTTCTAAGGATGCTCATTTGGAGGTTAGCTCATTTGGTGGCAGAGCTGATGTGCTTCTGCATACTCAAGGTCTTGTCAAGTATTATTCCAAAATACCTTGTGGAGTCAATGGTGTGTGGTGTACAGTTGAGAGGTGTTAGGTGTTTCATGTATTCAACAATGATAAGAGCCTGTTTAGGTGGAGAGATAAGGTGGAATTACATTTTGAAGGAGTTTAGCTTGAGATGGTGGGAAGCCAGCCAGTGTGGTGTTTTGAGTAGGGTTGAGTTGAGTAACCTGATATCTTCTATGGGTGGGGATTTTCAGGGACAGTTGGGTGTTATTCCCATACATTTGATAGTGAATATTGGATGATTTGAGCATTTCTGCTAGAGGCTCCATGAAGAAGTTGAAGAGGGAGGGTAAGAGTGCAGATCCCTGAGGGACACCAAGTGTGAACAGCGTAGAGTTGGAGAGGATTTGCTTGACATTCTTTGCATTCTGTTGTTAAGAAATGAGGCAAACCAGTTTATCACTGAATCTGATATGGCCCATTCTACATTCCAGTAAGTCTGGGAGGTTGTCAGGTTTGACCGTATCAAAGGCTGAAAAGAGGTCAAGGAGGATTAGAAGGCAGGCTTCATTCAATCCAGCATTTTTAGCGCGTCATCCACCAGTTGAGTAAGGACCATTTCAGTACCATGGCCCTGACAAAAACCAGATTGGAATTGATCTAGAAGCTGGAAGTAATCAATGTGGCTACATAGTTGGACATGAACACCGTTCTGTAGGAGCTTCAACAGAGATGAAATGCTAGTGATAGGATGGAAGTTATTAAGGTTGTCTTGATCTGTGGTGTTTTTTTTTTAATAATGGGCATAACCCTCCCTGACCTTAGACAATCCGGGATCATACCCTGACATAGGGAGGCATTTACATTTTTTTGGTCCAGAGTGGGACTAAGGGCCACTTCATCTCATTGAAGAAACTTAAGGGTAAAGGGTCACTGAAGTGGGTTGAGTGTTTTAATGTAGTAAGCAAGTTGGGTATAGAGGTTTCATCAAAGGGTGTGAATTGGCTCCAGAAGGCGCTATTTTTGGGGGTGAACCCTGGAGAAGACAAAAGCTTAAGAAGAAGAGGGATGAGGGGTTGATAGGGAATGGGACAGTCCGTTGATTCATCGTAGTCTGGAGATCAGTTTCAATATTATTTGTCTTTTCAAGGAAGAAGGGCACAAACTCATCACAATTTGGCTGTGTACAGGAAACCATTGGTAAAAGAATGGAAGGATATTTGGATTGGAATTTGATTCTTTCAAAACTTTTTTGGTCTGTTTCTGGCATTTTTGAGTTGGCTTCTTAAGAAGTTCGATTTTGCACTTCTGACTCCTGATCCAAGGTTTGGTGGACCTTCTTTTTAGTTGTAAGGGGGCAATTGTATATGGAATACTCAGTATGGAAGTGTTGTAATGCTCCATGAGGTCCTGTACCTCAGACATGTCAATAGGTGGAGGTAAGGCCTTATTGCTAAGGGATATCATTTCATTCATGTTTGCGTTTCGGAAAGATCGTTTCCAGTGCCGGGGTTTCTTTGCTTGTGATCTTTTCTTAGACCAAGGTTCAATGATGCCGAAGGAGATAGAATGATGACCAGTTTAGTCACATGGGACAATCGAATCCAGTTGAATAGAATTGGGTTTAGCTATGATTAGGTCCAGGATCGATCCCAAAATGTGTGTGGGGCTGTAACAGATTTGAATTAGGCTAAGGTCAGCTAGGAAGGTTTTGAGGCTGTTCGCTGCCAGGTCATTCATGTCGTTCCAGTGAAGATTGAAGTCTCAGAGGAAGATTTGGGGACAGTGTTGTCCCACATTGGAAGAGATCATTTCCATGATTTGTTCAGCGTAGGAAAGGTTATCTCCCAGCGGATGTCAAAAAAACATGTGCAATTTGCATGGTGGCTTGTGGGTGTTTGTGATGTTAAAGCACATGTATTCTCAAGAAGAGACAGCATCTGTGTGTGACTGTTTCACTAAGAGAGTATTCTGGTACATACAGGCGATATCTCCAGCAGGTCTGTCAGATCTGTCCAGTCTGATTGTATGGCTCGGTGGGACTAGGATGTCAAGGAACAAACCAGAGGAACCTTTAACCAGGTTTCTGCAAGTATTACGAGGTCAAGATCCTGAGCATGTGTGAGGTCAGTAATGTCTGTGGCATGTTTCACTGCTGATCTACAATTGATGAGCATGCAATTCTTGTGGGGAATTGAGTCGTGGAAGTGGACTGTGTGATGGGAACTTGTTTGAGGTTGGAGGTGTTAAAGCATAAGTGTTGTGTCTGCGTCTTCTGAGCGGGTAGTGGGAATGGCTTGAATATGTTGACTCACAGACTTATCCACCTCCTCAGTTTGTTGGATAAATGAGAAGCTCCTACTTGCTTTCACCCAGTGTGGATTTCCCCTCCATGCCTTCCACCATCATTTGCTTGATTCCTAGAATGCCCTGAGTGCACAGATGAAGCCAGAGATATTACTTAATTTCCAGTCTCATTTTCCTATGGTGGTCCTGCCAGTCCTGGAGCCCCCCAATTAACCCAGTGCAGCTCCAGGTGCCCGAGGATCAGCCCCAACAATCCAAGCTCTCTGTTCCTTCCAGTACCACTAAGTAGGGTAGTACGGTGTTTGGGGATGGGTGATGCTATGGGTTGTCCCCAAATCCACTTCCGAATCAACACACAATACTTGAGGGATGTGGACTTTGAACTAGGCATAATCAAGAAATCACAAGGACCTATACTAAACAATGAACTCCCCTTCAAGTGCACTATACATCTAAACATTATTTCTCCACCAAGGAAATGAAGACGCTTAAATGCTAGTTCCATCTGCATCTCTTATACTGAAGCCTACCCTTAACATGAAGCCCGTTTGGTCAGGAAACTTTGAGAAAGACATTCCCTGAAGAAGAGATTGCAGAGTCTGTAGGTGATAAGCATCAGGATATGAAACATAGGCCAGCTTTTGCTTCCTGGGAATCACTAGCTTAGTCTGCAGTGGTGATATCCACTTATGTGAAGGGTAAGACATTTTCCTCCAACATGGACAAGGAGGATAAATGTCTTGAGACTACAGGAAAACAATTAACATCACTTTTTGTTTTTCATTTAGATATATCAATGCTATCATGACCAGTTATAAACTAGATCAAAGGCACAAGTTTAACTGATGTCCTTCATTGGTCCCAGATTTTTTCTTGAATAATATAGTGAATGCATGACCTGGGTAAAGAGACAGATGGGCAGAATCTTTTGATGTCCCCGGTTATCTCTGATACTGCTGCCTAGAATAGAAACTTTGGATTGTTCATGCATTAGCTAATGTCTTTGGATCTCAGACCTAGTAAGAGTTATATCCCATCTGTTTGATGGGGAGAAATTGCTTGGTGAGGCAATGCAGGAACTCAAGACAGGGACTATCACAGCCAAATGACTGTGTACCATTCAAGCAGTAACACCTAAATAATCATCTTCCTTCCAGCCAGTGAATCCCTGCCAGACTTTTAAGTTCCTTTTGTTCAAATCTTCTTGCAGGAGACTCCTCCACCTTGGCGTCCAACCTGCAATTAAAGTGTAGGTGCTTTAAGGTAAAGAACAAGTCCACTCGCCCAATCCCCCAAAAGGCCATGAATCTGTGGTGATATCCCATTTCTATCACTGCCTCCCTCTGCAATGTCTCTAAAGCCCCCCTATATTCCATGGGGAAATGGATTTTCTCCACTATCATCACAGGACCAAAATGATCATAAATGTATAAGTTTTCTCAGAAGTGCGGAATGGATGTTCTCTACAACTCCTTTAGCTTCTCCTCAGGGGCTCCTCTGTCACAGTTAAATCACAAGAACTTTTGTAGGAGGTGAAAGGCTCCTCCTTGTGAGATCAATAGACCCTTTTCTGTCTCCCAAAAGAAGACAGTGGTATTATTCACACAATTGCCTTATAAAGTGGAATAGCTGAAAGCTCTACAGCATTATGGAGCTTTTAAATCTGACCAAGTTCTTGCTGTTGTCGGCACTCAAAATGTTAATTAGCACTCAGATCCAAAACAAACAATTTTGTGTGGGGTGGTTGGAACAGTATGATCTTTAATGTCATCTATCCAGACGGGAAACATCCTTAACAACGCGGGCATTACCCCGCACTGCTATTACGACGCTGCCTTTACAACGCAAGTCGTTACGACGACTTGCGCTGGAGGGTGCTATTGGATAGGGAATAGTTAATTTTCTATTCCAACACCTTCCCTACTGTAACGTGGGCTGGAGTTGGAATAGAAAATTAAACTATTCCACTATCCAGCAGTTACAGGGCAAGTCGCTGTAACGACTTGCGTTGTAAAAACAGCGTTGTAACGGCACACGGTGTAAATGCCCGCGTTGTAATGCCGTACATCCATCCACACTGTAGGAACATACGAAATGCCACTGATTTACTGTGGGAAATAAGAAATTTCAAAGACGGGTGCTGCCTTTAGGCCCTGAGTAATTGCCTGTGACAGAGATTGATTCAAATAATCCAACAATCTTGGTATTGTTTTTCCCATCTAGGTAACAAAGCAGCCCCAAATCCTCATGCAGGTGGCTGCCTTTCTGAAGCTCTAAAAGGCAATCCCTGCCTGGATGACTGACTCATCATAGTGATGAAGAGAGTGGAAGGAGATACCGATCGAATCCTTAAATTCAAAGTCATGTTTAATCTATGATTTTCCGTGAATTATGCTAAACTCTCCATCAGATCTTAAAAGAAGATTCAATTCATTTGATAATTTCTGCACTTCAGCCTGCAATGACCGTTCTTCTTCCAGACAGTATGACATCAATCAGCCATACATTGACCCATCTCTTAAGTAACAAGACCATACTGGTAAGGTTGTTTCAGATGCTTCTGTGCCTTTAGGCGTCCCACATGTGGTTTGTTCTCCACGTCAAGTTCTATATCAACTCCGTGCAGTTTCATCTGCTATGGCACAGGGATAAGTTACTGGATAAACTGCTCATGCCAGTCCCATCTCTCTCCCGCAATGCTATCAAGGGTATGCACATGACCTCAATCAATCAATCAGATGTTTGTATAGCACAACAACTCAACCACAAGGGTCTTAAAGTGTTGGGGGGGCAGCTACGTTGAGTTCTGGGGTCATCCGACGAGCCAGGTATTGAGGTCCTTCCTGAACTGGGGCAGAGTGGGGGTTTGCTGGAGGTGGAGGCTGTTCCAGGCCTTGGCTGTAAGGTAGAATAACTTTCCTCCTGTTCTAGTCTTGTAGATGCATGGGATGGTGTCTAGAGAGAGGTCAGCTGATTAGAGGTGCCTCTTGGGTGCTTGGAGGGAGAGGCGGTCATTTAGGTAAGCTGGTCCAATATTGTGGAGGCCTTGTAAGCATGAGCGAGAAGCTTGAAGGTTATTCTTCTTTCAATGGGGAGCCAGTGGAGATCACAGAGGTGTTTGGTGATGTGGTGGGGGATGTCGAAGACCAGTCTGACTGCTGGATGGTTGGCTTGCAAAGTAGTTTCTATTTGATTCCAGCGTTGAGAGCGTTGCCTTAGTCCAGTCCGTTACTGATGAGGGCAAGGGTGACCGTTTTTCTGGATTCAGATGGTTTGCATCTGAACGTATGCGGAGGGTGTTGAAGCAGGCCGGGGATACATCATTGATCTGGCGGTTCATCATGAGCCTAGTATGATGCCAAGTTTTCGTGCGTGGTCCGTTGGGGTGGGGGGGGGTTCTAAGGGTGGGGGCCCACCAAGCGTCATCCCAGGCAGATGGGGTGGAGCCAAGGATGAGGACTTCTGTTTTCTCTAAGTTGAATTTCAGGCACTTCTTCTTCATCCAGGTGGCGACAGCTTTCGTTTCATCCCTTCTTGGAAGTTGTGCCTGGTGATGTTGGGTTCTTTAGTGAGGGAGAGGATGAGATGGGTATTGTCAGCGTAGGAGATAATGTTGAGCCCTTGGTTTCTGATGATGGTTGCGAGGAGGGCCATGTAGATGTTGAAGAAGGTGGGGCTGAGGGAGGATCCCTGGGGCACTCCACATCTTGTCTCTGTTGGTTCCGATAGGAAGGACGGGAGCCTGACTCACTGAGTTCCACCAGTGAGAAATGAGCATATCCATTCAAGGGCCTTACCGTGGTTGCTGGCCTTGTGCAGTCTGGTGGCTAGTGTGAGGTGGATTCAGAATTTTAATGCAATCTACCTTCCAACAAACTAGGCCACACATCAGAATCTAAATAGAATTTTCAAGTATAGGTGGGGTATTCACTGTGGAGAACTCTTATATGTACCTTGTTGAGTATATCAGGTTTCTCACTTGACAGAAATATGTTAGAGCTGAAGTAAATCCTGCTGGCACAGAAAGCCTTCCATCCAGCAGTGTGTTCCAGATTGATGATGATACACAAAAGCAATACCATGGCCTTCTTGTATGTAAGTAATTAGGGCATCATCCACTTCCCACATATCAGTACAGCTGTAGAAGTAGTGATCAAGCATACCACATTTCTACTAGTCTTCCACAATGCTCGTGTTGATACCACCAGAGAGGACCCCCTGAGAAGGCACCTTTATTCTTTATATTAGTAGAAGCTCTGCTAGGAAGTCTCCAATTGCATCTTTTAGTACCGGAATCACCTAAATCTGGGCTCTTTTACCAACCACATACAGTTGAGAGACAAATGATTTGTCTCCTGGTTTGGCTATGGGGGGATATCAGGTAATGGCCAAAAATTGGATTGGATTGAGTTGTTGCTGAATGTCTTTCCCCCAACACCTCCGATTGTGGTGGTGCTGAAGAAATCCAGAAACATCCAATGATATTTGGTCTATTATAGGATCCAGGTTGTCCACGTCACAATTGTTTTATAGTCTTGCTCAATCTTCTTCAGTGAGACTACACCCTGCCCCATCCAGAAAAGAAGAGATATTTCTTGTCCATTGAAGGTGGAAAGCTGCTGTGCTCATCTCTCCCATCACTCAACATGAATACATGCTTTCTGAGGAGTCACCCTGTGCTGCAAAGACTACTGTGTCCAAAATCTGTCCTGCACCAGCCACCTCTACACTCTGCATAGTGCTGAAACTCTATCCGGCTTCGCAGCTCACTGCACCAGAATGAGTGTGGTTTTCATGGCATTCCAGAGATACATATGTCCCAAAGGCATTTGACAGGCATGTGGGCTATCCCACATGTATTAAGCTGACATTATGCTGTTAAGGCTTCTCCGATGTTTCATGCTGCATTTCAAAGAGACGTTCTGCACAATCTGTTTGCTTAAGACTAAGCTTACTGATATTGCTTTTGTCTTTTTCCTTTCACATTTCAGTTGCTCTGGAATCTACTATGTAGTCTAGACTGGCAAAGAACCCGTGAGTGACAGTAGGATACATTATATTGCTAGGGACCGTGTTACTCTTAGTTCCTAGACACTTTCCCATTATAAGTATCTTCCCTCCTATGCCATCAGACATAATTCAAAACACATAATGAGTGCATCCATTTTTAGGCCAAGCCTACGAAACAGTGCAAGCTACCTGATTGCAAAGGATCTATTGTAGATTAACCAAGAACTTAGAGGTACTTACAGTCCGCCAATTGCTTACCATTGGTAGGCTGTATTGTCACTCTCATGTGCATGCTTCCTATTGAATGGCTTTTCATGTCCCAGCTTGTCCATCTTGTGTTTGTCCCTTCCCTGGAGCATAGCCTGTTTACCATCTCTGATTGGCTAGCTTCTATTATTCCACTGCTCACTTTTAGGGAACTACGTTTTTCTTAAGCCATCTCCCTTGTGTGCTTCTCATATACCAAATAACCACATCCTGTGCTCCATATTCTTCTCTCCATATTGCTCTCTCCCTGATTGTTCTGCTTTCCCCTGCTCACTCCCCCTTGCCTCTCCCCCACCCTGTTCTACGTTGGGCCCAGTGCCCACTGTCAATTAAAAAAAAACAATTCCGAAGATGTACAGGCAGCAAATCTTTGCCAGCCCCATCAACTTAAAAAAAAAGGTAATTTGCGCTACTTCTTTTTTATTTTTGTGAATTTAGTTATTCTTTTCTGCTCTGTAAAGTTTAAAAAATGGTGTATGCATCAATTATGTGGGTGCGCAAGCGTAATGGCAGATGCGCTCCACTACAAAATGATGTGACTGCAGCGGCCAGGTCATTGCACCCTTTTTCTTATTTCTATTTTTGGCCATGTGCACAGCTTCTAACAGCTGCGATACATCATCGGTAAAAGGCACTGGCAAGGTCCGTAGATCTCAAAGGTTAGACCTATTGGCTTTGCCCATACTTGTTTAAAATGGAATTGTGAAAGCATGAGCAAGCACACAGGTATGCTACGTATGATGACCACATGCATCTGTAATCCTGTCAGAGAAAAATGTTTTCTTAGTATTTACAGCAGTTTCCTGTCCTGTTTAGACGGAAGAGTGCTTGCAAAGTTGACAATGAGAAAGGGCCTACAGAAGTATAAAAGAGTCAGTGGGAACGTAACTTGGGGAACAGCCATCACAACGCGTTTTTCACCATGCCTTGCTATTACATCACATACATTACAACGCATGCGATGTTACAACGCGTGGTAAAAACCACGCATACCATTACATTGCATTCGCTATTACAACGCATGTGATGTAATGTGTAATGGCGGCGGCTATCCAAGTCGTTGTTGGGAAACTTAGGCTGTTTCCTCACAACAACGTGCACCAAACAGGAAAGAGGAAGCAGGAACTGGGAGGAGAGATGGCGACGCTGGAGAGGAGAGAGTTAAGGGGGCTTAAGCGTGGGGTGGGGGTTACTTTTGTAGGGTTAAGGGTAGTGTAAAAGTAGTGTTCTAATGTTTGTGTGGTTTTTTTAAAGTTTTAGTGTGTTTTTTTTGTAGTGTAGTGTTGTAGTGTTTGTTTAGTGTAGTGTATTAGGGTTTAGGGTACTGTTGTAGTGATTTAGGTTTTAGGGTAGTGTAGTAGTGTTTGTGTGGTGTAGTGATTTAGGTTTTAATGTAGTGTAGTAGTGTTTGTGTAGTGTAGTGTTTTAAGGTTTAGGGTAGTGTAGTAGTGTTTGTGTAGTGTAGTGTTTTAGGGTTTAGGGTAGTGTAGTGTTTTAGGTTTAAGTGTAACAAAGTAGTGTTTGTGTAGTGTAGTGTTTTAGTGTTTAGTGTAGTGTTGTAGCATTTTAGGGTTTAGGGTAGTGTAGGGGTAGGAGTAGTGTGGGTAGTTTTGGAGTGTACTAGTGTTTTAGGGTTGAGGGTAGTATAGGGTGGGAGTAGTGTGGGTCATGTTGTAGTGTAGTAGTGTTTTAGGGTTTAGGGAAGTGTAGGGGTGGGAGTAGTGTGGGTAGTGGTTTAGGGTAGGGTAGTAGTGTTTTAGGGTTGGGGTAGTGTAGAGGTGGGAGTAGTGTGGGTAGTGTTGTATTGTTGGAGTGTTTTAGGGTTAGGGGTAGTGTAGGGGTAGAAGTAGTGTGGGTAGTGTTGTAGTGTAGTAGTGTTTTAGGGTTTAGGGAAGTGTAGGGGTGGGAGCAGTGTGGGTAGTGTTGTAGTGTCTGAGTGTTTTAGGATTTAGGGTAGTGTAGGGGTGGGGGTAGTGTTGTAGTGTAGTAGTGTTTTAGGGTTAGGGGTAGTGTAGGGGTGGGAGTAGTGTGGTTAGTGTTGTAGTGTCGTAGTGTTTTCGGGTTTAGGGTAGTGTAGGGGTGGGAGTAGTGTGGGTAGTGTTGTAGTGTAGTAGTGTTTTAGGGTTTAGGGTAGTGTAGGGGAGGGAGGCGTGTGGTTAGTGTTGTAGTGTTTTTGGGTTGGGGTAGTGTAGGGGTGGGAGTAGTGTGTTGTGTAGGTGTAGGGTAGGGTTGTGACTTACCATGCAAACTTTAACTACAAGTATAGCTTTACCACGCATGTCTTTGCGTTGTAATAGAATGCGTGGTAAAGGCATACTCGTGGCAAAAGTATGCGATGTAATGGCATGCGATGTCATTGACATCGTGTAGTAATACCCACGTTCTAATGGCACGCATGGTATTACTATGCGATGTAATGACATACATCCACGTAACTTTATCTACTTTTCACATTAGATTTACCAGCCCTGTGGCTCAACTTAAACTGTGAAGCCACGTTGATGCCTCGATTGTGTTTGAGTGCTTTAAAAATAACTCCAAAACATAGCATATGGCCTAATGGCCTTTTCGTGGAATAATCACATGACATACTGTACAGTCATTTACTGCTTACACCCTTGCAACCTGTCCTACATATGGCAACCACTGTACAGCGCCACACCTTTCAAGTCATATACCGTTGTTGGGCAGGTGGGTGGTTCATACTACTAGATCGCCGACCCTACAGTGGCACTGAATGATTCAGGAATAGGCTGAACCCGCCTCTCTCGGCTCCTTCATACCCTATTCTAACTTCCGCCCTTTCCCCCCTACCTACCTATATCATGTGCTGACCCTGTTACTGTGGGAATATCCTCAGGGGAAGACTAGCCTGCTACTTCCCCCGGGCTCCTTCATTGCAGAATAATCACATTCAATACCATGTACAACAGCGTAAAAGGTTATTTTTAGGACGGGATTACAAACCACTTTAACACAACTTTAAATATAATGTCCTTTGAAGCAGCGGTCTGCTCATCCTGGCAAAGCTGTGGCCACGCGCGCTCTCCGGATCGCCTCGCCTGTCTGGTGATGATGACACGCATACAGACTGTGCCCCCTAGCCAATCCTGGCGCTGCATGCAGCCCCAGGATTGGCTGATCCTGGACCAGCCAATCCTGGCGCTGCATGCAGCCCCAGGATTGGCTAGGGGGGCACAGTCTGTATTCTCCCTGAATCGCCCTGAATCCTCCCGGCCCTGGCGGCCTGAGCAGCACCCCTGGGACCCTCTGGTAAAGTGCGCTGCGCATGCTCGAGCTGATCACAGCCCTGTGTCACTCAACTTGAGTGACACAGGGCTCCACCAGCCCGAGACTTAGGAGGATGCCGGCCCGCAGCTCAGCCGCCCCCGCCCCACCCCCTGGCTTCAGCGGCATGACACACTGGCAAATGCAATTGTATTTTGCCTGCTTAGCGGACGGCTAAGCAGGCAAAAATACAATTGCTTTTATTTTGCCAATAGCGTGCGTGCGTCCATGTGGCTTGGTGGGGCTACGCCCCCCACGCCCCAATGGATGCACCGCTGCTGGGGTCGCGGCAGTCCTCATGCCCTGCCAAGCTCCCAGTGAGTGAATAACTTTGTTTACTTTTGAATGTGTGTTAATGTGTCTGAGTTTATGTTTATGTTGGGCCTACATACTGGGTATATGACGAGTGCGCATTCAGACGTGTTAGTCTGTGTGTGTCCGTGACATTATGAGCTAGTATGCAAATCCGGCTATCTGTGTGTGCGCACACGTGCAAAAAGGTGTTTTTGTCTGTGTGATTTAGAGTACTTGTGTTCACTAGCTCCTTTGTATGCCGAACCTCTGTGTCTTTTCCTCCATGTTTACACACTCACAACTATATGTGTTTGTGGGTACATAAATAAGTAGGTGTCATGTTAGCCGAATAGTGGCAGAGTTGTTTACTTGTGTTTGTTTCCGCGCGCTTGCCCTTCTGCTCGGTTCGGTATGCCGTGTATCACTGGCTGCATGTTTTTTGTCTCTGGTTAGTATGTGTAACTGTACTTCTACTGCTCCGTGTGCCTGGAGGTGCTGTGCCACCTCGTGAGGACCCGCTGCGGACACGTGTGAGTAACTCCTGCCCTGGCGCCCCACGGGTCCTCGTGGCCTCTGTGCCACCTCACGCGTGCGTGCCCACACCTGTCTCTGCGCCCACGGTGTGACAGCTGGCCCCATAAAAAAGCTGGTATGCCTCCTGTATCACTGAAAGTTTTCCACAGCGGTCAATATTTACTGATTACAACATCTGTCTTTTTCTCTAATCTTATTTCCCACCGTGCTTTTCTGCATTCGCCCCCTTACTTTGTCTTGTTTTGTGCGCCTCTCTGATTGTAGCGATTGTTTTTTGCCCTTTCTCCACTCTTTGTTTTGCTCTCGTGATATTTCGAGTTGTGCATTCTCCCTTTTCTCCACAGCTGGCAGCAGACTTGCCCCCCCTGGGATCGGCTGTTGCCTTTGTTTTGAGGCCACGTGCTCACTCAGTACAGTAGCAGACTGGATCCCTCACACAAGAGATTTTTTTTTTTTACACACTGTCCCATAGGCTTTTACTCCAAAAACGAAGAGACAAAACTAACTTTCTGGTACGATCTGTTTTAAAATAGTCACTTCCCCGCCAAGATAAGGCAGGTCGTGCACTTTTTTAATCCTTATGTCAAGACTGTGTCTTCTATGTGAAGGGGGAAAAGTAAAACAAAGAAGGGTGGGGGTTGAGTATTCCAGCGGCAGAAACACTGCTGCCAGCGCAGTCCTAAAGCACAACGGAGTGAAGCAAGCTAGATTGGTGCACAAAGGACAACACAGGGGGTTTAACTGACGGTACAGCGTCACAACGTTACTTTATATTTATACAGTTTGAACATGGCTTCAAGGTGTTTGATGGCTTGATAGGATATGATGACACCCATGATCTTTCTGGGGGGGGTCATATTTCCACTATTTTCTACAAAACAAAAAGTAGTTTTAGAGCTGGACAGGGAGTTGCAGCAGGTCATGCCAGCAGCCACTTTTCCTACAGCACGTTTTGTGGTTATTAAAGTGAAAGAGGAGGTTGTGGCGGTTCACGCTCGGTGCCATTTTGAAAATCCACCTGTTGTTTGAGGCCTTTGTGCGATGAGCAGGTGGAGGCTGTCCACCTATGCATCCCACAGCTACCACATGGCGCACATAACAGAGGCAATATTTAATGCGCCCAAAAGCATATTGATAACGCTGGACCTGCCAAATATGAAATGACTTAATCTGCGCGGAACAAGAGGTCAAAAATAGAGGTGGCATTTTGATAAGAAAAAGCAGGGACTGCCCCCGAAAAACAGGACTCGTCGCAGCTCTCGTGAGAGCCCTGAAACCCACGGGTGGACACTTCTGGCTGTGACTTGAAATTAGAAAAGATGTTGGGGCATAGTCATATACTGCTTTTGTAGTACAACTACATTTTATACTACTAACATACTACAAAACGTTATTAAGTAACCTACGCGCAGAGGCCTCCCCTTCTCTGATCTTTCATGCGGTGGCCCGGCTTTAAAAGTTAGACATTGGACCTAGCCATACTTTGGTCAAGCAAAAGATAAAACATGCTTTCATTAGAAACGTTCGAATTGTAAACAATGCGTGACGTTGAAGGGTGTCATGGTTTCTAATGCAAACAAGGTACCACCCCCGTTAACCTGTTTGGTACTAAAATACATCCATAGTTATGGTGCAGTGGGCCCCTCTCACCACTGTGCTCCAGTGCAACTGCGCCCGCTGCACTGATGACCACTGCTCCCCTACACAATACACCTGTAAATATGCAGTAATGGTTTATTTATATCTGATATCCTGGTGAACAATAGCATATACCTGTGCAACAAAGCCTCAAATGCTGTCCCTAGTCCCATAAGTAGTTGCATTACAGCTAATTTGCACGTGCGTGCGGTCTTATTTGTAAATGTGCAACTCTTAAAAAATGCCATGTTTAAAACTTGACACGATGCATCATGTGTTTCTTTCTGACAGAAATGCATTTCCTGAGCAGTGCACAATGCACTGGGAGACACGCAGAGTGACGCATTAACTTGTCATGAAGTGCCTGCGTGTTTCATTTTAGTGGTGTTTTTGTTATATATTACAATAGAGAGAGGACTATCCCCCTCCGTTCCCACACACTAGAATCAAATTGCAGTTCGGGGTCGCAGATCCATGTAATTAGAATAAAGCCATCTTTCATCCCAAGTTTCTGTCCGTTGTGGAGCTGTGACCAGCATACATTGTAACTTCATAAACTCCCACTCCTGGCTGGCTGTGAGGCACTGCCAAGCACACGCTGATCACGTGAAGCCATTTTCTTTGTTGCAGCCCATTTTATTAATTATGGGAAAAGGCCATTTTGTAGCAGAAAGATCATTTGTGTTTTTTTCAATCAAAAAGCAATGCACGATGAATGGTCCTTTGTGATGTCATTTTAACATTGCACCTTAACAAAAAGAGATTTCAGAAGGTATTGCAACAAAGAGGCTTTCTCATAAGCGAAAAAACGTGGTTAATTGTTAGGGGGCAGGCTACGATCTGTGGAACCGGCCACATAGCCCATTGGTTAACACATCTACTGCCAAAATGGCGGCATCCTGCACGCTACATGCTTAAATGCCGTCCTGCTAACTCGGTACAAAAGGGGGTGGTGAAAAAGGGGGTGGTGATGGACGGTCCTGCTAACTCGGCCTGTTATCCTCCCAAAGTCATTAAAACGAGTACAACTTAGTTGTGTTATCGAAGTAACTGTCAGTAAAAGAGCTACAGGGCTGTCGCAGCAAACGCTACAATACACACAATAAATGTTTGCATTGTTTTACAGTGCTTTAAACTGGGGATTAGCCTGTTTTTAAGCACTCCTGGGTTTCTTTGGATGCAGACTTTCAGCCAGGCAAAGCTCTAGTGTCTGCCTTAGCATCACACAATTTGGTCATCTGTGGGTCCAAGGGTGTCTGTCAGTTGTGCTTCCACAGCTGGGCTGTTAGAACACGAATTTGCCACAACAGATTCACTATATTGGAGTGAACCGCCTCAGAAAGTTTTCCTTCGACCCTTTGCGTGAAAATCCCAATCAAGTTTAGGGAGATGTGTTTCCTGATGTCGGGCGACCAGCAGACTCCAGGCAGAAACCAGCTTCCTCAGAAGTGTAGACAGTGCCCCTCTCTGTTTCCCACGACACCACACACCCAGCGAGTAATTATACAAACACAGGGCGGGAGGAGTCGCCAAAAAAGAGAGAGACCAAAAACCCTTAGGTCTCCTATATAGAAGATAGGGCACTCAGGAATTGCATACGAATAGGACGCCACAGTCTGCAGAGGAGAGAAGAAAACAAACATACAACAGGGACCTTAGTATACTCACAAAAGGGAACAAGAAGGTGCTAACCTATGCTTCTGTACTGAGTGTGCAGTAAGGCTCTTACCTGCCCAAAGATTGTATCGAACCCAAAAGGTATCCACAAAAATAAAACAGAATACGAACCAAAAGAAGGGTAGATACTTTGGTCTCTCCTGACAAATGAAAAGTTCCACGGAAGAATTTTAGAGTCTCAAACACAGTCTCGAACACCTCCCAATTCGAAGAGTTCAAGGAAACGTATTGCAGGGTAGCGATGATCCTCGCTGAACCAGCAAAGCAAACAAAACAAAGTTCACTTGGCGTTTCCCCCAAGGCTCAGTAATCCGGATTATTTCACTCGGCGTACCTTGGACAAATAATAGGAGGGTTTTTAAAAAAAAAGAAAAAATCCTTCGGCAAATGTCTTGAAAGTCAAACGAAATGCCGAGTATCCACTGCAGTCTTCCACAGCATCAGGTAAGGGGGAGCAGGGGCGCTGAGGAGTGAGTCACAGGACCAGGCAACGCCTTCGAGAGCCACACCTGTGATCCGCTTGCAACGGGGAAGGAAAGGCAGTTCCAAATCCGGTGTTCGCCGCGGCGAGGAGTTCTTACACAATGCCGCTCGGCGAGAGTGCTTCAGAGTAGTCCAAAAGAGCCAGCGCGGCCGCGCGTAGCTCTGATGCAGGGAGGAGGAACAAACTCAAACCAGTTCACGGGAGTAAGGGTAGTATCGATGATACTCGGGTCGGGACCCAGGCAGGAATCCAAACTAGAAAACCAAGCACCGCCAGTAAGAGGAAGGAGGCATAAGAACCTCCCAGTCGGCATCTGATTTGTGCAAGAAAGAACATGGTCTTCCTAGAACGCCTCAAGGCATCCTGGGACTTGTAGTCCGTGTTAGGCTAAAAGCACCCAACAACACACTCAGAACAGGCCCTAAGAGCTCCGGGTCCTAACACCTGATACTCCTATTTTAGGCATGCATGGGTGTTGGTGGCCTCGGCCTCAGCGTTTCCGTGTGTGTGTGTGGCGTGTAAGTGTCTTTGTGTCTGTGTGTGCCTGCACGGCCCTTCTCAGCTGCAGGAATGTTTACGGCCAGGACAGGATGTGACAGATCTCAGTATCTGGAAGGAGAGGAAACACCTTACTCCAGCTCGGATTGAAACTTCCTCTCTCTGTGCACAGCTTTGGACGATGAGTCAGAGCCCCTCCCCACGACACCCTCTTTCTTATACAGTGTTTTCCACCCTCACGCCCCCCCCACAGAGGCTCCCCGACACCACCTACCAGGTTGCCCCGTGGCACAGAATCACAGGATGCCACTGGTCTGGTGCCCGCACTGGACCCATGTCGACTTGCAGTTTCTGTTTCTTCAGGGCCCTTTTACAGCGTGATGTTGACTCTGTCGCTCTTGGGTTTCCTGTTGGCGCATGGGTGAATTTGGTTGTTGAATACTATGCTTGTTTTCTCTGAAGATGGTCCTAGTAATAGCTTAGGTTGCAGGTGGTGAGCACCGGTGCAAATTTTGGGCGACTGGGACTTATTTTTCATTATCAGACGTTGACCCAGAGCAAGAGAGGGAAAAACAAAGAATGGAGAACGCACGAATAAGAGAAAGACAGAATTCAGTGACATAGGTAGAAAGCAGAGATGAGAAAGAACCTGCAAGCATGGGATTAAAAGAAAGTAATGAATGTGGAAGAAAGAGGAACAAGGTAGAAAGAATCAAGACAAGCAGCCTTTTCATTTGGCAACCCTGGTGTATGACAGCAGTAAAGCAGTGGGCTCCCAAGTAATCCATTGCCCCCCTGCACTTACTATTTTACAATTAAGCGCTGGTCCTAGAATTGATAGAACTTAGAGAATGAACGGTGTTAGTAGGCTGAGCAGATCTGATGTGCACCTTTATGCATGCTAGGAAGGTTGGCCTGTGGGGAATTCTTGTGTTAAAATAATTTTTCTAAGTTTTTAGATGTTTTTTTAGTCTCTGTGGTGGTGGCGCCTATAAATAAATTCATGGCTCACATTAGAGGCTTTTACAAGTGTGAATATATGAAGCTCTGTAGTTATACTGAATAAGCAGCTACCTATGTTATGCCATCTATTAATGTAATAACTGCACTTTCACAATTGTTTTATTAACCTTCCTGCTTTCTCAAATTTGCTTGAAAATGCACGATTTTTCTTATATTTTCAAAATTTTCTTGGGGGGGGGGGTTATCCCCCCAAACCCCCCTTTTGTGGTTCGGGATCGCTCGCTGCGCTCGCTCGCTACGGTGCTATATGCAAATCACTTTGCGCCCCACCACTTTCAAATGTCACCCACCGCCCCTGTCCTTTACCTCTAATACACCCTTCACTTGTTCCGAACCATTCTCACCAGACTTTCAATCCCAATGCCCTCATACATTGCTTTAAACTTTCCCCTTTCACTTACTGGCTTTGTTCCACTCCCTAATCTCTCTTTCACTTTCCCTATCAAAACTCCTACAATGCAGCCTCTTTGCCCTGTTCCAAAGAACTCCATGCGCCATCTTACTTCACCTTTCTCCCTTCATCCCCCCTCTGAGGGGTTGATACACCCACATGTGACTATCCACCCCCCCAAATACCGCCATCTAGGATAGCTGCATAAGGTGTTTTCCTGCCCCCTCTTTGTCACTGCCCGTCATGACCATCATTTGAATGTCCTCCTACACCAAATCTGTTTGTTCCACAACATACTCACAATGCCCCTCATCTCCATCATGTAATATGCAGAGACTGTTCCTCCTCTTTTATACCCCTGTGTACAATCATTTTGATTTCTCTGGTCAAACAAAACACCCTTATTGCTGTGTTGAGCTTCCTCTGACCCTTGTCGATTGCAGCATGTTTCCAAACCCCCCTCGACTGTCTGTGAGGCACAAATTCAGTCCAAACCAATTTTCCTTTCATCCTGTGCTAAGCCATTAGTACTTAACTTGTGGTATGGTAGGCCTGGGGGTCTGTTATGCCTCCTTGAGGGGGGTCTGAGACTGCTTAGAAAATTAAATAATCTTAGCAGGATAATATAGTGTATATAAAGCTTCAAAAATATTTTATTTCCAAGACATATATTCTTATAGAAATAATATACACATTTCTAGTTCATAAAAAGTAAAAGCGAAAATAAGAACAGACAATATTTTGTAACCTAAAACAGTAGATTATACAATTTCAACTATACAAACATAAACATTTTCCCTTCCCAGACCCAATACAATCTCCAGTACAAAGTCTCGCAAAAATTTAAGTAGTAGCAAATTGATCAATCTCAAAACAATTGTTTCACCTCAATAGAATTTTAAAGTGCAATGTGTGTTTAACCAATAGCAAATAGTACATTTTATCCCAATCGGGATTCTAAAGTGCAGTATGCATAGCAGCTTTCCACAACCTTCCTATTAGGGGATCCACTAATTTACTAAACATCACCTTACTGAGTATATCTACGACCCATATTGACCTGGATCTTAAATCTTATGGGGAAGATAATGCCAGCTGAGTCTTTATGATTGTACACAAATATTGACCAACGGCGATGACTACATCTCGGAATCTGAAACTATAAACTAGCCCTAACCCCATTCCTCTAGCTTGAATCCCATATTTTTTAAACAGAGGCTGAAGTATCTTTTTCATTGCCTCAGTAAAGAATACACAATCCAACAACAAATGGCTCACTGAATATTTCCTACCTCTCTTAAAGGGGCATTGGCTATTATTCTTAGCAACCTCTGTTTTTAATCCCTTGATACACCATCAGGATTGATCCCCATCCTCAAGCTCAAGAAGCCATTCCACAAGTGCTTGTCTGGGATATTATATAGGTATGGGAACAAGTCCGTGGTCTCCTGTGAAATTAAGAATGGGATGCCGGAGCTCTTAATTTTGAGATGATACATCCTCTGTCCGACTGGATTCTATGTCACTTTGCCTGAGTATACTCTTTGTCTGGTTGATCGAAACCACTTCCCCTTCTTCTATACACTTCTCTTGAGTATTCAAGCGATTTTGCATTATTATCACCGGGTTCCTTTTCCCGGAGAATGTTGTCATTACCTCCAGTAAGATTTGCTCCAACAATTTGTCGCATGGACACCCAGCTTTAAAAGACAGATAAAAGTGTAAGGCTCTGGCATCTGCTAGCACACTCCAGGCAACAGTTCTCAACTCTCCTCAAAATTTGTATCATAACATTTTAGGGAGATCTAGAAGCAATTTTAAGGAATTTTCTTCTAGCCCTTCCCATACGACTCGTCTGTCAAAGGCAAACATCTCTACCCCATATAAAGCCTGGGGAATTAGTTTATCCTGAATAACTTTGCTTAGTGGTTCCAAAGTGTGACTGCCAAATCTATGGTCAAACCTTTTCACCCCATTCACTACTGCAGACAGGGTAAGCTTCCTGGTAGCTATTTGTTCATCTGACCTCAAACCTTCTAGGTTAGCCCTATATATTCATATTCTCTAACCTGCTCTAATCTTACATTACCAAGGAACTACACAAATGTCCTGTTCCTAAAGGCGAAAAACATTGTTTTTGTCTTATCACATTTATTGTGTTTATTTTCAAGGCAGTAAGCGTTTTGGCATTTCTTTTCCATTGCAGCTGATGGGAGTAAGATCCATCACCACCAGGTTATCTGCGTAAACAAATGATGTGCCTACATCCAACCTTTGGTCTAAAACTGTGAATAGCACGTAGCATCTGGGCACGGTCTGCAATAAACAGACTGAGTAGCAGGTGTGTTAAAATGCACCTCTGCCACAATCTGTTCTCCACTGGAATTTTCCTTGTCAGATTCTCAAGCCCTTCAAGAGGAATCTGAGCCCAATTGCCACTATGGAGCTTCATCAAAAGGAACAACCAGGCCCCAGATATCTTCCACTGCTATAAGTTGCACCAAAGCGTATCTCTATCCACCTTGTTGAAAGCCAATCGAAAGTCAACTAAGCAGCAACAAAGGACACCTACTGACTCCAGTGACTTCCTTGCCACTCCCTACAATGTGAAACACAGTGATCCATTGCAGAATGCTTCGGCCTAAAGCCTCCTTGCTCCATTGGAATCAAACCAGTATCAAAAGCCCAGGCTGCTAAGTGCTTCAACAAAGTTTGGCCATATAATTTGGTAGTTGGCGGGCTGATCCATTTTGCCTTATTTGCTTCACTATAGCCCCCTTCTAGCCCCTTTTCAACACTCTGGAAGGGAGCCCATCAGCCAGGGCCGGACTGGCCATAGCAGTCACTGGGTATTTCCCCGATGGGCCGCCAGTGTGGGGGCCAGTTTTGGGCCCCTGGGGGACCATTTTTGTTACCAGCAATATCGACACCCTTCAACAAAATCGGCCATAACCAGACTGGCCGAGCAGTTTGGCTGTTTCGGTTCCCAGTCAAGCTCTGCATCCGCGTTACCCATTGAACATTGAACAAATTTGCTCAGGATGGATATCCACTTCTTCTTTGGTTTGTTTTTTTAAATATCACCAAAGGAAGACCATAGAGGTAATAACGTGCATATAAATAAAGAAGCAAAATGTAAAGCTATAATTTTTTTTACGTTTTGTAAATGTGAAAGAATTAGAAATTTGAGGCTAGAATTCAGTTAGTATACTATGATTGATTTGTGGGAGCAGTGCATGTGCATCAATTAGAATACAGTATGGACAGTGAGTGGCCTCATTTGAATTTAGACAAGCATCAACCTTCCCAATAAAATTAGCCTTTTTATTTATTTATATTTGTTTGTGAATTAAATAGAATATTTAATCATTGGTGTATTTGATGAATGCTTGTTTCTGTAGCTTTTGGGTATTGTTTTGCGGTTCAAATCATCGTAAATGCTTAGGTCTGGGTCCCTGGCACAAAGTAATGTCCCTGGATTCCAATGTTGATTCAATAAGTATCCCCGGGTTCCAGCGAAGAGTATGTGGGGGTCCACAGAAATGAAAAGTTTAAGAACCACAGTGCTAAGCCAATGAAACCTGATGTTCCCCAGGAGTTGACTCCATGTTTTACAGAATGTGATACTGATGCCTCTTAAATCAGAAATTGCCTCTTTTGTGTCAGGCCAAGCATTTTGTCATGGGTGCCCCCAGATGCCATGGGTGCTCTCATGCCAAAAGTTACATACAGCGTTATAGTCCTGGAGTTTTGCCAATAATGGGTTCATATTTCATGGATGATTCTTATGCCACAAATTACCTACCATATGTCATTGCCAGCAATTAGTCAAGGCTGCCCCCCTCCCATATACCGTGGTTGTCCTTCCTTCCACCAAGAATGACCTCTAATGTGCTAGCACCAGCGGTGAGCCACTGGTCTCCCCTATGCCAAGAATCCATTCAAGCACGTCGGTGTCAGCATTTTTCCATGGGTGCCGATGATTATGTCTAGTATGCCAGTATTAGTGTTTTACCATGGGTGCCCATCATGCCATACATCACCTCTAGTATGCCAATGCTATTATTTTGTTTCAGGTACCAGTCATACTAACAATTACCTGCAGTATGCCAGCACCAGTATTTTGCTTTGCGTACCTCTATAAATTAAGAATTACCTTCAGTATGCAAGGGCCAACGGTAGACTTGCAAGCATAAAACCACATTCCCATTTACATTCACTCACACAGACTGATTGTCACTCACACTGACACTATTTCATTCTCATGTGCACTCACACATTCATTCTTACTCACCCTCTTACTCATTCTCACACTTTCGCATTCACTCATTCTTAGAGTACCTTGACAAAAGCAGTGTGGGCCATCTAGGATTGCACTTGTGTGTTCTTCTTACAGTGTAGATACTGTGACGCTCAACTTTTAGTGACCCCACTGCTTAGGAGCCACAATCAATATCCACATTTGTACAACTGAAAAAGGAGCGTAAAATATTACATATGTATAACTCAATTTGAGCAATGAAAATTCAAAGTATTACAGCATCCACAAATTTCCAATAACATAAGTTTAATTACATTCAGTCCATCAGGAGTTTTGTATTTGTGCTCCAATCCAACTTTATTGATTCTTTTATCAAACAAAAGTAAATCAGACTAACCAACGCATTTCATCCAAAAGGATTTCATCAGGGTTGGAAAATCCATAAGTCACATATCCAAGCATAATACTTTATGTTCTCTCATATCCAGTGTACTCAGAACAAAAGTCTTAATTTCTGGTGGTGTAGTATTCCATATTCCGTCTTCGTAATACGTAGCACAGCACCCGAATGCGGGAAATCTGCCAACGTATTATGCCAGTGCCAGTATTTTGTTGGAGGTGCCAGTCATGCTAACAATTGCCTGCAGTATGCCAGCACCAGTATTTTGCTCTGTGTACCTCTATAAATCAACATTACCTTCAGTATGCCAGCGCCAACAGTAGGCTTGCGAGTATAAAACCACATTTTCATTACATTCACTCATACACACTCATTGTCACTCACACTGTCGCTAATTCGTTCTCATATGCACTCACACATTCCCTTACTCACTCTCATTCTCACACTTACCCATACACTCTCACTCATTCTTATTGACTTACTCATACTTTCTCACAACTCACTTGCACACACTCCTACTCTCAATCCCTCATTCTCACTCGCTTTCATTCTCACTTCTTCAGTCACACTCAGTCTCACTAACATTCATGCTTATTCTCACTCATTCATACTTACTCAATTTTACTATCACGCACTCACTTTTCTCAGCCACGGTGACCCATTCATTCTCACTCACAGTTAAACTCACTGTCACTCATTCTCATTAACACCCTCAATCACTCTCTCTATTAATTCCTATTCATTCATTCTCACTAACACACATTCACTCACTTGAAATCACTCCTACTCTCACTCCTTCATTCTCATCACTCTGACTCATTTCTTCTCACTTACTGACACTCAATCTCACCCATTCTCACATACTACTTATCACTGACTGTCACTCCCTTTCACATACAGGCATATACGCACACCAAGGTTCACACACCCATACACGTGTTACCATCCTTGTGGGGACTATGTGTTTACACCAGCCTTGTGGGGAGTAACCCTTCCCAATGTTTTAAAAATATACCAATAACAGAAAAATGTTAAGAAAAAATTCATAATACAGGATCCTGCTTCAATTTTACAAATATGTTGTTATTTAGTCACGCGCACAGAACCATCATTGTGGGGACTTGGACATGTGTTACCATCCTTGTGGGGACCTACTCAATAATTCTCATTTGTGATTGAATACACTCATTATCTAATAGATAAATGCTATTTTTCAGTGCCATGCATACATAACATGATACTTAGAACAGGTATTTGTCTAATAATGCATTTTACAGTAGAAAATTATCATATATATAAAGTGCATGAACAGGGATTCACGGATGTTTAGCCTATTACTGAGTGCAAACAAACATTAAGGAATATGAAAACAACACATAGTTAAAATAATTTAGAGGCTTAAGATCCTGCAATGGGGTCAGATGGCAAAACCAAGTTGCCATCTGACCACCTAGTTGTTTTCCATCAACCTCACCAATTGGCACCATCTTCGTATGGCTGTGCATTAATAGTCTCCAAAGAGATGGCATGATATTATAATAATATTCTAGAGCTGACAAAGTAAGTGTACGATGATGATAATTTTCAAGCCCCCACAGAGATATTGCATGATTAGATTGATGCCCAAGTCCCCACAGATATTGTGGTTTTGGTGTACGATGATAGTCATGCTGTAGTTCATGCATAAATAACACTATTACAGTAATGCACAGGTCCCACAGAGATAGTTTGTGATTATAGAAATGCCCAGGTCTCCACAGAGATAGTGTGGTATTATAGCCATGTTCAAGTCCCCACAGAGATAGTGTGTGATCATATTCACGTTCAAGTCCCCACAGAGATAGTGTGTGATCATAGTAATGTTCAAGTCCCCACAGAGATAGTGTAATCATATTCACGTTCAAGTCCCCACAGAGATAGTGTGTGATCATAGTAATGTTCAAGTCCCCATAGAGATAGTGTGTGATTATAGTCATGTTCCAGTCCCCACTGAGATAGTGTGTGATCATAGTAATGTTCAAGTCCCCACAGAGATAGTGTGTGATCATAGTTATGTTCAAGTCCCCACAGAGATAGTGTGTGATCATAGTAATGTTCACGTCCCCACAGAGATAGTGTAATCATATTCACGTTCAAGTCCCCACAGAGATAGTGTGTGATCATAGTAATGTTCAAGTCCCCATAGAGATAGTGTGTGATTACAGTCATGTTCCAGTCCCCACTGAGATAGTGTGTGATTATAGTCATGTTCAAGTCCCCACAGAGATAGTGTGTTACTATAGGAATGCCCGGACCCCCACAGAGACAGTGTGTGATTATAACCATATTAAAGTCCCACATAGAGAACATTATGATAGTGTTGTTCAAATCCCTGTAGAGAAAGTGTACGATGAGTCATTCTGACATTCCTTCAGAATTCGTATAGCACTTAATTATAGTCACTCTCAAGACCCCGTTGACAAAATGTGTGATTATATTCATGTTCAAGTCCCCTCAGAGATAGTGTGTGATTATTGTTATGTTACATCTCCGCAGAGATAGTATGTGATTACAGTCATGTTCGGGCCCCACATAGAGAGTGTTATAACAATGATGCTGAGGTTCTTGCTGTTATAACAGTCATGCTCAGGCTCCTGCACAGGTAGTATGTGATTATAATGATGCCTAGGTGCCTGCTCAGGTAGTGTGTCATTACAGTCATGTTCAAGTGATGTTGAGATATGTTGTGATTATAGTGTAGCTTAGGTCCCCAAAGCGATAGTGCATGATAACAGGGATGCCCACTAAGATGGTGATTATTGACCTATAGAGAAAGTGTGTGATACATGTTATGTTCCAGTCCCTCTAAAGACAGCCTGTTATGATATACATGTTGATGTCCCTGCTGAGATAGTATGTGATGACAGTCATATTCAAGTCCCACAAAGTTAAAGTATATTGAACCCACATCCCCACAGAGATAGAGTGTAATTATAGACATGCCAGGTCCCCATTGAGATATGTGTGATGAAAGTCATGTTCAATTACTCAAAGATAGCGCTTGATTGATTATATTGATGCCCAGGTCCCCACAGAGATAGTGTGTGATTATAGTGATGTGAAGGTCCCCACAGAGATAGTGTGTGACTACAGGGATGCCGGGTCCCCACAGAGATAGTGTGTGATTATAGGGGTGCCAGGCCCCCACAGAGACAGTGTGTGATTATAACCATATTAAAGTCCCAGATAGAGAGCATTATGATAGTGTTGTTCAAATCCCTGTAGAGAAAGTGTACGATGAGTCATTCTGACATTCATTCAGAATTCGTATAGCGCTTAATTATAGTCACTCTCAAGACCCCGTTGACAAAATGTGTGATTATATTCATTTTCAAGTCCCCTCAGAGATAATGTGTGATTATTGTTATGTTACATCTCCGCAGAGATAGTATGTGATTACAGTCATGTTCGGGCCCCACATAGAGAGTGTTATAACAATGATGCTGAGGTTCTTGCTGTTATAACAGTCATGCTCAGGCTCCTGCACAGGTAGTATGTGATTATAATGATGCCTAGGTGCCTGCTCAGGTAGTGTGTCATTACAGTCATGTTCAAGTGATGTTGAGATATGTTGTGATTATAGTGAAGCTTAGGTCCCCAAAGCGATAGTGCATGATAACAGGGATGCCCACTAAGATGGAGATTATTGACCTATAGAGAAAGTGTGTGATACATGTAATGTTCCAGTCCCTCTAAAGACAGCCTGTTATGATATACATGTTGATGTCCCTGCAGAGATAGTATGTGATGACAGTCATATTCAAGTCCCACAAAGTTAAAGTATATTGAACCCACATCCCCACAGAGATAGAGTGTAATTATAGACATGCCAGGTCCCCATTGAGATATGTGTGATGAAAGTCATGTTCAATTACTCAAAGATAGCGCTTGATTGATTATATTGATGCCCAGGTCCCCACAGAGATAGTGTGTGATTAAAGTGATGTGCAGGTCCCCACAGAGATAGTGTGTGACTACAGGGATGCCGGGTCCCCACAGAGATAGTGTGTGATTATAGGGGTGCCAGGCCCCCACAGAGATAGTGTGTGTTTATAGGGATGGCAGGTCCCCATGGAGATATGTGTGATGATAGTCATGTTCAATTACTCAAAGATAGCATTTGATTGGTTATATTGATGCCCAGGTCCCCACAGAGATAGTGTGTGATTATAGGGGTGCTAGGACCCCACAGAGATAGTCTATAATTATAGAGATGTCAAGCTCCCCACAGTGGTAGTGTGTAATTATAGAAATATCCAGGTCCTCACAGAGTTGGTGTGTGATTATAGCGTTACCACAGTCCCCGCAGAAATAGTGTGTGATGACAGTCTTGTTCAATTCCCCACAAAGGTAGTGTTTGATTGATTATATTGATACCCATGACCCCACTGAGATAGTGTGTGATTATAGACTTGTTCAAGTCCCCACAGAGATAGCATGTCTCCACAGTGATGTCTGTGATTATAGGTATTATGAAGACTACAGATAGTCTTAGTCTGGTGGCTTAGAAAACTAATGTAGCCACTTTAACAGTGGCAGCTGCTCCGCTAAGGCATCATTGGCATCATAAATCTGAAGCACTGGTGCTAAGGTTAAGCGTCAGTAGTTCCACCTGGGGTTTCCATGAGAGGTTGGAAGATAGAGTATCACTTAAATAATTGATAACATCTACCCTCTCGAGTGGTAAACCCCACAGCTCTAATCTGCCTCTGAATGACTTATGTTTTTTAAAGGACAAACAAATAGTCTTAACAAAATTGATCTCTAGATATGAGCAGAGAAAAAATTCCTTGAAACTGGATAATGTGTGCTGGAGTGTCTCAGAGATCAATAAGGTGTTGTCCACAAATGGCAGTATAGCTGTCTTTGTAACAGCCAGAGAAGGGACAACAATTTGGGAACTAGAAAGAAAAATTAACAATATCATTAGGAAATAGAGAAAACAAGGTGGCACCAGAACGCAGCCTTGCAGACTCTTTTATTAATGAGGAGCCAGTCAAGATACGTGGCCCTGGCTACCCCTGGGCATAATTTTCCTCATGTATACGAATCAGTAAACTCAGGTGGTTCTTAGGAATACCCATGTCACCCAGCACTTGCCATAGCTTTTGTGCGTTGGACCAAGTCAAAAGATGATTTAAGATCGACAAAAGCAACATAAATACTTCCCCCACCGATCTCCACAGTCCTCCAATACAGAAGGAGAAAGCGAAAAACCTGGTCCATCATGGATATTTTTTTCGAAAACCTGCCTGGAATTATGATGTCATTTTCTATAGTCCACTCCTGTATTTTGCCCAAAACTAACAAGCAAAAATATTTGTATGCAGTTGATCAGACTGATTGGCCTGTAATTACACTGGAGCGATCTATCACCTTTCTATTGGGATGACCTCCGCTTCTTTTCAGGAGTCAGGTATTGGGGCTCTGTGTGCAATAGAGTTTGAAAGAGAGAGGCTATACTAGCACCAGTTTGCTCTTTCCTGATGAAATTTGTCTGCAGGAATGCCATCTGGTCCTGGTGCCCTGCTTCTGGAAACTGCATCCAAAGCAAGGGAAACATCAGCTAGATCAAATCAAAGGTCAGATATGTGTGTACTCACAGTAAAAAACTAAGACTAAAGTGATGTTATGAACTCTAAAAACACTGAAATTCAAACTGAAATAGTTAACTAAAGAAACTGTAACTCACATTTCATCATGCAGAATTTTGGCACCAATTATGTCATTTCACATGTCATCCATCATTGATTTTATCAAGGATGTCACAGAACATTTCATAAGTGATATAATATGTGAGATAAGTAACACATGACGAGGGAGCTATTAATTAAGTTGATAGCGATATGAGTTTTTTATATTGCTCTAAATTTAAAAAATATAAATAAATTTAATGTATATTAATTTCTAACATAAAAATATGTTATACATTTTTTTAAACCTTGATAAACTTTTTACATGTTCATTATACTTTACCACAGGGAGAGCACCGCCCCATTTCATCCTCAAACAAAAGTGATGCAGATGTGGTGCAAAGTGTTGTGTTGGAATTTACTTTCCAGTTCAAGTCCCTATTTCTGTTGAAAAGTTGCCAAAAGTAATGAAAAGTAGCGCTCCCTGCCACTTTGCGCTACCTTGTAGTAAGGTAGCATTCCATGGGTGATATAGTGGCATTCCCATTGAACCACCCATGGTTTTTGGTGCAAATCCATATCTACTATCATTTGTAGATAGTGTTTCGGTGTGTATGAGATAAACATGGACTTTTCCTGCATGTACTGTGAGAGACATAGAGAGAAAAGCTTTCTCTGCTGAGTATAACTAAGCTTGCACTGCCACTGCCCAAGCTTTCTACTTGTTTGGTGCGTGAAAGAAGTAACACTTCTTTAACCTGTGCTGTACATATTCTGTCTATACAAGAAAGAAGTTTGCAGTTCTACCAATGGTGGTACAACTGTTAAGTGTGTTTGGAGCATGCATTGGTGTAAACTGAATAGTACCTATTGTATATGTGCGAGAGAAATGTACAGTCTATTTACAATCCCCTGTTCTGCACACGCGAGAGGCGAATATATGACATTACAATGCAAACAATTACAACGCATGCTTTTACAATGCGGTTTTTACAGCAAAACTACCATTTCATCGCATGATTGTACAATGCATGCCAATAAACGCATTTTTAAAACTACCATTACAATGAATTCCATTACAACAAATACCTTTACAATGCATACCGTTACAACGCATAATACTTTTAGGGCAACAGTAGGGTAAGTGTTGGATAGTGTGGGGGTAAAAATGTATATTCCCACTCCAGTGAGTGCAACAGTACTGAAAGTGTTAGATAGTGTAGGGGTAAATATTACAATTCCCATCTTCCCCAAAACCTATACCCACCCTAGAACAAAAAAATCTCCATTACTTACCTTATAATGGGTTGTGATGCATGAGTTGTAGCGACATGCGTTGTAATGGATGTTTCCCGTGAGAGAATACTGCATTGTGTTGTACCTGTCCTGTAAGTGAAGTGACACTTGCAACACTAATGTCTAAAATGTTCTTTCTCTGTATTTTTGGAAGCTTGTTCTATATCTGTTAAAATAACTAAGATTATCTAGGACTCTTGATGATCTATGATGCACCTATTGTATAACCTATTGTATAACCCTTAATATAGGTTCAGCAGTGAGGGTAAAATACTGTTCTACCCAATCGTAACTGGCCTTGTGTTCTCAGACTCCGATTTCCTTGCTGCAGGAACACAAGTATAGGAACACAAGACCCACATTTACCCGTAGTGAATTAACCCACCAGAATGTCTGTCTGGTACAAAGAAAACTGAGGCTGAGCTGCAAGACTTTCCTCACCTCACCTCACCCCTAAATCCCCACCCAAATTAGCCCATCCTATTTTACTTAGGGGGAGCAGGTAATGTTGACAACATATTTGTTCCCTTTCCCTTGCCCCATTCCCTTCCCAAATTCCTCACTGGCCCTGCATGCCGCATCAGAGCAGGTGCTAAATGTGAGCATTATTCCACATAGAACTTGAAATTCTATGTAAAATTTCCACCTGATTAAATGGGTTTACAAATCATTCGCCATACTGTAGTCATGAACTTGTAATTGCATGGTATTGGCAGCTTGTAGCTTCACTGTGTTTACAGGTGCAGAGTATCCACTCCACGAGTACAGTGCAATATGTAACCAGGCGCTGAGTGTTAAAGAAGATTCAGAAAACCCATGTAATTCCTTTAAAAGCCAAGAAAACTCACTTTGTCAGTGTAGCATATCTTTTTTTGTACAACACCATGTGCAGTGTTGAAGGTTGAAAAGACATAGGAACAAACATATTCCTACGAACTATCTATGCATTGGACAAATATATGTTTATATTTGCATATTTTGCTGTTGTGGATATGCATGGAATTATAACAAAACCATGTGAAAATATCCATCATTTTGCATTATATTTTAGCATGTAATGCATCCTTCCATCAATTTTTGGACCAGGATAGATAGCATTTAAACATAAGCTCCGCAAACAACACCCAATTGTGTTCTGCTGTTCTTGTCCTTATGTAATAGTTTTTTACAACAAATTGCGCCATTTGCAGTAAATGCTTACCACGAACGGTGTATAATTATGCAAAGTGGCGTAATGGCATCATTTTGGGAATCTCAAGCAAGAAGAGTGGCCCGAAATTCCCAAATTCATGTGAATTATGCCAGTGTAATTTAAATTTCACCCTGGTGAATGCTTTATGGCAGAGTAGCTGCATCAAAAAGACACTCAGCTAGATTCATCAAAGGGCCGTTTTGTGAGTCTGTAATAGCGATTCATAAGGAATCGCTATTAAGGACTTGCAAAACGGGATTCATGTAGGAATCACTAAATAAATTGCGATTCCTACACATTCCTTATTTGCGATTAGCAATTTGCTAATCGCAAATAAGGATGCGATTTCAAGGGTGCAAGGGTGTCCAAAGGACACCCTGTAGCACCCCTGAAATGTGAATTTACACGGATGTTGTGCACACACATGTCCAAAGGACATGTGTGTGTGTAACATGCAACTTAGAAAAATGCAGTTAAATGCATTTTTCTACATTTTCGCTATTTACCACGAAGATTGACTTCGTGGTAAATAGCGGTCCTAAATTGCGATTTCGCAATTTGAAAATGGTTCATGAATTGCATTTAAGGAATCTCAAATAGAGATTCCTTAAATGCAATTCCTCGCAAATGTGCGAATTCTTTATTAGCGAATTTTGCATTTGGGATGATGAATCCCAAATGCAAAAATTGCACTCGCAAAGGGCCAGATTCTCAGAATCTGGAACTTTGCGAGCGCAATTAAGCTTGATGAATCTAGCTGACTGTTTTCTCTGTGAAAAAAAATGGTTTTAGCTATGATAATGATAATATTCCTTACCATGACCTGCACAGCCCAAGTTAAACAGATCACGTTTAGGGGCCATCATTACCGAACCTAATTACATTGTACGATCAGGATTTTACCCATCAGTGATCCCCCAGTGTAGTCTGGCTCTCAGCCTAGTAAGTTATCTTTTTGGCCTACCACCACTGCAGGATAAAGCAAAGCATAATTTCAAACTAATTTGCCTCGTGCTTATATAGAGCTGGTGTTTTAGTAACGGTCATATTTGTGTGTGCTATTTTTTTTCACAGTGTGCCTTTTTGGATCTACACTATGCTAGTCCAGGAATGAGATACAGGCAGTGCTCTTGCAGCGATACTCTAGTATCATGGCCTGCAGACATCATCAAATAATTTGAATACGATGCACTTGTATCATAATTGAAGTTTTTGCCAGTTTCCCTGGACTTTGACAACCAGTGGAATGAATGTGTGCTCAGTGCACTTCATGGGGGTTGAAGGCTGCCCGAGTGCCCCAAACCATGGCGTTTTTAGTGTCTTGAGATTCTTGTGGTTGTGTCACTTATTTCACACTAAGCACTGTCCTGTAGGGGCCGGTTGTCACTGAAGGGTAATAGAAATGAGGGACACTGACACAAGTGCTGGGACGGTTGGACAGGAAGTCCCGAGCGACTTCCTCCCGTTTATTTATAGCCTTCCGGCCAAGCCTGGCCTGAAGGTGTTACAATCTGTGCAAGTGGTTCCGGGTCTCAGCCGAGACCCTCGGACCACTAGAACGCTACATCCCTTCCCAAGTTAGTCCTTGTTTGCTGTGTTCATACATGGTTCATGAGTAGCACATATATTCTGCTAGTCTCTGACTTGGCTTAGGGTTAGGTCGGAGATGGTACATCTGTCTTCCTCTCGCTGGCGTTGCAGTTCGCACAGGTGATTGCACTGGTGATACTGGTGCCGGTAGAGTCGGTTCCCCTTCATGTAATGTTGTCCTGGGTTGTTCTTCACGCCGTCCCGCTGACTGGTCATCATTGTGGCTTTCAGCGTTTTCTTCAGCCCCTGCTGATTCCGCTGGGATGCGTTTAAACCAGGATACATTGCGGGTCACCTCCTCTCCATCTCTGTGTGCGGTGACTGCAGTGCCCTTGGTGTCCTTGATGACCCATGGTTCAGGCTCATATGGTGTCTTGAACTTGCCCCCTGGTCTTCGTGTCCGCAGTAGCACCGTATCTCCCGGTGCTAGGTCTCTACTCTGTGCTCTCCTCCTTTTGTCGATCCGTTCATTGTTCAGTCTTCTCCTCCGCTGAGTCTCACTGGACTTGTATGGTTCTGGTGCCCAGCCTTCTGTCATCGGGAGACTGTCTTGCCGATTTCCTGCAAACATCAACGACCACGGTGTTCTCTGTGTTGTGCTGTGTGGCGTGCTTCGATATTCTCCTAGGAACTGTTGTAGTGCTGATTCTGGATCGATTTCCTCAATATTTGCTATTCTTAATGCTTTGTTGATGGTTCGCATAAACCTTTCGGCCTCACCGTTGGCTTGCGGCCACTGGGGTGTTATGCGGTGATGTCTGATCCCTAATGTACTCATAAAGTCACGGAATTCACTCCCCTGGAAAGGAGGCCCATTGTCCGTCTTCAGGATCTGGGGACGACCAAACATGGCGAATATTTTGCTCAATATAGGCTGAACATTTCTGAAGCTGGTGGATTCAGCTAACTCCACGATGGGATATTTGGAAAATGAGTCTATAAGAACAACTGTTGTTCTCCCATCTGGGAAACTTCCAAAATCCATGCTAACCCAAGACCAAGGTGCAGGGGCATGTTCCTCTGTGATGACAGGCGCTGGGTTTTCAGGAGTGCTGGTGAGTTGGCACAGTCTGCAGTTCTTCACTAGGGTGTCGATGCTGTCCTCCATCTCTGGGAACCACACTTTCTCTCTCATTCGGCTCTTCATCCGCCGCGTTCCCTGGTGTCCTGCATGCGCTAACATGGTGGCCTGTTCTTGCAAGCTGAGTGGTATTACTATGCGGCGTCCCCTGAGAATCAGTCCGTTCTTTGCCATGCTTAGTTCATTGTGAACTTTCCATATTTGGCCTATCCTAGAACGCTCATTCTCTGACCAGTCATTGTTGTCCCTTAAGAATCCATTCCATGTTCCTGTTCGTATGGTGTTTGCCACCTTTTGTAACACTTTGTCTTGAAGGTAATGTTCAATTATCACTGGGATGGACATGGCCTGCGGGCATGCGCTCTGAGCCAGGAGATTGATTTCTTCTTCAAACAGGGTCTCTTGTTCTTCAGGGACCATTCCATCTGCAGCTGGGTGACGGGACAGAAAATCAGCTGGGTTCTTTTCACCAGGTCTGTAAACTAAGTCCATTTGGTACTGTTGTATTTGAATTGCCCACCTCTCTATCCTAGGTGGTGGATGTGGAGCGGTTCCTCTGAATAGTGGGATCAGTGGCTGGTGGTCAGTGACTAATCGAAATGGACATCCTGCCACATATAAATGAAAATGGCTGCAGGCCCATTTCACTGCCAGCGCTTCTCTTTCAATTTGTGAGTACCGGGACTCTGTTGCTGTTAGCGCTTTGCTGGCAAACGCCAACGGGGTCCACACACCTGGCTCTGCTTCCTGCGTCAATAATGCTCCGAGCCCCACCGGGCTAGCATCGACTAGGATCTCCGTTTTTCTGGAGGTGTCAAAATATGCAAGCGTTGTTGTGTCTAACAGAGCTGCCTTGATTTTTGTAAATGCGTTCTCTTCTTCTGTACTCCTTTTCCAAAGTGCATCTTTCTTCGTCAGGTTGCGAAGCGGCTCTGCTATGGTGGCTAAGCCAGGGATGAACCGGGCACAATACTGCGCCATCCCTAGAAAACTCCTCACCTCTGACGCTGTGGATGGGGCAGGTGCATGTTTTATAGCGTGTGACTTGCGGGGATCCACCTTCACCCCGTTGTTGTCGAATACATATCCAAAGAATTCTACTGATTTTTGGAAAAACTTGCACTTTTCTTGATGGAGTGTGACTCCATGCTCCGATAGTCGTTTGAGTGTTGCGCGTAGTCGCCGGTGGTGTTCCTCACTTGTTTTTGAGTGGATGAGAATATCATCGCTGACGTTCAATACGCCTTGCAATCCCGATAAGATCTCCTTAACAGTGTTTTGGAAAATCTCTGCAGCTGACGAGATGCCAAAATTCAGGCGTTTGTAGCGTCTCAGGCCCAAGTGCGTGGAAAATGTTGTGATATAGCGGCTTTCCTCCGCTAGCCGGAGTTGATGATATCCGGCATTTAAATCGAGCTTAGAAAACCACTGTGCTCCGTTGAGGTCAGCTAGAATGTCATCGACTGTCGGTGTAATATGCCTCTCTCGTTTGATTGCCTTGTTCGGCATGCGCATGTCTATGCATATGCGTATCTTCCCAGGCTGACGAGGTTTTTCAGCGATCACCATTGGCGAAACCCATGGGGTTGGACCAGTGACTTTTTCTATTACGTCTTGTTTTTCTAGGTTTTCCAACTCCTTTTCTACTGCTGCTCTGAGATGGAAGGGTATTCTTCTATGCCTGAGGGCGATGGGTTGTATTGTTTTATCGATATGTAACTTTATTGGCGGTCTTTTGATCATGCCCAATCCTTTGAACAGCGATGGAAATTGCTGTAGTAACTCGTCAACTTGGATGCTTTTGACGGCATTCGCGAATGCAATTAGGTGTAGATCTTCGGCCGTGTGGCTTCCAACTAGGAGGTCGGCTTCTCTGTCCACCACATGGAATGTTGTGGTAACTTCGTGTTCTTCCGCTTTTACCTGTACTACCATCTTGCCTCGCAACGGGAGTGGCTCTTTCCCGCCGTATGTGAATATTCGGACCTTGGATGGGACCAGTTCTGGTTTAGGATCTAAAGCTTTATAATGCTGGATGCCCATGACATTTACTGTAGCGCCTGTGTCTATCACCCCGGTTGCCGGGGACCCATCTATGAATATGTTACATTTGGGTTGCGGCCGTCGTCTTTGTTTCAGCTCATTTGTGAATGAAACGAAGTAGCACTCACCATCTTCATCTTCCGAGGAATCGTCGAGCCTGTCACACCTTTGGTATGTTGATTTCACGCTTCGTGGTGATTGTTCAATCTCCAGCTGGCGGATCGCCCCAGATAGTGACTTCCTCCTGAACGATCCTCTTCCTCGGCCTCTTCCTCGGCATACGCTGGAGAAATGATTCGGGATCCCGCAGTTTGAGCAGGTCTTCCCGCGTGCTGGGCAACTCCCTGCCTCATGTGCTTCACGCCCACAATAGCCAAATTGTGGTTGTCTCTGTGTTCTGGTTGGCCATCTGCCTCTTCCACCTCGACTGGATTTGCTGATTGCATCAACCTTTTCTTCCTTGATTGTCGATCCGTTGTTCGCGTTGGCATTCAAAACTGCTTCCATTGCTGAAGAGCGTACATCCGACAACTCATATGATCTTGCCAGTAGGAGGATTTCCTCTAAGGTAATCTTTGGTTGGCGGAGGATCAGCGTCCTTAGGGGTTTGTTTCTGCACCCTTGTATGAGCTGGGCTGTGACTTCCTTATTCGAATCATCCTCTGCGCAAGTGCTGACCAGTTCACGTAGGCGGGCGTGGAATGCATCCATGCTTTCTCCTTCCCTTTGCCTGGACTGCCTAAATTTGAATCTCTCATAATGTGGGTTGAGTTGAGGATCAAAGTGTGCATTAAGAGCTTGCACTGCGGCATCATAGTTGTTCGATTCTCCAGTGTTCGGGAGGTGTGCAAACACTTTATATATTTCTTCACCACCAAAATGAAGCAGTAGTGAACGCTTCACTTCTTCATCTTTTTCCCTGGTGGCTATAAAATAGTTATTTAGTCTCCCTAGCCATGTAGCCCACCTAGGTGCCGCCGTCGACGGGTCCGCCAGTCCACTGAATGGTGGTAATGCTTGCACTTGCGCGTGCGATGAGTGTTGGGTTGATGTCGGCGCTGGTACATGTTGTTGGGGTGGAGGCTGCACTGCTGCATTTTGTGGAAGCGCAGCATTGTCTGCATTACCAGAAGGGCCTCCTCTCACGTTTTCCTCTGGTAGGTCAGACATTGTAGATACCGATGGTCCCTTTTAGCTTTAGTGTGATGCTTTGCCAATGCTTGTTGGATTGTTTTTTTTTTTTTTTAATTTCCACTTAAAATCTGGTTTTGCCAATGCTTGTTGGCACTAAAATGTCCCTGTAGTGTCTCTCTGTTGTGTTATCTTGTCAAGATATAGCTGCCAACTTTGACTGTCTGTTTTTCTCTTTTTTTTTTTTCTTGCGTTGGTTTTACCAATGCTTTATTGTTATTATTTGTTTGTTTAATTTTCCCTTCTGTTGTGTGCCTTGGGCAGCTGGGCCTTCTTCGCGCTTAAAATCGGCTTCGCCGATGCCTTCCCCTACTTGTTGTTGAAAGCGCTGCTCTGCGCTCGTGTTCCTGTCAGTTTCTGTCAGGCTCAGCGTGTGAGGCCTAATCGGGCGCCGGACCCCGCTCCTGCGCATGCGCGTGTTCTGCGCGGCTCCTGAAGCGTTTCTGGGCCTCGATCTCACTTTCTTCCTCCGCCCGGTGCCTGACGCAGCCCTCGCTCACGCTGCTTACCGGGGTGTCTTTTCCGGGTGTCTTCTTCCTTTCGTGGGCTGAGGAGCGCCACACAGCCTCGGGTGAGGAACAGCTTCGATGCCCTCAGGGACAACTTCACGGGCCACGCGTCACTCCGGATCCGGACTCGCCACAGATAGACGTCGCCTGCAGGTAGGGATATGTAGGATCCCGCCCTCGTCGGCCAAAATGTAGGGGCCGGTTGTCACTGAAGGGTAATAGAAATGAGGGACACTGACACAAGTGCTGGGACGGTTGGACAGGAAGTCCCGAGCGACTTCCTCCCGTTTATTTATAGCCTTCCGGCCAAGCCTGGCCTGAAGGTGTTACAATCTGTGCAAGTGGTTCCGGGTCTCAGCCGAGACCCTCGGACCACTAGAACGCTACATGTCCCACCCGAACGGAATGCAGCATTTCCCCTTCTATCTCTTCCCGGCTAAAAAATGAGAAAGGCTTTAGCTGCCCAGATCAGAAAAACGTAAATAAAACATTTCAGAATGTTAGGAACTCCCCTCGTTTCTTGTTTTGTCTGTAATACGACAAAAAACAAAGCTGTGAGACACGAAGGACAAACAAGTTACTTTTACTAAACAAGGACATAGGCAGGTCCTGCAAGTAGGCTTTTACAAAAGAAAGACATTCAAAAAGACACACTGCCATCAGTAGCTGTTGGAGCAGAAGCGCCGCATTAACAATACAAAGGTTTCTATGGAAGCACCTTTTAAGTGACCTGCATTCAGGTGTGAATGTATGCAGATTGCATCCTTTGACTTCTCGGCCTGGAGACAGAGGTCACATTCAAAGCGCTGAACTACGCGCTGTGGAATGAAAGGAGCACCTCTCCCCACCCCCATCCCTTAAAAGCACGTTTTGGTTTTGGACTTGAAAGTGCAACGGAAAGGAACATTCAGAAAAAAAAGAGAGAGATGGGGTTCTACATATGTTTCACATTATGTCTGCACTGTATTTATTTCAGCGTCCACGGAATTCACATGTATGTGACAATTGTACACACCCAATGATCGGCCAAAACCTACGATTTCAAATTGCAAAGTGCTCATTTCATTGCAACCTGTAAATGAATACATGAAATATGTAACACATTCTACTACCGTTAATTCTTGCCATTCTAAGTTGAATATTTTTAAACAAATAGGATTAGGGAAAGAAACCAAACGATTTGGTACAATTAAAAAAATCATTTCTTTAAAGTATGTTCTATGAAGAGACACGGCACCAGCATATTACATGCTGCTACATATTTGGGGTGCACTGCAGCTACTTACCAGTGCAGGAAAAGGGTTTCTACACCGGAATAAGTGTTTCTGATCTCTCTAGAAGAAAATGTAGTAGCTATAGGCAGATTCACACTTGATGTATATGCTGGCTTGAACTTTACATTGAATATATATATATATTGGGAACGCAGTGTTTAAAGCAAAATAATTGAACCTTGAGTGTAATAAAGCCAGAAATGTAGTTTATGTTGGCAGTAGAAAGCTTTTTGGATTCTTAAAGAAACACACTTACTATCAATAATGCAGCAGGTGAAGTGACCTAATGGACCAGGGGCTTACTAGACTCATTGTTACTATTATTCTACCACCATTGCAAGGATTGGCAGACCTATTTTCTCTGCTTGCATTAGGGCCCAGCACAACCATGCTACTTCAATTAAACACTATCACTGGTGGGGCCTACAGCTCAAAACAGCACGGAAATCAGGCTAGCTTTGGGCAAAAAGTTACATTACAGTGGCATAATTCCTGTAATTCTGGATTTTCACATTATGCTTGTTGTGCAAATTTGCCAAAATGACACCATTATTTCACTTTGCATATTTAAACATCATATGTCTATGAGGACATATTTCAAACGAAAATATAGCATGAAATGACAGATTTGCATTTTGCGTAATACATTTTCTATGTACAATTTTGGGGGACAGAATCATAATGAAGGCAATTTATCATACCTAATGAATTCCAAATCTGAGGTACTGAATTTACTGGTGGGGAGGCTATAAATAGCACCCCACCTTCCAGGACACTCATCTAACTTAAATGGATAGGAGGAAGTGTGATTCTTGAATGTAACTAAAGCATCTTATAGTAGCATGTTGTCATTTACAGACAGCCCATTTTCCATTGAAATGACCACTAAATTTGCACACACATACAGTTTTACTGATAAAACCATACACACACAAATGATACTGTGCAGGAATTGGGTTTATGTGAATCATTTGAGCATGGCCAAGTAAGTGTCTTGATTTGTTTTAATCCTATTAAAATCTCTGTTTCCCACACACTTCATAATTACAATACAGTGCTTAATTTCTGCTTTCCTAACTGCTGATGTATACAGTTCATTTACAGGTATTTACATTTTGTTGTGTATTGCAAAAAACAACATTCTACATTGTCACATAATTCACTTTAAAAACTCCTTTTACTGTCCAGTCAGAGCAAACACAATGAGATGATGGACGGAGCGCTGAAACTTTTCAGACACTTACCCCAGTCACATATCTGGGTTGAATCCATCATGGTTCTTTAGCTCAATTCGCCACCACAGTTCAGACATAGCTATCTGCAAATCAGTCTTGACCCTGCCCCTAATGGGAACAGTCCAGCCTGAACTGCCAAGCCATGTCTTTCCTGGACCGGAAACAAGCATACTGGGACCGGTGTCGGGCTAACAACCCTCATCAGCCAGGCTAGCTTGAATCCAGCGGTAAAGTGAGCAAGGGACCCATGTCTGGGTATACCCTGCCAACTTAGGGCAAACAAAGCAAACACAAGGAGATGATGGACGGAGCGCTGAAACGTTTCAGACATTCACCCCCAGTCACAGATCAGGGTTGAATCCATCATCGTTCTTTAGCTCACTTGGCCACCCCAGTTCAGAATCAGCTATATGCGAATCAATCTTAACTCTGTGCCTCATGGCACCCCCTGCTGCTTCAAGTCGAAACAGAGCTTGCGTTTGATTACAGGAATGCTCGAGCCCCCAGAGAGATATGTTTTTATAGTGATGTTCAAGTCCCCACAAAGATAATGTTTTATTATAGTTTTTTCAAGCCCCCGCAAATATAGTGTGTTATTATAGCGATGTTTAAATCCCCACAGATATACTGCATGAAGATGATTGAGTTTAAGTCCTCATTAAAATAGGGCCTGATTCACAATGGTAAACTTAGATTAAAAATCTAACTTTTCTGCTTTTCAGTTTCAACAATGTAAACTGAGACCAAAGTCTAACTTTACTACTTATCAGTGTTCACAAAGACCCATATAGAGAATGCAAAGCTAATGATGCTCAAGCATGTAATTACAGGAATGCTCAAGTCCATACAGAGATGGTGTGTGACTATGGTATTACCACGTTTGCCAAAGAGAATGTGCGTGATTATAGCCATGCCCAGGTCCCCACAGAAATAGTGTGATTATAGAGATCTTGAGGTCCCCACAGAGATGGCATGTGACTATAGAATTACCACGGTTGCCTAAAACTGTACGATTATATGTCGTTGACTTGGGGAAGAACAACATGATGTGGAAAGACTGATGCTCTGAAAGACTTTTAACTGCTGCTCATACGATCATCTTATAAAGAGTAGGGCATGTTATAAGAAAAAGAAGGCAATAGCACTATAAAGGACCTGCTTTTAAATATATCTTTTTCCCTTTTTTCTAAAACACAAACATAGGCATGCAGTCAACATTTGTACCTCAATGTAAATACAAGTTAAAGCTATTGGCTTTCTTACTGTTTCTGGAAAAAAGGTTATGCCATCAAATTACAATAGAAATGTGTTTTTAGGTGATATAGGCATCTTTTAGGGTTTAGGGTGTGTACTGGTTTTTGGGTGGCAAGGTAATTTCTAGCGTTTAGGGTGGATATGGGTTTTTGGGTGGTAAGGTATTTTTTAGGGTTTAGGGTGAGTATAGGTGTTTAGGTGATAAGGGCTTTTTTAGGGTTTAGGGTGGGTATGGGTTTTGGGTGGAAAGGTATTTTTCAGGGTTTAGGGTGAGTATAGGTTTTTAGGTGAGAAGAGCTTTTTTAGGGTTTAGGGTCGGTATGTGTTTTTGGGCGGCAAGGGAATTTTTAGGGTTCAGGATGGGTATGGATTTTTGAATGGTAAGGTATTTTTCAGGGTTTATGTGGGTATGGGTTTTGGGTGGCAGCTGAATTTGTTAGATTTAGGATGGGTATAGGTATTTGGGTGGAAAGTGGTTTTTGGGAGTTTAGGGTGGGTATAGGTTTTGGGTTGGTAAGAGCTATTTTAGGGTTTAGGATGGGTATGAATAATGGGTGGCAAGTGAATTTTTAGGGTTTAGGGTGGGTGTAGGTTTTTGTGTGTTGAGGGATTTTTTAAGGTTTAGGATGGGTATGGGTTTTATGGGTGACGTGGGGAATTTTTAAAATTAAAAATGGGTGTGGGATTTTTGGGGGCAAGAGATTTTGTAGGATGTACAGTTGGTATGGGTTTTTGGGTGGTAAGGGAATTTTTAGGGTTTAGGGTGGGTATGTGTTTTTGGGCGGCAAGGGAATTTTTAGGGTTCAGGATGGGTATGGATTTTTGAATGGTAAGGTATTTTTCAGGGTTTATGGTGTGTATGGGTTTTGGGTGGCAACTGAATTTGTTAGATTTAGGATCAATATAGGTATTTGGGTGGAAAGTGATTTTTTGGGGTTTAGGGTGGGTATAGGTTTTGGGTTGGTAAGAGCTATTTTATTTATTTTATTTATTTATTTATTACATGTGTATGGCGCAACAGCTACCCTGAGGGTTTACCGGCGCCTTGGATCTGTTTAACTGAACAAAGAGTACTGTGGACGCTACTGATTAAAAAGCCAGGCTTTGACTCCCCTCCGGTATTGGAGGTAACTAGGTTCCAGACGTAGTTTGAGTGGAAGAGAATTCCACAGAACTGGGGCCAAATAAGTGAATGAGCGTCTGCCCAAGCGTGCTCGTTTGAACCTGGGGACAACAAATTTGGCTTGTGACATAGACCGAAGAGTGCGGGAGGGCAAGTATTTCTGGACCAGTTTACATAAATAGGTAGGTGCTTCCCTATTTTAGGGTTTAGGATGGGTATGATTTTTGGGTGTCAAGTGCATTTTTAGGGTTTAGGGTGCGTGTAGGTTTTTGGGTGTTAAGGGATTTTTTAGGGTTTAGGATGGGTATGGGTTTTATGGGTGACGTGGGGAATTGTTGTCATTTAAAATGGGTGTGGGATTTTTGGTGATAAAGGATTTTGTAGGATTTATAGTTGGTATGGGTTTTTGAGTGGCAAGGGAATTTTTATGGTTTTGCATGGTTGTTTGTTTTCGTGGAGCAAGGGAAATTTTATGGTTTAGGTTGGGTATGGGTTTTTGGGTGATAATGATTTTATTAGGGTTTAGCATTTCTATGGGTTTTTCGGTGGCAAGGGATTTTTAGTGTTTAGCATTTCTATGGGTTTTTGGGTGGTAAGAGATTTTTAAGGGTTTGGGGTGGGTATGGGTTTTTGAGTGGAATGGGATTTTTAGGGTTTATGGTGGGCATGGGTTTTTAGGTGGCAAGGGAACTCTAAGGGATTTGGGTGGGTATGTGTTTTTACGTGGTTAGGGAATTTCTAGGGTTTAGGGTGATGATAGGTTTTTGGGTGGTATGGGATTTTTTTACGGTTTAGGTATGTATGGGTATTTTGGGTGGTAAGGGATTTGTTAGGGTTTATGGTGGGCATAGGTTTTGGGTGGCAAGGGAACCTTTATGGTTTGGGATGGGTATGGGTTTTTGCGTGGTAATTACTCTTTTAGGGGTTTGCGTTTGTGTGGGTATTTGGGTGGTAAGAATATTTTTTAGGGTGCGTATGGGTTTTGGGTGGCAATTGAATTTTTAGGGTTTAGAATCGGTGTAGGTTTTTGAGTGTTAAATGATTGTTTAGGGTTTAGGATAGATATGGGTTTTTTTGGTGGCAGGGGTATTTATATTGTTTAGGATGTGTGTGGGATGTTTTGGTGGCAAGGAATTTTGTAGGGTTTATTGCTTGTATTGGTTTTTGGATGGCAAGAGCTTTTTAAGGTTTAGGGTGGGTGTGGGTTTTTGAGGGGCAATAGAAATGTTATGGTATAGGGTGTGTATGGGTTTTCCGATGATAAGGAAGTTTTAGGGTTTAGGGTGGTTATGGTATTTTAGTTGTGAGGTTTGTCTTAGGGTTTATGTTGTGTATGTGTTTTTGGGTGGCAAGGGAATTTCTGGGGTTTAGGGTGGGCCTGGGTTTTTGTGTTAAGGTATTTTTTAGGGTTTAGGGTGAGTATAGGTTTATAGGTGATAAGATTTTTTTTAGGGTTTAGGGTGGGTATGGGTTTTTGGGCAGCACAGGAATTATTAGGGTTTAGGATGGGTATGACTTTTTGGGTGGCAAGGGAATTTTATAGGTTTAGGGTGGGTATGGGTTTTTGGGTGGTAAGGGATTTATTAGGTTTTAGGCTGGCTATGGGTCTTTAGGTGATATGTTTTTTTTTTTAGGTTTTAGGGTGTGAATGGGTTTCAGGATGGCAAGGGAAATTCTAGGGTTTAGGGTGGGTACGGGTTTTTGGGTAGTAATGTATTTTTTAGGGTTTAGGGTGAGTATATGTTTTTAGGTGATAAGGGCTTTTTTAGGGTTTAGGGTGGGTATGGGTTTTTGGGTGGCAAGGGATTTTTTAGGGTTTACAGCGGGTATGTTTTTTTTGGTGTCAAGAGAATTTTTAAGGTTTACAGTGGGTGTGGGTTTTTGGGGGCAAGGGAAACAGTATGGTTTAGGTTGGGTATGGTTTTTCTGGTGATACAGATTTTTTAGGGTATAAGGTAGTTATGGGTTTTAGGGCTGTGAGGTTTGTCTTAGGTTTTGTTTTTTTGAGTGGTAATGATTCTTTTAGGGCTTAGTGTTTGTATGGGTTTTTGGGTGGCAAGGAATTTTTTTGTGTGGGTATTGGTTTTAGAGTGGCATGGTAATTTTTAAGCATGGGCGTAAAATCCATTCCGCTCGCGGATTTTGCGGATTTTGCGGATTTTCGGTAAATTCGCAATCCGCGAACTCTCGCGAACTTACCGAAAATTCGTAAATCCGTGCGAAGCGGATGTTTTTGCTTGGTCGCACTTGCCAACTAGAATACTATACAATTTCGCGGGAGTAAACACTTGCGAAAACGTAGATGCGGCGGGCAGCGACAATCTCGCAATTGCGAGATTGCAAAATTTGCAATTTCGCACAAGAAATCCACCAGCAGGCAGCATAAACCTTGAAAATTATGATTTTTATCAGAATAACTCCTCAGGTTGACATTTGCCTGCACTTTTTTTTGCAAGGAGTCCATTTTGGGGGGGAGGAAGGAAGTGCCCCACAGTCTCCAACTTCCTGTTCCTGTCCAGCAGGCTCCTCTCAGTGCTTTCTTCATGTGCTGGTCACTTTGATTTGGATCTTGACCTGGAAGCACTCAGCAAGTGCAAAAGTTCAATCTTATCATTAGTAACCATTCCCTCTACTGCCTGGAAGGATTACTTTTTGTGGATGCTGCTGGATATTTGGATTTTTGCAAAACTGAAAGCACTCAGCAGGTGCAAAAGTTTAATCTTATCATTAGTAACCATTCCCTGTAGTGCTTCCTGAGGGGCCCCTTCAGAGTTCAGTTGCCTACTTGCAACTATTCTATGACCCTGCTCTGACCCTCACAGCAGGCTCAGAGAAAGCAATTACAGATAAGAAAGCAGGTTGCAGCCAGGAAGTTCAAATTCAGTAACACATTAATCAGCCCCTAATTCATTTATGTCAGTTGAGGCAGGGCAGGTGTGCTTTTCCACCCATAATCTACAGTGATGAACTAGAGGGTGGCATGGGTGATCCAGAGGGTGGCATGGGTGAGCCAGAGGGTGGCAGTGGTGAAACAGAGGGTGCTGTGATGAACCAGATGTAGAAACAACATGTTCGCGACCGTTGCTACCCGAAAAGTAAGTTCGCGTTTGCGAACTGGTACAAAATCCTTGCGAACTGGCAGAAATCCTTGCGAACACAAAAAAAATTAAAAAATCCGCACATTCGCGAGAGTTCGCGGATTTTGCGGATTGCGAATCCGTAAATACGCAATTTCGCGGATTGCCAATTCGCAAAATCCGCCCATGCTTAGTAATTTTTAGGGTTTAGGGCGAGTATGGGTTTTTGAATGGTTAGGGATATATTAGGGTTTAGGGTGGATATTAGTTTTTGGGTGGCAGTTGAATTTTTAGGGTTTATAATGGGTGTAGGCTTTGGGTGCCAAGGGTACCTTTAGGGTTTAGGATGGGTATGGGTTGTTGGGTGGTGATTCCTCTTTTAGGGTTTAGTGTTTGTGTGGGTATTTCGGTGGCAAGTCTCTGTAGAGATCATGTGTGATGTCAGCCATGTCCATGTCCCACAAACCTAGGGGCTCATTAGGATGGCGGACGGAAGAGCCACCGCGGCCCTGGAGTAGGCGGAAAAAGCCTTTTCCGTGTCCGCCTGCCGCGGATACTCCGTCCGCCATATCAGGATAGGAAAACGTGTCAAATTTCCGTCCGCGACGGAAAAGCACGCACCGCCGCCGAACTACACACGACCACGTGGCGGACGGAACACATCCGGAGGCCCCGCCGTACGTACTGACGTCTAAGACCGTCCCCCAAATGAAGATGGCGGAAAACACACATAAAACCGCAGCGGAAAAACAACCTGTCTGAACACGGCGGAATCCCCACAGCGAACATAGGTGACATAGCAGAGATACCCACCGCAAGCTGACCACCACCATGGACCCAGCGCTACACGCTTTCCCGATGCTCTTCGCGATCCACCACGTCCTAGTCATGGCCCACTATGGACGACGACGCAGGTAAGGCACAAACCATTGGCTGTCTGGAGGGGAATACCAGCAAGGGACGTGACGTAGGGAGGGGGAGTGTCATGTTACCGAAACCACTGATGAGAAGCATATACGAATACACATTTGTAGTACGCAAGCAGGAATGACAACGACAGACCACGAGACTTGATAGACTACCTTTATTGTACAAAATAGGGGTATAATCACAGTGTATGCGTGAGCATGGGCAAAGTGGGCACCAGAGCAGCTACATCATTGGCAGTTAACGAGAGGGCAGAATGCAGTATCAGAGCTTCAACAGGGCATTGTGCAGTACAGAGCAGGTACATCATAGGCAGGTAACGAGAGGGCAGTATGCAGTATCAGAGCTTCAACAGGGCATTGTGCAGTACAGAGCAGGTACATCATAGGCAGTAAACGAGAGGGCAGAATGCAGTATCGGAGCATCAACAGGGCATTGTAGAGTACAGAGCAGGTACATCATAGGCAGTAAACGAGAGGGCAGAATGCAGTATCAGAGCATCAACAGGGCATTGTAGAGTACAGACCAGGTACATCATAGGCAGTAAACGAGAGGGCAGAATGCAGTATCGGAGCATCAACAGGGCATTGTGCCCAACAGAGCAGGTACATCATAGGCAGTAAACGAGAGGGCAGAATGCAGTATCAGAGCATCAACAGGGCATTGTGCAGTACAGAACAGGTCCATCAGAGGCAGCACGTGAGAGGGGCTAAGTGCATCAACAGTCCATTGCACAGAACAGGTCCATAAGAGGCAGCACGTGAGAGGGGCTAAGTGCATCAACAGTCCATTGCACAGAACAGGTCCATCAGAGGCAGCACGTGAGAGGGGCTAAGTGCATCAACAGTCCATTGCACAGAACAGGTCCATCAGAGGCAGCACGTGAGAGGGGCTAAGTGCATCAACAGTCCATTGCACAGAACAGGTCCATCAGAGGCAGCACGTGAGAGGGGCTAAGTGCATCAACAGTCCATTGCACAGAACAGGTTGATAAAAGGCAGCACATGAGAGTGCAGAATGCAGTATCAGAGCATCAACAGGGCATTGTAGAGTACAGAGCAGGTACATCATAGGCAGTAAACGAGAGGGCAGAATGCAGTATCAGAGCATCAACAGGGCATTGTAGAGTACAGAGCAGGTACATCATAGGCAGTAAACGAGAGGGCAGAATGCAGTATCAGAGCATCAACAGGGCATTGTAGAGTACAGAGCAGGTACATCATAGGCAGTAAACGAGAGGGCAGAATGCAGTATCGGAGCATCAACAGGGCATTGTGCCCAACAGAGCAGGTACATCATAGGCAGGTAACGAGAGGGCAGAATGCAGTATCAGAGCATCAACAGGGCATTGTAGAGTACAGAGCAGGTACATCATAGGCAGTAAACGAGAGGGCAGAATGCAGTATCGGAGCATCAACAGGGCATTGTGCAAAACAGAGCAGGTACATCATAGGCAGTAAACGAGAGGGCAGAATGCAGTATCAGAGCATCAACAGGGCATTGTGCAGTACAGAACAGGTACATCAGAGGCTGCACAAGTACGTGTCCCTACCAACCCGTCACAGGAACCACAAGAGTGCCACGCAGTTCTCAATGGACACACCATGTGAAATAACATTTGAGTGAAGTGTTCAGCACCTCACATCACAGAATCAGGGGGACTGCGTGAACTACCTGCCTCGGACACACTGGCAGCACCAGCAACAGGAGTGTGAGACACAGCCACAGCCCGAGTGACACACACATGGGCCACGGACCCAGACACACTGGCAGCACCAGCAACAGGAGTGTGGGGCACAGCCACAGCCCGAGTGACACACACATGGGCCACGGACCCAGACACACTGGCAGCACCAGCAACAGGAGTGTGAGACACAGCCACAGCCCGAGTGACACACACATGGGCCACGGACCCAGACACACTGGCAGCACCAGCAACAGGAGTGTGAGACACAGCCACAGCCCGAGTGACACACACATGGGCCACGGACCCAGACACACTGGCAGCACCAGCAACAGGAGTGTGAGACACAGCCACAGATGTAGTCACTGACACGTGAGCCACTGACCCAGACAGACTGCCAGCACCAGAAACAGGAGTGTGCAACACAGCCACAGATCTTCTAACTGACACGTGAGCCATAGACCCAGATACACTGCCAGGACCTGCAACAGGAGAGGGCACAACTGACACTGTGCCACCATCTGATACATGAGAGTCAACTGCACCAGCGCCACTGGGACAACTGAAATGATGAGCCACAGGGCTGTATGGGCCAGGAGGCAGGGTGGGCCTGGGAGCTGGGGATAGCTGACCTAGAGCCAAATCGGGGTTGGCAGGTGTCAATGGTGTGTGTCTGCGTTTCTTAGGGATGTGTGAGTGCACCCTGGACAGGACAGGACTGCCAAGTGGTGGGGACTCCAAAGAATCACCACCCACCATAGGTGGAGCATCTGCAGCCGGGGATCTGGTTTCTGGGGACGTGCTGGAGCCTGCTTGTCGTTTGCTCTATGCCTGCCGCCTGGACTCGGAATCATGTGTAATGGGGGATGCAACTACAGGGGACACCCTCCTCTGCTTCTGACTGGCCTGGATGGGAGTGGAGGTATGGGGGGACTCCGCCGCGGAGACATCTGTTTGGCGTTCAGTAGAAAACATCAGCCTCAGTGCAGCCAGGGGTGAAGTATGCCTGTCCTTGATTGCGCCATTGTCCATGCTAGATGCCTTGTCCGTAGGATGTGCCTTATCCTTAGGTGGAGTGTTGTCTCTGGATGTAGCCTGTGCCCTGGTCGCCGCCCTGTTCCTGCCAGCAGACTTGTCGTCTGTGGTGCACCTGTCTCCAGTAGACACCTGCTCTCTGTGTGTGTCCCTGCCCTTGGGAGATGGACCTTGCTCTGCTGTGGGCCTGCCCTTGGGAGTCTCCCTGCTCCTAGGAGGTGCCTTTGTCTTGTCACTGTCCTTGGGAGTGTCCCTTTCCTCTGCTGTGGGCCTGCCCTTGGGAGTCTCCCTGCTCCTAGGAGGTGCCTTTGTCTTGTCACTGTCCTTGGGAGTGTCCCTTTCCTCTGCTGTGGGCCTGCCCTTGGGAGCCTCCCTGCTCTTAGTAGGTGCCTTTGTCTTGTCACTGTCCTTGGGAGTGTCCCTTTCCTCTGCTGTGGGCCTGCCCTTGGGAGTCTCCCTGCTCCTAGGAGGTGCCTTTGTCTTGTCACTGTCCTTGGGAGTGTCCCTTTTCTCTGCTGTGGGCCTGCCCTTGGGAGTCTCCCTGCTCCTAGGAGGTGCCTTTGTCTTGTCACTGTCTTTGGGAGTGTCCCTTTCCTCTGCTGTGGGCCTGCCCTTGGGAGTCTCCCTGCTCCTAGGAGGTGCCTTTGTCTTGTCACTGTCCTTGGGAGTGTCCCTTTCCTCTGCTGTGGGCCTGCCCTTGGGGGTCTCCCTGCTCCTAGGAGGTGCCTTTGTCTTGTCACTGTCCTTGGGAGTGTCCCTTTCCTCTGCTGTGGGCCTGCCCTTGGGAGTCTCCCTGCTCCTAGGAGGTGCCTTTGTCTTGTCACTGTCCTTGGGAGTGTCCCTTTCCTCTGCTGTGGGCCTGCCCATGGGACTCTCCCTGCTCTTAGTAGGTGCCTTTGTCTTGTCACTGTCCTTGGGAGTGTCCCTTTCCTCTGCTGTGGGCCTGCCCTTGGGAGTGTCCCTGCTCTTAGTAGGTGCCTTTGTCTTCTGACTGGCCTTGTCCAAGGTACAGTCCATGGACATGTGAGTATCCCTTGCCTTGGGAGTACCTTTTGTGTTGAATGCCTGTGTAGCTCCTGAAGGCATGTCCCCCAACAACACTTGTGGATCCTGTGTGTGTACTCCAGTGTATCTGACGTCGTCTACGTGAACAGATTTAGCTGATCTAGGGGATGGGGTCTGTGCCCTGCGTGCCCTGACGTGCTGTCTGACGCTGCTTCTAGTGCAATAACCTGTATTTGAGTCCTGCTCAGAATAATCACTACCCCCTGAGACATCCAGTGGTGTAGATGGGGAAACAGAAGTAGCACCCTGTTCATGCGACTGTACTATTGCAGACGACACACTGCTTGCCAATGACTGCACTGTCCTGTGTAGACCTGCAAGATCGCCATGCATCCCTTCCATGAATGCCACCACCTGCCCCAACTTCCTATCATGGTCCTGGAAAGCATTTGTCATATTGGTCTGCCCCACACACAGCTGTCGCAGCAGATCAACGGCCTCAGCACACAGTGCATTTTGGCTCACCGTGGCAGGGGCAGCGGTGCCTGCACCGAACGCCACTCTGCTCCCCTTACCCTTCCGGCCACGAACAGTACATGGTGCAGTTGGCGGAAGTGTGGGCCCTGTGTGCTGTCTTCCGACAGAAGGTGATGAGTGCCCACTCCCAGTCTGTGACAACAGTGCAGGCTCACCAAGAGTGTCCGACGAGGAGGACGATGGTGTCTCCACATGCGAGTCCTCAGGGACGGTCCTGTCCCCCTCTCCGGCGCTGGCCTCCTCTGTGTCAGTCTGCGTGTGTGCGAAGTCTGAGCCGGACTCATTTCCTCGACTACTCTCCACCGTCTGTGGCTGAGTGTCCTCTGTCATAGCTGAAATGCACATAAAAGATGTGTGAGTCATGGGCAGAATGACGTGCAGAAGGACCAGGATTGCCAAATTACATAGCTGACAAAGATTTTGTAGCCCTCATCCTGCACACGGCCCACCTCTACCAGTCATCCTCACATTTCCTGCCATGGGGCCATGGACCACTAGGGGATGTGCTTCAACACTCAACTACTAAGCAAGTGGCGTGTCAACATGGCGGACCTGGATGTCAAATGAGAACCACCCAATGGGACCAAAATGGCATCACAGACATACATACGCAACACGGAACTCAATACTGTGTCTGTGCACCAATACATGCATAGCACTCACAGGTTTCCTACACAGACAGTATGCTCACCGCTAGTTTGCTGTTGATCGGCACTCAGACGTTCGGCCAGTTCAGGATGCGTCACTGCAATGATACGGTGCATGAGAGGGGTCATGGAGCGTCGGGCCAGACGGGGCGTCCTTGGAATCAGGACCAGTGTTACTTCCGCTACATTCTTGCTCAGCCTGGAAATGTCGTCCCAGCGTTTGTGGCAGTGTGTATGTCGTCTGTTGCACACCCCCAATGCCCGTACTTCCCGTGCTATGCTCCTCCACAGGTCCTTGCGAAGGTGCAGCTTGACCTACCATGATGGGAGACAAAAGGGTTTAAGTCAGTGGACAGGTGGCCTGTCACACACATAGGGGCAAGACGTAACTGTCAGCAGCCATGCACAATCAGGAACATATGTCTAGCCCACACTACACAGCTAAGATAGAAATAGGCCTGATTATTTGGCCCCCTCATGCACACCAACATGTCCCACACTGCACTTACCACCCGTCCTGGTGCGCCGTAGAGGCGTCCATAGTTGCGGAGTACACCGTCCACGAGGACATCAAGCTCCGCGGCGGTGAAGGGTCGAGACCGGATCTCTTTGCCTCTCGACATGGCAAGATCACGGAGTATGGCACTGGAGCAGCAGTCGGTGGTCAGCTCAGCAGCAGCAGCAGGTCGAGGTGATGGTCACAGGCAGCAGTCGGTGGTCAGCTCAGCAGCAGCAGCAGGTCGAGGTGATGGTCCCAGGCAGCAGTCGGTGGTCAGCTCAGCAGCAGCAGCAGGTCGAGGTGATGGTCACAGGCAGCAGTCGGTGGTCAGCTCAGCAGCAGCAGCAGGTCGAGGTGAACAGGCAGCACTGGTCCCCAGGGTAGGAAGTGTCATTTTGGCCAACACACATATATAGGGCCCTCAGCACGTGTCAGTGGCATACGTCGCCAGCAATTGGTCAGCCCTGGAAGCGTGATCGTGAAATGGGCCAATGACTGGCCCTGTTGTTGCGGTGCACTGCTTCCGCTACTTGCGATTGGCCATATGCGGCCAGCGGCCCTCTTCCCATTGGCTGCATGTGCAGGGACCGTCACGGGCACACATCGGCAACCGCACGTGCAAGCCTCAGGCACGGATGCTTCAGTTGCAACAATGTTCTATCACTGGCGCCTCCATGGCGGTGCACGTACTCAGCGGGGGAGGTGCAGGCCTATACACCCTGTAGATGTACTCAATGGACATGCCAGTTCATGACCCCCCTTACAGTCACCTTGCATCATCCACCGTACACCAGCCGGAGCGGCCGGGCCTAGGACGGCCGTGCCCGGCCATGTACACAACCGCCGTGCCCGGCCATGAACACAACCGCCGTGCCCGGCCATGTACACAACCGCCGTGGCCGGCCATGTACACAACCGCCGTGCCCGGCCATGAACACAACCGCCGTGCCAGGCCATGTACACAACCGCCGTGCCAGGCCCGGCGGTTGTGTACATGGCCTGGCACGGCGGTTGTGTACATGGCCGGGCACGGCGGTTGTGTACATGGCCGGGCACGGCGGTTGTGTTCATGGCCTGGCACGGCGGTTGTGTTCATGGCCGGGCACGGCGGTTGTGTACATGGCCGGCCACGGCGGTTGTGTACATGGCCGGGCACGGCAGTTTTGTACATGGCCGGGCACGGCGGTTGTGTACATGGCCGGGCACGGCCGTCCTAGGCCCGGCCGCTCCGGCCGGTGTACGGTGGATGATGCAAGGTGACTGTAAGGGGGGTCATGAACTGGCATGTCCATTGAGTACATCTACAGGGTGTATAGGCCTGCACCTCCCCCGCTGAGTACGTGCACCGCCATGGAGGCGCCAGTGATAGAACATTGTTGCAACTGAAGCATCCGTGCCTGAGGCTTGCACGTGCGGTTGCCGATGTGTGCCCGTGACGGTCCCTGCACATGCAGCCAATGGGAAGAGGGACGCTGGCCGCGTATGGCCTTTGGGAAGTAGCGGAAGTTGAGCACCGCCATGGCGGCGCCAATTATGTTATCTTGTCAGACGCTGCACCGTGATGTGTTGTGTGCAGTTGCGTCATGAGGGATGTGAGCCTGATAGGGAAAGGTCATATGTCATACAATATAGCATGTGTGTCCATACAATGCCTATCGGTCGGCACACAATGGGCAACAGATGTGCATTTGTACGTGTTGACGTCGGGTGTGACCCTACAGACGTTCTTACATCTTCACAACTACACAGTACATCACGGCTGTATGGCCAAATTATGCATCTGTTGTCAGTGTCTTGTTCTGGCGAGGTGACTACAGTGGTGGTGGTACACATGCATTCCGTGTATGTGTTTTGGACGTTGTGTCACCATGCATGTAATTACCGTATGCACATCATTATTGGTGTTGTCATTTGTGCTTGATGACATGGCGTGTGTATAATTATCGTTTGTGTGCATGCAGTTGCATGTGTGTCTGTGATGTGGCTACTAAACATTAGGGTGAAGACTGAAGTTTTGTCAGTAAGGTTCACATGTGATGGAGTTGTACACGTATGCGTCGTTTGTAAGTTGACATAAGTTACATCTCTCTCCCACACAGGAGGGCTCCAAATGTGCATCGGCCATACACTGTGCTGGAGGATATGGTTGACGAGGAGGTGATTCGGAAATTCCGGCTGGATCGACGTCGGTTGCTGGAGCTTGTGGCTCAATTGTCTCCTCATCTGCAGCCACGTAGGACGTATCCTGGGTCGATTACACCCACTGCAAAGGTCATGGCGGTACTACATTTCTTTGCTACTGGCACATTTCAGTACACAGTTGGACATGCCGGGGGGATGTCACAGGCCATGTTCAGCACGGTTCTTCGGGATGTCTTAACAGCTATGATGCTGTACAAGAATGACTACATACATTTCCCACGGCCGGAAGAGTTGGCAGCTGTCAAAGCTGATTTCTATGCACTGGGCCACATACCTCACGTTGTGGGCTCAATTGATGGCACACACATCGCTATCATTCCACCACGGGCACGGGAACAAGTGTTCAGGAATCGCAAACACTTCCATTCGCTGAACGTGCAGGTGGTGTGCCTGGCAAACAACATCATCTCCCATGTGTGTGCAAGATTTCCTGGCTCCGCACATGACGCCCACATCATGCGGAGCAGCATTGTCCCACGACTCATGGCAAATCTGCGACCCGGTCAAGCGTGGCTTGTTGGTGAGTGTGCAGTGGGGACTCTTGTGATCTCTGTGTTGCATGGGGTACCCACCATATCTTGTTGTGATGTTTGTGTCTGTCATCCCCCTACATAGGCGACTCGGCTTACCCAAACCGGCCCTGGCTCCTCAGTCCCCTACGTAATCCTAGAACAGCGGGTGAAATGCGGTACAATGAAGCACATGGAAGGACACGGAGAGTCATCGAACGTACCTTTGGACTGCTAAAGTCTAGGTTTCGGTGCCTCGATAAGACCGGAGGGGCCCTGCCTTACTCACCAGGAAAAGTATGCAGGATCGTGATTGCCTGCTGCATGCTCCACAACCTGGCAGTACGCAATGACATTGAACTGCTGTTGGACCCTGAAGACGAAGAAGTTCCTCGGCCTCCCATCCCACCCATGTCGACTGATGAGGATAGTGGTGAGGAGGAAGGTGTGGACCAGAGGCGCCAGCTCATAGATCGCTACTTCCCTTGAATGTGAGTAACTACCTCTAGTGGCGGTTGACAATGCCTCATGTATGTTTGCTGGTGTTGTGTGGATGTGGGGTTCATCAGCTGGGTGTTGTTTGTGATGGTTGCATATGTGTGTCTTCATGTCTTTGGATATACAAGTCTCCATGATGTGTGTGCTCTCATCCCATGCTTTTGTGATGGTTGTCGTTTGTGTAATGTTGCTGTGCATTGTGTTGTGATGTGTGTGAATCTGTTTCCTGACGTGTGTTTGCTGTCTCTGATTTTCTCTAGGTCACTCCCGCAGCGCCATGATCATGTACGACTATGATCCCTGAACCTGTTTACGTCTGTTTCTGAAGGCAATCATGTGAATAAACATGGAGGCAAAACATCATTGTGTGAGTAAGTGCAATTTATTTACAGGTTGTGCTTCTGTGCTGGTGAATATTTACAAGTAAGTGGGGTGGAGGGAGTTGGAGTTGAAGGTAATGGCAGATGAAATGTCCGTGCTGACACCACATTGGGGGGTGTCAGGGTAGTCCAGCAGACCAGTGGGAATGATTGTCTGTGGGACAGGATACTTAGCTGGGTGAATGTCTGGCACAGGCAGTGACATTGTCATGGTCGTCCCCTCTTGGAGCGTGTGGATGGCGCTCCAACACTGCTCTCAGCCACTTCCTGCCTCGGCCGGCCCCTCCGTCTCTGAGGTGGAACAGAGTCAGCTGGGAGGGCAGGTTGTTGATGGGCCACATCCGTCGCCAGGGGCACAGGTGGTGGTGGCGGCGGTGGAGGCGGAGGTGACGGTGGCGGGGGAGGCGGAGGTGGCGGTGGAGGCGGAGGTGACGGTGGCGGTGGCGCTACGACACTTGGTGGAGGGGGGGGGTTGTTCCGGCCAACCCATTCCCTCCACATCGTTGCCTGCTGGCCCATGATCTGCAACATCTGGCCAAGGATGCCACAGATTTCGCGCTGGATGTTGGTGTTGTCCACTGAGTCCTGGTGTGCACGATCAGCGTTTGCCTGGGACCGGTCGTATGACGCCTGGCACCTGGCAAGGGCTTGTAGGGACTGTGCCACTGGATGGGGTAGCTGTCCTTCCTCTGCACGGCGGTGTGTGGCTCGCCTGATTGGCTGATGTCCCGTTGCCTGTGTTTGTGGCCCACTCACCCTGCTTGTGTGTGAGGCCGATGGACCAGCGTCGTGCGCTGGTTTATGCTGGGTGGCACCGGCAGGAGTCGTGGTGCTGGTGGTAGTGGTGGTAGTGGTGGTACTGGTGGTACTGGTGGTACTGGTGGTGGTGGGGACTGTGCAGATCACAGAGACAGGTGTCGCTGGAGTCACACATGCGACGTTGGTCGGTCCCGGGAGTCCCTGTGAGCCAGATGGCCCTGGCTGCGTGCTTGGTCCCGCTCCATCCTCCGCACCGGAGCTGCCTGTGTCCTCGTCACCAGAGAGTGTGGCTCGCCTGATTGGCTGATGTCCCGTTGCCTGTGTTTTTGGCCCACTCACCCTGCTTGTGTGTGAGGCCGATGGACCAGCGTCGTGCGCTGGGTTATGCTGGGTGGCACCGGCAGGAGTCGTGGTGCTGGTGGTAGTGGTGGTAGTGGTGGTACTGGTGGTACTGGTGGTACTGGTGGTACTGGTGGTGGTGGGGACTGTGCAGATCACAGAGACAGGTGTCGCTGGAGTCACACATGCGACGTTGGTCGGTCCCGGGAGTCCCTGTGAGCCAGATGGCCCTGGCTGCGTGCTTGGTCCCGCTCCATCCTCCGCACCGGAGCTGCCTGTGTCCTCGTCACCAGAGAGTCCTGTAGGTGTGGGAGGCGAGGCTGGCGGCCGGGTACTGGTTTCCCCAGTCAGTTGACGATCACCTGAGGGACAAGATAGAGCTGGTCAGTAATGTGGACATTACATGGTTATATAGATTTGTAGACATTTCTGTTTCCTGTCGCACACACCCCACCCTCCACCATCACCACCCTCCCCGTGAACATGGGGGCCTGTTGGGAGTTGTAGTTTGGGCCTCTCACACACCCCACCCTCCACCACCGCCACCCTCCCCGTGAACATGGGGGCCTGTTGGGAGTTGTAGTTTGGGCCTCTCACACACCCCACCCTCCATCACCGCCACCCTCCCCGTGAACATGGGGGCCTGTTGGGAGTTGTAGTTTGGGCCTCTCACACACCCCACCCTCCACCACCACCACCCTCCCCGTGAACATGGGGGCCTGTTGGGAGTTGTAGTTTGGGCCTCTCACACACCCCACCCTCCACCACCACCACCCTCCCCGTGAACATGGGGGCCTGTTGGGAGTTGTAGTTTGGGCCTCTCACACACCCCACCCTCCACCACCGCCACCCTCCCCGTGAACATGGGGGCCTGTTGGGAGTTGTAGTTTGGGCCTCTCACACACCCCACCCTCCACCACCACCACCCTCCCCATGAACATGGGGGCCTGTTGGGAGTTGTAGTTTGGGCCTCTCACACACCCCACCCTCCACCACCACCACCCTCCCCGTGAACATGGGGGCCTGTTGGGAGTTGTAGTTTGGGCCTCTCACACACCCCACCCTCCACCACCACCACCCTCCCCGTGAACATGGGGGCCTGTTGGGAGTTGTAGTTTGGGCCTCTCACACACCCCACCCTCCACCACCGCCACCCTCCCCGTGAACATGGGGGCCTGTTGGGAGTTGTAGTTTGGGCCTCTCACACACCCCACCCTCCACCACCACCACCCTCCCCGTGAACATGGGGGCCTGTTGGGAGCCATGGACATGTTAGTGAGTTGATGTCCAACGTGCATGGGTTGGGGCGTAGGAGATGTTTCTTCTCAGTTGTGTGAGCCTGACCATGTCGTGCTGATCGTGGTGCTTGGTTTGTACTCACCAGTCTCTTCTCCTTCGTCAAGTCCGTCTAGGCTCTCTGGGTGTAGTATCACCAGCACCTTCTCCTCCCAATCGGTGTAGGGTATGGGCTCCGGGGGTGTGCCACCGCCAGTATGATTGGCTCTAGCAAAGTTTTTAGCTCGGATGCCCTTGACCCTGGTCTTCAGGTCATGCCACCGCCTCTGAATGTCATGCTTCGTCCTCGGCACAGTCCCCGACGCATTCACCCGAGTGACGATCCTGTCCCACATGTGGTTCTTTTGCGCCACGGACGTCTGCTGGACTTGGGCCCCGAAGATGTGGGGCTCAACACGGATTATTTCATCTACCATTACCCTCAACTCTGTCTCCGTGAATTTAGGTTTTTTTTTGGGTGCCATGGTGTGTGGTGCTCAGTGTGTGAGTTGAGTGAGTTGGGGGGTGCAGGTGTGTGGTGTGTGATGTGTAGGATTTGTGTGGTGGGTGTTTGTGTGGTGGGTGTGGTAGGGTGGTGGGTGGGTGTCTTCTATGTGAGTTTGCAGTATCTCGAATTGGGCCTCTTGCTAGCAGCAATGCTGTGATGCAAAGGATTGTGGTAGTGTGTGGGTGTCATTTTATAGTCGTGCCTCAATGGTTGTTGGCAGTCAGGTGGTAGGTGGGCGTGTTGACTAGTGTGCATTATTGGATAATTGGGATGTGTCATGGTGGCTTGTGCTTGGTGTTGGTGTGTGGGGGGGGCGTTGTCAATGTTCGTATGTTTGCTTTGGACTTGCGGTACACTTTCTAACATTTGTTTGCCGCTAGGGATGTTGTGCGTGTTGGCCTTCCGCAGTGATGCTGTGGTTATCGTAGCATTCTTTCCGCCGCGGACGTGGATGGCTGTGAGTTCCGTGGTACGGGCGGATTTATCCTAATTGCGGCCACGGAGTATTCACAGGTATGGCGGTACATGTGTTATTTTCCGCGATCATTTCCGTCCGCGGCAGTGGTTGTTCATTGGACTCCGTCCGCCGCGGACGGAGTTGGATGTGTTCCGTCCACCGCGGACGGTGTTGGTTATGATACGTCCGCCGCGGTCGGAGTTTCGTGACATGATTATCCTAATCCCAACCGCGGAATCTCCGCGGCGCAGCCGGGAGTAAAATTTCCCCCACCATGGCGGACAGTACCCATTTCCGTCCGCCATCCTAATCGACCCCCTAGTGTCTGATGATAGTGATGCCCAGGTCCCCAAAGATAATATGAGTGATAATAGCAATACCCAAGACCCCACAGAAATGTGTTAGTATATTCATGTTCAAGTTCATAGAGATAGTGTGTGATGCTAATCCTGTTGCAGTCACTAAAGATAGTGTTTGATGTCAGTGATGCCTATAGTGTGTATTTACAGCCATTATCAAGATTCTGTAGAGATCATGTGTTATGTCAGTCATGTCCATGTCCCACAGTGATAGTGTGTGATGACAGTGTTGTCAAGGCACCCCAAAGATAGTATGGGATGATATCAATACCCAAGTCCCAACATAGATACTATGTGATTATAATTATATTCAAGTACCCACAGAGATAGTGTGTGATGATAATCTTTTAGAAGTCACTAGAGATGGTATGTTATGATAGTGATGCCTTAGTCCCCACAGAGATAGCTTGTGAATATAATCATGTTCAAGTTCCCACAGAGATGGTGTTAGGTTACAGTCATGATCAAGTGTCCTTAGAGATCGTGTGCAATGTGAGTCATGTATATGTCCCACAGAGATAGCCTCTGATGATAGTGATACCAGGTCCCCACAGAGATAGCGTGTGATTATAGTCATATCCATGTCGCACAGAGATACTGTGATGATAATCATGTGGAACTCACCGAAGTTAGTGTGTGATTAAAGTGATTACACAGAAATATTGTGTAATGGTAGGCATCCTCAGTGATAATGTGGGACTATAATTGTCGGAAGAGCATTATTATTTGAGGTGGATGTTAGTCCACCACAAGGAATAATGTCACTAATCATGTTGGGTCTAATAAAGGTTTCAGTACTTAAAACCTGAGCTCAATCCCTGGAAGCTATGGCATATAGCAACCAAGCCTAACATAAAAAAATCTGTGTTCTACAGAGATAATGTGAGATTAGAGAGATGCCCTGGTCCCCCCGGAGATAATGTGTGATTACAGCTATACTCAGGTCCCCACAGAAATGGAATGTGATGATAGTGATGCCCAGGCAGATAGTGTACGATAATAGTCATGTTTAAGTGCCCAAAGAGATAGAGGGTGAGGATAATTATGTTGAAGTCACCAGAGGAAGTGTGTGATGATTGTGATTCCCAGAGATGGTGTGCGAATATAATCATGTTCCCATAGAGATAGTCTGTGATTAGAGTCATGCTCAAGACTCTGTAGAGATTGTGTGTGATGGAAGTGATGTCCATGCCCCAGTGAAATAGAGTGTGATAGTTGCCAAGTCCCCACAGAGATAGTGTGTGATTATAATGTTTAAGTCACTAGAGATAGTCTGAGATGGTAGTGATGCCTAGGTCCTCACAAAGATTGTGTGTGATAATAGTCATGTTCAAAGCTCTCAGAGATTTTGTGTGATGTGAGTCATGTCCATGTCCCATAGAGATTGTGTCTGATGACAGTGAAACTCAGGTACCCACAGAGACAGTAAGTGATAATAGTGATGCCCAGGTTCCCACAGAGATAGTTTGTGATTATAGTCATATCCATACCCCACAAAGATAGTGCATGATGATAATCATGTTGAATTTACTCTAGATTGTGTGTGATTAGAGTGATGCTCTAGTCCCCACAGAGATAGTGTGTGATGGTAGACATTCTCAAGTTCCTGCAGTGATGATGTGTGATTATGATGACTTTGAGAAGAACAATTACCTTACCTTCGACAACACTTTATCTGGTAGAGGCTTTAGCTAGCAGCAAATTCATTATCTTAGAATATTCCCCCAGATAAGCAGACCCCTTATGTAGTAGAGACACTATTTAGCTGCAGAATCCTTACCTTAGAATATTTGAGCAAGGCGTACGTAGGTGCATGGCATCGTCAGTGTAGTCTCTGCCAGAAATGACAAGCCCAGTGTCTATATAGTCGCCAAATCAGTGCACTGTCCACAAGCTCTTGACTGTTCTAACACACCAGAAGCACAGAGCCAAACTGAGGTGGAATGACTAGTGTGCTAGGGAGAGGTCATGAAGGAGGATGGGAGAGTTGGTAAGGAATCTGCAGCTAGATAAAGTCCATACCAGATAGGCATTAAAGAAGGAAAGTAACGTGTTCAGCTGATAGAGACTTCTAGCCGCAGATTCCTTATCTTACAACAGATACCAAAGCAATCTCTCCCCAAAGGTGGGTCTGCGTACTAAGTTGCATTAAGAAGTCCTGGACAACCGACAGGTGAAATGTCGATCTTGTGATGGTGTTTCTAAGTAATATGGAATGACTATACTGAAGTTGATCGGTGTGGGCTTCTCTACCGTGAGTTCGCTGAAGATGGGGTCCAGTAGCTGTCTGATGGGCATGAGAAAGTCCAAGGTTGGACAGGTCCTCGAAGATGTTGGCAGTATTGAGATTGGCGAGGTCATCCAGTTGGTATTTGAGGTGACTGAGGACGATAAAGGCAGTTGAGTTGAAGATCATGGAGCTGACAATATTTGCTATGGTGCTATTGAAATTGGCGCATGGTGGTAGACGACAGTGCCACTCAGGATGTAGTTCATGATGTAGAGGAGTTTGAAGTGGAGATACACAGTATTTTGCATCCACGTCAAGAAGATCAGTTAGTCTATCATAGTCAGGGTTTCCTTTTGCCACTTTTTGTGAGCTGGGTGCAGAATTGAGCTTGTCCAAGATGCTGGGGCAGTTCAGTTGGTATAACAGGTCATGCCATTAACTTCCATCAACATTTGGGTCTCTTGAGTTCCCTTATCTGTCCATCATTCCTCTATAGTTTCTTCATCCTGTGTTTGCCTTAAGTCTTATATTTCCTCTGCAGTTTTCGGTACCATTAAGCTGTTGGTTATTAGGCAGATAAAGCTTATCCAGCCCTGTTATTTTTCTTTACATCATTTTATTGTTCACTATGTTTTCTCCATTGAAAATGCAGCAAGTACCAATATGCAAAGAAAAAAAATTAACACTAGATTAGATACTAGTATCTGGTACAGAACACTTTGACTGTGTCGTTGTGCTCCCTATGTTTTCTCCTTACCTGTCCATTTCCCCTATTTACTTCTGTTCTCCCTGTATTTTCTTTATCTGCAGGCCTTTCCCCAGTTATTTACTCTCTCTCTGCATTTTCTGTACCTTTCCATCTCTTCTTGACTGTTCCTGCCATCCTGTCTGTTTCTGTAGTTTTTGCTTTTCCTGCATATCCATCTATCACCTTGTCAGTTCTTCAAAGCCCTGCAGGTTTCATAGAGTTGGGCAAGTCTATAAAGGCTCGAGCCATATGACCAGCTCTGCCTCAACTCGAGGTCCTCATGTACCCTCAAACCCACAACCAGCTGAGTCACCACGTGGCTTCTGCCTCCCACCTAAACTCTACCATCATGTGCTAGGTATTAGAGACAAACATTAAACGTTGATGTAAAAAACAGGAGAGAGAAAGAGATACCCACCTGGTGGCTGCATTGCAAAAAGTTTATCCCGAAAAATTGGGATAAATCCAAGCTGTCCTCTTTGAGCAAATTGTGTGAGAATAGACAAATATTTTATTTAGACAAGCCTCCTTTTTCCTAAATATTGCATATGTAGCATTCTGCACCTTAGTTTATTGCCTTCGTTTATTGCCCTCCTGGCCCAAAGAAAGAGTTCAGTCAAAAAGTAGCGGAACGATTAGCACCTTACGTTCTATCTACACATAATTTCCTCCTAATCGGGGACTTTAACTATCACACCGACACAGCCACCAACCCTGAGATACTCACATTGGTATCTGACCTTGAATTGCTAGACCGTCACCTGACCAAGAGCGGTCCTACCTATTCAGCAGGACACACATTGGATCTAATGTTTTTACTCTCAGGTCTCTTCAAGCTGATGCTCCACTTTCTCTAACCCTAACCTGGACTGACCATTTCCTAATAAGTGTTCAGGATCCTACCATGATCATGTATGCCAAACCTCCACCTCAGGTTATTTGTTCGAGAACATGGAAACAGATTACTGTGTAAACTTTCCAATCTGTTTTTTCTGCTTGGACAATTTGCAGAATATAAACTCAGCATTAGCTCAATTTCATGACACCATTTTACATGCACCTAATATTGTTTGCCCTCATAAGCCACTTTCTGCCAAAATGTCCAGGCCCAACGCTTTGTGGTACACAGCTGATTTGAAAACTGCTTGAGAGGAAATGGAGGAGGGGATACAACATCGCAGAAAAAGAGGCATATAAACTAAGCCTGGTGGCCTATAAAGTTCTACTTTTTACAACTAAGAAAGATTTCTTTGCCAACAAAATTAATTCTGCAATAAACTCAGCTAAAGAACTCTTCAAAATAGTCACCAACCTAGCGTACCCTGGCACACCTAGTGTCTCTCCAAGTCAAGGGCTTTGTGAGGAAATAGCCATTTTTTTCTGTAGTAAAGTAGAGGCTATTTTTACCACATTTAAAGGGCCAAGGACAGATGGAACACTTGGTGTCGGGGAGAAATATAAAGCTCGGTCGGGTCTCTATCCGAGTTTTGAAGAATTCACACCTCTGTCCATCAAGGACATTCGTAAAATCACTGATGTCAGCCAAATCGGCTTTCCCCTATGACCCATGCCCAGTGGCGTTGTTAAAACTAGCCCCTGAACCCATTGTTATAACGCTCACTGCCATGATGAACTCGATGTTTAAGGAAGGATATTTTCCTAAAGCCTGAAAAACTGCTTCAATACTTCCTCTACTCAAGAAGTCGAATCTGGACCCAAAGGATCCCAATAACCTTCGGCCGATCTCGCACATCCCCCTTCCAGCTAAATTGATAGAGAAAGGCATGAATGCACAACTAAGTACATTCTTACGAGAGGCACAAATATTGGATCCAACGCAATACGGGTTCAGAGAGGGACACAGTATTGAGTCCGCTCTCTTAAAATCAACAGAGGAAATTAGGGCCGCGCTCGATCAGGGAGGCAAAGCTGCAATGATTATGTTGAACCTGTCTGCGACTTTTGACACGGTCCACCATGACTTGTTGCTGGACCGTTTGTGGGATTGTGGAATCCAAGGTAAAGCTTGGGATCTCCTGAAGTCCTTCCTCTCCGACAGAGTGCAAACAGTTTTGCTCTGCGCATTCTGTTCCAAACTGGGCATGAGCGGTAAATTCGGTTCCGCTCACGGAATTTGCGGAATTTGGGTAATTTTGCGTTCCGCGGAGAACGCGAAATTGCCCAAAATTCTGCGTTCCGCGATTTCGCGAATTTATTTTGCTTGTTCGCGTTCTCAAATGCGTGTTTGCAAGATATTACCCCTCGAACATGCAAACAGTGATTGTGAACAGTAAAAAAGCATCGCGAACAAGCAATTCCGCGTGTTCGCAGAATTTCTGCGTGTTCGCGGAGATTTTTTACCATTTCGCAGAGATTTGCATAACGCGATTACGCAAATTCCCCCACCCCTATTCCAAACCCTTCTCTCTGCCCTGCAGAGTTCCGCAGGGGTCCTCACTTACCCCCACGCTTTCTAATGTCTACGTGTCCCTGCTGGGCCCCCTGATCAAATCCTTTAGATTTTCTCTGACATCGTACGCAGACGACACTCAGATTGTGGTGCCCCTGCTGCCTGGGCAAGGGACGGTGACTGTAAAACGATTTCATGACTGTATGGAAGCAGTGGGTAAATGGATGACCCAAAATTGTTTAAAACCTAATTCGGGTAAGACAGAAGTTATTCTGTTTGGCAATGACCCAACGCTCTGGACCCCAAGTTGGTGGCCAGATTCGCTGGGGGTACTTCCGACTCTTATGAGGAAAGTAAAGAACTTGGGTGTCCTGATTGATGACAAACTCAACTTTGAGGACCAGGTCAATGCAGTTGTCTCAGCGACTACATTTGCTCTTAGAACATGCAAGAAAATCTTGCAGTCTCTACCTAAGGAAAACCAACAAACAGTAGTGACGGCATTAACTATATCGCGGTTGGACTACTGTAACAGCCTTTACCTAAACATTCAGGAACGTTTACTGCATAGACTCCAACTTTTACAAAATTCGGCCGCCAGACTGCTCACAGGGACAGCTAAATATGCTTCAGTCTCCGGAGATATCAGAAGACTTCACTGGTTGCCCGTTAAGAAACGGGTGTAGTTCAAATCACTCTGTACAGCTTACAAAGCTCTTCATGGTTTCGGCCAGAACATCTGAAGCAACAGTTTCAGTGGTATGTCCCCAATAGACCACTTCACTCTCTGGGAGCAAAATTGGTATCGGCCCCCTCCTCTAAAAAAGCTAGCTGGGGAGGTAGGAGCTTATTAACAGGTGCAGCCAAGGCTAGGAATACCCTACCACTTCATCCTAGAAACATTCTGGATTTACTGGCATTCAGGAAAGCCTTAAAAACTTGGCTTTGTGGCGCTTAACGCCGGGCTCTTCATCTATATCTCTTTGGGTTGCGTATAGATAGTGCAAGGACACCTGCGGGTAGCAGTTTGCACTTTAAAAATACTATAACATAACATAACAATGCCCTGGGTACCTAGGGTACCATTTACCAGGGGCTGACATGTGGCCAGAGATGCCAATTGGGTTTTAGCTTCAATACAGTTTTAGGGAAGGAACACAGACCTTGGGCACCTGATTGGCAGGAGCCCAGGACACACTCAGTCAAAGCACATCAGCAATTCAGTAAAACGTGGGGGCATACCATGCAAGAAAAATGGCACTTTCTCACAGTCCCCACAGAGATAGTGTGAGATTATAGGTATGATCAAGACCTTGTATAGATGGTGTGAGAAGGTAATAATGATCAAGTTCCCACAAAGACAGTGTATGAAGACGATATTCAGGTCTCCACACAAATATGTAGATAATGATGTTCTAATCCCCATAGAGATCGAAACTATTACAGGAATGTTCAAGACCTTACTGATTTTGTGTGAAGGTAATCATGTTCAAGTCACCAAAAAAATAGTAGTTGAAAATAATGTTCAAGTCTCCATAAAGAGTGTGTGACTGTAATGCTGTTTTAGTATCAGAGAGATACTGTGGTGCTGATTCACAAAGGTATACTTACACCTTTGAGTAAGTTTACGATTTTTCGAAATTCCCATGGAATTTAACTAGTAGTATCTTTATGACTGAGGAGTCTCTGCACTCGGGGCAGAGACTCCCCACATAAAAAGGTAGAGAGTCTTAAAAATACTGCTCAATAAATTGCTTTGTGGATTACAAAATGTCATAAACTTTCACCACTGTTTACGTTTACCTTTGTGAATCAGGCCCTGTGTGATTATGGGAATGTTCAAGATCTTCCACAGATTATGTGTGAAGTTAATCATATTCAAGTCCCCGGAAAGATAGTGTGTGGATATAATAGTCGAATCTCCCCACAGATAGTATATGGTTAGTGATATGTTTGAGTACCTACAGAGACAGCATGTGGTTATTGGGATGTTCAAGCTGCCACAAAGATAGTGTGTGTTTATTATGATCATGTACCCCCAGAGATAGTGTGCAACTATAGTAGTGTTCAAGTCCCAAAAGTGATAGTGTTTAAATAATCTTCATGTCCTTACACAGATAGCATGTAAAGGTAAGATTGTTCACATTCAAACAGGGATTACAGGCATATGTAACCCTGCACATATATAATGTTATTATAGTGATGTTCAAGTTTCAAAAAGATTGCGTGTGAAGTAAATGATGTTCAGGTCCCCACACAGATAGTGCATGATTATAGGACTGTTCAAGAATTGACATAGATTGTGTGTGAAATTATAATGTGTGAATATGATGTACAAATCTCCCCATAAAAATGGTGCAAATTTAAACATGTTCAAGTCCCCACAAAGATAGTGTGTGAATATGATGTTCAAATATCTCCATAAGAATTGTATGATTATAAACATGTTCAAGTCCCCACAAAGATAGTGTGTGGTTACAGGAATGCTTAAGTCCCCACAGTGATAGTATGTGGTTACTGGGATGTTTAAGCTGCCACAAAGATAGTGTGTGTTAGAATATTCAAGTCCCCACAAAGATAGTGTGTGGTTACAGGGATGTTCAAGTCCCCGCAGTGATAATGTCTGGTTACTGAGATGTTCAAGCTGCCGCAAAGATAGTGTGTATTTATTAGGATGTTAAAGTTCCCACAAAGACAGTCTGTGGTTACAGGGATGCTCATGTCCCCACAGTGATAGTGTGCAGTTACTGGGGTGTTTAAGCTGCCAAAAAGATAGCGTGTGTTTATTAGGATTTTCAAGTCCCCACAAAGATAGTGTGTGGTTACAGGGATGCTTAACTCCCCACAGAGACAGCATGCGGTTATTGGGATGTTCAAGCTGCCACAAAGATAGTGTGTGTTTATTATGATGTTCAAGTACCCACAGAGATAGTGTACAACTATAGTACTGTTCAAGTACCAACAGTGATAGTGTTTAAATAATCTTCATGTCCTTATACAGATAGCATGTAAAGGCAAGATTGTTCATATTCAAACCGGGATTATAGGCATGTTCAACCCTGCACATACATAGTGTGTGATTATAGGGATGTTCAAGTTTCAAAAGGATTGCATGTGAAGTAAATGATGTTCAGGTCCCACACAGACAGCGCGTGATTATAGGACTGTTTAAGAACTCACACAGATTGTGTGTGAAATTAATCTTATTCAAGTCCCCACGAAGATAATAGTGTGTGAATATATTGTTCAAATCTCCCCCAAAAAATTGTGTGATTACTAACAAGTTCAATTCCCCACAAAGATAGTGTGTGGTTACAGGGGTGCTCATGTCCCAGTAGTGATAGTGTGGGGTTACTGGGATGTTCAAGCTACCACAAAGATAGTGTATGTTTATTAGGATGTTCAAGTCCCCACAAAGATAGTGTGCAAAGATAATAGTGTTCAAGGGCCTGATATAGATTTCGGCGGAAGGGCTACTCTGTCACAACAGTGACAGATATTGCATCCGCCGAAATATAAATCCCATAGAATATTATGGGATTTACATTTCGGTGGACGGGATATCCATCACTGTTGTGATGGAGTAACCCGTCTGCTGAAATCTAAATCAGGACCTACGTCCCTATAGTGGTAGTGTTTAAATACAAACTTCAAGTATTCTCACAGATAGTGTGTGAAGGTAATGATGTTCACATTTAAACAGGATTACTATCTGATTATAGGCATGTTCAAATCTGGGTGCAGAGACTAAGGGGCTTATTATGATGGTGGGTGGACATCAGTCTGTCCGTCATCATAATGGTGATGGGACCGCCGCACGCACCCAGCCCAATTAGGATGCGTCCGTTACACTGGGGGGCGCTTCCTGGTCATTTAACATTGCGGACGGTGCTGCTGGCTGCAGCACTGTGCACAATTTCAAAATGCCACGATGTGCATTTCCATGCACAACATGGCAGGCACCACGCAGTGCCTGCAACTTTGTGCATGGAAATGTAGGGGGGTACCATGGATACCCCCCAGTGCACCCCCCACAAAAGGGGCCCACAACGAGCCCCCAAAGCCAGTCTCCGCTTGTCTTTTTGCGGCGGGATATCCGCAGCAAAAAGACAGGTGGAAGGGCTCATGTTAATCACTACGGCAGTGCCTGCATGGTACCACCGCAATGATGTCCTGGTTCCGGGTTCTGCAAGGCGGACGAAAAAAGGACTGCCTTGCGGAACCATGGCGGACAGACTTTCCGTCCGCCGCAGAACCTATGTGAATCCCACCGCCATCCTAATGTAGCGGTGGGTTAACCACGTTGTGATGGCAGGAGGATTGCCACTGCCGGCCCGGTGGTGGCAATCCTCCCGCCATCATAATGAGCACCTAAATATCAAATCACAAATATCGACTTAGCTGAATATCGTTGCAAAAATATTGTGGCTCAAGAATATCGACAGACAAAATATTGTGATGCAGAATATTGATGTAAAAAATGTCGAAGTGTTTAATATCGTTTGCAATAATATAGATGCTAAAAATATCGATTTTGTATTAATGTTATGTATGTTTGTATATATTTTGTATGTGTGTGATGCATGTATTTTTGGTATAAGATTTGTTTGTATTTTTATTATATGTGTAAAAACGTTAGTAGTTATTAAAACATTTTGTTCTAATTTTGCATTTTTAGTTCCGTAGCGGGATGTGGGTTTATAGGGAATAGGGTGGGAAGTTATTTAATTATATAAAGTGTATTGAATGTTTTGAGTAGTTATTAATTTTTTTTTATTTTAATTTTGTGTTTTTAGTATTGTAGAGGGTTGTGGGTTTATAGGGGAATAGGGTGGGAAGTAATTTAATTATATAGAATGTACAGAATAATTTTCATTTAGTAATAATTGTTGAATTGAGATGTTATAGTCTTAAATGTGTAAATATTTTTTTACCAATAATGTAATAATTAGTTGGTAATTAATTTTATTTAATTAATTGGCAATTAATTGTGTAATTATTTGTATGTGTGTGTTGTGCTATTTATTAGTGAATTTTGTGGGAAGTAATTTAGGGGCTCATTATGGTGGCGAACGGACTGATGTCCGCCCGCCATCATAGCAGTGCTGGGACCTCCCGCCTGCCATGCGGTGGTCCCACCAGCCCAATTAGGATGCGCCTGCCAGTATGTCGGGCTCATCCTGGCCTTTTAACATTGTGGATGGTGCTGCTGGCTGCTGTTAAAATGCCACAATTTGCCTTTCCATGCACAACATGGCAGGCACCGGGTGGTGCCTGCCACCTTGTGCGTGGAAATGTAGAGGGGGTACCCTCGAGCCCAAACCTTAGCACTTAGGATAAAGGGGGGCCTCCTAGGGGCCCCCGAAGTCAGTTTCCAACAGCCTTTTCATGTTGGACAGACCGGGTCGGAAAGGCTGTTGGAATCTGACATCGTAATTGGTCATGCAGAAACGCTGACAGCTGAACTGTATGAATCAGTTCCGACTGACTCGGATTCTCCAAATGCTGGTCGGAAACGATTCGGAATTCACCTTCCGACAGCGAGCATCATAATCAGTCGGTCAGAATTGTTTCTGACTGAGTCGGGCGGTTGGGTTCCAACATGGTCTAGGGGAATCTGACTGTCGGTCAGAAGCTTTCAGACCGACGTCGTAATGAGGATAGTGTGTGATTATAGGAATGTTTAAGATCTCAAATAGATTGTGTGTGAAGGTAATCATGTTCAAGTAACCTCAACGATTGTGTGTGAAGATTGTGAAGATTATGATGATTAAGTGCCCACATAAATAGTGTGTGATCATAGGACTGTTCAAGAGCCCACACAGATTGTGTCTTATTCAAGTCCCCACAAAGAAAGTGTTTGAATATAATGTTCAAATCTCCACATAAATAATGTGTGGTTACTAACATGTTCAAGTCCCCACAGAGATATGGTGTCTCCCTGGCTGGCTGCAAATCCACAAACACACCTGTTGTGGATGATCACAGTTCAGTGGGAAGTCTGGGACTCTTCTTACTCCAGTTACATGCTTAAAGAGTCCGGAAAGAATATCCTGCTAAAGGGAGCAGTGCATCTGTTTTTAATGAACCCAGAATGTCTATGTGGGTATGTAATAACTTTAAAAGTACAAGTTAGTGAATACGCTGGAGCCAGCACAGCTCAGAAACAGCTGTGTTGTGTTGCTTCAGCAGCTAAAGTGGGGGCCATAGTTCTTTGTGCTCCTATTCTGTCTGCACCTGGGCAGACAACATTTCGTAATTAATGCAATAAATGTATACTGCCTCAATAGAAAAGCAAACAGGAGAAAGGAAGAACAAAAGATGGGTAAAGAGAAAAGGGAATGAAAGAGGGAATATTTAAAGGAAGGATGGGTGAAAGGATGGAAGATGGGTGTATGAGTAGGTGGATGAATGAGTGGGTTGATGGATGAGTGGGTGAAAGGATGCATCGAATGAATGGATAGGTGGATGGACAGGTGAAAGAATGGCAGAGGTAAGACATGGATGGATGGCAAAGCGATATATGAATAGATAAATGGAAGGATATGTTAAAGAATGACAGAGTAAGTAGCTGGATGGATGAGAGAGTGAATAAATAGGTGGATGAACATGTGAAAGGATGGCAGAGGTAAGAAATGGATGGATGGGAGCGAAAAGCAATGGATAGATAGGTATATGGTCATGTGAAATGATGACAGTGTAAAGGTATTGCTGGATGGATGAATGAATGGATAGGTGGATGGGCAGGTGAAAGGATGACAGACTAAAGTGATGGATCGATGGACAGATGGATGAATGGATGGATCGATGAGTGGATGAAATGAGTTAATGGATGACAGAGTAGATGGATGGCTGAATGGATGGCTGGGTGAATGGATGGCAGAGTGGCTGGATGGATGGATAGTATATGGCTGAGTGGGTAGATGAACAGCACAGTGAATGGATGATGATGGATGGCAGGATGGATGGCAGGATGGATGGCTAAGTGAGTAGATAGATGGTAGAATGGATGGGTGGATGGCAGAGAGGATCAGTGGAAGAGTGAATGGATGGATAGTGGAGTGGATAATGGATGGATGGCAGAGTGGATGATGGATGGATGCCAGAATGGAGAGAGAGATGACAAGGTGGCTGGATGGATGGATGGATGGATGAATGGATGGATGCATGGCAGAGTGGATGGATGGCAAAGTGGATTGACGGATGGCAGACTGGAAAGATGGATGGCTTGATGGATGTAAAGGGGAAGAATGAATGAATGACTGATACAATGTGAAGGTAAAATAGTGGATATCAAAAGGTGGTAGAGTGAAAGGATGCTTGGATGGAAGAGCCAAGGGAGCTCAGCTAGGACGGGTTTGACTCACTTACTTAGGGCCATCAAAGCTTTAGTTCAAAATCGGGGAGTATGTTCATTTTCTGGCTACTCCCTTGTTTAGAAACATAGAGCTGTGGTGCCACCCAGTGATCTAGATAAATTAAACATGGGGCAGTGCTATATAAATATTTGTAATATTCCGTTGCACTCCCTTGGACAAACAGGAAAAATAGTAAAGCACAATATTTTCAAAGAGTCGCATGCCAACCATGTCTGTTTTGTGTGATTCTAAGCATTGCACGACAGTGCCAAGGCAAGCTAATAGTGTCTTTTGTGAAATTTATATATGACGAAGCCCTTCAGTACAAACTTCAATATAATGTCAAGAGTCTAGGGGTAAGCTGTGTTAAGTGGATATTTTTGCAGAAATTATATGTGTGTCAGGAAATATCCTAGGCTTTTCCGTATACCCATTGTTTGCTCCTGGTTTCATTAGGTAGTATCACTTCATGCAAATGCAGGACACATTAGTTAAGTAGATCTGGCTTTGTGTGGATTCCAGTTGTCTTTGAACTGTTCCCACCCTGATAGTGGGTTTGTGATCGCAGAGCAGAGAATTTGGTGCTGCACTCACATCAATGTTTGACACATAAATCATTTTATATGGCATTGAATCCGACTCAATGTCACAGAAGTACATGATCAAAATGCGAGCAAATCATGGCTGTATTTATAATAGATGTAATATTTATAATATACTGCCTACAGCTTAGCCACTAACTTAGACTATTTCCATGCTAGGGTATGAGCTGTAGGTAATGTAGCACAATTACATTCCAAAACAGACACACATCTACTGTTTTCTGCCCACACCCATATCCATACCTATGGCTCTTTCTTCTTAGATGTATTCCAATAATTTTCTAGGCTTACCCAAAATATGAAGTGTAGTCCCTCGTTTTAAAAAGTACTGCCCTCCTTAAATGACAGTCTATTTACTGCAACATTCATGCTTCAATTCCAATATACATATGGTAGATTCCCTGCTAAAGATAGGCCTCCAAAACCTATAAACACTCTTTATAGTCTGCAGTTAAGCAAACCCCACAATCTCTTCTCCCAACTACTGACCAATATGATCATAGACAACATATTATGGCAAATACATTTTTCACTTCTAAACAAGACACTTTTCACCCCCTTAATGTGATATACTTGTCCATACTTTATGCATCCTATGTCTGCAGTGAAAGCCTTTCCTCTCTTGGGTGGAGTATGAGGCTCTCCAAGATTGAGTCATTTTTATACAGAATAAGTGTATAGTCATAGTAAGGGCTTTGAGTAGTTAAAATAGTTCAGTTGTGTACAGCAATTATGTTGTCCAGACATTTTGATATTGAAGTATGTTATGCCGTGAGCAAATGTTTTTGATCAGTGAGGCCCTCTGTTTTGGATGCTTCATTCCCTGACTAGTTGCTTTCAAGGTCCTAGGTCAGACACAACACATACTGCTTCTCTTTCCCGAGGTGTACTGTTACCAGCAGGGCCCATCTCCCACTATGGGAGTGGAATCAACTTCAGAAGGTTCAGGTGCCCCGGCCTATTCACTTCTTAATGGGAAATGTGTTATGTGCAAGGGTCATTGCCCTAAAGCCCTGCCTGAGTTTCTTCTCCAGACACATGATAGTAACATTCCCAATTGAAGGAAAGTGGAAGGAATATAAACACACATGCAGTTCATCTTCTCAGTAGGTCTAGTACTGATGTGTAACAGGCTGCAGCTACTTCATGACAGATCTCGAGACCTGAGCAGTAGTCTATATCATCCTCACCCATGGCTGTGGTTGCATTAATAGACTTAACCAACACAAAAGTTCTCATGGTGAAGCACCAGAAGCCACTTCTCACATACTTCTGTAAATGCCTCATTCCCACCAGTGCTGTGCTTGTGTCACTCCACTTTGAAGCACTTTACATGAGCACCAGTAAAGTCATGAACAATTTCTTTAGGCACAGGGAAATTAAGTGATTTGACCATAATCACAGGATATCAAGTTAACGTCAAGAATTGAGTTTGAAGTTTGCAGCTCTAGCATAACGCCACATCGTCTCCACTCTGCCGACTTGATCACCTTCTCACTTATAAGGCAGGTGGTTCAGCACAGCCTATGCTACTGCAGTATGTTGTAGTTAAACTAGTATGATCTTGGAAGGCAAACTATATTTAAATACAAAGGAAGGGCAAATTGAAGTGGACATCAACACGAGGGTGCCCATTTTACAGCAGAACTTTGCACCTTAGCTGAAGCACTAGTCCAAACAGTAATACGTGTGGGTGCCATTGCAGTAGTAAGGGCACTGTGAGCCCAAATGCAAGCTGGGGATTTGGTCTCATATCCACCTCCCCTTTGTTGGCTTTTAAAACATACCCACTAGTTAGGGTGAACCAGGAATCTGTGCCTCTGCACCTACTTCACTACGGTTGATAGATATCAGAGTCTCATAGGTGACACCTGTTGGCTTTGCCAATGCTTGTTATATGACTGTTCTTCACCCATCTATGGGAATGAAGCTGATTTAATTTGTAAAGCATTAGGAACAGTTTTAAAATTAAGCAATTCAATTAAATGTAATTTCAACTTATGGCAATATTTGAATATATTTTTTAAGAATGTCACTGATGTTCTAAGAACATGCTTTTCTGTTAAAATTAAACTTCCCATTGCTGTAGGCATGACATTACTGCAGTTCGGCATCTGAGAGAGCATAGCTGTTCGCACAATGCGACTCTAGGCACTCACTCATCTAGCCATCATCTTAAGAGCGTATTCCAAAGTGCATATTAATATGTAATCAAATTTGTGAAAAACGATCAATCAGTTATATTGTATCATGTTTTAATGCACCATCATTATTTAATTGCAGATAAGGATCATACCACAATAGTGATGTAATCTGGGATTCAAATTGTATCCAAATTGCTTGTAACAATGTTTAACAATTTTTAAACTCAAATAGTCTGAATTCGAAATTTTCATGTAAATAAAGTTTTACTTTATTAAATGGGGAAAATTTTACTTTGCATGAAAAATATGTTTTTATCCCGGGTTTTGCAGCTTTTCCTTTGAAACATCTGTGCTTTCTGCTGCTAACTTGTGTTCCTGGTGAACAAAGTGTGTTTAAATGCAAAGTGTGTTTAAGACTGCAGTACCGCCTCCTGTCTATGGGGGCAGAGGGAGCAAAAATATAAACACACTTTCTGAAACACAGGTCCCCACAAGACAATTTTTTAAAAAGTTGTAAAAATTGACACAGATGTTCCTGAAGCCATTTTTTATCATTTAAAGGACATTACCTTGTGGGGACCTGGGTTCAGGTCCCCACAGTGCAATCAAGTCCCCACAGCGTGAGTGTGTTATCACACCCAAGTCCCCACAAGGATAGTAACACAAACCCATACAAATGCAAACACACACACACACACATCCACTCTCATAAAAACACACACTCGCCCGCAAGCATGCAGACAACATTAACATACAAGTGTGCATTTTATTTATCTCAGCTGCTGGTGAAGGTCCCGTTCCAGCTCCTGGTGATCCTCTTTTTAATACACAAATAGTGAATAATAGATTAATATTCGTCTCATACAAATGTGCTTCTATTGCGTTCTTAGCACTAATTATGCCACCTCTGAGGCCAGAGGTGGCTGAAACAATGCTCAGGAATTGCAAGGGAAAGCCAGTGGTTGCAGCAGCGAACTCGTAATTATGTCCATGTGTGATGGTTTGAAATTGCTGCTCATGCAGTTTTAAAACCCGAGTTTTATGCAGCCTGTCATCTTCTTTAAAGTCTCTGATTTGTTTCCTAACTTACTAAATTCATTCTATTGACATTGCATATATGTGTTCCTAAAATGAAAGCTAGCTGTGTAAAACAAAAAAAAATACTTTGATAATAAAGCATTCCAGGTAGGCGTATATGTTTTTTTCTAAATTATAGGTAAGACATTTAAATGTAATGGTATGCATCCAGGTCGCTTATTTATGTTAATATTTTCCTAAATAATTTTCGAAGTGACATCATTGGATTGAGTCGCCGCTAGGTGTAATTATCAATTCCTCAAGTTCATTCTACATTTCTCTTTGCGCACTCCTATACTGCCAAATAGCTTATGTTAATGAGTCACTTGTGTGGAACATCAGAGCATCTTCTTGCGTTCCGTACAGCATGTTCTTTAAATATTGAGAGTGGCCATGCCTTCTTTTTGTTTGTATTGGACGAATTGGGAAAAATAAGGCACTGAAAGCGTCTCTTGTAACACTACTTCGGCAACTCAACCCGTGGCCACATTTATTCCACCTCGTGGGACCAGCAGCGAGGTCCAGAAGTTGGAAACATATCATAACTTATCTTGTTTAGTAGTCTGCAATGCTACCAGAAATTGGCAGTGTCTAAAAAAGTTGTAGAGGTTTGGAGAACATCGCTTTCTTTGTAGTTAGCTTTAGCTACTCTTAGTCCAACACAGTTTTAAATGCACCTCGTTGTATTTCAAGGAAACAACAATAAAGCTATAAGGGCTATTTAGCTGACTGTAGAGTAGTTGCTTAAAGCGTGATTTGCAAGCATTGGCTCCAAGGGTATTTCCTATGCAATGGGATTCATGGGTGTGACATTTCCCGAAAAGCTATGCAGAGTAATCAAAACAACCCACATCACAAACGTGCGCATCTGTATTATGGAAACAACACAACTCAAAAGCTGTTTTCGTATCATTTAAGAAGCAGAGATTAATTAGTGTGGTAACGCAAAATGATGGGGCCTGTCTGCAGAATGTGATGAGGGACACTGGCCCCCCACACTGCAGAGGGCTGCATTACGCCCCTGCAGACTCTTGGGGCCAAATAAGAGAATATGGCATGTGCTCTTTGTTTGCACCGGGCGCACCTTTCAAAAGGTGCACTGTGCGCAAACAAGGAGATTGCACTGTATTATATTAAATGCACTTCCCCCAGGGTAGTCACAAAGTCGTGTTGCCCTGGGGGCTGCACATTCAAGTGAAATATGGAGCGGCTTTGAAGCAGTTGCTCCATGTTTCACTGTGCAGGTGGCAACCCACCTGCACTTTTAAGGGGGATTAGAGATCCGCTTACAGGCTGGTGCAGTGAGTGACTGCACCTACTTGCAACAGGATGTCTGGGGGTGTCCTCCAGAGGGCTGCTATCAGGGGGGCACTGACATTGCGCCACCTTTTAGGTGGCTCAGTAAGTGCACCTCCTGACAGCTTCTTTGTCACTTCGCCTTCATCTATAGTACAGCGCAGGTGCAAAGGGATTCCCTCATTTGCATCGGACCATATCCCCATGCAAATGAGGAAACAACCTCTGGTGATAGCACTGATGCTACATGTGCACTAGCGCTATCTATATTACAGAAAGAGTTGCACAAGCGTTTGAGGCCCCCTTCTATAATACCAATGTAGCCTGGGTTCACAAAGTGGGTGCCCATGTCCATTACACCCCTGGGGCACTTTCCACAATATGGCCCCTAGGATACCTTTTGCTGGGCCTATGTCTGCTAGGGTAATAAATTAACTTGTTGCTTTTCTATTTTTGTCTGCTAGGCGAAGCAGAGTGGCTTTACTGGGCATTTATGTTTCTTATTCCATGCCATTGCATACATTTTGTCAGCAAAGCAATGGCATGGTTTAAGGGCTGAGGAGGGCCCTTCCAAAGCAAGGATCCCTGTTGGCACCACACCAGGGGGGGCTGCAGAGAACTCCAATACTCTCCTAACTGAGGCATACAGTATGCTCAGAATAACAGCTTTCGCAGGCGCTACATAGCTGCCAAGTCTGCTTACGCATGACCTAGTCATATTTTCATGGTGACTGTGTGACATTTCAGTGTCTTATGTGTGACAATTTGTGTAATACCTTTTGCAAGTCCTCACACCCATGAAATTAAGTACACATCTTATATTATTATATCTAGTGCAATATTATGGTCTAAAATTGACATTAAAATAATGTCGAGTTACAAAACAATGGGGTAAACCCAGACACTAGGACCTGGGTAATATACGGTACAAGAGACAGTGAGGCCAGTGGATATCAACTTTCAAATTAACATTGGAAACTCAACAACACCTGATAGGTCAAATACAAACAATGGTAGGGGAGAGGATGTAGCCTTAGGGCGAGAGCGGACAGCGTCAGAGCTGGGGAACCGGGTTCGAGTCTTGGCTAAGACACTCAACATCCTGTGATTCTGGGCAAATCACTTAATCTCCTCATGCCTAACAAAAATGAATGTGTCCTAAAGCGCTCTGATACCCGATATTCTTCGGATCTGGTTCGTGCTATATAAAACTCTAAAAAAAAAACGGTAATCATGCTTAAACATTTTATTTCATGTTAAACAATAGGTTCCAATGTACAGATGTACAATGTACAGGGACTTTTCATAACAACTGAACTATGGCATTTGACAAATGGCATAATTGGCTTGTCACCATGACCAATTCAGGTGCACTTTATTGAATATAAGCTTTCAATCAAGGCATAAAACGTATTACAAGTACACATTTTAAGTGGAACCACACACTTCTTCCCCCAACAAATGCTCTACTTAAAGGAATCAAAATGTATAAGCAGTGAAAGCCCTATCTAATAGTATTTATGTTTCTGTTAGTCACATACATTTTTGTGACAACTATACTGTCAGGCCAGACCTAAACATGTGGCGAGATGTATGAGAACTTGTTTACATGTATTATGTTTACTGTAAGGACCCCACTCACCTACAATTAACCCTGGGTCGAAACATCGACAGCTTCATTTTGTGTCTATCTTTTTAAGACAACTGTGATTGATTCACTGTGCCTGTCTACATTATTGTATTGTAAATTTATGAGCCTTTGAATAGGCTGGATTGGCTTTTCATTATTTTGATGTATATATCGTTCACTGCCATCCCTCTCTTACTTTCCTCCACACTTGCACATCCCTGCACCTTCCCCTTCCTTCCCTCTGGGGCACCTTTTCATGACTGTATCTAACAAATGTGAAGGTTCTGTACATAGGAACCTATTTTATCATGAATTAAAATGTTTAAGCATGATTACCATTGTTTGGATTTGACCGATCAGGTGTTGTTGAGTTTCCATTAAAAAAATGTCAACACACCTAAAGTACTTATAGGTCACTCACCAACATCCCTTGTCTGATATGACGCCCCTCTTGCATTCTAGGACTTTTGAGAACAGTCTTCATGATATAATGGGAATGGTCAGTCATGCACTTGGCCAGTACAAACAAGTCGACAAGTGCCTGTGAGTTGACACACACAATTGTTTACATGGGACACTGGTGAGAAAGACTGCTAGTGGTAAGATATACTGTATACTGTAAGTTCATAAAGATGTGTACTTTATCCTTTAATGCAGTCAGCTGACGCTTAAGTGCCAGTCCATTCTTTGGAAGCCAAGTATATGTCCCAAAATGCAAATTGGTTTTGGCTAAAAAGCCAGGATAGGCTAAAACCATCAGCAACCTGAGACACAGCCACTGGGAATCTGTTTCGCTGTCTCACTACACACCATCATCATACACAGTGCACCCTAAATAAGGATTCACACTGAATAATGTCTCAAATCTCCATACTGAAGGAATTTTAAATGTCCATATTTTTCTATTTCCTTAAACTTTTTAACAAGCAACTGGTCCTGTAAACAGTAATTTATCATACTCCCCTTGTAATGTTTTCCTAATCTTATTGTGATCCTAACATAGGAGGAGCTGATTCTGCTGATGGCTTTTCACAACTGCCAAAATAAGCCCTGTCATCGTTGGCATGATCCGCTAGTCTTAACATTTCCTATAATACTGTTGCATTCTTAAACCTGTCAGTTTTTTTGCACTGTTGACTAACACCAGATCTTGTTGAAGGGGTAATACATGACATCGTAGACTTTGTTAAATAAATGTTTTTTTCATTAGTTTATGGACATGCAGCATATGCCGTTTGGGGGTGAGTTGGGGAGGGGGTGAGCTGCGTACTGTACATTTTAACACTGGAATGCAGTTACAAATTAGCTGCATAAAAGACAATGGTAGCAGCTCTACTAACAAAAAATATATGAGCCTGGCATATACTCCTTCTTACTGACAGATGGTGGCCGGCACACTGATGCTGCAGATGATGTACTTGGGTTTCGAGGTAAACGGTGGTAGGTTGGTTCTTCTGGTGAGGAAGGAGGTGATCCACTCAAGAGCACCTCCTTGGATTTGAATGCTATGTAGTCTTTTGGTCAGGGTGTGGTGGGATACGGTGTCAAATGCTGCAGAGAGGTCATGGAGGATCAGGTCCGCCATTTCTCCACAGTTGAGGAGAGTTCCGATGTCATCAGTGGCAACAATCAGGGCGGTTTTGGTGCTGTGTTTGGTGTGGAATCTGGATTGGCAGGTGTCCAGAATATGGTTCTTCTCCAGGTGAACAGTGGCGGGGAAGGGGAGCAGAAAAATAGGAAGGGTGTTTTTGAGTTTGTAGCAGTTGGTGGATGGTTTCTTGAGAAGGTGTTTGGCTTCTGCGTGTTTCCATTCTTCGGGGAAGGTGGCTGTGGTGATAGAGGTGTTGAAGATGGTAGTGAGCATGCAGCTGATCTTCTTGCTTCCGAGGTTAAAAATGTGGTGCAAACGGGGCGCTAGAGGGCGCACTTGCGGAATGGCTGCCTGAACCCGCAGCTCCCGCTCCTTGGTCTTGATCCTACTTAAATCCTACGCCACGGGGTGCCAAATCGATCCCAGACGACCGGATTCTGCCCCGGAGGGGTGCCCTCTGCACTCGTTCCGAGTTTGAAATGCCTGCGAGCCCTGGCGCCGGAGTTACAGGCTGCTGAAAAATGCCCGGCACTTGCTCTGGAGCAATTTGAGGCGGACACACGGGCACTGTTTCTACGCGAGCCCGAGGCCTGCCACAAGGCTCCCAGGCCGTACCGCGACCTCGCCTTCCTGATCCTTGCTGAGACGGCGGGCGGAGGGGGCTGTGAAGGTAGGCCGCCGCAGCGGACACTCGCCTTGGGTCTCCCCCCCCCTCTCTCCCCAGCCGTCACCTTGCTGGTCCCGTGAGGGGGGTGCTCCTGTTGTAACGCCTACTGCCACGGCTCCTCAAGACCGACGCACCTGCCGCCCATAGCGCTGCGGACCCGGACTTGCGCGGCGCTATCCGCCGGGGCTGTAGACCAGGGGCTGTGGTTGCCCCCTGCTGTGCAAAGTCCCGCTGTCGCCACCCGCAACACCCGCATAGGGAGCGCTGTGCATAATTGGTGGCCAGACACGTTGGGGGCCATACATACGAGACACAGACACCATTCCGGGTGGTGCCGACCGGTGAGTCGTGACGCCCCGCCGCTGTGCTGGCAATCTGCTCCCTTGGATCCTACTCTGCAGCCCGCCCTGAATGCCGGTGCTTTGACCCATATATTGCCTGGGGTCCACGCAGCGAGTGCGTGACGTTGCAGCCGGTTGCCCAGGCCTGGACATACTGCCATTACTACTGAGCGGTTGGTCACCGCGCGGCGCCACTGTTGAGCACGACCATATTGCGACACCTGGACACGCGCCAAACCCGACACCCACCTGCCTGCTGCTGGCTGGTACTTACCTGCGGTGTGCTACCATCCCTCGGCTTTGGCGTCTTACCTCACTCCGGTCACTGTCATGGGGCGACCTGAGACTCGCCAGCCGAAGTTGAGCTTCGACAACACCCGCAAGAACGCCACGTCGACACAGATGAACCCGGGACCCAGCGCACCGCCTCCGCAGCCTGCACCGCCTTCTGCACCTGCTGCGGACCTTACCAGCCTGATACAGGAGATGCGTCAAGGCTTCGCCACCGTAGTGGATAAGGTAGATGGCGTCACGGCTCGACTGGACGCCCTGGTTCACAAGGTAGATCGCCATGAAGAGCGCCTCACAACTGCGGAACAGAGAATCTCTGACAACACCGATGCCGCCACGACCCACACGACACAGCTGGCAAGAATGGACAATCTCCTCCGCATCATAGCGGCAAAGAATGAGGACTTGGAAGCGCGCAGCCGCCGGAATAACATTCGCATTACCAATGTGCCGGAGTCCACTGCCACGGGCAGGATGGAGTTATATGTGGAGAAATTGCTCAAGGGCTCAATTGGAGAAGATGTTTTCTCGTCCCAATTCATCGTGGAGAGGGCCCACCGCTCCCTGGCACCCGTACCCCAGCCTGGCCTGCCACCGAGACCTATAATCGCTCGACTTCTGAATTATCGCGATCGCGATGCGGCCCTCAGAGCTGCCCGGACTCAGAAATCATTGCGGTATGAAGGCATCACATTCTCCATCTATCCCGACTTCACGCCGATGGTTCAAGATGAACGGCGCAAGTTTCTTCCAGTGAAAAAAAAACTGCGGGATGCCCAAATAGACTATGCCCTCTTATATCCTGCGAAGCTTAGAGTTACCCACCAGGGCAAACAGCGTTTCTTCACTAACCCGCAAAAAGCTGAGGACTTCCTAAAGACGATCCGAAGAGCGCGCAGGGATGACCATATGCCTGCGGACGAACAGGAGAATGCTGATCTACCTCCAGAGCACCGTGAAGACTGATGGACCTATCGTACTTTGAACTGCATGAGCATCATACCGACCTACCAGCTGGCAACGGCTCACCACACGTGGGCTGGAGAGATACGGAAGCGGCGAACTGTCTGGACCTTGCACCCCAGTGGTAACGTATACCAAGGACCACTCTTTCGGCCCTAGACTCCACCGAGGGCGGTACAGTTCTGGAGCTATGGGCCGGATAGTGGCAGTGCGCACTTTCTGATGTACCCCTATCGGGTGTTCCCCATTGACTTGTTGTTTCTTTGGCTGTTTGCCACGTCACAGTTGGGGGGGGGGGGGTTGGGGGGGGTCACGTTAGGGGGATCCATGGCTACTGGCATGTTTGGGATGCTGGGGTGGGTGGGGGGGTGTTAGATTTCATGAGGTTGCAACTGCATAGGCTGTGTAATTATTTGCTGACTTGGTGTGTGGTTTGGGCCTGCGGAGGCGGATATGGACTCAAGTTTTGGCCCCTTTGGGCATTTCCGCCTCTACTGTCACTATGTCCATGGCTGCTCTTAACACAACTGCGCGACTGACATGTTTGTCTTGGAACGTCCGGGGGTTGAACGATGCCAAAAAATGCAGGAATGTCATTGCTTACTTAAACAGACATCATGTACAGATTGCCATGCTGCAGGAGACACATATGCCCATGGGTAGGGCCACATCTTTCGCATTGAAATGGGCTGGTGCCCCCGTTTTTTCCTCCTATTCGTCTTATGCGAGGGGTGTGGCGATTCTCGTTGCCCGTGGCGTACCTTTCCACCGCTTTGGGGAGGAGGTGGACGGGGAGGGGCGGTATGTTTTGCTATGGGGTAGGTTGGGGCATGACACCTATTTATTTGTCTCAATGTATGCACCGAATGTTGACTCACCTGCCTTTTTTTCCACACTGTGGGGTAGAATTGTCTCCATTGGGGCGCGACACATCGTCTGGGGTGGTGATTTTAATCTGGCACTGGTGCCCCACCTAGACAGAGCTGATGGGGTCTGCTCCTACAAGCCGCGTGCCAGGGAAGCTTTGGAGGGTGTGGTGGAGGAGGGTGGACTGTTTGATGCCTGGAGACACCTACATCCCATAGGTCGAGAGGGCACACATTTCACATCTCACACCGGGACATGGGCGCGCTTAGATTACTTTCTGGTCACCCGAGATATTACCAGGGGACTATTAGGAGTTGACCACTTGCCCAGAACCTACTCAGACCACAGCCCTGTTAGGTTGCAGTTCCAGACCCCTGGGTGGGACAGTCCGAGACCGCAGTGGAGGTTAGGCCCCGATGTGCTCCTTGACGATCTCTTTCGCATTGAGTTGGGGGAGGAGATCAGAGATTTCTTCCCTAGAAACAGGGGCTCGGTCGAGTCGGTTGAGCACATATGGGAGGCTTTCAAGGTCACTATCAGGGGGTTCTGCATCTCCAAAAGCCACGGAGTACTACGAGATATCTTGCGTACCATCACCACACTGGAGGGGGAGCTGAGGGACCTAGAGCTATGAATGGCGGCGGATACTGACCCCCGCCTACAGGTAACCTTTAGGGAGACATTGTCCAAATACGAGGAAGAGGCTGCCAGGGAAGCGAAGTACCGGGGCAAACACTGGGTGGCCCGGAGATATTGTGAGGGGGATAGGCCTGGGAAAGTACTAGCTGCACTCACACGTGTACCACGAGAACACAACACTATCTTAGAACTTACCGATGCGACTGGTGCCACTATTAGAGACTCAGAGACTCAGATGCGATACTCACTGCTTTCACAGCACACTACTCGACATTATACACATCCACAGCAGAGGGGGACGCACCATATGCCGAATACCTAAACGACGTAGCACTTTGCTGGCTCAGCGACGGGGACAGGGTGTTCCTAGCAGCGCCTTTCGAACTGGACGAGGTTCGCGAGGCCATCATGTCCCTCAAAAATGGTAAGGCTCCGGGGCTTGATGGCATTCCGGCCGAATTTTACAAAGCCTATATCGATGTAATGGCTCCCGTGCTCAGTGAAGTCTTTACCGAATCCCTAACTGATGGGAGACTACCCTGCTCTAGTTTCAAGTTCAAGTTTTATTTTATTATGATAAGGAACTCTTTATGAGGAGACTACCCTGCTCTATGCGCGAGGTAGTTATCACCTCCCTCCTGAAGCCGGGTAAGGAGCCCACCTCCTGTGACTCCTACCGTCCACTTTCCCTTCTAAATTGCGATGTCAAGATCCTAGCCAAGATACTGGCTACACGTCTCTCGCTGCTCATGACCAGAATTGTCCTACCCGACCAGTCTGGATTTGTGGCGGGCAGATCCACGTCCCATAATCTCCGCACCCTTTTCTCCCTGCTCCGCACGGTCCACCCTGACGTCCCAGTGGCGGCGGTGTTCCTTGACGCCACCAAGGCGTTCGACTCTGTCGAATGGCCCTACCTCTTCTCGGTCTTAGCCAGTATGGGGTTCCCTACACTGTTCTTGGCCTGGGTGCGCCTCCTATACACGGACCCTACGGCAAGAGTACTAATAAATGGAACGCTGTCACAACCCATGAACCTTACAAGAGGCACCCGTCAGGGATGCCCGCTCTCGCCTCTTCTATTTGCCATTGCGGTCGAACCTCTGGCCTGTCGCCAGCGTCAATTACACCGAGAAGGAGCGATACAATGCCTGCAGCGGCAAATTGATGTGTCCCTCTATGCAGATGACATCACGCTGTACGTTAAATATCCGTCCCTACACCTCAATCCCCTGCTTCGTGAATTTGTCCTTTTCGGAGGGCTGTCTGGTGTTCACATCAATTGGTCCAAATTGCAATTCTTTCCTCTTACTGACGCGGTACACGACTTCCCCCTAGATTATCCACTGGTGTGGTGCCGAGATGATCTTCGCTATTTGGGGATCCGTATCGCTCGGGACAAGGATGAGACACTCCGATCTAACTATGGAATGGCCGTGACCAAATTGACTGCCTCTGTCGATAGATGGATCACGCTGCCACTCTCCATGGCTGGAAGGGCCTCCCTCATAAAAATGGTGATACTGCCCCGCTTCCTGTACCTTTTCCTAAATATCCCCTATTACCCTGGTGCCTTCTTCTTCAAGACACTCCACACAGAACTGCGCAGACTCTTTTGGGGTGGCAAATCTCCCAGATTAAAGTGGTCAACGCTGACCCTTCCCTATGACCAGGGAGGGTTTGATGTCCCCGATTTTGAAACGTACTATTTGAGCGCACAGGCACATTTTGCCTATCACTGGATGGCTCCCACTCCCTTCATGCCGCATATAGCGGTGGAGGATTGGATAGTGCACCCGCTCCCGCTGAATGGCCTGCTGCACTGTCCCGAGACTTCCATCGACACTGCAGATACCTCGGTATCCTGCACATTGGATGCATGGCGCCGCATCGCTCGGCGATTATTGTGCGTACTGCCCTACTCCCCCGAGCTACCGCTTACCTATCACCCGCGGCTTTCCTTGTTGTCGGAGCTGGGGTTCCAGCGGCTATGTGACAAGCTTCTTATCACCCGCTGGGGAGATCTGTTCCGTGATGGTCATTTTAAATCGGCTGACCTTTTCTTCAAAACGCACGAACGTACACCCCTTGATCTATTTTACTATGTGCGGCTGCGAGCCGGGATGCGGGACATCCTACCTGATTACCCTGATGAGCCGACGACCCTGCCGCCACTACACTTCCTTCTGGGGTCGCAGGATGGGTCCCATTTGGTCTCTGGGCTCTACCGCCAAATCCGAAGTGCTGCCCCATTGCAAGCCTCTGCTGCCCGCCTGCACTGGTCTGCGGAGCTTGGACTAGAGCTTTCGGATGATCAGTGGAAACACTGCTGTGCATTAACCTCCCGCATTTCTGCCAGTTGCAGACTAAAAATTATACATTACAAATTTCTTCAGAGAATATACTACACGCCGGTCCGGAAGCATAGATTTGGGCTGGCCGATGATGATCGCTGTGAGCGTTGTCGTGCAGAACATGCTGATTTTCTTCATCTGGCGTGGTCCTGCCCCCAGATTGCCGACTACTGGCGACAGGTCCTCGAAGCCGTTGTGGAGATGGTAGACGGGGAAATTCCTGCAGACCCACTGGTAGCCGTCCTCGGATACACCAAGCAGCTGCCCAGAGAATACAGAAAATTCATTGACATGGCATTGCTTCTGGCCAAAAGGCGTGTTGCTTGCCGTTGGAGCAGGGGCAGAGCGCCCAAGTTCAAGGACTGGCTGACTGACTTAACATACTGCCAGGACCAACATACCACCTTTGCTGAACTGCTGCCTCTTTCGTGCCGACCCAAGGACGTTTGGGATCCACTGGTACACTACTTGCTTAAGCGCTCAAACGACGATTTGCAGTCGGATGACAAGCCTGCCACTCCCCAGCGCCATTGACATTTTTCCCATACATGTCCTGCGATCTCGGGACGGCTTCACAGACTCCCCTCATCGGACATAGATCACTGCCCCCGTAGATTCCCCGTAGAGTGAACTGCCCTATCTGGGCGGGAGTGCCCTATCTCCCCTGTCCGTGCCTACACGTCCCCATCGCCACCACGCCGCGGGATCGCTTCCTCTGGCGAGCCGTGTCCTTCGTGCCCCATGGCTTCTAAGACTGACACCCCACGGACACCAACGGCCCATGAGAATGAGCACTGGACGCATCATTACCCACGCCGCGCCTCCGGCTGAGACCACTAAAATACACCATTGACACACATTTTCACTACACAGTCATGCACCACCTCTTAGTTGTAACCTGGTTGGGGAGTTTCTTGGTTCTTGTTATGCAATCTACCAAACAGCAGTGGGAGCCTTCTCTCGCTCAAAAAAAAGCCTGTTCGACTGCTGCTCATCCTAGCTTGGCCTACGCCGTAGGACACAGAGGTTACGCTGTTTCAAATTTTGATATGCCGTCGGGCCCCCGGGATGCCGACAAACAGGCTGTGTATTGCACTTCCTCTTTCGCTGCCGGCCTCCGGGTTGTAGGCGATCCAAGCTGTGTATTTTACTATGTTTTGTTTTTTTCTCAATAAAGCAGATTTGAAAACTAAAAAAAAAAAAAAAAAAATGTGGTGCAAACAGGGTCCATTGGAGCTCCTGAGTAGTCGGAGCTCATGGTTGTTGTGTACTATCAACTTCCACAACTCCATTTGGTCCTATAAATAATTGTAATCCTTATAGTTTCCTCTATTTTGTAAATCCCAGTACAAAACTCTGAAACTGATAACCCACGGTGGGAAACATGGCGGCAGCGAGCTGAGCTGCCGCGGTGCTCCGAGCTGAGCTCCCGCTGAAGGCTATTTTCCACCCTTTTTTTCCCTAGAGATGTAATTTCTGGAGATAGCTGCATCTCTGGAATCTGGCAAATGATTTATTGATTTCCGGAAATGACCCCATGGTGAATGAAATATACATTTTTCTTTTTCGCGTTAATCGCGCTCCGTCATAAGACGGCGTCTCCCTTCCCTTTCTATGTGTTTGGAGGCATGTGTGCTCTCACCTGAACGCCTGTGGTCGGCGTTGTTCAATTCTCCGAGTTCGCTGAGACTGCCACCGGCCCCGTCGAGTCTGCGGCTTTGGTTCCGGGCCGCCCTGGAGCTTAGGAGAGGTAGAAGGCTTCGTAGTCTCCTACATGATTCCCGTGGCGTCACTACTGTGCCCCTGGTGAGAGAGGAAGCCTTGGCAGCGACGGAGGTTGTGAAGGTACCGTTGCTGCGGCCGGAGGAGCTTATTGAAGACGCAACACAGAGTGGTGAGGCTATTGTTTCGTTAGTTTCCTCATTTGTTTCCTCTTATGTTTTTGCGCTATCGCCTTTGCCGCCTCTGCCTGTAAGAAGCAAAGGTAAGCGCGGGCATAAAGGGAAGGACGTTAGAGGGGTTGGAAACAATGATATTGTTCCCGCTTCAGACTTGAATGCTAAGACAGAGTCTCCAACAGAGTCTCCGAGACCGACTCAGTGTAAGCCCCGATTTGGGGGCTGCAAAGAAGAAAACCTCTACATTTTTGTGCGCAGAGGTTAAAGCGAAATGCGCAAAAAAATTTAAGGCAGCTAAGGGTCGCAAAACTGTTGCTAATCTTGGGTCGAAAATTACCCCATGCCTTCTAGTCATACTTTAAAGCTATACCACAAATATTAGATCTTTCAGAGGATCAGGTCACAACTAAATCTAGTCTTTTGAGTTCCTCCTCTACCCCTGTGGTATTTGAGTCACTCTCTCCACCACTTAAGACTACCTTAGTTAGTATCATGGATGTACTTGCTCCTGTAGTCGAAGCTGAGGCTGTTGAAGGGAGTGCATTACTCCTGGGTTTGGCGCCAGAAGTGTTGCATCCGCAATTGGCCACACAGGTACCCCTGATGTTGGATGAGTCCAGTAAGGTGGATGTTGAGGCATCAAACGGGGCAGCTACAGAGGTAGCGGTGGAGGATGAGTCACAGGGTCTGCAAGGAGAGATCTTACAGGGATATATGACTACGCTCCCCAGCAGTGCTATAGAGGACGCTAATATTGGCCCGATGACCGCTTCCTTACAACTCATGTTCTCCTCCCTGTCCACTGACATTAAAAAAGGCTTTGACGTGTCTACGGCAAACCAGTTGGAGATTAGAAATTTCTGTGAATCTCTCGACAACAAGATTGACGACCTCACTTCTAGAACAGCGGCACTGGAGGAGACTGTGGCTGGCCTCTCTCTGCATTTAGATCAGGCCAAGGAGGATATTGTTAAGCTCAAAAGGGAAGATCTTATGTTGTCTGAGAGGATGGAAACATTGGAAAACAATGCCAGGCGGAGTAACATCCACATCCTCAATGTTCCTGAGGGGAGTGAGGGCTCCCATATCAAACAATATGTAATTTCACTCTTAAGGGAATCATTGAGTCTGGAGCAATCACCCGAGGAATTGGCCATCGATATTCAGCGTATTCATAGGGATCCCTTTAGAAAGAATCCTCAAAGGTCCAGACCCAGAAAGATTCTTGTAAATTATCATACGTACACACTTAAGGAACTTATCCTCAATTCAGCCCTGAGACAGAAATCCTTGGCTGGGAAAGGGTTTAACTTTCAGATTAGGTCTGATCTATCTAGGGTTACTCTTGATAAGCAGTGGGAGTTTGGGAGACGGTTAGAGGCGTTTAGAAAATTAGGCGCAACCGCACAACTCATGTTCCCTGCCGCGCTGAAAATAATGCATAATAATAAGTTGTATAATATTAGAACAGTACAGGCGGCAGATGAGTTATTGTTGGCCTTGGGGAACGGTAAGGGGTCTTCTGGTTAAACATAAGATACAGGCTATTATAATTCCTGAAGTTCTACTAGTGTAGGTTCAATGCGTATAGCTCTTTTTTTTTTATCCCTTCTAAGGTTCTTGTTTGGTTAAAAAAAAAAAGGGGGTGAAATAAGGAAAGTAAGGTAAAAAGTAAAATGAAATAAAAAGAAGTGAAAAAAAAACCAAATAAAAATAACATATATATAATATAAATCAATTTAGTTATGTGGAAAAATAGAGGTATAAGCAGGGATGGGTGAGCTGCCCTACACATGGCAAAATAAAGTCTGGTTCTAATACTTCTTTTTCCACGCTACTGTCTCTAGTTTTTATGATATAGCGGGAGTTTTTGCGTAGGGGCACTATCTTCTGGACTTTCTCCGGATAGATAGAGCAATGGTTTCCCGAGGGGGCGGGGGGGTTAGTTTAGGGCACTGGGGCAATGGGTGGGTGGGGCAAGGGAGAACATTTAAAAATGTCCTCATTTTCTGCTGGGTTCTGGTTAGTTGTTGTGTTAAGAATTTTTTTTGTAATGAAGTAACGTCACAGTTATCTCAGGTCAATGTTGATTCTTTTTCAATAAGGGGTCTGTTGGTGGGTGGTTTTGACTCTCATGAGTAGTCTGAAAATTCCCTCCTGGAATGTTAATGGCCTCCGCACCAGACCCAGAGCAGATAAGATTATGCAGTATTTGCGTGACTCTGATGCGCAGGTCATTATACTCCAGGAGACGCATCTGATTGAGACAGAAATGCTGTCTTAAGTTAAAAAAAATAGATGGATTGATTTGTCTGTATCTACATCGCAATCCATGAATATCAGGGGTGTGACAATCATTTTTACGAGACCACTAAAAGCAAGGTTAGTTTCTAAATTGGTAGACCCAGGTGGCTTAATCAAGATGACCCATCAGTCCTGGAATCCATATTTTCCCATTTACTGTCTTTCCCGGAACCGACCATCTTGGCGGGGGACTTTAATATAGTATTGGACCCCTCTCTCTCGATAAAACCCCTAATAGTCGACCTCTAGCCCTTTCTAAGACCAGGGTCTTTTTGCTTAATTGTATGAAGCAAAATGGGTACACAGAAATTTGGAGAGTTAGGTCAGGTCAGGCTCAGGGCGTCTCTTTTCATAATCCCAAATATCATCACCAGTCTAGAATTGACTTCATATTAATTAGTCATAAACTGGTGAATTCTGTTAAGAGTATTTGCTATCTTCCCTCCCATCTATCGGACCACTCAGCAGTATTTATGGAACTTATTGGGTTTCCTAAAGCTTTCCTTAGAGCCTGGACATTTGACCGTTCGCTACTCTCGGCACCAGATGATATCTCCTTTCTTATAACCGAAGCCCAGTGCTTTATGCGTAATAATATCGGTTCTGCGGCACCTGGGACTGTGTGGGATTCTTTTAAGGCCTCTTTAAGAGATCTTATTACTAACAAGGTCTCATATCGGGGGAAACAATATAGAGGAGAAGCAGCTTCTATTGAAGCTGAGATACTTAAAACTCAAGCTGAGATTTATCTGAATATAACCTCCTCTGGTAATGTCTTACAACCCTTACACAATAAGTTACTCTCCTTAAAGGGTCAGCTGGGCTCAGTTATAAATTTGCAAATTCTTGAGAAATGGGAAGCCAGCAAAATAGCCCACTTTCAGTTGGGCGAAGGGGCTGGGAAACTATTGACCTGGAAGGCTAAAACTGACCAGGTTCGTAATAATATTGGTTCTATTACCTGTAATAACGTGTTATTTTCTTCAGATGATGACATCAGAAGAATCTTTAGAGAATTTTTCCAAACCATCTACCATGAAGATAAAAAGATTGAATCAGAACATATTGAGGATTGGTTGATAGAAATCTCTCTCCCCTCACTATCCTCTGAACAACGAACGTTTCTTGATAGCATTATTACGGAAGAGGATGTCAGGGCTGCTATCGAAAGCAGTAAGAAGGGGAAGGCTGCCGGACCCGATGGCTTTCCAGCTGAAATTTATAGGGCCCTCGAACAAGCAATAGTACCCTTTCTTACTATGTTATTTAATCAAATTCTGCAGGAAGGCTTACCACCTCCTGCATCTTGGGATAGCGCAACAATAACCTTGATTTTAAAACCAGGGAAGCCAGCATCGTGCTGCGCGTCATACAGGCCAATTTCTATATTGAATGTAGACTATAAAATCTTTGCTACTGTCCTGGCGAGGAGGCTGGGCGTAGTTGCACCTGATATTTTACATCATGATCAGAAGGGGTTTGTCAAGGGCCGTCAATTATATGAATTGACATATGATTTGATAGGGGCTATTGACATGGCAACAATTGACTCCCTCCCTCTGGCTGTTCTGACGCTCGACGCAACCAAGGCCTTCGACAGTGTGAATTGGTCATACCTGTTGGGGGTCTTGGCCAAATTTAACATTGGTGATGGCTTTCGTCGAGCAGTCAGACTTCTTTATCAGAACCTGACAGCTTGTGTGCTGGTGAATGGAGAACTATCAGACCCGTTTACCATCACAAGGGGAACGCGGCAGGGCTGCCCTCTTTCCCCTCTCCTATTTGATTTATACATAGAACCCTTCGCTCAGCGTTTGAGGGAGGATATATCCATCAAATCCTTTACTTATAGGGGATGGGAAAGGAAAGTGGCCCTGTACGCGGATGATATCCTGATTTTCTCCTCAGATATACGTACAGCTCTTCCAGCAGTTATTAAGTTGGCTTTGGAATTCGGGGAAATCTCCGGATATGAGGTTAACTCCTCTAAAACTGAGATGATGGTTTGGAACAATGAGGGCTGCGGTATAGATATGCAGTCTAGCCCAAGTTTGCGTTATTTAGGACTTAATATTGTCAAAGACATAAATAAAATTGCCATAACCAACTTTGCTGCTGTTGCAAAGGATTGCCGTAGACTCATGCGATCGTGGTCGCAACTCCCATTATCTTTGTTGGGTAAAGTCAATCTGATTAAGATGACTATTTTACCAAAAGTTTCTTTTTTATTTAATACTATCCCTCTTTTCTTTGATCCGTCATCTTTATTAAAATTACAGGGAGAAATCACTTTCTTTATCTGGGATAAATATATCCCAAGGATCGCTTGGAAAAAACTCAGGCGACGTAGGGAGAAAGGAGGTTTAGCAGCTCCAGATCTGCAAATATATGCATGGGCGTTTCAACTTTCCCATGCCCGTATGTTACTAAAGATGCCCACAGACTCTGGTATTGGAAGCATGTTTTCAGCTTTGCTTAAAGGGGAAGGAGTAGCTCAGTCCGGTTTCCTGTTCAAATTTGGAGATCCCAAATTTTTTAAGAAGGTCAAACTGAAGGTTTTGCAGGGGATGGCAAAAACGTGGGCCAAATTGAGGAACTCAATAAAGCTGGGATACTTTTACAACAGGTCACCTTTGTGTGGTGCACCTGGGAGCCCTGGGTGGCTGGGAGATAGCTTAGCAGCGCCTTTGAGGGATGCAGGGTTGGTGGTTGGGGGAGACCTGTTAGTGGAAGGGTGCTTGCTACCATGGGAATCCCTAAAAGATAAAATTGGGCCAAACTTCTCCAGAATTAAATACATTCAGATTGTTAGTTGGGCCTATTCTTACACCTCACAATCCTCTTTTGGGAGTAGATTTCCAGTAGGTGGGGGTAGTCATCTGGAGTCCCTACTACTTGACAAACCCCCGTCCAAAAAGGAGATTTCCTTATGGTACAATTTGATCCAAGAAGAAGCGGACGGTGAATTTCAGCTGCCAGAGTTGCTGTGGGGCCCCTCCCTAGTTGGTTATAATGTGCAAGATCTGTGGCTTACATCATTCAAGGTATTGTGGGACATCGTTAAGCCCGCCTGGCTTCGAAGGAACCATCTCTTTATTCTACATAGAGCTTATTATTCTCCACAGAGGTTGTCAAAATTCTCTCAAGTCAGCCCAGTGGCATGCGCCAGATGTGGACTAGTAGTTGCCTCTGACGCCCATATGTTTTTTGAGTGTCCCCTCTTGACTTTGTTTTAGTTCTCTATAAGTAACCTACTTACATCCTCATTGGGATTTCAAATCTCGATTGATCTCCCTCTTGCAATCTTTGGAGTAATGGACGTAGCCCGGAGTCCGGCTAAAAACCTTCTTTTTTATTCCATCTTACTGGCCAGAAGGGAAATCTGCAAAAAAAATGGAAAGATCCTATACCACCTTCCCTTATAGACTGGTGTGCTTCTGTCTTGCAAGTCTCAAAGCTGGATCTGGTCAGGGCTGGGAACCGAGATAAAAGAGCCTTTTGGTACTTGCTGAAATGGGACCAATAATTTGATCTGGGGTTTTTTTTCTCCCCCTTGGTCCAATGATTACCCTGCTGTGGTTTTATTTCCCTGCTTTGGCTGACTCTGGCTGGAATCTCGGGTACGATGGCAGCATCCTTCACTCTTTTTTAGTTTCCTTAAGTGTTGGCTTCTCGAGGAAGCGACATTGCTGATGGGTGATGGAATTCCATATTAAGCAATCCCTGCCAGTTTTATGATGAGGACCAGAAAAAGAAAAAAAACCTCTGAAACTGGTCTCCCCAACCTTCTTCTCATTCAGTGGATTAACCAAGTATAACTACAGAATAGATTTAAACAAGTTCTCATACATCTCGCCACATTTTTAGTTCTGGTCTGACAGTATAGTTGTCACATGAATTTATGTGACAAACAGAAACATAAATACTATTGGATATGGCTTTCACTACATATACATTTTGATTCCTTTATTAAGTAGAGCATTTGTTAGGGTAAGAGGTGTGTGCTTCCACTTAAAATGTGTGCTTGTAATATGTTTTATGCCTTGATTAAAAGCTTATATTCAATAAAGTACACCTGAATTGGTCATGGTGACAAGCCAATGATGCCATTCGTCAAATGCCATAGTTCAGTTATTATGAAAAGTCACAACAAAGGCAGTAGGCCTGACTAACTGACTGTGAAAAGCATATGTTAAGGTCAATAGGCCTTGTAATCTTGTATTGTAATTACACTGGTAAACCCTGCACATAGACATTTGTTTTGTGGAATGTCATAGATTACTGGAGTTGGAAACGTGTTTTGTGTTGTTTACTCTCATTGACAAACTATTAAAGGTAAAGCTGTGAACTTTGAGAATCCCAGTAGGCTCATGGCACAATGAGGAAATTGTAATTTGTTCCTATTTGTAATTGTATGACTCTTTGCAGACAGATGCCCTTTGAGAAACCTAGTGTTCACTATTGTCACCTCAGTTGGTTATGGCTGGCCAACAAATGATAGACTCTCTTGGCCTCACTGTTTAACTCAGAAAAGTTAAGTCAGATGCTCTATATCTGATGTGTTTATTTTGAAAAGTTTCAATAGAGGCAGTAGGACAGACTTGTTCATAGCGAAAAACATATGTTAAAACTTATAAGTCTTGAAGGGTGGATTGCTATAACACTATTGTTAGAAATTGGGGTCTTTATTGGCAATGGTTTGCACCTTCGTCCAAGTAGGGAATCTTCCTTCTAGTCAGGATAAGAGGGGTACACTACTGAAATAATCCCTGCTCACCCCCTTGGTAGCTTGGAATGAGCAGTCAGGCCTATCTCAGAGGCAGTTTGTAAAGCATTTGCACATAACCAACAGTAATACAGTGAAAACACTACAAAAGGACACTAAACCAATTTTGAATAATATACAATACTTTATATATTTAAAACAAAACCAAAACAATAAGAAGCCAACATACAGTAGTTAGAAATATGCACTTTGAAAGAATAACCTTAAAAATGCAGTTCCATTGAGTCAATAGCTCCATCCATTAGTACTGCGATACTGAAGACAACAGGCTTGTCTGACCACATCAGTCAGGGTGTCAGCAGACTCGTAAACATTACCTTTTCGTTGCGGCCAACACGTTGGTGTGAGTCGGTCGTTTGATGCGGACTGAGCCGGTGCTTGTTGCGGTGCTGACAGGTCACGGTGCAAGCAACAGAGCCGTTTAGCGTGAGCTGGCATTGGTTGGCCCAGACTGCAGTGTGGGACAAGGCGGTGCATCGTGACACTTACGAGTGGTGCCTCCAGCCACAACGATGCGGTCACCTGTATCGAAGTCAGTAGGCAGAGAACGAGTCAGTGAGACCAGGGTAGCAAAGTGCAGCGAGGCAGTGCGGAGTGCGGTGCCCACAGATCACGTTGCAAGCAGCGGCTCAATGGCGGCGGCGGTTGTCATTGTCGGTGAGACCAGGGTCGCAGTGCAAGATGTGGCGGTGCCCTCTGCGATGCCTTCAGGACACAGAGCCAGCGACGGAGTCCGTTGCTTTCTCCCCTCTGTAGCAACCGAAACCAGGGTTCCAGAGGCGGTACTCAGAGGTCGGTGAAGTCTTTGCGGTCCCTGAGACTTCGGAACAGGAGGCAAGCTCTACTTCAAGCCCTTGGAGATACTCAACACAAGTAAAGAATGTTCAGTCAAGTCCTTACACTGCCCAGGGCAGAAACAGCAACTGCAGGCCAACCGAACAAAGCAACACCACAGGTAAGGGGCAGTACACCTCCTGGCAGCTCTTCTAGCTCTTCTTCCTGGCAGGTTCCGTGATTACAGCGAGTTCTAAAAATCTGTGGTCTGGGCCCCAATATTTATACAGCATTTTCCTTTGTTCTCTGGTGGCGGGAGAGAGTCCCTGTGCTTAGTCCAAACCAGCTCTGTCCTCTCTGGTCCAGCTTACCTGCAGGAGGTTGAGACAGCATTGTGCAAGGTAGACAGGGCCTATTCAGGTGCAAGGGAAACCTCCTTCCACCACTCTAAATGCAGACCAGGCCTATTCAGGTGCTACTCAAACTCCTCCCATCGCCCTGAATGTAGCCCAGGTCTATTCAGGCCAGCCCTGACTCATTAAGGAAAGGCAGGACACATATCAATCCCCTGTGGCTGTCTGAGACAATGCACATCCCCAGCCCCTGTTACTTCAAAGCCAGACAGTTAATAAACAACCCTGCAAAGGCACACTGTATGGCTAAGCAAGAAAATACCCACTTTCTAAAAGTGGTATTTTCAAACACACAATATAAAAATCGTCTTTACTAAAAGATGCATATATATTTTTTGAGTTCAGGCATACTGAACTGCACCTTTAGATATTGTCTCAATGGGAAATTATACTTGTAAGATGTTACAAAGTATTCCCCATTCTATCCTATGGGACAGATAGCCTTTCAATAGTGAAAAACGAAATACACTGCAGAACATGTCACACACACCAGGACACGTCCTACCTTTCACATACACTGCACCCTGCCAATAGTGGTACTTTGGGCCTACCTTAGGGGTGACTTACATGCAATAAAAAGGGAGGTTTGGGTTTGGCAAGTGGGTGCAATTGCCAAGTTGACATGGCAGTCACAACTGCGTACAGACACTGCAGTGGCAGGCCTGAGAACTCTTTGAAGGGCTGTTTGTGTGGGTGGCACAATCGTGCTGCAGGCCCACTAGCAGTATTTGATTTGCAGCCCCTGGCACACACAGTGCACTGTACTAGGGACTTAGTAGTAAATCAAATAAGCCAATTATGGAAAAACCAATCCATAATAACAATTTACACTGAGAGCATATGCACTTTAGCAAGGACTAGCAGTCGAAAAGTGCCCAGAGTTCTAAAACCTACAAAAATAGGGTCAAATCCAGTAGGCAAAAAGCAAAATGTCTGGGTGTAAACAGCTAAAAAAGCCAAGTCTAACAACTATTTTAAAACCTGTACAGAGGAATTTTGTTACATCGAATATGAAAGATTGCTGTGGGATGCAAGTGTTTTCATTCCTCTTAAATCTTTGGACAAACCCTGGGATAGAAGAAAAAGTTATTTATCTTCGGTAACACCTTATCTGTTAGAGATTCTATCTAGCTGCAGATTCCTTACTGTAGTATAATCCCCATACATCAGACTAGACCTGGAAAGTTTTCGCAAGCAGCACAACTGAGCGCTGGTAGGTGACATTGTTTGGCTCTGTGAGGCTTCATGGTACTGGAAGTGAAGTGCGGGGTGCCTGTAAAGGCGCCAAACCCAGCGCACTGACCTCAATTTCTTTTCGTGACTTTCCACAACTGAAGGATGGAGCGATGTTGAAAATTGACCACTGGTGTGTGAATTTAAGGCCCTTAAAAGGGAAAACACTTAACTCTAAAATAATTTTCCTACAGGGAGGATGGGTGAGTCCGTAAGGAACCTGTGGCTAAATAGAGTCACTATCAGTTAAGATGTTAGCAAAGATATATAACTTGTTGATGTGTTAGAGATTTCTAGCCGCAGATTCCTTATTTTAGATTAGATACCCAAGCAATGCCTCCTCAGAGGAGGGGCTGAAACATGGATTAAGCTAGAAAATCATGGGAGACCAAACAGGTAAAATGTCTGTTTCACCAGACCTGACTGTCTAGACAGTAGTGCTTCGTAAACATGTGCAGAGAAACCTACATTGCTGTCTGACAGATATCCAGGATAGGCACTCCATAAGCTAACACAGTGGTCGCAGTCTTGACTCTGGTGAAATGAGCTTGTGAACCTTCAGGAGGTTATTTTTTGGCCAATGCATAGTAGATATTGATGCAGCGCTATGTTCCCTGTAAGGTGTGCGCGGGCGCACCCTCCACTTTCACAGCGCCCAACACCTCTGCATAAGCGCCACTGGATTACCGGATCAGAGAGAAAGACTTATCCAGTTGCACATTTTAAAATTAATGCTGCAGTGTGGAAGGAAGTTTTCTCTTTGTGTGTGAGCACTGCAAAATCATCCAGTTGGAAGAGATCTTGCTGGGGTCCGTCAGTATTGGACCCCTCTGGCTGGCAGTGTGTCAAGGCAGCTCTTTAATTCATATGTTAATGTAAATAACACCTTTACAAGCCCTTTTGCTCTGTCCCTTTGCTTGAAAGGACGTGTTGAGGTTTTAAGTACATTAATATGTCAAGACGCTACAGGGGAGACATGCAAACTCACTGATCTATGATCCATTAGGCTGGTCTTCCCCAGCCCTTACAGTTTTTATGGCTGTTCGTGCCTGGTTTTATGGGCTGGTGGGCTGTCTTTACTGTTGATTTCCCTCTGATATTATCTCAAGCACTGCCTACAGTAAACACAAATGCATAGAGTGTCCCATACTTTCTAAGACAATTAGACCGCACACCTTTAAACGTTCTATACTGCCCTAATTAGCTTACTCAATTATTAATGAAGGCTACTTGCTGCCCAGTCCAAACATAAACATACACGCATGGCTATAGTAACAAGCACTGGCAAAGCCAACAGGGTTCGCCTATGCAAGATTTATTGGCTTTGTCAATGTTTTATTAAATATGATGCACAGCAGCACAGGCTTAAAGTAAAAAAAGTGAGTGTGTGTGTGTGTGTCTGTGTGTGTGTGTGTGTGTGTGTGTGTGTGTGCGTGTGTGTGTATATATTACCTACTAGTGGTCACCAGTCGATAGTTATAGTTGGAACCTAGTTTTCATAGGAAAAATGTTTTTCAACTTCCCAATAACTGTGACGTTGCAACACCAATCCTCATGAAATTTTCCCCAAAAAGTGTCAAGGTAGGTTCTGGTTGTCATTGAAAATTTGGGGGTGATCCGTGCACCGTGGGACTGAGAATTTGAGGCACGAAATAAGGTTGCGTTTAAATGTTAATTCCCATAGGAACGTTTAGCCACACCTACAGCCCGAACCACTGAACAGACTTACACCAAATTTTGCAGGGAGGTAGATGTCGGCTCAAGGAAGTGCCTTTTGCTTATTTTTGGTGTAAATCCATTCAGGAGTTTTTGAGAAATGTAAGTAGAAAATGATAGTGATATCTCTGGCCGTGGATATTGCGCAGTGGTTTCGCAATTAGTCACAAATCCACTTGCCAACGGGAATGCTCTGATTGGCTGAACACAACCTGAAGAGAAAGCTGCGAGAAATGGGGGTGTTAGTGACAAAAGTTATGTGTCCAAAATTGACTGTTTTAATCACGTGCGTTATTCGCAACTGCGAGCGTAGATCAGTGAATCATTAATACACATTGTTATAGAGATATTGAGATTTTGATAAATGTTTTTATAGAGTTATTTATTTAGTGAATTATCTGTTGTGATGGTTGAATTAATTATATGGTTATAACTTTTTTATGTGGTGGTGGTTATTGAATTCCTGCTTTTGCTTTCCGCTTTCACGACGTAACCAGGGGTTTCACGATTACTGATGTCATCTCGATCACCGGCCTCACCCCTAAAAAGGAAAATAGGTTTTAGAGATGGTTGTTCTAGAATTACAATAGAAACACAAGAGTTTGAAGTGCACAGTAATAAACCCCTAATGTGTAAAATACTGTCAAATATGTGTTTCCACTTCATGTAAAAGACGTGATGTCACTGTTAATGACAACGTTGGGACGTCTCGAAGAACTGTGAAAGACCGTTTTTAAAGAAACTTAGTGCAAAACTATGAGTTTAAACATGCTTTGAAAGAAGTATGTATATAGCAATATGTGTAGTTCAATGTTCAGAATGGATTTTTTTAAATATTATTTTTGGATGTGTTGGTGGCCATTGAATGTCTACTTTTGTTTTCCATTTTCGAGATGTGTCCACAGAGATAGCGATTACCAATGTCATTGTGATCTCCGGAGTCTCCGTGAAAAGATAAAATAGGGTTTAAGGATGGTTTTTATAGAAACTCTCTAAAAAAACATGACTTTAGAGAATACTGTAAGAAACTCCTTGTGTGTAAAATACTGTAGTTTGGGTGGATATATGTGTTTTAGACTTTATAGAAAAGGTGCGATGTTCACGGTTAACGTTAACTGCAAAAACAGAAAGTAGATCTGAAAGATGTTTTTTAAAGAAACTTAGTACAAAAATATGAGTTTAAACATGCTTTAGATTTTAGGGTGTGTTGGTGGTCATTGAATGTCTGCTTATGTTTTCTGTTTTTGCGACATGTCTCAGAGGATTGGGAATATTGTCAAAAACGAAAGAAAAAAAGCCTTTAGAAAAAAAAACTTCACAATATTTTGGGTACTAGGGTGGCTCTGACACGAGCTGTTGCATTGGTTGTGTGTATATGGCTGCTATACATAAGACCGGATACAGAGTTTCATGTTACTTGGAAACACCATGTTGCCTTCATCTGTAAAGTGTACTCCATCATTTCTATAAATTCAAAGCATCTCAAACGCTGATTGTTATTATAGATACAGCCCATGCGATGGTCTTAGAAGCAGTTTTATTAACATGTTTCCTGTCTTTGTCAATGTGCGGACAGAATTGATTTGATCACTTCCATTTCTGCCTTTTTCATATATTAGAGTACACCAAGACAGTGTGAGGTAAAAGCGACATCAGTTCTTTAAAGCTTTCTTTCATTAGCATTTCCAACCCCACTTGAGTCGATGAGCCTAGGTAATTGCCACCACAGTGCACAATCATGACGTGAGGAGCTTGGGAATTCACAATGGATTTAAACAATCCCAGCAACTGATGAAACTTTAACCCTCTGGCCAAACCAAGTAATTTGCACATTTGGCAAACCCAAGTCCCTGTCAATACCTCTCTTTTTGTACAGCCTCTTTAGCCCAATAGATATAGCTGTAGCCCACAATCCATACTCTAAGCATTTTGAAGTGAAGGAGCAATAGAAGTCAGGAGAAGGCTGGAGAAAATGAGGACAAAGGAAAAGCAGTTGCAATATGGAGTTTTTTTTTTAAAGACATAGTTCATAGGATGCTGTCAGCATGAAAGTGAATAAAATTATGTAGTGTGTTCAATGCCTTAGAAACCAGTTTTATTATTGGCTGGTGTTTAAAAAAGAAATGTAATACAGACATGGATATGCTTTTGATCCTGTGGAGTAAAGCACACATGCTGTATCCTATTTGGAAGTTTCATGTGCCTTCTAGAATGTGCTGCGAACTTGTGACCTACTGGTTCCACGGGTTGCTAGGTACACTGAGCTAAGAGGGGATTGGGGTGGAAGGGTGTTAAAGAGACAGATTTATTTTTTGTTGAGGAGTTATGACACAATTTGAATTTGGGGAAGCCTGTCGGAACCTTGCTGCCACCACCAGTGCCATCCAGAGGGAGAGGGGGACCAGGACTAGGAGTCCCAGCCTCCTGCATGGCAGTTGCAGTGAACCTAATTTGCCGGCACCCGAAGGCGCCTTTAAACTCTCCGAGGGCTACAGCACCGCGGGACGCGCGCTGGCATGCCGGGACCGCGCCGGGGCTAAGCCCAGGCCAAGGCCGGGCCCGTCCAAGCCAGGAAGAAACTGGACTGGGCCCACCCTCTGTCATCTGTGATTTGGGACCCCACAATACATCAGACAAGGTACTGTTACATGACCCCCAGCTTACTCCAGTTAGGTAAGATTGTGTGTGTCACTCTTTACCTCACTCCTATTTACCCCTTCTTACCCATAAAACATTATAATCGATGGCTAAAAGGAATACCCGTGCTGATCAGACAGTGGGGAGTGTGGCAGGAAGATTGGATGCTTTTCTAACAAGGGCAGAATCGGTATTAACCCACGAGATCGCTATAACTGAGAGACGCCTCTCTTTGGATTCTCTGACTGCCCAGAAGTGTTCTTCACTTGGTGCTAATATTCCGTAAACTCCCCTACTAGCCTCACTCCCATCCCATCAGTACCATTGGCATTACCCATACACACAGCTGCACCAGATGGCTCCCACCCTTCTGAAGGGACTATAACCAGATCCAAGCTATCAATAGTGGGCCGGGGTTCCTGACAAAAGCAGTGAGCCCCCAGAGAAACGCAGAAAGGGTGGTGGATTGGCAAAGCAGAAACCTAAAAGATGCAGAGGGAAAGAAGGAACTGAAAGAACTGACTTTGGCACAAATTCCACTCTGCCTCCTGTGATAACCAAAGACTTTGTTTCCTTCCCATTATCAGAGAATGGACGGGGATTGTGTCAACCTGAACTTTAATAATCATTATAGCCCTAAGGCCCTTCTGGAAAATGTGCGTAGGGACTCGCCAAGGGATACACTGATAAAGATTTTGCCCTATGGATTCTTCTTCTCTAGATACCCTTTGATACCGGTAAATGAATGTAGACCGCTTGGGGGGAGGGACAAACGAGAACCATTATCCCAATCAAGGGTGTGAATAGAGAGTTAGCCCTCTAGAATAGGTTTGCCCCCGTAGCGATTTGGAAGAATGTGATTGACTGAAACATTGCTAAATTTAGAGCAGAAAGGGGCGCCCACTCTGCCACTCATTGATGGCCAGATAAGTAAACTAGGGCTCAGGGATGGCCCCATACATTAAAGGTCTCTCATATGAGTGGGCAGGCTGTAATGACGAGACAGGGGGATTTGATCAGGAACCCCACAAAGAGAGATCCTATTGTTTAGACATTCCTTGTGAAGAAGTCCTCCAGGCAATTCAGGAGAGTGCTGGGGGGCAGGCACCGGGTCCTAATGGAGTCCCAGTTGACGTTTTTAAATCTGAACCGGAACTATGGGGACCTATTTCAACATGAGTATTTAATTCAGCTGTAATGGAAAAAACACCACAAACATGGGGCGAGTCTATTATTGTCCCGATTTATAAAAAGGGGGATGAAACTGGCCCTAAAAATTACTGCCCGATCTCCCTCCTAGATACCTCTTTAAAAGTTATGAGTTGGGTTTTACTTAAAAGACTGGCGGAATGGGTTGAGGAGTATCATATTTTAATGCCAGTACAGCACGGTTTTAGGAAATGCCTGGGGACAATGGAACAGTGTCTTAAATTGGAGTTACCCATCGGCAAATACACCAGGGCAAAGACAGGTACTTTTTACTTTTTATTTGAGTAGTGCTTTTGATTTAGTTGACCATAGTTTACTTTGGCAAACTTTGACAAACCTAGGAGCCCCTCGGGCGATTATTAGCTTTCTTTCCCACCTATATGAAACATTAACTAGTGTGGTCCGTTTTGGCCCCAGGCCAAATGTACACCTAAATTCAAGGTGGTACGACAAGGATGAATGTTAGCTCCAATTTTATTCTCTTTTTATTAATGAGGTCGATATTTATTTACAAAAAATAGAGGCCAATGTACCTAGGGTGGCTGGTTGTCCGGTACCCCTATTACTATGTGAGGATGACGCAGTATTATTGTACATTATGGTGCTGCTTTTCCAGAGATGAAGACACGTCCTCAAGAAACAATACCATGCCCCTGTGATAATAAGAGTAAACAAAGCACGTTGCACTTATTAATATTTTGTAAATGTTACTGTAATTTTAGACGTTTTTATTTGAAGCCCCTGTTTGTAACCCATGGAATTAGGTCTCATAAAATTGCAATGAAATTTATTGTAACTCTTGAGGATCCATTGGCGTGCTATAATATTGCCCTGTTTATTCTGAAATCGAGTAATGCAAGGAAAAGTATTGTGCTATAAATTAGAAACAAATGATCTTTAATGTTGGTATCCTTTAACATGTGTAAAAACTTTTATTGTATTATATTGCATGTGCTTTTATGGCTGTTTGTTTTAATAGCCGAATAAAGATTTTGATGATGATGTTTACACAATTTGAAGTAATGTGAAACTTTAATTTCAAACTCAGGACTATCTAATAAACGTTTGGTCAGTATTTAAGATTTTAAAAAACTGAAGCTAAATATTGGTTTGGACTCCCATCTTTTTTTGCAATTACTCCGCCATGATGCTAAAACGGGCCAACAGGAACCTCATTTTGAAACAGATGCTAACCAATCACAAGTGGATATGCAGTAGTCTGAAATGAAAGGAATGATTTCATTTGCTGCTTTTCACATGATGATAGAGTGGAAAGATGAAGTGGTTGCCATTTTACAGTTGCTTTGTATGAGAGTGGTGTACCATTCTTGTGCTTAGTTTTTAAAATCCTAACAGTGTCAAAAATATCCACAGAGGGGGGGCGTGGCTAAGCGCGGACCAAAAATGGCCGCGTAGTTTGTGAGCTCCGCCGCCTGAGTGCCCCTGCGACTGTCCTGATCGAATATCCGGCAGTCCTTTATGCAGCCCCTGACTTCTACGGGCTAGCAGAACCTCTCCACACTGCTCCGGTATTTGTGGCGTGCTTCCATGAGGAGATCTAGCCACCGGAAATTGCGGTCCTACACGGGGCCTTGAAACCGGGGCCCACAGTAGCAGGGCTGACCCAACAGTTACGCCTCTCGGCCAGCCTCAACACTACGGCCGTGCCACGACAGCCGGAGCCCCGGCCCACCATTGTCCCAGAAGTTCAGATCCGGACTGCGGGTTGCAGCGGCGGCAGAAACACCCGTTGTGAAGTATCCGAGAGGTGGTGAGGACGGACTGAGGCACTTCTGTTGCAAGTGGAGACACGCTGGCCGCGAGCTTGGAAGTGGCAGCGGAGTGCGGATCGGGGCTTGGTTTTCCCCCCTTTTGTATTAGTTATGGACCCTTTGCACAATAGAGGACTGCTGTCTGCACCTGGCTGAGAGGAGAGGTCCGGAGGATTGAGCTGGTATAGCCCTGTGGTGAGGAGGTGTGTCCTGGCCCTCCTGCGGTGGTGACTCGGCAGGGGGCCTCCGTGCAGTCGGTGCTTCGGGCTGCACCTGAGAGTCAGTGATTGCGGGACCGGAGGGTTCAGAGGGGGCCCCCCTCCTCCACCCTTAAGACTAACCTTCTGCACACCTGGAGGCGGTAACTTAGACCTCGAGTAGACAGGGGGTCACCTCGCAGCGGGGCTGTGCGGCATACAAGCCAAGTGTCGGGGACTTGGCGGCGATCCCCGGAATGGCCTGTGTTCCTGCAAATGGGGACAGTGAGGTTCTGTTGTCCCTGTACTGATAAAACACGACCCTGTCGGCGGCACAGAGAGCGGGGCACCACCCGTTGATAACGTTGCCTGTGGTGAGGCGTCACTGGTGATAAAGACTGCCCTGTGGACGGCCTGGCCATATCAAACCCAATTTGCCCCATGGGTGCTGCGGCCCGAGGAGAGCCGAATCCTACGACCTGCGGTGGCCAGGGGGAGGATCGGCAGGGCGTGCGACGAGGGTGGCAACTCCACGCCAGCAGAGGCAGATGATGAGAGGAAAGGGCCGCCCCGACTGTGGCACAGTGGGGGTGCTGGAGGTGAGGCGTCCCGAGCTGATAATCGCCTCTGATACCAATCCGTAGTACTTCCCTGCCCACGTGGTGGGGTGCACCAGAGCATGGGATCTGCTTTGACTCCAGCCCTAGGCCAGCATCTGTGCAGTGCGTGGGGGCAGCCTGTGGTGCCCCTGAACTTTTTGACCCTGACTGAGGCCTGCTTTGGCTTAGGCTGGTACGATGGATTGCGTCAAGGGTACTGGAACCAGGGGGTCGCAGCCGGTCCAGATTAACAAACTGGATCACTACACGATTGCCATGGACGTGCAGCGGGGCAGGCTATTCGAGGAAACAGTGAGGGGAAGCCTCGGCGAGGAGGAACAAGAGCTTTCCCTGAAGGACGTTATGAAAGCTATCACTGGGGTGAAAACCTCGCTGGAACATAAAATGGACTCCATGGCCATTGACATTAAGCTTATTAGGGCCGACGTGGGAAAGCTTAATGAGAAGGTGAAACAAGCAGAGATCCCCGGAAGCTTGTTTCCTTCCCAGTATAAGAATTGGCTTGGTAGTTTGGTTTGCCCTGTTCCCATCATGCACTGGGACAGGAACAGACTAATTTGCATATAGCCAAGTTCTGAGCTGGGATGGTGCAGTGAGCTAAAAAACGGTGATGGATTAAAACCATGATCTCTTGACTTGGTAAGAGTATTCTGCATCATTCAGAAGCTCTGTCCATCACCACCCCCCTTTTCCAAAATCGGTTTTATCCACACTACGTGTGGGAGGGTATACTCAGACGTGAGTCCCTTGCTCATTGCACCATCAGGATTCAAGCAAGCCGGGCCGAAGAAGGCTGTGATGCCAGAAACCGGTCCCCGGAAGCTTGTTTCCTTCCCAGTATAAGAATTGGCTTGGTAGTTTGGTTTGCCCTGTTCCCATCATGCACTGGGACAGGAACAGACTAATTTGCATATAGCCAAGTTCTGAGCTGGGATGGTGCAGTGAGCTAAAAAACGGTGATGGATTAAAACCATGATCTCTTGACTTGGTAAGAGTATTCTGCATCATTCAGAAGCTCTGTCCATCACCACCCCCCTTTTCCAAAATCGAAACAAGCAGAGATAACAGCCACTAGCTTGGTGGAGGAGGTCATGCAATTGCAAAGAGAGGTCCGAGAACTTCAGGATTCCCATACCTCACTTTACCTCAAACTGGATGATTATGAGGGCTGCCTCGCCGCAATAACCTATGTATCCTAGGAGTGCCGGAGAGATCGATGGGACAGGCTTCTGACCTGTTTGTTGAGAATCTAATTGTCAAGCACCTGCAGCCCAAGGGCCTCAGTAACTTCTTTGTGCTAGAAATGGCGCACAGGGTCCTGGGCGGCCGTCCCAAGCCGGTCGCTCCCCCGTGGCCCATGTTGGCCCTAGTCCTGAACAATCAAGACAGAGACGTGATCCTTCAAAACTCGAGAGCTAACGCCCTGCTAAGGTATGAGAATGCTACCATCTCCTTTTTCCCAAACTTCACACAGAGAGTGCAAAAGCAGAGGAGATCTTTCGTATCGGTTTAACATAACCTCAATGTTATTCCCGGCCCGACTCCGAGTCGAGGCGGAGGGACGAACTTGGTTTTTTGATCAGCCGGAGGCAGTGGCGGAATGGATCGAATATCGAGGGAATCAGGAACCAGCGGATCGTGGTGTTGGTGTGGACAGTCAATCATCCTGAAGCGGAGGCCTAGGGGACAATCGGTTTGCACATGTGGGGGTAATCTTGTTGTGGGGGAGGTTGGGGGGGGTGGGACTTTTTCCTTAAAAGACTAGCGTGCTGCGAGTCGGTTTACAGTTTGACATTTCTAATGCTGTTAGGACGGGATATTAATTGTGTTTGAGGCACGGGCATGGAGCTCACAGGCTGTTCCCCCTAATTTTACTCTTTCTTTGAATTTTTCTAGGGCGACAGGCACTCTGCAATTTTCGATGGGCAGTTTGGAGCCCAGAGGGCAGGGCAGCGGGGTGGGGGATGTTGGGTAGGGGTGTTTGGTTCACAGGTGCAGTGGTTTGTTCGTTACATCAGCATAGTACATAGGCCGGACAGAAATAATGCGGAGGATTGTCAACTTTACCATGTAGATGATGGGTGGTACGGAAGTGAGGGTTTTGAATTGGAACGTTAACGGGCTGGGGGATAAGATCAAGCGGAGTGTGGTTCTTCAGTATGTCAAGAGACATACTCCAGACGTGGTCCTGCTTCAGGAGACACATCTAGTTGGCAACTCATGCAAAGCAATACAAAATGGTTGCACACTCAGGGTTTACATCTGGATCCAGAGGGGTGGGCATTTTGATTCGAAACACGTTTTCATTGGCTGTGACTTCCACTTGGGAAGATGAGAGAGGCAGATACTCCGGGATCTCGGGCATGTGGGAAGGCTGACACATAACGTTTCTAACGATCTATGTTCCTCCAGGGCTACAGGGCACGACATTTGCTGATTTGGGGGCGGTTCTGCTCACCATCCCAGAGGGGCTTTTAATCCTGGGAGGCGACTTTAACGCAGTCGTCTCTGGTATATTGTGAAGGCATCCCCCAAGGGAGACGGGACGGGCGGCGTGATGACTACCAGACTTCATAGATGCAATGGGACTAGTTGGAGGCTTCATCACCCGGAACAAACGCAATACACATTTCACTCTGGGGCTCACCACAGTCTCTCAAGACTAGACTACTGCCTTGTCCCTGCCGCACAAGCAACATACATAGCAGAAGTCAGGCACTTGGCCAGAGGCATCTTGGATCACTCTCTGCTGTGGGTCCACGTTGTCATAAGTCAGGGCACTGCGGGGAGGGTGGCCCCAATAAACCCTTGGTATCTGCGTAACCCCAAGATTCGTAAAGATCTCATTAGGACGCTGGACGAATACATTATCAATAATGTGGGGTTGGTATCCTCTTTCAGTCCTTGTGGGAGGCGTTTAACACTGTCATAAAAGGTCAAGCACTGTTCTTGATAGCAGGCTCTAAAAGGGAGAAGCAGAGGGAGGTGGTGGAGCTGGAGGCTGAAGTTTGCAGGCTGGAGGGTGAGTTGGAACTGGGGATAACCCAGGCTAAACTACATTTGTTGAGCCTGAAGCAGCACGACTATAAGGCACTGGTCTCTGATGGGGCTAGAGCTCTTGGCAGGGAACAACAGGGGAGGCTGTATGACTTTGGGGATAAGGCAGGGAGGCTTATTGCATGGCTGGGCAGGAGAGAATGGGTGAGCCGTTTGGTCCTGGAGATCAGAGCGGGGGAGGGACATTGCTTACTGAACCAAAGGAAATAGTGGACAGGTTTGCAGACCACTATGAGACTGTTTACAAATCAGTCTCCCCTCGCTCAGAGGCGGACTCCCAGAAGTTGCTCCGTGACATCAAGCTCCCCTGTCTTTCCCCCGAGGACCGTGACTACATGGATAGCCCACTCACTACGGACGAAATTGTCCAAGCAATCCGTTCGTTAAATTCTGGGAAGGCACTGGGCCCTAATGGGCTTCCTCTAGAGCTCTACAAACTCAGGCCAGAAAAACTCGCACCTTACTTGAAAGCGATGTTTGTCGAATCCAGAGACAAGGGAATACTGCCAAGGGAACAGAGAATAGCTACCGTGGTTGCGATCCACAACGAAGGAAAGGCTAGAACGGAATGAGCCTCGTATAGACCTATCTCTCTCTTAAACGCAAAAACGAAGATCTTAGCCAAGCTCCTGGCGAACCGTCTGGTGAAGGTGATCAGCTGCCTGGTACACCCCGATCAATCTGGTTTCATGCCTCATAGAAACACTGCCCTAAACTTGCGCAGACTGCACGGGGTGATCAATAGAGTCCACACTCTGCGGGAGCCAGGCATAATCGCGTCGCTAGATGCAACAATGACATTTGATACAATCGAATGGCCCTATTTGTGGGCTGATCTTGCCAAGTTTGGATTCGGTCTCGAGTTCACCTGGTGGGTGCATCTGCTACTCGGAACCTCTTGCCCAAGTGGTGGTAAATAACAGAGTCTGAACCCCGTTTTCACTTGGTCGGGGCACCGGTCAGGGTTGCCCGTTGTCCCCCCTTCTCTTTTCTGTAGCCTAGGAATCCCTTGCTGTCCGGATACGTTGTGAACCATCGATCAGAGGAATGCATTGGTCCCCTGGATGGGAGGATTGCATATCATTGTATGCAGACGATATACTGCTTTACTTGACTTCCCCTCGTAAGTCCCTTATGGTTGTTTTGGATGTCCTGACCTCTTTTGGGAAAGATTCTGGACTCTTGATCAACTGGGAGAAATCTTTGCTGTTTGTCCTGTGAGGGGATCCCCCAGACCCCCCATAAAACTGCCCTATATAGGTTAACACTGAGGGGTTCAAGTATTTGGGAGTTTTCATCTCGCTGGAACCCTCGGTTAGGTATGATCGGAATCTTCTTCCCCCTCTACAGAGGCTCAAGAGTGACATTGCCAGCTGGAGGAAACTATCTATTTCGCTGCTAGGTAGGGCAGCCCTCTTCAAAATGATGGCCCTGCCTCGATTTCTCTATGCCTTGCAAAATACCTTGGATGTTGTGCCGGCCAGCTATTTCCATGAGATTGAGAGACTTCAGATGAGTCTGCTGTGGGCTGGCAGGCCCCGAATTGCACTAAACAAACTAACTCTCAGTTGGTATGATGGGGGCATTAGTCTCCTGGATATTAGGAGGTACTATTGGGCCTCCCAACTGGAGGCAATCAACCACGGGACATAAGGTCATGTGGATGACCCGGGCTACGCCATGGATAGGTGGGTCCTCCCAGGGGGTAAATATAGTAGGGCTCTGTATTGGCATTAACAGGACCAACGAAACACGCAGTTCAGATTTGGCATGATGCCACGGGTTCTCTGGGATGGCGGCACAAACTAACTTTGGCCACCCCACTTTGGGATTCCGAGAAACTTGGCAATCTCTGGAGGACAAAAGGTTTTGACAAGTGGGACCTTATAGGAATCTCCACTGTCGGGGATCAGTGGAGGAAGGGGAGCATTAAGACCTTCGAGGGGTTGCAGAAGGAATATGAACTAACAGATGCAGAGTATTTCCGCTATGTGCCGGTTCGGCACTCGCTTCTCTCCACTTTGCCCAGGGGCATTGAGCCCCCAGAGGCCCCTCTGTCAGAGGATAGAATACTGGCTAGTCACCTTCCCGAAAAGACAATCTCGTTAATTTATAAGAAGCTAATTTACCATATGGCCGATCGCCTTCATGCGTTGACGGACAAGATGATGCAGGATGTGATTGAGCTTGACGACGAAGATTGGCAGACAGCGGTGTCTTTCCCCAGGGAGGTTGCAATTCCGGCTCGCCTGAAACTAGTCCAGCTTAAGATTCTACATAAGATTTATATCACGGGACCCCGACTGGTACACATGGGATTGTCAGACACAGGGCTATGCAAACAACAATGTGGTCTCACAGGTACAGTTATGCATACCATCTGGGAGTGTACACATATTACCACTTACTGGCACAAGGTGCACGTCACGATTAGCAAGGTATTAGGGGTCTCCCTGTCCCTGGAGGCAAGGAGGTGCCTTTTGAATATATGGGAGCCCTCTGACTTAAACACTTCTCAGACGCAATGGGCTACAATAGGTTTTATGTTGGCCAAAAGAAACATCGCTCAATTGTGTGGGGCAGTGCAACCGCCCACCCTGGACACATGGGAAAGCAATTTAGATTGGTGCATGTTTAGGGAGAAAACGGTGTATCTTGCAAGGGGATGCCCCAAGAAGTGGTCGCTGGTCTGGGGCCCCTGGAATCGCCACAGAGGAGAGATTTGCACACCACCCAGAAATGCTGCACTAGGTGACCCCCCCTCCCCGTGAAGTTCCTTTTCAGTTGTATTTCTTCACTATCCTGTAACCCCCCGATGTATAGTCTGCACCTTTGAATGATCCTCAGTATTGAGTTTCCTTTCTCTTGCTAATGTTTTATTTCAATAAAAAGAATTATGAGAAAAAACTATCAACAGAGAGCTAAAACAACAATATAATCTCAATTTACTGGTATGTACATAGTTTTTTAATCCTTTAAAAAAACTGCATTTAAAATAAAGATGTATTTAGGAGTTTGATAAAAAAGAATAACAGTGATGTGAAAAAATATTAGATGAATTATATCTATTAGAGGGTATGTGTTTAAGAGGTTAGTGGTGAAGTAAAAGAAAAATTAATTAGTGCCTCTTTATTACATTGGGTATTTTATTGAAAAATAACAGTAAAGTCTAGTGGAAAGTTGCAATGAGGAAGTAAGAATGTTTTAAATATCTAAATATCATGTGCAGAATAGATACATCTGTTATTTGCATTCTGTAAGTTGTAATACTTTTAGTAACATTATTAAACAGGAATAGTGTAGTGTGAAATAAAAGATGAGAACATGTCCATCTGTATATGAATTAGAAAGAAGTAATACTTGTTAGGTATGTATTGGGAAGTGTTTGTCAATGTGTTTTTTAACGTATATGAGCGCTATGCATATGCTTCGATGGTGAGATATGGTTTTTGTGCTGGCACATAGCTATATATACGTGGGACTTTTGAGTTCACTTAAAGATGCAGAGGGATATATATTTTTAGGCAGATCTTTGAAGGTATACATCCATTAAGAAACTGCATATAGGTTTACATGGTGATCAATGTTCAGTAAGGCTGATGAAAGTTTCATGTATATGGTGAGTGTACTGTTTTTTTCTTTAAACATGGTTTGGTTCAAATTAAGGAGGATTAATAGTGCAGAATGCCTTCATGTTCTTGTACTAGCTTCATTCCGAGTATAACTTTTGTTTGAGATATGCTGAATATATTTTTTAGAAGCAGAAGAGGTATTTGAGAAATGATGTAGGAATGCCATTCGCAAAGGGTTTTGTGCTTTGAAAAATTTCAAAATGTTGTTTTCCATTTTAGAAACTTACTGATGCATGTGCACACTCAGTAACAAAGCAATGTATGTTTCTAGAGAGACATGTATGCAATTATATATCAAGTGTGATATATAGATTTCACTCACACATGGCTCAGAAGGAAAATATATATACACTAAAACTGTCAGTATCAAATAACCTGAAGGAGATAACCAACAAGTCAGGGATATAGTGACAACTGTTATGTATTTAACAGCAACAAAGATACTTTCACTGTCAGTCAGGCAGTATTCAGGCACTCATGGAATCACCCACCCACCAGTCAGGCAGTGGTCAAATCAGTGCTTGACTATCCACTGAGTTATTCATTTACCCAGACACTACACATGTGCTTTTGCAATTGGGCACGTAGAAATTATGTAGTCATTGAACTATGCGGGCACTACCTAAACATTCATCTAATCAACTAGGTACTATTTACTTATGCATTTAACATGGCTGTAACAATGCAATCATTATAACATTTGTGCAGAACCTATGCAGCCAGCTAAATACCCACTTACAACCCATGCAGTCATTGAAATACTGAGGCACACACGTGCACTGATGAAACATTCAGGCACTAATCATGCACCTAATTACGTAGAGAGTACCATTGTAGTAAACGTATCACCCAACCAGTACCTATGCAGTCATTTATTACTGAGGCAATAGTCTTGCACTAATAAAATCACCAGAGCAGTACATTTACTTTCATCCAATCTACCAAGTTTTAACAATGGGCTCATGCAGTGAATCAGATACCAGTCATGCACTCATCTAATTAGCCAGACACTACTGATGCATTTATTCAATAATCCAGACACTACCTATGTAGTTATCAAAATATCAGACACTACCTGCTCACTTAACCAACAACAAATGGAGAGCATCCAATTGATGAAACACTATTCATGCACTCATCCAATAGGCTAGGTGCTACGTATGCACTATCAATGCACTCTATAAATCAACTGTGTACTATGTATGCACTCTTGTAATCATCCAGGTACTAGAGTTGCGCTCATTTAATCATCCCACCAGTATCTAAGAATGTATTGAACTATTGAAGCTTAGTCATGCACTTGTCTAATCACTCAGGCTCTACTCATGCAGACACCCAGTTACAAGTGGTATACTCATGCAAGCACACAGGCATTAGGTATGCAGATATGGAATGACCCATGGTGTTATGACATAGTTAGGGAATCATCTAGGCACTACTTGTATCCTCAGCAAATAACCTAGGCACTACCTATGCTCTCATTCAATCGTCCAGGGAATAAATATGTATTCAACCACAATCCCATGTATTTACAAGTTTTACTGAGGAATATGCAGTCTTTTTGAACCATGTTAGGAATTATATATGCGACCTGTCACACACTATTTGCAAGTACTCAGAAGAATTAGTAAGTTATATGGTTAGATATAGATTAATATGCAGATTGTTATATGAAGATTTTCCCAAAATTTAAATAGGATACATTTAAGTAGAAAAGTACTGAGATAGTAAATACACCAGTAACACAGTGGTAGAGAAAGCAAAAGACACACAATTGATGGATGGAATGCAGAACAAATCAAAACATTCACCCCCAGTCAAGAGATCTGGGTTAAATCCATCATTCTTTTTCTCACCATGCCACCCCAGTTTAGAAGTGGCCGTATGCAAATCAGCCTTGACCCTGTGCCTCATGGGAACAGTCCAGCCCAAACTGCCAAGCCAGGTCCTCCCTGGTCCGGAAACAAGCATCCTAGGACCGGTTTTGGGATTTCTCCCCTCATCAGCCAGGATAGCTTGAATCCAGTGGCACAGTGAGCCCGGGACCCACGACACAAGCACACACTCACCCATACAGCCACTATCACAATCCCTCACTCACACATACAGTCACATACAGTCACTCATATACTCCAACACTCACCTATACTGACTTTCACATATCCAGTTATTCGCCCATAACCACTGACACATTAATTTACTCACCTACACACCCGTACAAGCACTCAGTCACCCATACAGCCCCTCTCTTACACTCTCACTAACCCATACAGCCACTGACTCATTCCCTCGCTCATCCATGCAGGCAGTCACACACCCTCTCGCAAGCCACTCAGACACTCATACACCCATACAGGTACTCAGACACTCAATCAATTCTCAAAACCTAGTCACTCACCCATACATTCACATACAATCACTCACTTACATAGTCAGTCACACACCCACTAAATAATCCATATAGGCACTCATGCACCCACTGATATATATACACCTTGGTGTGTGTATAGATCTAACACTCATAAACTTTTTAGAAACATTCACAGTGATGCCATTCGAAATGTCATCAGTGATGTCATTGACCATGTCATGAGTGATGTTATATGTGAAGTCATAAGCAGTGCATTGCGGGGGTGCAAATTATAGTTAGCTCAGCTAACTATAACTGCTGAATTTCTCTGGTTTTTAGCTGAGTTAACTATAACTCACCCCCCCCGCAATGCACTGCTTATGACTTCGCATATTACATCACTCATGAAATGGTCAGTGACATCACTAATGACATCTCAAATGGCATCACTGATGATATCATCCAGTGTGAGTGTTTCCAAAATGTTTATGAGTGTTAGATATATACACATCATGGTGTATTCATGAATCAGTGGGTATATGAGTACCTGTATGGATTATTTAGTGGGTGTGTGACTGACTGTTTAAGTGAGTGAGTATACGTGGTGAGTGAATGTATAATATATATATATATATATATATATATATATATATATATATATATATATATATATATATATATATATATATATATATATATATATATATATATTATGCGCGCTCACTCCATCTTCATTCCGGTATCAGGAAAGCACTCCTCAGGGACACCAGTAGTCTTTAGATTACTTTTATCCGTTCAGCGGGAAACATGTAAAACATGACGCGTTTCGGCGATGCCTTAATCAAATGTTTTCATTATGCACGCAGCGAAGCCGCCAACTTTAAACTTTGTGACGTGAACCCCATGACCAATTTATACATTAAAATCAAAAGTGGACTATGCTTAGATGATATCAGGCAACATATTGGAGTGTTGCAATAAAACTTTATCGAAAACCCTCAATGTATGCACAAATGTAAATCATATGTGCCACCACAGTCTTGTTTTATATCCCCAGTTTGAGAAAAAGTAGAGCTAAAGCAGGCAGACAAAAAGGAAAAAAATTGCAAAAAACATCACGCCGTGTATCGGCATTGCCTGATAAAACGCATACCCAATTGATACATCAACATCAACAGAGGACTAGAGAATGCAAAGTTATCAAGCGCCATATTTACATTTTTGCTATGGAACTTTATCCAGTCCCCATTGTTCACACAAAAATGTAACTAGATTTAATACATCATATTGCAAATTTCATTTCTAAAATAGAAATAAAAAGGACAGAAATTAGGGACATTGCAAAACATTATGCCGTGTATCGGCACTGCCTAATAACTACTCTATCAAACCTCTTATTGCGCCGTGTATCTGCTTATCAACTATTGTAAAAATCAAGTGATTCACATTTCCATGCACTACTACAGATATCGCAAATTGTCTCAGCTTGAGGTAGTAACCCCTGGCATTCAGTCCCCAAGATGTCCCGCCAACTCTTCACCTACATTCATACCATTGGGGGATTTTGATCCCAGATCAATAATGTATATTGATTCTAGCCTGCAGACTTTTCTGATTTTGTCGCCTCCCTTCACACTCATCGGGACAAGATCATAATAACGTAATAGCTCCCTATTACTGTTATGTTTCTCTCAAAAATGTCTTGCGACAGGGTAGGTGACATCACCCTTCGCTATTGCCCGCATATGTTCCAGAATTATTATCTTAACCGGATGGATAGTGCTGTCAATGTAGCGCAAGCCACATGGGCACTGCAGGCAATACACCACATAACTAGTGTTACATGTGAGAAACTTGTTTATCAATTTAGGTTTAACAAGACCAGTCACCGAAAATGACAATGTTCTCCTACTACCTACACAAGCCTTGCATTTTCCGCAAGGAAAGAAACCCTTAAGCTCCCTTAGGGTTCCTGTAGTTTTAACTTCTGTGTGTAAGTGGCTTAGTACCAAGTTATCCCATAGTGATCTGGCTATCCTGAAAGTAATCAAAGGGGCATAGGGGATATCAAAGCCAATAACATTATCGGTTTTCAAGATATGCCAATTCCTTCTCATGATCTTCCTCAGTTCATTGGCATCACTAGAAATAGTGGTCACCATCCTGAATTTATTGTTACCTGTCTCATTCTTCTGTTTGTTTTTCCTACCTTTATTTTACAGGGTGTCTCTTGATGTATTCTTCACCCTATTAAGGGTAATATCCAAAAATTCCCTGTTGTAACCTCTAACGGCAAATCTGTCTACACTCTCTTTGGCAGCTTTTTCAAAACCATCCTCCCTGGTGCTGTTGTGCTTTAATCTCAGAAATTCCCCATAAAGGATGCTTCTGACCCAACCGGGGAGATGATTGCTGGCCGCATGCATTTTAGAATTGCCAGCCGTGGGTTTACGGTAAAGGGATACATTCAATCGGTTATCATACACACTGACATTGAGGTCTAAGAAATGTACAGTCTCAGAGCTAATGCTTCCGCTGAACTACAGATTCACAACATTTCTGTTTAGACTATTAACAAATGCTGTAGCTGATCCCAACGACCCTTCCCAAATTATGCAAAGGTCGTCTATATAACGGTGCCAGGAGATAACCCTGCTCATGTCAATGTCTCCTGGAGCTTTGGACACCTTCTCCTCCCACCAGCCAATGAACAAGTTCACTTAGCTGGGGGCGAAGCAGGTGCCCATCGTTGTACCAGATGTTTGATGGTAAATATTTTCACCAAAAACAAAAATATTGTTCTTTAAACAAAATTCAATGAATTGGAGAATCATAGAATTATGTTCTGTAAATTTCAAAGGTTTCTTCCTCAAAAAATTAGCCCCTGCTTCCAAACCATGTTCGTGCTTGATCCTTGTGTACAGACTCGTGATATCCAACACAATAAGTTTGTACCCAGGATCCCACAGCTGTTTCTCAATGTGCATTAAAAAATCCTGTGAGTCTTTGATATAAGCAGGTAAAGTCTTTACCAATGGTAAAAGGAATGAGTCAATAAAAATAGACAAATGTTCTGTTAATCCACCCTGGGAGGAAACGATTGGTCTCCCTGGCGGGTTATCCATGTTCCTATGAATCTTCGGGATATGGTAGAAGGTGGGTACCACTGGATTAAGACAACAAAGAAACAGATACTCTTCCATGTCCAGCATAGATTTATCCAACCAAGTTTTGATCATATCATGGTATCTTTTAATGGTGTCCATGTACACTTCCTTGGAGATTTTGCAAAAGGTGCCCTCATTTGATAATTGTCTGAGAGCTTCCATCCTATAATTCTCCCTAGTTTGTAAGACCACATTACCTCCCTTATCGGATGGCTTGCAAATTTCTGTGTCATCCTTCTCTAGATTCTCTATGGTGTCCCGTTGTTCTTTAGAGATATTTTGTTTTATCATTGAATGGGTTAGTCATTCTCACATCTTCAAGAGGTCTTTATTCACAGCCTCTGCAAGCACATCAATTGCGTCAGAGGGTAGCTGTGCGTTGTAAGCACCCATCCAAGAGTGCGCTGTCCTTTGGTGCAGTTGGAGCATTGTTATATATTAGCAAACAATGTGGTTGTAAGCCTGAGCACTCAGCAGCGAGTACAGGCTTCGGCTGAACCGTTGGCAAAAGTCAATTTTAAAATAAGCTTTAGCCACACACAGAAGTTCTTCAATTCAGTGGTGTTTCTTTAAAAGAGAGCCAGTCTGTCACAACTGACGTGTTTCAGCCAGCATGGCCTTTGTCACGGTAGGGAGACACTACTTTTACTGCTGTTTTATAGCATTTCCTGTTGAAACCCTCCCGTTCCATTCTGGGAGTGGTAGTTTTTAAGTTACAAAAACCCTTGTAACCCTAAGACAGAGAGCATGTATTGTTATGTACAATTACATCATGATAGTTTTGCATGCAGTCGCATTGCTGTTAGATATAATATTCAGAATAATGTTTTTTAAATTGTTTAGTACATTTGTCAGGGTCTGAATCCTGGTTACGCACTGCCTGCTCTTTGTGCAGTATCGGGAGGATTATGAACTACCATTCCCGGCATTCCTTGCGCGAGTCACGCCCCACGTGACCGGGACGCAAAGCCGGAAATTCAATAATAAGGCAGCAGAAGCTAAGGGCACCGCTGATTATCCTGGCGGATTGCCTACAGTGTTCCTGTGGACTTCCTTCAACCCGAGGCAGTAAGAGTGCATCCACACTATTACCCGCACTTCTGACTTTCGTTTCCTTGGCCGGTAGGATCATTCTTTCCAGCTGGCGTATTTCTCCCTCCTCTGTTGGCCAAGAGTGCTATTTGTGCACTCTCTTGCAGGGGAGCGCTTGTATCTGTTGTTCTGGGGATTGGTTTACATCTCATATTCTCCCCTTTTGGAGAGACTGGTCTCGTTGGGGGTCTCATGCAGGGAGATTACCGAAAATGAGTAGACTGTGCCATACGGCCTATTGTACATACGGATTGATCCTTCTTAGTGGAACCCATTTTAGGTATTTTCATTTCCTGTTGAGGGGGCAAACCCTGAGAACCTTTCAAACAAGAGCGTTTGACCCTTACCATTCCGGGTGCCTAAAGGTTTCATGCTCATTAGAGAAATGGACTCCCTCTCCCTGCAGTACATTTAGATGGGGAGCAGTGGATTACATTAACTCCTGAACTCAAATGACGTCAGGATTTGCCTCAGGGTATTGTGATGATTAACAAAAACTGAGCTCATTATATAGTGGGCGAGACAGGACAGTGGTGGGCTTGTCCCTTGTGTTTTTACTTCGTCACGTTTTGGCCATTCTTTTGCTTTGTAGGAGAGAAGGAAAATAGAGGGTTGCAGAAAAATTCTGCCTTGCATTTCAAGCTACTCCACAGGTGACCCTTGGTAGGTGTGGGGGTGTTTTTTTCAAGCTCACAGAATTCCTCAGTTATGTCAGGATAGAATCTGTGTATTACAATATCTGTTTTCCATTCTTATAGTAAAGTGTTGGACACTTCCAAACTCCCTTTCTCTCTCCTGGCATCAACCATTCACCCTTTTCTCTTATAGGTAGTGTGTAATAGGCTCGGGGATCATTCAAATGGTATCCTCTCTATAACCGTGTCATTTTGGGTACTCATTCAAAAGGCTTAAGTGGTGTTGTGTCATCCTCAGGTCTCCCTCCAAGCTGTTCCTACCCTTTCCTTCCCCCGCTTGACTATCTGACTAGTCCGTGTGTATTTATATTCCGGACTTGGAGCAGTCGAGAGGTGGACCCCCTTGAGCATCAGCACAGTCCCGCGAACTCTGGAAGGAAAAGCCTGACAACATTTGTGCAATTTACGATGATTTATAATACATATTTCCGGGGCAACCCTTCCACTCTTTACATATAGACATTTTACACATTGTTTTTCATTTGTGCTTGACATTAGTATATCTATGTATTTAACATCCTATCTTACATATGTACATGATGCATTGCATATGGTATGTCATTGACATTCAGATATTTTGTCACTTACTTTATGAATGCTTCGTGATCTAAGGTCTAGTACCTTACCACAGCCCTTTCTAGTGGTGGATTTGCACCCCTCATATGTTCAATTGATGGATTAGTAATCTGAATGTCAATGGTAATTTTAGAGTGTAGGGGTGCGTTAGGGCATAGGATGGTAAGGGTATTTTTTATGGTTTAGGAGTGGTAAGGGCATAGGATTGTAAGGTTATTTTTAGGGTTGGGTAAGGACATTGGATGGTAATGCTATTTCCATGGCAAAGGGGTGGGTACGGTAATGAGTGCTAAGGGTATATTCCCTGATGTTCCAGCCATGGACAAAGGCACAGCAACTCCTCACAAAGAGTCCACAACCCCACTCCGCACTGTTTGTTGCAATATAACATGGTGGTGGTGTCCGTGACCACCTGAACATGCCTTCCCCTGATGGAAGGAAGAAAGGCCTTCAATGCCAGCCGGATCACTCGGCGCTCCAACTGGTTGATGTGGAGCCCGAATTCCACTGGAGACCAAAGTTCTCTGATCTCCACCTGTCCCATATAGCCACCCCAGCCCAGAAGTAATGCATCTGTTACTACAGTTAGCTCTGGTTGGGGAAGGCAGAGGGATCTGCCACTGATCCAATTGCGGTTCATTAGCCACCACTGCAGCTCTTTTGCGGTTCCTTCTGAGATCTGGACCATGTTAGAGAGATTCTCCCAATGCTGCACCCAGTGGAGTTTCAGATCCCACTGCAGACCCCTCATATGCCAACAAGAATGTGTCACAAGACAGATGCAAGAAGCCATGAGACCCAACAGTCTCAGAGTCAGTCTCATAGAAATCCAGGTATTATAGCCTGAATATCCTGGACTCGTAAGATAGACCCAAAACTGCACGGTGTCCAGAACAGCTCCAAAGAAAGGGAGTGTCTGGGAAGGAGTCAGGAGTGACTTTGGCACATTGTTAGTGAACCCCAGTGAGTGAAGAAGGTTTTCTGTAGTTTGAAGGTGAGAGATGACTGCCTGGGACAGCTAATTGTTGAGGTAGGGAATGACTGGAATCACTGAACTCTATAGATGTGTCGCATCCACTGTCATCACTTTTCTGAACACCACAAGGGGGGCAGGTAAGGCCAAAGGGGAGCACGGCAAATGGAAAGTGTCATTGCCCTACCGTGAATCATAGATAAGGATTGTGGGCCAGCAGGATGGGGATGTGAAAGTAAGCATCCTGTAAGTCCAGTGATAACATGCTGTCTCCTGGATCCAGGGAAGCCAGGACTTGCGTGAGCTTTTTTAATTTTTCATTTTTCAGGAAGCGATTGAGAAGGCACAGGTCTCAAAAAGGAGGAAGTTCTCTGTCCTTATTGGGAACCACAAACAGAGCAAGCGCAACCTAATTTTGATGCCAGCACCTTCTCTATAGCTCTCTTGGCCAAGAGAGCTAACACCGCCTGATGAAGCAAGGAGAGGTGGTCCTCTGTCAGATTGTCGCAAGTAGGGGCATAGGTGGGGGTGATCACAAAGGGAGGGAGGGGATCGTGTATCCAGCCCCACACTGGATGCCCATTATTGTTGCAGGGCATACTAAATGGATTTGGAGGCTGTGGCTACCAGGGAGTGGTGAAGAGGCTCAACCTCTGGCTGCCTGTCTCACGTGGTCTGTGGGAACTGCATCTTCAGCCACAAAACGATTATCCACTCTGCTGGCCAGGGTGACTGGGCATCCTCCTGTGGCCACCAAAGGGGCAGAATGTAGACTGGGGTTGGCAGGGGAATATGGAAAGGTCCAATGGCCTGGCCATATCTCTGCTGTCTATAAAGCGCTTGAGTGCAGAATCTGTCTACTATCTAAACATCTGAGAGCCATCAAAGGGCATGTCCATGAGTGAAGCTTGAACATCCCCTGAAAAACATGTGATTCTCAGCCAGGCATGGTGCCTAAGAGATACCAACGATAAAATTGTTCTGCCCAGGGAGTTGGTTGCATCCAGCTCACATTGTACGGGGAACTTGTCTCTAAGCATGAGCGCAAAATCCGCTCCGATCGCGGATTTTGCGGATTTTCGGTAAATCCGCGATCCGCGAACTCTCGCGGATTTACCGAGAATCCGCAATCCGCGATCGGAGCGGATTTTGCGGTCAAAAGTTCAAGCCTGCATAATTTACGATGGCGCCGGCAAGCTGCCAGCGCCATCCTCAAATGGTTACTTAATTAGCTTCGACAGGAAGCTCTAATAGATAAGATACAGCAGGGGCTCGAGCGCCTGCTTTATTTTAACAGTTGGAGCTTCCTGTTGAAGCTAATTAAGTAACTATTGCAGGATGGCGCTGGCAGCTTGCCGGCGCCATCGTAAATTATTTCAACGGTGGTGTCTTCTTGAGTAAATATGAAGGGCAGGGTTCATTCGGGCACGACGGTCCTGGCACAAAAAAATAAACCTCAACAGGAAACACTTGCAGATATCAATAAAGCATGTGCCCTAGTTGAAGCTTTAATTCAGTGACTCATTGATCAGCCCAAAAACTAATCTGCTGATCGGTCTCTGCCCTTTTATACACACAAGAGGCATGCTCGCATGGACGCCCCGTCCGTTTGGCCCCGCCCACACACTCGAGGTGTGCACCGTCTTCCCGCCATTTACCCACTATGATGGACATTTCACTAAAGGGACCCCTGCGCACTTCGGCGCGATTGCATAGTAACACACACTTGGTCGCTGGAACTAGTTGAAGCGCAAATGTAGTGACTCATTCATCAGCCCAAAAAAAATCGTGAGCGTTGGGAGGCTGGGCAGATGTGCCTTCTTCCCAAATACCCCATTGATGCTGCTCTGATCGGTCTCTGACCTTTTAGACACACAAGAGGCATGTGCGCTCGCGTGGAAGCCCCGTCCGTTTGGCCCCGCCCACACACTCGAGGAAGCCCCGCCCCCAATCCGCAAATCCGCTGAATCCGCTAAATAGGCGGATTTTGCGGATCCACGATCCGTGGATCCGCTAAATCCGCGAATCGTGGATCCGCAAAATCCGCCCATGCTTACTTGTCTCCATCATTCCCAACAGCAACTACTTCAAAGAGTATGGCTTGGGCTCCTCCAAGATCAAGGTCAGTACTTGTGCAGCCAATTCCCAGATAGTTTGGGGGTATCGGCCCAGGAGGCATGCAGTGCTAATGACCACAGTGCCAAGCTGACGGAAGAGAACATCTTCTTCCTGAAGGTATCCAGCCATTTGGATTCCCTGTCTGGTGGAATAGTAGGGCATGCAACTGGGTGACCTTTGCCTAGACCACCAAGCTCTCTGGATGGGGTGCTGGGTGAGCAAATTGGGGTCCCCTGGGATGGCACTATAGTGGCGGGCAATTGCCCTAAGCACAGGAGCCCTTGTGCAATGCTTGGTCAGGCCCCACGTAGGACATCAGTAAGATATTCATAAATGGGAGCAAAGGTCCAGTGAGGGCAACTCCTGGCTGAAGCACTTCTGTAAAGACATTCATCTTGGCTGCCACTGAGGGTAGTGTAAAATCTAGGACCTCAGCAGCCCTCTGTGCAACCATTGTGAATGAGGTACCCTTGTTCGTAGCCACTACAGGAGGGAGACCACGCCAGTGTCTGGAAAGGTGTCCAGACCACTAGCATCCACCAGATCCTCATACCAGTTGTCCTTAGTATCTTCTAACTGGTATCCATAAGGGTCCCCAGACTCCTGCCATTCCTCCCACAATCCAGGAATGTCATATGAGTTGGGCACTGGCTCCATCATGGGGAGTCTGCTCACTGTTGGGCGACGCCCGTCCAGATCCTTTTCGGAGATGATGATGATGATAAGAATAGTGCCACTGTGGGGCATTGGCACTGGAGCAGCCACCAAGGAGGATCAAGGTGGCTCGACCTCTGCCGCTCCAGATCCATCACCTGATCCAAGGGGCCCAACTGTTACCAGGGGCGAACCCGCTGGTAGAAGACCAGTAGGGGCCCCATCCGAGCCAGAAGGGCTAGGAGGTGCTCCAGCAGGACAAGCCACCCAAATATGAGATGCATGGCTTCAATAAAGTTGCATAACTGGGCGGAGTCGCTCTGGCTCCTGGAAACTCTGGGAGATGCGGAGATGGCTGTGGCACAGGCTCCACCACAGAGCTAGGCCTCAAGTGATGACACTCCCTTGTCAGGTGACATCAATGGACATGGCAAAGTAAAGGATCTCTTCGACTTTTTGCTCTTCTTGTGCCTCTGGTACTTACCCGATTTCCCCAATGACTTTGATTGTAATGACGATAGCCTGGAGTAGCACCATGACCAATCTGGGGACCCTCTTCTTGATCGAGATTTTGAACGTCGGGGTCAAACAGCGAGGGAGCTTGAGGGTCTGCTCCCTCAAGGCCTTGGAGTCCTTGGCATGGCAATGGTTGCAGGTCTTGGAGTCGTGGCCACCCTCCAAGCACCAGAGCACACCAAATGTTGTTCCATCACCATAATCTGTCGGTGACAAGCACCATACAGCTTGAAACCAGCTTTCCTTGCTGACATCATTGAGGCACCAGGAGACAAAGTCTTGAAAAAAGATCAACACATAGTCAGAAAAAGGGTCAGTCAAAAAACATACCAGGGGTAGGTAGTTCTTCTCCCAATCTGCACCGACTGGTGGAAAAAAAACAGTACTGCTGTCAGTGCGATGGAGTGGCATCTATACAGGCACTGCGTATGCCACTTCCGGGACAGATCAAGATGCCACATGGAGCAGAATGACGCCATCTACCAGCGTGCATGGGTAATGCTCACAAAACATTTCTGTATCCAGTCTGATGGCTGGGGGTTATTCGAAGGTGAGTAATAGGCTTCAAGAGGTCTCTAACAGATGTTTCTGTGATAAAAACTTAGATCCTAGGAGGGCTGCATCTTATGTCAGTTGTAATTTTGAACATATTCATAATTTTATAGGTTGAAAGTAGATGTGTATGCATTACATCACTTTTTTAGATCTGGTCACAGTGTTAGTTGTCTGCCAAGCTCTTGTAATCAAAAATATTCACAAAAAAATACTTGCATACATTTATTTACAAAGATAGGTTTTGAGTCAGCAGTCTTCACCCATTGATCTATGTGATTGTATTCTTCATTAGGTTTCCATCTGTGACAATATACGGAGTTCGGCCACCTTCAGCCATTGGGTCTATTGCCCTCTAACTGGCAGTATTATGCCTGATCACACTTACACATTATCCTAAAATTGAAAGTGCTCAAGTGTCAACGTTTTTGTGCCAGTCACTTTAGTTTTGCTTTGTATCTTATTAACGGTCCATCTTTTATCCTTTCCTTCTCTATATTTAATTTTTGGGGGCATTTGAGCACCCATTTTCTCCTTAGACAATGCTGCTGGGCAGCTTGTTTGATACTCATTTAATCTGCAGTGCTTCTAAACCAGGAAGTCATCTTGAAACGGAATGCCTATAGTGCATCATTGTATATCTAATTCAAGGTGACTGCCATATTGAGCAACCACATGTCGCAGTATTGGCTTGATACAGCAGTTAATCACCATACACAATATAATTTCAAGATAGTGGCTTACTATTATTTTTTATATTTTTTATTAAATTAATAATGTTATTTAAGATGTTGTTTAACATGGCATAAGTGATTAATGTGTGAGGTCATAAACACTTCATGACGGGGACACACATTATAGTTATCTCAGTAATTCATCTCAGTAAAGTCAGTAAACCATAGCTGATGAATTTCAATGTTTTTTTTAGGTTTTAAATGTTAGTTTTTATGTTCGTTTAACACCTAACTATAATGTCACTCATTTTGCTTTTACAGTGAATTTTTCAGGTTTTCTTTATCATAATTAGCTAATTCCCAGGCTGCGCATGGCCTTTTAACATGTGCATTGGGGGTTGGCTGCAGTGCCAATGCCCAACCTGGCTGCAGTTATCCAAACTTAGAGCTGTGCCTTAGGCCGTGCGCAGTGAGGATTGGTCACAGGGCCACACCTTCGGCCAAGACCTCCCTCCAACACCCCCCCATAGGCAAACTACTCCTCTCTGTGCACAGCCTTTGGCCGCATGCAGAGACCCTCTGGGTCTCCACCAACAAGTGCCTGGGAGTCAGGGTCTTCCCACCCTGCCCCCATAATTCCTATTTTAAAAACGTTTTCTGAACACAGAGATTTGGACTTTAAGTCCTGTAGTGGCTGTCGCAATATTTTTTTTCTGAATCGCGGGTAGCCAATCAATTGCTCTTTCTTATGGGACCAGACCATTTGTATGTTACCGAAATGGAGGTCCCAAGAAAAAGCTTCCTTGACAAATTAAAGGGCCATATTTTGGGATTTTTTTGTACCGCTGGACTTCTGCAACACCAACAGTCAACTATAACTGGTGAATTTAATTGTTTTTTACTTTTTTAATCTCATTTCAACACCTATCTACCCCAAAACCTTTGTTTTATGTCAGTGAATGTATTGAGAGTTAAGATTTTACTACCATACCTAACTATAAAGTCACTTTAATGTTCAGTTTTTCAGTGAATTTGTGTTATTTTGTAAAATCATATTCTAACTTAAGCATAAACCCAACCTACTTGTTCAAAGGCCATGTGTAGCAATGGTTGCTGCAGGGCATGGCCTCTTGCTATGCACAGCACTCGGCCACCGTACCATACCCCCTGTGGGATTCCAAACCCCCTACCTTCACCGTGCACAGCTGGGGTGGGTTTGCCACAGGTTCTGCACCCAACTCCCTGTGGGTGGCAGCCTCATGCATGCTGCCAACCCCCTTCATTGGCACATTCGGTTGCTGCAGGGCCAAATAAATAAAATAGCTACAACACATTCCAAAGTGCCATAGAGGCTTCAGAAATGTATTTGCATTGCAGAAGCATTGTTCATTTGAGAGTCTTGCAGCTCTGTAGGAAGTGGCGCTACTGCTTCATATAAGGTATTGCATGCGCAGATGACATCTGTTCCATCTGAGATTTCTGTACTACTCCCACAGAGATTAAGGACTAAAGAAAAAGTAACCGCAAAACAGAAGCAAACATATATTTTCAGAGGGTGAGTTGGGAGGTCAGTAAGCAATCTTTGAGAGATGTGTATCCATGGGACAGAACATTACCAAAGGTAAGTAACTTGTTCTTCAAATGAACACCTACTCTTGTGGAGTCCTTAAAAGAACCATTCTCAAAGCTTCTTCGAAGCAGGAGAATTGAGGATCTCGACATTGTGAATTACAGAATACAATTCAGGAGAACGACTCAGCCAAATTTGTCTGGAAGGTAGTGCTTGGAGAAAATGCACAGAGGACCTAATAGGTGCTTTCTGTAAGGACTCCTCTCAAAATGCCTAAAATAGCAGTTAGTCCCCTCATCAAGTGGGCATGAAAGTCATAAAGGTACAGATGTAAAGTCACGTCATCCGAATACCTGACAGACGGAGAAAGACATTATGAGATCTGTTGTTTACTGACACATTCCCATGATTTAACTTCCGTAAAGCATACCAAGAATTTGCAGACCACTTCAAAGGATCTACTTCTGTCAAGCAATAGCCAAACGCTTTCTTGAGGTGCAATATTTAAAGGGCCAGATGTAGGTAGCCTAATACCGGTCGCTAACAGCCGAAATTACCGAATTTCAGCCGTTACCGACTGGTATTAGGCTTGTGAGATGTAGAAGGCCAAATTTAAAAATTCGGTAATTTACCAAATCGGTAATTTAAGGAATCCGTAAATTACCAAATCCTTAAGATACCGAATCAGTAATTTACTGAATCCTGAATGTAGGGAGCACTCAAGTGAGTGCATTCCTCATTTAAGGATTCGTTATTTACCACCAACTACAAGTTGTTGGTAAAAATCGAAAACCTTAAAAAAAAAACAATTTTGTGCTTTTTTAACTGTGCCATGTGGCAGCCATACATGCCCTTAGGGCATGTATGTGTGCCACATGTGCACACATGCACAATTCAGGGGTGCAACAGGGTGTCAAAGTGACACCCTGCCACCCTTGAATGTGTTCCCCCTTTAACCGAATCGGTATTTACCAATTCGGTAATTCACATTCATTCCTATGGGCCTCCAGGCCCTTAGGAATGAATGGGAATTACCGAATCGATAAATACCAATTTGTTATTTACCGAATCTTACTGATTCGGTAACATTTACCGAATAAATACCTACATCCCATTTACCGATTCTGAAATACCGAATCGGTAAAATTCGGTATTTCAGAATCGGTAAATCTGGATTACCTACATCTTGCCCAAAGTTTCTTGTCCAGAGGGAGACGGATGGAAATAATAAGGTTATGAAATGATAGATAATTATGCTACCTAGTTCATTAGTTTCAAGGGCTCACTCATCAGACTACTTTCTCTCTTAGGAAATAGTAAATATGAACAAGACTGTAAGAATCTTCATCACGCCCACTCACCTTGCCAATGCAATAGCCAATCAAAATATCACATTGAAGTGAAAATTTCCGAGTGTGAGTGAATGGGTGTGAATGATCTCCCACCATCAGAAAATTTAGCACTAAAGTCAGGTCCTGTGAAGGAAGGGAATTGGAGCAAATGTGTTTCTGAGAGACATTCAGAAATGTACAGACTACCGGGAACTAAAAAAGTAAACCTTGAACTGGGAAGTAATTGCATGCTGAAATGGATGAGTAGTCTATTTTATCGGTGTCAATCTGGACGTCCTTCTACTCTGAAGAAACATTAAATTGAATGATCTGCAGAGTTCCAGGCTGCAGAAGATATAGAGTTTTATTGCAACATCAGGATGCAAACACCAACCCCGGTCTATAGTAACCAGCTCTACTAGAGGGACATCCTGTAACCAAAAGGACATCAAGCACGTCTGCAGGCAGCAAATATGAGGTTAGAGCTTACCAGTCCTGTTCCAAGAATATAGACTTAGGTTTCCCTAATTGTGAGCTGCCTTTCATGCTGTTGTAGGAGAGTAGGGTCTGCTTCCTATGGTCACCCCCACTTTTTGCTTTTGCTTTACTGGTTTTCGACTTAGAAGTGGCTGTGGGGCTGCTAATCAGACCCAGAGCCCAGATGCACTCTGTCTAAATTCACACCATGTACTCTAGGTACAACCACAATTGGGAATTGGTTCACCATGTCAGCCCCTGTAGAAGTGTACCCTATGTACTCAGGGCATAGGAGTAACCAAGGCCTACCAGGGGCTGCAGCATGTATTATGCCACCCCTGGCTGGCCACTCAAACGGACACAACTGGCTGATCACTCAGCTGGGGCAAGGTCGGGTAATCACCCCTTGCTTAGGTATAGTATCCCTATATCTAACCTTATATATAGACACACAGTAACCTATAAGTCACTCCTGTGGCAGGCCTTAACAATCCTGGAGGCAGAGTGCTTGGTTATGTGTGATATGATGCTCTAGCATGAGCTGAGCCTGTCTGCAGCTTTCGGAACCATGTCCTTATAGCTGTTCTATGATATTGTCATACCATATACTCTTAAGTGCATTATGAACCTCGCGTTTGGCTTTATCTAAACATGTCGTGTAAGGTGTCATACGCTTTGGAATACTACCCCCTCGCCAATTCTGGCGACGGGGGTAGCATTCCACCCTTCTAGAGGGAGAAGACATATTGTTGCTGACTATCCCGGTTAAAGTTAACCAGAGCCCCAGCGTCACAAAATGGACGCTGCTGCCACAGACACAAGTCTGACCTCCTGCTGCTGGGAGTCCTTCCAGTCACGGAGGTTTGGACAATAGGTTTCCTGGCTGGAGAGGTGCGAGCACCACCCCAGACAGGACTTTGTGTATTGGGACAGGGAGGGCTGAATAGATTGAGACACTGCCTGGCACTAGGTGCTCCATGCATACCCCAGTTCAAACCGGTTGCTGGGGCACTCCAGCCCCAGCTCTGGCGCGAAACTGGACAAAGGAAAGGGGATGTAACCACCCCCCTTCCTGGTCCCACCCATAGGAGGGACCTAGGAACTAATCCAGCCCCTTTTAGCTGTATAAAGGTAGGAGCTGTGTCCTTGGACTTTAGATTTGATCCTGAACTGAAACTTGAAACGAAACTCTGGACCTTCGACGTTCTGCTGAAGCTGAAGACTGAAGAATCTCCCTTGTGACCAAGGATTGACCACCCTTGGCAACCAGGCACCATCCAGCAAACCAACGGCTTGCTTTGTCGACGTTCACGCCGGAACCCGAGCACAGAGCCTGACAAGACCCAGACTTCCAGACCTCTCTGACCCTCTCTTCACGTCTGCAGCATAGCTGAGATCCGTGGAGGCGACGAGACACGTGGGACCGGACATCTTGAAAAGCCTGCAACTTGCTAACTGTGCAGCTCCTGAGGCATCCTCAAAGCTGTGCACTGGGGATTGAGAAGCCCCGAATCCGAGCTCCACCTGCACTGAAGATCAGCCCTCCACACTCCACGAGTTCTGCTTGGGGCCCTTCTGCTTGTGTTCTGCTCAACGCATTGTCCGGTTGCTGGCCCGTTGGCTAGTAGCCTCTGTGATGACAATCCTTTTGAACCAACTCATTGGTCTGGTTGCTCCAGACTGGCCCTTGCCTCCCTGCAAAGGTAAGGCACCTCAGACCTTGATGGTCTGCACCAGAAGCCTTCTTTAAATCCTGCGTGGGTTGCCTTTGCCAAGGCTTCTTGACTCCAATCCGGCAGTCGACCCCTCCATCTGCGAGAAGCTTTGTGGGACAGCTTGCCTCCAGTACCTGGTCATCCTCGACGCCTCCTGGTCCGCGTGGCTGAAGAGACAAGCTTCAAGACAGCACCTGATTGCTCCTCGACATCGTCTGGTTCCATCCTGGTTCCACCCGGTCACTGGCTAGTGACCCAGACTCTGTCACCTCGGCTTTCAGGTCCTCTTCATCCTCGATCCACCCTTGGATCCACCCGGACATCTTCCTCCTGGTCGCCTGCAGCATCTTTCTTCACAGGCTCCATAGACTTCAACGGCGAAACCCGACACATCTTCATACCTATGCACCCGCCGTCCGTGGGTGAGGTAACGCGAGTACTTCGGTGCTCCCAAGGGTATTGACTATCCAAGTGTCTAGGTTTTTAGTTGTTTCCTTCTAGCTAAACCGGAAGTGTCCTAAATCCTTAATTATCTAACTTCTAAGTTCCCATTGACTTTACATTGACTCTCGTGTGTGGGTGAAGACTCTGCACGTGCCAACTGTGGGCCTCCTACTTCTAAACTAAGGTTCAAATAGTGTAGACCAGCGATTCCCTAGGCCCTAGGCCTTTCCTTTTCTCATGACGTGGTACTTATACCACTTTCTTAATATATGGTTTGCTTCGCCCCTAGGGCCTAACTGTAAATTGTGCAACTTAAAGTATTCTGATTAAGTAACTTGTTATGTGCTTCGTCCTCTGATCTCATAAAGAGTTCAGAGGAGTGTGTTAGTGAATAAATACATATATTTTATCTATATCCTGTGTGGTGTCCTTTCATTTGATATTCAAGGGGTTACATATGGTAAAACAGCTGGCTTTACACGCAGAGGCCTCGGTTACCAGTCCACCCAGTCCAGTGGTAGTGAAAATGCCTGTGATTATCCCTTTAGCAAACCCTGAACGATTCAAGAGAGATGCAGGCTCTGTACAGGTGTTTCTCACGCAGGTAATGCTGCATTTTTCATGTAAACCTAGGTCCTTCCCTACCAATCAGGCCAAGGTCGCGTTCCTTATATCTTACTTTGCAGGAGACGCAGCTCAATGGGCGGTACCTCTGATTCAAAGAGATGACCCTATGATACACGACTGGGTAGCGTTCAGGGACGAATTCATCAAGGTGTTTGATCGAAGGGCGGATTCATACACAGCTGATAGAGAGTTGCTAGAACTGAGACAGGGAAATCAGGACATTTTGACTTATTTGAATTCTTTTAGGAGACTGGTTATGGAAACTAAGTGGCCTGAGGCCAAACAAGCCTCTTTGTTTCACCAGGGATTGCATGAAGATATGAAAGATATCATAGCGCAGATTGATCCTCAACCGGTTACATGTGAGGACTTAATTAATTTGGTATTGCGGTTAGATCACAGACTAAGGGAACGTAAAGGTGATCATAGAACCAGGGGTAGAACAGTCCCCACGTATGGGCATTCAAGGGCCATAGACAGTAACCCCCCCAATGGTTCTGAACCCATGGATTTAGGGGCGGTTAGAGCTGCCTTGACTACCACTGAGAAAGAGCTACGTCGTAAGAACAGGCTTTGTTTATATTGTGGTTAGAAAGGACATTTCGTTAGGGAATGCCCTGTTAAACCCAAGAAGTCAAGGTTTCTTATCAATAGAGGGGTGACAGCAGCTATTGAGAAACCGTCGGAAAACTAACGGACTCCAAGGTTAATAAAAGGGTTCCTTGGAGTCATGTGTGCATCCCTTCTTTGTTGAGGAATTTTGTGGGGGCTCAGCATCTGTTTATCGAAATCCTGCTACTAGTTCAGGCTAGATGGATATCTATGCATGCTATGGTAGACTCTGGTGCCACAGGGCTGTTCATGGATCTGGCGGAGGCACAAAGAGCAGGGATAAGTTTAATCCCTAGAGAGACATGTGAAGAGATCTATGCAGTTGATGGGAGGAAACTGTACATTGGCCCCGTGGGGTATCATACTAGCGAAATGAATATGCTGTTTGGCTGTCATAAAGAGAAGGTCACGTTCAGCATTATCAAGGCGCCACAATATGGTATCATATAAGGTATCCCCTGGTTGAGATATCACAATCCTGAAATAGATTGGGGTAAGGAAACTATCACGTTGAATTCCTCATATTGCTGGGAGAATTGTTATGAAGTCAATGAGAGGCCTTCTTTGACTTTAGCTTGAGGACAGCATGTGGCCACTGCTGCTGAGAAAGAAGTCCAACTGTCCAAGACCTACAAGGAGTATGCAGGGGTATTTGATGAGATACAAGCAGAGGTGCTTCCTCCACATAGGCAGTACGACTGCCAAATCGACCTCGTCCCTTGTGTAGTGGTCCCGAGTGGACACTTGTATGCACTAACTGAACCCGAGAAGGAATTAGTTACTTACCTGTACACTATAGTTCTCCAGTATTATCTTTCATAGATTCACATGCTTGTATCTTCCCCGTCGTCATGGTGGGAGTCTCACGGTAACAGAATGACCAAAGCAGTATCATAGAGAAGATAAAACTGCATAGAAAATCCCATAGGGACTGTAGCATTTGGTAACCAGACCATGTCGTTATTTGATCCAAAAGTCAGCCAATCAGCATTGCTGCCCTGACCTCACACTCCCCAGCAGAAGCTTCCTGCCTCAGATTTCCGTCCCCGAGTGAGAGACATGGATAAATACCGAGAAACAGGTTCTGCCTGCGAAACGGGGAGGCGGGTGGGCGCATGTGAATCTATGAAAGATAATACTGGAGAACTATAGTGTACAGGTAAGTAACTAATTCCTTCTCCAGTATTACATCTTTCATAGATTCACATGCTTGTATCAGAGTAGTAAGCAGTGCGTATAAAATCCACAGCGTTTCCAGGACAGAACCCAGAAGGAAGCTCTGCAATAAAGTAATGTTAGAATAATACATATCCGTATAATACCCAGTATGCAGAGACATAAGTACATATGAAAATACATGCAAGTATAAGGTAAAAGTATTGAATAGACAAATTATTAAGTCATCATATTGTACCTTACTGAAACAGGCGTTTCAAAACAGCTTGGCCCACTGCCGTGTCCTCCTTCCACGCAGTGTCCAGACAGTAGTGTTTGGTAAAAGAGTGCACACTCTTCCACGTTGCTGCTCTGCAGATGTCTGGCAGTGACACTCCTGCGAATAAGGCCATTGATGTCGCCATCTTCCTTGTGGAATGGGCATTCACCGTAGAAGAGAGCGGCTTTCCCGCTTTCTCATGACATTTCAGAATAGCCGATGATATCCATCTTGCAATACTTAGTCTTGATTGAGGAAGGCCTCTCCTTTGGCCTTCAAAAGCAATAAATAACTGTTTGGATTTGCGGAATGTCTTTGTACGTTCAATGTAGAACTTCAAACATCTAGCAATGTCTAAAGAGTGCAATGCTCTTTCTGCATCAGATGAAGGATTGCTGAAAAAGGTAGGCAGAATAATGGGCTCATTGAGATGAAACGACGTAGGGACCTTGGGTATGAAGGTAGGATTTGTCCTTAAAATAACCCTGTCCTGGCGAAACTGTAAAAAGGGTTCTTCCACTGAGAAGGCTTGAATTTCACTAACCCTCCTTGCCGAGGTTAATGCTAGGAGTAAGGCTGTCTTCCATGAGAGAAACTGCAAGTCTGTGTTGTGGATAGGCTCAAAAGGAGGCCTCATAAGTTGCGACAGGACTGTATTGAGGTGCCATGGAACTGGTGGGCGCCGAATGGGTGGAAAAACTCTAAAAAGTCCTTTAATGAACTCCTTAATTAGTCTGGAAGACCAGAGGGATGGCTCATTTGGCTGTCTCCTGAAGCGTGATATTGCTGCCAAGTGTACCTTTACCGAGGCATGCGACAGTCCTGCCTTAGAGAGAGACAACAGGTAAGGCAGAATACCTTCAGGGTGCACTGTTAGCGGATGCAAGTTTTGACTGTCACACCAGTGACAGAAACGAGACCATTTAGCTGCATATGTCTTGTTGGTTGACATAGCTCTGGCTTGAGATAGAATATGTCTGCATTCTTGAGGAATGTTTAAGTTCTGGAATTCCCGCTCATGAGGTTCCATGCGGACAATTTTAGCGATTGCAGGTCCGGATGAAGAATCTGACCGTTTTAAATGGAAATGAGGTTCTGGAATGTCGGAAACTGAATCTTGTTGACCCTGGACATCCGTAGCAGTTCTGGATACCATGCCTGCCTCGGCCAGGCTGGTGCTATCAGTATGACCTGACAAGGTTCCGCCCTCATTTTGCGAAGTATTCGCGGTATCAGCGGAAACGGAGGGAATGCGTAGGCAAACGTGTCCGTCCAATCCATGTGGAATGCATTTCCCCTGGAATCTTGCTGAGGGTACCTGGACGCAAACTGGACGCACTTTGAATTCTCTTTGGTTGCGAACAAGTCTAATGTGGGAGTGCCCCACCTTTGAAACACTCTGCGGAGCTGAGTGTCGTGCAGCTCCCATTCGTGCGTCACATTCGGAGTGCGACTCAGGGCATCTGCCCGTGTGTTGAGGATGCCTTGTATATGTTGCACTTGGATCGAAATGCCGTGGATTATTAGCCACTTCCAGATTCTTTGCGCCAACATTGAAAGTTGTTTGGACTTTGTTCCCCCTTGCTTCAGCAGGTAAAACATAGTTGTGGTGCTGTCCGTTTGAATAAGCACCGATGCATGACGTATCCTGGGTAAGAAGGCTTGGAGCCCCAGGAACACAGCTTTGAGTTCTAGCATGTTTATGTGAAGCTGAGCTTCCCAGTTTGACCAGAGACCCTGGATCTCCAGTTCCTGAAGATGAGCGCCCCATCCTTGTAAAGAGGCATCTGTAGTCATCACGAAATCGTGAGTCTGAATCACAAAGGGTAAGCCCTGATCCAAGTTCTTCTGTACTTTCCACCATGACATGGCCACCTTCATACGGTTCGTGACGGTAATGCGATCCTCGAAGGTGCCTTTGGACTGAACCCACTGTTCGTCCAGTTGTTCCTGTAAAGGCCTCATTCGAAGACGGCAATTTGGAACCAGTGGGATGCATGAAGACATCATCCCCAACATGGACTTGTAAATTCTCACAGAAGTGAACCTCTTTTGCTGAAGGGTGGAGACTAGACCCATTATCTTTGTCATCCGTTCCTCGGAAGGATAAGCTTTCACTGTCCTGGTGCATATCCACGCTCCTAAGAAGTGAATGCCCTGGGCTGGGGTCAGCGAGGACTTCTCCAAGTTGGTCCTTAGTCCCAATCGTCGAAACAGGCGAATGCAGCAGTGGAGAGAACTTGCTGTCTCTCTGAATGATGGACCTGTCACTAGCCAGTCGTCCAGATACGGATAAATGTAATGCCCTTGCAATCTTAAATGGGCTGCCACCGGGGCCATGCATTTGGTGAACACCCTCGGGGCCGATTTGAGTCCGAATGGAAGGACTTTGAATTGAAAGTGGCGACTCTCCACGGTGAATCGTAAATATCTTCTGTGCTTCCAATGAATTGGGATATGGAAGTAGGCGTCCATGAGATCCAAGGACGCCATGTAGTCTTGCTCCTTTAACATTTGCAAGATCTCTTGCAATGATAACATTCTGAAGGGAATCTTCTTTATGTATTGATTCAGATCCCTCAAATCCAATACCTGTCTCCATTTCCGGGTCTGTTTCTTCTTGATGAGGAAGAAATGCGAATAGAAGCCTTTCCCTCTGAGATGTTGCGGTACTTCCTCTATGGCTCCCTTTTGCAGAAGCGAGTGGACCTCGTTCTGCAATTCCTGACGATGTTGAGAGAGCCTGATCACCGGGGGATGATCCGGTGGCATTTCTGTAAATTCCAGGGTGTGACCCCTGCTGATGACCTCTAGGACCCATTTGTCCGATGTTATGGACATCCAGTTGTTGAAGTATTGAGACAGATAGTGGTCGTTGTCCGGGATCTGCATTGTGGGGAGCGCCAGCCTGAAATCATTGACGTCTATTAGACTGTGGATTCTTCCCTCTGGTGCCAGACTTGCCCCTAGATTGCTGCTGGTAAGAGGAGTTGTAGGGCTTGAACTGGGTGTTTGAATTGTATTGCCGATAATTCTGTTGGTTATACGGCTGATATCTGTTGGACTGATATGAAGATCTCTGATTGAATTGACATCTTGAACCTCTTTTCCGAAAGGACTGAAAACGTCCTTGTTGAAGAGATCCGAGCGCTCTAGCAGTATCCGTGTCCGATTTAATGCCTTGCAGCGCCTTATCTATATGTTTTCCAAACAAACTCTCGCCATCGAACGGCATGTCCACAATTTTTGCTTGCACCTCCGGCCGAAAGGAGGTCGCCTTAAGCCAGCCTTGTCTCCGAAGCGAGACTGCCCCAGCCATTTGCCTGAAAGCCATAGATGAAACGTCCATGGCGATGTCAATAGATTCAGCCGCCGACCTTGCTCCGTCTTTGAGAATGGCCGCTGCTTCCTCTTTCCTATCCTCCGGTAGCGCCGACAGTATGGGTGCTAGATCTGACCACATTTGTCTGTTGAAACGGCTAATAAGGGCCATAGCATTGGCCGCCTTGATAGTAGAGGCTGCCATGACTGCAAACCTTTTACCAGCACCATCCATTCTCCTTCCTTCTTTGTCAGGTGGCACCAAGGAAGTAGCCACCGGGTTCTGTGAATTTCTCTGCGCCGCCTGCGTCACAACTGACTCCGGCCTGGGGTGACCTATTAGACAGGCTGAAGCCGATTCTGGCGCTCTATATTTCTTTTCAATCCTTGGAACGGAAACCGCTATGGAAGCCGGTGTCTTTAAAATCTTTAGGCCCTCTTCCCAAACATGAGGAATAATTGGAATTGACCTAGCTGATTTCCTGGCATCGTCCTTGAAATCATACAAGAAACAGTCTGTTTCTTTAACTTCCATGTCTAATTTAAACCTCTTCGCCGCTTTTTCCATGATGTCATGGAACCCTCCAATGTCTTGAGGAGGGGAGGTGGATGGCAGCGGGTCAGGTGACGGGGTCGATGGCAAGATGTACTCATTCCATTCCTGCCCCGAAGCATCATGAACAGTTTCCCCTTCTTCAGGTTGTACATCCTCATCGGAGTCCGTTAGGTCGTCTCTTATTGTAACCACTGGCGGTGATCTCACCCCCTGCTCTTGAGTGGAAGCATTTGCCTTTGATGGCTGCGCAGGAGCAACCGGCGTTGTTGACTGACGTGCGTTTGCTTCTGGGAAACGACGGTAGTAGTCGTTTATCATGAATCTGAGGTCAGATACAAGAGACACTGGTATAGACATTGTGTCCTGCCGTACCTCCTCTCGTGATTCTTCTTGATTGTCCTCCTCTTCATTATAGTCACCTGTGTCTTGGAACGATTCATATCTAGAAGATTGAGGTCTGTCCTGGAAAGAAAATACCTCTTCTTCGTCTGTGTCTTGGCTCTTTATTTGGAGCTGTGAAGGACTATAGGCGGCACCTGAAGAATCATCTCCATCTGAGTCTTGTTCCAACAAAGAAGATGGTGGAAGAGGTGAAATCTTCGTCCATGAGGTGAATTCCGCTGATTTGCTGATAGTCGCCGAACCCTTGGATGACTGAAAGGACCGGATAGAAATCATAGTCTTCGACTGTGGTGACTTGAAAGCTTTAGCCGTTGTCAGAATAATTTTCGTCATCCTCGTCGTCGAACCTGTCGTCGACGATGTCGTCGTCGTCGTCGACGGTCTCTTCGTCGACGGGGTAATCTTACTCGTCGACGTTGTTGTCGTCGACGTCGTCGTCGTCGACGCTGCTTTAGATCCTGTCATCGACGAAGCCGTCGTCGTCGACGAAGTCGTCGTCGACGGTGAAGTCGTCGACGGAGCTGAAGTCTTTTCCACAGATTTTGAAGCAAAAGCTAGGGAACTGGTCGGTGGAGCAGACCCTGTCCCTTTCTGATCTGACAGCTTCTTCAGAGGAGTAATAGGAAGAGACGATGTTGCCTTATCTTTAGATTTGCTCTTCTTAGGCTCCACTTTCTCCTCAGAAAGAGAGGCCTTTCTCTTCTTAGGTGTCATTTTTGAAGATTCCTCCCCAGAATCTGAATCTGAGATGGCCTTCTTCTTTTGAAGCCATAACAGCAAGCGAGCCTCTCTGTCTCTAAGAGTTTTGACAGAAAAGGTTCTACAGTATTTACAGTCCTTAGCCACATGCTTAGGATGAAGACAATATAGGCAGTCCTTATGAGGGTCTTCAGAGTATAGCCTGGCCTTCCCACAGGATCTGCACGGCCTGAACAGCCTCTTTTTAGAGCTGTCAGACATAATGAGGAATATAGGCAAACAATACCTTAAACCAGTAGTCAGGATGTAAGAAACCAAAGGTCAAAAGTTCACTCAGGAACAGAAAACTGAGCAGAGCTCAGGGAGACTCCTTTCTCACACGAAGGCGGTTGGAAATCTGAGGCAGGAAGCTTCTGCTGGGGAGTGTGAGGTCAGGGCAGCAATGCTGATTGGCTGACTTTTGTACCAAATAACGACATGGTCTGGTTACCAAATGCTACAGTCCCTATGGGATTTTCTATGCAGTTTTATCTTCTCTATGATACTGCTTTGGTCATTCTGTTACCGTGAGACTCCCACCATGACGACGGGGAAGATACAAGCATGTGAATCTATGAAAGATGTAATACTGGAGAATGTACATCTGAGGGATTATCTAGACAAACTTCTAGAGCTCGGCTTCATCCGTCCTTCCAAATCTCCGGCAGCCTCTCCTCTTTTCTTTATCCCCAAGGCCAACGGGAAATTGAGGGCATGTGTGGACTTTAGGGCTTTGAATGCAGTAACTGTGAAGAACAGATATCCCCTTCCTTTGATTAATGTATTACTGGAACAAGTAAAGAAAGCCACCATCTATACCAAGCTGGATCTCAAAGGCGCCTATCACTTGGTAAGAATGAGATAAGGGGATGCATGGAAGACCGCCTTTAAGATCAGGTATGGTGTGTTCGAGTATTTGGTTATGCCGTTTGGGCTCTGCAATGCCCCAGCGGCTTTCCAATACTTCCTGAACGATGTGCTACGAGAAATCTTGGACCATTATGTTGTGGTTTATATCGATGACATTCTCATCTACTCCGAGTCTGAGGAATTACATGTTCACCATGTTAAGGCTGTACTACAGATCTTGCAAAAACACAGCCTGTACTGTAAATTGAGTAAATGTGACTTTCATGTAACAACTGTGGAATTTTTAGGGGTCCTGCTCAGCCCCTATGGCCAAGAGATGGCCGAACGTAAGATCAGGGCGGTGAAAGAATGGCCTATACCTCAGAACGTGAGGGACGTTCAATGCTTCATAGGCTTTGCCAACTTTTACAGGCATTTTATCAAGCAGTTTTCTCAAGTGGTTGCTCCCATCACACGTCTGTTAAGAAAAACACAGCCTTTTGTATGGAACAAGGAAGCCCATGAAGCATTTGAGGCATTGAAGGAAGCGTTTGTGTCTGCCCTGGGGTTAACCCATCCAAATCCAGACAAACCATTTATTGTTGAGGCGGATGCCTCCGATGTGGCACTGGGAGCCATACTTTCACAACGACATGATCTGACCGGACAATTACATCCTGTTGCGTGCATGTCTCGGAAATTGAATGGGGCTGAGAGCAATTATTGTATCGCGGAGAAAGAACTCCTGGTGATAAAGGTCGCATTTACTGAATGGAGACAGTTTCTGATGGGGGCCAGACATATGGTTACTGTTTACACTGACCACAGAAACCTCCAGTTCATGACAGCAGCCAGGCACCTCACACCGAGGCAGCTTAGGTGGATGTTTTTCTTTTCAGAGTATCACTTCACTATAACATTCCGTCCTGGGGCGGAGAATAAGAAAGCTGATGCGCTAACTCGCCAATCATCCCTTAAGTCTCCTGAAGCTGAAGTGGGAACAGCTATCATTGACCCAGCCAAGTTGGTATGTGTTATACAGCCTGATGTGTTTCTACAAGGGATCCTTAAGGGAATAAACACCTTTTACTGGAAGACCTGGTTGCCCAGTCACACAGAATGGCATATCAAGGATGGTTACCCAGTGAACAATGGGCGGTTACTGGTCCCTACAGTACCTCTTCGGAAACAAGTGTATCAGTGGTGTCATTGCTCTCCTAGTGCGGGGCATATGGGTATGGAAAAGACAGTGGAACAAATCAATCAACGGTGTTGGTGGCCATCCCTGAGACCCGATGTTAAGAAATGGATATCACAGTGTGATGTCTGTGCTACAGTCAAGGCTGATCATCGGCGCCCCTGCAACTACTGCCCACTCCTTCTGTTCCATGGGAGCGCATCTCCTTGGATTTCGTGGTAGGTCTGCCCAAGGACCAGGGGTGTACAGCAGTGTTGGTGGTAATTGATTTCCTGACTAAGATAGGGCATTTAATTGCCTGTCCGCAAGTACCCACAGCAGGGCAGCTTGCACGTCTGTTGATGGTTCACATTGTTCGTCTACATGGACTGCCTGCTGTTATTGTTTCTGATAGGGGTTCCCAATTTAGGGCACAGTTCTGGAAGTCCTGGTGTTCTTCTTTGCATATCGAGATGGCCTTGTCCACCAGTTTCCACCCTCAGACGGATGGGCAAACTGAGCATCTCAATCAGACTCTGAAGCAGTTTTTGAGGTGTTACGTGGATCACAGCAAGGATAACTGGGTGGACTATTTGTGGCTTGCGGAGGTGGCGCATACCAATGCGACTCATGTATCTCCCTTTTACTGTACCTATGGGCGCCATCCGCGTTTCCTTCCTTTTCTTCATCCCATCAAGGAAGACAAAGCGCCGGAAGCTGCAAGGAGGGTTTCTCACATCAGGGATACATTGGTGAGGGCGCAGGCCAATCTCAAGGCATCGAAGGTGGCGTACAAACGCACGGCCGATAAGCACAGGCGTCCTGGTCCATTGTACCAAGTGGGGGATCTTGTGTGGTTATCTACTAGGAATATCAGATTCCGGAAACACAGCGTGTTTAACCCTCGATACATCAGTCCATACCCTATTGTGAAATGCGTTAACCTAGTGGCCATGAAGTTGAAGCTCCCGAAACACCTGAGTGTCCATCCGGTGTTCCATGTGTCCCTGTTGAAGCCGTCCTTGTCTTCTGTGAAGAGGCTCCCGCCGCCTCTTGTGGTGCAGGACGGGCTGGAATACTAGGTGGAGAGCATCAAGATGGCAGGGGCGAGGCCTTCGTTATCTGGTGTCGTGGAAGGGATACGGCCCTGACGAAAACACTTGGAAGCCTGCGTCTGGTGTGCATGCACCACGTTTGGTGGCGTGGTTTCATAGGAGATATCCGTTGCGTCCTGGCCCTCTACGGCGCTCTCGGTGAGGGGGGATGAACTGTTATGGTTCAAATGAGCGCCTCGAGATATTGTCATCCTTCATTGTGACATCGAGGAGGTGGAACAACTACATGTCCCAGAATGCCTAGAGTCTACTTAATGGGCGGTTCTATATTAGGAAGCAACTTCCTGTTCCTCTTGCCGGATATTTTGAATCTCTATCGACGCAAAGACATTTCTCTTGGTTTCATGTTCGTTGGTACGTTCGTTCCTAAGAAGAAGGAAGGCTCTAGTTCTGTTCATCCATAGCTTCGCGGATGTTGGAAAATCACCATTTCGGCCGGTTGTTGTATTCCCGCGATTGTTCCTCCGTTGGAGAGCCTATTTGCCACGGCTCATGCGGAGGAAGACTAGTTCATCAGTAACGAGGTGATCTTGTTAACTAATCCTGCCCTTCCCTCCGTTGGAAGAGCCTTCTTGCACGGCTCATTGCGGAGGACGACTTGTGGTTCACGTGAAGTTATTCTCCACTTACGTTTACTTTTGCAGCGTTTGCCCTCCGTTGGAGAGCCTATTTGTCACAGCTCGTGCGGAGGAGGAAATCTCGTCACAATATGTTTACACTTACTAGGCTTGTTAAGTTGGGCTCTTGATGGTGGAGCTGACGGCCTATTACAAAAAGGGCGTATTCCCTTATTCTGACAGCAATACCTGATGAGTCAAGTAAGGTGACATAGGTGTTCTCTCACAGGAACTTGTAACTGTTGAAAAAGGATCCGTTTGAGACTCTGATATTCCTTGACGCAGGTACTGTACTTTTCATCTTTTCTACTTCAGGGTGACGTAACCCATTATTATAATTTACTATCAATCATCTGGTGTGAGGTTGCTGGGGCTGCTAGGATCCTGTTCAGGACATTACACCTTTCCACTATAGATGTTCACTATAGGGGAGGTACGTACAAACCTTGTTAATCCTACTCCTTTGGTTAATAAGTATAGGACACTGTATAAGGGTTGTTGTTCTTTGTGTGTTACAGTGGGAAGTTGCGCAGTTTACCTCTGGCCAGGGCATTGAAGGTTACTTCATTGAAGAGTCTTATCTTCAGCATTGCAGAGAATTTCCCTTACTTTACAGATAGGGTGTATAAGGGGATAATCTGTAATATAGTGTGTTTATCAAGGTGCAAGAAATATCACACATCTAGGACGCTTTCCAAACGCTATTTTTGTTTGTCTTTTCAGATCTCCTTCCCGCTGTCCCCTTCCTTTCCCGCGGGTTTACCGGCCCTCGCTTGATCCTTCCTTAACCCTAGGCTATTACAGCAGTCAGGGTTTGGATAGATCAGGAGGTGGCATTATTTGAGCATCACGCTGATCCCGAGGACAGAGAGGATAACACCAGGCCAACTTCTCACATTGGTGGCAGCAGTGGGATTAGAGCTTGCTGTTGTTTTACCACTTGTAACCTTGAGATATCATTTGAAAGATCACATAGGTACCTATAGGTACATATAAAAACAAGTCTTAGTATACTTAAGTTCTACTGAACTTAGCTGTTGTAGAGCCTGGGCCTAGAACACCCTGACTACAACTCCTAGAAAGGTTCTATAGGAAAACAAATAGTGTAGGTAGGTGCAACACCACACCTCACTAGAAAACATGTCTCAGAGAGTGAAGCCCAGTGGTTCTCTGCCTGCAGAAGTAGATCCCTGAGGACTGCTTCAAGATATGAAGCCTTAGCCTTCCAAGAATTGAGACAATTGTGTACTTCTAGAAGGCTAAAACAGGGTTCAAACCCTACCCTTAAGTTCCTGGTTGAGCGCTTAGAAGAGTATGATGCCCAACAGCCACCTAAGACAGGTGACACAGGTAGTGTAGATGAAGTCTTGCCCTCCTCAGATGATAATGCTGATACTCCTGTACCAGATGAGGAAGAAGAGGGGGTGGAAGAAGATGATTCTGATCTTGAGACAAACAGCCAGGTCCTAGTTAGAAGACTTAGCCAGGCTAACTTAAGCATACATGGGAGTCAGTATGGGCAGCCCTCATACAGACCCCGAAGTGGGCTTAACCAGAGGCAGAGAAGAGGCAGATCCCAGTCCAGGGACTCTCTCCAATCTCATGCTTCACGTGGCTCTCATGGCCCTGCTCAGAGGGAGATGACCTCTCCCCAGAGAAGGGAACATGAGGCCAAAATGAGAGAGGCTGCTCTGAGGATTGAGAGGCAAGAACTAGAGGTTGCCCTAGCCAAAGAGAAGCTTGCTCGTGCTAGAGAGCATAGAGAGAGTGGGTTAGAACCCACTGGTGGCAGCAATATCCCTAAGGATAAAGATAGGTCTTATGAGAATAGACACCTAAGCAAGAGTGTGCCCCCATACAAAGAAGGGGATGACATCCACAAATGGATAACTGCTTTGGAGAGGGCCTGCAAAGTACAGCAGGTACCCCAAAGTTAGTGGGCAGCAATCTTAGGGCTCTCCTTTTCAGAACAAGGTTGAGATAAGCTCCTCACAGTTAGTGATGGGGATGCTAACAACTACTCTGTCCTGTAGAGTGCTCTGGTTGATGGGTTTGGCCTAACCACTGAACAATATAGGTTGTTGTTCAGGGATACCCAGAAGACACAGACTCAGGACTGGACTGATTTTGTTGATTGTGCCACTAAGGCTCTGGAAGGCTGGTTATTGGGAAGTCAAGTTAAGGACTATACAGGATTATATAATTTGATCATGAGAGAGCAAATCCTTAGCAAGTGTCAAAACCAGTTATTGCATCAATACCTGATTGACTCTGATCTGACCTCTCGCCAAGAATTGGGAAAGAAGGCAGACTAATGGGTCAGAACCAGGATTAAGCAGAAAAAACAGAACCAGGGGGTTGATCAGGAAAAGGCAGACCAGAAGGGTAATGAGCAGAAACAAAAAGATCGAAAGTCTTAACCAGGCCCCCAAAAGGCACAGGGGGAGGGTGGCTCCAAAAAGAACAAACAGAAACAAGAAGGTCCAAAGAAGCCCTGGTGTGGATACTGTAAATCAGTCTCTCACTGGTTTAGTGAGGGTACCAAGAAGGGCACAGCACCAACCACCATTGCCCCCAAGACAACTGTTCCCCCTAGTCCAGCTGTTAGTGGTGGTTCCCAGCAAAAGGGTGTAGTAGGGTTGACCCTGGGAACTGAGGTGGACTCTGGCCTAGTCAGAGGGACACATGTGTCAGTGTCACCATGGTGACACCTAACTTTGTGGACGCTGAACAGATCATACTAGGTGAGACCTACCTAGTGACCAACGCTAGCAATGCCACTACCTCCCATAGTATGGCAGTTGTTAACTTCTCCTGGGGAGGGGTAACTGGCCTCAAAAGAGTTGTTGTGAGTTCAGACCTTCCAGTAGAGTGTCTGTTAGGTAATGATCTTGAAACCGCAGTTTGGTCTGAGGTGGAGTATAGGACCCATGCAGAAATGCTGGGAATATCAGCACATGTCCTTGTTGTGACCAGGTCACAGGCCAAAAAGTGCTTACCTGAACAGGTGCTGGATCTTGAAACAATAGACCAGACACCAACCAAGAGAAAGAGCAAGAGGGTTAAGGCAGGGCCTCCCCCCTGCCTCAGGTTGAGGATCAGCCCTCCCAGGAGGATGATTCTGAGATCCAAGAGGGAACTGTCCTAGAAGAACTTGAGCCTGATCAGGTTGAGTTTCTTCGGACAGGGGGACCCTCAAGGGCAGATGTGAGGCAGGCACAATTAGAGTGTTCCTCTCTTGAACCCCTCAGACAGCAGGCTGCTGCTGAGGCTGCTGGGAATGCTCAAGGTACCCATAAAGTGTATTGGGATGATGGGCTCCTTTATTCAGAGGCTAGAGACCCCAGGCCTGGTGCTTCCAGGAGGTTGGTTATACCTCTGCATTTTAGGGGCTTCCTACTTACCTTGGCCCATGATATTCCCTTAGCAGGACACTTGGGCCAGAACAAGACTTGGGACAGGCTTGTCCCTCAATTTCACTGGCCCCATATGTCAGAAGATACCAAGGAGTTTTGTCGCTCCTGTGTTACCTGCCAAGCCAGTGGCAAATCAGGTGGCACAACAAAGGCCCCCCTCATACCACTACCTGTGGTGGGGGTACCATTTGAAAGAGTGGGGATAGACATTGTAGGACCAATGGACCCCCAAACAGCATCTGGGCACAGATTTATACTGGTGGTAGTGGATCATGCCACCAAGTATCCAGAAGCTATTCCCCTGAGGACCACAACAGCTCCTGTTGTGGCAAGGGCCCTACTTGGAGTTTTCTCCAGAGTGGGGTTTCCAAAGGAGGTTGTCTCTGACAGAGGTGCAAACTTCATGTCAGGATATCTAACTGCAATGTGGAAGGAGTGTGGTGTCAACTATAAGTTCACCACCCCCTATCACCCACAGTGCAATAGTCTTGTGGAAAGATTCAACAAGACCCTCAAAGGGATGATAAAAGGGTTACCTGAAAAGCTGAGGCGAAGATGGGACATCCTTTTACCCTGCCTTAAGGTTGCTTACAGAGAGGTCCCACAAAAGGGGGATGGCTACAGCCCATTTGAGCTTTTGTTTGGGCATCCTGTAAGGGGACCCCTATGTCTTGTGAAGGAAGGATGGGAGTTACCTCTCAAAAAGCCTAAGCAGGACATAGTGGACTATGTACTTGGTCTCCGCTCCAGGATGGCTGAGTATATGGAGAAGGCTTCCAAAAATCTTGAGGCCAGCCAAGAACTTCAGAAAGCTTGGCATGACCAAAAGGCTGTGCTGAATGTGTACCAGCCAGGACAGAAAGTGTGGGTGTTGGAGCCAGTGGCCCCAGCAGCACTCCAGGACAAATGGTCTGGACCCCATACAATAGTTGAACAGAAGGGAGATGTCACCTATTTGGTGGACCTTGGGAATCCCAAAAGCCCCCACAGGGTGCTTCATGTCAACAGACTAAAAGCATTTGTCGACAGGGCAGACATGAGCTTGCTCATGGCTACAGATGAGGGGCAGGAGGAAGAGAGTGACCCTCTCCTTTGCTGACAGCCTCTCTGAACATCAGCAACAGGACTGCAGACAAGTTCTTCAGTCCTTCAGACATCTGTTGTACCTGACCCCAAGTCAGACAAGCTGGTGCACCCATGAGGTGGACACTGGTGACAGTCTGCCTGTCAAGAGTAAAATCTACAGGCAACCTGACCATGTCAGGGACTGCATTAGGACAAAGGTACAAAAGATGTTGGAGCTGGAAGTTATTGAGCCCTCAGAGAGCCCTTGGGCTAGTCCTGTGGTCCTGGTACCAAAACCTCACACCCAAGATGGTAAGAGAGAGATGAGGTTGTGTGTGGACTACACAGGTCTCAATGCTGTCACTAGGACAGATGCCCACCCCATCCCCAGGGCAGATGAGCTCATTGATAGATTGGCTTCTGCCAAGTTCTTGAGCACATTTGACCTGACAGCAGGCTACTGGCAAATCAGATTAGCCGAGGATGCAAAAGCCAAGACAGCATTTTCGACCCAGGAGCACATTATCAATTTGTGGTAATGCCCTTTAGTTTGAAGAATGCACCTGCCACTTTCCAAAGGCTGGTGAATCAAGTTCTCACAGGACTGGATGACTATTGTGCAGCTTATCTTGATGATATTGCTGTCTTTAGCTCCACCTGGGAGAATCATCTGGTCTACCTGAGGAATGTTTTAGAGGCTCTGCAAAAGGCAGGCCTCACTATCAAGGCTACTAAGTGCCAGATAGGACAGAGCAAGGTTGTGTACCTGGGCCGCCTGGTAGGTGGGGGTCAGGATCAACCACTGGAGAGCAAGATCCAGACCATCAGAGACTGGACTCCTCCAATCCCCATGACACAGGTCAGAGCTTTCTTGGGCCTGTCTGGGTACTACAGAAAGTTTGTGAAAAACTATGGGTCCATTGTGACACCACTGAATGATTTAACTTCCAAAAAGATGCCAAAGAAAGTTCAGTGGACAGTTAGCTGTCAAAAGGCATTTGATGACCTGAAGCAGGCCATGTGTACTGCACCTATTTTGAAAAGTCCAGATTACTCCAAAGAGTTCATAGTCCAAACAGATGCTTCTGAGTTGGGTGTGAGAGCTGTACTTTCACAACTGAATATAGATGGTCAAGACCAGCCCATTGCTTTCGTAAGCAGAAGGCTGACCCCTAGAGAGAAACGTTGGTCAGCTATAGAGAGGGGGGCCTTTGCTGTGGTTTGGCCCCTGAAGAAGCTGAGGCCATACTTGTTTGGCACTCACTTCAAGATTCAGACAGACCACAAGCCCCTCCTATGGTTAAATCAGATGAAGGGTGAAAATCCCAAACTTCTTAGGTGGTCCATTTCCCTACAGGGGATGGACTTTACAGTGGAACATAGACCTGGGACTGACCATGCCAATGCAGATGGACTCTCCAGATATTTCCACTTAGAACATGAAGACTCAACTGGTCAAGGTTAGTTTAATGTCCCTAAGTTTGGGGGGGGGGGTTGTGTAGGAGAGTAGGGTCTGCTTCCTATGGTCACCCCCACTTTTTGCTTTTGCTTTACTGGTTTTCGACTTAGATGTGGCTGTGGGCCTGCTAATCAGACTCACAGCCCAGATGCACTCTCTCTAAATTCACACCATGTACTCTAGGAACAACCACAATTGGGAATTGGTTCACACTGTCAGCCCCTGTAGAAGTGTACCCTAGGTACTCAGGGCATACGTGTAACCAACGCCTACCAGAGGCTGCAGCATGTATTATGCCACCCCTGGCTCGCCACTCAAACTGACACAACTGGCTGATCACTCAGCTGGGGCAAGGTCATGTAATCACCCCTTGCTTAGGTATAGTATCCCTATATCTAACCTTATATATAGACACACAGTAACCTATAAGTCACTCCTGTGGCAGGCCTTAACAATCCTGGAGGCAGAGTGCTTGGTTATGTGTGAGATGGTGCTCTAGCATGAGCTGAGCCTGTCTGCAGCTTTCGGAACCATGTCCTTATAGCTGTTCTATGATATTGCCATACCATATACTCTTAAGTGCATTATGAACCTCGCGGTTAAATGCTAACTTTGGTTTGGCTTTATCTAACATGTCATGTAAGGTGTCATACGCTTTGGAATACTACCTCCTCGCCAATGCTGGTGACGGGGGTAGTATTCCACCCTTCTAGAGGGAGAAGACATGTTGTTGCTCACTATCCCGGTTAAAGTTAACCAGAGCCCCAGCGTCACAAAATGGACGCTGCTGTCACAGACACAAGTCTGACCTCCTGCTGCTGGGAGTCCTTCCTGTCACGGAGGTTTGGACAATAGGTTTCCTGCCTGGAGAGGTGCGAGCACCACCCCAGACAGGACTTTGTGTATTGGGACAGGGAGGGCTGAATAGATTGAGACACTGCCTGGGGCACACTAGGTGCTCCATGCATACCCCAGTTCAAACTGGTTGCTGGGGTACTCTAGCCCCAGCTCTGGCGCGAAACTGGACAAAGAAAAGGGGGTATAATCACCCCCCTTCCTGGTCCCACCAATAGGAGGGACCTAGGAACTAATCCAGCCCCTTTTAGCTGGATAAATGTAGGAGCTGTGTCCTTGGACTTTTGATTTGATCCTGAACTGAAACTTGAAACAAAACTCTGGACCTTCGACGTTCTGCTGAAGCTGAAGACTGAAGAATCTCCCTTGTGGCCAAGGAGTGACCACCCTGGGCAACCAGGCACCATCCAGCAAACCAACGGCTTGCTTTGTCGACGTTCCCGCCGGAACCCGAGCACAGAGCCTGACAAGACCCAGACTTCCAGACCTCTCTGACACTCTTTTCATGTCTGCAGCATAGCTGAGATCCGTGGAGGCGACGAGACACGTGGGACTGGACATCTTGAAAAGCCTGCAACTTGCTAACTGTGCAGCTCCTGAGGCATCCTCGAAGCTGTGCACTGGGGATTGAGAAGCCCCGAATCCGAGCTCCACGTGCACCGAAGATCAGCCCTCCACACTCCACGAGTTCTGCGTGGGACCCTTCTGCTTGTGTTCTGCTCGACGCGTTGTCCGGTTGCTGGCCCGTTGGCTAGTAGCCTCTGTGATGACAATCCTTTTGAACCAACTCATTGGTCTGATTGCTCCAGAATGGCCCTTGCCTCCCTGCAAAGGTGAGGCACCGCAGTCCTTGCTGGTCTGCACCAGAAGCCTTCTTTGAATCCTGTGTGGGTTGCCTTTGCCAAGGCTTGTTGACTCCAATCCGGCAGTCGACCCCTCCATCTGCGAGAACCTTCGTGGGACAGCACGCCTCCAGCACCTGGGTATCCTCGACGCCTCCTGGTCCGCGTGGCTGAAGAGACAAGCTTCAAGACAGCACCTGATTGCTCCTCGACGTCGTCTGGTTCCATCCTGGTTCCACCCGGTCACTGGCTAGTGACCCAGACTCTGTCCCCTCTGCTTTCAGGTCCTCTTCATCCTCGATCCACCCTTGGATCCACCCGGACATCTTCCTCCTGGTCGCCTGCAGCATCTTTCTTCACAGGCTCCATCGACTTTAACGGCGAAACCCGACACATCTGCACACCTAGGCACCCACCGTCCGTGGGTGAGGTAACGCGAGTACTTCGGTGCTCCTAAGAGTATTGACTATCCAAGTGTCTAGGTTTTTAGTTGTTTCCTTCTAGCTAAACCGGAAGTGTCCTAAATCATTAATTATCTAACTTCTAAGTTCCCATTGACTTTACATTGACTCTCGCGTGTGGGTAAAGACTCTGCACGCGCCGCCTGTGGGCCTCCAACTTCTAAACTAAGGTTCAGATAGTGAAGCCCTAGCGATTCCCTAGGCCCTAGGCCTTTCCTTTTCTCGTGACGTGGTACTTATAACACTTTCTTAACATATGGTTTGCTTCGCCCCTAGGGCCTAACTGTAAATTGTGCAACTTAAAGTATTCTGATTAAGTAACTTGTTATGTGCTTCGGCCTCTGATCTCATAATGAGTTCAGAGGAGTGTGTTAGTGAATAAATACATATATTTTATATATATCCTGTGTGGTGTCCTTTCATTTGATATTCAAGGGGTTACATATGGTAAAACAGCTGGCTTTACACGCCCTTAAGAGTCTTTTAGCCTAAGACTGTTCTGTCCACGCTACCACTAGGATAGCTGGTCTATAAGGTTGACTTACAACCATCACCATAAGGGTTGTTTGGAGTGGTGCAAGGTGTTCACTAGAATAGTGAACATCATATACCAGGCCAACTTCTCACAGCAGTGACAAAAGGTTGATCATCAGAGGAAGAAGTCATTGCTCTGGCAGCCTTCTTTGCAGCAAATTGGGGTACAAGCAGTTTCTGCTAAACCAGGAAACAATCCAAATCATTGGAGCCTTGTGGTTTAACGTATTTTCTCTATCACCTTCTGCAGAAGGGTTACTAAAGGAAATGCACAGTAACGTCAAGAAAGTCATTACATTTCACTGGCATCCTGATAGGGGACTCAAAAGAGCAAATTTTGGGCACGTCTTGTTTGTCTGGTTGAAAAATAGTCAATCTCTGAAAATTTCCAGGGTCAGAAAACCTAGTACACCACATCCTAAAAAATATCTCCTGTGTGATTTGTGGTTTCAAGTCTTTCAGCTGAGGAAGTTTGTAGTCATATTCACCTTACCGCTATGTGAACTGAAAAAAAGCCATTTCTTTGTCGATTGGCTTAATCCCTGATCTCGCTTGCCTCCATTTATATTAGATGAAAGGTAGAACATTGGTTACAGTATTGGCCATTAGCACTTACACTTGCTTTCCCTGTGAGCGGGGCCACAAAAACATCAAATCTACTGTAACGAGGGACTCTGGAAACAGGTAAGTGCTTGCAGAAGTTTATTCCAATGTTGAAACCCACAACGAGGAGCGATCGTCATCTGCAAGGTACATCCAACTACTGAATAATGTTGCAATGGACCTTGCAGATAACATTCGACTCCCAAACACAGACTGTATCTTAAACACAAACAAAGCATCCTCGTGCAGAGAGATGCCATGAGGGTGCTCAATACTACACCAGTTCCCTTTCTCTTTTTTTTTTTTTTACAGGAAACACATTGTAGTAACGAAACCTTAAATAAAATGAAACTTTAAACTATCCCTGGACTTAAAGCATAAGTTACTTACCTTCGGTAACGATATATCTGTAAGAAACATTAGTTAGTGTTAGACTCCCTACCTTAGACTATTCCCAGGCGTCAGATTGGATCCGGAAAGTTTTTGTCAGCAGTACCCCTGCACGTCGGTAGGCGTCGTCTGTAGCTCCACGTCTGATGTCGGCGTCGTGATGGCCGGGATGACGCCGTTGGAGTACTTAGACGCCGCCCTCGCAAGCTGACGTCAGTTCTGTACATAGCTTTCCGCGCCAGGAACGCAGAGCCATGCAAGAAACTGACACTGGTGCCATGAAACTAGGGCCCTCAAAGGGAGATACCTTAACCCTAGATATCGGTTCGCAGAACGGAGAGGATGGGTGGGGCGGTAAGGAATCTAACACTAACTAATGTTTCTTAAAGATATATCATTACCGAAGGTAAGTAACTTGTGCATCTGAAACAACACGTTAGTGTTAGATTCCTTACCTTAGAATAAATACCCCAGCAATACCAACCCCGGTGGTGAGTAACGAACCAAGATCACACCAGGAAGTCCTGGAGAACGGAACGGCCGAAAAAGCTATCTCTCCAGACTTGGCTGTCCAGGCAGTAGTGCTTAGCAAACGTGTGCAGCGAGGCTCACGTAGCTGCCTGACAGATGTCCTGCAAGGGCACTCCCCGACCCAGGGCAGTAGTAGCCGCCGTGGCCCGAGTGGAAGGGGCGCGCATCCCCACAGGAGGCTCCTTTTTCGCCAGGGAACAACAGACCTTGATGCACAAAACGACCCACTGAGAGATGGTCCGCTTGTGCACCGCCCATCCCTTCTTAGAGCCCATGTAACCAACAAAGACCTGGTTGTCCACCCGGAATGGGCGTGTGTGGTCCAGATAAAAATGGAGCGCACATTTTGGGTCCAAACAGTAAAGCCTTTCTTCCTCTTTCGAGGGATGCGGAGGCGGCAAGAAGGTGGGCAAGATGATGGACTGCCTGATGTGAAAGGCCGTAACCACCTTGGGCAGGAAAGAAGGACGAGTCCTCAAAACAACTTTGGCCACATGGACAGAGAGGAAAGGAGTCTTAGAAGACAGAGCCTAGAGCTCACTCACTCTTCTGGCAGAGGAGATGGCAACCAGGAAAGCAGTTTTAAGAGTCAGAAGACGAAGAGGACAATTATGAAGTGGCTCAAAGGGAGCGCATATCAGATAAGTAAGTACTAAGTTCAAGTCCCACTGAGGCATCACAAAGGGAACAGGAGGGAACATGTGTGTGATGCCTTTCAAGAACCTATTTACAACAAGGGACTTGAAAAGAGGAGGCTGATCAGGAAACCTTACGAAGGCTGAAATGGCTGAGAGATAGCCTTTGATAGTGCCCAGAGCAGAGCCCTGCTGGGCAAGAGAAAGAAGGAAGAGGAGAACCTCAGAAAGAGAGGCAGAAAGTGGATCCACAGCCTTTGCTGTGCACCATGCCACAAATTTGTTCCCAGGAGGGACGCATCCGTCACCACTGTGTGCTCCGGTTGGGGTAGGGAGAGGGATCTGCCACTGACCCAATTGCGGACCGTGAGCCACCACTGCAACTGTCTTGCAGTGCCCTCCGAGATCAGGACGTGGTCGGACAGGTTGCCCTGATGCTGTGCCCACTGGAACTTTAAGTCCCACTGCAGAGCCCGCATCCACCACCTGGCGTGATGTACCAGTAGGATGCAGGAGGCCATCAGCCCCAGGAGCCGCAGCATCAACCTGACCGAAACTCGGGATAAAGGCTGAAAGATCGGAATCAGAGCCTGAATATCCCGAACCGGCTGCTTGGGAGGATAAACCCGAAACTGCGCCAAGTCCCGAACTGCTCCGATGAAGAGGAGCTTCTGGGAGGGACTCAGATGTGACTTCGGCACGTTGATGGAGAACCCCAGTGAGTGCAGGAGATCAGCCATAATCTGGAGATGGGAGGCGACTGTCTGGGGCGAGCCCGCCTTTAACAACCAGTCGTCGAGATAGGGGAAGACTGGAACCCCTGATCTGCGCAGATGAGCTGCGACCACCGCAATCACTTTCATGAACACCTGAGGGGCACTGGTGAGGCCGAAGGGGAGCACGGTAAACTGAAAGTGCTCGTGGCCTACCCTGAATAGCAGGTAGCGCCAGTGGGCCGGTAGGACACGGATGTGGAAATATGCGTCCTGCAAGTCCAACACGGCCATCGAGTCTCCAGGGTCTAGGGCAACCAGGGCCTGAGCTAAAGTCAGCATCTTGAACTTCTCCTTGCGGAGGAAGCCGTTGACGAACCGGAGGTCCAAGATAGGGCGCAGGCCCCCTTTGCCCTTCTTGGGAACCAGAAAGTAGTGGGAGTAGCAACCACGTCCTACTTCCGGCCCAGGAACGCGCTCAATGGCCCCCTTGGCCAAGAGGGCGGATCACTTGCAGAAGCTGCAAGTGATCCCCGACATGCGGTGGTACTGCGCTGGCATGGCTGGAGGGGTCGCCTCGAAGGGGCGGGAGTAGCCCCTTCGGACGATTTGCAGCACCCACCTGTCCGACGTTACTGTACGCCAGTGGAGGAGGTGATGGTAAACCCTGCCTCCCCTGGCGATGAATGGGCCTGAAAGATCAGACTAGGAATGCTTAGAGGCAGATGCTGCAGGAGTGGATGTGGACTGTCCGGGCCTCTGTCCCCCTGAGCCGCCACGGTGGTTACCACGTCCGTGACCGTGTTGTGGTTGGTTCTGCGGCCTGTGGCTGGACAAACGTGTGGGGGCGCCCCTCCCATGGCCACGAAAGGGGCAAAAAGCAGAAGTCTGCTGGCGCTGGCCCAACAGGCCCAAGGACTTGGCCGTAGCCTTGGAGTCCTTGAAACGCTCAAGCGCACTGTCTGCTTTGCAGCCAAAAAGGTGACTGCCATCTAAGGGTATGTCCATGCGCGTGAACTGGACATCCCCCAAAAAATTGGCGGACCTCAGCCAGGCGTGGCAACGGATCGCCACCATCGTGAAAATCGCTCTTCCTAGCAAGTCCGTGATATCAAGTCCACATCTGATGGAATAACGTGCTGCATCCCGCCCCTTAGCAAGAGTTTGGGCGACCCATGCCTGGACCTCCTCCGGATACTGGGGCAGCACGTCCGCAACCGTATCCCACAAAGAGTGGGTGTAACGGCCCAACAGGCATGCAGTGTTGATAGACCGCAACCCCAGACTAAGTGAAGAGAACAGTTTCTTCCCAAACTGGTCAAACCTTTTGAATTCCCGATCTGGAGGAGCAGTCGGGAATGCGGTCTGGGGCGTTGAGGCCTGGATTACCAGGCTCTCGGGTGTGGTGTACGGAGCCAGGCGGTGGCGTCGGGCCACGTTCCGATCCACAGGGGGCACTGTGGAGGGCTTGGACCAAGTGGCCATCAGAACTTCTGTGAGGGCCTCATTGAAGGACAGCAGAGGCTGTGAAGAGCTTACTGGCGGTTAAAGCACCTCAGTGAGGAGATTAGTCCTCACAGCCGCAGCATGGAGCTCAAGAGACAAGGCCTTGGCTGCCCTGCGCCATACCGCACCATAAGTAGAACCCTCTGCCGTAACCACAGAGGGAGGAGAGATAAATCCAGTGTCAGGGTTGTGTCAAGACCACTGGCCTCCCCCAGCTTATCTGCCCAGTCCTGACTTAACTGTCACTGTTGTGCCAGAGGGTCCTCAGACCCCTCCCAGTCCTCCCCTTCATCCGGTTCATGATAAACAGGCAGAAATGACGGAGCCGGGTCATAGGTGAGTTGCTCGCCCACCGACGCCAGAGACGGCGCTGAACGGCGCCGCTCCGATGCCGGACCCAGACCGGGGCTGAAACCGGGGGCGTCGTCGTACGAGGACGGCGCCGGGAGTGACACCATTGGGGTCGGTGCCAGCGGAGGGGTTGTGAGGTCAACTGGCGTCGACCTGGATCCAGGCCTGGATCCCCTGGGGCCTTGCAACGTCGGGACCGAAGTCGACTACGGCTCTGAAGCCGCTAGTTGGGTCTGCGGAGCCCAAAGGCACGCCGGCAGGCCTTGACGGAGGGAAGTGAGTCCTCATGGCCAGGAGGAAATCACGAATCTCCTCCGACGTCGCATACAGTCCAGGGACCGGAGGGTATGAGACCGGATGCGATGCCTGTGGCTCCAGCGGAGCCGCGCGGGTGGTACCACCCGAACCCTCAGCCGAGTCGCGCGACCGGCGAGGGGAGTGAAAAGAGCGATGTCACTTCTGTGCCTTGACTTACCTGAATGCGAGAACTTGGAGCCCGACGAACGGTGCGGGCTCCGGCTCTGCGACCGGCCCCTCGACTTCCTCCTCGACCGGGACCTCGAGCGGTGCTGAGCCGACAGAGATCTCGAGGAGCTTGCAGGACCGCTCCCACCTAGCTTTCGATGTCAAGGCCCGGCAGTCGGGGTACCACGTGTCGTCGTGGTCGAATTTTTGGGATTCTGATATCAGTCTTGTGGCAGCATTAAGACATGCTTTCAAAGGGGCTGTTGTGACCTTGGGAAGCCCTGCCAGTGTAGTGCATCCATATTCGATCCTGGAAATGATCAGTGCCTGGACTGCTGTTTTAAGATCTGTTTTATTTAGGAATGGTTTTAGTTTCCGCAGGTAGCTTAGATGGAAACGGGCGTTCTTTGCCATTGTGTTGATATGTGCAATCATGTTCAGATTTTTGTCAAGAGCAATTCCCAAAGATTTAGTGGATTCGACAATCTTCGGGGTGCATTTTAAAGCAGTGATAAGGTTGGACCATTCTGCTATCTCGAATTTACTTTTCTGAGGTGTAATCAGTAAGAATTCAGTTTTCTGCGAATTTAGCTTCAGGTGATTCAAGGTTAGCCATTGGAGGGTTCTCGTAAGGGTTAGGTTCATAGTTTTTATATCTTCTGTCGATGTCACCTTGATATACAGCTGCATGTCATCCGCGTACATATGGAATGAAATGTTCGCATTTTGTAGTATAACTGTTAGTGGTTCTACATAAAGATTGAAAGCACCGGGGATAATGTTGAACCTTGTGGAACTCCAATTGTATTTTTGGTAGAACCTGACAGGGTTTGGTTGACAATTAATTTTTGTGATCTATTCTCTAGGAAGGAGCTGAACCACTTTAGTACTGTACCAGCTAGCCCCATTCTGTTTTTCAACCTATCCAGAATTTTGGCATGGTTTACCGTGTCGAAAGCAGACGACAAGTCCAACAATATTAGGAGACATGTGTCGTTGTGGTAGAGAGCCAGTAAAGCGTCCTCTACTATTTGCAGGATTGCAGTTTCTGGACCATGGTTCGTTCTGAACCCCGATTGGCAATCATTTAGTAGATTGAAATCCGAAATATGAAGACTCAGTTATTGTTGGACACATTTTTCCTCAAAGGGAGCGTATATCTTTAGCAAGCATTGGAATGTTAGTAACAGGTCTGAAGTTGTTTGGATCAGAAGGGTTTTCTGTTGTTTTTTTTAGAAGAGGAATGACTTGCCCTGTTTTTAGGTAGTCTGGAATTTGGCCTTGTGATAACGAGGCATTTATGATCTTAGTCCACGACGGGATTAACAGGTGATTAAGAGAAGACCAGCACTTTACTGGTAGGGGGTCGTTATAATGGTTGTTAGGTTTGGTGGATGACATGATATTTGAGATGTCTAATTCACTGATTGGTTTAAATCCTGTCCATCAAGCATTGTTCTTTGGTGTGTCACATTCTTGTTGGAACTGTGGTTCATCTGAGAAACCCTTCTCCCTTTCAAAGTCTTCAGCTGTTTTTTTAAGTTCCCTCTCCAGTGCGTTAGCTTTGTCGGTAAAGAAGACGGAGAAATCCTCACTATTTAAGCTTGTTTTGGCGATGACCGGTGCTGATTTGGCAGATTTATTCGATTGTTCTTTGAGTAAATCGAATAGTTTCCTTGGCCTATTTATTACATTGTCCAATTATTTCCTAAAAAAGTATTTTTTGGGGTATTGTCGCCATTTGCGCTCTGAGAGTCTGAGTGATCGTCTTTCCTCATTTAGGGAACTATTGGACCACGGATTTTTGTCCTTGTCAGAGATCCTTTTTTAAGTTTACGGGGGCTACTTCCTCGATGATGCTGGACATTGACTTATTATAATGCAAAGTGAGGTCATTGACGTCAACCATGTTCTGCAACTCAATTTCACAGCGAGCTGCTACGTTTTCCATATTGATTCCTCTAGTATCCCTGGTCCATTTTTTTGGCTTAATAGCTTGGGAGGTAGATTTAGTTTTCTCAGGGGAATTTCAAATGTAATTATGTGATGATGGGACCAATCGTATGGTGTGATTATAATGTTCTTGATTGCTTTTTCTTTGGCTATGATCCAGTATAAGGTTGAACCTTTGGAATGGGTGGGGAGATGACATCCCTGGACTGATCTTCCAGGAAGGTTTTAAAGATTGTGATTTGATTGTCAGGCTGATCCTCCCAGTGTATATTGAAGTCACTTAAGAAGATATCATTTGATTGAGGACTAGAGTTGACGGTAATGATTTCCATCAATTGGTCTAGGAACTTGGTCTTAGTAACAGGCGAGCGGTAGAATGCATGAAGTTTACAGTTTTGGTTGTCTGCTGATCTTATAGACATGCCTAGATATTCGCAAGACTCTAAAGTGTCCAAATGGGTTTTAGTAATGGTAATGTTTGACCTATGAATGCAAGCGATGCCTCCACCCTATCTGTCTTGCCTGTCCAGTCTCATAATCTGGTAGTTTGGGGGGACTAACATGTCTAAGCATGGGGAAGACGCGTCAGAAAGCCAGGTTTCGGTTAAGATGGTAACGTCAATTTCATGATTTAGTATGAGGTCGGCTATGTCCGCCGCGTGTTTGTTTGCTGATCGACAGTTGAGTAATATGCAACGAAAAAGTTTCTGGGAGTTGATCATTAGCGGAGCTGACTTTTCAGGCATAGGTGTCACTATCTTTAGGTTGCTCAAATTATTCCTTCTATTGTTGATAGTTTGGATAGCGTTTACACCTATCTTAGTTTGCGAAGTGTGAATAGGATCATATGTGGACAGAATGGATGCTAACTCACTGTCTGTCAGGTAGTTGAGTTGCGTGCGTGGGCGGCATATTCTGTTAGACACCGCTAAAGGGGTAGAACAGCGATTACCATTTGTTGCAAAAGAGGAGGACTGAAGGGCCTCCATTTTTGCCACTCAATTTTCTGATAAGCAAAGCAGGTTCTTCATATCTCTTATGGCGGCGAGCATGGCTTTGTAGGTCATACAAGATTGTGAATAGAGATGATTAATATCCCCATTTGTTTGTATGGATCTAGTCTTTTCCGAGTCTAGTCTATTTTGTATGGTGGTTAGGGGTTTCTTCTCTGTTGAGGGGCTAGCTTTGCACGTCTCTGCAGGATCTGTGCCTGTTATATTGAGACTGGAACCAGATCTGCAATTCTCTGTGCGGGTTGCCTGCGTTCCTTTCAAGTTAAGTAGTTTTACTTGTGTGTTTTCCGACCTGCTTACAGATCCTTTAACCTGGTCGGGTTTAAAATCCGGCGTAGAAGTGGAGCTAGAGTATATGGGTGAAGTACCTAATGCTAGATTAGTGTTGAGGTCTCTGTCTTCTATCGTGTTGGTTGCAGGATTCACTTGCTGGGGCTCATCATTAGTGGAAGTGCTTTTTAATGTCACCTCATGAACCGTCTGTTGGGATTCGAGCATCCTACCAGTTCTACTTCGCCATGGTTCGTGGCAATGAGTTCCAGAGGTAACAATTGGCGGCAGTGCGGGTATAGAGAAATAAACAAACAAACCATTTTGCACTGACAACTGGGTCTGTTTCATCTGTTCCTAGCAAGAGGAAGTTTGCGACGAAGTCTGCAGCATATATATATATATATATATATATATACAGGAAGCACAGGGCCGTAAGTTTTAGTAATCTTTTATTGTATGTATTTTTCATATGATGCATTACCGAGCTGGGTAGGATGTAGATCATCACTAAAACAAATTTGAGGAATAGTAAGAAGTGTTACTTATTGCCCTAAGAGTTCCTTTAACTACGCCACTACAAGAGTTGACATTTATAAAAGTGTGCGGAAGCTAAAACTTCAAAAGTATTTTAGACAAACAAACTGGTCAAAAAATGTTGATCCGCCAGGAACTAATGACAATTCTTATATTCAACCACATGAGGTAATAGGTGTAGTTAATAATGAAACAGACAACCAATTGGAGACTGTATTACAAGATCTATTGAATGAAGGGTACATTTCTAATGAAAATCAGGAAACACCAAAGTCGCCAGTTAATATTCAATCAATAGAACATACACCTTTCAAGCCACCATCTACTTTCTACCCCATGATGTTAAAAGACACAATAGACAGCTTTCAGGAACAAGTGGTAAATGATTTGAAAAACTTAAAAAGAAAAATTCAAAGTACCAATACTGCTGATAAAAAACACCAGAAAAATGTAAAAGAACTTCAATATCACCAACTAATGACTAAACAAAAAAACAACAACGAGATAGTCATTAGGAGTGCGGACAAGGGGGGCAACGTGGTTCTGTGGAAGCGTGAAGATTATATCAGTGAGGCCATGAATCAGCTGAATGACACAGCCTGTTACAATTGTTGCAACAAACAAACCCTATCTGCAGTGCATGGAGTCTACAATCTAAAATTGTCAGCCTGGAGGAGCATTGGATTACTATCTATGGATGAATATAAGTATTTAAGGAACAACAATCCTGTAACACCAATACTATATTTCATCCCAAAGATCCACAAATATGCAGTAAAACCTCCAGGTAGGTTAATAATATCAGCCAGAAACGGTATCTTTGAAAAGACATCAATTTATATTGACTTTTTTCTCCAAACTTATGTTCAATCATTAAAATCATATATATTAGACACTGGAGATTTCTTGCAAAAAATGTTTGATTTTAAATGGAATGATGAATACTTGATTACTCTTGACGTGACTTCGTTATACACGTCGATTTGACACAAAGACAGTCTCAGAGCAATACAATACTATCTTGCACGTAGAGGTCCAGAATACAGTGAACATACAAACATGTTACTTAACATGATAGAAAGTTGCCTAACCAACAATATTTTTTATTTCAAAATGACTATTATCAACAGGTAAGCAGTGTCGCCATGGGAACCAGCTTCTCCCCCAGCTATGCTTGTTTGAATATGGGCTAGTGGGAGGAGTTGGTTCTCATGAAGGAACACAATGAGGTGATGTCCAAACATGTCAAAACCTGGCCTAGGTTCATGGACGACCTTTTCTTGGTATGGTAAGGCACCAAAAGTGAAGCGGAGGAATTCATTGCTTAGATCAATGAAAATCAACTTAATTTAAACTTCAGTGCCTGCATCAGTGATAAATCAGTTAACTTTTTGGACATGGAAACCTATATTGAAAATGGCAATTTTGAAACACGACTGCACAGAAAACTGACTGCGGGAAATGCAATTTTACATGCGAGTAGTGCCCATCCTGGCACTTAATTCAAAGCATACCGTACGGGGAATTATTGCGTTTAAAACGCATATGCAGTAACGAATAAGACCTACTACAAGCTCAGGGAGACTGCATAAAGAGATTCTATGAGAGGAGGTACAGTAAGAAATGTTTAGATAAAGCCCTCACAAAAAGCAAGAAGGAACCTAGAGCAGATTTGGTGAAAACTAAACCTAAAGGGTCAAATAACAGTAAGTCACAGGACAAGTTCAGATTTATTTTAAAATGTAATCAACAAGAAGGTGCTCTAAGAAAAATAATAAAGAAAAATTGGCACCTAATTAAGAAGGATCCTATAATTGGCTCTACAGTTCCTCGACAACCAGCAATTACATACCGTCGGGGCGAATCTATGATGGACACTTTGGTTACAAATTACCCTGGCGGGCCCCCAGTTAAGAATACATGGCTATCTCAACGGGTAGATTTTCACAAATGTAAAACATGTAAGGCCTGCCAACATGGTGTATCCATGACAAAATATAAAAGCCCTTTCAGTGACAATGAAATTGCTATAGACAAAGTATTGAATTGTAAATCTGATCATGTAATTTATTGTATTGGAGTGCCCTTGCAGGAGCTTCAGAATTACCTACTGGACTCAGTCCCAATCTCCAAGAAGGGAAGGGGCCGTGTAAAAGCACTCCGCAGGTTAGAGATGACTTACATTCTAAATTTCGACACTAAGCACCCTGGAGGTTTAAATGCCACGGAGGAATTACATACTTGTCTGTATGCATAAATTAAACGGGTATCTGAGAGCCAATAACATTAAGGGAAAGTGAATTTTATAGTAAATATGCATTTTTAAGTAATATTTTATGAATATTTATTTAGGTGCTTGATTTTACAATTTGGTCAAGTTGTGAAATTAAATATATACATATATGTCCCGACAGACAACTTAAACCCAAATAGATGAGATGCAAACAAAGCTATTATATGGATGAGAGGTAGTAAAATATCAAAAACAACATTGTTTGGAGATACATAGGGGTTTTTATATATATATGCATATGTTAAGCAATTTATAAATTTGAAATGTGTTCATATTTATTCATATATTTATTTATGTATAGTTTTGTACATTCAGGAAATCCCATATACTGTACTCTATCCAATCTTAGCCTGTTTTGGTCTTAATCTGTTTAACCCATTTCCTCCATGTCTTCTTATTAGTATTTGTATTTCAGATTACATTTTCAACTTTGAAATAAGTAGGCAACATAGCAGCTACAAACTGCCTTGTATATAGAGGCTTTTTTCTCAAAGTTATTTATTTGGTTTTGCACAGTTGTAACACCTTACGTAAATCACTTAGTTTTAAACTAACATCATAGATAACAGGTAATAGAAGATAAGTGTTTAAAGGTATTTAAATGAAGATAAGTGCTAGCATTGACTACAGAGATAAACTAGGTCAGAATATGCATTTATGCTTTAATTAATATTCTAGAATTGCACAACCAATTGCTGTTGAAAGGGATATGATGTTTTAAATTGCCCTGTCACTTTTAGTCACATGGTGTAAAGCAAAAAAATCTAAAAAATATTTAAATCGACTATTAAGCCAAAAGCGGTCATGTGATCCAGTCCCCTGTGAGGGACACAACGCGTCATGGCTGCTGTGCTATTCGTCGAGATTGAATAAACTGCAGCTGACAAGCCACCGTGGTCCGCGCTCTTTCCTTTGCCTGGTGAAGACTGGCTGAGTGGGAAGTCTGAGAAAGTGCCATCTTTCTTGCATTGGTATGCCCCCACTTTTTTTTCTATAATAATAAACGTAATGCCTAGGGATCAATACTCTCTCTATTCATAGGGAGGATGAATAAATTATTCCTACCTTCAATATTTAATAGAGAAACAATCAGTTTATCTTTTTCAAAAACTGTCTATAAACACGGGTAATCAAGAGAAAAATTTCAAAGCATATATATAATTTGTTTTTCATTTTTCCATATCCTTTAAATACTGTCTTTTTTTCTTTTTTTCTATTCAAACACATATATATACACAAACACAGATTACATATATATATATATATATATATATATATATATATATATATATATATACACATATATACACATCATACACACTATGAACATAAACAAATATAATACATTATAGACAAAATAACATATTGGACCTAACTGCCCTTGTTCAAAAAAGAAAGGATGCTTTCAGAAATTATAAATAGCATTCCTTCAAATCCAGATCACTCTTAATACGGTGGAGTCACCCAAGGTGCAACATTTCCACCTCTATATTTTGTGTACTCTCTTTTTTTTACTGCATTGAAAATGTTTTAATTCATCAGGGGTGTCTTTGTATAACTGTCAATGCGTTTCAGCCCTCTGGCTATGGGCCTCATCAGGACATGGGCTTTCCAGGGTCCATCACCATTCAAAAAGATCACGAAAGGGCACGGAAAACAATAGTAAAATGTCCTCTAATAGTATGCTAGCATATCCTGTGTCTTATTCTATACTTTATTTTCTTCAATATATACACAAGTCAGACGATCTCCTCTTCCTCTCTTCACTCACTTCAATCTTCCAACGTGAGTGCTAGCGGTTGGAACAAATTCAAATGTCCGGAAAACGCCGTTCTGGAATATTGCTTCTGATCGTGTCTCCTCTCTCTCTCGCATCTAGCTATCCGCGTCGGTCAACTTTTTTTCTGACTGCTGATGTGCTTTGACTGAGTGTGCCCTGGATTTCTGCCAGCCTATGTTCCTTCCCTAAAACTGTGTTACAACTAAAACCCAATTGACATCTCTGGCCACCTGCCAGCCCGTAGTAAATGGTACACTAGGTACCCAGGGCATGGTGACCAGAGAAGACCCATGAGGGCTGCAGCACTTATTGTGCCACCCTCAGGGGCCCTGTACCCTGACACCCACACCCTGCCTTTGCAGGCTGAGTGTCTAAGTACAGACCAAACAAAGAGTCGACATGGCACATATCCCACTGCCCTGGCATACTTCAGTCACCCCTCTAGCTGGGTGCCCTATGCCAGAGGTGTGGGCACAGGAGCATGAGCCCTGTGCCCCTACAGTACCCAGGGCCATTCCTGGGCACAGTAAGTGCAGTGACACCATTAGGAGCATATGGTGCTGGGAGGTTGTCATTATGAATTCCACAGCACCATAATGACTACACTGAAGACTGACAAGTTTGGTATCAAACTTCTCAGCACATTAAGCCCGCACAGATGCCAGTGTGGGATTTAATGTACCAGAGGGCATCTTAGAGATGCCCCCTGAAAACCTAACCTACAATCCACGTCTGGGCTGAGTGGCTGCAGAGGCTGCCACACAGCACACAAGTTGCTGGACCCCTGGGTGGAGATCCGCCCGCTCTCCTGGGCCTGCAACCATGCACATCCTGGAGAAGGTGCTAGGTCTCCTCCCCCAGAATGGGCAGGGGGAAGCTTCAAAGGCATACCGCCTCTGTGAGCTCCTCCAGACCATTTGCTGTACCCAGCAGCTGGCCTCCACCAGTCCTGACCCCACTCTGGCGGAAAGACTGGTGGGAAAAACTATGTCAGGAAGAGGGGTGTGCCAGCCTGTGCCAACCCTACCCCTCAGGTGGGGGAGACGAGGTGAAGCACGACCCCGGGTTCCAGCCATCTTGAAGATGGAGAGCCCTGCCCAATCACAGCTAGGCTCCTGCCCCCCTCCTACAGGAGAGGAGAAGGCTAGGGGGTGTACCAACCCCAGGACAGGGACCTATTGGTCCCTGTCCTTGCCCTACCTGTAACGCCCCTAAATTCAGTATTTAGGGGCTCCCTGAACCTTCCTTTCTCGGATCCAAATAAGAAAAGAAGAAAGAACATCAAGAGGAAGAGGACCCGCCGTGCAGCTGCTAACAACAGGATGACAACAACTGACTTGGCCCCAGCCCTACTGGCCTTTTGATCCTGGAACCTGCGCCTGCCTAATCCCGGTGACTCCTGCGGACAGCAACCTTGGGACACCCAGAGGACCTGCCTGCCTTGACTCTCTTAAAGCCTGGGACTCCCATCAGCAGAGGCTCTGCTGCAACAACACCCCTGGTGCCAGCCAGGAAGCTCCGGACCAACCCACTCTGCACCCGCAGAGCCCGGTCCATGCCTGAGTGATCCAGGACCACGAGGACGGTCCCCCCCGGTGACTGGGACCCGAAGTCCAGTGCCCAAAGACCCTCCTCAACAACTCCGACGACGCCTGCAGCCTCAGGACAGAGGACCCCTCCGACCGCGACCAGCAGGGGGTAAGATTTCCCGACCTCAAAAGAAACCCCTGCACCCGGCGCCCCACGGCCCCCTGTGCCCAACTCCTGGGTGCCTACCTATCCTCCAAGACCCCACCTTACCCCTCGAAGTGTTGGTCGCTCCAGAAGATCCATCGCCCCCGAGCCTGCAGCCTTTGTTCCCTTTTCAAATTCCTCATTGAATAACATTGAGCGCACGACGGCTCAAAAGCACCCTGCACCCAGCCGCCCGAGTACCCCTGGCAGTGCAACCTGTACCCTATCCTACTTCCCCATTTGCCCTGAGCAAGTGACAAGGAGCCCAGCTCCCACAGCCGCGTGGCCTGCTAGCCTGCAGCCACCAACCGGAGGCCCCCTTTCCCTCATTGGATAACATCCGGCCTAACTACCTCTGCACCCGCCCGCCCCTGTGCTGCTGGGGGTGAACCAACTGTACTTACCTGACCCTGGGGGACCCCAGAGTATATGCCCAGAACGCTAACTTCACCAGCCAAGTAATCACCTGGAAACCGATACCCACTTACCTGCCATTGGATAACATTGACTGGTTTGACTCGAAAAATCTTCTAAGTGTGAAGTTTTGGAAACTAAAAATATACATATAAAATCACCCGAATTCCAAAGTACTCACCTGTGATCAGGGGAGAAGCCAGTACTGTACCTTGTAGCCCAGAACTGAACCGCAAAAGTAATTCTTACCGGGTTTACTACTAGTAATCTGAATTTTCTCCATGGAATCCATTGTCTGCTTTTCTATGAAATTTCTTCTAAGTGTCTACTTTTGAAAACTTGAAATATTCTGTAAAAATCATACCAAATACTGAAACGCAATTACTCACCTGTTTTAAGTTGAGACCACAGTGCTGGACCCAGGAGCCCAGTACTGGATCACAAAGGTAACAAGATCGTACTTTACCTGCAACCTGAACTTTCTCCCATTGGATAACATTGCCCGTGTTTCATTGAAAAGTTTCTAAGTGTGAACTTTTAAAACAGCTTTATATTCCTGAAAAATCACTAATATAACTAAAACGATTTTACTAAATTGGTTTCAGCTTAGACCCCAGGACTGAACCTAGGATCCAGTCCTGGAACTACCAAAGTAATCTACAAAGTAATCAACTGAACATATATGATGAAAACCTATTGAGCTCAATGCTATAGTGTGCTTAGAATTGTGTTGCCTACTGCAACCCCTGTATCTATTGTGTTCACAAAGTTTATTGCCTCTTTGCAAAGTAATTACATGAGAGTACTCATATCAAGAAAAGTATATTTTTATACCTGTTGGTTCTAAAAATAAAACAACTATATCTGTTGATATAAAAACAATTGGCCTGGAGTTCAGTCCTTGAGTGTGTGAAACCTTTTGCTGACTGAGCGTGTACAACAAATGCTTTACACTGTCCTCTGGTACTGCCTTACAGCTCGACCAAGCTACCACTTTTGAGAGTAAGGTCAGTCCTGACTTTAACCTCTGTTATACCTCTGGGGTTTGTGGACTCTATACACAATCTACCTTATTCTGGTCCAGTATATATAGAGCCACTTTCTCACAGGAAGGAGTTAATTCGTATAAATATATATCAAAAACAGTGTCATCTCCTCCATCTTCAAAACAGCACACCACAGCCCCAAAATGTTTTCAAGCAGGTTTATTCAGCCAATGCAACCCAACAAATTTTGGAGAACGAGTCCCCTTGATCACGAGTTACTTGTTGTTGTGTGCTGTTTTGAATACGGAGGACACAACTTGAGGGGCTCGCTACCCCACCACAGCCTGCCGTCACTAAGTGGCATGGGTCTACTGAGACTGAATTGGATATATATATTAAATACATATATATATATATATATATATATATATATATATATATATATATATATATATATATATATATATATATATGTATATATATATATATTCCAACACAAACAGCCTTTTATCGGCTGAAACAGGAGAGCACACAAGTATCCTTTACGAAAGTTCTTTATTGTAGACCCCTCACCTCCCCGACAGAAGCGTTTCGCCTTGAGGCTTCGTCAGTGTCGGTTTGTACAGTGTAAAATGCAACCATTTCTACTTTCACGTAGTCATAGAATAGACATAAAAAAGGGGATCAGTACAAAAGTTACCAATGTGGCGGCCATCGTTAAATGTACATACTACGGTATCCAATGAAGACAAAAGGCTGCTTAATAAAGTGCTTAAGTGCAAATTCCAAAAACATATATATACACACCGAACAGTAAAGTGCAAAATTTCAAAATTTCTCAAGGGAATATTAATAGTTTTAGTTGATATTTCATACACATTTTACTCCATCTACTTTTTTCTTTCTAAATTTCTCAGAAGTTTATAAAAAGCATATTGTTGTTAAATAAAGGGGGCCCCATTGGTAAGACTTAAATTATAGATTCATGGTCCTATTTTGTAGTTACAAAAAATGCTGGCTTTCATGTTGTTTAAACCCCTCTGTAATTTATCAAAGTCCCTACTTGGAAATATTCCCTTTCCTGGTTATCTAGCCCTGTATGGGCAATTGTCTCAGTAAGATGATAAATATTTACATTTTTATGTAAGTCCTAAATGTAAATTTTTTTAATTTTTCAATATCTGTCGTTTTTCCGGACGGAGTTAAGAGTGTAGTTACATTTGATGGTTTTGTTTTTCAATTTTGTAATTTTATAATATATGATCCCATATACTATAAGTGTACCCACATTTCTTCGTCGTTGTTCAGACCCCAAGGGGCTCTGGTCTGGAGATCAATTATATATTTAGATTCCAAAATCTATAGGGCCTTCACTCTGTCCCCTCCCCTTTCATTGCGATCCACCTGGTCTATGCAGTAAAAGCTTAATAAATCACTGTTGCTTTGATGAAATCTAGCAAAGTGGCGAGCCACAGGGTAAGTTTTATCTTTATTGGTTATCGCACGTAAGTGCTCCAATATGCGTTTTTTCGCAGGGTGGATTGTACTGCCTATATAGCGTTTTGCACCAGGACATTCCAGGCAGCATATGGTATATTCGGAGTTACAATTCAGAAGTTTTTTGATTTCTCTGGTGGATTTAGCATCATCTGGTCTTCCTGGATATTTCAGTACCTTTTTGCTTTGCTTACTGGCTTTACAACGTAAGCATGGAAAAAAATCCCTTGATATTCGCTACTTTGTGAGACTGTGAAGAGGAAGAGAAATGACTATGGATCAAATGGTCTTTGAGTGACTGGCAGCGTCAGTAAGAAATTGGAGGGCACTCAGGGAGGTGTTTCGTAAGTACGTTATCTGTCTTTAGGATGTGCCACCACCTCACCTGAATAAATAAATAAATAAATAAATATAAATATTATATATATATATATATATATATATATATATATATATATATATAAGCAAAGCGCCCCTGCGCTAATGGAAGGGCTCACCACACTAACCCCAAGCCATCCGGCTCTTTTACGGCTCCCGAGTAATTCCTCAGCTTTGCCCCATTTCAAAGCACAAAGTCAGACGCGTTTCAGGGCCAAAAAACGCCCCTTCTTCATGGACATTAACTAGAGGAATAGCAATCTCACCTGTATGTTTGCAAATACGTTTTTATTTGAAACAGTCCGCCCTAAGTGGGTGTGGCTCTTGTGATTGCGTCACCAGGGATTCTGGTAACAGTAGTTCTGCAGGCGAGTCATTTTCTTTACCTTGAGTAGGTGCTATTTCATCTGTATGCTGTTGTCTTTTAGTTCATTCCTTAAGTAGGTGGGGTCCCAGAAATCGGAATTACAGCGTTCACTGGGGTGAGGCGCTTTCTGGCAGAGAGGTTGAATTCTGTCACAGTCTTGCTTAGCGCTATGTTTTTTTAACGCCAAGGAAGCGGAGCTCCTTCCACGGTTCGGGCCAACCGTCAAGATATGTAAAAGCAAAGCGCCCCTGCGCTAATGGAAGGGCTCACCACACTAACCCCAAGCCATCCGGCTCTTTTACGGCTCCCGAGTAATTCCTCAGCTTTGCCCCATTTCAAAGCACAAAGTCAGACGCGTTTCGGGGCCAAAAAAAGCCCCTTCTTCATGGACATTAACTAGAGGAATAGCAATCTCACCTGTATGTTTGCAAATACGTTTTTATTTGAAACAGTCCGCCCTAAGTGGGTGTGGCTCTTGTGATTGCGTCACCAGGGATTCTGGTAACAGTAGTTCTGCAGGCGAGTCATTTTCTTTACCTTGAGTAGGTGCTATTTCATCTGTATGCTGTTGTCTTTTAGTTCATTCCTTAAGTAGGTGGGGTCCCAGAAATCGGAATTACAGCGTTCACTGGGGTGAGGCGCTGTCTGGCAGAGAGGTTGAATTCTGTCACAGTCTTGCTTAGCGCTATGTTTTTTTAACGCCAAGGAAGCGGAGCTCCTTCCACGGTTCGGGCCAACCGTCAAGATATGTAAAAGCAAAGCGCCCCTGCGCTAATGGAAGGGCTCACCACACTAACCCCAAGCCATCCAGCTCTATTACGGCTCCCGAGTAATTCCTCAGCTTTGCCCCTTTTCAAAGCACAAAGTCCGACGCGTTTCGGGGCCAACAAACGCCCCTTCTTCATGGACATTAAACAGAGGAATAGCAATCTCGCCTGTATGTTTGCAAATACGTTTTTATTTGAAACAGTCCGCCCTAAGTGGGTGTGGCTCTTGTGATCGCGTCACCAGGGATTCTGGTAGCAGTAGTTCTGCAGGCGAGTCATTTTCTTTACCTTCAGTAGGTGCTATTTCATCTGTATGCTGTTGTCTTTTAGTTCATTCCTTAAGTAGGTGGGGTCCCAGACATCTGAATTACAGCATTCACTGGGGTGAGGCGCTGTCTGGCAGAGAGGTTGAATTCTGCCACAGTCTTGCTTAGCGCTATGTTTTTTTAACGCCAAGGAAGCGGAGCTCCTTCCACGGTTCGGGCCAACCGTCAAGATATGTAAAAGCAAAGCGCCCCTGCGCTAATGGAAGGGCTCACCACACTAACCCCATGCCATCCGGCTCTATTATGGCTCCCGAGTAACTCCTCAGTTTTGCCCCTTTTCAAAGAACAAAGTCCGACGCATTTCGGGGCCAACAAATGCCCCTTCTTCATGGACATTAAACAGAGGAATAGCAATCTCGCCTGTATGTTTGCAAATACGTTTTTATTTGAAACATTCCGCCCTAAGTGGGTGTGGCTCTTGTGATCGCGTCACCAGGGATTCTGGTAACAGTAGTTCTGCAGGCGAGTCATTTTCTTTACCTTGAGTAGGTGCTATTTCATCTGTATGCTGTTGTCTTTTAGTTCATTCCTTAAGTAGGTGGGGTCCCAGACATCGGAATTACAGCATTCACTGGGGTGAGGCGCTGTCTGGCAGAGAGGTTGAATGCTGCCACAGTCTTGCTTAGCGCTATGTTTTTTTAACACCAAGGAAGCGGAGCTCCTTCCACGGTTCGGGCCAACCGTCAAGATATGTAAAAGCAAAGCGCCCCTGTGCTAATGGAAGGGATCACCACACTAACCCCAAGCCATCCGGCTCTATTACGGCTCCCGAGTAATTCCTCAGCTTTGCCCCTTTTCAAAGCACAAAGTCGACACATTTCGCGGCCAACAAACGCCCCTTCTTCATGGACATTAAACAGAGGAATAGCAATCTCGCCTGTATGTTTGCAAATACGTTTTTATTTGAAACAGTCCGCCCTAAGTGGGTGTGGCTCTTGTGCTCGCGTCACCAGGGATTCTGGTAACAGTAGTTCTGCAGGCGAGTCATTTTCTTTACCTTGAGTAGGTGCTATTTCATCTGTATGCTGTTGTCTTTTAGTTCATTCATTAAGTAGGTGGGGTCCCAGACATCGGAATTACAGCATTCACTGGGGTGAGGCGCTGTCTGGCAGAGAGGTTGAATTCTACCACAGTCTTCCTTAGCGCTATGTTTTTTTAACGGCAAGGAAGCGGAGCTCCTTCCACGGTTCGGCCAACCGTCATGATATGTAAAAGCAAAGCGCCCCTGCGCTAATGGAAGGGCTCACCACACTAACCCCAAGCCATCCGGCTCTATTACGGCTCCCGAATAATTCCTCAGCTTTGCCCCTTTTCAAAGCACAAAATCCGACGCGTTTCGGGGCCAACAAACGCCCCTTCTTCATGGACATTAAACAGAGGAATAGCAATCTCGCCTGTATGTTTGCAAATACGTTTTTATTTGAAACAGTCCACCCTAAGTGGGTGTGGCTCTTATGATCGCGTCACCAGGGATTCTGGTAACAGTAGTTCTGCAGGCGAGTCATTTTCTTTACCTTGAGTAGGTGCTATTTCATCTGTATGCTGTTGTCTTTTAGTTCATTCCTTAAGTAGGTGGGGTCCCAGACATCGGAATTACAGCATTCACTGGGATGAGGCGCTGTCTGGCAGAGAGGTTGAATTTTGCCACAGTCTTGCTTAGCGTTATGTTTTTTTAACGCCAAGGAAGCAGAGCTCCTTCCACGGTTCGGGCCAACCGTCAAGATATGTAAAAGCATATATATATATATATATATATATATATATATATATATATATATATATATATAGCGGCAGTGTGGGGTAGGGAGAAGTAAATGAACAAACCATTTTGCACTGACAACTGGGTCTGTTTCGTCTGTTCCTAGCAAGAGGAAGTTTGCGATGAAGTCTGCAGCATATATAGGCTTAATCATATGCAGCATTACTTGGGGTGGGTTTGTTAGCATTTTAAAAACGTAACTCCAAACATTGAAGAGGGACTAGTGCCCACCAGTTTGAATTTAAAGTGATGTGGGTTTTCAAATATATTCATGATTCATTTTTCACTCCACAGTGTCGGTAAGTACTCTACAATTACCTCAGGACAGTTCCTTGAAAATCTAGTATTTCCATAGTACCTGTGCCCCAACACTATGCTATTTCATTAATGTCTTTAACTGTGTAACTCAGACCACAGTACCCAGAATCCACCCTTACTGTTCATCTTTTATCAGATTAATCCTTGAATGCAGTTCTTGGCAAAATTACACCTTTGAATCAGCCGCCAAACCTGTATACAAAATGCCTTTCACAGGAAAAGTTCCATTTGTGGCTTGTATTTCCCGGCAGCAGCGTCTTTCAAAGCCAATTCCGCTACCATCCTGGTTATGTTTTTTTCAAGTTTGTCTATCAAAAAAACACACTCCTCAGCACGACCTGCATGGGGAAGATCCCCTTCGCAAACCCTGGCTGTGACCGTGTTTGTCTCTCCAGTCGAGGCAGGCCTCTCAACGCGGCCCTTCCATCTTTCTGTCGTAGATTCTCACTACTTCACAGCCAGTGGGCGCTTCCGAATTGGATACTATCCATGGGCAAAAGATCCTGACACAACGAAGCGCCTCAACCAAGCGGGTCGGGGCCAATCAATCCAAGGTGTGTCAGGCACCTTACAAATACCACCAAACACAAGCTACAGTAAGTAACTCGAGAAAGGCCACTCCAAAAGTGCTGTTTAATCTCTTTAATGGAGACGGTTTTGCATGACGCGTTTCACCTCCCACGAGGCTTAATCATATGCAGCATTACTTGGGATGGGTTCGTTAGCATTTTAAAAACGTAACTTCAAACATTAAAGAGGGACTAGTGCCCACCAGTTTGAAATTGCGATTCTCATATTTACATGACTAGAGAATCTGGATTTCATTAAAGACTCGGAGGCTGACATTATGCATAAATCTTTAATGCAGATCCCAGCAGCCGCATCACAATATAACAGTTCCAAAATAGAACAAAGGCAACAGCTAAGAGCCATGAGCCAACAACACACAGCCTCTTTTAAATGAGGAAAAAAGTAGAAAAGTTCAAGAAGAGTTCAAAGGCTTGAGTAGAAGACTCCGCAACGGAGGAGATGGAAGGCAGGACGTCACGAAACTTGACCGTAGAAGGAAGAAACCCAGGAAGGACATTCCAGGAAGGACGTTCTCTTGAGAGACGTATACAGGATCAGGCAACATCTGAAAGGACAAAGGAATCAGTCCAAGAAACCCAAAGGAAACAAATCCAAACATGTCACAAAGGTTAAACAAGGCAGAAAGCATTGTAATAAATTACAATAATTATACATGGTAAAATTGAAACGCCATTACAATAAATTTTACATGGTAAAATGTAAAATTGAAACGCCTCCGGTGGAGGGAGGGGGGGATAATGTCAGCCTCCGAGTCTTTAATGAAATCCAGATTCTCTAGTCATGTAAATATGAGAATCGCAATTTCATTACAAGACCGGAGGCTACATTATGCATGTTGGAAGCTTCCTAAAACAGCATCAGACATGTGTTGGATAGGTTTACAGTAATGACGAGCAAAGGTACCTGCATTGGACCAGTCAGCAGCTTTCAAGATGTCATCCAACCTACCTCCAGACCAAAGTGATTTGCTAGCCATAGCGCCTCTAAGGGAATGAGCTTGAAATTTGGTCAAATCAACTCCAGCTAAGCTCATAACAGATTTAATCCATCTAGCAATAGAGGGGGAGCTAATAGCTCTATGAGGTTTAACGAAGGAAATTAACAATTGATTAACGCCGACTGGACGAAGTCCAGACATTCTAAGGTCATACTCCTTCATGCACTCCACAACGCAGAGTTTAGGATGAAGGTCAAAGCGAGGATAGAAAATGGAGTCAGACATAGTTTTTGTCCTCCTGTGGACGTCAAACTTAACACCAAAAGGGTTATAAGAACGATAAGTAATTTCAAGGGAACGAATGTCCGAAGACCTTCTGCAAGAAACAAGGCATAGAAGGGTAGCCAGTTTAAGAGAAAGATTCTTCCTGTTAAGGAGAGAATTAGAAGGCCAGTCAGAGAAGAGACGAAGAATCAAGTCAACGTCCCAAAGGACGTCATATTTGGGTCTAGGAGGCCTTTTGATACGAATAGCCTTCATGACCCTACAAATAATGACGTTTTTACCAATGGACTTACCGTCAATAAGGGAATGACCTGCAGAAATTGCAGATCTAAAACAGTTAATAGACCTGTAACTAAGGCCCTTCTCGAATTGTTCAACCAGGAAATTAGTCACATCAACAATAGGGGCCTCCAAGGGATCCAGGTTCCTTTCCAGGCACCAACAAACCCAGAGTTTCCAGATTCTATTGTATCTATAATGGGTGCCTGGTGCCCAAGACTCCCTGAGGAGGATTGAAGCTGAGTTCGAAAGACCTGAGATCTCGTTAGATCTCCTGACACCTTCCAGGCAAGAAGGGATAAACTCCGATTGAGGATAAGAGGATGAACGCGACCGTCCGAGTCTACGAGGAGATCCTCCAGTGAAGGGATCAGGAAGGGAATGCTGCAAGTCAATTCCAGAGCAGTGGGAAACCAGGCCTGGGAGGGACAGAAAGGGGTTATTAGAAGGAGGAGACACTTGTCGTGTCTCACCTTCTGAAGTACTCGCTGAATCATCGAAAAAGGAGGGAAGGCATAACCCCGGAGATTGCCCCAATGTTGGAGGAAGGAGTTGAATGCCCGAGCACCCGGGTCGGGCATCCAGCTGAAATAATCCGGAAGCTGGGAGGTGAGTCTGCTTGCAAAAAGATCCACCTCTAGGGGACCCCAGATCTGATTCAGGGTCCTGAAGACACAAGGATTCAGCTTCCAGTCGCTGAAATCCACAAGGAAACGTGAATTCCAGTCCGCGGAGGAGTTGGCAGCACCTGGAAGGTATTCTGCTCTCAGAGCGATCTTGTGCTCCAGGCAAAACATCCAAAGCTTCTTGGCTAAGTCCGAGAGGTCTGCAGACTTCGTGCCCCCGAGGCATCTTCAAAAGGACGGACCTGCCCTGAAGAGAATTCCTGAAGCTCATCAGAGCATAAAGACCGGCGGTCAATTCCAGGAAATTTATGTGGTGGAGAGACTCCTCCTGAGACCAAAGACCTCCTGTGTTTTGATTCAAGAGGCAAGCACCCCAGCCATGCAGGCTGGCATCCGATTCCAGGACGAAATCCGGGGATGAACCAAAGATGGCTTTCCCGTTCCATGCCTCCAGGTTGTTCAGCCACCAAAGCAATTCTGAACGAGAATCCGAATCCAGAGTAACAAGGTCCCCATACCAGAGACCTGATCTCAGAGCTCTCGCTTTGAGCCTCTGAAGAGCCCGATAGTTGAGTGGGCCTGGAAATATTGCTTGAATTGAAGATGAAAGAAGACCTAGAAGTCTGGCCAAGTCTCTGAGGGAGAGATTCTGACGGCCCAAAGCATGCTTTATTTGCTTTTTTATTTTTGAGATCTTCTTGGAAGGAAGAAGGAGGAGGCAACGAGAGGTGTCGACCGTGAAACCCAGAAACTCTAACGATGTTGAGGGAGTCAGGGAGGATTTCTCCTTGTTTATAATGAAACCTAGGCTTTCTATGAGTTTCATAGAAAAATCCAGGTCCTGCATCAACTGCACTTTTTCTTGCGCCATAATGAGAATATCGTCCAGGTAGATAATGAGACGAACACCTCTTGATCTTAGGTGAGACACAACGGCTCTCATGACCTTGGTGAAGCACCATGGTGCGGAAGAGAGACCAAAGGGCAGAGCTTGAAACTGGTACAAGCGGTCTTTCCATAGAAACTGGAGGAAGCGCTGATGAATCTTGGCCATGGGAATGGTAAAATAGGCGTCTTTGAGGTCTAGCTTGACTAACCAGTCCCCTTCTAGAAGAAGGTCCCTCAGGAGGTGAATACCCTCCATCTTGAAATGTCTGTAAGAAATGAATCTGTTTACTTGGCGGAGGTTTATAACCGGCCTCCAACCCTTGTCCTTCTTTTCGACTAAAAAAAGGTTGCTTACGAAACCCATGAGGTCCAAGGGAACCTCCAGTATAGCACCTTTTTGAATCATTGAAGAGATTTCCTCTTCGATGATGTCTTGTTGAGCCGGGCACATGGGAATACACATCGGGAGCGAAGTCTGGACAGGTTCGGACTCGAAATCTATTGTAAAACCTCTCACGGTGCTCAGAACCCAAGCATCTTGAGTGATGCATTCCCAATTTTCTAAGAAATATTTCAGTCTGCCCCCTACCTTTAAGGGGAAAGAAAGGGAAGGAAGAGGGGGAGCGCTCACCTGAGGGATTATTCTGGACGCTTGATCCACGAGATCTGAAGCCTCTGCCCCGCTGTCCTCTACCTCTCTGGGGGTAGAATTGCGGGGTTGAATATTGCTGGTACTGCTGAAATTGCTGGTATCCTCTGCCAGTTCCACGTGTTCTGAAGTTGGGCCTCTGGAAGTAGCGGCCGGAAGATTGGCCTCGTCTTCCGGCCCTTCCGAAAAGGTTATTGCCCGAATTAAAAACTTTCCGCATATTTTGCTGTGCCCTGTCGAGGGCCGTAAAGGTCCAGACATATTTCCCAAGAGATTTAATCAGATCTTCTCCGAAGAGGAGTCCTTTCTGGTTTTTAGTAGGTTCTTTATCGGCAAGATCACTGAGCTTAGGGTTAATCCGAGTGAGGACCACTCTACGCCTTTCGGCGTTGATGCCTGCGTTTGCATTTCCTAAGAGGATAATGGCCCTTTGGCTCCAGCCTCTAATTAATTCGGCATCGAGGCGAGTGCCTTCAATGTGGCTCTGTTCTGCAGAGTCGAGAATCCTCGTGAGGGGGCCAAGTACGTCGAGGAGACGATCCTGGCAAACTTTCAGGGATTTCTCCATACCTTTCCTGGGGTCACGCCCCAGCTTTAAAAGGAATTTAATTAGATCAGGGTCGAGATTAGGGGTGTAACAAGACTTATCACCCACAGAAGGCCTAGCGCATTCTGCTCGTAGAATGTTGCGAGTCTCTCTCTCCAAGGGGAATCTGATCCATTTTTTGACAAACTTCGCAACGTGTTCCTGAGGGAACCATTCAGAGCTTCGGGGGTGTTTTAAGTTTTGAGGAGAGAGCATCTCCTCGCCCAAGGGGTTACAGATCACATCTTTCGAGGAGGATGTACCCTCTTCAGTAGGGTCTCCGAAGTCGTGATCCTCATCATTAAGGTCGAGGACATACTCGTCGAGAAATTCGGAGTCATCCGATCCAATATCATCATAGCTATCATGAGCATCGGTTAAGCGTGTGTCGCTTTGGACACCTTGTTTCTTTGTGCCGCTAAGGACACCCAAACTATTTGAGGTGCGAAGACCTCCTTCATTCCTTGAGGTGCTAGGACCTCCTTTATCCGATGAGGTGCAAAGACCCTCCATGCTCAATTCATTATAATTATTCTTCTTTAGTCTCTTACCCCGGGCTGAGCCGTCTTCTTGAGGGGGGCGCTTGGAACTAATGATCTGAGCGAGCCCCTCCCTCAGACAGGTTTTCATCTCCTTCTGGAGTATTTTGTTAAACTTGATACTGGCCAGATCTTGGGAAGGGGCCGAAGCCTCCTCTGAGCCTGAGCTAGACATGGGACTGATATGCTTTCTAACGGGGATAACCGGTAAAAATGACAAACTCAAGGTCGAAATTAAGTATGGCAAGAAATCGCAAACAATGTGCTTAGCTGAGGCACAATAACGTGTTCCACTGAGAAACGACTCGGATATAATAATCCCAGTAAATTGATATTATTTCTGAGCATATATGCCGAAAATGCTCTATTTCCGTAGGCTTACTAACTGAAGATGCACCTAAACACGCAAATATGCCAACTGCCGCTTGCGAGGGGAGTAGCGCGTGCAAGGCAGGGGGTTGCTATGGAAACGCCGTCACAACCCTGCCGGTGCGTGCGAAATAGAGGAAATGCCCTTAGCAACATGATGACGCCGCGTCGTTGTTGCTCAGGGTCATTCCTCGAATGCGCCACAGCAACGAGCGCGGGGAGAAAATGCAACCGCTAAGGGGAATCAGTGAAAAAAGGTGAGGGTACCTACCTTCGGTAAAACAACGATGGGTATCGCCAAGGGGAGACGCGCTAAGCGCAGACAAAGTGGGGAAAAAACCGGACCGGCGGTTCTGTGAAATGGGAGCGAGTCGGAATAAAGCCTCAAAGTAAGAACATTCAGGCAAACTGCAAATAGGCGTGCGGGGGGGGGGGGTTGCAACGAGGGAATTTCCATATATTGGAAATTGGTAGAGAGAGGGTGTGTGGATTATGGGGGAAGGAAACTGTCACACCATAAATACACACTCATACTAAAGTCAAAGAACCCCACAAGGTTATATATTAAACCATTAAAATACTATAAGTAACATACTAAACCATTAAAGGCTAGAAAACATAGATAATCAGAAGAGTATAAGAGTAGACTTATCTGCTTGGGAGCCGCATTTAAAAGAGGCTGTGTGTTGTTGGCTCATGGCTCTTAGCTGTTGCCTTTGTTCTATTTTGGAACTGTTATATTGTGATGCGGCTGCTGGGATCTGCATTAAAGATTTATGCATAATGTAGCCTCCGGTCTTGTAATGAAATTAAAGTGACAGTGGGTCTTCAAATATATTCATGATTCATTTTTCACTCCACAGTGTCGGTAAGTACTCTACAATTACCTCAGGACAGTTCGCTGAAAATATAGTACTTCCATAGTACCTATGACTGGTGAGCACTAGAAAGAGATAATAACTGTCTATTATGAAGGCATAGCGCATTCTTTTAGAAACCTCAGGTACTTCACCGCCCATAATATAGTTTTAAAGTGATAAGACAAATGTGTTAAAACATCACATTATTAAACATCAAGTATTCGTTTTAAACGTATATGTGCCTTTTGAGCTGGCTATACGTAACCTATGAGATGCTGCAATAGGATACTTTAACTTTAAGAAGCATCAACTTTGGGATGTTTTTTGTAAAAGAGGGAGGGTCAAACCAATCTCTTTATAATCACCTTGCACTTATCATGTGACCCAGACGAAGGTCTCTGGCCGAAACGCATAGGTCGTTTGTTTGTCTCTGTATGCACTTTGTACTTGGCATGTTTGAAAAAAAACATAATGGAGAAGAAATAGAACAATAAAAAACAATCTTCTTGTAACTACTACCTGCCGTGGACTTGCTGTCATGAGTGCTGCTTTTCTGTGTCCCTCGGAAATCTTGGTGAGACAGAAGTGAGTGGAGACGCAGGAAATCTCTTTCTATATATATATGTATGGATATGTATCCTACTAACCAGCAGGTAGCTATAGTTAGGATGTAGTTTCCATAGGAAGACCTTTTATTTATTTGCCAATAACTTTAACGTTGCTTGACAAATCCCTGCCAAAAACAGTGCGGTGCTCACTACAGCTGCTGTCTTGAAAGTTTCAGGGTGATCCGTCAAGCGGGGACCTAGAAAAAGGGGTGGGGCTAAAATCATGTTTTCCCCCATGTTAATTTCCCTAGGAACTTTAGACAAGGCTACAGCCCAAAGTGCTGAACAGAATTACACCAAATTTGGCAGAAAGGTAGCTGTTGGTGAAGAAAGCAATCTTTCTGTTAAATGGTGTACATCCATTGTGGAGGTATTTAAAGGTTTTTCAGATATAAAACTGGGGACGCGGAGGATCCACGACCCCACTCGAGATCTCGTGCTGAGATCTGATTGGCTGCCAATACATCAAACCAGGAAGTGCTGGCAGTCATCTTGTGAATTGGTTGTGCCAAGTTACAGAAAAAACATTAAAAAAATAAAAGGGAGCAGGGTAGAAACACCCTGACCCCTAGGAGTCTTGGGATGGGTCCCACAGGGATCCAGCAGGGCACAACATTTTTTTTAAAACTATTTCGTCAGGAGTCTCACTGGATCTGTGAAACTCATCATAATGTTTTAAAAAACGAAGCTCAGTCACCCTCACTTGGCTAATTATAGGCCATCAGGTGTGCCAGGTCGTGGGGCATGTCCCAAATTAAGGATGGGGGCCCACGGCCCTCTTCCTGGGGCTTATTATGCCCGGGGACCACCAGCTCTCGGGTCTTACTCATTTTAACACGAGGGGCTTCTCAGACCCTCCCAGGGTCCCGGGGACCACCACCTCCTCTGGCCATATGCACAATATAAATACTGGAGGCCTCTTTGAAACCCCATGCCCCAGGAACCATCACCTATCCAGGAACAAAATGAATATGTGTTGGGAGTGCTCGGAACGCCCCTCCCAGCCCTGGAGACTACCACCTCCTTGGGGCCATCCTGATTTTAAATAATGGGAGGGGGCTGCGCTGCCTCCCAGGACAGGCCCAAAACAAAGTCAAGGAGGGGGGCTGAGAGCCCCCCCTCCTGGAGCCATACATGGCCCTGGGAACCCGGCATCCCCCAGGTTCCTGCCATATCCCAGGGTGCCCACCTCTGGGACATAGCTGTTTGCTATGGCTTGGCGGGAGCATTACCACTCCCGCCAAGCCATAGCAAACGCTGCTTGGCTTTCAGCAAGCAAGAGCAATGAAAATGCTCTTGCTTGCCGAAAGCGGATCAGAATTGCTTTTGGAAAGAGGGAGCTGCATGTTTAGCAGCTCTCTCTGTCCATAAGCAATGCCAGCTCCCACATGATGCATGGAGCTGACAGGGTCTGTGGGGACCTTGAGGCTCCCCTGCGGTCCCCATCAGTGAAAAGTGGGTGCCCTGGATGGGACCAGGACACCCACATGGAGGCCAAGCCCTGAGGGATGGGCTCCCTGGGGCCAAGATCAGCCCGGGAGGGGGACCACGGGGCCGCCCTCCCATTATTATTTCTTTTTTTTAATACAAAAGAGGCCGGACCTGAAGGATGGGGTTCTTGCAGCTATAATGAGCCCGGGATGGGGGGCGCGTGTCCCCCCTTCCCTATTCAAACAGGTATGGCCCCGGGGGATGGTTACAGGGACATATTAGTTAGAAAATAGAATTAAAAAACCTTAGAAATTCACTGAAAAAAAACAAAGGTTACAGGGAAGTTATTGTTAGGCTCAGATTTCACTCGTACAAAACCAGTGAAATTCAGCAGTTATAGTTGCCTGAGCTAAATATAACTTACGCCACTGCAATGCTTTTGACCTCAAATTGAGGTACTGGGTTTTTCAGAACCGGTAAGGAACCGGTAACCCAGCGGTGTCAGGGTACACCCAAAGACCTCGAGTACTTTCCTGATTCAGACGACAGAAACTCAGAGTCTTCTAGGTGAAGTCAAGGATCGATTTTATTGGCTGCAACCAAGTAACAGGTCCTAGAAGTACAACACACGGGAAGTATATTCTCAGGAGACTGCTCAAACTTACAAAGCCAGGCTTCTCTTTTTATACAAAATATTAAGCTTCAGGCAAACATTCTTGGGTTTACAGTATACTATTCACATTTTTTCGTTACAAAGGAAAAGCAGAGTCATGATGACATGTCCATATTTCAGTTCGTCCAGCCCACAACAAATTACCCGGCAAGGCCCAGCATTTCCATCAGATACCGGTGGACCCCCAATAAAAACGGGCACCTCCCCATCATAAAACAAGTGAGAGAGAAAAGAGCAAAGACAGGTGTGAGCAAGATTCGGCAGGGTGTGTGCGATGAAATGGGTTTATGGCCTGTTGTGCCTTGATGCTATCTTGTTCGGCCACTGGGAGATGAACTGACCAAACAGGTTCGGCCTGGGGCAATGGTTCCAACTTGCCCAGGTCACAGGAAAGTCAATTAAGGTGTATGTGTCCTTTGGAATCAAATTTAGCTGTATCATAAGCCTATGTAAAGGGCAACTCACAAAATGGCTGCCGTACACAAAATGGAAGCCAAGGGTTCAAGACGAAAATGGCGATTTCGAGGTGAAATCGTCACTCGAATATGACGAAAATGCTTGTACATAGTGTACTAGCCATTCTCGGTATTTCGATATTAAAATCGTCATGCTATGATGAAGTTTAATTCTCGAGTCCAGAATTTTCAGAACTACAAACCCTCCTTTTGCCCTTACATAGGCAATTTAACCTAATCTCATGCTAATCTGAGTCCAGGTCTATATTCCTAAAGTCATTGAGGTGTTGCTGTAACATCATTCTATTACTTAGTTCGTCTCTTGATACAGGTTTCCTTACACATGATGTAACACAGAGGCCACATATTGCAGGAGCACACTGTACGCACAGACAGAACAGGAAAAGAATGGCTAAGACCATCCCAATGACCATCAGAATTTTCCATCCCCAGCCGGATATCAGTTCCCAGAACCATCCCATTAATGACCAATCTCCTTTATCTACATGAATAGATTCGGAAATCTTATGCAGTTTAGAGATGGCCTGGTACACTGTTGGAGCGTTATCTGGAATGAAAACACAGCAACTCGATTGGATCAATCTACATACCCCACCTCGGTCGGCAAGTATGACATCTAACGCGACAATGTTCTGAAGGGTCATAAGACGATCTGACTGGAGCTCAGCAGTCAAGTTACTAAGGGCACCAGCAGTTTCAATTACGGTGGACTCAACCACCCTTGTTCATTGCCTTATGTTCCTGCTGTTAGCCATCGGTCCCCAGAACGGCAGAAAACCCTTTACGAAGTCCCCAAATTCTTGTCCTGCAGTGTCTTCTTTACTCAAGACACCTCTAACTATCCTTGTCTTGTGGTAATCTGCCGCTGCTGTGCAGGTGGGAGGCAACAGGAATGAAACAAAACATGTGCCCGAAAAGTCAGGGGGCAACCATGTATAGGCTCTATCATGGCAGATGAAATAGGTACCCTTAGCTGCTAAAAACGAAGGGGAAGTCTGGGCTGCAAAAACATACGTTTTAGTGCAGATACTCTTCCCTAACTGAGCTCTGGGATTCTTGCCATTAACTTGCAGACGCAGGTGACCCTGATGGGGTAGAATCCAAATCGGGGAAGATCTCTTAGCTTGCTGTTTCTCACTCAGAGTAGCTCCATATCCGGTCACGTTCCATCCTATGTATACTAGTGTCTCATCTCTCGGGATAGTCTCATAAGAAATTGTTGGAATTCTTGAAATATGACAGGACGCAGGAAGATTCAAGAACGATACCATTTAATGACCATCCACTCTCCTCACTAGTTTACACACCAACATTCCACAATGAGCTTCAGGGTGGAAGAGTCCAACAAGGGGCAGGGAATGGGGGTGGACTGAACGTACCAATAGGGCTAGTTGTAACACATCTCCCTTCCTTATATTTAAAACATTTGTAAGGAAAGAAAAGAGTTGGATAATGGTGGGCTGGACGCACCAGCGGAGAACTAGAATACCTAACAGAACACTCCAAGATTGTACTCTTACATTATTATCAAAACTCCACCACTGACCATTTTCAAACTGTACCACATTTTTCAACACTTTTACAATTTTACAGGTAGAGTGAAATTTGCTGGGGGCAGTTCCTGACTTGATGTTTCTTCGGGCTTGCGCCATGTCTCCCACCTCCCATTTTTTGAACTTCACTCCATGTTTTTGGTCATACCATTGTTTGTACTTGGTTTGATGTTGTCTGACCTTCTCTCCTGCTTCCTCCCAATCAACTTCCTTAACCTCACCCCCATTTAACCAACAGGGATTTAATTTGGTGCATGGTTCCCTCCCGCGTAAAGACACAAAAGGAGAGACCCCCGTTACTCTGTTAGGTGATGTGTGATAGGCCCACAGACATTCCCTCAAAGAGTTTCCCTCAAAGAGTTTTCAACATCATGTCCATTGATAGTAGCTAATTGAATATTCTCCTTAATGACTCTATTAGCTCTCTCCACCATTCCATTTGCTTTCGGACAATAGAGGGCTGTGGTTTCATGCCTTATGCCTGACAATTTCAGAAAATCCAGCATCTCCTCAGAGGTGAATTGTACCCCATTGTCGGTTATTAGTGTGGAAGGGATACCTTCCTCGCTGAACACCTCTTTTAGAAATTGGATCACTGATTTGGTATTGATGCTATGCACAAACTTTTGCTTGATCCAGTGTGAAGTATAATCAATCAGGACCAACATGAATCTTCTCTGCAGGACCTGATTTTGCATAGGCCCAATGATGTCCATTGCCAACTTGCTCCATGGCTTGGTTGGAACACTTACTGGAGACAACGGAGATTTGTGTATTATTTTTGTCTTATCACTTTTCTCACATGCTTCACATTCTTTTACTGCTTCTTCCGTCATGGCATCCATTTTGGGAAACCAGAAATTGGTTCTTACTCTTGCCTTAGTAGCACTGCGTCCAAGGTGGCCTTCATGCGCCAAATCGATGACTCTCTTTCGTAGTTCTTTAGGAGGTATCAATCTATTATTTTGATAAACTTTCCCTCCTATGGTACTTAGCTCATCTCTGACTTCCCAAAGTTCTTCCACTTCTGCCTCAACATCTTTCTTCTTGTTTGGCCATCCATTCTTGATCAGCTCTTTTAGGGCACTGAGCTCATTGTCCTTCTTCATTCCATCTTCCCACTCCATTTCCGTGATGGCTGGAAAATCCATCATCATTATCGGACTGTCCAGAACTTCCTCTGTAACATCTTCTTCTGGAAGGGGTGATCTAGATAGAAAATCAGCAATGATATTCTCCTTGCCCGGCACATGTTCAATCTTGAAATTGAAATGTTCCAGCCCCAGTATCCATCTGCTGATGCATGGGGTGCAGTTCTCCAGACCTTCCACTGAAAAAATATACGTGAGGGGCTTGTGATCTGTCCGGATAGTAAATCTAAGACCCCATAGAAAAAACTTAAAATGTCGGACCGCCAAAAAACACGCCAAGGCTTCTCGTTCGATTACTGAATAGTTCTTTTCTGGTGAGGAGAGACTTCTAGACGCGTAGGCAATAATCTTTTCTTCATTTCCGTTTTTCTGAACTAGAGTAGCACCAAGTCCGTAGTTTGATGCATCAGTTGTCAGAATAGTTTTCTTGGTAGCATCAAAAGTTCCAAGGGCTGGAGAGTTGACTAAATCTTCCTTCAATGCATTAGCAACGGCCTCCTGTTCCTCGTTCCACACAAACTCCTTATTTTTCTTTAACATCTCTCTCATGGATTCACACTTAGCAGCAAAGTTTTCCACATATTTTGACATGTATTCCATGAGTCCCAAAAATGACTTTAACTCATCTTTGTTTCTTGGGTTGGGGGCATCTTTAACCGCTCGGATCAAACTGCTCTTTGGTCTGAATCCTTTTTCTGAAATCGAATGGCCCAAGTATTCCACTTGTTGGACTTTTATCTTACATTTTTCCTTCTTAACAGTCAAACCAGCATCTGTGAGTCTTTGGAAAACTTGCCTCAATACACCATCATGTTCCTCTGAATTTTTTCCATAGACCAATATGTCATCTTGGAAACACATTGTGCGTTTCCACACCCTCCAGAATTTTCTGCATAGCTCTTTGGAAGATTGCAGCAGCCGATGCAAGGCCGAAGGGCATTCTTTTAAACATGAAGGCGCCAAAAGGCGTGATAAACGCTGTGAGCGGCCTTGAATCTGGATGTAATTCGATCTGGTGGTACGCCATGGATAGATCTATTACGCTGAAATACCTTGCAGGGCCCATGGTGCTTAACATTTCATTAATTACTGGCAAAGGATGTCTCTTTACCCAAATACAGTCATTTAAACTGCGTAAGTCCACACAGAGGCGGATGCCCTCTCCATTGGGTTTGGCCGCCAGAACTATCGGAGTCAACCACTCAGAACAGTCTATGGATTGAATTATATCCATGTCACATAACTTCTGCAACTCATTTTCTAAGGGTTCTCTCAATTTATAAGGCACAGTTCGCAGACCATGTACCACAGGTTTAGCATTTTGCTTTAATTTAATCCTATGCTGAAAATTGTGTAAGCATCCCAGTTCCTCTTTAAACAATTGTTTGAAATCATCACAAATCTTTCCCCCCCGCCCGGAAACTTCTCTGTAAGTAACACTTGTTCTGCACTATTGGGATCCAGTATGATTCCCAACTCTTTTTGATGAACCCATCCCAAAAGGTTGGAACCCGACGTCACTACATATACAGTCCCATAGGTTTTCCTATCCTTGAATTGTATCTGCACATCTTTCATGCCCAAGAGGGGAATATTACCCTTGTTATATCCTGAGGGGAAAATATCTGGGGATTTAAGCTCATTAATCTTATTCTTGCCTGTGGACATGAAATCATCCTTATTTATTAAAGTGAACGGAGAACAGGAATCTGCAAACATTTCAACCAAATCATCATTAATTAGTACATCACATTTTGGGTAAATAGAATTCACAGTGTCATCGACATCTTTCACTTGCAAAGTAATTTTTTCTACTTTTTGTTCAATGCATTTCACTTCTCTACTAGTGGCCCTATCCATATTTTTCTCATGTTCCCTGGTGTGGAACTCTCCATCGCGACACACTCTGGCAAAATGCCCCCTCCTGTTGCATTTCTTACAAGTGACATACTTGGCTGGGCATTGGAAATAGGTTGCAAAATGGTTGTTGCTACCACAATGGTAACACTTGGGACCCTTCTCTTTGTAATCTACCTTGGTGTTAGCATTTTCCTTAAACTTCATCTTATACACATCATTCCTGTCTTCTTGATTATCAATGGTAGCTACTGTCTCCCCATCAGGCTTCATTTCCTTGACACACTTAGCTGTGTGTTCCACTGACTTGGCAATTTCTATAGCTTCTCTGAGTCCTAGATTTTTTTCCAACAGTTTCTCCTGGATGCGCGGATTATTTGTGCATCTCACCAGTTGGTCTCTTATTAAAGAGTCAGTGAGATTACCAAATTCACATAACTGTGTAAGTCCCCACAACACTGCAATATAATTTTGTACTGATTCCTGTTTTCCTTGACACCTCTTAAAAAAATTTGTGACGCTCTAAAACCACATTGATTCTATCCCCAAAATGTTTTTCTAACTTCTCCAAGGTTTGCACATATACATCTACCTCTACAACAGCATTACCCTCTTGCTCAGGCACAGGTAAAGATTCATATACCTTACGCCCTTGTACACCCAAATTGTGCAGCAGAATATGTTGTTTTCTTACTGTATTGAACCTTTGACCACCTATGGCTATCAGATATGATTCAAAAAGTTTTACCCATTCCTTCCAGCTAATCTCGGGTTCCCCTATATCATTCAGGAAAGGCGGGGGTTGGTTCATGCTTGCTGCTGCCATTTGTGACCCTGGAACAATAACTAAAAGGAATATAACAATATGAAGTTACCGTACTGCACAGCTTACATGCGAAAATTAAACAGTCCCCTAGTTAAGATGGTGATGCTAAAAGGACACAACACACTGCAATTTTGGAATAACTGTAAATATAAAACTGTGCAGCTTACATGTAAAGGATAAATGGAACAAAATTATTTTGGAACCGCTCCCAGATTTAGAATACAAAACGCTGCAGTTTTATAGTTATTTTGGAAAATATGACTGCTCCCCGTTTTTCCAGTTCTTACTTGAAATTCTCAGCCTAATAAGCTCGTTTTCCTTGAAGAGAAGTTCCCACGATCCTGAATGAAAAAAAAAACGATCCTTTGTCACTGGTGCGCCGGCTCAAATCGGAAACCCAGATAAGCTGGTCTCTGAGGCGAGTAAGGAGGATATGCAGCCCTGAGTACTTGGTGCGCAGTAGTTTTATTACGGCCAGAAACTACTCGACACCCCGGCAATGACGTTCCTCCCGTCCAACAAGAAGGTTGAGCGCAGGCGCCAACCAGGGACACTGCTCCTCAAGGCGTCAAGAAATCCTGTCAGACTCCAGAAGATCTTACACAGAAGGAAACAGCGCAGGCGCCAACCCGGGACACAGCCGCATGAAATAGACAGGAAACCTTCCCTTAGCCGAATGAAACACTCGCCGATCTTCCGCTGCAGACCATAACAACCGGACAGCACTCCTGCTTTCCTCATACACCTGATACACCACGGAGCTTCCACAGCGGAGAAGGTACGTGTGGGGCTTGCAACAATAGTGCTATTGAAATATGATCTTCCACACGACTCGTGAACAAATGCGCACACAGCGTGAACTTCCTCCTCACGATCAGTTTTATCGAAGCTTCAGTTCACCGCCGCAAGCCAAGCATACAGGGATTAAACTTATTCTCCTGATCCCACACTGATTGTACGCCTTACTCAGTTCAAAAGGCATGGATAAAATGCCTCACACAATCTGGTTCCACTCGCCGACCCTGGCGATAGCGTCCAAAAACTTCAAAATGTAAATCCTTGCAGGTATGGAGAGAGTACTCAAAGGGGAGATGGCCACCTCTGCCCATTGCGCAGTTCCGTCGCCAGTGTTGGAATTCTTGAAATATGACAGGACGCAGGAAGATTCAAGAACGATACCATTTAATGACCATCCACTCTCCTCACTAGTTTACACACCAACATTCCACAATGAGCTTCAGGGTGGAAGAGTCCAACAAGGGGCAGGGAATGGGGGTGGACGGAACGTACCAATAGGGCTAGTTGTAACAGAAATGTCTTCCTTTATCATATCTACTATACCCTTAACTAGAGCACTATTTTTAGGATTGTCTGTTACAGAACGTAGGGGGTAGATTTCATGTGCATATATGAACATTGTTCTGTATGCCCACACAGAACCATTGTGACTGAATGGCAGGACCTGATAAGGGATACCTTTATCCATTGTGTGAGGCATAAGACCACACACCCAACAGTTAGTCGTGTTAATTACAAGTTGGTGTTGGTGCAAAAGCTGAACAAAGGAGTTATTAATAAACTCTAATCTCCTAGCTGATTCGTGTTCAGGAAGGGGTTGAAAAGAGTGTGGGGAAACAGTAGAAGGAGGAGGTATGGGCGATGTAGTGGGTGCAAACGTTACTCGAAAAGAGAATAAAACATAACTTATTAAAAATATCATCACACTGAATAACATGAAAATGCACAATATCAAAAAGCTTTTCTTTGTCATTATTTTACAAATCTTGTGTTTAAAGTTCATTTCCTTGGCAGGTCTCTCCATCTCGAAAAACTCCATCCACTCTAAATTGCTGCCCGCGATGGGAGGTTGTTTCTGCTAAGGAATGCTTCTGTCAGTCTAGGGCAACTACCTTGGACCAACCAGAACTGCCGACCTAACGTCGTCAGCTGCACCCCAAAGACTTTGGGAAATCGCGGCCCTAGCAGCGGACCCCGGATGGCGGTTCGAAAAACAAAAATAAGCAAGTTTCTCAGATGGGAGAGCTGCACTTTCAAAAATAGTACTTGGAGGGAAAAAAACACTTTTATTAGTTCGTATTTCTCGGCCTCAAATTATACCGTTGTTTTCCTGGTATTGTATTATCTTGGAAAAGGAGTTCAGGTTCTGAAGTGTCCAATCGAACTGATGGTTGCAAAATTTTATCACTCTCTTGTTCAGTAACTGTTCCTTTTACACGTGCATCACTGAAAGGCAGAAAACGTGGCACGGTTTCAGTCTCTGAGTCAGCGACACCCTCCTGGACCCACCGGTCATATGGCAGAGGCAGAGGGATCCGTTTGCAATGGATCCCGTGGATTCAGTTTTTCTTCCCTTCCACTCGAACAGCTGATCTTGTGGAAAGAAGGACGAGGTGTGGTCCGGTCCACCTGGGCTGGTCGTTCTTGGTTCGCTGGAAATTCTTGACCAGCACCCAGGATCCAGGGTCGATCGGATGTCCTGGAGCTTCAGAGACTTGAGGCAGTGTATCATGCACCTGTTGGTGTAAAACACGCAATTTAGCCGTCAATTCGTACAAGTAATCAAGCAAAACAGGGTGTTCAATGTCACTGAACTTAGTGGGGCTTGGCACTCCCCATATGTTGGCCGGGCGGCCGAAGACTATTTCGTAGGGACTAAGTTTCACTCGCGAATGCACAGTCATTCTGGTGGATAGGAGTGCTAAGGGTAGAGCATCAGGCCATTTAAGACCTGTGCTTGCTTGAATTTTGGCCAGTTTTAACTTAAGCGTGCCATTGTAACATTCTACTAATCCAGCTGATTGGGGGTGATTTGCAGCGTGGAACTTTTGCTGAATGCCTAGCCCTTCACATACTTTTTTCATCACTCGACCCACCAACTCACTTCCATTGTCACCCCAGACCATTCTAGGCATTCCGAATCTGGGGAAGTACTCTTTCACAAGGGCTTTAGCTGTGGATAGGGCAGTGTTGTCTTTTAGGGGGTAGGCTTCCACCCATCTTGAAAAGGCACAATCGACAACGAGTACGTATTTTAAGTTATTGCACCTCTCCATGTGGATGAAATCTAGCTGCAAAACCTCGAACGGATACGTAGGAGGTGCAAAATGACCAGCTGGAGTTGGGGTTCCCCTAACAGGGTTGTGTTTCAGACACACCATGCAATTCTTGACCACATTCTCTGCACACTTGGGAATTCCTGAATTTTGCCATACTGGAGCCAACAACTTACAAATCCCTTTCAAACTGATGTGAGTCATTCCATGAGCCATTGTGACCACTGCAAGCACGTACGCATCGGGTAACAACCATCTCTGATGTTCTGACAATTCAACCCAACAATCATTTGCATCCATTTTACCCGTACTTTCTCTCCACATGTTCAACTCTTTCTCTGTAGCCTCAGCTTGAATAGACTTCACACTCTCTATCGTGTCTTCAGACATTCCAACATCACCAACCCATCTTGCAGGGCCTGCAACATACATTCGGCTCATCACATTCCTTGCAGTTTCTTTCGCGATTTCGTCAGCAAATGCATTTCCACGACCAACATCATCAGTCACCTTCTTGTGAGCACTACATTTCACAATCGCCACTTGCAGAGGCAAGGTCAGTGATTCAAGAAGCTCATTCACCAACTGACCATGCTGAATCTTAGCTCCATGCGAAGTCAGGAACCCACGTTCTTTCAACAGTCGTCCAAAACTATGAGCCACACCAAATGCATACTGACTCTCGGTGTAGACAGTCACTTTCATTCCTTTTGACAACACACATGCTCTCGTAAGTGCAATCAATTCTGCTGCTTGAGCTGAATTATGTGGAATACGTGCAGCTTCAACAATTGCATGCAAAGTCGTGACAGCATATGCTGCAGTCGTATCACCATTCGGGAGCTTGAAGCATGAACCATCCACCCACAATGTACCATCACATTCAGCAAGAGGAGTATCCTGGAGATCTACTCTCCCTTTCGTTTCTTCTTCTTTTCTAAGAAAACAATCATGCTGTTCTGAAGCATCTAATTCCTCTACAATTGGCAACAACGTAGCTGGGTTGAGTGTGTTGCATCTTTTTATGTGCACATGACTTGCTAACAAGGTTAATTCGTAACCTGACAATCGAGCACTAGTTAAGTGCTGCGTCTTGGTTCTGTTCAACAACGTGTCCCTGCATGTGGAACCATCACGACTAACATATTATTCATCACTAGACCAGCAGACTGTCGAATAGAAACAGCTGCTGCTGCTGTAGCTCTTAAACAACTTGGCAATGCTTTAGCTACCGGATCCAAAGTCGATGAAAAATATGCACATGGACGCTGCTTGCCTCCAAACAACTGAGTCAACACTGATAATGCACAACCCTCTTTCTCATGGACATACAATGTAAAGGGCTTACTGTAGTTGGGGGTACCTAACACAGGAGCCGAACATAATGCTGTGCGCAATTCAGAAAAACCTTTCTGACACTCTTCAGACCAAGGAACAGGATTGGGTGTATCTTTACACGTTAATGCCACCAAAGGTTTGGCTAATAACGAAAAATTTGGTATCCACTGTCTGCAATATGATGTAATACCCAAGAAAGCACGCACTTCTCTCTGTGTTCTTGGCACACTCAATTTCGCTATTGCCTGAATTCTTTCTGGGGTCAGTTTCCTTCCCTCCTTCGATAAGAGATGACCTAAGTAGGTCACTTCTTGTCGACAATATTGCAATTTTGAGAGAGACACTTTGTGATGCAAATCACACAAATGACGCAACAATGACAACGCGGCTTCTTTACAGATTTCCTCAGTATCTGCAGCAACAAGCAAATCATCCACGTACTGTACAAGAGTAGCACCTTCAGGTAAAACAATCATATCAAGCTGTGTTTTCAAAGCTTGACTATATATTGATGGACTTTCACAGTAGCCCTGTGGAGCTCGTTTAAAGCGGAAGCTGCGTCCTCCTAAACTGAAGCCAAAAATATCCCTGCTCTCCTCAGCAATCGGGATGCTGAAGAAAGCATTCTTCAAGTCAATCACCGAAAACCATGTTGCAGAAGCTGGAATCATAGTCAATAGGGCAGAATGTCGGGAACAACTGGAAATTGTGGCACAACTATTTTATTCACCTCTCTAAGATCAATCACAAATCTGTACACAGGTGGCTGAGAGGGATCAGTTTGTTTTAAAACAGGCAGAACAGGGCTATTGCAAACGTTGCCTCTTGTCTCTTCAATCACATCCTTTTCAATCAAATCGTAAACGATCGCTAGCAAAGCTTTTTCACCTTCACTAGAGATTTTATATTGGGGAATTCGTGGCATTTTAACATTGGCTTTCAATGTTAAAACATATGGTGGTATTTCTAAAAGACCTACATCATTAGGACCAGTAGCCCAAAGAATATTAGGGAGAGATGACAATTCTGTTGGAAGTTTGTCTCTTGACAAATACATTGGAGAAACCACTTTCTTACCCAGTGTAAGTTGTACTCCAGAAGGAGAACAGTACAAAGTCGCATACAATCTTTTTAACAGATCCAATCCCAACAAGTTTTCACCACAACCTGTTGTCATAATAAGGGGTGCTTCGAATTCACAAGGACCAACAGAAAGAGACAAAGGGTCAGAAATCGGATTTCTAACCGGGGCGCCAGAAAAACCCACTGATACATTCATTTCGCCAGACAAAGGTGCGCCAGGGAGTTTGGAGTGCATAATAGAACTCTTTGTAGCACCAGTATCCAACAGAAAAGGCTCTGACACACCTGATGTAATCACCTCGACGTATGGTCCACTCTGATCTACTGGAACTGAAACAACTCCCTCTCTTTGTCTATGGCTGTCCTAGCAATCATTAGCTTCCAAATACTCAGCTTCTGTATAGTAATCATCAGCATAGTACTGAGCTGTCCTACCAGATGCGTTATTCTGCTGATCAAACCTATTCATCGAATTTTGAGGTGGAAGAGACTGTGTGTTCTGGGGGAAATTTCCACGTCCTCTACCTCTAGATGCTTGTTGAACACCTCGACCTCTTACACCAGAAGCACCATTTGCACGCTGTAATAAAATAGGACAACTATACTTGAAATGACCCTCTTCCTTACAATATGAACACTGATTGGGGCCTACAGGGACACGTGGTTGAGTATACTCGACTCTTTGTGAGTTCCTCTGATACTGTTGAGGCTGCTGATAGTTATTCTGATAGTTATTCTGACCACCATTATTCTGGCCACCACCACCACGTGGCGGATATGCTTGCTGTAACAGAACCTTCGTTTTCAACTCTTTAGTTTTCTTTTCTGCTCTATCTTTCTCGTCTTTGTCTCGATTTTCATAGTACTGTGCAGTAGCCAATATCTGTGCTGACGAGGAAACTGCCCAAGAACTCTCTGAGTCTTTTAACTTTTTACACAACTCTGGAAGCAGATTGTCCACGAATTTATCGACGAACAGTCGCTGACCACCTTCTGTGCTCATATCTTGACCACTGTGGTCGACAAACGTTTCTTCAAACCTGGTGAAGAAATCAGACACCGTTTCATCTTTCTTCTGCTTACATGCAGACAACTTATCCCAGTTTACACGCATCGCAGGCATTATCGTTTTCATGTAATCAATTATTTTACCAGGAAGTTCAGCTACTAAAGGCTCAGGCTTAGCACCACCAACTTGTCGGCCATCTGCAGCAGTAATATTAGCCCATGAGTCACCTAACTCCTGATCATGATCTGCATGACGAATCTTTCCCCATAAAGGCTTTGGAACAACATTCCCAAACAACATGTCTATGTCTGCTAAATTCATGATACATGACCCAGCAGTCTGTGACAACTCTTTGTAATACCCTGCGGGATTTTTACGGGGATCAGGCAATGTCTGTTTAAGGGCCAAAACTTCAGCTCGCTTCCAAGGAACATGTACCCACACACACTGAAAATGTGATGGCACAAGTGGTGGAACATTACCAGGACCAGCTGCTACTCCTTCCTTCCATACTGGAGGAACTTCTCTCATGGGGTACTGTCGCGCCTTTTTCTTACCGGATGCGTCATGCTCAAATAGTGATCGAGAAGTGCCCCCCTTACTCCGATACGACAACAATGTCTCAACCGCTCTCTCGACATCGGAACCTACGATCATGCCCTCTGCGAACTCGAACCGCACACGACACAACTCGGACGGGTTGTATTCCAGATCATTGTCTTCCAAATCTTCACAGAGAAAAACACATTTGTTCAAAAACATATCTCTGCTTCGGTGCTTCCCATTGACGGAAGACTTCCATGAAAGACTCTACATCATACCTTACAGCGTCGATAACCCATTTATGCGCTAAACGATTCAGTAAATCTCTCTCTCGATAGTCAGGCAGTTGACTCCGCAACTGTCTTCGTTCCGTGTTAGGGGTCGTATTAGGCGACCCGAAGAAGGGTGAGAGAAGATTAGTAACAGTGTTGGCCATTCTCTGTCGAACGGAAGGAGAAACTGACGGAAGAACGGGCAGAAAAACAGGGTGAGATAAGGCAGGAGCAGAGGCAATAGCAGAGGGAGCATTAGGGGAAATAGAAGGTGCACTAGGCAAAGTCGTAGAAAGCACAGGTGAAGCAGATGTGATCGGTGGGCCTTGAGGAGGCTGCACCGAAGGAGCAGGAGCCAGCTGAAGAACAGCTGGTGGGTGCTGTGGAGGAGCAGGAGGCAATGCAATCACAGGTTGCGCAACTAAAGGTTGCGGAGGTGCCGTGGCATTTTGCGCATAGGGGGGGTGGCGAACTTAACAAATGCGCCATTAACGGATCTTTTTCAAGCTCTTTTGCTGCATCTTGCTGAAGAGGCGGCAAAACTGGATAGCATTTATCTATTACCATTTTTCGTTGCCTGTGCAACTGCTCACTCATCTGTTCTTCTTCATTGTCTTTAAACTGCATAGCAGCTTGCATTATCGAAATACCCCTTTCTCTCTTATTTTTCTTCGCTAATTTAATTTCCTTCTGTTTGGCTTCCTTACGCCATAGGGGGAAAGAGTCAAACATCGCCGGCTGGGCTTTCTTCTTAAAAAGTTTAACTTCGAGGTTATCTAAGATTTCTGTATCAAAGCTACCATATTGGGGCCATTTTAAAACACCATCTTTTCTGGTGTATTTGATCCACACTTCATTATATGTGATGGGACCTACGCCATGTTTCACATACAGTTCATAAGTTGGAGTTCCAATCGGAGGAACCGGACACGAGTCCTCCAATCGGGAATCCCTATTACTACAACCAAGACAAAACAAATTTCCAAGTCTGCTAAGACCAGGCATCTTCGCTCTCTAGTCTAGCTTCAAACTTCAAAGGATTATCGATTACGATATTTCTCGTGAATACACGAGTCCTTCGGCATTGGCACTTGCAAGTTCCAAAAATGATCCCAAAGGATACCTAAAACTAAGAACCAACTAAGGACTGGGAGACGCTCCACTTATACTTAACTGAGATATCGATGACGTCACCAGAAGACTCGTCTTCTCGTTTCGCTCTACCAAACTTCAAGGGTCCAAATCAGGGAGATAGCCAGGGCAGCAGTCCTTTGTAGCCGTCGGGAAGCGGGGAACGGCGCAGCAAAGACTTTCTGACCACGTCGACATGCAGGGGTCGATGAAGTGGATGGCCTTCCTCCAGAATTTTCACACGAAGCTCCTCACAAACCTCTGGCTGGACCGGTACCGCTGGTATCGCCCTATGTTGGGCGCCAACTGAGGTACTGGGTTTTTCAGAACCAGTACCGAACCGGTAACCCAGCGGTGTCAGGGTACACCCAAAGACCTCGAGTACTTTCCTGATTCAGACGACAGAAACTCAGAGTCTTCTAGGTGAAGTCAAGGATCGATTTTATTGGCTGCAACCAAGTAACAGGTCCTAGAAGTACAACACACGGGAAGTATATTCTCAGGAGACTGCTCAAACTTACAAAGCCAGGCTTCTCTTTTTATACAAAATATTAAGCTTCAGGCAAACATTCTTGGGTTTACAGTATACTATTCACATTTTTTCGTTACAAAGGAAAAGCAGAGTCATGATGACATGTCCATATTTCAGTTCGTCCAGCCCACAACAAATTACCCGGCAAGGCCCAGCATTTCCATCAGATACCGGTGGACCCCCAATAAAAACGGGCACCTCCCCATCATAAAGCAAGTGAGAGAGAAAAGAGCAGAGACAGGTGTGAGCAAGATTCGGCAGGGTGTGTGCGATGAAATGGGTTTATGGCCTGTTGTGCCTTGATGCTATCTTGTTCGGCCACTGGGAGAGGAACTGACCAAACAGGTTCGGCCTGGGGCAATGGTTCCAACTTGCCCAGGTCACAGGAAAGTCAATTAAGGTGTATGTGTCCTTTGGAATCGAATTTAGCTTTATCATAAGCCTATGTAAAGGGCAACTCACAAAATGGCTGCCGTACACAAAATGGAAGCCAAGGGTTCAAGACGAAAATGGCGATTTCGAGGTGAAATCGTCACTCGAATATGACGAAAATGCTTGTACATAGTGTACTAGCCATTCTCGGTATTTCGATATAAAAATCATGCTATGATGAAGTTTAATTCTCGAGTCCAGAATTTTAAGAACTACAAAATATTAAATGTAATTAAGCAAGTAAGGAAGGAAGGAAGAAAGGAAAGAAGAAAGGAAAAAAGAAAAAAGGAAGGGTGAAAGAAAGGACAAAGAAAGAGAGGAAGGAAGGAAGGAAGGAAGGAAGGAAGGAAGGAAGGAAGGAAGGAAGGAAGGAAGGAAAAAGGGAAAGAAAGGAAAGAAGGAAAAAGAAAGGACGAAAGGAAAGAAAGAAGGAAGGAAAGGAGGTAAACAAGTAAGAATGCAGGAAAGAAGAAAAGTTGGAAAAAATAAAAAGAAAGAAAAAGAATGGATGGAAACAAGGAATGAAAGAAAATGAAAAAAGATAGAAAGAAGGAAAAAAGTAGGCAAGAAAGTGAGAAAGAAATAAGCCAAAAAAGATGGAAAGAAAGAAGGACGGAACGAAAGTTAGAAAGAAAAGGAAATGAAAAATAGAAGGAAGGATTGAAAGAAAGAAAGAAGGAAAAAAGAAGGGAAAGAAGGAAGAAAGAAGGAAAAAAGAAGGGAAAGAAAGAAAATAGAAGGGAAAGAAAGAAAATAGAAAGGAAAGAAGGAAAAAAGAAAAGAAACACTAAAGGAAAGAAACAAGGAAAGTAGGAAGAAAGAAAGAAAGAAAGAAAGAAAGAAAGAAAGAAAGAAAGAAAGAAAGAAAGAAAGAAAGAAAGAAAGAATATAGGAAATAAAGAAAGAAGGAAGGATAAAATAAATTTAAAGTGTTAAAAGTGCTGCAAATTAAATACAATAAAGGCTGATTTTTTTTCTCGTGTGGAAAGTCTATTGAAGAACCATTGGTGAAAATGAGTCCAGAATAAACATGAGCTTTCAGGTTGTGTAATGCATGCATAGTAGAACAAGTTACTTACCTTCTGTAATGCTTTTGCCATATGTCCTGTGCAGGCCATTGTCATTTTCCCTCTGTTAGCATGAGCACGCTGGAGACTGTCCTCTGCTTTGCACATGTTACTCTACAAACATGCTTTGTGCCACACTGTACTTTCACACAGAACCTGCTGTTGTTCTAGTGTGCTGTACTTTCCTGGGATTTAGTCTGAACACTGTAGACAAGGTCAATCAACAAAACCCCTTGTTATTATGTTCTGGTCAGGCCCCAGCACCTAGACATAATACACAAATGCAGCTGTTGGTTGGGAACACGTACGTTTGTCATATAGGTATGCACAGATAGGTAACAACACACTTGGAGAGGTATCTTTCCAGGGAAGAGATTGTGACAGCACCCGAGATCTTTCATCTGTATAAGCTAAGATATGGGGTCCGCTGCCAACACCCAGAGATCTTCTGATATATACTCAGTTTGCTTCTGTAGAAATGGAGGGTGGTTAGGCTATCCTGTCTTATACAATGACAGCTCTTTTTATGATTTACAGACTACTTACTATGCTGACTGTATTTGTGTTAGGGATTATCTTATTATTGTGGCACATATACTGCTTACTATAGCACAATAGTTAAAATAAACAACTATCCTTGTGTCTCTTTCAGAACTTATTGTGGACTATTATGAGTGTTAGAGAGAAAGGGTGTGTCCTGCAACTGTGATTCCTGAGAGGGTTAGTAGTGTTGTGTTCTGGGGTGTCTAATCATTTGTTCCTCTGTGAGTGAGTAGGAGGGCAAGTGAGAAACTATAGCTAGCTGGTCCCGGGCTCATGGGTAGTCAGGTAGTAGGATAACTCAGTCCCTGCCTACTAAGATTCTATGATTCCAAGCATAGTTCTGTAACTCTGCAGAATCCCTGCATCACTTTATCTCAAAGAGACTCTAGCTAGGTGCAGACTCCTTACTTTAGTATATTCCCAGGCGTCAGACTGGATCGGGATCTTTTTTACCAATCCCCTTTGCGTGTCGATAGGTGGAATTGTTCAGCTCAGCATTGTGTTGTCTGTGATGGAAGAGACATGTGTTACCTATGTAGGTGCCACCTCAGCACACTGACCTCAGTTCTTGTCTATTTTTTCTGCACCAGAAGCATACAACCAAGCTGAAGAGGAATGACTGGTCTGCCAAAAGTGATGTCCAAAAGGATCTCCGAGATTGAGGAGGCAGTCAACAAAACATGGAGGATGGGAGGGTCGGTAAGAAATCTGTGGCTCTGCAAACACAAGGAGATGATGGACTTCCAGCCCGAACTGCCAAGCCACGTCTTCCCTGAACCGGAAACAAGCATCCTGGGACTGCTTTCTGGCTAACACCCTTCTTCAGCCAGGCTCGCTTGAATCTAGTGGCAAAGTGAGCAAGGGACCCATGTCTGGGCATACCCTGCTAACTTAGGGCAAACAAAGTAGACACAAGGAGATGATGGACGGAGCGCTGAAACATTTCCTACACTCACCCCCAGTCACAGATCTGGGTTGACTTCATCACCATTCTTTAGGTCACTTCGCCAACTCAGTTCAGACCAAGCTATATGCAAATCAGTCTTGACCTTGTGCCTCATGGAAACAGTCCAGCCCGAACTGCCATGCCAGGTCTTCCTGGAACCTGTTTCTGGGTAACACCCTTAATCAGCCAGGCTTGCTTGAATCCAGTGGCAAAGTGAGCAAGGGACCCACGTCTGGGCATACCTGCCAACTTAGGGCAAACAAAGCAAACACAAGGAGATGATGGACAGAGCGCTGAAACTTTTCAGACACTCACACCATGCACAGATCTGGAATGGCATGGTTAGCAAAAAAACAATGGATATAGGCCCAGATCTCAGTACTGGGGTGAATGTATGACTTTGTTCTGCATTCTGTCCATCAATTGTTCTTTTTGCATTTGTCACCCCGAGTGGGACGGGTATGCCCAGAAGTGGGTCCCATGCTGCCATGTCACTGGAGTCAAGCTATCCTGGCTGATGAGGGCTGAAAGCCGAAACTGGTCCTAGGATGCTTGTTTGCAGTCCAGGGAGGACCTTGATTGGCAGTTTGGGCTGGACTGCTCCCATTGGGCGCAGGGTCAAGACTGATTTGCATATGGCTGGGTCGAAACTGGAATGGCATGATGAGCAAAAAAACAAATGATTTAGGCCCAGATCTCTGTACTGGGGTGAATGTATGACATTGATCTGCATTCTGTCCATCAATTGTTCTTTTTGAATTTGTCAACACGAGTGGAACGGGTATGCCCAAATGTGGGTCTTGTGCTCTCCATGCCACTGGAGTCAAGCTACCCTGGCTGATGAGGACTAAAACCCCAAACCGGTCCTAAGATGCTTGTTTCCAGTCCATGGAGGACCTGGCCTGGCAGTTTTGGTTGGTTTGTTCCCATTGGGCGCAGGGTCAAGACTGATTTGCATATGGCTGGATCCAAACTGGAATGGCATGGTGAGCAAATAATCAATGGATTTAAGCCCAGATCTCTATACAGGGGTGAACGAATGACATTGTTTGGCATTCTGTCCATCAATTGTTCTTTTTAGATAAAGACTCTACCAGATAAAGCATTATCAAAGGTAAGTAATTTGCTCATCTGAGTGAGACTTCTAGCCACAGATTCCTTAAATTGGAATAGCTACCAAAGCAATATCTCTCCCTGGAAGTGGGTCTGCGGAGTGTTTCACACTAAAAATTCCCCGAGGAGGGAACAGGCAAAGTGCCCATCACGTCAGACTTTACTGTCAAGGCAGAAGTGTTTGGCAAATGAGTGCAGCAATGCCTACATAGCTGCCTGACAGATGTCCAAGACTGGGACTGAGACATTCTAAGACTCCCCTAGCTAACGCGGTGGTCGCAGCTGTAGCTCTGGTGGAGTGAGTTGTTAAGCCCTCTGAGGGCTGTTTCTTGGCTATTGCATAGCAGATCTTCATACAGAGGATGATCCATCAAGAGATGGTTCACTTGTGAATTGCCTTTTCTTTCTTTGCCACTGAGTTGATCGTCCACCCAAAAATATTTGGTAGGATGAGGAGGGGGAAATAGGTAGGCAGAGTGATGTTTTGGCAGACATGAAAAGTTGTCACGACTTTCAGTAAAAAGGACGCCTGAGTTCTTAGAACCAGTTTGTCTGGGGAAAATAAAGTATAGGGAGGGTTAATGGACAGTGCTTGCAACTTGCTAACACTCGTGACAGATGTTATTGTGACAAGAAAGACAGTTTTTGGAGTTAAGAGCTGTAGAGAGCAACTATTGGCTCAAAGGGCGAATGCATTTGAAAGGTAAGAACTAAATTTAACACCCATTCAGGCATAATGAAGGGCATGGGAGAAAACATATGCTGCAAGCGTTTAAGGACTCTAGTGACAACAGGGGCCTTAAACAGGGCAGGCTGATCCATAGAAAAACTAAAATTGCAGACAGACATCATTTGACCGTGCCAAGAGCAAAGCTTTACCAGGCAATCTGACTTAGATGCACACCACTCCAAGAACTTGTCCTACCGGCAGGCGCAGATGGTCTTAGTAGAAGAATGTCTGGCTTCTAGTAAGATATCACACACTTCAAGAGGGAGGTCAAACACCCTAACTGTTGCAGCTTAGACTCCTCCATGCACGAAGGTAAAGAGTGGAACAGTTTGGGTGCAGTACCCTACCCTGTTGTTGCGACAGAAATCCTCCTGAATGGGCAGCCTGACTGGATTACAAATGCCCAAGCTCAGTAGTTCGGTATACCATACTTTCTGTGCCCAGTCCAGAGCCAGTAAAATGACATGGGCCCGGTCGTTCTTGATCTTCTTGAGAGCACTGTACAAAAGTGGAATTGGCAGAAAGATGTACAGAAGTCCTGTGCTCCATTCACGATGAAATATGTCGCTGAGTGAGAGCAGTCTTGGGAACGCCAGAGCACAGAAGTGCTGACATTGCACGTTCTTGGCAGTGGTGAATAGATCTAACCAAGGCTTTCCCCAATCTCAGAAGAGACCTTCCACCACCTCTGAAAGAAGACACAATTTGTGATGCTCTAGAATTCAACAGCTGAGTTTGTCCACTCTGGAGTTCAGAGAGCCCACCAGGTGTTGAACCATCAGTGAAGTGCCCCAATGTTCCAGCCATATCCAGAGATGCAAGGCCTCTTGACAAAGGGTCCACTGCTCCACCTCACCCTGTTTGTAACAGTGTCACATGGTCCTTGAATACCTAAACTAGCCTTCCCTTGATCAAAGGAAGAAAGGTTTTCAGTGGCAGTCGGATTGCTCTCAGTTTCAACAGACTGATATGAAGCTAAGATTCTGCCAGAGATCAGAGTCCTCTGATCTCTATCTCTCAGAGGTAGCTGCCCAAGCCCAGGAGTGACACATCTGTCATCACTGTGAGCTTTGTGTGGGGAAAAGAGAGAAAGGCCTGCTTTTGATCCACTCACAATTCATGAGCCACCACTACAGGTTTTTTCAGTTCCCTTTGCTATCTGGACCAAGTTAGCAAGAGTTCCCCGGTGCAGTGCCCAGTTGGTCTTCCAGTCTCACTGCAGAGCCTGCATATGCCAATTGGCATGTTTTACCAACAAGATGGAGGTGGCGATGAGATCCCGCAGCCTCAGAGTCAGTCTCACTGAAATCCAGAATAGAGGCTAAATCTGAATAATAGCCCAAATATCCCACAATCACTGTTCCAGAAGATAAGCCTGAAACTGCACTGTGTCTGTAACAGCTCTGATGAAAGGGAGTGTTTAAGAGGTAGTCAGGTGTGACTTTGGCATGTTGATCAGGAACCCCAGTGAATGCAGGAGGTCTGCCATAGTCTGAAGGTGGGAGACGACTGTCTGGGGTGAGCCCGTCTTCAACAGCTTATTGTCGTGGTAGGATAAGACTAGCACCAATGACCTCCGCAGATGTGCATCAACCACTGTCTTCACCTTGGTGAACACCCAGGAGCACTGGTAAGGCCAAAGGAGAGCACAACAAACTGATAATGCGCCTGGCCTGCCGTGAACCACAGATAGTGTCTGCAATGTTTAAGTAAGTGCCCTACAAGTCCAACACTGCCCTCCAGTCTCCAGGGTCGAAGGCAGGAAACACCTGAGCCTGGGTAAGCATCTTGAACTATTCCTTTTTCAAGAAGCAGTTGAGAGGATGCAAGTCTAGGATAGAATAGCGGTTTACATCCTTTTTTGGCACTAAAAAATAGCTGGAATAGCACCCCCGATGTACTTCTGATTTTGGCGCCCTCTCAATAGCTCCTTTGGCCAGAAGAGCTAATACTCCCTGCTGCAAGAGCGTGAGGTAGTTGTTGGACCTGGCCCTTTTTCCAGGATTCTTCCCAAAATGTTTACCTTCTTCCTCCTTTTTTTCTGACCCTCGTTTTTCTGGTTTTAGGACTCTGGGCACTTTACCACTGCTGACTAGTGCTAAAGTGCAAGTGCTCCCAGCCTAAATGTAATTGGTGATTGGTTTAACCATAATTGTCACATTTGATTTACTTGGAAGTTCCTAGTAAAGTACACCAGGTGTGCCTGGGGGGCTGCGAATCAAATGCTACTACTGGGCCAGCAGCACTGATTGTGCCACTCACATGAATACCCCTGCAAACATGGCTCCATCCTGCCACTGCAGTGTATGTGTGAGCAGTTTTAAACTGCCATGTCCAGCTCTTAAATTCGTTTTTGAACTCCTCTAAATATGTATAAAAATGTCCCTCTCTTCTTAGATGATGGACTTCTGTTAAGGAAATTGAGTATTTCTGCAATATTTAGTCTAGGCGGAGCACCTGGGGTGATGAGGGAACTAGTGCCATATGCTCCCTTTCCGTAGAAACAAGTTAGAGAGGGCCCATCTTCTTTACAATCCAGTCCTCCATCCTAAGCATTTCACTATTCTCAAGCAGCCCCACAAATCATACTGTCTTTCAGTGAGTATTCCTTTACATGCTCAGCCTTCAAGCACAGCATTTGTGAATCATTTTCATGGGCATACCTAAAGGCTTTAGAGGTCACTAGCTCCAGGGAAATGGTGCAGACTCCTCCTTTTCAGCCACACTATTTGAGACCATATGCGAAGTCTGCTCCGATAGTTACTTTAATGTATTTATTAAGCACATCTCAAAGAGTCCTGATCAATCACACCCTATCTGATCAGACGCCAGTCATGATCAGCGTTCCCCAAGGTTCTTCGTTTTCTCCCACCCTGTTCAATCTTTACATGGAACCCTTGACCAAAATCCTCAAACTCTCTAACAACTCTTACCATATGTATGCTGATGACACGCAACTTTCCATGAAAAATTTCCACACCGGTACACATCAACATTCTCAATGTCACCCTGACAAAAACTCTACATAGGCTTACTTTCCATAACCTTAAACTTAACACCCTCAAAACCCAATTCCTATTAATCTCCCCACCCAACTTCATCCCAAACATCAAAAACTGGCTCCCATTTATTATAGCCCGGAACTGCACCCCTCATAGCACCGAATCAGTTTAATCCCTATGAATAATACTAGACAATAACCTCTCCATGCAGAATCACATCAGTGTCTCCACTGCAGGGACCAATCACAAACTTCACTCATTATGGAAGCTGAAACCCTTCCTGCCCACTGCAGATTTCAAAATTGTGGTTTAAGGACTTGTGATCTCCAATTCTAACTATGGAAATGCTAACCTTGTGGGCCTGCTGAAAATAAAACTTGCACCTCTTAGGGCTACCCTAAATGCGGCTGCTCGGCTCATCACAGGCACTAAAAAAAGTGATCATATCCTCTCTATCCTACATTCACTGAACCGCCTGCCTTATGAGTCTAGGATTCTTCTAAAAATTGCCTGCCTGATGCATAAAGCCATCCACCACAATACTCCTTACTACCTAGCCCAGAAACTAGTTCTATTGGGAACAGATATTCTCCTAGCACAATCTCCCTATTGCTGAAACCCCAAAAATTCAATGAAGAGAAAACCTACAAGCGAACCTTCTCCGGAATGCCCACAAAATCTGGAACTCTCTTCCCCCAGAGACGAAGACCAACCCTTCAGCAACCCTATTTAAAAAAGAAGTAACAATGATATTACTGAAAACCTCCCTTAGCTGACTTTATTTCTTGTTGACAGCCCATGCACAAAGGAAAATAACTTTGATGAAGCTTCTCTCACTGCTTATTGCGTACTTTAACCCAGCCTGTGCACAGAAGTACAAATTAGCATCTTGTCAACTTAGCAATTACCATCGGGAATCGTGGCTCTACCTGTTGTGTTACTGCTCAAACCTGCCTTGCGGCCAACGTCACCTGCTAACTCCGTTATGCTTGGTCAATTACCTCAGACACTGCAGAGAAGCCTTGGATCTGTGTTTCGTCTCCAACACCCCACAGACTCTAGCCAGGCTGGGCAAATTTACCAATTTAATAGGCACCACACTTTTTTATTCAACAAAAAAAGCACCCTAGCCACATGCTACCTAGCTGCAGATTCCAGGCGGCTGCGCTAACCTGCAGAAGCAACACTAACTGCAGGCTTTACAAACCTGACACCAAATTAGCATGGAGATGAAGGATAAGCTACAAGACATTTTAAAATCAGCAACATCCTGTTCGGTACTAGTCTCTCAAAAGATCCCAGACGGGCGAGTACAAGAGGCATAAGGGCCTACGGACAGCAAAGCAAGAGATTACAATATTTTTAACATAAGAAACTTTACAGAGTTTACAACACCATCAACATAAAACAGTAAAATGTTTATAGAATGCACTAAACTATTTAACACAATTTATACCCACCTCTGAGAACGGTATGCAGGAAGCTGTTTTTCCTGAAGTTAATATGCAACATTAAACCAGCATGGCAACAAGGGTTAAACCACAAGTCACTTCAAACATCGCAGTTTATTGGACTGGTCCCTGTTACTTATTTTTTCCGGATGCCCAAGTACAAAAACAAAAATCCAGAACCAGACCCTACATCAAAATTTTCGATGCTGCTATATGATCGAATGTCATAATTGTATGCAATTTATTAACATGCTTTAGTACGATAAATTACGAACTCAGATTTGAGGTATTTTCATGTAATGATTTTACGTAATTGAACATAAATACAATTATTATTTGTATATCATTACCTATTTTGTTCTATTTGTCTACACAATTTATGGGCATAATGCATTCAAAGCCCAGTTTCCCATAACAGACTTGCTTCTTGATATCACCGTTTATCTCTGGGTATTATCTGTTGACCCTCTATGTTATCTCCATTGTACCTGTTGACTCTATGTATTACAAAATGTATGTGTTCTTTGTTATTTTCTCTGTGCAGCGCTCTGATACCAGAAATAGTATTGTTTGCACTTTATAAAACTTCATAAATAAATGTCGACCTGGCAAGTGTACCCACTTCCCAGGTCCAAACCATCCCTTTTATTACATGTAAGGCACCCCTAAGGTAGGCCCAATGTAGCCTCATGGGCAGAGTGCAATGTATTTAGAAGATGGGACATGTACTGTTGCCCTCGTAGTGTTCGTTTTTCACTACAGCAAGGCTTATCTCTCCCATAGGTTAGCTATGGAGCTGCTCTTGTAACATCTTACAAATGTATCTTCCAATTGGAAATAGAGATTTGGCGTTTGGGGTCTCTGAAAAGTATCTTTTGGAAAAGTTGATTTTTAAAATGTTTGTCTGAAAATTCAGCTTTCAGAAAGGGGCCATTTTCTTGCTTAACCATTCTGTGCCTCTGCCTGTCTGCTGAACACACACCTGGGTTAGGATGACAGACGGCCTGTTTGTGCATTCAATCCAGACAGTCACACAAAGGGAGCTGAGGTGTGCCCTGCATATCCTGATGGCACGTCACCAGGCTGATGGGTTTTCCTGAGTTTTCCTGCTTTAAACACCATATACTCACAACACTTCTAAACTGAGTGCATTCTGCCAGGAACAAGAGCTGGATTGCTGTCAGGATATACTGCCACTTTGCTGGGTGCTTTGCTGTGCTGAGCTGCATGCTGCTACTGCTTCTGTTCTGGAAGTGAAAGGACTGGACTTTGTTTTCTAAATCCTGCTGCCAAGGTTCTACAAGGGCTTATGTGTGCTAACCACCTGTTAAGAAGTCCCTGGGTGATCAAAGACTTCACCTGACAATGCCTGGGGTCTTCTGCTGAGAGTCCTCACTTGCCAAGTGGTGCCAAATCCTGTTCCTATGCCCTTGGTAGTGAAATCTGGTGATCTTAAGGAGAACTTCCAAGCATCGACTCCCAGTGTCTGTTTAAATTGACGCCCAGCCATAAAGATCAACGTATCGCCGCTGCCTGCCCCGAAGAGTGGTTCCGGCTTGAAGTATCGACCCCGGCTTTCACCGCAGGCCCCAGTTTGCCATCACTGCAGCATGAGTTTCGCACCCTGTGTCACCAACGTCCATGATGCCCGCTTTGACACTGATGCAGCGCCTCTGGATTTTTGACTCATTGTGTCTGGGCACTGCTTATTTATCGGCACTGCAGCGCAGTAAGGAACCGAGGACGCGTGCCAGGAAACTGACGCATCACCTACCCTGCCAGTAAGGAACCAAAGCATCACATCCCCTGCCAGTAAGGAACCAACACATTTCTACCCCTACCTAACAGTAAGGAACCAACACATCACCTCTCCTACCAGTAGGGAACCTACACATCACCGCCCATACGTAGTAAAGAACTGACTCATCATGTACTTTTCCGGCACCTCACCTCCCCTGTGCCTTGCCTCATCTTTAATTTTTGACGCATCTAAGGTACTTTGTTCTAAACACACGCATCCATTGATTACTATGGACTAACTTTGCTTTATCGTTTTAAAGTGATACTTTGACTTGTGTATGTTGGAGTTTTGTCATTTTGGTCTGGTTTTATTCAGAAAAATATTGGCTATAATTCCAAATAGGGCATGGACTGCTTTTGTAGTGTTTTCACTGTGTTACTCTGTGTGTGTACAAATACTTTACACATTGCCTCTAAGATAAGCCTGATTACTCATGCCAAGCTACAAAGGGGGTGAGCAGGGGTAATCTTAGCTGCATGGCTCCCCTACCATGACTGGACTGCGGGTCCCTACTTGGACAGGATGCAAACCACTGCCAACTAGAGACACCATTTCTAACAGTGGTCCCCTGTCAGTCCATCCGGCAATTGAGAGAGTGGCAGCGGGGTTTGTTGGAATGGGAGGGAGTAACCCTGATGGACAAACTGGAGCACCAATTTTTATGAAGTTATATCCCTCCATTGGTACAGAGGTATCAGATTTGGTTGCCAACCTTAAGCCCATGCTGGACAGAGGGCAAATTAAAGAGACTGGCTGTGCAGCTGCCGCGAGGGAGCTGGTTGGGAGGACCTCCGGTCGTGGGCCAATGGGGCTTCTGGGAGGCGCGGCCAGGAAAGGACTGAGTCTGTGGCAGCTGTGACAAGGTGGGAAAGGACATGCTGATTGCCCCAACCATACCCATACAAGGGATGTAAAATGGAATCTAGACATCAGGGGACAACAGAGAGCCCCACTGACCTAGTAGTGGCCCTACTATCTTAATTATTTCCAAGGCAGAATCCACCTTGTCTTCAAAGAGATGGGTTTCATCAAAGGGCATGCCCATGAGTGAGGCTTGGAATCTCCTGAAACACCAGTATTACTCAACCAGGTTTGACGTCTCAGCACCACTGAAAAAGCAATGGATCTGCTCAGTGAGTTGGTCATATCCAATCTGCATCTTATTGTGAACATTGCTGTGTCTCGCCCATCAGCAACAGCTTGGAATATTATGTCCTGGGCCTGACCTGGAACCATAGGCAGCACTTGCATAACTGAATCCCATAAAGTATGGGAATAATGGCCCAATAAGAATATGGTGTTCACAGTAGGCAGTGTCAGGATGGCAGTACCAAAAATCCTTTGTCCGATGGCCTCCAACCTCTTGGATTCCCTATCCGGTGGTGTGGTAGGGTATCATATTGATTCAGGAAGGTAAGACCTGGACTACCATACTCTCAGCAGTAAGGTAATGGGTATACAGATGAAAGCTGTTTCTAATCAGATCCCTAAATATTTCGTAAAGCTCCTGTGTTTGGAGTATATGCCTAGTGACACTAATTCGCTCAATCCCCTTTTGCAGATATGGCTAACAGCCATGTGGATACGTATCTCTTTCGTCCCCCTCCAACCTCATTATTAACTATTTCAGGCAAGCTACTATAAAGGAGATTCTTTCTTGCACTCTGAGTATTGTGTATGTTCCTGTTAAACCTGGCTTCTTTGGTGTGGTTTCCCCAGACTTTTTGCCTCTACCTCCTGTATTTTTGATGCTGTGCTGGATGTCGTTTTTGCTGGTTTAGATGCTTGGGCACTTTGCCACTGCTGATCAGTGTCAAAGTGCAGGTGCTCCCTGGGTACATTGCTATTATGATTGGTTATCCATGATTGGCAGATTTGTTTCATCAGTAGGTCCCTAGTAAAGTGCACTGAGTCTGCCAGGGCTGGTGATTCAAATGCTACTAGTGGGCCTGCAGCACTGATTGTGCCACCCACATAAGTAGCCCTAAAATGGTGTCTCAGGCCTGCCACTGCAGTGACTGTGTGCAGTTGCTAATTGCCATACTGACCTGACCAGTGCCCCCAAAGGCCAGGTCTAACCCTTCCCTTTCTGTACACATTGGACACCCCTATGGAAGGCCCAGGGTACCCCCCTGGGCAGGGTGCAGTGTATGTGAAAGGTAGAGCATGTACTAGTGTGGGTGACATGTTCTGATAGTGAAATACTGCCAATTTCGTTTTTCACAATTGAAAGGTTATCTTGCCCATAGGCTAGAATGGGGAATGCTGTGTATAATGTTTACCTGCATATCGTCCCATAGGAGCAAGATTGAAAATTGAAGTCTGGTATCCCTGAACTCAGAATTTAATAACCCATCTTTTTAAATCCTGTGTTTGAAAACAACACTTTTAGAAAGTGGCTGTTTTCTTGTCTGACCTTTCTGTGTGCCTTTGCCTGTTTGTCAATTGACTGTATGGTTTGTGAGTGACAGGGGCTGGGGTGGCTCCAGGAGGCTGGGTGAGTCAGCACTAGGCTGAATATCTCCATCTGCATCTTCAGTGGTGGGAGGGGATAGCACCTGGGCCTGAATAGGGCTGTGCCTGCCTTCCACAATAATGGCTCCACCTCCTGCTGGGCGGCTGACAACCCTGCCCCTCTCTCTCAAAGGAAAGAAGGAGTGATGTAAACATAGTGCTCCAGGACTGACCAGAACTGGTTTCGACTAGGCAAAGGCCTCTCTGCCTTCACAGAACAAAGAAAATTTTGGTATAAAAAGGGATACCCAGACCCCAGACCATTAGATTATCCTGGAATCAAAAAGGAACCTCTGCCAAAGAAAACTGCTGGAAGACTGAAGAGGAAGGCCCTGCTGTGTGTTTGTAGGCTGACCTGCAGTTGCTATTCTGCCAAGGAGAGGGGAAGTTATTTGCTGTTGCTCTGTCCCCTGCTTGAAGAGATCTACAAGGGCCTGAGGAGAGCTGGCCTCCTGTTAAGAACACCCAGGAACAAAAGGACTTCACCCCCAGCTTCTTTTCCCCTGAACTCTGCTGTGTGAGTTGTGACCTGCCTAGAGTGTTTGACCTATTTGTGGGGCCTCTGGAGGTTGTTTCCTGCTGTTTGGGGAGCTGGAAAAGAAGAAAAGTCCAAGATCTACAATTTTGCACACATCGCTCGCTTGCGGAGCGCATCGTCGACAGTGCGACAAGATTTCTGTCGCCGCGAAGATCGTCACAGCATCTGTTGCCTCTGCAAGAACCGTCGCATCGTTTGCTTGCAGAGAGCATCAGCCCGGGGCGGGAAGATTCCTGTCCCTGCGAACATCGTCCCAGAGTCTCCAACGCATCGAGGGGCCGCGACAGAGGAGGATTAACGCTGCACCGCGCATCACCGCTACACCGAAGAACGTCGCCGTCCCAAAGATTGTCGCATCCTGCCTGTGCAAGACGCTTCCTACCGGAGAACCTGCAAACCGGAATCCATACAAGGTATCTCATTGCTCCCCATACAGACCGGATTCGACGCAACCCGCCTGCTGCGTACAGCAGGGTTGTCGCATCGCCTCCTCAGGGTCTCAGGAGTGACACATCGCTTGTTGTCTGACGCTGCAGCTGCCGCTTGGAACTTTTGATGCATCTACAGGTACTTTGGGCTAAAAGTGACGCAACTGTGGATTATTTTGGTGCAAACCCTTGAACTCTTTTTAAAGACTTATTTTGGAACAGTGTATGTTGGATTTTTGTCATTTTGGTCTCGTGTAGTTTAGATAAAAATACTTTATTTTTCTAAACTGGTGTGGAGTCCATTTGTGGTGCTTTCACTGTGTTTCTGTGAGTGTTGGTGCAAATACTTTACATATTGCCTTTGATAAGCCTGTCTGCTTGTGTCAAGCTACCAAGGGAGTGCGCAGGGGTTATCCAAAGAGTGTATCCCCTTTACCCTGACTAGAAGAAAGGGTCCCCATTTGGACATTGGTACTTACCTCTGCCAACTAGAGACCCCCAGATCTAACAGTTCCCCTTGAAATTTCTGGCATGGCAAGTAGCAAAGGCACGGTATAGAAAGTTCAGAAGTGGTGGATGTATTCCAGTCACTAGTGTTAATCTCATTAATTCACTTAATCAGGCCTAATAACACATTACGGTACATCTAACTTCCAAAACTAAACTAGGTAACTTAGATCTGATTGTAGATTTTATGTTTTCAGACAAAATTACCCAAATCATCTGATTTTCATATTAACTGATGCAGCATCAATGAAATTGGAATTCAAATGATTTATAATCGGGTACAGAGATTTTAGGAGTTAGGGTATATTTTTAAGAAGCAGGACCTCAACTTGAAACATCCCTGCTCCACAACTGCATAATTAAATTTGAAGCAAAACGCAGGGTGTCCTGCACATTATGGTTGCTTTACAGAGCGCTCGGTGTTAATATTATGTTATTCTCCAGTGGCAAACTATGGGCCAGAGAGGAAATAAAGCCAGCCTCTCAAGTAATAGGGCTGTTTTGGGAGACTAAAGGAACTCCATTACAGATCACGCTGTTAAGTAACCTTGTGTACAATAAAAAGCAATCTACAAGATTCTTAAAAAATACTGTGCCAAAAGAATTTCTTACAGTTGCGTAAATATATTGATTTGCAGGGTTTCTTAAATGCATTTGTGAGATTATTGGTCATGCCAATTATATTTCAGCAAATTTACATTTATATCATTAGACTCAAAGGTGGTCAGAAACTGGCACTATCCAGGGAATATAGGTAAGACATAGATGTTGCAAAAAGACTGACTACAGTTGTTGCTTCTGCATATAGCCAAGTGCAGTGCACAGTGGCATAGGAGACCTGAGTCCTTGAGGCACGGCCTGGCCTCTGCACATGCCCTGCAACAAAATCTCTGCTGTAAAGTATCATAAAATGTCTGTGGTGGGTTCAGAAGAACAAGTTACTTTCCTTCGGTAAAGAATGTATCTGTAAGAAACACATGTTAGTTATGGATTCCTTACCTTAGAATTACCCCCAGGCGGATCTGGAGAATTTTTTCTTAGCAGTGTCGTTAGGTGGCGTTGGTCAACTCCACGTCCATCGTCGGCATCGTGTTCGTCGGTATGGCATTGCAGTGTCTATTTAGACCCCCCCCTGTGCACTAACGTTAGTTCTGACATGACTTTCCACGCCAGAAGCACAGAGCCATGCAAGACACTGACCCCTGGTGCACTAAACTAGGGCCCTGCAAGGGTGTCCCTGGCCCTAGAAGTCAGTTTGCAGAGCAAGGAGGATGGGTGGGGCTGTAAGCAAACTAACATATGCCGCTTACAGATACATTGTTACCAAAGGTAAGTAACTTGTTCATCTGAAAGAGACTGTTTGTTATAGATTCCTTACCTTAGAATAGATACCCCAGCAATACCAACTCCGGAGGAGGGTCTGTGAACTAAGCTCACACCAGAAAATCCTGGAGGACAGACCGGGCAAAATTACCATCCGTCAGGACTTAGTTGTCCAGGCAGTAATGTCTGGGGAACGTGTGCAAAGATGCCCACGTGGCCGCCTGACAGATGTCAAGGAGTGGAACTCCCTGAGCAAGAGCAGTGGTGGCCACCGTAGATCTGGTAGAATGAGCATGGAGACCCACTGAAGGTTCCTTCTTCGCCAAAGCATAGCATATTTTAATACAAATGACAACCCATCTAGAAATGTTCCACTTTTGAACGGCCCGACCTTTCTTGGCACCCACATAGCCAACGAAGAGTTGATTGTCCACCTGGAAATCTTTTGTGTGGTCAAGGTAGAAAGACAGCACATATTTGGGGTTCAGACAGTGGAGTCTCTCCTCCTCCTTGGGAACGGTGTGGAGGTGGGAAGAAGGTGGGCAAAGTAATGGTTTGTCCAATGTGAAAAGGTGTAACCACTTTGGGAAGTAACAAGGGCCTCGTCCTAAGCACCACTTTGTCCAGATATACAGAGAAGAAAGGGGGCTTAGAAGGAAGAGCTTGGAGCTCACTCAGTGTGTGAGCAGAGGTGATGGCAACAAGGAAAGCTGTCTTCAGAGTGAGGAGCCTGAGAGGACAGTTGTGAAGAGGCTCAAAGGGAGCGCACATAAGATAGGTTAAGATGTCTGTGTGTGTGTGTGGATCCTCCTGAGGCGGAAGCCGGGAGGTTGTGCATGTTGTTGAGACGATTTTAATTGAAAAACGAACGCTTTTTAAAAACTGATGTAAGATTTATTAAATCTATTCTTAAGGGCTCAGGCTTGATTGCAAAGCCTTTTTCTTCCCTTACTTTCCTCCCTGCTGACCGGGCCACTCGCAGCCGAGTGTTGACGCTGTCGAGGCGGTCCCGGCCAGGATCAGCACGGCAGACATCTTGGGTGGGCTGGAGTGCTCGTGACGCGCTCTAGTCGCGTACTTAAGGGTCCCCCTTTGAGTCTAACACCTGATACCTGTCTGTGTGTGTGTGTGGATCCTCCTGAGGCGGAAGCCGGGAGGTTGTGCATGTTGTTGAGACGATTTTAATTGAAAAACGAACGCTTTTTAAAAACTGATGTAAGATTTATTAAATCTATTCTTAAGGGCTCAGGCTTGATTGCAAAGCCTTTTTCTTCCCTTACTCTCCTCCCTGCTGACCGGGCCACTCGCAGCCGAGTGTTGACGCTGTCGAGGCGGTCCCGGCCAGGATCAGCACGGCAGACATCTTGGGTGGGCTGGAGTGCTCGTGACGCGCTCTAGTCGCGTACTTAAGGGTCCCCCTTTGAGTCTAACACCTAATACCTGTCTGTGTGTGTGTGTGTGGATCCTCCTGAGGCGGAAGCCGGGAGGTTGTGCATGTTGTTGCGACGATTTTAATTGAAAAACGAACGCTTTTTAAAAACTGATGTAAGATTTATTAAATCTATTCTTAAGGGCTCAGGCTTGATTGCAAAGCCTTTTTCTTCCCTTACTCTCCTCCCTGCTGACCGGGCCACTCGCAGCCGAGTGTTGACGCTGTCGAGGCGGTCCCGGCCAGGATCAGCCCGGCAGACACCTTGGGTGGGCTGGAGTGCTCGTGATGCGCTCTAGTCGCGTACTTAAAGGGACGGGCATGCTTCTGCGCAGCGGACGCGACCAGCGGACGCGCCGGACCTGCGCCGGAGTCGTGCCAGAGTCCTGCCCGTCTGCGCCCGTCCGCGCTCGGTCGGGATCAGGGGCCAGACATGTTAGTCGCCGACAGGTATTCTCCTTTAAGGATTTGCAAGATTATGACACGGGCAGGCAGAGTCTGGACCCGGTCATTGTATCCAGATTAACCGATTTGAAAATTCTCCGATCTGATAAGGGTCCTCCCGGAATAGCTCCTTTCTCCCTGAAACTAACCTGTTTAAACACCAGATCCCTTCAAAAGCACCATCTTGAGGTTTTTAATCTTCTTCAGGATGATGCAATTGACATTTTGACACTTACGGAGACATGGTTGGGTGATAATTCCCTGCCAGACATCATAGCTGCCCTCCCCAGCAACTATGACGCGGTATGGCATAACCGTGGGGGAAACACACGGGGAGGGGGGGTTGCAATCCCGTTTAAGAAAAATCTAAAAGTCGTTAAAATAATTGCTGAAACTATCGAGTTAGCTGAAACACTTGGAGTTAAGATCATGCTGAATAATGCATGTTTAGTGATTCTCACGGTGTATCGTCCCCCAAACTCTACGTCAGCCTTTAACGATCTGTTTGCCCCGATTATCTCTGATCTATGCACTAGATATCAAAGAATCGTGGTGACTGGAGATTTCAATTTGCATTGGGACAAAGCTCATAAAGACCTGTCATTGAGACATCTAGAGAAAACCATGTCCTCTTTAGGGATTAGACAGCTGGTGGATGCCCCTACTCACATCAAGGGGCATATTTTAGATCTTATTTGGACATCAGACCCAAGGGTAAGCCTTGTGGATATTGTACCTTGCATTTGGTCGGACCACTATTTGGTGAATTGTGAGATCCCGATCGAATGCTGTATGTAAAAAAAAAAAACACCAAACTGAAAAAAGTCCGGCAGTGGACAAAAGTAGATTCTCAAACTTTGACCGACAGCCTTCCCAACCGTGTCCAATCATTAGTCTTAAAAGGAGATTTGGACCAAGACTACACGGATTTAATGCAGAATTTGAGTCAGGCAATAGATCAGATAGCCCCTGAGAAATTACAAATAGTAAAAGGAGTAGCAAAAGGTGCTCCATGGTTTACTTCACTTTTGAGAGACCATAAAAAGAAGCTTCGGTGCATAGAAAGTACCTGGCGAAGAACGAAAGACGGGACAGATAGGGAACGATATATAACCTCACTTAAGACCTATAAGAAACTGATTATAGCAGCAAAAGCAGATTTCTACGAATCCCGTTTAAGTCTAGCGGACAACATTCAGAAGGAAACATTTAAAATTTTAAAGGAGCTAAGTAAAAAATCAGAAACGTCGGAAATATTAATAACGGCCGATAGCTTTCAAAATTTCTTCCTTGAGAAGGTGGAAATTATCCTTTCTGAAATTAAGAATAGTGCCCTGAAGGGCCCATGTCCGTTACAGGAAACTCAGTCTCCCCCCGAAGCATATCTCTTTAAGTTTCCTGAACTAGACGCCCTAAGCCTCGAACAGATCATGAATAACATTAGATCAGGTTCCCCAGCAGATCCATGCCCCCCTAGGGTCTTTCGTTTAGCGCGTCCCATTCTGGAAAGTCACATCATCTCTATCCTTAATAACTCATTGGAGACCGGCCAACTACCTTCAAGTCTTAAGGAGGCATGGGTGAGGCCTCTGTTGAAGAAGCCTGGAGCCGACCCGGCCATGTTGAACAACTATAGACCGATTTCCCAACTGCCCTTTCTGTCCAAGATTTTAGAGCAACATGTGCTGAGGTCCCTGTCCTCATTCCTGGAATCACACCATCTTCTCCAGGAGCGTCAGGCGGGATTTCGTGCACATCACAGCACCGAGTTGGTGATGCTCTCGGTGCTGGATGAGCTGAGAGGTATGGCTGACAGTAAAAAACCGAGCGCCCTGATACTTTTAGATCTTTCGGCGGCGTTCGATACTGTCAGCCATTCCCTGCTATTGGACAGACTGGAGGCTTTTGGGATAAGGGGTCAGGTACATCGATGGCTCCAATCTTTTTTGACTGGTAGGACCCAGAGAATCCAATTGGGGGATGCCATCTCTAACGCGGGTACTCTGGAGTGCGGAGTCCCTCAGGGCTCCGCGCTAGCCCCATTGCTCTGCAACCTGTACCTCCAGCCGCTGATTGACTCCCTAGCCAACATGGGTTGTCGGGTATTCAATTACGCTGACGACACCCAGTTATTGCTGAGGATTGACAATACAACTCAGGCACAAACTAATGCCCAGAATATCCTCAGACATACAGTTGGCTGGATGACAGCCAATCTGTTAAAAATAAATCCGGAAAAAACGGAGGTACTAGTGGTCTCTACCCAAGCCTCGCCCTGGAGCGATATTTACTGGCCCCAGGAATTAGGGCCCTCCCCAATGCCGAGGGAAAATGTAAAAAGTCTTGGAATTAAAATCGACAATGAGTTGTCTATGGCCAGTCAGATCTCCTCAGTAGTAGGGATGTGTACTGGTCTGATTAGGCAGCTACGAAAGTTGGCCCCGCTCCTTTCCTTTTCTGCTCTTCGTATGGTAGTTTCTGCTACCATTGTTTCGAGGCTAGATTATGGGAACGCCCTCTATCTTGGTCTACCTAAACTCCTGATTAACAGACTGCAGGTAGTTTTGAATGACGCGGTGCGTTTCATCTTCAAACTACCCAGAAGATCTCATGCCTCAGACCTTTTACGCATGCTACATTGGCTCCCCATTAAACAGAGGGTGGAGTTCAAGAGCCTGTGTACAGCCCATAAGGCCATCTATGGGCAAGCACCTGCATATATTAAAGAGCGTGTGGAGCTATATACCCCTAAGCGAGTACTACGGTCCGCAGAATCCCAGCTTCTGGTCTGTCCCCGCTATAAGCTAAAAACGAAAGGCGGCAGGGCCTTTTCGGTTCTGGTTCCACAGATTTGGAACAACCTACCAGAATCACTTAGGAAAGAAACGAATCTCCTGCGTTTTAGGAAGATGTTAAAAACTTCTTTATTTAGGGAGGCACTTGATTCAGCTAAATACATTTAATAACATGCTCCGTCTACCTCTCCTTCATGCACTGTCTTTGTTTTTGTTTGTTTAAGCGCCTAGAGACCTGTTGGTGATTTGGCGCTATAAAAGACCAAGTTAACAATAACAATAACAAGATCAGGTTCAAGTCCGACTGGGCCATTATGAAGGAAGAAGGAGAAAAAAGATGAGTAATGCCTTTGAAGTATCTATGCACAATAGGGGACCTGAACAAAGATGGCTGATCTGGTAGTTGAAGGAAAGCAGAGATGGCCTCTAGATAGCCTTTAAGAGTGCCCAGAGCAGAACCCTGCTGGGCCAAAAAAAAGGGGATCCACAGCCCTTGCTGTGCACCATGCCAAAACCGTGACCCATCAACAGGGGTATACCGTCTTAGTGGAGGGACGCCTGGCTGACAAGATGACGTTACAGATTTCGGGAGGAAGGTCAAAATCTGTCAACTGTCACTGCTCAATCTCCACGCAAAGAGGTGGAAGCTGGACAGGTTTGGGTGAAGAACCCTGCCCTGCTGCAGCGACAGAAGATCCTCCCAAAGAGGCAGTCTGAGTGGAGGACTGATGGCCATGCTCAGGAGCTCTGGGTACCAGACTCTTCATGCCCAGTCCGGAGCTACAAGAATGACTTGGGCCTGGTCAGGTTTGATTTTCTTCAGCACTCTGGGCAGAAGTGGTACAGGTGGAAAGGCATACAGGAGGCCGCAGTTCCACTCGCAACAAAAAGCGTCGTCGAGCAAGTGGCGCCTTGGAAATTCCAACGTGCAGAATTGCTGACATTGTGCATTCTCTTCGGTGTTGAACAGATTTAACCAAGGGTCTCCCCACCGCTGAAAGAGACCTTTCACCACTTCCAAGTGAAGACGCCATTCGTGATCGAACAGGCACTGGCGGCTGAGTTTGGCCACCCTGACATTCAGAGAACCTGCCAGGTATTAAACCACCAGGGTCATGCCCTGATGTTCCAGCAATGTTCTGAGACAAAGAGCCTTGTGACATAGGGTCCATGACAACACACCGCCCTGTTTGTTGTAGTACCACATTGCAGTGGTGTTGTCTGTGAACACCTGCACCACTTTCCCTTTGAGAGAGGGAAGGAATGCCTTCAGTGCCAGACAAATCGCCCGGAGCTCCAGCAGGTTGATATGGAGCCCGGACCCTGTCAGAGACGCCTCTGATCTCTGCCTCTCCCAGATGGCCGCCCCATCCCAGGAATGACCCATTTGTCACCACTGTGAGGTCTGGTTGGGGAAGGGAGAGGGATCTGCCTCTGACCCAAGTTTGGTTTATTAGCCACCACTGCAGTTGTTGTGCAGTCCCCTCCGAGATATGGACGTTGTCGGAAAGATTGCCCTGATGCTGCACCTTTGGAACTTCAGGTCCCACTGCAGAGCCCGCATATGCCATCTGGCATGATCCACCAGCAGGATGCAGAAGGCCATGAGGCCCGGCAGCCTTAGGGTCATGCTCACCGAAATCCGGGATAGAGGCAGAAACATCGGTATCATAGCCAGAATATCCCTGGCTGTTCAGGAAGATATGCCCACAACAACATTGTGTCCAGAACAGCTCTGATGAAAGGCAGCATCTGAGAGGGAATGAGGTGTGACTTCAGCACGTTGACAGAGAAAACAAAACGAATGCATAAGGTCTGCCGTAGTCTGAAGGTGGGAGACGACAGCCTGGCGCAAGCCCGCCTTCATTAGCCAGCCGTCAATATAGGGATAGACTGGAACCCTTAATCTGCGCAGATGAACTGCGACCACCGCCATCACTTTCGTGAACTACCGAGGGGCGCTGGTGAGGCCAAAGGGGAACACGGTGAACTGAAAATGCTCATGGCCTACCATGAAACACAGGTAGAGCCTGTGGACTGGCATAATGGGAATGTGTAAATAGGCATCAAGCAAGTCTAGCGCCACCATCCAGTCACAAGGGTTGACGGCAGACAAGACCTCAACCAAAGTTAACATCTTGAATCTCTCCTTCCGGAGAAAGCGATTGCAGGCCATTAGGTCTAGAATAGGACGCAGGCCTTTGTCCTTCTTGGGCACCAGAAAGTAGCGGGAATAGCAACCATAACCTAATTCTGCCTTAGGAATCCTCTCAATAGTTCCCTTGGCCAAGAGAGCAGAGAAGTGCCAAATGATCCTCCGAAATGCGATCGAAAGACAGTGGCATGGAGGTGATGGGTAGTCTCGAAGGGGAGGGAGTAGCGTCTTCGGACTATCTGCAAAACCCACCTGTCCGACGTGATGGCTTGCCAGTGGGGGAGTTGATGGCAAATCCTGTCGCCAACTGGCTTCTGATGGCCCTGAAAGGTCAGGCTAGGAAGGTTTGGAGGCGGCTGCAGGGCAGAAATGTTGGACTGGCCCACTCGCTGGCTCCCAGACCCGCGTCGCTGGGTCCCCGTCCACGGCCACGCTGAGGTTGGGTAGCTTGCGTGAACCGGTGGCTATTTTGGGCTGGATGTGTTGGGGTGCCCCTTCCATAGCTACAAAAGGGGTGAAAATCAGACTGAGGTGGACGAGCCGCTGTGAAGTCCAAGGAGCAGGCCATAGCTTAAGAATCCTTAAAGCGCTCCAGCGCCAAGTCTGCCTTGTCACCAAAAAGGCGATGGCCATCAAAGGGCATGTCCTGCATGGCGGCCTGGACATCGCCCAAAAAGCCAGACGTTCTCAATCAGGCATAGCGCCAAAGGACTATCGACGTGGCAACAGTTCTGCCCAGAAAGTCGGTGGTATCCAGTCCACATCGAATCGTGAATTTGGCTGCGTCCCTCCCATCCGTCGAAAACCTGGGAGAGAACAGCCCGGGCCTCCTCCAGGAACTGAGGCAGAACCTGCGCAATGTATCCCAGATGGTATGGGAGTATCGGCCCAAGAGGCATGCAGTATTCACGGACCCTAATGCTAAGCTGGGGGAAGAGAACATGTGCTTCCCAAAATGATCCAGCCCCTTGGATTCCCTATCTGGGGGAGCAGAAGGGAATGCGCACTTAGAGGAAGAGGCTTGGACTACCAAAATCACTGGAGAAGGGTGTTGGGTGAGGAAAACTGGGTCGCCCAGAGCCGGGCAGTGGCAGCAGGTGATTGTCTGTTCCACAGGAGCCCCTGTGCTGGGCTTGGACCAGGTGCCCATAGGGACATGAGTGAGGGCTTTGTTGAACCGCAAAAGAGGCTCAGACGAGGCTGCCACCGGTTGAAGCACCTCCGTCAGGAGATTAGTCCTGCCTGCCACTGAAGGGAGCTAGAGGCCCAGGGCGCTGCCCTTCTCCCCACCACAGCATAAGACACTCCCTCCTCCCTAGCCATGGTAGGGGAGAAAGCATGTGAAGGTCAGAAGTGTCCAGACCACTGGCGTCACCCAGGTCCTCTCTCCAGTCCGGCTCTTCAAGCAGGTCTGCCAAAGGGTTAGAAGACCCCTCCCAATCCTCATCACCACCTTCTGGGCAATAGGGAACACCAGGAATGAACAGGGGAACAAAAGTACCCTCTGATGTCGGATTGAACGTCGGCCGATGTCGATCCGGCCCGGGTCCTTCTCGGGGGTGAGGATGTGTAATGCGTTGGCCAGGGGCACGGCCGGCGCCAGGGGCATCATTGCCGTGATTGGTGCCCGGGAAGGATGATTAAGGTCGACCGGCGTTGATCCAGAGCCATGCCTGGATCCTCTGAGGTCCTCCGGTGCCAGGGCCAGAGGCTTCAAAGCCACAGACTCCCGGCCAGCTCCGTGGGGCCCAAAGGTGCGCCGGTGAAGTTGGGTTGCCCAATGATGGAGTGGAGAGCTTCGTAAAATGTACGAAGCTTGGCAGGGGACGCGCCAGCTCTCGGAAAGGGGGGGGGGAGCGGAGTCATCCCGGAAGGAGACACCAAAGACGGAGCCTTCGAGCAACAATGCTCTAGGTCCCACATCGCATCAGCTGACTGACGGGGAGAAGGCGAAGAGCGATGGTGCTTCTTCGCAGGGGGCGCGGAGTCATCCTAGAAGGAGGCACCAAAGACAGAGCTTCCGAGCAATGATGCTCTAGGTCCCACGTCACATCAGCCGATTGACGGGGAGAAGACGAAGAGTGATGGTGCTTCTTCGGCTTCTTCTTGTGCTTCAACTTACCCAACGACTTGGATGACTTGGAGTGTGACGAGGTGTGGGGCAGTGGCAGCTGGTGGAATTTAAGACTGGTGAGGCGTAACAGCAATCAATGAATTTCTGCATGCAGGTTGTTATGGTGGGGTTGGGAGGTCTTCCCCCGAGAAATTATTTTTAAAATTTGAATATTTTAAATAATGCAATATCAGCACTATTTATGTGATACATGGACCAAAAATATAGCTATTTTAGGGCTTTATAAAGAAAAACCTATTCTGTCAAGTAATCATTGACAATTTTTAAAATGTGAAGAATGGCATTTTCATCATATGTTTCCACCAGCTGCAGCAGTTGGGATATTTTGTGGCAAGGCAGAAATCATGGGAAGTGAGTGAATTGCAGGCTACTGCTTTATTCTGTTACTTCAGTTTCTCCACCCGGTCAGCAGCTTTACATTCGTCGTGAAAGGAAAAAGGGCTGCATGAATGATTCAAATCAGTATTGTTACAACAATCTGATAATGCAAGGTGACAGTTTTACATGATCTTGCCTAACCAATTACATTACACAAATTCATTTTTAGGCGCATGGAAAATAAGTGATTTGCCCAAATTCACAGGAAGTTGGGCCTATGCAGAGACTTTAATTAGGCAATCTGCTTTCTAGACAAAAAAGTACATCCTGGATAATCAACTACTTTTCAGAAGCATCTGTCTTCATTCCTTATCAATGCGAAATGTAAGAACAAGGGAAACCCTACTCACAGCGGAACCAGGGCAGTACGTTTATATAGAAAGACAATGGTTCCTATGGCATACGATTTTGTGTAACTTAATATTTATAACATGCTCAATGGCAATGGAAACATTGGAGGAAGGGTGGCAGAAGAAAGAGAGACGCACACTTGTACCATGAAGGATATTTCCTTATATTTAAGAATTGATAATGAAAAATACATATAAATAACTTGCGACATACAAATATTGTACAAAGTGCAGTGTATCCCAAGTGAATATTAAGCAAACCAAGAAAGTGTATAACAAGGTGAACTATACAGGTTTCAGCTGTGAATATTTACAAAAAACAGGAAACTAGACTCTAAACCAAATATATCAACAAATGATTAGCCAGCTGCTATAAAATTATAGAAACTGTGTCGGTCTGATTTGTTTCCTAGGGCGTCAACGGCGTTTCGACCATTAGAATAAAGGTCTCATCAGGACTGGGCAGTGAGGGACATCTATCAAAATACAAAAATGAAAATAATTTGTAACTATTGGCAGTCGCCATGAATAAATAATATTCATGAATATAGTCAGGGAGGTTTTATACCTTGCACCAGGGTGTAAATAGCCCAAGCGTGTGAAAGTAAACTGAATTTACTTACAGTGAACCCGGCCGGGCACTGTCAGAGACAGGGAGAAACCAAGCGTCAATGCAATATATCTGAAAATGACTGAGTCATCAAAAGCGGGGGTGCTTAATTATAAATGCAACTTACCACTGTAGGCACAGTTGGTAGCGTGTCTTTCTTTTATTTATTTCGTTAGTTTTAGATATTCGCGGTCAATGCCGTTCCACCGCCAAGTTTCACATGTGTGCTAAAAATAAAATGTGAAACTGTGTCAAGCGCTCTTATAGAGCGAAATAATTCCGCTATATTTCCTAGTTGTTTGCCGGCTTTTGCAAGGCTTTCACATACCTTGGCGCTTTTAAATCGTGCTGCTCGATGGCTGGCTCCGATCAATCCTCTGGTAAGGGGAGTGTCACGGAAGGCGGCGTGATCGCCGTTATGACATGATGGACGGCGTTTATCAGCATAGAAAGAGGACTTGCGCGTCCTTGTAGTGTTTACTCTTACAAATGGCCACTGTGCCGATATCTACGTGTTGTAGCTAGTTCTCTCATAGCTACCAATTCACATAATTAGCATTTTGCAAACAACAAATTAAAAATAATAAAGACAAATTGCATTATATAACCAGTCAATTACAATGGAGCTCTACAATTTCGTGGGCACCCACCCTCATGAAACCATAATGAATCTCGGACTATGTACAGGCATTAGCACATATATACATTTTTTTAAAAACATTTTGCAAGAAAAAACTCCTTTCTTTACAGAAACACTGAGTGCACAATGCTGGTAGTTGGTAAATGCATGACAGCGCATACAGGAACCAAAACCGCTGTCACAACATCGAGTCAACCAATTGAATGTTTACAGAATCCAACATAGTGTCTATGTCATATTGGATACAAAGCCTCTCCATTCATCAGCAGTGTTAAGACCTTTATTTATGGAATTGATCTTGTCAATCCAATGGCACTCGCGACGCTGCAGTATTTGAGCAATGTCGCCGCCTCTTTCTGGTAGTGTTGCGATATCTACCACTTGCCACCTCATTTCATCCGCAGAATGGTTTAATTCTTTGAAATGGGCAACAAGAGGTGCAGTCAAAACAGATTTCCTTATGCGACTGCGGTGCTGTCCTATTCTGGCCTTTACTAGTTGTTGCGTTTGTCCAATATAGGGTAGGCCGCAGGGACACCAAATGCAATACACGACATTACGTGTGTTACAATTTGAAAAGAAATCAAGTTTATAGTCAGAATTGCCATGCTTAAAATTCAATGTCTTACATGTTAATGGGCAGATCACACAATTTCCACACGGGTGATGTCCCAAAATGGGAGGCAAGTTCCAATTAGATTCTAAAGTGCCACTTTTCTGGACGGCTGTTTCAGTGGACGATCTAACTAAATGATCTTTTAAGTTTTTTGCTCTCTTATAAGCAAAGAGGGGTATCTCGATCGCTGGGTCAATGCTCCTAATGATGTTCCAGTTTTTCGTGATGGTTTTGCGAATCATGTTAGTATGAACTCCAAATGTCGTAACACAAACAATTTTATCCATTACTTTTTTCGGTCTAATGACCAATAATTCATCTCGGGGACAGTACCAGGCTCGTTTTAGTGATTTTTTAACCAATTTATTTGGATAACCTCTCATTAGTAATTTATTTTTTAGGACTTCTGACTCTCTCATATAATCTTCACGTCGTGCACAATTACGGCGGATCCTCAAGAATTGCCCAAAGGGCAATCCATCTCTTAGAGCCCTGGGATGTTGGCTCTCATACGATAATAACGTATTTTTCTCCGTAGGCTTTCTATGAAGAGATGTTATTAGTTTCCCATCCACATTCATGATATTGAGATCTTTCTATGCTGATAAACGCCGTCCATCATGTCATAACGGCGATCACGCCGCCTTCCGTTGATGAAGCAAAGCTTCGCATATTTTGCGGCTTGCCGAAATCAAGAACCTCGTTTATGTGTAATAAGGTAACAAAAATGTATGTTTTACTAACCTTTATTTTGTTTAGGCAAAGTTCCCGAAGCTTGCCTATGTGTATTTCTAATGAATTAATCCGTGTCCCTAAAAAAAAAAAAAAAAAAAATGGCCGCCGCTTGTATTTTAGTTACTGCGCATGCCTCAGCCACACTCACGTGTCCTGACGCGTCTGCAGAAGTGGAGGGAAAGTTATGCGCATGCGTAATTCATAGCTGTGCTTATCATGTGGTACTGCTCGTGCCACTGCTCTTGTGTCCGTGTCAATGTAGCTAACATTTAAATGCAATAAGTTTATTTCTTGATGATGAGTTAAAAGTACAAACCCTGTGATGTGTTTTCATAATGACATTATTATGTATTAATTTGTTTTCGCTTACTTTTCATGTACCGCGGGAAATGGGGGTCTGAGTGAAAGGAGAGCCATATTGGAGGTCCCTTCTGCGCCTGTGCGACATTCGGCAGCACGAGGGACCTTGACAGATGGAACACCGCCAGTTGGCAGTGATGGGCAAGATGCTCCTGAGAAAGTCACCTCTGCCCTGCAAGAACAGCGAATGTGGCTCCTTATATGATACATTGTAATGTTGCGCTACTGTTTGCCGTGTAACTTCTCATGGGAACCCCAAACCTGCTAGGCGGTACCCAAATATGTTAATGAAGGCTTCAAATCGTGTATTGTGATTGGTGTGTTACCCAAACCCTACCTTAGGACCAATCGAAATTGAGGGATTCTGACACTTTGCAACATTGGGGGGTGGTACACTGTCCCCAAACTGTATATCTACCCTGGGTTCACCTAGTGAACCGTCCGACTTGTCTGGTTTAGCTGACCTGTCACTGACCCAACGCACTCAATAGGTGACTGAAGATACAGAGCGCTGCGGAGCACTCTGTCCGAATTTGACCATAGACTAAGGTTCTACTGAACCTTAAAGTGCTGGCAAAGCACTTAGCTGGGAGTTCGCTAACCCAATCGGGGTCTTGATCGATAGCTGCAGAGCGGGTGGAGCGCAGGCGTTGCTTCCGAACTGTGGGTTCCGGTCCTGTCCTGAAGAGGGTACTGTCCTGAGGGTTTGCTGTCCTGTCCTGAGGGTCCTGTCCTGATTCGTTTTCCGAGGGTATCCTGTCCTGTCCTGGGTGTCCATTCTGCACCTGCTGTCCTTTGAGGGGTATCTTTCCTTGAGGGTTTCCTGTCCTTAACCGACCCGTGGCCAGGGTTTGGTTTCCACACCTTTCTAGGTAAATATTGCTCTGAACCTCTTGAAATTCTTGCACCTTCTGAATTTCTAACTTTTGCTTTAATAAAGTTCAACATTGCATATGTGATATTTTCCATGCCTTTCTGCAACTATTGAAAGTCATTTATATTTTCCCTAAAGTTTATTCCTATGTCTTCTCATTTGTTAGAAATTATATTTTGCATAAGCAGTGTGTCATTTCCTGATATGGTCTAGAACTTCGTTGCCTAGATTGTTCAAAGGCCCATTCACCTTAAGTGAAGCGTGGTATTCATTATAAACTCTCCTATAGTCACCCACACTTAGGCTATCCCTGTTTAGATAATACTGACTTGCATAGTATTTTTTTTCGTTACATTTTATTAGTACCTTGATGATTACTCTGTCATTATTTCTTTATGCTTATGTGATTTACGTTATCTTGGTTATTGATTGCCTTGTTTTATTGTACCTCATGCAAGAAAATATTGAATTTAGATAAACATTTAAAACTTCCAGTTGTCCGTGGTCATTTAAACAGTATTTGAATGTTATTGGTTGGGTTTGTATTTTGCTGCCTTTCTTTTACAGCTAGCTCCCTGATTCATTGTGGTCATTAGGCACCCGCATCGGTGGATGGTAAGTCGGGTGCACCGAAAATTGGTAGCAGGGAACACACACACTCTCAACCTGGTAGAGCTCGTGAAGTCACCCGATCGATGTATATGGTGATTTGGAAAGTATATGGGCCCTGAAGCCGGAAACGGCGAAAACTATTGGCCGGGTGGCCTCGCGCGCTCTATCAGTTTTCTGGTAGCTAGAGGATGGTTAGGGACTAGTTGAGAGTAAGGCAGGGATTAGTTGGACTAGTTAAGTCGGAAGCTGCTATTATATTAATGCTGCTATAAGAGCGGCTGTTCTGAGGGAACTGATCACTCTCTTGTGAATACGCTGCTGAAATTCATGAATTACTGTATTGCCATTATTCTTGTTCTTATATTGTTATATGTACTAATCCATGCAATTGTCAATCGTCTAGTTGTATGTTGTCCGAACTCCCCGGGGAATTGAAAGGGCAAGTGGTGAATAGAATCCATTGTCCTGAGGTCACAGGTTCGAGGAAAGTTAGGTGCAGGTTAGGATAACCGGGAAGCACTAACTAGGGTTTTCTGAATACATGTGTGAATAAATGACAGTAACGGGGTTCATTGGCAAAATTCCCATAGTGGCGTAACCTAGTAAGGGTCACATCGGAAAAGTAGCAGGTTCCTCGGAGCTAGCGTGAAAGCAGAGGGGTCCGCTGAGAAACCTTAAACTCGGAATATATCCCGGAAAGAAGTGGATGAGTTTAGGGGAATAACAGGTTCACCGATGCTAGAGTGAAGGGTAGGCGGAAGAGATCTGCCCGCAGCGAGTGAAAAGTAAATGGAAGTAGTTTACTTGCAGTAAAAGAATTCTTTCTCTGTCTAGACACTTGAGCACTGTGGCGAATGTGTATTTGTTGTAAAATAATCAAGCACTGAGCACTTTAAAAGAAAGAAAGTTTCCGTTACCTTGTGAAGGGAGGGAGTCAGTCGCGAAGCGCCTCTGACGTCACTCTGTGCCGCGCTGGGATTGGTAGAAGCAGCGGGCGGGTAGCGGAGCTGAAATTGTAAAGGAGGGGTGAGCGCCGGAGCGTGGGAACTGTCTCACGAAGGGGCCGCGCACCCATTGGCGGAGCTTATTTTGTGTCGCGCACCCATTGGTTGCACGAATTTTCTGAAGCGCGTTCTGATTGGAGGTAGTTTGTAAACAAAGTTAGCGCAGAAGTCGTATGTGGCACTCGCGGACTACAGAGACTCGACCTGATCCAAGGCATTTAGGGTTTGAAAGGGATCAGTGGAAGGCTAACAGATACGATATTATGTACGGAACCAAGAGAAAAATGTCCCTTGTAAGTAAGGTGAAAAATTATTTTAAAACGGACAAACCGATTAAATCTAGAGAAGGTGTTCTTGTCCCAGCACCCAATACTCCCGCCTCATTCATGATGTTTGACCGAGGGTACAATACCTGTGTGTGGCTGGAGAATTGGGTGAAGTACACAAAAGATGACGGAGTATTGGCTTTTCCGTTAGATGGTACTTTCAATGGTAGGATCTTATTTAATTTAAGAACCCGAATGAATGAACTGCATCCCAGACCGAGACTAACGCAGTATGAGGCATTAGAGGAATGGGAGATTGAGGCTTTTGAAAGAGAAAGACCCCGAATGGACAAGGGTTTGACCAAGTGGTACCCCAGGCAGAAACAGGAGTCCAGGGATAAAAGGATGAAACAGTGGAGGCAGAGCATGATTGTTGAGGGTCTGTTTCCCATGATGCCGGCATGTCATAACATTGGAGCGGGTGAGAAAAGTACTGAAAAATGTAAGCATTGGGGGGCCCTGGGGGATTCAGATGATGAACTAATAGATGACATCTGTACCAGAAGTCCGCCACCTTACAATGAGGGAACCCGACCTTCCAGTGTAGGAGATGTTCCCCGACGCCACTTCCTAAAGGAAGAAGACAGGTCCCTGGGACTGGGAGGGGGTGGTCAAGTATTGCCCTATCCTGAAAAACCCGAACCGACGGAAACAAGGGATATATATCCCAAAATGCCCGCAAGCCAGGAAGAAAAATATTCACGTACGAAAACCTTTTTCCCCCGACCCTTGTATGAAAGCGAAGAGAAACCATCGAATTCAGGACTGCCTTTTGTTCAACCTCCATATGGGGAAGAGCGCAGGTCCTTTAATACTGGAACTTTATTCCCGAAACCAAATTATGGGGGAGGACCAAGTGAAACGCATCCTACTGCCCCGAGTTTTACTCCTCCATTGACCCCCCAGATATTACATGACACAACTTTAAGAAGGGTACTAGTGGAAAAGGAGCAAGAGGCTCTAGCTAGACAAAGAACAGAAATAATTCAGAAAATTTCTCAGTTAAATACCAGTCCTGAGGCATTGACTATTCCAGTAACTATTGGACCGGTGGTCCCGTTATACGGAAATGGTCAGGGAAATCCGATTACTCCAGTTATGACCCCAGTCGTGGCAACCCCGAGACAGGAACCGATCATCATAGATGATCAGTCCAGTGAGTGCGAGTCTGAAGTTGCGTTTTTGGAATTGCCAAACAAACAGACTGGAAAGGGAATACAGCAGAGGTATAACCCTTTTAATACAAAAGAAATTAAATTAGAGACAGCAACAGGTACTAGGAATGTCTCTCTGGTAACTCCGGATGAAATTGAGAGTTGGAGTCGTGAATTAGAGAAGCAGACTCCGCAAACAAAACCTTTAGACCTCTACAAGCTGAGGGTCGAAATAGAAGAATTAGTGGCAGGAAATGTGGGGTTGGATCGATTGAATACCTACTCTGAGGAAGAATTGTCGTTCATATGTAAAAGCTTTACTAGGAACACCAGAGTGCTCCATGAAAAACTGACCGAAACAGCAGTTAGTATGGGGGTAGATATCTCAAAATCCAAGCCCTTACAGAAACCGTACAGAGCAGACTTCTCAGACAAAGATATAGAACACCTGAATGTGGCAGGGAAGAAGTTGCAGATTAAAGAATTAATGGGGGTACTGCAGAAATGGGGAGATGTGGAAAGATGGAGAAGCAGGTGGGCGAAAAAGAGGGAAGAGGTTCGCTCCCGACAAGTGACTCCCGAGTTCGCTTTAAGAGAGGTAGAAAAACCTGAGCAGTTATGCCCCATGCGCGAAGTTCCAGGGGGGAAATATGTGCATGTCCCCTGGTCTAGGCAGGATATTGTGTCCTTCACGAACGATTTTCCAAAATTACGAGAGAAACCAGTTGACTGGTACAGGCAGGTGGAGAGGTTCGTGAAGGTACAGAAATGTCTGTGGAAAGACCTGGATGGGTTTTTCGACATTGTGGTTCCAGTAGATTTATGGACCCAGTGTAAAATAGCCATAGATTGGCCCAGTGAAGAGTATCCCAGAAACAAGGAAACAGGGGAGCCATCAAAGGATGTCATGCGAAAATATGAGCAGGTAATTCAGCACTTGAAAGAAAAGGTGCCCGCAAAGGAAACTGATTGGACAAAAATAGATAGAACAACACAGGAAAGGGACGAGACAGTGCACTCCTTCTATGAGAGGTTATTGCAGGTATTTAAAACATACAGTGGTATTGACAACATCGACCTGAAAGATATGACGCACTTTATTTACAGGTTTGTAAATGGTTTAAGACCTGAAATTTGTCAGTGGATAAAAGACAATAAAATCTGTTGGCATACTAAGAAAATGGATGAGGTCCTGCGGTACGCTAAGTACTGCGAGGACGAGATGGCAGAAAAGAAAAAGGCCCTTAAGGAGAAGGTTATGTGGGCTCAGGTGAAGCTCGCAGAACAACAGGAAAAACAATTGAGTAACATGGTTAAAAACACTGAGAACAAAGGTCCTGGGGGAGGGGGTGGAGGAAAGCCCCGGCCCAAATTTAGCAGGGAAGAGGCTATGAAAAAATTTCCCTGCCATCAGTGCGGCGAAATTGGACACTGGCGAAACGAGTGTCCCCAATTAGTCGATGTTAATGAGAAAACTCCTGATTTAACTCCACAGACGCAGAAAGAAAGACCAAGAAAGACTCAACCCCAGGTAAAAACAGTTCAGGTGCCTCGAGCACCCAAGCAGGTATACAGGGGAAGACAGGCAGAAAATGAAGAGATAGAGGTTTGGGAAAGCGGGGAGAACAGAAATACAGCAACTTCGCAGTATCTGCTAAATGATACCTTCCTTTGTAACGATCAGGACTGACGGGGCCTGAGAGGGGAGGACGAGGAGTGCGTACTTGGCGCTTCCTTGCCGGTAGACCAGTCTGGACCATATATTGAAGGAAAGGTTGACGGAAATGATGTCACCTTCCTGTTGGACACTGGCGCTACCCGTTCTACTGTAAGAACAGTGGACGTTCCAAACCTACCCCTCTCGGGAGAAAATATCCAAGTAGTAGGTGTATCTAATCAATTGATTAGTACTCCTGTTACCGAACCAATGGAGATTTCAATTGGAAATTTTAAACAGATGCATAGATTTGTCGTCTGTGACACCAGTCCAGTGAATCTACTGGGACTTGATTTGCTGTGCAAAATGAACTGTACCATCTTTTGCACACCAAAAGGTGTTGAAATACAGACCCCAGATGAAGACGGCATTTATAAATTATTGTTGCTTAGACCTGACTCAGAAATTAAAAGATTGACCCTGCAGGACTTGCCCCAAGAACTACAGGAAGCTGTAAAGCCAGAGGTGTGGGATTTCACTGGAAAGGATGTGGGGTTGATGAAAGATGTGGACCCCATACAAATAGCCATCAAGGACAATGCAGTATATCCTAACACTAGGCCCTACCGAATGAATGCTGAAGTGAAAGCAGGTGTCACTCTGGAAATACAAAAATTATTGGAAGGAAACATCATACAGGAAGTGATGAGCAGCCCATGCAACTCACCGATTATGGGCATCAAAAAGCCTAGTGGCAAGTATAGGGTAGTGCAGGACCTAAGAAAGGTTAACAAAATTGTGGTTCCTTGCTGCCCTATTGTCCCGAACCCTGCAGTGATATTGTACCAGATTCCTTGGGATGCTGAATGGTTCACTGTGATTGATTTGTGTCATGCATTCTTTTCGATACCCCTGCACCCCGACAGCAAATTTCTTTTCTCATTTGCTTTCGAGGGTCACGTGTATTGTTGGAACAGGGTCCCTCAGGGGTATACAGAGAGCCCCTCTATCTTTAATCAGATCTTGAAAAAATGTCTAGAGACTTTGATCTTACCTGGGAACTCTGTGTTAGTGCAGTACATAGACGACCTTCTACTGGCGTCTAAAAGTCACCGGGACTGTGTAGTTGACACCATTGCCCTCCTAAATCATCTGTGTGAGAAAGGGCATAAAGTGGCCCCTGACAAACTACAGTTCTGTGCGAAATCAGTAAAATATCTGGGACACCAAATAGAAAAGGGTGTCAGAAAAGTCACATCAGAAAGAGTGAGAATAATTCAAAAAATGCAGTTGCCCCGTACTCAAAAAGATGTCAGAATGTTCCTGGGTGTATTAGGGTACTGCAGGCAGTGGATTCTGGGATTTGCAGCCTTAGCCAGGCCCTTGATAAAAATGACCACGAGAGGAATGCCAGATGTTGTACAGTGGGACGATGAAAGTCTAATGGCTTTCACAAGACTGAAAAACTGTCTGTGTACAGCCCCTGCGTTGGGAATGCCAGATTATTCCAAAGAGTTTGCCCTTTTCTGTGACACTTGCGATAATTGCGCATTGTCTGTCCTGACTCAAGAACATGGCACGACCAGAAGGCCTGTGGCTTATTTCTCTGCCACACTGGACCCAGTAGCGGCTGGGTTACCAGGCTGTCTGAAAGCAGTAGCTGCTACCTGTGCAAGTTTGGAACAGAGTGAGTCCATTGTCATGGGACATCCTGTGACCGTGTATGTTTCACATGGAGTGGTAATTCTATTGACCAGAACTAAAACACAGTATCTCACCCCTAGTCGGCTGACTAAATACGAGAGGATTCTTGTGGGTGCAGCAAATGTAAGCATTGTTAGGTGCGGTATTCTGAACCCTGCCACCTTACTCCCCGACCCCTTGGAAATGGAAGGTGGGGATGATGATGAACATGATTGTATTGACCTGACAGAGTTCAGTACTAAGCCACGCCCAGACATAAAAGAAGTACCATTGCCTGAGCATGATAAAGAACTATTTGTGGATGGTTCCTGTCTAAGACATGAATTAGGAGGCTTGAGTGCTGCTTATGCAGTAGTGTCTTTCACAAAAATTGAACAAGCAGGTTACCTATATAACATCAAGTCTGCACAAGTAGCCGAATTGATAGCCATGATAAAGGCTTGCAAAATTGGGAAGGACTTACGCATAACAGTGTATACTGACAGTCAGTACTGTTATGGCGTTGTGCATGACTTTGGCCAATTATGGCTACAGAGGGAATTCATGACTTCCTCAGGTACTCCCATTCGGAATGCAAAAGTTGTTCATGACCTTTTAGAGGCCATCCAGTTGCCCAAAGAACTGGCAGTGGTAAAATGTACCGCTCATCAAAGGAGCATGGACAGAGTATCACTGGGAAACGATTATGCTGATCGAGTGGCTCAATGGTGTGCCAAAGATCGGTATATTGTAAATCCAAAACGAGGGGGGCCAGGAACCAGCTGCCAGCTTCAGGTGTTTGAGGAAGTGCCTACATGGGATGAGGTGAGAGAGTGGCAGGAGTCGGCTCCTTGGCAAGAAAGAGAGAAATGGAAGGAGGATGGATGTAGACCGAGACGTGTGGATGGTGTCATCTTGGGCCCAACTGGTATGCCTGTGTTACCCCGACACTTGCTTGGCACAATGGCTAGATTAATACATGAAGGATCACACATTGGTAGGGATGCCATGATTCTGGTATTTCAACAGACTTGGTACAGTAAAAAGTTCAGGAAGGTAGCAGAGTCCCTTTGCCAGAGGTGCCTGTCATGTCAACAGATGAACCCAGGCAAGAGGACAATGGTTGAACTGAGCAAGATTGGGAGATCAGGGGGTCCCTTTATAAGGATACAGGTTGATTTCATCACCATGCCCCGTTGTGAAGGGAAACGATATGTCCTTGTCATTGTTTGCGTATTTTCAAAATGGGTAGAAGCTTACCCTACTCCTCAAAGTGACGCACTGACAGTAGCGAAGTGTTTACTAAAAGAACTGATACCTAGGTTCGGAATACCATGCATTATTGAATCAGATAAGGGTGGACATTTCCAGAATGACATACTGGCTGAACTCTGTAAGGCCTTTGGAATAAGGCAGAAACTCCATTGTGCATACCACCCAGAGGCTTCTGGAATAGTGGAACAAGTAAATGGAACTATCAAAAACAGACTAGCAAAGCTGACAGATGCTACTGGCATGACCTGGGTGAAGGCCCTGCCCCTGGTCCTGATGGGACTGAGAAGTGTTCCAGACCGCAAGACAGGCCTAAGTCCCCATGAAATCATTATGGGAAGAGTGATGAGACAAGCATGGGTGCCAGGAAGCAAACTGTTGAGTATTACTGATGATTTGGTGCTTGAATACTGCAGAAGATTGGGTGACCAAGTGCGTTCTATCTCTCGCCAGATTGGAGACGACGGCATCCTCAATCCAACGACTCCTCTCCACAGCTTGGTTCCAGGAGATTGGGTCAAAATAAAGAAGCACACTCGATCAAGCTGTCTGGCACCAAGGTGGGGAAAGAAACGCCAAGTAATCCTGGTGACAACCACTGCAGTGAAGGTCGCAGGTGTTCCTCAGTGGATCCACGCTGGACACACCCAGAAGGTATTGCCAGACAAAGGATTTGAAGAAGAAGGGCAACCAGCAGAGGACCCTGAAGGAGCCAGACCGGAAGCAACTGACAACGAGCAGCCCAGCACCAGTCAGGTTGCAGGAACAGCAGACGTTGGCCCAGGAGTAGTTGACTACGAACTGCCAAGAATCCAGCCTGCTGAAGAGGTCCAGGAAACTGAGCCAGGAGTAGCTGAAGACGAGCTGCCAAGCATATGGCCAGAAGAATGGATACCGATGATTGATCTGACTGAAGATCCTATCAGAACAAGAGAACGACTTAGTGAAGGTAGAGAGTGGACTAGTCAGGAAAAGCAAGGCACAGGCGAAGAACCTCAGCCGCTTGAGATTAAAATCAAAACTGAGGAAGGAGAAGGTCAGACAGGGACAGAGCAGGTATTTGATACACCACCGCGCACACCTGATGCAGATAAGGGAGAGACTAGAAAAAGAGTGATAGTTCGAGCAGAAGAAAATCAAGAGATCGAAGTGCTTGAACAGGATCAGAGAGGGTTAGAAGAACGGGTTCAGGAAACAGAAACAGAAATAAAGACAATCGAAAGCCAAAAACAAAATATTCCTGAACAAGGCCGGATTAGCAACCAGGCAGAAGAATTTGATGCTAGCCCTGGAACTAGTCAGATAAGGGAAGTAGGAGAAGAAAGTGGAGAAGAATTACCACAAGATAAAGAGAACAAGAGAATAAGAAAAGAAAGTGAAGTCCAAGTACCGACTAAGAGACTAAAGAAAAGAAACAACCTTGAGCCTAGGTTTGTAAAAAGATTGAGACTTAGGATAAAGACAGTGGAAGAAAAACGTGCAGAGGCAAGAAGAAGTGCTCGGATAGCAGAGCAAGAAGAAGACTCTTCCAAAAGAAGGAGTGAGCGAATAAAAAGACAAAACAAAAAGTACAAGTCTCCTGAATGGACACTGGTTTTGGAAGAACTTGAAGATCTTGATATAACTGACGTGAGCGACGGAGAGCCTGTCCCAGAGTACTCAGCTGAAGAGGAAGACGAACCACCGTGAATTTGCACAAAGTAAGCTAGTTGTGTAAAAAGCCAAAAAGAGGGGTGAGAACACTCCTTCTGAGCCAAAATGTCTGATTCAACAGTGAATGGTAGACCTAGTTGCAGCCGTTTTAAGACGTGTTGCAAGGTGTGTATATGTAGTGTAGTAGTACTGATAGTTATCTGGATAGGATTAACAATTTTCATTCCCTTTGCTGTAAGTAAAGATACTAACATTGTCCCTACTGAAGTTGTAAATACTGACAGTGAAGAGCTAACAACACAGAGTGTAGCACGACATGAAAGAGCCCTGAGACAAACAAAACAGAATTTAGAAGCATCAGATGAGGGAGGACTACATTATCATGGAATGAAGAACAGGACACACTTAAATGTTTTCGCAAACTTGTTAATACACTATGTAGAGACTATGGAAATTGAAGATTGCTATGTCTGCATGAAGCTACCTACTTCTGTGGCTGAAGGCGTGACATACCATCATCTGCCATTGACATATGGAATTTCCTGTAGCATTTTAGCTAGTTTATTTTACAAAAGGGGACCGTTACAGTATTATTACTCTAACAATGACGTGATTTTTTCTGAACTTCCTATACGTGGGAACTTGAATCCTGTACATACCAAAACTGACACCATAAGATATATGGGAGACTACTTTCTGACTATAGGGAACATTGACATAGCAGACGCACACAGAGATAACTTGACTTGTTCTTTGCGTGAGCAGGAAAAGATGTTCCTGAACATGGCAGAGAAAAGGAGAATTAAAATTCAGAAGAAGGCTAATGACGAAAGTCAGAAAAAGCCAAAGTGGGCAGAAAACATGGAAGGCACCTCATCTGGTGGAGCGGGTCCTGCTCTGTTGCTGGATTTTGAAAAGAAAGGCAAGCTATGTCTTCACCGCGAGAAGACTAGCTATTATAATAATGTTTTCATTGGTTCCAGTGAATGCGAACATAATTACAAGGTAATTGGAGGTTGGGGTTTCAAAAATGGGTCAGAGCCTGTGTTTCCTGGAATTTATTACATTTGTGGGGACAAGGCTTATTTCAAATTGCCGGATCACTGGTATGGGAGCTGCTACTTTGGCATTGTTTTCCCGAAAATTTACCATGTGAATGGAAAGGCTGGAAGCAATGAAGATACTAATGGCTTAGTGCGTAGTAAAAGAGAAAGTATAGGTGAAATTATGGGTAGTATTTTCAGTGCACTGATACCTGGAGTGGGAGTGGTTCTGAATACTCACAGAATTTGCAAATTGTCGACTATAGTAGATGTGCTGTCTACTGAAACAGCTCATGGATTTCTGCTGGTCAATACCGAAATGGTTGCGATCAGATCAATGGTTTTACAAAATCGACTTGCTCTTGACACCTTATTAGCGAAAGAGGGCGGAGTCTGCCGGATGTTGAAGGCGCAACATTGTTGCACTTATATTCCGGATAAAAGTGTGCAGATCAAAAGATATGTGAAAAACATTACTAATTTGGCAAAGGAACTCAAACCACTCGAGGTTGATAGTGCCTGGAAGAGACTGGTAGATGGTCTCTCAAATGTAGGTCATTGGCTTGCTAGCATAGGTAAAAGCTTATTATTCAAAATTCTGATGCCAATTGGTATTATAGGTCTTATTATACTTTCCATTTTCTTATGCTGTAAATACCGCAAGCGCACCAAAAAGCACGAGGTAAATGCAAGAGGAGTGAAACGAAGTGTGGATGAGATGGAATTAGAGGAAGTGAATGATCAGATATACAAAAAGGTGAAGACTTCTCACCCTGCTAAAACTGAAAGAGAAAAGTTAGAACGGTTGCTGGAAGAAATAGAACTTTATAAAGTGTGAAAGAAAGTTGGCATCTGGTTCCATTATAATTTGTGATGATAGTAGATATCATCAAAGAGGGGATTGATGAAGCAAAGCTTCGCATATTTTGCGGCTTGCCGAAATCAAGAACCTCGTTTATGTGTAATAAGGTAACAAAAATGTATGTTTTACTAACCTTTATTTTGTTTAGGCAAAGTTCCCGAAGCTTGCCTATGTGTATTTCTAATGAATTAATCCGTGTCCCTAAAAAAAAAAAAAAAAAAAATGGCCGCCGCTTGTATTTTAGTTACTGCGCATGCGTCAGCCACACTCACGTGTCCTGACGCGTCTGCAGAAGTGGAGGGAAAGTTATGCGCATGCGTAATTCATAGCTGTGCTTATCATGTGGTACTGCTCGTGCCACTGCTCTTGTGTCCGTGTCAATGTAGCTAACATTTAAATGCAATAAGTTTATTTCTTGATGATGAGTTAAAAGTACAAACCCTGTGATGTGTTTTCATAATGACATTATTATGTATTAATTTGTTTTCGCTTACTTTTCATGTACCGCGGGAAATGGGGGTCTGAGTGAAAGGAGAGCCATATTGGAGGTCCCTTCTGCGCCTGTGCGACATTCGGCAGCACGAGGGACCTTGACAGATGGAACACCGCCAGTTGGCAGTGATGGGCAAGATGCTCCTGAGAAAGTCACCTCTGCCCTGCAAGAACAGCGAATGTGGCTCCTTATATGATACATTGTAATGTTGCGCTACTGTTTGCCGTGTAACTTCTCATGGGAACCCCAAACCTGCTAGGCGGTACCCAAATATGTTAATGAAGGCTTCAAATCGTGTATTGTGATTGGTGTGTTACCCAAACCCTACCTTAGGACCAATCGAAATTGAGGGATTCTGACACTTTGCAACATTGGGGGGTGGTACACTGTCCCCAAACTGTATATCTACCCTGGGTTCACCTAGTGAACCGTCCGACTTGTCTGGTTTAGCTGACCTGTCACTGACCCAACGCACTCAATAGGTGACTGAAGATACAGAGCGCTGCGGAGCACTCTGTCCGAATTTGACCATAGACTAAGGTTCTACTGAACCTTAAAGTGCTGGCAAAGCACTTAGCTGGGAGTTCGCTAACCCAATCGGGGTCTTGATCGATAGCTGCAGAGCGGGTGGAGCGCAGGCGTTGCTTCCGAACTGTGGGTTCCGGTCCTGTCCTGAAGAGGGTACTGTCCTGAGGGTTTGCTGTCCTGTCCTGAGGGTCCTGTCCTGATTCGTTTTCCGAGGGTATCCTGTCCTGTCCTGGGTGTCCATTCTGCACCTGCTGTCCTTTGAGGGGTATCTTTCCTTGAGGGTTTCCTGTCCTTAACCGACCCGTGGCCAGGGTTTGGTTTCCACACCTTTCTAGGTAAATATTGCTCTGAACCTCTTGAAATTCTTGCACCTTCTGAATTTCTAACTTTTGCTTTAATAAAGTTCAACATTGCATATGTGATATTTTCCATGCCTTTCTGCAACTATTGAAAGTCATTTATATTTTCCCTAAAGTTTATTCCTATGTCTTCTCATTTGTTAGAAATTATATTTTGCATAAGCAGTGTGTCATTTCCTGATATGGTCTAGAACTTCGTTGCCTAGATTGTTCAAAGGCCCATTCACCTTAAGTGAAGCGTGGTATTCATTATAAACTCTCCTATAGTCACCCACACTTAGGCTATCCCTGTTTAGATAATACTGACTTGCATAGTATTTTTTTTCGTTACATTTTATTAGTACCTTGATGATTACTCTGTCATTATTTCTTTATGCTTATGTGATTTACGTTATCTTGGTTATTGATTGCCTTGTTTTATTGTACCTCATGCAAGAAAATATTGAATTTAGATAAACATTTAAAACTTCCAGTTGTCCGTGGTCATTTAAACAGTATTTGAATGTTATTGGTTGGGTTTGTATTTTGCTGCCTTTCTTTTACAGCTAGCTCCCTGATTCATTGTGGTCATTAGGCACCCGCATCGGTGGATGGTAAGTCGGGTGCACCGAAAATTGGTAGCAGGGAACACACACACTCTCAACCTGGTAGAGCTCGTGAAGTCACCCGATCGATGTATATGGTGATTTGGAAAGTATATGGGCCCTGAAGCCGGAAACGGCGAAAACTATTGGCCGGGTGGCCTCGCGCGCTCTATCACCGTGACACTCCCCTTACCAGAGGATTGATCGGAGCCAGCCATCGAGCAGCACGATTTAAAAGCGCCAAGGTATGTGAAAGCCTTGCAAAAGCCGGCAAACAACTAGGAAATATAGCGGAATTATTTCGCTCTATAAGAGCGCTTGACACAGTTTCACATTTTATTTTTAGCACACATGTGAAACTTGGCGGTGGAACGGCATTGACCGCGAATATCTAAAACTAACGAAATAAATAAAAGAAAGACACGCTACCAACTGTGCCTACAGTGGTAAGTTGCATTTATAATTAAGCACCCCCGCTTTTGATGACTCAGTCATTTTCAGATATATTGCATTGACGCTTGGTTTCTCCCTGTCTCTGACAGTGCCCGGCCGGGTTCACTGTAAGTAAATTCAGTTTACTTTCACACGCTTGGGCTATTTACACCCTGGTGCAAGGTATAAAACCTCCCTGACTATATTCATGAATATTATTTATTCATGGCGACTGCCAATAGTTACAAAATATTTTTATTTTTGTATTTTGATAGATGTCCCTCACTGCCCAGTCCTGATGAGACCTTTATTCTAATGGTCGAAACGCCGTCGACGCCCTAGGAAATAAATCAGACCGACACAGTTTCTATAATTTTATAGCAGCTGGCTAATCATTTGTTGATATATTTGGTTTAGAGTCTAGTTTCCTGTTTTTTGTAAATATTCACAGCTGAAACCTGTATAGTTCACCTTGTTATACACTTTCTTGGTTTGCTTAATATTCACTTGGGATACACTGCACTTTGTACAATATTTGTATGTCGCAAGTTATTTATATGTATTTTTCATTATCAATTCTTAAATATAAGGAAATATCCTTCATGGTACAAGTGTGCGTCTCTCTTTCTTCTGCCACCCTTCCTCCAATGTTTCCATTGCCATTGAGCATGTTATAAATATTAAGATTCATTCCTTATCAGGCAGACATAATTTAGAATGCAGCCAACTGCTTAATGTACTGCCTAATTATGCTATGGACAGAAACAGTGGGACGGTTAATAGAAGGAAAGGAAGAATAGTGTGAATACGATTGCATGAGAGGAAAGGAAGAAAAAGAAGAAGAAAGAGCAAGGGAGGGGAGTGAGTACATTAGACACTTTTTGTTGTACCAGTTGAGTATTATGTACTGAAAGTGGTGCGTGATGTTTGTTGATGATCTTACCATTTATGCATTAAAGTACTAGTTACTTACCTTCTGTAACAATATATCTGGTAGAGTCACAGTCTGGCTGCAGATTCCTTAACTTAGATTCCATAACTTGGAATATCCCCAGGCGTCAGACTGGATACGGAATTTTTTTGCAGCAGCACCTCTGCGCACCGGGGGACGGCTCCACCCTGATGTCGTCCGCAGACATGATGTCAGTGAAGCCATATGAATCCCACCCGGTGCACTGACATCAGTTTTCTTCGGAGAAACTTTTATGCGCCACAACGCGGAGCCACCACCAAAAACTGTGAGAGTATGGGAACAGTGTGTGAAAAAATGATGAAAATCAGTGAAACAAAAAGAAGGGGATGGTGAGAAACACCACCACAAGAGACAGTAGCAAGCACAGTACACTGAAAGCAATTGAAGAGAAAGAGCCAAGCAGCGCTCTGAAAAGCAGCCCTGCAAAAGCGAAGGCAATGCCCTGCCCGAGGCAAATGAAATATGCCAAGGCAGACGACAGAAAGCCTGAACATAACAAGATCCGACAATGACAGGCAACAAGACCTGAACCATTGAATCAAAAACAATCCACCAAAGGTCGGCAACACTAGGCATGCCTTAACCCTTGTAAGAGAACTATTGGTGAGGAGCTCAGTGAGGGAGACCCCAAGCCAACGGACCATAGTAGAATCAATGACAAGAGACCTCAAAACAACAAAAAAAGTGGGGGGAGGGAAAAAGAACGCTAGAAGACCCACACTGGAAGAACCACAGTGAGGGTGTAGGAATGTTGGAGGAGACATGAACCCTCTGCCCCAAACAGGGTCAGGCTGTAGGAATGTAGGAGGAGATGTGAACCCCCTGCCCCACCACTAGAATGGGGGAGCAAAACAGGGAAACCAGAAAGAACCATCCCCCGAGGAGGAAAGATGTCACCCTGCAGGAAGACAAAGCCTCCTAAAGGGAGGCGTGAGCATAAAACTCAACCTGAAAAGGCCCTCGCAGAACGGGGAGGATGGGCGAGCGTTAAGGAATCTGCACCTAGACTGTGTCTCTACCAGATACATCGTTACCAAAGGTAATTAACTCCTACATCTGAAAGAGACATCTAGACGCAGATTCCTTAACTTAGAATAAGATACCAAAGATATACCCCACAGGAGGCGGGTCTGCGACTGAACCCCACCAACTTCCAAAGGAATCCAGCCGTCAACAAGGTGAGGAGACACAGTGGGGGCAGCAGTGCCGCAGTGGTCATGCCGGACCAGAAGCTCTGCAAGGAGTGACAAACAGTGGGAGGAAAAGGATCACAAGCCGCCGAGGGACAGCAGAAAGCCCATCAGAGTACACAGTGTTGAAAGGGAGCACAGAACCAGAAGGGCAGTGCGGAACAATAGAGCCCATAGAGAGGGCAAGACGGTATGACTGAGTCCAAGCATAAAGGTTGAATATGAATACAGTGGGGAAGCACTGTTGAAGCGCACCAAGGAGGACACTGGGGACAGCATTTTGAGGGTGCTGACCATGCCAATGAAGATCCAATATCACTAGAGACACCAGACTTGATAGTGCACAATCTCCCTTTCCCAAAAAGACCTTGGAAAGGGCGGACATAAAAAACATAAAATCATGACTTCAAAAAGCACATGCGGGCGGCAGAAGTACACAGGGTAGACCGTGTATACAGCCATAACCACACCACATAAAAGGAAAGGCACCAGGAAGTGCCGCGAAAATAGTCCAAATGCGAGACACGTGCCTCACCAGGTAAGTAACCTGTGAAAGGTATCTGTCAAGTGAACACACACACAATGAAGGACTGCACCTGCAAGAAGTCTATGACAAGCCTACGGACACGGCAGAAAAAACCCAGTGTATGTGGCCCTTGGGTGTGTGTAGACGCCAGACAGAACAACATCAGAAGAAGACTCAGCCATAAGGATGAGTGGCATAAAAGACACAAGAGTGCACCATAGGTAGCAACAGCCATTTTGCAGCAGAATTGGACAGATAAAGTCCAGATCTATAAGCTATACCAGCCACTCGGCAGGGATGACCTAGGGTCCCACGCAAGGCAAACTGGAAGGGTGACCAGTACAGGAAGAACCAGCACAAAGCGTACGTAGCGTAACAGGATTTAGACAGTGAACGTCCTGAAGGAACACATCTACAGAGAGCAGCAGCAGCAGTAGCATCCCAAAGTAGAAGTATGGCAAAGCTCCTGCTCGAATGGCAGCAGGGGAAGAGGAAAATTCATGCCAGGGGCAGGGGAAGAGGAAAACCCTATGCCAGGGAAGTACCCAGGAAAGCAAGGCACAAGGCAATGTACATGAACGGCGCAAGTGATTAAGATGCCACGATGCAAGAACAAAGCACGAAAAGCACTACCCACCACAGAAGGGGAGGAAAGAACCAGGAAACAGAAAGCGTCAGTCTTCTGTAACAGCAAATACAGTGGGGAGCAACCACCGGATGCACATACAACATAGGAGAAGTGCGCTGTGGCAACCCTGCTCGCCTTAGTAGAGCCACAGGGCACCGACCAAGGTTGTCCACTGGTAGGACATTCGCAGCGGCAGAACTGAAACAGACAAGGAAGTGAGACTGAACGGACCCTCCTGGACGAAACAAACAAGCATTTACACCGGCAAAGCAGTGCCACGGACGAACCGCAGACTCCAACGGATAGGTCATAGAACGGTGCCAACCGGTGAACTGTATGAATGTTAAAAAGACCACAGTCAGACCTGCAGGGTAACGTCCTCAGAAAAAGACTTCCCAGGAGCCTACCAAGACTTTTGTGTAAGGGGGGCAGCTACACAGTAGCCAACAAATACCCCACATAGGGTAAGCCTCAACCCCAGCCAGGGGCACCTCTTGAGCAGGGTCTCATAAACAGAGGATCAACAGAACAGAAGCAGCCAATTGGCTGCAATAAGGGGAAACAAAAACGTCGGCAAGCCATCCAGACCACCTGGGTACAGCATGAACCCAGGGCTCAGAACAACACTGCACATGGAAGTAACAGACCGTAAAAGAATGTAAAAAACATGAAATTATGGCAAGCTAGAAAGGAGGCATTTGACTGCTGAGTCCGCATGACTGTCAAAAAGGGATACACCATCAAACGGCAAATCCCGTAAACTCTCCCGGATATTTTCATGGTAACCACCATCGTGTAGCCAAGCATGGCGATGCAGTGCGTCAGACCTGGCCATCCCTGGGCCCACAGAGTCGGTAGAATCCATGGCCGATCTAAAGGTAAACTGTGCCATGTCCCATCCATGATGAAGGAGATGAGCTAGGTCAGTACAAGGACCCTCTGGAAGAGAGGGAAGAAGGCCTTCAACCGAGTCCCAAAGGGCAAAAGTAGCCTGTGCAAACACACAAGTTGTGTTCAAAGCACGGATGTCCAAACAAGTGGACGCAAAAATATGATGACTACAGGTCTCTAACCAACAAGACTCCCTGGTTGGAGGCAGTAACGGGAGAGGAGAGGAAGGCTGCATGGCGAAAGCCACCTGGACGACCTGGCCCTGAGCCCTAGGATGAAGGGACAAGCAGACAGGGTCATCCGGACTGGATGATGATGATGTGCAATGGCTCGATCCACAGGGTCACCCGAGGAGGGCCGTGCCCATGTGCTAAGACGGGTGTCAAATAATGACCCACCAAAAGACAGCAAGGGCACCCTCTCCACCTCACCCTGGTGGAGGATATGCAACAATGGGTCGGAAGACAAAGAGACCGAGGGAGGCTGCAAGTGTAAAAGAGTGGCAGCCCCGTGAACAGCCCTTGCAAATGCAGCACTCACCTCTGTAGCCATTCTATGGGGCGATAACAGATCAACTGTAGGGAACGGCTGAAGGCTAACTTGTCCAATGGAAAAGAGAGACGCCGCAGGCGGCTCAACAGGGGGCCACTGGCCAGGGGGCAGCGGAGCCAAAGCGCAAGGAGACACCCCTGGGTGTTCTGGAGCTGTGTCCTCCTCAAACAGAGGAACAATGGGGCCGACGCCCGCTCCAGTGTCGGCCAACATTGAGAAGGCATCGTAACAACATCGATAATAAGCATAGAGGACTCGACTCGGTCTGGGACCGGCATCAACTCACCCTCCACTGAGACATGTGGAGAGGAAGGATGTCGCCAAGGAGTCAATACCCGCAGTACGGCTGCAAAGGGCTATGCAGAGACATGGCAGATGGTCTCAACGTCTGACTGGGATGCCCGTCCAGGCCGTGTCCCGATGTCGCACCGACTCTGGAACCGGAGTCGAGGGACTTGGTCGGTGTCGAGGGTAAACTCACTGGTGAAGGTCCAACCTAAGTCCCTACCTCCACTGTGGTGCCCGGAGGCACGCCAGGCATAGGAAGTGATCCAAAAATCAAGTGCAGAGCCTTGTAATAGGCTTCCATTTGGGTCAGAGTCGCCCCATCACCCGGAAAGGGGGGTATAAGGGGGTTGACTCCTGGGGGCCGGTGTCCGGCAAGGACCGGGAGCCGTGAGCCCCGCTGTCATGGTGAAATGAGGCTAACGACCTCCATGACTTGTGCTTCCACTTACCTGCGTGAGGGGAATGACGTCCGCGAGAATGACTCCGCGACCGGACTCGAACAGAAGCCCCAACCTGAGATGTAGAGCGGCCCGAAGACTCTGTCCAAAGGTAAAAGTTGGACTTGATGTGCTTCCAACTTTACACTCCAATTCTAGGACTTTATTTAACATAGTTAAATCCTATGCTAATCCTAAGGCATGTGAGATGGTGGATTCCCCCTCTCAGGCGCTGTGTGATAACGTTGCGACCTATCTCACCCAGAAAATAGACTATTTACCCAAAAATATTTTCGGCCAACTCTACCTCCTCTCCCTTGACAAATACAGTCAATACACTGGACACCCCTCATCTTCTACTTTCCTTCCCCCACCTCTGCCCCTTGGAAGTCATATCCCTTTTAGACAAAACCAAATCAGGCTCTCCCATGGATATAATACCGGCTAAGATCGCCACCAAGTTTGCGTTACAGCTCGGCCCCCCTATCTGTTCCATTCTCAATAACTCCCTTAATAGTGGTTACCTCCCACCTCACTGGAAAGATGCACAAATCATACCCTTACGTAAGAACCTCAAAGCTCCTATCACAGACCTCAGTAATTACTGTCCAATATCTCTTCTTCCCTTACAGACCAAGCTAATTGAAAAGCACATTAATAAACATCTTTCGGAGTACCTGGAAACTTCACAACAGTTAGACTCCTCCCAATTGGGGTTTAGAGTCAAACATAGCACTAAATCGGCCCTTATTGAAGTCATGGACAACATTCGGATGGCCATGGATAAAGGTCAAGCAGCACTTCTTGTGCTGCTTGACCTATCAGCGGCATTTGACACTATCGCCCATCGGATCCTACTGGAGAGACTCCAGGAGATAGGTGTCAGAGGGCTTGCTCTGCAATGGCTCACCAGCTTCCTGACGGATAGGACACAGACGGTCACTATGGGCATTTTTAAATCTGCCACAACAAAAGTCAGCAAGCGGGTCCTGCAGGGCTCATGCCTCAGTCCAACCCTTTTTAGGTTTTGACTGGCCATGCGCTTTGCGCATGTGCCAAAAAAACCTCTTGAGTTGTGTGTGTGGGTCGGGATACGCCCCCTCCTCCGATTGGCTAGCTCCATAAATGGAGGCTAGCCATTGGACGAGGGGCCTGTCCGTCAATGCCGGACCAGATTCGGGGGCGTTCCCGAGATTCTTTGGCTTTTGCCGACGTCACGCGACGTCAGCCAAAAGCCGGGAACGCCCCCGAATCTGTCCCGGCATTGAGCCGGCACCCGCCTTCCGGGCAATTCAAGCTGCAGCCTATTTATAAACCTCAATGGTGAAAGTAGGATTTCAGTTTGGTAGAATTATATCTGTAATTGTTGGTATAACGAATGATTTAGATGTGGTATTTTTTAAATGAACTGTATTCTTAATGCATTATTTTGAAATAGAAATAATAGATTTTATCCTGAAAATTAAATGTTTCGGCATTACAGCTCCGCTTGTCACTTCTTCTCTGCACCAGAAGTGTTAACACTGCTGTGAGTTACCTCATTTGGGCTGAATTTCGCCATTGAAGCATTTCGGACATGGTACATTGATTGAACTATTGAAAGATTACCATTGCACTGGGTGACAACATTTTCATTCACGCTTCTGTCACAATTTCGTTTCTGGCGTGCACTATGTAGTCATTATTCATCTGCCTGGCGACTGATTATTATTATGCTCACCTACTAAGTATTTGATAATTCTGCATTAAAGAGGCTATCGTGGACCTGTCCATGTAGAGCTTTTTGATGCTACAGCTGGCAACATGTGTTTCAAGGAGGTAATTAACAAAGCATGCATTATTCCGTCGGAGCCCTGTAGAGAGAGCTGTGTGCATTGAAGAGCCTTTTCCTGCTTGCTAACAAAATTATTGGACGTAATAAAGAGTGACAAAATGTTTATTTAAATCTTAAGATTGAACGAATTTGGTTTGAGGGTTGTCTCGGTGTGACAAGCACTGCAGATTGCTATCCTATAGTTGAGGGTGGCGGGTTCCAGGTGAGACGTCAGAGAGGGGCTTCTGTTTGAAATCAGAGTGAGGTTAAATGAGTTCAAGTCGAGTGATTTGTGTTGGGAAACATTGAGCCTCCCCATTGTGTGTGACCCCCACTCCATCACCACCACCTCCACTGCTCTCTCCTCCCCCCTCCAGGATGTGCCCGCGGGCCCATGAGCAGCTGTGATTTATACCAGAATCCATCAGGATCTTGGCAGCAGCCTCTGCTATGAGAGCAGGGCAGAGGGCATGGCCCCGAGGGGAGGGGGCAGGACCCCCCTGGGACCGTCCCCTATTCAAGGCGGAATAGGGTTAGGGAAGGGGGTGAGCGGGATGCAAAGCTTTGTCACCACTGCATGACCTTGGGCCTCGCTTGGAAAACTGCTCTGTCACTGTTAACCCTTTGCACGCTGCATTCTTCAGCTTGATTTGTGGGCAGCTGAGGCGAATGCCTCTGAGGGTTATGAAAGGAACTTTAAAACGTGGATTATTAAAAAGAGAGCTGTACTTGATGTATCGCCGCAGTGCCGTTTTCAAGACGCAGGATATTGTCGTCGAAAATGTTGTCCAGTCCTTTGGTTGTGAAAAGTCGAGAAAATAACTTCAGCTCATTCTTAATCCACTCGTTTTCACACCAGAAGCGTTTACATTAATTAATTGACTCTATAATAGACCTCACTTAGCTGGATTTTAATGACACTCTACATGTAGTTTTCTTTTAGGTCGCAATGGTCGGATACTATTAATACATCAAATCAGATGAAATGGAAATTAAATATCAAAGTAAGAAAAGTAAAGTACACATTCATTAGTATTAACAAAACACACTGAATTGTCTCACGGTGGTCAGAAATGTTAGTATCCCCAAGCAACACAAAAAGTGATTTGCATGACTCTAAAAACTACCTTCTATTCAGCAAAGTAAAAAATCCATCTCTTCCCTTACTTCCGCCATTTGTGATGTTTGTAGAAAGTGATGACGAGTTTATTTTAATTTTACTTTGGAATTTTCTTAAGCAGTGCTTTCCACCTAACTTCGTGGCCTCTGAAGCGCTAAGGTTGGAACTAGTGGGTGAGCAGGAAGAGACAATGTATAGAAATAGGTTCCACCTAATCCATCTTCCAAATTGTTGCCTAATAGCTCCAGGAGAGACTTAACAGGTGAGGAAGTCAGTATCCGAGTTGAGCGGGGAGGATCCGCCCTTAGGCGTCTGCGCAGTAAGGCGGATGTACTTATACCAATCACTAATACTAATACAACATGTCTACCCTAATTCCATAGTGAAGAGGTGAGTATTCCAGAATTTCCTAAATTTGATAGTCTTTTTCACAGGCGGGTTGGTAAATAGTTTCTTAGAGAGGTGCCCTGGTGATGAAGGAAGCGGCCACCAAATCCTTGTATCTGAATCGATGGGGAGGCAGCAGACCTCGTTTACTTGACCTGAGGTTTCGGATCAGATGGTATGGAACAACTAGTCTGGAGATGTACTTCAGAGTAAAGTCATATAGAACGGTCTGAAAAATACAGAGAGGTTTAAAGGAAGACATTTCTTTCACTGGGAGCCAGTGAAGGGATCTGAGAGCAGGGGTAATATGATAATGGCTTTTCAATCCCAGAACTGTGCAAGCATTCTCGTTTTGTACCAAAAGTAACTTTGCAAGGAATGTGTGGGGGGAGGCCTTTGTAGAGGCTATTACCGTAATCCAGACGAGGTGCAAATACTTTTTCTAGGAGAAATGTAATAATGGCAGAATCCCTTTAGTTGTCACAGATGAAAAATGCTTTTTTGTACACAGCATTTGTATGTGAGGAGAATTGGAGATCGCTGTTGATAATTACACCCATATTTCGAGATTTGTTCACATGAGTTGGAGGAAAGCAGAAGGGGAATCAGGAATAGAAGAGGAATGGGCATTCAGGACCAAAGAGCAAAATTAAAAAAATATATATACCATTCAGACATAGCCAGTTGTACTACATCCAGTGGTGGATGCTACAGAGGGAATGGTAAAGCTCTGAAAGTTTGCCAGGTTCATCATCAATCTTTACGTGGAGCTTGGCATCAACCGCATAAATTCAGTATTCTATTTTTTGAGAAGCCAAGATGGATGTCAATGACACCATGTAGTTGTTAGATGGGGAAACAAGCTGGCGCATTGGAGTAAATCACAGTGAATATTGTTTTTTTTATGTTGTGAAGTTAGAAGATGACCAGTATACTATATGAAACTTCTTAATAAATAGAGAAATGTAATTATGTAAGTGGTGACGTTTAGAAGATGAGGTGATTGTATAGTGTAATATGTATAGTTTACTTATGAAACTTATTACATATAAATATAGATGTAATTACATTACTTGTAGTAGTTGTCACTGTCAATTCACGTTTTCCCCATACTCTTGGGAAAAGGAGAGCCTTTTGGTGTGGGCAGTGTAAATACTGACATTGCTTCTATGGGTTATTGTGATGAACAAAAATCGCAAATTAAATAAAAAAGAACGTAAAGCTATCCCTCATCAAGTGTGAAGTGGTAAACTTTTTAGCAAATACGTATCTGTTTATATTTAGCTTTCAACTGAACATCTGTGTCTTAGATGACAAAGGCGGAAGTGGGTGTGTCTATTCAAGAACAATTTGCGGCTGTATAAACAGGGACGGTGTGGGGGATAGGTATGCAGTCAATGAAATATGGTTACATGAAACGTAAATATTATTGTAAGATATTCAATGTGTTCCTGCCACTAGTGTGGCATCAAAGTGCTGCTACCTAGCAAGGCTGGCAAAGGCATTCAGTTTTGATGGGATAGGTGTTGGTTGGTGTAACCTGTACGTAAAGTTGAGGATTTTGGTGAGAGGCAAAGCAGAGATGCTCCAGGCATGTCACAGCAGGCTTGCTAATGCCTGATATGTAATCAAATGAATGTGAGGAAAATAATGTTGAGAAGGGCTTTAAGTAAGGTCATAGGCAAGACATGGGGTGTCAGTGTTGAATTTAGCTGATGACGGCCATGCAGGTCCATCAGATCGTGCAGGTAAAGCTAGGTGTATGCATAGGTGCTGTGCTTGACGGCAAATATATGGTCTGAATGTGAAGGAATGTGTAGTGAGTGCAATTAAGAGGTCAGGGTGTATTGCTCCTTGCTTCATATGGGATTGAAAGTAATCCCTGCTTACTGCAAACTAAGATTCGCTGCAATACACATTTCAGTGTTGTTGTTGACAATGAGAATGCGTTTGGGAACAGCCATGTTTTGTTGGCCCTACACACGGCAAGATGGTCATGAATATATTTGATTTGAGCTCAAATAACATTCTGCACTTTATCTGCTTTTGCTGAGAAAGTGTAACCTCCCAGTTGAGATCTGTTATGGTCGGATAGTTCTTCAGAATGGTTAACCTTTCAGGTAGGGCTATGTGTGGACTGATACATTCACTGAATGAGTTGTATTTGATAATGGAACAAACTCTTTAACATCCATACTGATTTGGTGTCCAGTAGTGAGGTCTGCATTCCAGACAACTACTAAACCCTTCTCTGAGATGATATTATTTAGCTTGGTGATAGGCCAAGATCACGGAATCTCATGAGTCCAAGATCCACTTGTCAAAATGTCCATTTAGCTGACATTGACTTTTCAGTGGTATTGGTCATTCTTTCATTGATGGTGATGAGACAGAATACATATGTAGGATAGTTGTTATCGGATTGCAATTCCATTTTGAGATCCACTTTTTAGGTTTTGACTGGCCATGCGCTTTGCGCATGTGCCAAAAAAAACTCTTGAGTTGTGTGTGTGGGTCGGGATACGCCCCCTCCTCCGATTGGCTAGCTCCATAAATGGAGGCTAGCCATTGGACGAGGGGCCTGTCCGTCAATGCCGGACCAGATTCGGGGGCGTTCCCGAGATTCTTTGGCTTTTGCCGACGTCACGCGACGTCAGCCAAAAGCCGGGAACGCCCCCGAATCTGTCCCGGCATTGAGCCGGCACCCGCCTTCCGATGCAGCATTTTCATTGTTACTATAAGCTTGTTTATTTTATACGTTTTAGCGTTGTGGACATTAAAAAGGACTGAAATGATGTACATATATGTGAATATCCGTTTTAGAGTTAGGTCCTTTGCTGGATGTGTTTTATTTCATGGGAGTAAAGTATACCGAATTCACGCTGGTTTCTCTTTATTTTAATGAGGCGAAAACAGACTAATTTGTGCGGTGATAAATGTCCCAGCGGCGAGCATGCTACTTTTTTTTATTTAATGACAGCCTCATTAGATGAAGTTATTTATTTAGAGCTTCCCATGTGTTACCTATTATAGGGCACCGACCCCCACTGTGAAACCACTAACTTTCCACTTTCCGACCAGAAAAGTGCACCCGGGATCACAGCATCGCCTAATTGTGCACTTCCTGCGGCAGCGAAAGGCCACGAGGCAGCAATATTGTGCTACTGAACACTGCCTGACCCGCTGGGCATTGACAAACATTGCATGCGTATTAACACGAGGAATAAAAAGGTCTGCTTACTACAGAACAAAGGGAATATTTCAAGTAGATAAACTTCCAAATAAGGTAGGAATCGTAAGCTGATAGTTAAAAAAAAGTTTATGCTGTCGCACTTTGAAACTTCCTGCTCACCTTTTAATAAAATTTCGTAACGAACATCAGGCAAACAAAGGAACCGAGAGTGGATTTTAAGGCGTGCAGATTCAGAGTCAGAGTGGAGATTCAGAGTGCAGAGTGCAGAGTGCAGAGTGCAGAGTGCAGAGTGCAGAGTGCAGATTCAGCCCTGTGTGTGGTGAGGAGGGCCCCTCAGTGTTTCACATGCTTCTACGGAGGTTTAGGGACCTTGTTGCTTCACTGCTGATTGGGCTCTGAGACGACCATCCTGCCTAGTTACCTGTTGTGAATGGGTATAAACAATAAACGTCCGATTATGGTGCCGGTTGGACCTATCCCCCCTCAAGAACACAAAGAACCTACTGACATTTTCTACCTGAAATAGACCATCTAATTTGGAAAGACCACCCTGTGTCCTTCCTGATTTTATTTTCACCCAGTCACTAATCTCAAACTTATACTCCTTTCTCTCCATGCTCACATTTGTCCCCTTGCCTCCTACACCATTTCAACCTTTCAGCCATGCATGGACCAATTTAGTACCAGGTAAGCATCACACATCTATTGAAATGGGGGTCGCAGTGTGTAGGGCTTGCAGTGTGTGGGGGGGGTCGCAGTGTGTGGGGGGGCTCTGTGTGGGTGTGTGTGGGGGGCTCCGTGTGGGTGTGTGTGGGGGGGCTTTGTGTGGCTGTGTGTGTGGGGGGCTCTGTGTGTGTGTGGGGGGGCTCTGTGTGTGTGTGGGGGGCTCTCTGTGGGTGTTTGTGTGTGTCATTTGCGAGAGATAAAGCTAGTTGCATTGTAAATGACAATGCCATTTATTTATGTTTTAAAAAAACACATAAATAAAAATAATGTCAAGAGCAATGCCAATAGCTCTAACTTTAACAAAGGCAAAACCATTGCATTGTAAATGCTTGTTAATATTTATGTTTCCCCGTTGGCCAGACTGATGAGATCATTAGGATTCACCCCGATTTCGTACGCGGACGATTCATAGCTCCTCCTGACATTTGACAAAAACAATCCCGACATCAAATTCAGATTCCCTGAAGGCATGAAATCTATTGCCACCTGGATGCAGGTCAACTTCCTGCAACTTAAATCAGAAATCATGCTGTTTGGAGGAGCTGAAATCTGCTGGACACCCACATGGTGGCCGGATGAACTAGGCACTGCTCCCACCCCTAAAGAAGCGGTCAAAAATCTTGGTGTCAGAATCGACTGCAAATTGACTCTTGAGACGCATGCTAACACCACGGCGGGAACCTGCTTTTACATACTTGGCCTTCTGCGCAGGATTTTCCCCCTCCTTCCCATCTCCACCAAGAAAACGCTAATGCAAGCCTTAGTTCTCAGTAGACTAGACTACTGTAATGCCCTCATGTTTTCAGGCAACAGTGTTGCCATAAAGAGACTACAGGTAGTCCAGAACACTGCCGCCCGCCTCACTGTCGACGCCCCTGCCAGAACACCCTCAGAACCTCTCCTGAATCAACTCCACTGGCTCCCCATATTAAAAAGAATAAAATTCAAAATAGGCTGTATGATTCACAAAGCTCTCAGAGGGCAAGGGCCTATGTATCTGACTTGTAAACTGACCCCTTACTCCCCCATGCGATCACTCAGATCCAGTTCGGAGCTGTTGATCACCATCCCTAGGATAAAAAAGGCACGCAGTGGTGGCAAAGCATTCTCCTACTTGGCCCCGGTGTTTTGGAATCACCTGCCGCTACATTTACGGGCTTGTTCCAGTTTGACCCAATTCAGAAAGATGCTAAAAACCTATCTCTTATAACTCATGGTCCTGTTATGCTGTCAAAGTTCTAAGCAGCGAGATACCCTCATGGGTGATTCAGCGCTATATAAACTAATAAACATAAACACATAAACACTCTCTCAAGATCTGTGCTTTGGAGGTGATCGTGAAATGTTTCTTCTTGAAAGGTTTTGGGTGTTGAGAGTGTGAAGGGCCTTAGGAAGAGCAACACTTTCATTGAAATGCAGAAAATTAAAACACATATCACACAATGCTAACAGTGCGCTGTGATAAATAGGCATTGGAGTAACTGGTTGTGACATCCTACAAATAAACGTGCAAGTGCAATCTATCATCTGAAGGTATTTGACATAGCTCAAGCTTTCTCTGATGAAGAATGCTTGCCTTTCCTCCCCTGGTGCACGTCTGACGACCTGTTCTACCTCAAACTCCCTGTTTCTCTGCATGTTAGATATGACTGTTTCATCCATGTTGTCTCTCATTTTTTCCAACCCACACAACATTCGCTGGAATAAAAACATGCAGTAATAATGCTACAACAGGGCTACACTCTAGGGTAATGTGTACACAGCACACCAACGCATTCCACTCTGTACAATGCCAGTGGCCCAGTGGATCTAAATAAAAGTGAAACCAACAGATTGAAGCATATTGAAGGATTTTAAATGAGCCCCAAAACAGAGAGAGAAGTGAGGAGGCCGAAAAAGAACAAGACTGACTTACCCAGCCTGTCAATCTTATCCTCCGCTCCGCTCCGTCCGGTTGGTGTTGTAGATGGATGTTCGGCACAGCAGCAGTGGTTTTATTTCCACAGGTGCTGCTAAAATGCTCTCTCTGGCAGAAAATACTCTAAACAGATACACAAGGCGCAGAATCATGTGCAGTGTATTCTGTTCAGAGCATTAGTACGTGACCCGGCCTCACAGAGCCATGTGTTGTCTCATGACTATATGAGGTCATGACTCTCCAGGCTGTAAGCTCTCCCTTTCCCTACTCGTCACTCTGTGACGCCTTGGGAAAGGGTGGGGTTGGTGAGAGGAAGCTTCAGAATTGACAGGCCCTTGAGTACAGGGTTGATGCTGTACACGGCCGAGGCTGCTGTAAAAAAAAAAGCCCCTGCTTCACGTCATTACTGGGCCGTCCCTGGGGACCCCCAAGTTTTGAAGGCCGGGTTGACACCATGTCAGCCCGTAGGCTGTTGAAAACTCAACTACCATGCAACCGGCACATAGGTGCGTAATCGTATTGTGTCTAAGTAAACCTGCCTGCCTGATGTCCGTTTGTGCGAGCGTCACTCAAGGCAGGCAGATTTACTCCTCTGTAATAGAAAGGTGGATGCTAGTTGCTTTATGCAATTACCATCCATAAAGTTTGTAAAATTATTTGTAGGGCGCAGCCCCTCTGCCCAGCTTCAGGAGCCACCCCTGGTGTGGGAGATCTGTGACTGGTCTTGAGATCTTCCTCTCGAGTAGGACCGGGAGCAACGCAGAGCAGACTGCTGGGCCTCAAAAAGCTTTTTCCACCGTTCCCTCAAAGACTTAGGATTCATGGCCCGACAGTCGGAGCACGACTTCGGGTCGTGGTCGCGCTCCAGGCACCAGAGTCACACGAGGTGCGGGTCCATCACAGACATCAGTTTGTGACAGGCCTCGCAGGGCTTGAAGCGGGTTCGACGATGGGACATCCCTTGTGCACCAGGAGTCAAAGACTCAAAAAAGAAGTTGACAAAGGTCGAAAAGAGCTTAGTCAAAAAGTGACTAAAGGGGTAGCTCTCTACGGATCTGTGCTAGGCTGGCGCAGAAGCAGAAATAATTAACGGCGTCTAAATAGACACCCCAACATCATCCCAGCAAACAAGACGCCAACGACGGATGCGGAGTCGACGGACGCCACCTAGCAAAGGCGCAGGGGTACTGCTAAGAAAATATTCTCCGGATCCTGTCTGGCGCCTGGGGTTATTTCTAAGATAATGAATCAATAAATAACAGTCTCTTTCAGATGTATGAAAACAGGGCATGGAGCCATCTGACGTGTCTACTGCACAAAGCCATGCGATCATTAGAATCTGGGCGCTGGGCTTGTTGGACCCTGGCCTGTGTTTAAAATGCTGACAGACAAAGGCCATAATAAGGAAACAAAATGGATTAAAAGACATTGCCCATTTTGAAGAAAAATGACAGGTAGGCTTGCGAAACAATAGTGTAAATACCAAGCAGTCAACAATAGAACGAGAAAATTTCCTTTTTTAAAATGTTTTCAAGAACATCCATACAACACTTGGAACTAAAAGAGATATATTTATTCATTTATTAGGTTTTATAAAGCGCGAACAAGACTATTTCTGGTATCAGAGCGCTGTACAAAGAAAATAGCAAAGAACATATACATTTTGTAATACATAGAGTCAAATCAAATCAAAATGAGCTTTATTTGATTTTGAAAATTTAAAATCATAAAAGCATACACATAATCCAATAGTACATTTTCATTCTATACATAATAAATACACAGATATACGCAGCAATCATTTAAAAAGTCAGGCTTAAAACCGAGGTAGTTTCATTCTTCCATTTGACTCGTCAATCTGAGCATATGTCCCGTAATTCAATAGTTGACAGCTTTTCTAGTCCTCATAACATTCTTTAGGAATCCCACCATAGACCCAATGCAGTAATAATTTTAAAGCATCTGTAAATAAATTAAGGCAGGGCGACATTGTCTCCATCAGCCCTGCTTTAATAAGGGTGTTAGCCATCTCCTCCTCTCTTTGTTAAATAATTTACAGAACAAAACTATGTGCATTGTGCTTTGTCTGTATGCATTGACACATGGGCATTTACATAATACTCTTGACCAGTCATTTACAATTGGATATGAGGTTAAATGGTGGAAAATCCCAAACCTAAATCTTGTCAAAAGGTATTTGTCATATCCGCCCTGTACACACAGCAAGTAAGGTTGTATAAAAACAGTTATCAGGGTCAATTGGTGGCTAATCACCATTGTTTTGTTCAGCTCAGATGCTAATCTAGTTTCTTCTAAGTGCAACATGACCATTTTGTGAAGTCTTTACGTTTTATAAGATGTATGCAGTCAGGCTTGGTATAGTATTCTGGAGGGCCAATATCCTGCCTGAAACTTCCCACATATTTTAACCATGGTATTTTACAAGACTTATCCAATCCCATTGAATCCTTAATTATTTCTCAGTTTAGTCTTGCGTTCTCAGTGGTCCAAATTATGTGCCATAACAATACTGGTTGTGCCTTGATCAAATCAGAGATGTATGTGATCCCCAATTTCTGAGTGGCAATTAAAAACAGGGGTGCTATTTGGGACACTTAACAAAGATCTCAGAAAAGTGTTTTCAATACGTTGGATTATACTGCAATCTTAAAAACCCCAAATACCTGCCCCATAGATTGCAGTACTCACACACCGTGCACAATATATTTTTAGTAGTATATCTGGTGGCCTTCTCCCCAATTTTTGGGAGAAATTGAAAAGTGCTGCAATGGATTTCATAAAAACTAGGGACCTGGCCTTAACGGCTAGTAAGCAAGAACCAGATTTATCAAAAAGCAATCCCAGATAGCTGAATGAGGGGTGATCTCCACCTTTTTTCCCCCTGCTTGGAAGCTTCTGATCTTCTTTCTACTATAGCCACATGACATCACAAAACTTTTTTTTGCATTCAATTTTAACCCAAGACAGGCCATAAAACTTGTATAGAAGCAAAGGGCCCTTTGTAGTCCTATTTGTGTACGGGACATGAGGACGGCGTCGTCCGCGTACAGAAGAGAAGCAATTGGGCGGGAATTTACTAATGGCGGGTCCCTGATGTTTGACACCAACTCCTGTTCTAGTGCGTTGGTATATAATGAGAACAGGAGAGGTGCCAGTACACAGCCCTGCCTTACACCACGTTCGACTTTAAATGAAGCGGTGCACTCACCCTCAATACCGTAGCGAACCTTTGCAGTGGCTCCTGTGTATAATTGTCTTAAATATTGTATTAAAACGGGGTCGACTTTCATATCTTTTAAAATCCCCCATAGTTTCTCATGCACTACACAATCAAAGGCCGCTGAGAGGTCTACAAAGGCCAGTTAAAAATTACTTCCCTTTACTCTAACATATTTATCAATTAAAATACTTAAATTCAAAATCTGCTCATTTGTACCTAAGCCAACTCTAAAACCATATTGGACTTCACTTAAAATATTGTTTTGTTCAGTCCATCCCTGTAATTTTTCTAAAACGTTTCTGCCCGATACTTTCATTAAAGAGTTCAACAGAGATATCGGGCGATAAGAAGATGGGTTCTCTCGATCACCCTTTTTAAAAATAGGTACAATGATGGATTCCCACCATGTAGGAATAAAACTTCTTTCACAACACGCTTTTAAAATTCTTGTTAAAAACGGGCCCCATACCTCGAGATTAGATTTATATAAATCGATAGGGATCCCCTCAGGACCGGCAGCCTTGCCGCTCTTACTTGCATTAACTGCCATAATGACATCTTCAATTGAGAAGTCAAGTTTAATGGGTAAAATGGGCTGTTGAATGGTCTCCATTTCCGGTCTCTCAAGTATACCCTCGTCTGGATTTTGTCTTGCGTAGACAGTAGAGAAAAAGTTAATCCATGCCTGTTCTTCAATTGCCAGCTCAATAGTAGGTTTGTCTGTTTTTACAGTGGCCCAGAATTTCATACTATCTTTGGACTCGGCAGCTTCAATAAGATCTTCCCAGGCTTTGTTTTTTAATTCTATTAACCTGTTTTTACGGGCTGCCTGATATAGTTTCCTGCACTCCCTAATTACAACCATGTCTCTTGCTTCGCTGTGCAATGCCTTTTTCAATCTACTGTAACTGTTGGAGCAATTTTCATCAAACCATCCTTCGTTTCTATTTTGGGAATGCTTGGTGTCTTTAAAAAGGGTAGTTTTTACCACATCAGTGATGTTTTGAAAAGCTATTAAGATGTCATCGTGGGTCGGGCTATCGCTTAGGCATTTTGAAATTAGGTCAGCGGTTTTAGCTATTATTTCGTTGCCCAAATTTGAGCAATCCCGACTTCCCCAATGGATAGTATATCCATTTTTTCCCAAGCGTTATATCCAGTACCCATGCTATCTTATTGGCAAACTTACTGCAATCCCCACTTGGGGTGTTTATGTTCACACTGATGGCCCGGTTATCACTCATGACATTTTGATGGGTAAAGAAAGCCTTCACATAACTCGCATAGCGGTTTGGGATGATAATAAAATCTATGAGTGATTGAGTTCCTCTCCCAATAAATGTGTTTTCAAACTCTACGGTAGGGGTACACAGGCAATTAGAGAATCCCAGGTCATGTTTAAACATGACCTCGTTGAACTGGTCGCCCTTGGTGGTATGTTTAAAATGAAATGAAGGATCAGCGTCGTCTAAGGTTAGCCCGCACTTTCCGCCACCTACCAGTGGGCACAAGCTGGTGTTAAAATCCCCAAATGGGTATAGTCTCGACATTAAAATTTAGAGCAGACTTAGCCATATCTTCACTTAGTTTTCCCAAGACTAATCCTAAATGTGCTAGTTCAATATTGTTATAAAAATTTACGAGGAACAGGGCATTATTGTTATCCATCTGGATAGACACCGTTTGATAAAATATTTCTGAATTAACCATCACACACTTATATGTAACCAGTCGATTAGGAATATATATATACATAATCCACCTTTTGGCCTACCATTGGGGGATTGTATCGCAGGTGTATGAAAAGTCTTAAACCCATTTAAGTGGATGGTTTCAATTGTCCAGGTCTCTTGAAGACACAAAACATCAAATGTATTAATGTATTAATGTAGGTTAGCCATGCCTGATCCACGGCGGGCCAAATCTGTTTGACACAGCAACTGAATAATCTATTTCCGCCTGTCTCCAGCCTGTACTATCGAAATTAGCCAAGATATTAGGGTTTTGAGATGGATAAAGGTACCCCAAAGGGCAGACTTGTATGCTAGTATCGGATACATTTGTTCTGTATATTCTTCTTAGAACTTCCCTGGCTAGGGTCGGTGCACCTAAGAACAACACTATACAGTCACCTTTATGAGATTTATCACATTTGCCCACCCAGGCCACCCTCACCATTTTAAACTCTTTGAAGAGGGCCTTTGTTAGGCCTGTCCTTTTGCCCAGCCAGCTAATAGTTTTATTCCTCAAAGCTGGCCAGGATTCTTCAGTGTGAGATGATAGTTTGAGGAGATTTACTAAAATAATAGTGTAGGGTGTTGCCGCTGGGGGAAGATTGAGTGTTTGAGCATTATCAGGCTCCCCACCTACATTGTTTGCCTGCCTGAAGCTGTTAATTCCAACCCTTGACTCAGCCCCTAATTTCTGACCCTCCCCTTCTAAAGTCTTAGAAGTAAGTCCCTCTTCTGTCGGGATATGATTATTCACCCAAGGGGTGGATGTGGTGACTCGTTGTTCATAGCGAACACTCTGTCTTTTGGTTTCACCTTTTTTCTTAATTTTCGGGGAGATCATTACTCCTATCCGGTTGCACACTATTCCACAAAGATTTCTGGTTTGGTGCATCCCTGCCTATTGCATTTGTCTGGGGACCCCCAAGGAGTTTTACTACATTGGCTTCGATTTTATCCAGCCTTGAACTTAATGAATTAATTGATGATTGCATGAATGCTTCAAGATTTATTATGGCTTGTAGCACTTCTGCTGTCTCATTGGGGGTTATGGTTGCTGTTTTTCTCCCCTTTGGGGTACCCAAATCCCTCAGTGTTTTATTCCTACCCCCCTGTGTTTTTGAGTGCAGCCTTTTTGGTTTGGGCTTAATAGATCTAGGGGTAGTAGCTGGTGCTGAGTGTATCAAGGCTATATCTCTATAATTATTGGCCGTTACCACTCCTTTGGGCAAATTACAGCCAGTTTTCCTTAAAGTTTTTTGTTTTTTGTTTTTTTTGTTGTTAAAGACTTTTATTCAGATTTACAAGTCAGTACACCGCTATTTAGCCAACAACCCGGAGGCAGGCAGCATCTGTATTGTCAATTCAACCTCTTGACGTGGTCATACATTTGTACATAACTTTCAATGCGGCTTCCTGCATTATGATGACAGAGAAGAAAAAACTGTAAAACAAACATACATAACTAAACCAACATAGTTCTGTGTTGTGGTACGTCTAATCGTTTCGCACTTACAGTGTCTCGTCACTTTTACCGGAGTAATTCTGGTAGGTCGCAGCAGTGTGAGGGTTGGGGGGAGGCAGGGGGGAAAGGGGGGCCATCTCAATGGGCAAGCCACACCTGGTCACTCATCCAGACGTTCATACATGGTCACACTGCTAGGAGGTATACTCAGTCAGTCACCTCGCCGGTCAGTCCCAGTTCACCAAGCATCCTGTCACATCCGGCAGTCTCCCACAGTTCAGCTCCAGTCTATCGTAGTACCTTCACGTCTACTCCATGACCGCAACTACCCATCCTCGTCTTCACCAATCAACCAGGCTGTCAAGGGTTGCCAAATATCGGTGGGCCTAGAGCGCAGCGGCAGTAGTTCCCCATATATTGTTAACTGATCACGGCAGTATAGGGCAGAGTTAATCCAGCCCTTCACCCCAGGAGCCGCCCCTTGTTTCCAATGTAGTGCAATCTGCCTCTTCGCCAACAGGAGTAACATAGCAGCCAATTTCCGCGAGGCTCGGGGTATAGCGGCCACCAAGCCCAGCAGGGCCACCAGTGGATCAGGAGGCAACTGCTCCCCTATCATTTGTCCCAGTTTCGTGAACACCTCTACCCAGTACCGCTGCACGGGAGGACACGTCCATGTGATGTGAAAGAAGGTTGCATCCATATCACCACAGCCCCAGCATCGGGGCTCGGCCAGCAAACCCATTTTGAAGAGCTGCGCTGGTGTGCGATAGGTTCTGTGCAGAAAGTTAAAGTGTATTAGTCTCAGCCTGTAATTGGGCGATAGATTTTCAAGTTGACTGCAGCAGAACGTCCATTGTTGATCCGTTATGCCTATACCCATCTCCGTTTCCCACAGCGTTTTTGAACCGGGCCGCGTCCATGGCGCCGTGTTCTGTGTTACCCGATAGATCCTGGTGATCAGTTTGTTCGGGGATTTGTTCACCAGTACCTCTTCCAGTGCTGAGAGCGCTGGCGGCGCCGCTGGGAATGTCGGGTATCGCGCCCTGCATGCCGCTCGAAGTTGATAATAGAGCAGCAACTCAGACGCAGTAGGCGTGTCGGAGACGCAGATGTCACCGAGTTCCACAAATGTGTCGTCCGGGTATAAGTCACTCGCGACCAGAAGTCCGCACTTGCGCGCCCTTTCGGTTATCGCCGCGTCCCGCAGAGGGCCTAGTAACGGGTTACCGCCCAGTGGCATAGACGGTGCATATAGTTCAGTGACGATCGCCCGTTTTGCTAGGTTTTGCCACGCCCACCTGACTGTCTCCACAGTGTTCACATCTTCCGGTGTGCGTTTATAGTTGTGGTAGACCGCTGTGTTCAGGGGAGTGGGCGCCGAGACGTCCATCTCAATCGCCACATGCGGTTGATATGGGACCGGGTGCTGCCAGAAGTGTAGGTATTGGGCCTGAGCGCAATACGCATAAAGCTCAATGTCCGGGGCCGCCAGTCCACCCTGTCGAAACGGTAGCGTTAATACCTTCCACTGTACTCTCGGCTGTTTTCCCGTCCATACCAGATCCAAAAGCGCAGATCGCACGCGTTTAAAGAAGGATAAGGTTAGTGGCAGGGGTATGTTTGCAAATAAGTATAGGAATTTAGGCAGAACAACCATTTTGGTTATGGCTATGCGGCCCGTCATCGACAGCGGTAAGGTGATCCATTTCCTCACCTTGGTCTCTAGCCAATCCACTGCCGTGCCGTAATTCAAGAGCCACAGTTCCTGAATCGAGCGGCTAATGTGGATACCCAAGTATGTTACCTCCTCGGCCACCCAGGTGATGGGGAATTCGGTACAGCACGCCGCCGTGCCGTCCGTCAACGGAAGCATCGAGGACTTAGTCCAATTTATGGTAATGCCAGTCAGGCCACCATAGCGCACTAGCTCCCTCATGAGGGGGTCAAAATTGCCTGCCGGGTTTTGCATAAATATCGAAACGTCATCAGCATATAAGGACACTAATAATCCTCTGGAGGTGAAACCGATACTTCGCTGAGTGTGGTGTTGCCTGAGTCTCGCCGCGAGCGGTTCCGTGGCGATGGCGAACAATAATGGCGACAATGGGCAGCCCTGCCTAGTCCCTCTAGTGATATGTATAGGCCGTGAGATCTTTCCATTTACTTTTACTCGCGCTATAGGACGGTTGTATAGGATGCATATTTTCTGAATAAACAGTTTACTGAATCCCATTCTGATGAACAGAGCTTGCAGGAATTTCCATTCGAGAGAGTCGAATGCCTTGGTGGCATCCAACAAGGCAGCAGTTGCCTGGACTTTGGGGTCCAGGTAATGAAGCAATCCAAATAATGTACGTAAGTTGTGCGAGGTAGATCTACCCGCCACAAATCCCGACTGATCAGATAGTGCTATCTGAGGCAGCATCGGCGTCAGGCGTTCCGCCAGTAGCTTAGCATAAATTTTGGCATCTAGATTTATCAATGATAGCGGCCTATAGGAATCTGGACTCGTGGGATCCTTGTTTGGCTTTAGGAGCGTTATCATCATGGCCTCCCGGAGCGACGGGGGAAGACACCCAGTGTCGATCGCTTCCATGTACATCCTATGCAACCTGGGGACAATAATGTCTGCGTACTCTTTATAGAATGACGCCGTAAGGCCATCGGGCCCCGGCGCCCTGCCGGAAGGCATGCCGGCTATTGTCAGTCGTATGTCTTCCTGTGTTAAGGGCAAGTCCATATATTCCCGGGCACCGTTGTTGAACCATGCCAATGCAATTGTGTCCAGGTACTCCGTTATCACCTCATCTTCCGGTTGTATTTTGGAGGTGTACAAGTCCTCGTAATAGGCGGTCATTGTGTGCAAGATATCATCCGGAGTCCTGACAGAGTCGTCAGTGTCAGTGACTAGTTCCAAAATATATTCCGCACCCCTGGGCTTACGAAGCATGGCGGCCAATGTCTTCCCTGGGCGGTCCCCCTCCCCATATCTCCGGGCCTGAGCATATTTATGCAAGAATTTCACCTCTCTGTCAGCTTCTTCCTGATACTGCGTGAGTTTGGTCCTGAACGCCGCCCTATTACTAGCAGTGGGTGACTCAGTAATCTCAGCCTCTAGAGCTGCCAACTCCCTCTCCAGCGTGTCCAATGTGTTCCTGATGGACCTGAGTACACCCGTTTTTAGAGCCATACAGTGTCCCCTAGTCACCACTTGCAGGCTTCCCAAAGCGTGCCAGGTGAATCTACGGTCCCTTCATTTAGCTAAAAAAATTCGCCCAGTTTCTCTCTTAGTTCTTCCTTAAACACCTGGTCTAGCAAGGCCTGTGACGGGAATCACCAACTGAATGGTTGTGCGTACTGAGCGGGAGCGGCCAGTGTCACACCCACGGGCGCATGGTCCGACAACGATCTAGGTAAGTGCACTGCCGTCAATACCAAGGCATGTAAATCTCGGGATAGCAGCCAATAATCCAGTCTCGAGCATGCGGCCCTATGGGCCGTCATGCAGGTACCCGCCCGCGCGTGGGGGTTCAATTGTCTCCAGGAGTCCACCAGGGACGCCTCCAAGATAATGCTACCCAATGCTTCAGCCGCCCTCGGGTGGTGTTCGCGGGCAGCGCCCTGTCGGTCCAGCACGTCAGACAGCACTACATTGAAATCACCCGCCCACAGGATCGCCGCATCACTAAAGGGACGTATTTTCACCCATAGTTGCTCATAAAATTGAGGATTGTCATCATTCGGACCATAAACATTCACCAGTAACAACTGGATTCCGCACAGCACTCCCAGTATCAGTGTGTATCTCCCCTCTCCATCCTTAAGCACTCGTTGCGTCACCCAATGTAGGCCCCTGCGGACCAACACCGCCACCCCCCTGGCATAATTCGAGTACGGGGCATGTATCACCTCCCCCCATCTGGTATGTCTGAGTTGCGGGGCATTCTCGGTGTTCAGATGCGTTTCCTGCAGCATGCAAATATCTACATGTTTCCGCGTCAAATAGGCATGCACCAATCTCGCCTTCCTCCTATCATTCATACCTCTTACATTCCAAGACAAGCATGTTATGGACTTCAACTCGGGGCGTCCAGCCGAGCTGTGGGGCATTCCATTCACTAAGCCAGTTCCAGTGGCCATCACGATATTAAATCAGGGACGGGCAAGCGGATTTGCATAATATGTGAGACATGGTTACTGCAACATAGAAGCCCCAATCTAATGGGCAGTCGGAAACACGGCCGCCTCAGGCTCCAACTCCAGGACCTCACATTAGCGCCAGTGACCACTACACAGGAGATCTTCGGTGACATATTCAACACATATTTCTCATAGGTTAATAGAACCAACACAACAGAACTTAACTCCAATCCACCCTCCCCACCCGCTCCAACCCCCCAATTAGGTCGTGCATTCACCCCCCCTGTACCAGCCCAACAGTACCAAATAACAACAGTATTAGATGGTCGAAATAAGAAGTGGGAGACATCCCTTGGGGTGCGCAGGTGTGTGCCTTCTAACCCTGTACTTGTGACAGGGCGATCAAGCTTAGCCCGACTCCGTGCGCTGCAGGGCCCAGCGGTCCCCGAACCAGTCGAAGCACTAACAATCTGTTAAGAGCTGTCTGAACTTTGTAATACTAAGTACGATACATTCTCAGTTAAGCAGTGAGTGTCCTAATATGTCAAGTTGCTGTGCTACATCATCCCTCTTGTAATATACAGGCCCCAGCGGTTTCGCACCCAACAATACATAACATTATTCAATATCACTTAGCTGGTCATTGTCCTCTTGGCGTCCGGCCTCCGACTGTCCTTTCCGGTCTTTAGCAAGCTGTTTAGCGAATTTCAGCGCCGCCTTAGCGTCCGTGAAGAAGGTGGGTTTACCCGGTCCCTGCACCCTCAGCTTTGCCGGGTATATCAATGAGTATTTTGTGCCAGTCTGCTGGAACACTTTTTTAGCTGGCAAAAATTCCCGCCGCGCAGTTTGTACTTGCAGAGTGAAATCTGGATACATTGCAATATGGTTCCCTTTGTACTGTAAATCCACCATATTTCGTGCCAAACGTAGTATTGTGTCCCTGTCCCTGTAGTTTAGCACGCGGGTCAGGATTGTCCTAGGCGAAGCTCCAGGCTTGGGCACCGGACCTAATGAGCGGTGTGCTCTTTCAATCAGAAACATGGGGGAGAGATTCTCCCCAAATAGGTCCTTCATCATCTGTTCTATATAGTGTTCCATATTCGCAATATCTGTCGATTCTGCCACTCCCGTGATGCGCACGTTGTTTCTTCTGGACCTCGCTTCCAAATCCTCGTTCTTTAATTGGATTAGGGAGAGCACTTTGTCCATTCCACGTAGTTTCTTGTCAAGGTCCGATTGGCACTCCTCCGTCTCCGTCACACGTGTTTCAAGCACTCCGACGACACCCTCTTGCTTGTCCATTCTCCTGGACATGCCGTCCATCCGTGCAGCCAGTGCGTCCATCTTACCATCTATGCCTTGCAGACTCGATTTTAAATCCTGAAACATCGCTTTGATGTCGTCTGCCGGAAGTACAGGCTGGGCCGCTCCCGAAGGCTCCTGATCCGGTGGTTCCTGGTTCGGCGGTTTCTTGGTCGTTTTGTCGAACATTATTCTGGGTTGCGCGTGTCCGGTTTGCCCATGGCGATGTCCTGTCGAGTCGTGCTCCGCTAGGGCCATTGGGGATCCCCCGTCCGCCCTCGACGCCGTCCAGCCCAAGCGCCCGGATGTACAGTGGCTTCCGCCTGCGAGTCCAGTGGGGCCCGCACCAGTACCAGCGCCCAGCAACGCAATTCGGCCCCAAAGTCAGGGGCAATGGTCGGCAGATAGGGCAGTCAAAGGTACATCAATCACCAGTTACTGCAGTGCATATTTCGAGGAAGCACAACAGTAGCACCCACGGAGGCAAGTCACTTCTTGTGCCGCGACTCCATGGCACACGTACCAGGACAAAATGGCGGGTCACGCTCCTTCACCCACAACTTGCGCCTCCCAATTACATCCACAATGAGAAGGGGGCTAAGGGCGCCACGTGCGTCAGTGTCTCAGTCTCCCCAGCGGGAGTATGCAACTCAGGTATCCCACCCGCTCCTCACCGCTGCATATGCGCCTCAGCCTCGGTCGTCTGCTCGGCCTCGCGGCCCCGCTCTACTCACAGAGCCGACCGGCACCTCTTCGCCCGCTGGGCGCCCTCACACCGGGGCGAATGTGTGTGTAGCTGTCGCTGCCTCCAGTCGCCGTCACCAGCCGTCCGATAATCAGAGGGTGCAGGCGGGCCCTCAGCCGCCGGCCCCGGTGGTAAATTCAATAGACGCGGCGCCGGGTCCCTGCCACTTCCGGCCGGCCAGTTCTAGCGCAAGTCCCCGGCTTCCCACGCCGTCGCAGGCCCCTCAGCGCCGGAGGATCAGGGAGATGAGTCACACCGATATGTCGGGCGCAGCTCCAGCAGTCTCTCACGGATGCAGCAGGGTCGCTCCGTCTGTGTCCAGGACCCTAGACCCGAGCCTCAGAGTCGGTTTAGATCGGATAAATGGCGGATTTATTCACTCGATCGGCGGAGCTGCGCTTTCAGGCAGCCATTCCGCTCGGCAGTCAAGCCACGCCCCCAGTTTTCCTTAAAGTTAACTCGTTTGCTTCAACCACATCAACTAGAATGTCATCATTAATTATCTGAACACATCCATTGTTAGTTTTAACTTGGCTATCTGTAACCATTGTCTCAATCCGCTCTGTCTCTATCAGGCTGGTTTCACACACCGCTTTATTAGCCACATCCTGATGTTGCGGGGGCAAGATGGCAGAATCATTAGTTATTTTTTCTTCCACTGAAATGATCTGCCTCTCAATATCGCCCACAGCCCCTGTTAAATAGTTCAATAAAGACATGTTAACTTTCCTATGTTTACTCGGGGCTTTCGACATGTGACTTGCCGCTTGCTTTCTTTTTCCCATTTTTACGCTACCACTCCCACGAGCGCAGTTCAACACTCTGTCGGACCCTCGATCCTGTTAGCACGATATTTCACCAACTAATAAATACACGACTTAAAAACCTGAAGGTATGGGGCCCCTAATAATCACTAATTTAAAAGTTAAAAATAAAATCAAAGAGTCTGAAATTGAGCTAGACATGTGCAAAGAGCAAAGTGCAAATCACGAAGTCCAAATTGGATTAGCAGCCTTAAGTCTCATGTGCAAAAATATGCTTACATTAAGTGCTTAGTGCAAAGTCATATAGAACAAAAGTCCACAAAGATCAACTATATGCCCCAGATACGGCAGAATGACAGTACCTTGCTTCTTAGTCCAATAATTATCTCGTATTTGGAGAATAGGGGGGGTGGCCCAGCCCAGCCTCTTCCGGCCTGTGACGGGCGCGGACGGTTGTGGGAGAGAAGTGGGCTGGTCTTCATGGCCTCTGGCGCCCTACCACTGCGTCACAGGTTCTGTGCGCCGCGAGGCCCCTGGGGATTGGAGTCCTGGGCCTCCTGGGTGTCCTGGCTGCTCCGCTCCCCCTCTGATGTCGCAACAATGGCAGCCGGTGCTGCGGGCTCCTGCTCCCGCTGGAATCCCTCAAAGGTCGGTGCCTGATGCGGGTTGAGCCGCGTCCTGCGTTGCGGGAGGGCCGGGCTGGTCTTAATGGCCTCTGGCACCCTACCACCGCGTCACAGGTTCTGCGCACCGCAAGGCCCCCTGGGGATTGGAGTCCTGGGCCTCGCAGGTGTCCTGGCGTTCTGGCTCCTCCACTCCCCCTCCGATGTCGCAACGATGGCAGCTGGTGCTGCGGGTCCTGCTCCTGCTGGAATCCCTTAAAGGTCGTGCCTGATGCAGGTTGAGTCAAAAGGTGCTAACAGAGCACTGTACAATGGAGATAACAGACTGTGAACAGATAATACCCAGAGATAAAGGGTGATATCAAGAAGCAAGTTTGTTATTAGAAACAGGGCTTTGAATGCAGTATACCCATAAATTGCGGTGAGTGGAGGATTGGCAAAAAGAAAATAGGTAATGATATACAAAGAATAATTTTAATAATTTTATTCATGTTCGATTACTTAAAATCATCATAGGTAAACACCTAAAATCAGAGTTCGCAATGTATCATAATAAATCAAGGTAATAAATATCATAAAATAATGACATTCGATAATATAGCAACATCGATAAAGTGCTTTGCTGTTCCTTTCGAAAATGTCGCTGTAGGGTCTGGTTCTGGATTTTTGTTTTTGAACTTGGGTATCCGAAAAAAAGTAACAGGTACCAGTCGAATAAACTGCAAAGTTTGAAGTGAGTTGTGGTTTAACTCTTGTCGCCTTGCTGATTTAATGTTGTGTATTAACTTCAGGGGCAACAGCTATCTGAATACTTTTCTGGGAGGTGGGTATAAATTACATTAAATAGTTTAGGGCAATCTATAAACATTTTACTGTTTAATGTTGGCGTTGTAAAATCTTTAGCATTTCTTATGTTAAAAATGTTGTAATCTCTTGCTCTGCTGTTCGTAGGCCCTTATGGTTCTTGTACTAGGTCATCTGGGAACTTTTGAGGGACTAGTACCGAACAGGGTGTTGCTGATTTTAAAATGTCCTTTATCTCCATGCTAATTTGGTTTTAGGTTTGTAAAGCCTATAGTTAGTGTTGCTTCTGCAGGGTGGTGCAGTCACCCAAAATCTTTGGCTAGATAGCATGTGGCGAGGGTGCCTTTTTCTTTTATTTAAAAGAGCGGTGCATATTAAATTGGTGTATTTCCCCAGCCTGGCTATAGTCTGTGGAGTGTTGGAGAGAAAACACAAATCTGAGGCTCCTCTGCAGCATTTGAGGCCATTAACAGAGTTAGCAGGTAGTGGCAGTCGCTAGCAGTTGACAAGATGCTAATTTGTCCCTCCGTGCCCAGGCTGGGTTAAAGTCCACAATAGGCAGTGCGGGAAGCCTCATAGAAGTGATTTTCCTCTGTGTCTGTGCTGTCAATGAGAAACAAAGTCAGTCAAGGGAGGATTTAAGTAATATCATTGTTACTTATTTTTTGAAGACAGGTAGATCCTGGTCTCTGGGAGAAGAGAGATCCAGATTATAAGGGCAATTCTGGAGAAGGTTCGCTTGTAGGTTTTCTTTTTATTGAATTATTAAGTTTCAGCAATACGGAGCTTGTGCTATGAAAAGATCTGTTCCCGATAGTTTCTGGGCTAGGTAGTAAGGAGTATTGTGATGGATGGCTTTATGTGCCATGCAGGCAATTTTTAGAAGAATCCTAGACTCATAAGGCAGCCAGTTCAGTGAGTGGGGGATATGATCACTTTTTTTAGTGTCTGTGATGAGTCAAGCAGCCGCATTTAGGGTAGCCCTAAGAGGTGCAAGTTTTATTTTCAGTAGGCCCACGAGGGTAGAATTCCCACAGTCAAATTTGCAGATCACTAGTCCGTGAACCACAATTTTGAGATCTGCAGTGGTCAGGAAGGGTTTTCGTTTCCTTAATGAGTGAAGTTTGTGATTGGCCCCTCTAGTGGAGGCGCTGATGTGATTCAGCATTGAGAGATTGTTTTCTAGTATTATTCATAGGGATTTTGCTAATTTAATAATATGAGGGGTACAGGTTAGGGCTGTAGTACGTGGGAGCCGGTCTTTGATATTTGGGTGAAGTTGGGTGGGAGATTAATAGGAATTCGGTTTTGAGGGTGTTAAGTTTAAGGTGGTTAAGAGTAAGCCAATGTAGAGTTTTTGTCAGGGTGATAATGAGAATGTTGATGTCTTCCGGTGTGGCAATTTTCATGTAAATTTGCGTATCAGCAGCATACATATGGCAGGAGATGTTAGAGAGTTCGAGGATTTCTGTCAGGAGATCCATGTAACAATTGAGCAGGGTGGGAGAAAGCAAAGAACCTTGGGGAACGCAGATAATGACTGGGGTCTGATCAGATAGAGCGTGTGTTAGCGATTTGAAAGAAATCTGCGAAAGGCTAGGTCGGAGTAAACCAGGTTTTATTTTATGAAATACTCGTTTTCTACGGTCATCCAGTCTGTAGGTAAAATAAGGGTAATAACGGGATTCCTTCTCTTTGGTCCTCCCAACTCCTAGCGACTTCTTCAATCACTGGATGGTCTTCCTCCTTCAGACCCAGGGTCGGGAGAGATCTAGGAAGGACTCTGGAACCCCAAAAGAAAATATGAAAGCAGAGGGTAAGTATTCTTGTGATGCAGTGGATATAAGGAAAGGGAGTGAGGGAGCAACCCAGTCAAACCAGTGACACACGTCTAGCGGAGAGGAGTGAAGGTGTTGGGTTGGGGTTTAAGCTATGTACAATGGTCGGTAAGCGGTTGGCGTCTCTATCCGTCTGGCCTTTCCCGCCTCCCTACCCAGCCCGCAAACCGCTCTCCTACCTGTGTCAGCCACGCTCCTCCTGGAGCATGGCTCGGCGAAGCATGTTCCTGGTGGCCTCCTGGCTCTCCCGCCGTCTCTGGACTCTCCTCCGCTCCTCCTGGGCTAGATGTTTTTCCCGTAAAGCTCCGCTCTCCGTCTCGGTCTCAGTTCTTCCTTACTCCGCTCTCTCCTTGCTCTTTCCAACCTCTGGTAATACCACACACCGTCTTCCGGTCGTCGTCCTCTCTTGTTGGTCCAAAGGCGGGGACGTCATCACTGGGGTGGAGTCTGCAACTACGGAGTCCCAGTTAAAGGGACCAGGGCTTTATTCTGTTAGGCCCGGTTGGGAGGAATGGAACCAATCGTCCTGTGGAGGAAAAAGAAAAGGTGCAATAACATCCTGTGCTTCCCACCAGTCTCTTGGCTGGTCTGTCGTTTCCCGAGTATACCCACCTTGTGACACTCCTCCTCCCGTGGAATCTCCCGATTGGGGAGAGGAAACACTCTAGAGAGATAGTCCGCGCTACCATTGTCCACTCCCCTGCGGTGTTGAACAGTAAAGGATAAGGGTTGGAGAGAGAGAAACCAACGGAGAACCCTTGGGTTATGAGCGATGTTTTGACTCATCCACTGTAGGGGGGCATGGTCTGTGTACAGGGTGAAATGGTGCCCCTCTAGGTAGTAACACAGCTTATCTATGGCCCATTTCACTGCCAGGTATTCACGCTCAATAGTTAGGTATTTCTTTTCCCTAGGGAAGAATTTTCTGCTGATGTATACTATTGGGTGATCTATACCCTCCAGGGAGAATTGGGAGAGAACGGCCCCTATTCCATGGTTTGAGGCATCAGTATGTAGGAGAAAGGGACAGGAGAAGTCAGGGAGGACAGTACTGGGCTTGTGGTAATGGCACGTTATAGTGTCTGGAAGGCTTCTAACATGGGTACTGTGGGGTGTAACAAGACCCGTGGTTTCACCGCATTCTGTAGGATGTCTGTCAAAGGGGATGTCATCTCCGAAAAATGAGGAATAACACGCCTGTGGTAGCCAATTAGGCCAAGAAATGCTCTCATGTCTCTTTTAGTGGTTGGAAAAGGGGTATATGCGATAGCTCTGACCTTTTCAATTTGTGGGGTAATCATTCCATGTCCCAGAACGTATCCTAGGTATTTAACTTTTTGGTAAGCAATCCGGGAATTCTTGGCATTTATGTGCAACCCTGCTGTCTTTAGGGCTTGCAGGTATTAGTTTATAAATTTTGTGAGTTTTCCAATCCGGGCTAAAGACCACGATGTCGTCAAGGTATGCCGATGAAAAGGAGTGGTCGTTTTGCAACACTGTGTTCATAAGCCTCTGAAAGGTTGCTGGGGCTCCATGTAACCCAAATGGGAGCACTGTAAATTCATAGAGCCCGTCTGGTGTTGAGAAGGCGGTCTTCTTCCCTCAAAGGCAATTGCCAGTAACCTTTTGTTAGATCTAACGTCGTGATGTAACTGGCTTCTCCTAACTTTTCAATTAGCTCGTCTATTCGAGGAATAGGGTATGCATCGAAGGACAAGATCTTGTTGAGGGCCCTAAAGTCCATACAGAATTGAATACTGCCGTCAGGCTTGGGAACCATCAAAATCGGAGATGACCATTCACTTCTCAATGGTCTTATCACTCCCAGCTTTAACATGTCCTGTACTTCCTTTTGTATGGCATTTCTTCCGGCGGCAAGGATTCTATAAGGTTGTTCTTTTTTTATCACTCTTCCGGGGGATGTCTCGATTCTATGTTCTGCCAGGTTTGTTTTACCTGGATTGTCAGAGAACATAGCTGCGAAGGGACTCAGGGCTTCTTCCAAGTCTTCTTTTTCCTGTTGGGTGAGGTCGTCGTTGACCACCAATTGTTTTATCGTACTCGAACTGCTGGCAAGCGTAGGCACTGTGAGAGTGGCAGTCTTGGGTATTGGTCCCAACCATTTCTTTAGCAGGTTTATGTGGAATGTCTGGGAGTGACTAGGGGTCATTTGTAGTTTATACATTGTTTTTCAACGGTGGAGACGACTTTATAGGGGCCTTTCCACTCCGTTTTAAATTTCTGGGAGGTCGTCAGCAGCAGCTCCAATGCCCAGTTGTTTACAAGTAGGATCCTCCACTTCTTCCCTCGGTTATAGTAATGAGTCTGTCGTTCCTGTTTCTTCACGGGGTGGGAGTGGGCTAGGTCCCGGAGTTTTCCTATGTACGTCTGTAGGCCTTGCGTATACTCCAGAATCCCTCTGGTCTCTATCGCCTCTTCCTTCTGCCAGGCTTCTTTTGTCATCTCCAGGAGGCTTCGTGGTTGTCTTCCATAAAGCATTTCAAACGCCGAGCAGCCAAGGCATCTTATTACGTACAAGGCCAAGGGTAATAGCTGATCCTATTCCTTGTCATTCACCTCTAGTATTTTCTTCAGTGTAACCTTTAGAGTCCCGTTGTACCGCTCAACGAGTCCGTTGGTTTGGGGGTGATATACTGATGTCTTGATGTGGCTTAGGTCAAGGACTTGGCGCACTTCCTTCATAAGGCGAGACGCAAAGGGAGTGCCTTGGCCCGTTAGTATTTCCTTTGGGAAGCCCACTCTGGAAAACAGCTCCAAGAATCTCTCAGCTATATTACGTGTGGTGGGGGTGCGTAATGGGTATGCCTCTGGAAAACGACAATCCACTATTACTAGTGCATAGACGTTTCCTTTTTTGGTGCTGGGCAACGGTCCTATCTAGTCCATCCCTACTCTCTTGAATGGGGTGCCTATAATAGGGAGAGGTTGTAGGGGAACTTCTGGTGGTCGGTGGGTATTTATTTTCAGGCAAATAACGCATGACTGGCAGTGTATTTTTAATCTTTGTAGACCCCTGGCCAAAAGAAATGTCTCAATACATTTTGGGTGGTTTTCTCCGCCCCTGTATGTCCAGCCATATGATGGGAATGGGAGAAGAACATGATCTGGTTTCAGAAGGAAAGAGGTACTAATAACGGCTGGGGTTCAGTGGGGGGCGCCTGTCGATACAGTAAGCCTTCTTTAATAAGGAAGCGTGGATAGGTAGGGGTGTTGCTATATTGTGAGCTATGTGCCTGTTACCATGCATTGTATAAAGTTGCATCATTGGCCTGGGCAAATTTAAAGCTGCGATCCAAGAGCCACGGTTCTGGGGTCACTAAAGCCGGTACAGTACTGGTAAGATCACTATCTTTTTCTTTCTCCCTGCTGCCTGTAACACATGTCTGAAAAGATTGAGGAACTCTGGATTGTCTGTTTCAATTATTAAATCCTCGGGAAGGCCTTCTAATACGCCCACCTTTATGCTACTCCTTAGCCCATCAGTGTGAGTGAGGGATAGTAACGCTAGGAGATATGGTTCAACATCGCCATGCATGCAACGGATGTGTACGGTTGTGTCTGGCAATATCTGATCTTGGGTAATCAACACCCCCTGTATAACTGATTGTTTACACCCAGAATCGAGAAGAGCCTTGATAAGCTTACCATTTACCTGTACACTTACATGAAATGCTGACTTTGGAATATAACCCACTTCCATGGGTTCCTCCGTTGGTTTTCTCCGAGGGCACACACGAGCTATGTGCCCCCAGTTCCCACACTCAAAACACTGAGGTCCTTTGACACTGGGTAGCTCTGGTTTCGGTTGGCGTGGTTTTATCGATTCTGGTGGGGGTCTAGGTTTCTTCTCCACCCTTATGTTTTGGTGATATGTTCTCTCGGAGTCCCATACCACCACCTTGGGCTGTGCCCGAGAATATGTAGTTGCCATCTCTATGGCCTGTGCTGCTGTCAGATGGTTGTGTTGGCGCAGCCACCTCTGCGTGTTATAAGGGAGGGCATCCAGATACTGCTCTAAGTATTTTATCTCCATTATCTCATCTTTGGTGCTGGTAACCGGGTTAACCATTTGTCTGCCGCCATTTTTAGTCTAAAAAACAGGGTTTTCGGGTTTTCCCCGGGTGCTCCTCATTCTTTATGGAACCGCACCCTTTAGGCCTCGGCGTCCAGGCCTCGGTGATCCAGTATTATGCTCTTTATCTCTCCTTAAGTAGTGTCCCCAGTCGCATTGGCCACTTGGTATGCCACTTGTGCCTCTCCCGTTAGCAGCGGCGCTAAAAGAAATGGCCATTTATCCAAGGGCCAACTACATGCTCTTGCCAATCGCTCGAAGTTAGTCAGGAATGCGTCTGGTTCCTCTTCGGCTATGTATTTTTGTAAGGAAAACCCAGGTGTGGGGGGGGGGGGGTGGCTTGTACTCCGTACCTCCCGAAAAGGGCTTACTGGTTCTTGGCTACCATTTTCTGCAGTCCGTCTATCTGGGCAGTGATAGTGTCCTTAAATACATCTCGGTCGGCCTGAGCTGACACCATTTGCCGCTCGTAGGCCCACTCGAGCTTTTCCTGGCCCTTGAACAAGTGTTGGATCAGCGTATCCATCTTTGGTACACAGATAAGCTCTCCTATGCCCACATTCGCCACCACTGTTAGCGTTATGAAAGAAATCTGCGAGAGGCTAGGTCGGTGTAAACCAGGTTTTTATTTTATGAAATACACGTTTTCTATGGTCAGCCAGTCTGTAGGTAAAATAAGGGTAATAACAGGATTCCTTCTCTTCGGTCCTTCAAACTCTTAGTGACTTTTCCTTCAATCACTGGATGGTCTTCCTTCTTCTGTCCCTTGGTCGGAAGAGATCTTGGAAGGACTCGGGAACCCCAAAAGAAAATATAAAAGCAGGGGGTAAGTATGTACAATGGTCGGTAAGCGGTTGGCGTCTCTATCCGTCTGGCCGTTCCCGCCTCCCAACTCAGCCCGCGAATCGCTCTTATACCTGTGTCAGCCACGCTCCTCCAGGAGCGTGGCTCGGCGAAGCGGGTTCCCGGTGGCCTCCTGGCTCCCCCGCCGTCTCTGGACTCTCCTCCGCTCCTCCTGGGCTAGATGTTTTTCCCATAAAGCTCTGCTCTCCGTCTCGGTCTCCGTTCTTCCTTACTCCGCTCTCTCCTTGATCTTTCCAACCTCCGGTGATACCACACACCATCTTCCAGGTGTCGTCCTCTCTTGTTGGTCCAAAGGCGGCGGAGTCATCACTGGGAGTGGAGTCTGCAACTACAGAGTCCCAGTTAAAGGGACCAGGGCTTAATTCTGTTAGTTCCGGTTGAGAGGAATGGAACTAATCGCCCTGTCGAGGAAAAAGAAGAGGTGCAATAACATCCTGTGCCTCAACAAGTCTCTTGGCTGATCTATCGTTTCCCAGGGTATACCCGCCTCGTGACAGCATGATTGACCAGTACTCTTTGAGATTTGTTTAATAAATACATTAAAGTAACTATGAGGGCTGACTTGTGAATGGTTTCAAATCGTGTGGCTGAAAAGGAGGAGTCTGCAACATCTCCCCAGAGTTATTGAGCTCTAAAGTCTTTAGGTATGCCCATGAAAATGGTTCACAGATGCTGTGCTTGTAGGCTGAACATGCAAAGAAATACTCACTCAAAGACAGTATAATTTGGTGGGCTGTTTGAGGATACTGAAAGGCTTGGGATGGAGGACTGGATTGTAAACCAGGTGGGCCTCTCTAACTTGTTTCCACGGAAAGGGAGCATATGGCACTAGTTCCCTCTTTATCCCAGGTGCTCCGCCTAGACTGAATATTGCAAACATACTTAATTTCCTTAACAGAAGTCCATGATCTAATTAGAGAGGGTAATTGGTTATATATATTTAGAGGAGTACATAAACGAATTTAAGAGCCTGAACTGAAACATGTTCTGTTCTTTCCTGCAAATCACTTCAATTCACAGGGACACAGTAGGAGGCCCCGTGAAACTGGCTGGAGCACTGGTTGTAGCTACAAAAAGAGGAGAAGGAACTGTACAGTATCACAGAGGAAAGTGTTGAATAGGAAAAGCAATTGGAGGGGAAACCTCACTAAGGATTAGCAGTCATGGAAATGGACTACAGACTAACTGGAAACAAACACAAGAATAGCACACTTCTAGTAAAGAGATGGAGATATCATATCCAAAGTGGGAAACTGCTCATTGTAAAGAGTAAGGTTAGATGATGATTATATCTTCCTGACTTTAAAACACCTGTGGAATGGGACCCCAGGACTCCGTCTGACTATACTAAAGAATGTGAAAATTATCTGCTGGCATACTATGATTAGTATGATTCATCACTATATTTAAAAGTGATTGGGCAACTTGTAGGAAGAAGCTGGTACAAAGGTATTCTTTTAGAGCAGGGCTCTCCATTTTTTTCTGTAACGAGAGCTAGTCTGGATCGGTGAAAATCATTGTGAGCTACTGAAGGCTAAGCAGCTTGCATATTGTTACCAGACACATCCACACCCAGCTTTATTGATTTTAAGCCTAATGTCCATAGAGTTAGATATTATAGTTTGAACAAAATACTTTGACTAGGGGCATTATGACAGTGCTGCCATGGGTATCAGTGAGAGTGTGTTCTTTTGGAATGATTGAGCAAGTGTGCGTATGAGAGCCTGGGTCGAATTTACTTGTGGGACACAATATACATTTCGCCATATGTGGCACGTTACATCATTACATGTATAACAGAAAACATACAACCGTTTTTAGGTGTTTACATATGATGATTTTAAGTAATCGAACATGAATAAAATTATTTAAATTATTATTTGTATATCATTACCTATTTTCTTTTTGCCAATCGTCCACTCACCACAATTTATGGGTATACTGCATTCAAAGCCCAGTTTTTCATAACAAACCTGATTCTTGATATCACCCTTTATCTCTGGGTATTATCTGTTCACAGTCTGTTATCTCCATTGTACAGTGCTCTGTTAGCACCTGTTGACTCTATGTATTACAAAATGTATATTTTCTTTGCTATTTTCTATGCACAGCGCTCTGATACCAGAAATGGTCTTGCTCGCGATTTATGAAACTTAATAAATAAATAAAAATAAATAAATATCAATTAGAGAAATTTAAAATTCAGTAAATATTCTGCAAAATGTTCACATTATGGAACATTTTTCTGCACTTTAAATTTCCTCCACTTAATATAATGGCTGTATTGTTCAGTTATAAATAGGGCACCGTGTCTACCAGGTATTGAGAGCAAGATGCCCACAGTGTGTAAAGGCAACACTTTGGACTAGGAGAAATCTAACTCAAGAGTTAATTTAATGTTTACATGGATTCCATAAAACTCATCATTTAACTTTTCTCCCATTTGCAAGTGTCACATTAACAAACAACAGGCATCTTCAACATTAAAGGAGCTTATGACAACTATGGCGGTCGGACTGCCTGCAGTATTGCGAATGTGGAGGTTGGACCATCACAAGACCGCTGCGACCTGCAGGGATCCAGGATCCTGTGGCGTTCGCACAATGTTCAGGAGCCACAATATGCTGGAGTTGGAGCTGCAGCACCGCTGAGCATATTCTGAGTTGGCTTTCCACTGCCCCTTTCATGGCAGTGACCCCGTCAAGATAGGCTGGCTGAGAGGCAACTAAGGGAACACTAAAAGGACCCCCTGTTGCTCCTGGGCCTTGGGGTGCATGCAGGAGGGCACCTGTTGTGCTCCCCTGGTATTGCACCCCTAGTTCTTGCACAGTGTAGCATGCATGCTATGCTGTGCAGTAATGTGCAGTCCTCGCTCTTATGGTGGCGGTTTGCATGTTAGGCTCTCCTATGAGCCTAACAGACCACTGCCGTCAGGCCACCCCTGCACCGCCTGCCCGACCAGGATTACACTCGTAATCCAGAAGGCGGGCGCATACAGCTGTGGTGGTCTTCCAGTGAATGCCACGGTACCGCCACCATTGGGGGACTTATTGTGTCAGAGAAATATTTTTCACCACTGAAAAATTCTCCCATTTAATAAAATTACTGGATTTTTCAGTTATGAAAATTGCACAGTGTCTCCTGGCCCCTGGGACCAACATGCCTGCTGTTTTGCAAGTGGAACACTTTGAAATGGGAGAAAATTAAAATGAAGAGCTAACTTAATAACTAAGGTAATTCTGTTCTCAGCTCAAAGACTGAGCTGACAAGGACTTTTATTTAAGAGTTAAATATCTCAGGGCTTCAGTTCTTCATCCCAGCCTGGGACATAAATCTGACTGAGCACTGCTCATTATCAGCCCCTACTATCTGCAGCCTGATGATGATAATGTTAAACACAGCCTTTCCTTAAATTTAAAAGGAAAATGTGACCTTGTGCTCATTTAAATTTGAGCTCAAGGCTGAGAGCTACTCAGAGGTCTGTGAGCTACTGGTAGCTTGCAGTTGACTGGTTGGAGACATCTGTGGGGTGACAGACACTTCTTACTAGTGACTTACTAGACACTAGGGTGGAGGATAGTTGGAAACGCACTTTACAGAAGAGTGGGGCAGAAAAAGCTGGCTTCTTGTCAGGAAGTGCAAACTTTCTCATGGGGTTTAATATTTTGTCTTGCTCTTATATAAACAGAACTCGTCCCTCCGGTGGATTGATGGGTATTTGCATAGTTCCTGACAGTCAGGTTATCACTTAAAGACAACGGGCTCAGAAATCTGTAAGAGTGCCCTATTTAAAATCATGCTGAATCATAACCTCACTGTTACCGGCGTTCTCGTCTATCGCGTTCCTGGTCCATCTGGTGTGTTTAGGGAAGATATACTGAACAAAATCATGTCATATGCTAGTCGATCTGCAAATTTTACCATCTTAGGTGACTTAAATCTTCACCTTGAGAATACCGGGATTGCCAATTTTCTGGCTGATCTAGAGGCTTACCAACTGACTCAGTGTGTGTGAGAGTGCACCCATGCTGCCGGGCACTTACTGGACCCTTTATTCTCTAATCCTGTTTTGTTGGAGGTTCAGCCTCCTGCTCTGCAGAGTTGGACAGATCACTTTTTAGTTTCGTTCTCCCTGCGGTGGCAGGGAAAGCCGGGATGTTACCAGTCTGCTTCTGTTTTAAAACGTCACTGGCATAAGCTGGATATCAACCATCTATCAGCTTTTTGGTCTAGCCACAGGCCGCAGCTACCACCTGACATTGAGGTTGCTAATTCGCATTTTCACGACTGGTTGACGCTGGGCTTGGATAGCTGCATCCCAGCTAAATTGGGTGGGTATAATCGTGGGCAGTCTAAACCCTGGTTCAATGATTCACTGACCAAAGCAAAAAAATGTTGTAAACCGCTTGAGCGAGCTTGGAGGCGCTCGTATGATCTGGTAGAAAAAAATAAATATCAAGCGTCTATCAAGCATTACCATAAATTGATTCGGAGAGCACGTGCCGAGTTTATTGCTAAAAAAATTGCGGTTAGCACCAACCCTTCTAAGACAATCTTCTCTCTGTTCAAGAGCATGAAGAATGCTGGTGCTTCAGGGGACTCTCCTATTTCATGGAATGGTTAGTGTAATGACCTGGCCAGATATTTTGTGAACAAAGTTGAGAAGATATATCAAAGCCTTCGTACCTCAGTCTGGTCGGGCATTAGGGATGGACCAGGGGATTCTGGACCCCGGGTGGGCAACAGCCTGTCATCTTTTCCTCTGTTGTCCCCCGCTGACTTTGAGACCCTCTGTATGAAAATCAAATTGGGTTCACCAATCGACCCTTTGACATCTACTCACTTCCGGCAGTTTCTTGCCGTGATTTCTCCAGTGAGTTTAGACTTGGTTGACTTCTCCTTGTCTTCAGTTTCAGTACCAGTGGTGTGGAAACAAGCGAAAGTCATCCCTCTCTTAAAGAAACCGTCTTTGGATTCTGGTGAGCTGGGCAACTATCGCCCTATCTCCCAACTGCCTTTTTTGGCTAAGTTGGTTGAATCTCATGTGAATACTACTCTCACTGAGTTCATTGAGTATAATGCCATTCTTGATCCCTCGCAGAACAGCTTCCGAGCTCGCCACAGTACGGAGTCTGCTTTGTTGGCTGTGACGCAAGAAATCCGTGGGAGTCTTGATGGGGGTGATTCCGCGGCCTTAGTTTTTTTGGATCTAAGTGCCACATTTGACACTGTCTCCTATGAGATACTGTTGAAGCATTTACAGGATATTGGACTTAGGGGCTTGGCTTTGGCCTGGTGTCGGTCCTTCTTGGAGGGTAGATCCTTCCAGGTTCTGGTGCCACCTTTTCAGTCACAGGAGTTTGCCTTGAAACAGGGGGTGCCTCAGGGCTATGTACTGAGCCCCCTTCTGTTCAATATTTATATGCAACCCCTTGTGCTGGTGGCTAAGGGAAGAGGGATGTCATTGGTGTTGTATGCTAACGACACACAATTGGTGATTGCTTTCTCTAAGAGAAGTAGTGTCAACCTGGGAAAGTTCAAGGAGGACCTGCTAGAGGTTGCGGACTGGATGGCTGCAAACTGCTTGCAGTTGAATGCCAGTAAGTCCGAGGTTCTGCTATTCGGGAAGGATCGTGATATGTGGTCTGGGCAGTGTTGGCCGGATAGTCTTAAATCGGCTCCCTTGCCCAAAGAGGTAGTTAAGAATTTGGGCGTGTGGCTCGATAGTGGTCTTACTTTTGATACACAATCGAAGGCTGTGGCAGGGACTTGTTTTGGGCTTTTGCAAGGCCTGAAACCGCTCCTAGGTTTTTTTCCCCCTTAAAGTGCGTCAAACCATTATCCAGGCGACAATTTTATCAAGGCTGGATTATGGTAATTTTCTTTATGCTGGTGCCAATAAGTCCAGCATTAGGCGCCTGCAGAGAATTCAGAATGCTGCCGCACGCACTTTGGTGGCACTTCCAAAATCTTTCTCTGTTTCCCAGGTTTTGCCTAAACTACATTGGCGGCCTGTTGAAAAGTGAATCCAGTTTAAGACGCTTTGTGCGTTGCATAGGATCCTGACTCAACAGGCTCCTCTGGGGCTGTCCAACTTGTTACAGTTCTAAGTGCCGCGGCGTGCCCTAAGGTCTGCTGACCAAGCCTTGGTTAGCATCCGCTGTGTTTTGAGAGTCAGAGCTAGAGGCCGCTCTTTCCGCTGTCTTGCGGCAAAACTTTGACATTTGCTTCCGGTATCGATCCGAGGGATCCAGAACCACCTTGCTTTTCATAAACACCTGGCTTTTTCCGGTCAATCTCTAAGTCTCTTTCCTCCCTGGTCACTCTCATTGTCTTTGGTGGCGTTGGGACGCCCCGTTGCTAGGGCAGCCATGCGCAATATAAATCCAACAAATAAATAAATCGATGACCTAGGTTGAACTGTTCTGCAAAGATAGCCTTCTTCTCTTCTGTGGGGAGTAGTAAGTCCAGGACTTTTGTGGCCCTGTGAAATACTACTGCAAATGAGGCACTCTCCTAGACAGTAGGCCCTAAAAGAGAATCTCGGGCAGACTCCAGAGAGATATTCAAGCTTCTGGCATTCTGCAAGACCATGAAAAGGCCTGCATATGTATAATACTGTAGGAGTAATTATCTGCTTCCTGATCATAATTTTCATCATGTGGCATATGCTGGCGCCTTGAAAGCATTTGAATCTGTTCCTAAAATGCCCTTTAACCTCCCAAAGTATTGCTGCTTAGACAAATGGACTGCAGGAGAATTGACATTAGCTTGAAAATTTGGCTTGATTATGTGTCCAGGCAGAGGGCGGGCTCTGACTAAAGATGGTTCAGCATCTGAAAGAGGATGGTGATAAGATACTGTGTTAAAAGTGTCCCAGCCAATACCAAATGAGAGACATGTGGCAGAAACTGCGTTAGACGGACGGAAAAGGGACACAACTGACTGGATGGAATAACTATAGGGATAGTCAGCGCCGGCGAAGGGCCCAGCTGCAGAAGCCCTACTGGACGCCCAATAGGTTCAATGGGCCAGAAGGTGAACAAGAAGCAGTCAGAATAAATTTGAAAAATCAGGAGACGCAACCATTCACTTCTGTACTCCCTTGAATCAGGAACATTTGGATGTTGAGGGTCTACAGCACTCATCTTGTGCTTCTTACTCAACTTGTCTTTGGACGTGTCTAGACTATGCATTTGACCTACCTCATGATGTCAACTGAGACTGAGTCTGCTTATTGTATGTGCAACAAAGTGTGACCTCTCGTCTTCTAATGGTTTTCAAATGCATCTAAGAACACTTGAATTCATGCTTGATCCAGCTGCACCTGCAAAGAAATTGCATGGGTCTGTCAGCTATATCTGCGTCTGACACAAGCTGCATCGCTTGAAATGTGTAATTTTCAAGAAAAACATCTCTACACACAGCCAAAGACTGTCACAAAATGTGAGTATTCTTTGAAAATTGAAATCTGCATTTTAGGCCTAGTAAAAGAAGTCCTGACATTCATACACAAGAGTGACATCAAAATGAGGCTCTGTGTCATGTCTGGAGGCAGAACAGAGCCATGACAAAGGTAGATTACTAGGCATGGGTGGTAAATTCCGTTCCGTTCGCGGAATTTGGGTAATTTTGCGTTCTGCGGAGAACGCGAAATTGCCCAAAATTCTATGTTCCGTGACTTCGTGAAATTTTTTGCTTGTTCACGTTCTCAAAATGCGTGTTTGCAAGATATTTCCCCCTGAGCACGCAAACAGCGATTGCGAACAGTAAAAAAGCATCTCGAACAAGCAATTCCGCGTGTTGGCGGAATTTCTACATGTTCGCGGAGATTTTTTACCATTTCACGGAGATTTGCATAACGCAATTACGCAAATTCCACCCACCCCTATCGATTACACCTCTTACTGGCTAGCAATTGCAGTGCAAGAGTTTCCAGATCATGGGAGGCAGGTCATTAATGAAGGCTCTGGGAGGTAGGTCACTCTTGGTGGCTTCTGCCCTAGTGTGGAACAATCTCATTTCTAGGGTTTAGGAAACTAATAAAAACTAGGATTTTCTCTATATAAAAGTTAGATGTGTGTCCTGAATTTGAATGATCATTGACCACCAAAATATCTAACAGTGAATTATCATCCTTTATAAATGCCTAAAATGAAATAAAGTAATTATCGACTGTGGTGCCTGGGGTGATACGCAGGCTGAGGAAACTCGGTTACAAGTACACATCAGAAAGCGGTTTTTTAATTCGCAACTCACCCACTTTCACTACTCAAAAACATATGGTTCAGCTGTCTTAGATAACTTATGCATTCATTGAATGGTGCTTAATAAATGGGAAGCTTTTTCTCTAAAAAAGTCTCAAATATTTGTCAAGTTAATGGAAGAATTCTCTGCACTAGAAACTCAAAAGAAAAGGACCCTGATAAAAGTATGTGGTGGAGCAACCACCAGACAATAGAACTCCCTGCAACTATCCATCAGGAAAGCTCTTTCTCTGAACATTTTAAAGAGGAGCACAAAACATTTCTTTAGCAAGACTAAGGGCCTTATTTAGTGTTTGGTGAACATGGTGCTCCATTCCACATGTGACAGAGTACCCTGTCCGCCAAACTCTTGGTCCGTCTGCCTCATTTAGAGACAGCTGGGTTTCAAGATTTCTGATGATGGAGCCCCCATTGGTCCACTGATGGAAAGTGTCCTCCAACAGTCCCAAGAGAATAGAGGCTGTTAGAGGAAGGGATTACACCACCTGCACTATTTAGAGCGGACAGTTTAATGCCTTTTTTCTGCTAATCACTGCCAGGTAAAACCTGCAGGTAAGGCACAGAAAAAAAAATAATGACCATCACACCCTGGGAGAAAAAACTTCCAGGGTGTGAGGGTCATTAGTTTTTCGTTTTTCAGAAACAAACTCCCACTTCTAGAGTTTGATTCTAAAAAAAAAATGTTTAATTGTTTTGTGAACAGCCATCAAAACCAACGCTGACATCCACCAAACTTTTTGTACCTTGTGACTTTTCAAAAGACAGAGATAATTGCTGGACTGGTGGCCATATCTAAATTTGGCAGACGGTAGTATATCAGCATGGAGGAGTACTATCTGCTGAAGCATAATCAGGCCCTTAATGCTATTTCACGTCTACTAAGTCACCTCATATAACCAAAGCCAAGCTCTTAGCAGAAGTTTATAACTTACAGTCCTTCCTCATATTTTTTATGGGATAGTTTTATATAGAGCAAACTCGACCCGAATGTATCAGACTGCTTAACATGAGCTCCAGTAGCGTTACAGATGAACACATTCATTGTGTTAAGCACGGGGAAATTTAGTGATTTGGCCAGACTCACAGGATGTTGAGTGTCCCTTCCAAACTCAAAGCCATTTTCCCAGCTTCGAGGTCGACCATTCAGCCACATCCTAAATTCTGAAAAGTGCATCATATTCTTCAGTGGTATCAATGTCACATTTATAAACGTTTTATCAAATCCCATCTTGCATGAAGGCACTGTCACTAAGTTTTCCATAATACTCATTCTTTACCATGATTTGTCGTTTTCATCCTCCATGCTGATTCTGTTGTCATATTCTTCTCACAATATTCTGCATCCTGTTTTAGATGTTTGTTATGATCCCTTCCAATCTCATTGATATATTACTCTAAATGATGTCTATCACTCTGTACAACACTCTGTAAATAAATAAATAAAATCTGCTCATGTCTATATGTAATTTTTTATATGTTTAGCAGTCATACAACTTGTTATCATTGCACAGCCTTCTACATCACCTTTACAAGAACTCAAGCTGATTTAGCCTTAGGTGAATGAGAGACTGAGGAATCTTCTAATTTTTTACAGTAACAAAATAAAGTGTAATGTAAGCAGAGAAAGAGAAAAGCTTGTTTATCGCAAAGTCTTAGAAGTATACGGTAAGCCAAGATCTTATCTGGACATTGTAGCCCACTGCAATGTTGGAGATAAGGCAGACAAATCACACAACTCTACTGAAGCCAAAAGAGACAGAAATATATCCTGAATGTGGCTACAGCATAGCAGAAACTGCCAAAGCGCTGTAAAACTGTACCTCCATAGCTTCTCAGATACGAGAAGCAGTAACATTTTTCAACCTTGAGAGCTTTACACTCAACAAATTCTGTTGTTGAGCCAAGAGTCCAGTCACACTATATGCTTTAAGAGATATAAGCAGTCAAGCCTGTATTCATTCAAAAAACTTAGGTTAGCATCCTCATCTTTGTCCACATATGCATTCAGATTAGATAGTAAGAATACAAGTTACTTACCTGTAACTACGGTTATCCAGTATTGGTATCTTTCATAGATTCACATGCCTGAATCATTCTCCGTCGTCGAGGCGGGAGTCCCACGGTAAAAATATATACAATAGCAGTGCCTAAAAATTTCTTGTAGTAGGCTGGAAAAGCCTAAAGGCCTAACTAGGAACAAAACTTAGCAGCCTATCTACATCATTATGTAAAAAGACCTGAAATAGTAGCCTCAGCCAATCAGCTGTCCTCACCCTCTAGAACCTTCCTAGCTCAGGCAGTTCTCCTCAGATTTTCCCAGCACAAGTGAGAATAAGTATCCATAAAACAGAACTGCCGTGCCGGGGAGGAGGGTGGGTGCATGCGAATCTATGAAAGATACCAATACTGGATAACCGTAGTTACAGGTAAGTAACTTGTTTTCTTATCCAGTATTGGGGTATCTTTCATAGATTCCCATGCCTGAATCAGAGTAGCAAGCAGTGACATCATGCCTGTTATTAGAGGAAGGTGGGAGACAAAATAAATCATATACACCCCCACACAACCAGGAAGGTAATAGAGCACAAACTTGTTTACATAAAATATGCATCAAAACCTTCATAAGTACATTACATATAGGACAGCTTTTGAAAATGCTAAAACATCATAATGAAAAACATATGCTTAAAAAAGTCAAATGAAGAAGAAAAGACTATAAAGATTCTAACCTTAGTGAAGAGATGCTGCAGCACCGCTTCTCCTACTGCTATATCATCATGAACTGCTGACTGCAGACAGTAGTGTTTGGTAAAAGTGTGCACACTTTTCCACGTGGCAGCTCGGCAAATGTTCTCTAGCGTCACTCCAGCGAAAAGGGCCGTTGATGCTGACATTGTTCTGGTGGAATGCGCTTTAACCTTTCTTGTTAAAGGTTTATTAGCTTTGTCATGACAGAAGATAATCGTAGAAGACAACCATCTAGCTATAGTTGCCTTTGTTACAGCTTGACCCAAGGTGGCTCGACCATAAGCAACAAAAAGCTGATTAGATTTGCGGATGTCCGTTTTAGGATCCGGGAAAAAAGTCTTGAGCTTGACCGGTTGATTGATGTGGAATTGAGTAGGTACTTTTGGAATGAATCTTGGGTTGGTTCTAAGCGTTACAAAGTCTTTAGAGAATTGTAAGAAAGGCTGTGCAATAGTGAAGGCCTGCATCTCACTGACTCTGCGGGCAGAAATGAGAGCCAGTAAGATAGCCACCTTCCAAGTTAGAAACTTTAGCTCCGCCTTGTGAATAGGTTCAAAAGGCCTTTTTAGAAGTTGAGATAGAACAATATTAAGATCCCACTCAGGAGGAGGAGGACAAACTGGTGGAAAAGCTCGGAATAGCCCTTTAAGGAATTGTTTGATCAAAGATGATGAACATAAGGATGGTTTGTTGGAACTCTTCCTGAACCTGGATATCGCCGCTAGATGCACCTTAATGGACGAGAAAACCAGTCCAGCCCTAGCTAAAGACAGTAGATAAGGAAGGATGGCTTCAGGAGGAGCTTGAAGTGGATGAAAATTATTGTCTCCACACCATGAACAGAATCGTTTCCACTTAAAACGATATTTCTTGATGGTACTTTGCGCACGGGCCTGTGAAAAGATCACCCTGCAGTCTGAGGAGATGTTAAGATCCTTGAACTCTAGGAAGTCAGGAGCCAAGCGTGCAAGTGCAGTGATTGAGGATCCGGGTGTTGGATCTGGCCTCCCTCTCTTGTTAACATTGACACTGTCGGTTTGAGACGAAGTGGAGGCTGCTGAGAGAGCAGAAGGAGCTCCTGAAACCTAAACTGCCTTGGACAACGGGGAGCAATGAGGATGAGAGTGCAATGTTCCCTCTTCATCTTTTGCAGTACCTTCAGAATGAGAGGAATCAGAGGATAAGCGTACGCAAATATTCCGGACCATCTCATCAAAAGGGCATTTCCCCTTGACCCCTGTTGAGGGAACCTGCTGGCATAAAACAGGCATTTGCTGTTCTGCTGCGTGGCAAACAAATCCAGCGTTGGTGTTCCCCATGTTTGAAAGATCCTCTCTACTTGATGTTGTTCGAGCTCCCATTCATGACAGCCCGTGAAAGCCCCGCTGAGGTTGTCGGCTAGAGAGTTCTGGACTCCTTGCACATGTTCTGCTCTGAGGGATATGCCGTGGCACAGGGCCCATTCCCACATCTCTTGAGCCTCCAGCGACAGGGTGAGAGATTTTGTTCCTCCCTGTTTGTTGATATAATACATGCTGGTGGTATTGTCTGTACGCACCAGCACGGACGAATTCACAATCCTTGGAAGGAAGGCTTGCAGGGACAGAAAAATGGCCCTCAGCTCTAGGCTGTTGATGTGTTTCTGCCGGTACTGACAAGACCATCGTCCCTGGATCTGAAGGTCCTGAAGGTGACCTCCCCAACCTTCCATGGAAGTGTCTGTAGTCAGTGTGAACTCTGGAATGTCTTGGAGAAAAGTGAGGCCTGGTGACAAATTGTGCGCCTTCGACCACCAAAGAAGGGCTTGCTTCATCTTGGAAGTTACTTTGATGCGGTCGTCGAACGATCCGTCGACTTGCCTCCACTGGTGAAGTAATTCCTCCTGTAGCGGTCTCATTCTGAGTCTCGCTATAGGGATGAGGCTGATTGCAGATGAGCACATCCCTAGAAGGGAAACAAATGTTCGAACTGAAAGTGACCTTCTTGCAAATATTTGTTTTGCTAGCTTTAACAGTTTGTTTTGCCGCTCCTGAGTCAAGAACGCCTTGCACTGGCATGTGTTCAACACCGCTCCCAGAAAGGTCAACTCCTGGCGAGGTTGAAGCTGAGATTTGTTCGAATTGAGGGTCAGTCCCAGATTTGAGAAGAGGGAGAGAGAACTCCTGACCACTTCCATTGTGGAGTTTCTTGAGGGTCCTTTTAATAGCCAGTCGTCGAGGTATGGGAAAACTTGCATTCCCTGTGACCTCAGCATGGCTGCCACCGGGGCTATACACTTGGTGAAGATTCTGGGGGCCGATTTGAGGCCGAATGGAAGCACTTTGAATTGAAAGTGGACGCCAGCCACTGCAAATCTTAGGTGTTTGCGGTGTTGTGGGTGAATAGGGATGTGGAAGTAGGCGTCTTGCAGATCCAGAGAAGCCATAAAGTCCCCTTTGTTGAGACAATTCAGAATGTCCGTCAACGTTACCATGCGAAAACTCTGTTTCTTTAGATATTTGTTGAGTTTGCGCAGATCTAGTATTGGACGCCACTCTTCTGAATTTTTCTCTACGAGGAAGAAGCAAGAATAAAATCCTTTCCCTTTCTGAGAAGCAGGAACTCGTTCTATCGCATTATTGCGTAGCATCTTTAAGGCCTCTTTGAAGAGTAAGTGAAGACGAGGGGGAGGGGGACCCCTGGGCGGCACTGTTGGTGGCTTCTGCAAAAACTCCAGAGTGTGTCTATTCCTGACAAGATCCAGGACCCACTGATCCGAAGTTATTTTCCGCCATTGTTGGTAAAAGGCGGAAATTTTGGCGCCTACGGGAAGGGGAGGATGAATGGCTGACGTCCGGCAAAGCCGCTTGTTGGAATCACGCCCTTGATTGTTTGAGCGCTTTTTTCCTCCTTGACGAGAGAAAGAACCAGAGGCAGGCTGTCTGTAAGATGATTGATAGTACGGTTGTTTGTACTGAGACTGGTACTGGCGATTTTGTTGGTTAGAATAGTGTCCCCTGGAGGAGTAACCACGGCCTCTTGCTCCTCTAAAGGATCCCCTCCTGTATTGCAGGGTACCCAGGGATTTAGCTGTGTCCGTATCTGTTTTAATTGCAAGCAAAGCATCATCGATGTGTTTTCCACAAAGGGAATCCCCATCGTACGCCATGTCCAAGATTTTTGTTTGGACCTCAGGCCTGAAGGTGGTAGCCCTGAGCCAACCTTGCCGTCTGAGGACTGCTGCTCCCGCCAATTGCCTGAAGTTGGTGTTTGAACTATCAAGGGCGCAATCAATGATCTCCGAAGCTGCCCTTTCTTTCTCCAGTACGATCCTGCGCACCTCTTGCTGACGATCCTCAGGGACCAAATCAAGGAACTCAGACAGATCGGACCACATCTGTCTATCATAACGGGCCAAGATAGCCAACGAATTAGCTGCCTTAATGGAGGCTCCTGCATTTGCAGAGAACTTCTTCCCAATGGCATCCAGTCTCCTGCCTTCCTTGTCAGGTGGCGTTGAAATGGGATCAGAAGGATTCTTGGATCTCTGCTGTGCAGCCTGGGATATGACAGAAGCTGGTCGAGGGTGACCTATCAAGCAAGATAGAGTATCCGATGGCGCACAATACTTCTTCTCTATTCTTGGAAGGACTGCAGGAATGGAAGCGGGCGTTTTCATGATGTTGAGGCCCTCCTTCCATATATAATCAATAATGGGGATAGCTCTGGTAACTCTGCGATATCCCTCTTTAAAGTCATGCAAAAAGCAGTCAGACTGCTCAACTGTGACAGACAATTAAAATCTATTAGCAGCACGCTGCATAATATTATGAAATCCGCCAATATCCTCAGGTGGAGAATCTGACGGGCGTGGCGCAGGCGGTGAAGGCATAGGAATGACATAATCCTCCCACGGATCAATAGGTGTATTATCTGGCAATTCGCCCTCTTCCCTGCCATCATCCTCATCATGAGAAGAGGTATCCGTATCACCTTGGGGGGCAGGGCCAGTATCCTGTCTCTGTGACAATGACGCCCGCGGTGGCGGAGGCCTTGGCATGTCAACTGGGGTAGGTGGCACACAAGGAGCAACTGAAGTTGGAGGAAATCTCTGGCGATAGTCTGCCAACATAGCTTGTAAGATCTGAATTAAAGTAGATGGCAGATGACTAGTGTCTTCAGATCGAGGAGGTCTGGTATGGGGCGACTGATATGGCGTTGAGAAATCCTCATGCGCATAATGCCCTTGGTCATAATCCTCATCGTCCTCCTGATATTTGATATTTAATTGAGAAGGGTGACGGGCAATCCCAAAAGGACCCTCATCTTCTTCACCTTCATCTGAATCTTCCTCCACATATGTCTCCAAAAGGTGTGATGGTAAGAGTGGAGAAATGTGAGAGTAGTCACGCCTCTGATAAGTTTTCATTTGGAAATGCGTATATTGGACCCTCGTCGGAGGTGAGCTGGGCAACAGATGAGCAGAAGTCACTGCTGTCATAGTAGTCGATGACGATGAACCCATTGCCATTGGAATTATTGTCGATGGGACTGTCGACGGCTTGCCCGTTGATGGAACTGTCGTCGATGGCATTGATTTTGCCGTCGACGATGTCTTCGTCGACGAGGTCGTAGATGGTGTCTTCGTCGACGAGTCCTTCGTCGACGAGGGCGTTGATGGTGTCTTTGTCGACGAGTCCTTCCTCGAAGAGCCCGTCGATGGTGTCTTCGTCGACGAGTCCTTCGTCAACTAGGCCGTCGATGGTTTCTTGGTCGACGAGTCCTTCGTCGACGAGATCGTCGTTTGTGTCTTCGTCGAAGAGATCTTCGTCGACGAGGTCGTCGCTGTCGGCTTCGTCGATGGGATTGTCGTCGACGGACCGGAAGGTTTAGCTGTCAGGGCCTTCGTCGACGGAGACGTCGACGACGAGACAGTCAATGATGATGGCAACTTGCCCTTCGTCGTCGAAGGCTTCACAGGTGATGACAAAATGTTAGCAAACATCAGAGGTGAGGTAATAGCCGAAGTGACCGTAGTAGAAGTAGTTGAAGAAGTAGAAGTCAAAGTAGCAGTGTGAACAGACACCAGAGAAACAGTTTTAGCCTGGGCTGTACTCACAGTTGTCGGTCTTGAAGGAGACGATGCACTCTTTGAGGGTTCTGAGGCTCTTTGAGAGGTGTTAGGTTTTTTACTCCTCTCAGGAGAAGAGCTCTCTCTGGATCTGGCTCTCTTGCTGGAGGTAGAGGCCTTGTCCTCATCATCTGTGGAAGATGATTTTAACCACAAAAGAACCCTTGCCTCTCCATCCCTGATAGTTTTTGGAGGGACAGTACGGCAAATCCTACAGTCCTTCACAACATGTGAGGGGTGCAGACAATAAATGCAGTCAGAGTGCTGGTCATCCACATGGACCCTCTTCTTATAGCAGGTTCCACAAGCCTTGAAAAGAGCCTTCTTTTCAGACATTTTTGAAGCAAAAAGACAAAAAACTGAGTAGGCACTCAGGGAGACTCCCTTACACACGAAGTGCGGTGAAAATCTGAGGAGCATTGCCTGAGCTAGGAAGGTTCTAGAGGGTGAGGACAGCTGATTGGCTGAGGCTACTATTTCAGGTCTTTTTACATAATGATGTAGATAGGCTGCTAGGTTTTGGGCCTAGTTAGGCCTTCAGGCTTTTCCAGCCTACTACAAGAAATTTTTAGGCACTGCTATTGTATATATTTTTACCGTGGGACTCCCGCCTCGACGACGGGGAATGATTCAGGCATGTGAATCTATGAAAGATACCCCAATACTAGATAATATGTATGATAAGCATTTTCTCACTTTTGGTGCCATCATGCATTACATTGACAACCATACTGGACTCTGGCACTGCCTCCTGTCAGACCCTTGTCTCCAAGACAAGCAACTAAAATTCCTATGGCTACATCATTGGCACCTCACCATGATTCCAGAAGGTCACACTTCCACCAGTCACTCTTCGTCATAGTCTCAAAAAGGCACTGAAGCCACCCTCCCAACCCCCAAGCTACCACCAGCCCATGTAGGGCCTCACAATTTTGTCTAGTTCAAATTCCTATTTTTTTGTGGTTCAGAACTAAGTTACTCAAAGTATGAAGAAGGTGAATGTCGTTGCCTTACTTTTGCTACAAGAAAAAATATTGAAGAAAGTTTCACATTATATATATATCTTCTAGAAGGTAATTACATTGACAGTCTTTCACTTTTATTATCATTCATTCCATACAATGACGGCGCATGACTTAATAATGGATGTTTCAGTAAGGTGATCTAAGGGAAGCGACAGATAAATGCCTAAAAATGTATGAACTATAAGGAATGTCTGGGGAAAGTTTCAGTAAATCAGTATATTTATCATATTTAACAGATACACAAAAATAATAATTTGCAATGCCAATATGTTTGGCTAGTTATTTATGTGGAACAGAGCAAATACTAGCTTTGTTGAAAAATAATTGAAAGAGAAGGAGCTTGTGTTTTTTTGTAGCGGGTTGAACAATGTATTTGAAAAAAAACCATACTTACAACATTCAAATATAAATAATGAAATTGTAAGATACTTAAGAGAATACAGATTAATCTTTTAAATTAAGCGTTACTTTGGCATGCATTTGTTTAAAACAGTGCACATCTTGTAAGTGTACAGTAGTAACAAGTAAAGGAGAAAGACAGCAGTGGAAAGGTCTAAGTAGAAACGTTTGTTTTTCACTTCTTGGTTAATTTGAAAGTCGTTTTGAAGATTTAGTAAGTGTGGAAATTGATATAAGTATATTTTGTATAGTAGAGTGGTTATTGTGAAAGTGTTAACTTGCTGCTAGATTTATTTTATTGCAAAGTGCGCCAGGTGTTTGTAAAGTGATGCCTATTAGTTTGTAAGAAGTTGCAACAATCATAGGTCGTGTTCTAGTGAAAAGGTGAGAATGTGAGACATATACAATGTGTTAGTTTGATCAGAGGGTTTAATAATCTTAAGGATACAGACATTTCAAAGCCAATTAAGAATGTGGTTAAAAGTCAAATTCAACATAAACATAACTTTCTGCCTTTAAAATTGCCTACTTAGGGCAGGCGTAGGCTATTCACACTCGAGATGTGGAGTTAGGTATGGTAGGTTAAGTGTCGCAGACTTAGTACACTAGTTATGAAGAGTAGAGTTGGTTATTTATGAACGGTAGCTACACAGGTAGGTATGGCACAGTTGGTATGATAAGGTAGGTATGGTAGGTCAGTGGGCACATTTGGTTATTTTATTTAGCAGGTATGATAGGTTAAGTACGTTTGATAAGATATGATAGGTATGTATGATCGGTAGCTATGCCAGGTATTTAAGCCTGGAGTTAGATATGCCATGTTAGGTAAGGCAAGTAGGAATGGTAGGTAAGGTATAATACATATGTTAGATTGGTAAGGTAGATATATTTGGTATGTATGGTAGGTAGGTATGGTTGACAGCCCACCCAAGCAGGGAAACTCATGAAAAATGCAGCAAAACCAATAACTTATGGGGCTGCCACAAATCTAACTTGCTCTCTGTAGTTCATCATGTACTTTTTTAGAGAACCGATGATATGACATCATCCAGGCCTAAAAGTTGAGGAGTAGAAAGGAGTATGTGAGGTTTTGCATCTCAGTATGTTTTTTCCAAAAATGCTGTATCTGTGATCACCTGGTCAAGGGTATGCACTTACCATTAATTCCTGTTAATTGATTTAGTCAGAGTGAAAGAGATACAATCTGATGAGCTGATACATTGGATGACATTAGTTTCCAAATGCCCTATGGTTAGGTCTGTTGCACTGCTGGGCATTGAACAGAACAGTATGATATATCATATTCCCCAAAAATACAGAAATCAAAACAGTTGTGGTAATAACATATGGAAAGCATCTGGGATATTAAATAGACACAATGGAATACACAACCTGTAAAACGTTGTCACAGCTTGAGAGGCACAGACTGAAATTTCTTGAATGCACCTAGACATTATTTTTATTGCAACAGCAATACATTTGTCTTTTTAAACTGATGTTACATTACATTTGTTGCAATCTTTGGCCTATGGAGGGAGTATAAACGTTTATTCTGAACACACAATGCTTCAGTGAGAGCATACAAAAATTTAGAAAAAACTGGCTTTCAAACATTTTGATTAAAAAGTGCATTTCTTTATCAAAGTTAGAATTTATTTACAAAGTACAGAAACCCCAACGCTCTTGCAACATTATTCAAGTGCTCACAAAAGTACATTTAGGCATGACGCCATTCCAATGGTCTCCACTGCTGTACGTCACATAATAATATTATACATTAAGTACATTTTGAGACTAAAAATATAAATACTGGAGAACAACAGGTTTAACTTTCAATAAAGTAACAGGAGAAATTTACAAATAACCCTTTTCAAAATCACTCAAAAATATAAAAGGAAGGTAACGGAATGAAGGACAAACCTGAAAAAACTGTTAGCTCTCTTTATGCCACGTTTACTAGTTATGCCATGTTTACTACCTAGCACTCTATCTAAAAAAAGCCACATGCGCTAATAAGGTAACAAAAACATCTTTCTGCTGGGCAGTAATGACCAAGCAGAAAGAAATTACCCATATTTGTCCCTCCCGGCACAGTTCATTTGATAAAGGAATTAGTTGCTTGTTTTACAGCCTATCCAGCCATATGGAAGAGCAAGGTCAAAAATGGCAATGGCAAGGACTTGGAGGGGAGGCATGTAGTAAGCCACTATTTGGTAGGGGCTTTTTAAGCCACCTATTGATAGGTTATATTGTCCGCTGGGTGCAGGGAGACCAGCCATGCCTTCCTTTGTATACCTCTTTGTATACCTCTCCAATATGAGCATTCAAAGTATTCATTCTACTGCAATGGTCATCCTCCTACCATCAACACTATGATATCAACTCAACATTAGGAGCAGGTGATAAAAAGAACGGTACCAGATTTACATTTAGTAAAGCTACTTCTCATCACTACCACTCTAAAGGCAAATCAACAATTGGAGCTGAGGTTAAAAGAGTGAGACAGGTTTACCTCAGACAGTCCATGTGTAAAGAAGTCTAGGTCCACCATTTGGCCAGTGATTGATGAGACGAGACTCCTGACTGTGGAATTTTCCGGTTTGCACAACTAAGTGGCAGACAGATCTACCATTAGGTGATGTGTTACATGAATTTGACTAATGATGGCCAAGGCATGTATGGCTGCTTCTAAACATTTTGGAGATGGGTGGGTTCATTGCATTGCTAAAAATGTTGCATTTTGTACTTGACATACTTAACAAGCAAACAACTTATATTTTGATGTGCTAAAATATGGATTTATGAATAAGCAGTTCTTTAAAATTAACCAATGCTTTTAAGCGGACGTAATATAATTCCTTTGGTGAAGAAGACACAATACTAATTCTTCTCTGGTTCATATATAAGGTAAATAACTGAGTTATGGAATATTTGGATTCAATATCGACAGAGAAGAATGGTGCTATTACATGCACAGTGAGTCTCTAAAATCATACATGAGAAAGAGATAAAGTCAGAGAAATTAATTAATACGTATAGGCTGGGAGAATAGATATACATTTTTTGACCAAGTACATTTCATAGGATAAAAGCTTTCATATGTAACTTTAGCAGTTATTTAATATCCATTATTCAATCAAGACAACATTAAGGAGACTTTGCATGTTCTTTAGACCTCAGTGGGCGAACTGTCATCCCACGAGGTCAGTGGAGGTCATGGCCTACTCTGACCTCATGGAGGACTGCCCTCCATATTTTGAGATCACCATCTCATAGAAGCAGCGCATCTGGCATTATGCCACAGAGAAATGTGCACAGTTTTGTTTAGTAAAAAAAAAAAAATCAATGAGTGTGATGTACAGAGAGTTTTCTTGAGCACTTGAGGACCACTATTGATGTGGCCATCAGAGTCTGACACAATTTTCCGAAAAAGCCAGAGGTGGTCACCTGCACCCTAAACACCATGACTGGGCGGCACAGTGGCCAATGGGACAGCAGGTCAACAGTTTAAGATGGTGAAGTCATCTGAGACCCAATCAATGGAAACTCTACAAAATTCCCACTTTTAAATGGAAGGGATGTGAGTTTGGCAGGATTGTAATCCACCGCTTTTTCCAGATATCATGTATCTTCCAAAGTCAAACTCAAAATGACCACTTTGTTTCATGCAGAAAATGTGTACAGATGTTAATTGTAACAGGAACTTGATTCCAAATAAGCATATTAACTGAATGAGATTAATATGTAAAAAAACAAAAAGTATGATGTCAGCCAATCACCGACCTTTTTAGTGACACGCAGGCAATCATTTAGCAACTATGTAATATGACTCATGGTCAATGGGTGCCCAAACCAAACAAAGGTTCAGTGAACACTGTCAATTTTTATTCACGTCCACCAATAAGACTGCTGTGATTATAAAAAGAATTGTGTAAGAAAAAACACATTGCTCGTCAACCTTCCCCATAGGGAAGTGAAATTTGCCTTGCTGGTAAATCATCGAAATCAATTGGTTGATGGAAGACAGAATTAAAAAGAGATCTTAAACTTGACCTTGACTACCTAAACGCAGGAAATGAAGAAGCCGGGTCCTAATTAGCGATACAAAAGGCACTGATGGCAAATTGCATTTTTCTAAGTCAGACTAATCAGTTAAACATTTGTTAACATAAAAAATGCACAACTGGAGCCTACCTTCCTTGTAGGAAAAGTGCATACTTCACAGACATGATGAAACACACTACTGTAGAACAAATTCACCTGCAGGGTCCCAGACAACATTCACGTTATGAAGGGGGAAACCCCAGCGTTGGTACTAAAAACATCAGAGTACTAAGTATACAGATCCCTATTACACACAACCTTTGTAATGCATAGGTATGATGGACTAGAAACCCTCAAGAACTTTGGCATACTTGTAATTATATAAGTCATACCAGTAAACAAATATTGTATGATTAAGGAAATCTATTGAAAGCTTCGCTATTGATGCTGATGCTCACTGGCCAACAATAAAGAACTAACGTTTTTCTTGCTTTCGTTTTCATTATGTATTGGTCATTTCTGATTCCTGTATACCTTTTTTCACGTTGGGCTTTGAACCCAACTGTTTTGCTCCTCTTTTTAAGGCACGCTTTTTGTAATTTAATTTCTGGGCACTCTGAATAGGTTTTAGGTCTTTGCAATATGCTGGGTGTAACGTGCCGTCCGCCTGGTTCCATGACCGTGGTATACAGCAAGCGTCAAAATATCCAAGGTTTGATCAGGCATATTGAGCTTTCAAGAGATCTTTCAGATAATTTGCAATAAAAAAGCTTTTTAGAACAGCAATGAAGAACTCTGTTTATCCTTCATACATGCATCAGGCCTTTTTATTTCTGCGGAATAAGTTGCTTCATATCTGTAATACGAAAATCTGCCTCCTGCAATACAAAAACAGGCACAGTGAAATACTTCCTAAGGTTGAAAGGGATAATGAATCATGCACCTAAAATTAATCACGTACCCAAGCTCTTAGTCCAAAGAAAAACTTTTCATTTTATCACTTCGCTCCTGTCTCATTTCAATATGTTTTTTCAAGTTGTGCACTTCATGTGGAAGGTTAGCATCCCAGACAAAAAGAAAAGATTGCACCTCTAGAAGACAAAGACCAAATGGTGAAAAACTTTAAACAACAACAACAAAGTTCAGTATTGAGATCACCAGTTATAAATAATAAATGAGTGTGCTATAAACACACCCTTAAAATACAATGTAATACCTGCGGCCATTTTCTCAGGGAGTGGTGGATTATGCTGCTTGCCTAACTTGTGTCTCAATCCATTGTTTTTCATACTTTTGAACCGCAATTGCTTCAATATATACAAATAATTAGCCCAATTTTTAACACTTGCTGAGGAGTAATGCTTTCACATCTGTCTCAGAGCCTACATACATCTTTAAATTTGCCCAGCCTTTGACCCATGTCCAGAACATGGGTCAAATTAGGTTGTTTAACCACTCAGGCCTAGCGGTTGGGTTATGGAGTTAATTTAAATGTCCTTTTTTCTGGTCTTGCTTGACAGCACAGCTGTCACCAGACAATTGTGTGAGAATCACTAGAGAGGGGGCTTTGGCTCCCCCCATGTTGGGAGCAAGGTCTACGTGTTTTGATTGGGCAGACGTTGTGTGCTTCCACACAACTGTGATCAATTGTTTATTTATCCAGCTGCATGAGCTTAAACTTTCAGGGGCACACACATGACATTGTAATACTATTAGATAACTAGATCATTTATTGTGGGGTTTTCTTTGCACAGCTGGGAGGAGGGCAGTCATTAACCTACATGGATGTTTAGTCCAAGCTTGACAGTGCACCAGTCACCTGACCTTTTAATATACACCAATATTATTCTACAGTTCTTTGCTTCACAACAAATATATATCCATGTTCGTGCTTTTTACGTGTAATGCTTCAAATTACAATAGGCTATACCTATAAAGCCAGACCTAGTGGCATTACCAATGCTTGTTAAATGTATAACTGGTATGGGGATTCACTACTGCTGACACCCTTTTGCTTGCTTCAAAACCACAAAGATGATAAAGCATTGCTAACACCAATAGGATTGGCATACAACTAAAATTGCAAACTAGGCCTATTTGTTTTGCTTATGCATTTGAATTATATTTTTGTTTCCTAAAACTTTATTTAGCTATCCGAAACGGCCATAAAAGTGCAAATAGAATAACACAATTAAAATGTTTTTGATATAATACATACAAAGATAATTGTAAAATTAATTTGCTACGCGATTACATAATACTTTTCCTCACATTAATAGCTTTCAAAATAAATAGGGCAACATTATAACATACAATAGTTTCACTTAAGAGTCACCAGCTATTTAATTGCTACTTTAAGTGATATTCTATACAACAAGCATAGGTGGTTTAAGATAAAAACCACTAAGATTCTGATAAAAATTACAGAATAGAAAGTGCAGTGTGCTTCGTTTGCTTTGGTCATCGCAAGGACAAGGAGCTGTATCAGGTAGACAGGACTTCATGGTTTGAAAAGCAACTAGATGGTGTACAATGCTACATCCCATTCTTACCAGTACAAAACAATGCTGCATTTTAGTCACATATGATAGCTAACTATTCCCCCCCCTCAAAGTTCAAAGACTTATAAAAGGCGACTGTTGATTTTTTTCCTAATGTGCATGAATCGTTGATCCAGTCTATACTGAAGAAATAGTTCTTTAATCCTCCTGTTAGTTATTAATAATAGCTGGCGAGGGAGAAGTTATTATACAGTAGCCAGGGGATACTTAGGGCACCATTCAAGAATAAACAATCCGATTGTTCTAGTAAAACCAGTTTCTTCCTGAGACTATAATGAGGCCCACAATAACAGATAATAGTATTTGATACAGAGGGAGGTAGGCACAATTTCTTTTTGAAAAAGCTGTTTTCTTCAACTTGCAGGGCTGTGCTATTTGCATAACCCCAGAGACCTGCCCCAGAGGGGGCTGTAGTCACTCTGTTTGCTTCATAAATAGCTACCATTTCGTTAATGAGTTGGTTTCCCAATTTTGAGGAGAATTTAATAAATCCTTGCGATGCCCTGCTCGTTTTAGCTTTAATGTTTAAAACGTGTTGTGACCATGAGTCATTGCCCGCAAATAAAATACCCAAATAGCAAAACGAGTTCACTAAAACAATTGGGGTATTATCAATAAAAAATTATTTACAGGAAAACCATGGTGAATGTTTTTGATGTATTAATTACCATTTTCTTTAAAGTCATAAAATCTGTGAAAGCATTCATCAGTCTCTGGAGGCCAACTGGTAATCGTGCTAATAATACAGCATCATCGGCATATAACAATACAGGAATCGGGCAACCAGCAGCCCGAAGGGCATCTGCCTGGACCGACTGCAGGTACTGATCAACCTAATTGATAAAAAGGGAAAACAATATTGTCGCTAGCACACACCCTTGCCGAATTCCTCGCCCCACTCTAAATTTGATCACACATTTCCCCCTGGGTGCCAAACCGAATTTGGCTTGTTAGTTTCTCATAAAGATGGGAGAGAAACCCAATGATTGGCATAGGTGCCACCAGGGAGATTAAAGTTGACCAAAGTAAGCTATGGTTGACCAATTCAAAGGCACTACTTTAAATCAGCAAAACATAAATAAAGTGTGCCTGCCTTAGCCCTAGTATATTTACCAATTATTAACTCTAAAATTATACATTGTTCAATAGTCCCCAGCTGTTTTCTGAAACCAAACTGTACCAGGGATAGAAAAGATTTCTCTTGCGCTCGTTCCTCCAATCTTTATAACAAGACTCTACTCATTACCTTCACGGAGGAGTACAGGAGGGAAATATGGCGATAGTTTTTTGGGTCTGCTTCATCCCCTTTTTTTAAATATGGGTACAATATTAGATCAGCCCCAAGAAGAGGGATTGGATCTATTGTTGCTGTATTAAACTCCCTAGTTAAGACAAGCCCCAACAGTTCAGGGGCAGATTTAAAAGCATCTACTAGCACCACATCTGGGCCTGGGGCCCGAACCCCAGCACTGGCCTATATAGCCAGATAGACTTCTCCATTAGTAATGTTCAGGGGAAGGCGTCCCCTCTCGCACAACGGCTCCCAGTCTTGCCCCGTGGAGTCCTCATTACTTTGTCTAAATATTTCCGAAAAAACATCTATCACAGGGGACAAGAGATAACAACTCAGGGATGTTATCATTTTTTAAAAAGAGTGCATTCACTGTATCCCAACAAAGTTTGATGTTCATGTTCTCTGCGGCAATGGCCAGATTTTCCCATGCTTAGAACTGGACTGTTTTTTTTCTAATAGCTATAGCTGATTAATATTTTTCCCGCAGGGACTTAACGGGCAGTATATCCCATGGAGAGTTTGACATAGCATATTTAAGTGACGGTAAGGCTTTAGTGCAAGCACTATCAGACCATCTCCTTCTCTTGTTCCCTGAAGTATTTGGGTAATGAGTCAAGAGTGATTTAATAGAAATGATAAAATGGCTAAAATTGTTATCAATATATGTGGTACAATTTCATCCTGGAGACAATAGGTTATTTCCCTAAGATTATTCACTACTATTTTCTGCAGAATCCTACTAGGGTCAATACCCGTCCACTTGATTCTTACACCATTTACCCTGGTGGAATTAATACTATTTACTATATGAAATTAGGGCTGCCTTTGTCCCCATAAAAAGAAGAAGGGTAATGTAAGTAAATTGTGGTCACTAAAGACTGAAGGTACAAAACTGAGGTTACCACACATATCATTAGCATAAACATACACCAATACATGATCTATAATGGAAAACGAGTTTCTCCCAGCAAATGTTGGGGCTAGCACCCCATTTACATCACAGCCACAACTAAGTAATTGAAGGTCATATTTAGAAATAATAGAATTCAGTGCTTCACCACACTCATTGTGGTAGAAGTGGCCATTGCCCACCCAGTCCTGATAAATATGACCGCATCCCTGGGTAGTAGATAATGGACATACCAATACCACCTGCCCATACTAATACAAAATCTGTGTAAATTAAACCTAAGATGTTTTCAACGCCACGGTCTAGAGCTGTAACCACACTGCTAAACGTTGAATCAAAGATATTATTGTACAAATTCACAATTACTAGATCTCTCCATTCATTTTCATTCAGAAACAACAGTTGAGAATGAAGGCCCACTGAGGAGACCTTCTTAACATTTACAGAAATTTTGTTAGAAACAAGTATCTGAAGCCACCCTTACGTGCGCCCCGCATGCAGCGCCAGAGCTTCTTAAAAGTGTGAGGAAAATCCTTCTTCGTGTGCTGGGCTTGTGCACCAGGTTTCTTGTATACATATAATATCTTATCCAGATATAGTGCTAATCCAATCAAGGTTTCCTATCTTGTTCGTTAGCCCATTCACATTCCATGTTGCAAGCTTAACCCCTCCCTTAGAGTACTGACTTACAGGAGCTAGGATGTTCATTGCAGCTTGACTTTATGGCCTTGGCTGCAGCCAACCTACAATCTGAAGCCGACCCAGAAATAAGTACATGATCTTTAGGGGGCAGATGGTTTACCTGAGTAGTAATAAGATCCCCTCTACAATAATTCCGGCATGGTGTAGGTCATGACTGAGTCATTCATTATCATCTAGGGTGCTCAATACCTGATATCTATTGGGTACTTCAAAATCAGAGCAATACGGCAGGTGCAATCTCGGCATCATCCTTGATGCCTGCAAATTCCGTGCACCGTCATAATTTTGGCCTAAAGCACAAGTTACTACTTGTGTAACGATATATCTGTAAGAGACATTAGTTAGTGATAGATTCCTTACCTTAGAATATCCCCAGGCTTCAGACGTATTCGCCGAGATGACGTCACTGGAGCTACTTAGACGAGCCCAAGCACGCTGACGTCATAATTTTGGCCTAAACTCCTGAAATGCCAATTAAAAAATCCCAACTGGAGTATACCCATATCTCGAACAGCCGCAATTGGTGGGCCCACCTTTGTGTGAATGTCTCTGGCATCCCTAGGGTTCAGAAAATTAGTAACTATGCAATCATCCACAAAATTTGTCTTTAGTGCTCCGATCCACCCCACTCTCCTTGCAAACAGAATTTGGTGGGCTCTAGCAGGTGAAAATGAGTTTTTGGAACTAAGCCAGTGGACAACCTTATTCCTCAGGCATTCAGTATTCTCCCTGACCCAGGTTTCAACAGGGGACGTTAACCAGTACTGTCACATATGGGCAGCAAGCAGGTGGCAGATTAATTATAACTAGCTCCTGTAAAGACATTATTATTAGAGAGGTGTTTGTTAGTTAGTCACTGCAAAGATTGGCCCACAGCATGCATCATTGTAGCAGACTTCCTATTAGACTCTTGCACATTGTCATCCACATTACCCACTAGAGCTTGACTAGGATAAGCCATAACCTCAGCAGGGGCCACCTACTACATTTTTCTGCCTCAGATCTAATACTCGTGGCCCCTCCTAGGTTACTGAACCCACCTTAAACAATGTTTCGCCAAAAGAAATTACGTTTTTCATTTCACCCTCCAGCCTCCAAAGTCTCTCTTTCAGGGGCATTAATAAATAATTTATAAAAGCTGTTAGCTTCTCTCAGAATGGAGCCAATGCTGGTTATCCATAGAATTACAGTGAGCCATTGTCTCTTGCAAAAAGGTAAATCCGGGGAGCTCAGGTTAACAGTAGTGTTGTTGAGTGCCTTTCTTTTGCGTTTAGCAGAGGGTGGGCGGGCTATGATTGAGGCTGTGGCTGTAGCAACCTGGCATGGGGATATTGGAAGTGTCACAGTTTCTAACACAGTAGGTGCTGGACAGGCTGTGTGTGATATTATCTGACCCCCTGGCGCATCCAGTATTCTCACCATCTTGATTGTTACCCAGGCCAAACTGCTCCTTTGAAGGTATTATGCACTCAGCTTCATGAGCTTTAAATGAGCCAGACATGAAGTCAAAGGTGACTTCACCCTATTGTCACGAAGGTGATCTATCTAGACTCGTATGGATCGTAAGCGCTTAAAAGAACAAGCATTTGCAATGCAATAGGTCTCGCATTTTTCGAGAGTTTGAGCTATTTGCATTGTAAATGACAATATCTTAAAGGCTCGCATATGCGAGACCTATTGCATTGCAAATACTTTTTTGTAAAAGCTTCTCATGCTGCTTTTTCACGTTAATGGCGGCAGTGCCCCTTTCTTTAGGCAAACCGCGTCTAAAGAAAGGTGAGTGGCCGCCATTAAAAAAAACTGAAAGCTCCGTATGTGGCTCTTTTACAAAAAAAGCATGTTTATCAAGTTGACAAACAAATGCTTTTTTTTGTAAAAGCGCCCCATGCCGCGGTTTCACTTTAATAGCGGCTGCAGACGTTTCTTTAGACACAGATCATCTAAAGAAAGGGGTGTGGCCTCATTAACATGAAAGTGCAGTATGGAGCACTTGTAAACAAAAAAAAAGGGAATAAATAAAAGAAAAAAACATGCATTAGGAGCCGCAAATAAACTAAAGGTGCGGCAGCCACTGTGGCATGACATGCTATAAAAATAAAGCATTAGGACATGCCGCTGATAACTGTACTCTAGCTGAAATCTATGAACTTTTTTAGGAATTTGAGGACTTGGTTGCCCCCAAACTAACTCCAAAGGGCTAAACTGGCAAGTGAAGGCCTTAAATGGGCTTGGGAGGCCTAAGGGGGGTGACCCAAAAGCACCAAGAAAGTATTGTTACTTACCTTGATAAACTGCCAGCAAGCTCTCCAGCTAGTACCACAACCATAAGCTCGAGTGCCTGGGATTCGCCACCTGCATCGGTCCCCCCTTCTGTGTTAACAGTAGCACAACCAAAGGGGAACGAGGGGTGTATAATCACAAATGTGGAATGCTCAAACCAATACACAGTGCTAGGAAGTCTCGAGACCACGGATAATGACCTCCTTCAATTACTAGGCGACCACGGTATCATCAAGACCTGTTTAACCAACGATCCCGTGGCATAAATGATCAACTAGTAGCATTAAGGATTGAAATCAATTCACTAAGGGAGTCTATGGAAATGATGGCCAGTCTTAACAGCTAAACTGGACACCCTTACTGACTTAGTCACACAGAAGCAATTCATTGAGCCTGGGCCGAGGCAAGGTCCCCATCCGAGACCAAATTCCATGACTGACATTCAAACTAGAGAGCGGCCTAATCTTACGAACAATAACTCCTGTAATTTGACCAGGTGGGTAAGATTACCGGGTTAGTTTCCCTTAGCTCCAGTTGGTCCTCTGTTGCATGAACCACATCTTGATCCAACTAGAGTGGCTGATATGACTTCTGGACTATATCCAATACCTATGTGTACTCGCAAACCTTAAGTGCAAAATCATAACCATAGTCATCCAAAGGGGCATCCCTTGTAAGGAAGGCGGGTGGCTCCTATTCCCTCTAGGCCAGATAAAATCCCCTGGTGAGAGAAGTGTATCCAAAACCTAATTTGGTAGATGCAAACCTTATCCCCTTTGTAACAAACAAAGAAAGCATACCCAATAGTGCATTGACTGATCCTAGACGTGGCAAACCCTTTGATAATTATCTGATTAATACACCTAAAAATCAAAGATCACACCAGGAAAATTATGACTCATTAGTAAATAAGTTTATACATTCGATTCGGATTAAAGAGGTTGCAGATTCATCATTAGGGAGGACATATGTAATGTCAAACGGTTTTGCATTGTCAATGAAGAGTGGGACCACATTGGTGTGATCTTTAAGGATAAGGACCTAGCGGATGGGCTACTTGCATTAGAACTACTTTTTAATTCTCCCACTGATACTTGCATAGGACTCAAGCTTAATTCCCCTATCACTACTAAAGCACAGTTAACAGGTGATAATCAAAATCCATCCATAAAAGAGAGGCAACATAAGCATAGCAATTCAAGTAATCTCATGAACACCTCTGACATTGATTGACTCAGATATGATACCTTGGATTCCTAAGTAGCTCTTGAACCACAGCACTCGCCCACTGATGAAAGGATTTTTTTACCTAAATTTCCCATTGATAATCTCAGAGAGAGTGAAAGGGTCATTTCCGCAAAAAACAATAGAGCCACTCTTTTGAAATACCCAGGCGAACAAACAGGGTTCATCTCGAGGTCAATCATAAACTCTAATTCATGTAGCCTAAAATTACTTTCCTGGAACATTGCGGGGATTAAATGATCCAGAGTGGAATACTTTTATTGACACACACCATATCATACTTTTTCAAGAGACTTGGGACACTAATTCTATTTCTCGACCAGGTTTCCAAACCTTTAGCGAGAATGCAATCCCTTCTCAGGCGGGACGCCCATCGGGGGGCTAATAATATGGCTACGTCTTGACTTGTTTCCCACTGTGAGACTAGTTTCAGCAAGCTCTAGTGTTGTACTAGCGATTGAAACCCAACTTTCAACCCAAACCGGCCTAAGATACATAGCTTTAGTCAATGTATATATCAGGTCTGTTCCTCCTAAAGCACAATACCCTATAGTGGAGAGGGTAGATGCTCTGATGGGACAGTTTAACTGGAAGGCTCTAATGATTGTAGCAGGTGATATTAACACCCGAATACCAACTAATGCTGGGAAAAATCTTAAGGAAATCACAAGTGGGATGATCACACGAACTCCCAAGTTGCAGCTGTCAACTTCAAGCAAAGGAACCAATATCACTAAAATTGGAGCCCAAATTGTTGACTTGATATTAGATTATGGCCTAAGAGTGGTAACAGGAACACTAAGTCAGACTGTCCCCCCTGTACCACTTCTAAAAGAGGCTTTAGCATTTCACAAATAGACTAGATCTTTCTGGACACTGAGTTATGGGCTGACTTATTTGATATGAAGGTGGTCTTCAGACCGGATAGCGACCACCAAGCCCTAAGTGCATACTTCTCCAAGGTTGCATTTGCTGATACAAAATAAACCAAGTTGGGACCTTTTCACCCATGGTCCCTACTTCTAACCCAAGAAATATTAGCTGGGCAGCCATGGAGATGGACATAAAGCGAATGACACACCTATATAATCTCTTTGTCTGGAAATTTTTGCAGTTAGACCTCGCAGACATAGATAGTATCAACTTTGCCATTATGCACTTAGAATTGATGGACACACTAAGACCGTGCTTTGTTAAGAACCAAAAAAGAGGGGCTTTCCAAAAGAAAACCACCTTGTGGTATTCAAAATCTTGCCCTATTATTATGTGCAATCACAAAGGGACAAGGAGCTGAAATCAAAAAGGCCAGAGAAAAAAAGTACAAATCTACATTAGAAAAGGCCAAAAGAGACTGGGAGGAGGATCAGTGGTTACTTATGGCAGAAGCCTTAGAGATGGGAGACCACAAGACCTGGAAATAAATTTCTGTTAACTCATCTAGTGCTAACCATCTGGAGCCAAATATACAACTCGATATATGGGTCTTACACTGGCAAGCTGAACCAAAACAATCCAATAACTTGCCTGTTCGGAGTTATGAGTGACCCGATGGAAAACCAGTTCATGATGAGTTTAGTAGACTGATACGTCAAAATGTAATCTTACCTTTACTATTGATGAAACACAGCAAACAGTTAAGCAAATGAAAAAAGAAAAGGCGCCTGGGATGGATGGTATCCCAGATGATCTCTTCTTGTCTCAACCGGACATCTGGGTACAGTACATAAATGCTATATGTAATAGTATTCTGCAAGGTAATGCCATTCCGCTTACAAGGCATGGAGCAATTATCAAACCCATTTCAAAAAGGGAGATAGATCAAACCACTCAAACTATAGACCCATTAGCCTCTTAGATAACACCCCAAATAATTCTGTAGGCAGGTGTTGTTCAAACATAACGGCTGGATGGACAAGAACAACATCCTAGAAGAGGCACAGGCTGGGTTTAGACTGAAGATTAGTACACTGGACCAGGTTCTAAGCTTCAAGATGATAATTTGGAAATATGTCTCCTTGAAGTGTGGCCATCTATATGTCGCCTTTATAGACCTACGGGAGGCATTCAACCTGGTCCCAAGGGAAACACGGTATTGCATGGATATGGTATTCCTCCAGGCCTATTTAGGAGTCTTAGAGTCTTGTATACAAGCACCTATGCGAAGGTAAGGTGGAATACCGCTGGGGACCTCTCAGACGGGATTGAGATCAACCAAGGGTTTAGACAAGGGTGTGTTCTCGCCTAACCCTATTTAGCCGCTGCATCAATGAAGCATTACGTAGACTGGTGAATTGTACTTATGATGCCCCTAAATTAGCAGGTGTGCCAACGCCTATCTTGATGTTTGCGGACAACACCCTGTTAATTTCACGTACTCCAATGGGGCTTCAAGCACAACTAAATGCTTTTGTCCCCTTTTGCGAGGAAAGAGTTCTAGAGCTCAATTCCTCAAAGTCTAAAGTCATGACCATTAACCCCCACAGAACATATAGAGGCAGTGTGCACATAGATGGGTCCTGCCTTGAAAAAGTGTGATACTTTGATTACTTGGGAGTTAGGTTGATCGACAACCAGACGTGAGGCCCACAATTGGAGAAAAGTAAAGCCACCCTCCAATCGAAAACTTCTGTCATATGGAGAAAATTCAGGGCTGCCTCTGGAGGTGCTCTGTCTCCGGTTCTTGCAGTGTACAGAGCAACAGCTGTAGCTTCAGTGAACCATGGAGCTGAGATCTGGGGTCATGTCCAAGCAGAAGTCGTGACATTAACTGAAAACAAGTTTATAAGGGGTCTTTTTCATATTCCTCCAAGTTTCCCTATTACCCCAATAAGATGTGACCTAGCCCTCAACCCTATACATCTAGTTGCCCAACTTAAACCCCTGTTATTCTGGATAAGACTTTGGTCTACGAGGGAACTAGTAAAGTACAGGAACTGTGTGAAAGAGTTGGTGTTCCTCGATAAGGACTTAAGTACACCCTGGCTGAAGGAGATCAAAGTGTTAGCCCACAGAATAGGCATGGCCAACTTATGGAATACACCAGAGCAGATCACTAAAAGTGACACCCGTGAAGTTAAAAGCCGGTTCTGGAAGGAAATTGTTAATGCAAACATGGAAAGTACACCAGGAAAATACCATCACCGGCCAGTTCCTCCTCCACAAATGTTCCCCTAGCCCAGAGCCCTACATGGACTGTATGTATCCATGCCGCTCAAAGTGTCTGTATGCCCAATTTAGGTGTGGCATGCTGCCCTTGAGAACTAACACTGTGAAATGGAACAGGACAGCCTCAAACACCAAAGTCTGTCAAAATTGCCCTACCATTGCGGAAACTGGTGAACACTTTATGTTCTTCTGCCCACAGTAAAGAATTCTGCGTAAGGAATGGCTGAAAGCGGCTTTAAACTCTAAAGGCGTGAGACACTGGAACGAAGCACTAAGGCTCCTTAAGAGTGATACCAGGGGATTATTTGCACTGGCAGTATTGCGTTATTTGGTTTGTGCCTGTTGCTTGAGGAAGGTTATAGCTAACGCACCACCCAGGATAGCCAGCTCGTAGTAAAAGGCATAGTAAGCTTACGTAGCTTCCTACCACTCCATCAGCGCTATTTCACTAACACTCTTACTGGGGTTATTGCTTTTCTAATGGCCCATTCACTAAACCATTGAATCTACATATGAATATTTACTTTTATGAAGAATACCTGTCAAATAGTACTATCCTAATGGTGTTGGCTCTAGCAGGTCGGTTTTATCTATTTTACACCAATTTGATTAATGGGTGATTCTTTTAATTCATTGTAAATAGGATGTTGTATAATTTTTTTTATTGAATGTGATTTGAATTGAACATTTTTGTGATTGTAACTTTTTATCGCTTACAGCCGAAATAAAAGGTAGAGGATGAAAGCGGTAGGAGAGAGTGTGTCTTGCCTGCAGGTGAAAACCATTTAACAAAATAGTGCTAGGAGGATGTAATTAAAGCCTACTGAGTAACAACACACGTAAGAGGGCCAATCCTTAAGGAGGTTACAAGATGAGGCAAGGCGATACTAAGGCGGGACTACTAAGCCTATTGACCAAGGAAAAGCCACAGTTTACAAAGGACAATGACGCAAGGCAATGAAAAATATGGGCGGAGATCCAAGTCCATACCTGAATACAGCATGCCTTGCAGAGCAGCGAATGCGCTGCCCAGGCTCGACCTAAAAAGTAGTTTGCATTGTCCTAATCTTCTAATAAATTGCACAAGTTTTAAAATCACTTTGTTGCCATTTCATTTTAAAAGACAGTTAGATTCATTTATTTAGTATTTGACTTTGTATAATGTACCCATATTAATTTGTCTGACTGAAATCAACACAATTACATATACTTGCCTTTTCGTGGTGTAGAACGACATCCTAAAACCAGCACAACATTTTTTGTTTTTACTTTTCCTGAAAAAAAAATATACATTGCAATTGTTTATCTCCAGTGACCAGATACAACATGAACAATAAAATGTTTATAAAGCTTTCAACAGATAAACTGCCACCTAAGTGGTTGCAATGGCCATTTAGACACGGCAATCAGTATTATGAAGATGAAAGGACATACTCGTACTATATACTGCATTTTGAAATCTCTCTTAATATCAACTATTGAAAAGTAAAGCTCATTGCATACTATCTTTTGTACATATCTGTCTGCATATATAGGTGTTTTCATTTAAGGTTTGCAGTAAACTTAGTTAGAAAGTTCTTCCTACCTCTAAACCATCTTTTATGTGACCTGCTGTCCCAGATAGTAGGTAAAGCACAGAGGTACAGAAAAGCCACTTTTGCGGACTGCCTCGTTGTGCTAGATTTGCCATTCTATGTACAGAACTGCCACAGTAAGATGAGACTGCCAAGGGATGTTGAACTACAAAGGGATCGTCTGAGTCTGAGCTTGCTGAGACAGTGAACACTGACTGGACCGGGAGCAAGCTGTCCATAAATGAATCAAGGGCAGGCCTACATCAGTAACTATTGCCTGCTAATGACGAAAGATTGTCTAGGTTCCATTGTTTATTGCAATAAATTATGATAAATTGAGGGGCTTTTTTCGACTGACACCTCCATCTTTCTTAGACGGTGCAGTCTAGTTGTTTCACGCCAGGCACATTAAAGTGGGATGCAGCGTGGGGCGTGGCCACGGCGGCGATCGGAATGGCTGCCTTTCCGTGAAGCTCCTCCACGCGGGCTCCTGACGACGGCGGCCGAGATGTGAACCGACATTCCAGCTTCCCACATCTGTACGGATCCGAACGCTGATGTCGCCCTGACCATCTGGGCGACTTTGGAGATCGCGGGGATGGCCTGAGGAGAGTGTAGGGCGGAGGAGAATCGGGGCCTTCGGACCTCGGCGCCATCTTCTCTTCTGCGCCGGATTGCTGGTGAGTGCCGCGCGGGACCGAGTCGCTGGGCCTTCGCCCCCTCGGTCGTCGGCTGCAGTGTTTTCTCGCGCGCCGTGAGCGTGACGCAGTGCTGCGCGGCACGGGCTGCTGGGGAGATACAGTGGCAGGGCAGCAAGCTGTCCTTCTTCCCGGACTTTACAATGATGGTACAGGAGGCACGTCGCAAATATAACGGAGTTAAATCCGCCCTCCGCAACTTAGGCCTGAAATACGGTATGCTGTACCCAGCTAGGTTGAAGGTGGATGTGAGCGGTAGATTTCATATTTTTGACTCACCAGCGGATGCCCAGGAGTTCTGCCACAAATACAAGAAGCGGGGTTCAGCTGCAGCTGCCGGCACTCCTCCCAATTCTCCACCCCGATCTGACACGCAGTCCAGCGCCGACCTTTTTGCTGAGACCGGCCAGGGCTGACCACTCTGCATTGACTCTATTTGCACCCTCGTTAACACAATGTAGTTTAGATGTGGATTCACCAACGTTACTTGAATAGGCCTCCGGTTTGGTGGCCGCCTGTTCGGTTGCCCGTATGGAGTGGCGTTGCCACCCCCAATGGCGCGGGCCATGATGTTGCTATCTACCAGGGTTTTCTCATTCCTTTATTTGCTGTTTTATTCTTTCTTTGAAATGTTATCACCTTTGTTACTTTGCATTCTTGTTTAGCGATGGTCTGGGGATTGCCTCTCGTGGGGTACTGGGAGGCTGGGAGGCGGGGAGGCGGGTGGGGAATGGGGTTTGTTTTATTTCACTGGTCATGTAGGTTCATACCCAGCGGCGGGTGCCGTTTGCGCATTCAGTCATGTGCACGATTGCTACAGACAATATTGAGAATGGAATTATGGCCAGGATAGGTCTGCAGACTGGTCCTTCCAAACTGTCCTTGATGTCTTGGAATGTCTGGGGATTGAATACCACAAGGAAGCGCAAACAGGTGCTGGCTTATGCGGCGCGACATGGGGTGGACGTCCTCTTTCTGCAGGAAACTCATTTGCTACAACAGGATGTGGAATCGGTGGCTAGAGGATGTGGGTCACACAGAGTGTTTTCCTGCTACAGCAGGTTATCTAGAGGCGCAGCGATCCTGGTGCACAAACGACTCCCGTTTATAATGACTGGTGGCAAGACGGATGGGGAGGGCAGATATGCGCTTGCCATGGGAATGCTATTCGGGTACAGGATTGCACTGGTGGCTGTGTATGGTCCGAATGTGGATAACCCTGTTTTTTTTCAGGAGCTACAGTTGACACTGCTTCACTCCGACATTGACTTGCTGGTTCTGGGAGGGGATTTTAACATCTTGATGAATCCGGACAGAGACAGCACTTCCCCCTCTCCTGACTGCAAACCAAAGTCCCGTGCTGTACTGGCGGACATTTGTTCCCACTTCTCCCTAGTGGACATTGAGGCCAGACTGCACCGCCACACCCCGGCCTACACGCATTACTCAGGCTTCCACAACACCAGCACTAGAATTGACTATTGGCTCCTGTCCCCGGGTGTCGCGGGCTGGGTTGTGGGTCTTTCCACGTTGCCTCGCACTCTCTCTGACCACTCTCCCATTGTTTTGACCCTAGAGATCCCCAGATTGGGAGGTTATGAAAGACAGTGGCGATTCCCCGGCAGGGCTTTATTAGACCCGACTTTCAAGGAAGACATACGAACTGCTATCGATGACTACTTTGACATAAATACTGGCTCTGTTGCCTCCTGGTCCGCGCTATGGGAAGGCTTCAAAGCCATATTACGTGGGGTCTGCATCGCTAAGAGTGTGGGTTCCTTGCGGGAGATTCGCTCCACCCTGACCCGCATTGAAGCGGATATCCTTAAGTTAGAGAAAGAGATTCTTGATAATCCTTCGGCGGATCGCGAGGCTAAGCGGCTGGAACTGCTTTTGGAGTTTCGGGACGCAGCGGACAGGGAGGTGAAGTTCATGGGCAAATACCACACAGCGCGACAGTACGGTGAGGGAGATAGGCCAGGCAAACTGTTGGCGCAAATGCTTCACCCACCACGCCAAGCTGCTTACATTACGGAGGTAATTGACGCTCAGGGTACGCACCAACACTCCTCCCCCGAGATATCCAACACCTTCCTGTCATATTACAAGACCCTTTACACTTCCACGCTCACGAGGGATCACTGCCACCCGGGTTCTTATTTGAATGAAATCGCCATGGTGTACCTAGAAAAACACATGCAGGAGTTTTTAGCCATGCCCATTCTACTGGATTTTATTAATGAGGCGATCGATTCCTTGCGTAGCTCTTCAGCTCCCGGCCTTGACGGCTACACAGCTGACTTCTACAAAGAGTACAAAGAGGAACTTGTACCTAAACTGGTCGAGGTGTACGCAGAGGCGTTGGAGACGGGCACTCTACCACCCACGCTCCGTGAGGCGGTCATTGTTCTACTTCCCAAACAGGGCCACGACCCCTCGTTGTGCAGCTCATATAGACCCCTGTCCCTCTTAAACCTCGATTACAAAATTCTGGCAAAAGTCCTTGCAATTCGACTGGCGCTTCTAGTGGAAACTATAATCTCACCGGCTCAGTCCGGGTTCGTGCCGCACCGGTCCACTTCTCTAAACCTTCGGACACTGTTTTCGGTTTTACACACAATAGACCCCTCCACACCGGCTGCAGCAGTGTTCCTAGACGCGGAAAAAGCATTCGACTCCCTGGAGTGGCCCTTTTTTCTGTCTATTATGAGGAGAATGGGGATGCCTGCTATGTTTGTGGCGACGGTCGAGTTACAGTATTCGGCTCCCACCGCCCGCATACGGATAAACGGCACCATCACTGATAACTTCACTCTTTCACGGGGCACCCGGCAGGGCTGTCCCCTATCCCCGCTCCTGTTCATCATAGCGATGGACCCCCTGGTGCGGCATTTCCAGGAGAAACATCTACACCGTGGTCTCCAATTTCGCACCGGCCCACTGCTGATCTCGCTATATGCCGATGACACAGTTCTGTACGTCCGCACTCCCCAGTCCAATCTGGACCCACTTTTGACGGAGCTTTCCCATTTTGGGAACTACTCGGGCCTGGAAATAAACTGGCATAAGTCAGTAATTTTCCCGCTCACCCCCTCCACCGTGCAGTGGACCTGCTCGTTCCCTTTGGAATGGTGCACGGATTCTGTGAAATATTTGGGAATACATGTTCACCTCGACACGGTTTCTATGGTCCGGCTGAACTACGGTCGCGCCCTAGATTTTTTAGAGGATAATACGGAGCGCTGGATTCGCCTCCCGCTGTCTATGGCTGGGCGGATCGCTATCATTAAAATGATCGTTCTTCCCTGGTTTTTGTACCTATTTAACAATCTGCCAATCCCCCTCACCAAGATTTTTTTCTCCCAACTCTGCTCCTCCCTTTTGAGCCTGATATGGGGGGACAGGAACCTGCGCGTGTCCTGGCATACACTAACACTTCCTTACGAACGGGGCGGCTTCGGGGTGCCAGACTTTTTTTTTAATCATTTGGTGGCGCAGTGCGCATATGCGTACCCTTGGTTTCACCCTGATGCCAGGATACCCCATTTGCGGCCGGAGGCTGACTCGGCGCTCCCAGTGGCCCTCTCCTCCGTCCTCCCTAAGGGTCTTCCCCGGGACCCACAGGACATACGGCCATTGTCCACTACCTGCTGGGCCTGGGACAAACTTCGACGCCTCTTACTACTCGAGAAACTATACTCGCCAGCGTTGCCGTTGCCCAACACCCACTGGCTCCCCATCACAGGCGACTCGGTGGTGCGACACACGCTCTCCAAATATCAACTATGCACTGTAGGTGACCTCTTCCCGGACGGACATGCCTTTTCCCTCACTGAAGATCCCCGCTTCACGGACAGGACCTTCATGGACTCATTCACACTGACCAGACTTCGTTCGATGCTTAGGGCAGAATTTCCCAAATTTCCGCTCCCTCCTGATGACACCCCCGCGCTCACATTCATAATACAGCACCAGACTGGGGCGCATGTAGTGTCTAAGCTATACAAGCTGTGTCTGGCCTCAGTTCCCTCACTCGACACTAAGGTGCGCGCTGACTGGGAGGGCGATCTGGGTATACCAATCACAGACGACCAGTGGGCGGCGTGCTGTGCCACCACAAGGGATGTGTCCATTAATGCCAGACACAAACTTATACATTTTAAGTTCCTCAGGGGGGCATACCACACCCCGGCACTCGCCCACAGAATTGATCCAAGCAGACCGCACACCTGCCCTAAATGCCGCGGCCCGCAGGCTGACTTTGCCCACCTTTCCTGGACCTGTCCGAAACTACACGCCTACTGGCTGCAGGTGCATCGGGTTTTAGGGGAAATGCTTGAAATGGTTCTTCAACCCACCCCTGAAATTGCGCTACTTGGGTATGTCGCGGAGTTCCCGCGCCCGCTCCGGAGGTTGGCATCCATTGGCTTCCTTCTAGCTAAGCGTGAAGTGGCACTGCTATGGTGTGATAGACGAGCTCCCACTGTCCGCACTTGGCTTCGTAGCATGGCATACTGCAACGTGAACAGCGTTGAGTACTCTGAGACGGTTCCAACAGCCTCCAGACCGCTAGATATCTGGGGGCCATTTCGGAAATATATAGCAAACATTACCCGTGAGGCGCAATCCCAATCTATTCATTCCTTTGTTCCTACAGGGGTGGGCTGAGCAGTGTCACAGCAACACTAGAAAACCACTTCTGGCACTGTTTGGCACTGGGGCATACATGCTTGGCGCTGCTAGCCCGCATGGTACGGCAGGAATTGTCTCCTTGATATTGGCAGCCGCATGTCTTGCAGACCTCACTATTATTCATGTGGGAGCAATTCCTCTCCTGGCTGCAAAGATTGCAACTGGGCAGCCTCATCTAACCCGAAGATGTTTCATGACATGCCAGACCCCAGCACACATAGGCTACCGTAGGGAAATGTAGGCAAATACCTGAAGGCTTCCCTGTTAAACACACGCTCCACAAAAAAACATGAGCATTAAATATTTGATTTGCTAGCTGATCACAACCCAGACTTGTTTTTTCTGACGGAAACATGGTTAACAGAAGCTTCTAATCCCACTATTGCCAATGCTATCCCCCCGGGCTACCAGATCTTAAGGAAGGACCATATTACGGGGAGGTGGGTGGATTAGCCCTAATTTTCAGGAGCTCTCTCAGCTGCATTCCCCTGCCGATTCCTGAATTAGAAGGTGCGGAGAGCCTGGGCTTCCTCTTAACCGTTTCGGCCCATCAGTCAATCGCGGGGGCATTGATTTATAACCCTCCTGGCCCGGCAGGGAAATTTCTGGAGTCTATTAGCCACGTGACTGCTCTTATAGTGGCCAAACACAGCCAATGCCTGGTTCTGGGTGATTTCAATATCCACATGGACAATACTGTAAAACCAGAGACCATAAAGCTTTACGAATCCCTTGATATTCTTAATCTAACCCCCTATCTTAATCTCCCCACACATGATAAAGGGAAAACTTTAGACCAGATCTTTTCCTCAAACTGTATTGAAATTGAGGTTCTCCCCGCTTTAACCTGGTCGGATCACTACCTGATAAGTTTTAATATCAGTAGGGAACCTGACAAGCCTCACCCTCAGGGAAAAACTCTCACTCGTAGTAGTTTTAGGCCCTTTTACCTGATCTCACCGGAGGCAATACAAAGTGTTCTGAGCCAACGCCCTATCCACCTCTGTGGCCAGCTCGAGCGGGATGTGCATTCCCTAGAGCATTGGTTGAATCTTCAGGCGCTGAACTTGCCTCTCTACCATGAAGGCAGCCAAACTTACCAGAGCCTCTGCCCCCTGGTTTACTGAAACACTAAAAAAAAGTAAAAGAATGTGTAAACATTTGGAAAGAGTCTGGCGGAGGAACTATAGCACCTTGGGCAAATCCATCTACAACCAAGCAATAAAAGAACATTATAGGAAAGTTCGAGAGAAAAACAAATCTTTCCTCGCCACTAAAATTGATCAGGAGGCTAACAAAAGCAGAGAACTTTTTATTATTATAAAAAGTTTCTCGTTTCCTTCATCTATTAGTCACCCTTTCATTCCCACGAGTGATTGGACGGCTTCTTCCATGAAAAGATACTAAACATTCAGGACTCTTTCCCTAGTCAGCAGTCAGAGCATGAGGAAGTCAGCGATCCACCCCTAGATGCTTGTTGTAACACGGATTTCCATCTCTCGCAATTCCATGAGATTGCCCTTGAACAATCCCTCACACTCATGAAAAATCTTAAGTCAGGCTCACGCTCTGATCCCTGTCCAGCAAAAGTACTGTCTTCCATAGCAGACGTGATTAACCCGGTAGTTAATCTGATTTTAAACACCACACTGCAGGAGGAGCTCATTCCACAAATATGGAACATGCCAACTTCCTCCCTCTTTTAAAGAAACCCACCGCAGACCCCGAGGTCACTAGAAATGACAGGTCTATCTCCCTCCTACCCTTTTTCTCCAAGGTCTTGGAGAAATACGTTATTGAAGTCACCACGAAATATGTGGAGGCCAATCATCTCCTGCACCCGAGCCAATCTGGCTTTAGAGCCAACTTCAGCACGGAAACTGCCCTGTTAGAAGTGGTTGAGACTATTAAAGCCACGTTGGATAGAGGAGGTAACGCGTTCTTGGTGCTCTCAGACTTCTCCGCTGCCTTCGATACCGTTCCCCACAAGAGACTTCTGCAAAGACTTAAGGGGGACGGATTCGGAGGCACGGTACTGAAATGGTTTATGTCCTTTTTAAGTGACTGCTCGCAAACAATCTGGTCACCACCTTTTACCGCAGAAATATCCCCCTGAATGTTGGGGTCCCACAGGGATCCATCCTGAGCCCCACATTATTAAATTTGTACATGGCCCCCCTTGCCCTTCTCGCCGAGAAGCATGACGCTAAAATAGTGTCGTACGTGGACGACACTCAACTGCTGTTCACGTGCAAGAAAGGTATTGAATTCAATGGGACCAGGATAAATAACTGTCTCTCAGAGGTTTTTTCTTGGTTCAGTCGCAACCAATTGAAGTGTAACTCTGATAAATCAGAAATTATTTTCTTCGGCTCTCGCCCATATAAAGCATGGCATACCTGGTGGCCGCAGGACATGTCCCCCCCTCGCCTGATGTCACTATTGTGAAAAACCTGGGGGTTAAATTGGATGCCACCCTTTCTATGAAGGCGCAAGTCCAATCAGTGGCTGGGGCCTGTTTTGGGACATTGAAAATGCTGAAGAATTTTGTCACCCTACTTCCAGTCTCCCACAGGAAAACAGTTGACCAGGCCCTTGTGGTGTCAAAACTGGACTACGTTATCTCCTTGTATCTGGGACTACCGGAGTACTTAATCGACCGACTACAGATTATTCAGAACATGGCGGCCAGGGCCATCTTGACTAGACCTAGGACTCATATGTCTCATATTTGTCCTCACTTCATTGGCTTCCGCTGCGGAAAAAAATCAATTTTCAAGCTCTAATCCTGGTTTTCAAAGCTTTTCATAAGATTGGTGCCCCCTAAGGGAAATATTTCAGCCTTACACTCCGCAGCGCACCTTGAGGTCCTCTACCCAGCGCCTTTTCTCGACTCTGAAGGTCCTGCTCTCCCGATTTGGGGGAAGATCTTTTAAAGCAGTAGTATCTCGACTTTGGAATAACCTCCCTCCCCCACTGAGACAGATCCCGGACCTCCTGACTTTTAGGCGGAATCTGAAAACATTGCTTTTCAGGCTCTAGGCATATCCGATTCTGTGGCAAGGGCGGATCGCTGTCTGATGTTATTGTGGTCTTTTTTCTCAGCGCCGGGACACTCCTGGGAGTAGACCCGCACTCTATAAATTCCAGATAACATAGCATAAATTGATATTAGCCTTAATCCTAAATGTTAAAGTCAATTACCTTAAATTAACAAAAAACTTATTGATACCCAAATACTAAACCTTGTATTTATTTAAATGAATAATTCTTAACATTATCCAACATTATAATTAATTCCATTAATGTATACTTGTTACCCAATGCTAACTATATTGAATTTATTTAATGTAATTACTTTATACTAACATAAACAATAATTGTTGGCAAATTAGATCAAATTAAATTAAATGTGATCAGAGACTCTACCCGAGTCGCCAAGTTTTGTTGTTTGGAGACTGGAACAGATAAGATCTCATTATACCCTGATGACCTACTTATTTTTCTTACCGAGTATGAATAATCAGGTCTGGCTGTAATGGAGATTCTCAATACATTTGGTAGTTTCAAGACCTAGGAGCAATCCAAATTAGGAACTCTGGGCTGGTAATGTGATTCTCTAAGTTAGCTACTCCCACTGGTCCGCCACTCATCTGGTCTGCTAGCCACCAGCTGGTCATCTGGTTGGCCAGCTAGGCAACCAGATGTCTCAAGCCGACCTGATGACCAAAGTGCCCATGTGGGAGCCAACACAAGGCCAGCACTCATGAGGCTCCCTCTTCAAGCCACCAACCGGCTTCTTACCTACAGGCGACTCTGCTGGTGCCTGCTCCAGCCATCTAGTCAACCTGCTGAGTTGCGAGGGATTGTTCCCCCATCCCTTCACCTGACGGCGTAGAGGGGAGCAGGAGGCCCCCATGCCACACTGCATGTGGTGAAGGCAGCCTTCCACAGGCCTGCACCCAGACCTTCCACCCTGCCAGGCAGCAGAAGGACCTCGGGTGGACATAGGCGCCCACAGAAAGAGATAAAAACTTGCCTCAGAGGATGACTTTCAAAATCACAGCTAGCTACTCTGCTACTCACGAAATCCTGACCCAAAATCAGATAGTCTCCAAATGATTTAGCACCAGGTCCCCCACGAAAATGCTGTGAACAAAGGTGTATGGGGCTGTTTAGGTATTCTGAACCTATGTTTTGTGGGGGTTTGTATGTGAGACGTTTGAACTGTTTGCGCTTGACGTGGAGACTGCACCTCCAGCATTGGCCTGCAAGGATGGTCACGTTGGCGTGACTGTAACCAATGAGCATGCTGAGAAGGACAATAAAACAACCATTTGCAATGCAATAGGTCTCGTATTTAGGAGAGTTTGAGCTATTGGCATTGTAAATTACAATGGCAATAGCTTAAACGTTTGCTAATGTGAGACCTATTGCATTGCAAATGCTATTTTTGGAAAAGCGACCCATGCCATGCTTTCCCTTTCACTTGATTTGTAATTTATAAAGCGCAAATTCGTGCCTGAGGGTGCCTTGGCACTATAGAATCGGTTATAACTGCAGAGCAGATAAAAGTTCTTTGCGAACCCCGATATCTACTAGCCCTTGGAGAAGAGCCAAGTCTTCAGGGCCTTTCTGAAAGCAAATAAAGAGGGGGCGGCTTTTAGTGTCAGTGGTAGACCATTCCACAGGGACAGCTGTGGTCTTGCAAAAGCTCTTCCCCTCCAGGTGGTCCTCCTAAAAGGGGGGATGGTCAGGTTCATAGCAGAGCCTGAATGAAGCGTCCTTCCTGGGATATACCATTTGAGCTTCTCCTTGAAACGGACTGGGCCCAGTCCATGCAATGTTCTGTGCCAGGCAAAGAGCCTCAAACCTGAAACACTGTGTGACTGGTAGCCAGTGGAGTTTCCGGATGGCTCCCCTGGCTGATTTATATTTAGGCATTTTAAAAAGAAAGCATCCAGCTGCATTCTGCAGGGTCTGAAGCAGCCTTTTCATGGGACCTATGGCAAGATTGATATAAAGTCTATTACAGTAGTCGTTCCTATAAAGTACTAGTGTGATGACTACTGTTGTCAAAAGCTCAGGTGGCAATAATTTTTCAATCTTTTTTACAAGCCTCAAAGAACAAAATGAAACCGATGTAATTGTTTTCACTTGGTCTTTCAGTTTCATCTCTTTGTCTAACAGGAAACCAAGATTTTTTACTTTGTCAGTTGGTTTGGGAAGGAGGCCTAGCTGTGGAGGCCACCACTCTTGCATCCAGAAGGAAGGATTATTGCCGAAATAATTAAAGTATTATTGGCAATTCATTTAAGACAGCTGTTGTCCATCCAATTGCTTACATTGCTCTAGCAGGTTCTGAAAACAGAACCGGAGTTATTGCTAATGACACCGCTTTGAACTGAGAGCCAATCCTCTGCAGATAAATAATTAAGACAAAAGAGAAATTGGAGGTTTTAATCATCAGACAGGCAAGACCTCAAAAGTGAGCGGTGCCTTCCCCTTAGCCGCCACAGATAATCAATGAAAAGACAGACTTAGTTTGAGGTCTACAGATAAATTGGTCATTTAAAAAAAAATATATTTTTTTTTCATTCAAATCTTTTGTTGTTTTTTTTTTACCAAAAACTGGCCAACACTTATTTCACAACATCAAAGTCTCTTCATCAGGACCATACAATGACTTACAAAGTACAAATGAATGTCAAAACAGACAGTGATCATAACCAGATACAAGGAAAAGAATAGAAAAAGGTAATGAATGAGATAAACAAACAAAAAAATCATAACATCGGAATCACTAGTGAATATCTTCTGGATAAAATCTAATTGTAAAATCAAAGACGCAACACGTTTGTGTACATAAGCAAAGATGTGCAAAAGATAGACCCATAAGTACCAATCAAAAGAAACTCATACACCATAGTATTCAAACTATAGTTATCGATCTAGTGAACATAGTTACCTCCTATTTGGTAATTACTTTGAGATGAGATAGCTATAGTTTCACTATGCAATTTTTCAGTGGAACATTTACTATAGAAGTAAGTGACAGGATATGACGACAGAAACTCCGTAGGGATGGATGAAGGTTGATGGGGGATAGCTCAGGGAAAAAAATAAAACCTACGGGGATACTGGCATAATAAACGAGATCAGAAAGGCATGGTACAGGCAAAGTGAGTTTGAGTAAGCATAGATAAAGATGCATACCATGTAGAGTATGTGTTTTCAAGGAACACAAGGACTGGGCAGGCTGGAATGGCTTCTCTTTAAATGTTGTTTCTGCGTGGGTTTGCAAATACCCTCTATTTCCCGGAGGCTGTGGAAACTATTACCTCATGTTACTGCAATGTCAAACAATACAAGAAATACTTTTCTTGAAAACAAATATAAGTGGTGCAGTACAATTTCAAACGGGAACAGAGCAGATCCTTATTACTTGACCTCAACATCTCTTTTCCACCAAAAACCCCCCGAAAAATTAACGCAGTGGCGTGTGCGCTCAGACAATGTCCGAATTCCTTTCATTAATATCACCAGAAATCTGGGATACTGTGTGCAGATTGCAAATACGGCCCTGAGGAATACGTTACAGCAGTCAAAGTATGCCGCCCGAGAGACAGGTTGGGGTTTCTTAATCGATTCAGTCTGTTTGTGTGCAGTACTAAAATGACATTGCGCTTCCCAGCATGCCTTTTTTCGCTGGTGGAGTAAGCCGCCCCCAGGTTTTGTTTCTGACTCCCATCTAGTGAAAGACTCTGATAATAGCACCTATGTTGGTTAAATTACAACATAATTGGACATTATCAACCATCTACAGATGTACAAGTGAGAAGGGGATGGGCAGACTGCTCTGTGAGGCCAACGGCTGCACAACCCCCTCATTCGCACACATTCACTTTCCCTGCACACAGCTTCTGAAAAAACAAGTTCGGAAGAAAATAAAGGCGCGCAGATGCTACAGTAAAAGTGTGCATTCACTTTCCCTGTACACAGCTTCTGAAAAAAACAAGCATTGGCATAGCCAATAGGTCTCGCCTTTGGGACCTTATAAGTGTTTAGCCATGCAACAGTTGATGTTGTTGCACCAAGGGTATTGTGCTGCAAAACTAAATACTTATAAGGTTCCAAAGGCGAAACCTAACGGCTATGCCAATGCATGTTATACTAGTCCAAGCATTCACATCATTCAGACCGAATAGGGACAACTGCTCTATTCCTCTTAAAGGTCCTGACTGCAGAATGTTTTGCGCTACTGCAAGAAGACGTTTCTGATAGAAGCATTTGATCTCCATTAGCTATGTAAAAACATGTGGTTCCCAAAACAAATTACCTACATTGGTGCACGTTTCATTTAACGCAAGCACTGATGATTTTAGTGAATGATTTTCTCAGAGAGTAGCCAAAGGTGTGCTTAAATATCGGTTCTATTTCATAGGTCTTCCATAGTGCATTGCATATGAGCTTTAGGATTGGAATGCCTTGTCATAATTATGAAAATCAAAAAGTACAAAACAAGTTATATAGCCCTAAAATGTACAGGTTATAGAAAGTGAATACCATAGAAGGAAACAAAAAGGGGAAGGGCACCATTAGCATTCGAAATGAGACAGACAAAAATAGGTATTGTTTTGACAATAAGATCGTGTTCCTCAGGAGAACGCCCCATTGTCTCATAACAAATCAGGCAGCCCGACTAGAAATTCTCATAGTTTTTGTTTGAGGTATTCAAACAATTAGTTTTGGTTGATTTTCTTGTGAAAAGAAGCACTTTCATTGAGGAGACAGGGGGATTACTCAACTTGAAGGAAGAAATTATGCAACCAATTTTAAAGGTAATCCTAGCATCTAACTGGATCCAGTGGAGACCAAGGAGTATTGAGCAGACGTGATTTGAGCACTTATCGCAAGACATGAGTCATGACAAATCTATAAAACTATTGGATACGTGGAGCGCTGAGTTCAAGAAGGACAATATGGCGGCTGTCTGTGTGCCTCTGTTTGTTTTTAAAAAATGTGTATATAGAATTGTTGTTTTATATACCACGATCTGGGCCCACATGCATAAGAGCGCTTTGTATGAGCACCAAATTCCATTACGCAAGAGGGTAGCTTTGAACAGAATCACAGGATGTTGAGCTGACACTGGATTGGAACCTGGTTCCCCAGTTCCAAAGTAAGCAACTCTGCCCCTTAGGCAACCTCTCTCCGTAAACCCGATACGAATCTCTAGAAAAAAAACAGCCCTGTGTTTGTTTTCCAATATTCATCACCCATGGTCTCTGCTGAACTGCCCTGTGTCCTTTTTCCAGTCAGCACGCACAATGTGTTTTGGTCATGAGCTGAGGAACGGAAATTCTCCACCTTCCACCCAGTGGCCCGCTTTGTCCTTTACCATGGAAGTTTCCCTCAGCAGATCAGCCTCCGATGAAGGATGTGCTGCAGCGCCTCGAGTAGCAGTGCTTTTCCAGCAGCAGGCGGACTGTGATATCATTGTATTAGCAATGGCCGCGGCACGCATGGCGCAACAGCAATCTGGCAAGAACAAGCACAGCACTTAGAGTAGAACAAATTGAAAGAGAAGAAACACGCTTGCCTGCCTTGTGATGTTTCTTTTTGGAGGGTTTGATAGCGCTGCAGCTCCTCTTCTACAAGCACGTTCGCAGTCGTAGCAATGTCTCCCCTTCTTCTGAATGGTCTGCACCTGGCAGTCTCCCAGCGAGCAGGCACTCCACATCTCAGCGCGGCTGTTGGCACGCATGAAATTCCCTAACTGTGATTTTTTAATTTTTTAAGAGTGGTGCTTTAACTTCATCTGGTGCTTTATTACTACACATTTGTTTAAAGTAATGAAATGACAGACGTTTACGGCAGCTCGCTATGATGCCGTGAGTCAAAAATTAAATCAAATTGATGCCGTTTAAATTGGGAATGCATTCTGTACCTATTGAAACAAGCAATGCTATAATAACACAAAAGTCTTGGCTACAAAATAAAGATTTTTTTCAAGTGGCATGTACTCAAACATTTTTAAACACACCTACCTGACTAAGCGGGCCTCGGGGGAGGGAAAGTGACGCGTAGGAACAAAAAATGCGCGCGCTAGTGCACATCCCTACGCTAATTAAAAGGGCTGTCCACATGGGCGTGCATTTTTTTGTCTGTATGAGTGCATGTTTAGCTTTTGTGGATGGCGAGAGCAGCCATCTTTGTCCATCCCGTGAGCGTGCATTCAGCTTGGGCTGAATCGATTGCAAAAGGTCCTCACATGGAGAGAGCAGCGCATGCGCTGCTTTCACCAGGTGAGACCTAACATGTTCGGAAGAAAATAAAGGCACGTGGACGCTATAGTAAAAGTGTGCCGCGCTGCCAAATGAAAAAATACTATTAACAGAACTATAAATAATTTAAAGAAAACATTTCACTGTGCCATTTACAGTGCTTGCCAACCGCTCTTCTTCATGCATCGCTGGCTGCTTCTGCTACTGACCAGAGGGGGCAGGAACGGTCGGGGTCATGTGAGTCTGGGACGGAGCAATGCTCGAAGGTACAGAAATTGATGTTTTTTACTGCCGTTTTATATAATAAGTGCGGTCTACACGCTAAAATGAAAGTGAAAGCGTGCATGGTGCACTGAATGTTGCAGGCAAGAATGTTGTGCCTACAGTATGAGACATTCATTAAAGAAAATAGTGCTTACAGAATAAGATAAACGTACTGTGTAACAACCAAAGTAAAAGGGCTAGTTCTCATGGGAGGTTACAAATGAAGACAAGGCGGTACTAAGGAGGGACTAACAAGCCTATTAACCAATCAGAAGCCAACATTTACGAAGGACAATGACAGAAGCCAATGAAAAATATGGGCGGAGAGTGGCCGTGGCTTCAAGTCCATACCCTAATACAGCTTGGCTCGCAGCACATGTGCTGCCCAAGCTCAGCCTAAAAAAAGGTATGGCCGAGAGGAGGGCATGTCTGGGACACGGAGGACACTTGTGTCAGGAGACACTCGGAAAACTGTAAAACACTGGGAGCAGTGAGAGGAGACGGAGAGGAGCACAAGCGAGAACATGGAGGAGGATGAGACTGGGACCGTTGGCCCGTCAAAGGAGGAACGCGAAAATAGCACAATCGAAAGGGGAGTAACAACAGCGAACGCCAGCAAGACCAAAGGAGACACCGCACTCAGACCCAGCAGCCCAAGAGAGAGAGGCACAGATGTGAAAAGACAGAAGATACATACACAGAAACCTATGTTGTATTTCATGCACCAACAAGGATGCATCAATTGTGGATCAGCGAGTGCGTTAGCGTGACAGAAAAATCAGTAAATACCACAATTATATCTCGTTTTAATGGTGCCTAAAGGTGCTTTGTGCTCATTAACCAGGTTCTAGGTTATAAAGAAAACCAAACAAACCTGCGGTGTGTATGTAGAGGACGATAGAGGTCTGTATTGATAGAAAAGGTAGAATAAAGAAAGACAAAGGGGACAAGGGTCAGAAATGAGAGTGACTCTGGAACAGATGATACTACAAGTATGTGTGTATTACACATACACATAGTTTGTAATAACAAAGGGAGAGGAGTAAGCTCACCGCTCCACCGGTGATACTTCCGACCCAGTGGGGCACGTGACCAGAAAGAGGGAATCCTTTGCAAGGAGTTTTCTGTACAATGAAAGTAAATGAAGAGGGAAACAAGAAAAAGGAAAAAGTTCGGTAAGGAAAGGACGTGTTAAAAGGGTCTCTCCATGGTTGTGCTTACTAAGCATAAGTTGAGAAAAGTTACCGGTTCACGTACCAATGGTATAACAGGTCCCGCGAACTAGTTGTCGTAGGGTTTCTACCGCATGGATATGCGGTGGGATGGGCGACTACGTAGTGGTCGCACTGTAAAGAAAATTGTCACTCGGTAAGCGAGAGAGCCTGACGTATGTCAATAGGATGAGAACGTAATACCTCATCTACAATTAAAGACCAGTGAGCTGTAGTGAACAAATAGATCATTACCTCTTGAGGCGGGTTCCTATGTGGAATGCCCGGGACGTTGAGTAGACAGATTGAAGCTGGAGCGGATAACTCGCAGTGTGGGTTCTGTAAGAAAGACACCCATCGTAAATGTCGGGTTGACTAAGTGACGTTTGAATAGAGTTTTAAGTGAAAAATCATAACTCAAACAAGCAACGTGCAGCAAGCCCCTGGTACTTACTTCATCAAAAAGATATTACGCAGTGAATCGCCCGGGTCACCGTTTTCCAGTGTGTGGACACGTGACCAGGAACCAGGAAGTGTTTAAGTACTGTGTTGAGTACCAGTGGGAACGCCCCTCACAGGTGGAATAGAACGCTAACCTAAGTGTGCGAGGCGTAGTGAATCTTCTAGTTCTATCATTGTTGAAGAGAGACCACTCGAAAAAAAAGTTTGAGACAAATACAAATAAGTACATTTGACAGTTGAGGTGCACTATTCACGCGTAAAAACATTAAAGGTGCCAGAATGCAGCGTCCCAAAATAGTGCAACAAGTACCCCAGAAGTAAAGGGGCCTTCTGAAAAGTTATTGTATTTCGACTTCGTGGTGGTTCGTGGTGTCTATAAGGATACCCATCACCAGTAACCCGAAAGACATTATCTCAAAACCACTTTTGTTCTTTCCCAAGGGCAACTCTGGTGAATACAGAAAAAGGACAAGCAGAGAGCATGAAGGGGATGCATGTGAACCCAAAAAGGGCAAAAAAGAGCGTGAAGAAACTTTGTTCTGTTGTTTGGCTGAACATATTGTCCCATTTGTCTCACCTACATATCGGTTAGAAAATTCTCACCGAGGAAGGCTAACAATAAGCTTTTGAAACAATACAATATCTTCCTTCTAGTCTACAGCCTGTGTCTCTTCTGTCTGAATCGGTTACAGAGCCACTGAAGCTTCTTTAGGAGTGGTGTCATGTGGTTGAAGTGTGAGAAGTTGAGTATGAGCCTTGAGCGGTGTTCTGGGTGGTTTGGAGTCTGTGTCAGAGTTGTTTGGAGATTTTGGCATGGAGAATGTTGCCGTAGTCCAGCCTGCTTGTGATGATTGCTTGCATGACAGTCCATCCGGTTTGAAAAGCTTTCGTAGCATGCATAGGATGTAGAAGCAGAAAGTACACACTGCTTTGACTTGAGCCATGATGCTGAGCTTGTCATCTAGAAGGATCCCTAGATTTCTTGCATGATCTTCGGGTATTGGTCATAGCTCCAACAGCCACCAAATGGAGCCCCATGGCTAGGTCTTGTTGCAGAAGACCAGTACTGCCATCTTCTCTGAGTTGAGCTACAGACAGTTGCTTAGCATCCAGTCTACTACCATTGTCATGCACTTGGTGAAGTTGGTTCTGGAGGTGTTTCTCTTCTCCATCAGGGAGAGGATGAGTTTGTTGTCAGCAGCGTAAGAGATGACTGTGATGTCTTTGATCGGATGATGTTTATGAGCAGTGTCATGTATATGTTGAAAAGGGTGGGGCTGAGTGACATTCCATGTGAGAGTATGCATATTGATTTCTTGGTCTCTAATTCAAAGGTTGGCAGTCTGAAGCTTTGGGCTTTTCCTGTAAGGAAGGAACAGATCCATTTTAGAGCTAATTCTTGTATGCCAGTCTCCTGGAATCTTCTGATGAGGGTGTTATGGGAGACAGTGTCGAAGGCAGCGGAGAAGTCGAGCAAGATTAGGGCTGCTATTTCTCCTCAAACAGGATGATTCCAATGTCATTGGTGGCTGCAATGAGTTCAGTTTTGGTGCTGTGGCTCTTTCTAAAGCATGTCTGAGTGTTGTCTAGAAGACGGTGAAGTTTGAGGTGGTTTGGTTGCTTGTTGATGGTCTTCTCAATCAATTTCACTGGACGGGGAGCAGGGAGCTGGGTCGAAGTTGCTCAGTTGACTTGGGTCGGCTGTGGGCTTCTTGAGGAAAGCATTGATTTCTGCAAGTTTCCATTCATGTGAGAGCGTTGTGGACGTGATGGAGGCGTTGACGATGTGGGTCAGGATGGTGATGATTGGTGATGTTCCCAGGTTGCAGATGTAGTGGCGACCTGGGTCCACTGGGCCCGTGAGTGGATCCTCTGCTTGATTGCTGCGGTGTCGTTTCTGGTGATGGTTGTCCATTTGGTCAAGTGGCCATCTTAGTTGGGTTGGTGGTGTGTAGGGTAGCAACGAGTTCTCTGGGGTGAGGTTGGTGTGTGAAGTTGCTCTAGATATTTGCTATTTTGATGAGGAAGAAGTTGGATAGGTTGTCGCAGAGTTGTTGGGAGGCAGCCGTTGACTGTGGCTGAGGGCGAGATGAAATCCTTAATGATCGAGTAGATCTCCTTGCAGATGCTGGGAGCTTCTTAGTGCTGTTTTCTTAGTGTTTTTTATTTGCCGGTGATAGCACCTGAGTGCAGCCTTGTAGGTAGGTATGTTGGTGGTGTTGTGGCAGCCTCTCCATTTCATTTCTAGCTATTTACAGTGTTGTTTGTGTCTCAGAGGTCTTCTGTGTACCAGCTGGCCTGCTTGTTTGATCTATTGTGCTTGTTGGATTTGAGGGAGTCGGCACAATCATTGTTGAAGTTGTTGATGTCTTTGGCGAGGTTGTCTCTGGGGCTAGGTTGATCTGTGGTGAGGGTGCGGAGCCAGTCTGCTTCTGTAATTTTGCCCCAGCTCCAGCTTCGAATGCTGAACCTGGTAGGTGCTGACTTGAGGTGTGTTGATTTGGAAGTGGATGATGGAGTGGTCGGTCCGAGTCAGTAGGTTGGTGGAGTTGTATTTAATGCTGTCGCTTGTGGTGAACATGGGATCTAGTGTATGTCCTGCGGTATGTGTTGGTTCTTAGACGAGCTGGGTAAGTCCAATTTTGCTCAAGCTTTCAAGGAGTGCTATGGAGCAGGGGCCGTTTTAGTCTTCCAGGTGAAATTTGAAGTCACCAAGAAGCTTGTAGGCTCTGGAGTAGATGGTGAGCACAGCGACAAAGTTGGTGATGAGGTTGGTAAAGGAGGCTCATGAACAGTAGGCCAGGGTTCCATTCAAGGTGAAGGTTTCGGACATTTGCAGCTTGAAGTGCAGTGTCTTACGAATGGGGTGGCGTTCTCTGTGGATGCTGTGCATTTGATGGATTCCTTGTAGATGACAGGGAGTCCTTTTTCTGGCTTGAGAAGGTGTTCCTATCAAGCGATTTTGTAGCCCACTCAGATTGCCACGGTGATGTCTGGAGCTGATGAGGGGTTGAGCCAGGTCTCTGTGATGAAGAGGATGTTGTGTGCGTCACTACTTAGCAGGTCCCAAATTTCGGTTGTGTGTTTGGTGAGTGATGTTGATTGAGAAGCATGCCTGCGAGATGGTGTTGATTTCGGGGTTTTATGAGGTGTGAATTGTAAGGTGGGGTTATAGATATTGTTGGTGCCTGTGTGGCGTGTGTGTCTTGGGAGCGGGTGTTGACAGCGTTGTAGGTATTTGGGTGGGAGTTGTGGGTGGGTGGCTGCTTGAGAACCGGCAGTGGGTGCAAGTGAAAGATCCTACTGGGGTGTGAGGCACGGCATGGCAGCAGTTGGGGGAACTGCGTCCGGGGTCTATCGAGCTAAGGAATGCAGTGGAGTATCACTTGGCATTGACTGGACCAGGTGTCTTGGTGCTGGGCGCCGTCCAGGCACGGTCGGTGCAGACGGGCTGCCTTCGGTGTGCCTGCTATATATCTGTGTTGCAACTGCCATTAAGGAGGTCTTGAGGGGAGGGGAGGATTGCAGGGTGCTGTGCTGTCATTTCCTGAGCTGACGGGTGATAGAAAATCAAGACCTCTTGCTTGGCTTCTTCCTTTAACGACGGTATGAGCTAGAAAACCAGTAATGTCACTGTCTGTCCAGATGGATGTTGGGAAATTCCGTGATGCCACTTCCTGTGTAGGTGGAAGATGGGAGATCCAGTGATGTCACTTTCTGTTCTGATGGGAAGTCACTGCTGCGATCTTTTCTTTGGAACTGGAGGCCAAGGTTCTCCCATATTATTTGCTGTAAATCTGTTTAAGGGGGCCCAGCGAGGATAGATCCCGAGGCATAGTACTAACCATTGGAACTCTTGGTGGATATACTCTCCCCTCAGTGGGTAGGGACTAGGCCCGACCTATGCCTCAGAACTGTGGACGTTGGGTGAGTACTCCCCGTTACATTACTTATATGGTGCTAAACTGCAGCTGAGATTTGTGTTGACAATTTGGAAAGTTGTTAACAGAGACATAGGATGGAATCTAGATTGGTCAAATTCAATTGTGGTCTGGTACAATCATGCCTGAGGTATCAACCCTGGAGGGATTATCAGGGTAGGACTTACTGGGCATTTCAACACGTTGACACAGACCGTCCTCAGAGAACCCATACGAACCAAACGGGGACCCGTGACATATACCCTATGTAGTATTTTAAGTTGAACTAATCTGAGTCGAGCCGGAATCGCGACCTCCTTTGGGGAGGAGATCGCCGACTGCCAGTCCTCATTATCAAGCTCAAGGCCGTCACGGGTCCACTGATCTCGCAATTGCGATAGAAGGTCTGCTCTATGATTAATCATTTTTTATACACTAGGGAGATGGTACTATCCGGTATACAACCATCCAAAACACGGTCCTCCAGCGTGGCAGATTCCGGTATCTCCTCCCCCTCCGGGAAGACTGAATTCAGCGCATGACGAATCTGAGCATAACGGAAGTACTCCGTTCCTCCCAACTCAAACTCGGTCTGCAGGACCGCAAATGACTTCACTTGCCCCTTAACCCAGAGATCACCCACCCTGGTGATACCGAAAATGTCCCACTTGTCAAACCCCTTCGTGTTCCACAATTTACCAAGCCTATCAGATCCAAAAAGCGGGGTCGCCAAGGTCAAACGATCCTTCCATCCTAACGCACTGGTGGCATACTGCCAGACCCGCACTGCCATCCGCGTCTGCCCCGTCAGAGACCTCACTATCGATTTGGAATATAACGCCCTGTAGTGATTGCCTCCAGGGAGCAGCCACCTGTCCATGGCAAAACCGGGATTTGACCCGGGGCAATACATACCGTGGTTGATGGTCCCTAGCCGCGACGCCCAATAGTACCGTTTAATGTCGGGAAGAGCGATACCCCAGTCGTACCAAGGGATTGTCAATTTGGCGAGCGCAATTCAGGGCCTACCATCCCACAACAATTTCCTCTGTAGACCCTGAATTATTCGAAAGTAGCTGGCAGGTACCACGTCGAATGTATTCTGCAGGGCATACAAAAAACGAGGAAGAGACATCATCTTAAAAAGCACGTAAACCAATCAAGGGTTTGGCTTATCTGCAGTAAGGCCAAGCCTTAGAATTATGAAACAACAACCGGATGCCAGTACTGCAAAACTATTTATCACAACATCAACCTGAAGAAAAGAGTTAAACTGATTCTTCAGAAAACCCGTTCATTTGAATTAATCCATTTATTTCAAGTGATGAATCAAAATCACATTTTTTTCTCTTTTTATCAAAAAGTAACACATTAAATACTCAGGAGAGAGAAGGGGAAAGGGGAGAGAATCCCTTGCCTTAATGAGATTTGTGTTTTCTAAGTTGACACACTCTTGCAATCATTCATTCATTTTTCACATACATACTCATATATACAATTTTTTAACATCAAGAATGTGGTGTTTGGAAAAGAAAGGAAAGGAAGGGGTGGGAAAGAATCTTCACAAATCAAAAAATCCGATTCTGCAAACTAATATAAAAAAGGAAACATTTAAAATTAGATTTGTAAATTTAACAATAGGCCATCTAAACCGTTGGACATCGTTTCAAAATGGGTTATTCTTAATTAACATCGATTGGCCTAACACAATGCTGGTCGACGCGTTTCGAGTTCCCAGTGTGAGGAACTCTCTTCAGGACCTCTGATGGTTCTGAAAAATAAGGAGAGAACTATGTCTTATTGTGTTGTAGCGAAAATTTGATATTCACACCCACTCACAGCCGGGAGCAATGACTCTCTTACCTCAGCTAATTTTCATGTATACGATGACTTCCATAGTGACATTCATTCACTAGAAAAATCTAAAAAATAACAATGAACCATGTAAGTGTTTTGTCTGAATGGCCGCATTAACAGTGAACGGGGATTGTGAGTAAAAAGTCCTTACTTATAAATGCTTTCAGATGGCTTGCACTGGAAAGTTCGATTGACCGCTGGGGTAGGCTTGGAAAAAGCCTGCAACCGACATACAAAACATCTTTTTACCGATTTATTCCTTCTAATGAGATGGCACCAAGGAATATCCAGTTTTTTAATTTTCATACCTCAACATTCGCTTTCATCGAGCGTTGTCCAAGTCTCTCGTTACTTTTAGCAGTTAATCTGTAAAGAATTAACAGGGAACGGGGATTCACTTGCGCGTGTTCAATGGTTAACCGGATAATTAAACAAACTAAATGTATTCTCAGGCAAGTGCAAAGTTTTAGCAGGCGATTGTAATCTGATCTATGCTTTCTCAATGGCGTTTAAACGAAACCCAGTATATTGACGGCGGCTTGTAAACCGCCTTAAGTTCGTTACTTGTCATGTGCCAGGCGCTGTTAATAGGATTACTCAGATGTCCTCTCATGCCAGCTCCGGCGCGACTTGCTAATGTTTGCCGCTATGAACAAAATTTACCTGAAGGCAATTCTGTGTCCCGTCTCTCTCAGGCTGGCGTTTCCTCTGTACATCTGTGCTCAACTGCGGCAGGTCTCGTACTAATATCCCGCGAGATGTTTATTTTGGACTTCTGGGATTTGTAGTTTTGTTCAGCTCAATTATGTTTATTATATCGGCATTTTCAATAAAGTTTTTTCAATAAAGTTTTTACAGTTTACCTCAGTGATTCGCATTGTTGTTTTCGAAGTGCATGAGCCTTCTTAATCAAATTCGTAGGTTCTTTTGGTATGCTACATCGCTGATTCTACTGTATCTGGGAATGTTTATATTGTGCAATATGCTAAAGTGCAATAATTAAAAGGTTATTCCATTATGAGGATACCATCGGGGCCAAAGAGTTGTTTGTGACGACCTTTTTACAATTCACATTCACAATGTAGATGTATGTTAAGCAGCTTTGGCATTCTTTGCGGACATATATTAGAGATTAAAGATCTCCGATAGTTCATTCAATCCTTCTATGGCCGTGTTGAATTTAATGATTAGCATTGCTTCTTGTTTCGATAGCTTGACCTCTAGGTCACCTCCTCTGGCATCTTGTTCTACTTTAGATATTACAGTCCATTGTAGTTGTTCTGTGTGAGACTTTGTATACCAATGATTTACAACGGGGCAGTTTGTACATTTCTTCTGATTCTGGATTTATGTTGGGATATCCGATGACGTATTTCCTGCGATGTTTTCCCGATGTATATTTTTCCACATGGGCATTGAATTGCATAGATGACGTATTTAGATTTACAATTTGGAAAGCTTTCGTGTTTCCAAAACACCCCTTTGTGGCTGAACATATCTCCTTCTATTGTAGAGTTGCAACATACACAAGTGCCACATTTATGGTGGCCTTTCACCGGGGGTAGGTTGACAAAATCCCGCACTGTTGGAATTCGTTCTTTTGGCATTGCTGCTCGCACAATTTGGTTCCCTATACTTTTGTCCTTCCTAAAGGCAAACAGGGGAGTGTCCTTCAATTTTTCATCTAGCCCTTGTACTAGATGCCAGTTGTTTCTAATCTGTTTTTTAAGCCAGTTTGATGTTGGACAATAAGTAGACACGCAAACTATCCGGTCCAGTGTTTTTTTCTGGCTGGATTGTAGTAATGTATCCCGGGGGGTCCACCAAGCTCTTTTTAGTAGTTTTTTGGGGTATCCCCTTGCTAGTAAGTTATCTTTCAACTTACTTGTGTGAAAGAAAAATTCATCCTTATATGTACAATTGCGCCTGATTCGCAGGAATTGACCCACTGGTAAATTATCTTTCAAACTCCGCGGGTGATTGCTGGTGTAATGCAAGGATTTGTTTCTGTCAGTCTTTTTCTTGTAAAGGGTGGTTTTTAGGCTTCCTTCAGAAGGATACATTTCCACATCAAGGGATGGCCGACAAAGGTGGATCAATAGTGGTATGGGGTTTCTCGAAATATACAACTGAGGTCAACAGACAACTCTCAGACGTGAATTGCTACAAAAAAATCGCAAAGGACCCAACATGGGAATTACAGAACCAACTTTTTAAGACTCTCCAGATAGGCTTTGAAAATGGTTTTCTTGGAAAGAAGGAATATGAATATCTTCAAAACAGACATCCTAGGACACCAATCTTCTACGTACTGCCGAAGGTGCACAAAGATGAATATCAACCGCGCGGACGACCAATAGTTTCTGGTTACGAATCATTGTTCGAACCAATCTCAAAATTTGTGGACTTTTTTCTTAAACATTGCATGATCTACGTGAAATCATACATTAAGGACACAACAGATTGTATTAACAAACTTGCAACGATTGAATTTGAGGAGCAAAAAGATCTTCTAGTGAGTATGGATGTCACATCCTTATACACTCAGATCCCTCAGGAAGAAGGCCTAGCAGTCTTAGAACTGTATTTAAACAAGCGAGAAAGACCAGTGAGAATACCAACAGAATTCATTCTAGAACTAGCAAGTATAGCTCTAAAAAGGAACTACTTTAAGTTCAAAGAAGACTTCTACTACCAAATCAAAGGTGTAGCGATGGGGTGTCCATTTGCCCCAGAGCTGGCAGTTTTGTACATGTCGTAATATGAAGAGAAATTCATCTACGAAAATAATCCTTACCATCAGTATATCGGATGTTGGATTAGATATATCGATGATATTTTTCTGACATGGAAAGTGCCGAGGATCAGCTACATAAATTCCATGAAAGGCTGAATAATCAAACAGAGGACATCAAATTCAGTTTAAACCATTCACGCCAAAAATTGCCATTCCTTGATGTGGAAATGTATCCTTCTGAAGGAAGCCTAAAAACCACCCTTAACAAGAAAAAGACTGACAGAAACAAATCCTTGCATTACACTAGCAATCACCCGCGGAGTTTAAAAAGATAATTTACCAGTGGGTCAATTCCTGCGAGTCAGGCGCAACTGTACCTATAAGGATGAATTTTTCTTTCACGCAAGTAAGTTGAAAGATAACTTACTAGCAAGGGGATACTCCAAAAAACTACTAAAAAGAGCAATAAAAAGAGCTTGGTGGACCCCCCGGGATACATTACTACAATCCAGCCAGAAAAAAAGCACTGGACCGGATAGTGTGTGTGTCTACTTACTGTCCGACATCAAACTGGCTTAAAAAACAGATTAGAAACAACTGGCATCTAGTACAAGGGCTAGATGAAAAATTGAAGGATACTCCCCTGTTTGCCTTTAGGAAGGACAAAAGTATAGGGAACCAAATTGTACGAGCAGCAATGCCAAAAGAACGAATTCCAACAGTGCGGGATTTTGTCAACCTTCCCCCGGTGAAAAGCCACCATAAATGTGGCACTTGTGTATGTTGCAACTCTACAATAGAAGGAGATCTGTTCAGCCACAAAGGTTTTTTTTGGGGGGGAAACACGAAAGCTTTACAAATTGTAAATCTAAATACGTCATCTATGCAATTCAATGCCCATGTGGAAAAATATACATCGGGAAAACATCGCAGGAAATACGTCATCGGTTATCCCAACATAAATCCAGAATCAGAAGAAATGTACCAACTGCCCTCCTTGTAAATCATTGGTATACAAAGTCTCACACAGAACAACAACTACAATGGACTGTAATATCTAAAGTAGAACAAGAGGCCAGAAGAGGTGACCTAGAGGACAAGCTATCGAAACAAGAAGCAATGCTAATCATTAAATTCAACACGGCCATAGAAGGATTGAATGAACTATCGGAGATCTTTAATCTCTAATATATGTCCGCAAAGAATGCCAAAGCTGCTTAACATATATCTACATTGTGAATGTGAATTGTAAAAAGGTCGTCACAAACAACTCTTTGGCCCCGATGGTATCCTCATAATCGAATAACCTTTTAATTATTGCACTTTAGCATATTGCACAATATAAACATTCCCAGATACAGTAGAATCAGCGATATAGCATACCAAAAGAACCTACGAATTTGATTAAGAAGGCTCATGCACTTCGAAAACAACAATGCGAATCACCGAGGTAAACTGTAAAAACTTTATTGAAAAAACTTTATTGAAAATGCCGATATAATAAACATAATTGAGCTGAACAAAACTACAAATCCCAGAAGTCCAAAATAAACATCTCGCGGGATATTAGTACGAGACCTGCCGCAGTTGAGCACAGATGTACCGAGGAAACGCCAGCCTGAGAGAGACCGGACACAGAATTGCTCTTCAGGTAAATTTTGTTCATAGCGGCAAACATTTGCAAGTCGCGCCGGAGCAGGCATGAGAGGACATCTGAGTAATCCTATTAACAGCGCTTTGAACATGACAAGTAACGAACTTAAGGCGGGTTACAAGCTGCCGTCACTATACTGGGTTTCGTTTAAACGCTAATAAGAAAGCATAGATCAGATTACAACTGCCTGCTAAAACTTTGCACTTGCCTGAGAATACATTTAGTTTGTGTAATTTTCCGGTCAACCATTGAACACGCGCAAGTGAATCCCCGTTCTCTGTTAATTCTTTACAGATTAACTGCTAAAAGTAACGAGAGACTTGGACAACGCTCGATGAAAGCGACTGTTGAGGTATGAAAATAAAAAAACTGGATATTCCTTTGTGCCATCTCATTAGAAGGAATAAATCGGTAAAAAGACGTTTTGTTTGTCGGTTGCAGGCTTTTTCCAAGCCTACCCCAGCGGTCAATCGAACTTTCCAGGGCAAGCCATCTGAAAGCATTTATAAGTAAGGACTTTTTACTCACAATCCCCGTTCACTGTTAATGCGGCCATTCAGACAAAACACTTACATGGTTCATTGTTATTTTTTAGATTTTTCTAGTGAATGAATGTCACTATGGAAGTCATCGTATACATGAAAATTAGCTGAGGTAAGAGAGTCATTGCTCCCGGCTGGGAGTGGGTGTGAATACCAAATTTTCGCTACAACACAATAAGACATAGTTCTTTCCTTATTTTTGAGAACCAACAGAGGTCCTGAAGAGAGTTCCTCACACTGGGAACTCGAAACGCGTCGACCAGCATTGTGTTAGGCCAATCGATGTCAATTAAGAATAAACCATTTTTGAAACAATGTCCAACGGTTTAGATGGCCTATTGTTAAATTTACAAATCTAATTCTAAATGTTTCCTTTTTGATATTAGTTTGCAGAATCAAATTTTTGATTTTTGAAGATTCTTTCCCGCCCCTTCCTTTCCTTTCTTTTCCAAACACCACATTCTTGATGTTCAAAAATTGTATATATGAGTATGCATGTGAAAAATGAATGAATGATTGCAAAAGTGTGTCATCTTAGAAAACACAAATCTCATTAAGGCAAGGGATTCTCTCCCCTTTCCCCTTCTCTCTCCTGTGTATTTAATGTGTTACTTTTTGATAAAAAGAGAAAAAAATGTGATTTTGATTCATCACTTGAAATAAATGGATTCATTCAAATGAACGGGTTTTCTAAAGAATCAGTTTAACTCTTTTCTTCAGGTTGATGTTGTGATACATAGTTTTGCAGTACTGGCATCCGATCATCTTAAAAAGGGCCGCTCGCCCAAGTAACGAAAGCGGAAGCTTCCGCCAACTCGCTACGTCTCGTTTCAACCGCGCCAAAGGAGGGAGGAGATTTTTCTCGTACCGGACCAAGGGGTCCATGGAAACATAAATACCAAGATATTTGAACCCCTGTTGCACAATCTGGATGGGACCGCCACGCGGCAAAACCGGAGTGTCACCACTGAGAACGTAAAGATAGGATTTCGCCCAGTTAATAATCAGGCCAGAGTTTTTACCAAAGGAAGTCAAAACGTCACATAATACTATCAGGGACTTCCTGGGAGAAGTCAGATACAGCAGAATGTCATCCGCATATAAGGAGATGCGATCTTCGTATTCCGGGGACCAGTAAATACCCCTCATAGAGGGTTCCCAACGGATCCACGCAGCGAGGGGCTCAAGTGCCAACGCAAACAAAAGGGGAGACAGCGGGCAACCCTGGCGGGTACCCCGCCCATGACAAAATGATGCTGAAACGCGACCGTTTACCACTATCTGAACGAGGGGGTCCGCGTAAAGGAGCCGCACCCAGCCAATAAATTCCGAACCGAAACCAAATTTAGCTAACGCCGCCCACAAATACGGCCATTCCACAGTATCAAACGCCATAGTGGCATCCAATGATGCCAAAATGGCCGGCTCACGCAGCGTCGCCGCCCTAGCGATAACACCATGCAGGCGCCGAAGATTCAATGCCGTGTTCCTGTGCGGGATAAAACCGGATTGATCCGGATCAACTAGATCACTGATGACCGTGATCAATCTATTAGCTAATAACTTAGCAAGAATTTAGGTTTGGCGTTTAACAATGAAATCGGCCGGTACGAGGCACATTTATTCCTTGGTTTCCCTTCCTTATGTATTACAACTATGGTAGCCAAACGCTGATCTCGGGGGAGAAAACCACTATCCCGGGACTCCATGAACATGTCCCTTAAATAAGGGGCAATCTTGTCGGGCCGAAGCTTATATAGCTCTATTGGTAGACCATTGGGGCCCATCGCCTTACCCGAACGTAAGGAACGCATAGCTAACGCTACCTCATCCGCCGTGATCGTCGAATCCATGAGACCCTTATCGGTCTATCAGACACGGAGGAGTACACAGTATGAAAATGATCGGCGAAACACGCCACTATCCCCTGTGGGTCGGTAATCAGGGCCCCATCCTCCATCTCTATCTCCGGCACCACACAACTTGCTCTATCTTTCCTATCCAACCAAGCTATCAATTTGCCAGCCTTGTCCCCAACATCATAGGGACGTCCCTGCTGCTCCCGGCTAAGGGCCTTCACCGCATCCGACACCAATGTCTTATAGTCCAGCTGCTTCAATTGCAGAACATGCAATCTAGAGTGGGTCACCTCCTGCTCCAGAGCCAATTCCAAATCAGCTATCTCCGTCTCTATCTTTATCACTTCCTCCTCTTTCTGCTTTTTAACTCCAGCAATCAATGACAGGGCTTGACCCCTAAGGACGGTCTTGAGTGCCTCCCACAATGAGACCGCGGAAGAAACCGAGCCTTCATTCTCCCGGAAGTAATGATCCAGAGCCTTCACAAGCTCACTGCGAATTTTAGGGCTACGAAGATACCAGGGGTTAATCGGGGCTACCCGACCCTCGGCACCCAAGACTAAGTCTAACCGAAGCCACAATGGGGAATGATCGGAAACACCCCGAGCCATGTGCCTGACCTCTGCGACACAAAATGCCTGCGCAGCCGGTACCAACACATAATCAATTCTGGAGAGACTACCATGGGCGCCCGAGTGAAACGTATACTGCCGCTGAGTAGATTGGAGCAACCGCCAACAGTCCATCAGGCCCAGTGCGTCCATAAAATCAGGCAGCCAACCATGCGTCCCCCTTAAGTCCCTGGGTGGATGTCTGTCAAGCTTACCGGAAACCACTGCATTAAAATCCCCACCTAGTATCAAGGACCCACCAGGGAGATCGAGCAAAACCCGCCCCAAATCAGCAAATGTAGTTGATTGTAAGCCTGAAGGAACATAGAGAGAAACCAGGGAAAGTGTACGGCCCTCCCACCGCCCTGAAATCGCCACACAGCGTCCCCTGTCATCAAGGACCGTAGATTTCACCTCAAGCGGGAGAGCGTTTTTAACAAGGATCCCAACTCCACGAGACCCAGAGGAGAACCCGGCATGGGCCACCAGACGATACCCCTTCCTGTTCATGGCATGACACGTATTCCCCACCAAGTGAGTTTCTTGAAGAAGAACAATATCAGGGGAATGACGTTTCAGGAGCTGTAGTACCACCCCACGCTTAATCTGGTCTCCCAACCTATTAACATTCCAACTCATCAACCTCAACCCCCTACCCCCATCACGAAAGAGAAAGAAGATCCAACCCTGAGCAGAGTCCAACGCTTCAATGAAAATGTCCTGCAATAAAGCACCTTGCAAAAACAGCGAACAAAAAATCAACACCCCCCACCACCCACCCCCAAACAACCCATTACAACACCCCCATTCTGCACCCCTGCTTACGACTAAAAAGCCACCCCAACTCGCAGTGTGCCTGTCGCCCCCACACCTAACTAAACTACAAAAAGTAAAGCTGAGGAGGAGAAAACCCCATCGATAGCCCCGCAACCCCCCATGCAAAAGAAAACCGACAGCAGCACATCAGAATCGGAACCACCATATCAACAATCCCTCCATTGTCCCCGGAGACCAGGCAAATGGCGCTCATTCCTGCTATTCAGGTCCTCCCTCCGCTCTACCAGGCTGACTCTCAGGATCCTGTCGGGCCGGCAGAGTATCCAACCAGTCGGCCACCACTTCGGGCTTATCAAAAAAGTACACCCTTTTGTTGTATTCAATCCTCAACTTGGCAGGAAAGAGCATGGCGTACTTGAGACCCATATCGCGAAGTCTCCTTTTCACACCCAGAAAACTGAGTCTCTGTTTCTGGACCGTCTGTGTAAAGTCCGGGTAAAAACTGATGGAAGAGTTTTCAAACTTCAGGGGACCACCCGCCCGCGAGGCCTGAAGGATAGCGTCTATGTCCCGAAAGTTAAAAATCCGTGCTATCAAAGGCCGCGGCGGGGCTCCCACTTTCGGTCTACCACCCGGGACTCAATGGGCCCGTTCCACCATGAACAGCTTGCTCAGTCCCATGGGTGTTAGATGTTTGACGATAAGGTCCTCAACAAAAAGGTCAGTAGCTTGATCTTCCGCCTTTTCGGGAACGCCAATTATACGGATGTTGTTCTGCCGGGCCCTGCCCTCAAAATCCTCCAGGCGACGGATAACAATGTCATTGGAGGCCCTTAAAGTACGGACCTTAGTTTGTAGTTCAACGACTTCGTCCGCCAAGCTCGATGTTTTAATATCCAACGATTTGACCTTTTCATTGGTTTTCGTGAGGTCTGTCTGGGTCAAATTCACATCGATCGCCACCGTATCCAATTTATGGGCAAGGGTCTCCATTTGTTTCCCGAGGGAAGATTGGATAACATCAATGGCGGCCATCACATCCTGCAGTGTCGGCTCCGTCGCCGGAGTCGATGAACTCTTCGCTTCCTCCAGCGGCCTACCAGGTCCACTGGGCGACCCCCTAACCTGAGCATAACGATCCATGACGTTGGTTTGAGTATATCCACCCCGTCTGGTGTTCTTTACCTTCTGTCTGTCTCCCTCAGGTTTGCCCGCCATGCCGGGACAATATCAGACAATGTCCAAAGCAAAAGCGAGGAGGGGGGGGGACACAGCAGACCAACCAGGGAGCAACAAACTAATTCCACGCACTGGGAGTGTCAACCAGGGCGATAGAGCGGTAGGGTGTCAAGAGAGCGAAAGTCAACACGTCCGAGAGCCAGGTGGGATACTAGCCGTAGAAGCAAGCGAGGCGTCTCAAGCCCGGGGTCCAAAGCAATAGTCGAAAACTAAAGTGAAACTGAGCTGGACCGGGCGTCTCCGCTGCCTTAGGCCGATGTTGTTCGATTACGCCCCGGGCACCATTTCAACTCGGGCGCCGGTCATCCAAGAGACGAAGGCCGCAAACTTCCCAGCACCATAACGCCGGTCTCCGGGGTCCGATCGGGATACCGACAGCGGTCCCAGGATCACCTGTGGTTCATCTGCACAAAGATGTCAACTGTGCACAGGATAAGTGACAGGATATATTCGGGAGGTTACGATGGTCTCGGGAGCCCTGTGCTCACGCGGCCATCTTGGTTGTGCGCGAAGCTCCTCCTCCAACGCTGACTGTTTAAGTGTGTCACTACTAATGCCATCAGCTTTGTGAAAACTCAGATAGTTGAAAAAAGTCCAACGTGATGAACCACACATTGGAAGTGCTCACTTCCTACCACAAACATGAGGAATTTCCACTGGTAAGCTCTGATAAGGGTGTGAATATATAGTGGGACGGGCTATAAATAACTCGAATCCATTTGGCGCCAATTAAATTGAGAAAGGCTTCTGCAAAGCCAAAAAGTGTCTCTCTAACAGCGGGGGTCGAGGGTGACCCTAGAAAATAAAGGAGCCCTATACTTACAGCCTTAAGTATGTGCCTTCTTCTCTTCTGGTACGCCTATATCTCTGAGATTTTTAAAGCTTAATTGATTTCAGCTTAAAGACAAACCCTTTCTCCTTGTGTTTATCCTGGTATATTTATTCAAACCGTTTTACTTTATATTTTACAATTGTGTTTCACACATTCCCACATGAAGAAATGGAAAGCAACGTCAGTTAATTTCCATATCACAAAGACATTTCATAAAAAACATTTCATAAAAAACATTTACACTTTTATACAAAAAAAATCATAATTTACAAACAACCTCACAAGACTCTTCAATGTGCAATTTGTGAAGCAAACAATTTGTGAAAAATGATATAGTACAATAAACCAACTACTCTCTGTCTTGTTGCCCTATTTTTAACTCCTCATTTAGTGTCCATAAAGTGTTAACGTAATTTTTTTAACATGAAGGGTATTTTATCCTTTTGATTTAAAGTGGATTTAAACCGTATTCCGACGCATTTCGTGTCCTGATTCTCTCTTCACAGGACTCTCATCAGGGCTTTTCTTTTAAGTCTGTTTTTGTGTGAATACACAAGATGGGAGATTTTCTGCTTTTGCTGTCAGTTTTCTCGTATTGTTCTATTATTGTAAGGTGAAAATTCTCATTTGCTTTTTAAATCGAGGTCGAATTAGCAGTGTAGCGGTGAGCAATATGGGAAAGATCCTCTGAAATTAATGGAAATATGTGTCTTACGCGAGGCTTCAAGTAAACGGAAAGCGGGTCTCTCGTGCTGAACGCCGAATAGAGTAACGAAGAGCCCGCACACTTATCTTAGGGTGGACAAGAGTTGACAGTTTAAGCAGCCCTACGAACAGGAACAAGGGGACTCGATTTAAAAAGCAAATGAGAATTTTCACCTTACAATTGTAATCGGTATCGGTGGAGCTGCCCGACGGTGAGAGGCTGTGGAGTCTGTGCGGTCGGAGGACTGAGGTGAGCTGCAGCATCAGACCCGGTAAGGTGTCCCACAGCTTTGGTGACCTGAATTGAGATTCAGCGGGTTACGGGATTAACTCCTATTTGACATTTGTAATGGACCTGCTACAAGCAGCAGTACGGTGATTTTACTCACCAAGATATTAAAATTCAGGCATTATGTTTGCCAACAATGCACTCCGCGATAGAAAGACAGCAGAGGAAGCTCTTTTCCAAAATCTTCCTGTAGCCACAAATGAGCCGCGCAACTCTAAGAATGAAAATCACAGTAATGATGTTAAGACACTAGAAAAACTACTAAAAAATGAACTTTCAAAATGGTGGGAGAAAAAAATCACGGGAAAAATATAGAGATGTCAATCGGGTGCCGAGAGGTCTACGTGTGTTAATTGCTCCCACTTTGAAAATCCTAACCCTTTAATGCTACAAGAGTGGGCTGAAAATTATCTGCAGGCATCTATGAACATGATTCATATCCTTATAAAATATGCCAAAATTGATCGAAATGCTTTATTGACTGAAACTGACCGCATCAATGGTTTATTGGACGCCACAGGTGATAGTGAGTTTGTCACTAAGAGCAAAAAAGAGATTGAGTTATGCATTAAAAAACATGAGGATGTCATTAAGGAGCGTAAAATATATAAGTTTGCACGCGATCAAAACGATTATGCTACCGGAAGGAGATTTACCTTTGCCCGCAAATACGATAACTATAAGCGACAGGCATTGACCGGAAGCAAAACGCAAAGCAAACAAGTGAATAGAGGAACTGAGACAATAACAGCAAAAGGCGACACTGACTCTGCATCCCTGACATCCAACAGTGACTCAGAGGAGAATAGACCTGGACCTTCGTCTATGAGTCAAACTGGGATGATGAGCTTCTCCCTTGCAGAGGAACTGCATTTTGTAAGCGAGGACAGGCGGTATACCTTGCGCCCCCGTAACCCTCAACATGTGTAAGGAGACCTGTCAACAAACGGAGGCGGGAGAGGAGGGTCAGACACAGGCAAGCCTTCATCAAGAGGCAATGCAAGGAGGACTTCGAAAAAGTGTCACAGAAAACACTGTTATGAACTTGACTGACACTGTTCTATCTAAAGCCGAGGAACAACTTCTCTCATTGGGACTGTCATTATGCCCTAAAAATCGCTTTTCATACAACCAGGCAAGCATCGATGTGTTCAAATTTATTAGAAAAATCAAACTTATTAAATATTTCCAGTTGAACACATTCTCAAAGAAAGCCACTGAAACAACATCCCATGCTAGTAACTCTGAAGGTGCCATACAGGTTAAAGATATTACTAACCTACAAACATTGTATGATTTGGCATTTGACAATAATTCTGAGGACTCCCCTACTGTCAGTCAGGTTCTAAATGTGAGTAAATCAGCTCCAAGTCCTTTCCGTCCAGTCTCCACTTTCCTGCCTCTAATGCCAAAAGACGCAATAGATGTCTTTAGTGACCGAGTCATAACTGAGCTCAAAACCCTCAATAGAACTGTGATGTCACAAACACGCCAGAAAGATTTCAAGAATAACCAATACCATCTATTAATTAAAAAACTCCAAAGTAACTCTGATATGATTATTAATAAATCGGATGAAAGGCGGAAATACAGTCCTGTGGTCAAGGGTAGATTACCTGGCAGAGTCAGAACGACATCTATCTGACACATCATGTTACAGGAAATCGTCTAAATTTGAAATGAGAACAGCAGAAGACAGAACCGGTAAAAGAATCCATCATTGGCGGCGGAATGGGCTGGTAACTAAAGAGGAAATGAACTTTCTAAATGTTAAATATCCGATTACACCAGTCCTCTATTTTTTACCAAAAGTCCACAAAAAGGTTAATCCTGTGCCTGGGCGGCCGGTCATTTCTGCTCAGGGTAGACTGAATGAAAATGTGTCAAAATATGTAGATTTCTTTTTGCAGCAGCAAGTGGTTAGTTTGCCGTCCTATTTAAAAGACACTACAGACTTTTTAAATAAAATCAGCACTGTGACTTGGTGTTCAGACTATTTGCTAGTTGTAATGGATATTGAATCCCTTTAAACTAGTATCAATTACTGTAATGGAATAGATGCTACTAAACATTTTCTTGAGAATCATGACCTAATGATGAGAGAACATAATACCATGTTATTAGAGATCATTGAAGTGTGCCTAACCACCAATTTTTTCCAGTTCCAAAATGAGATTTACCCACAGGTGCGTTGGGTGGCAATGGGTTCATGCTTCTCCCCCAGCTATTCATGTAAGCTGGTGGGAGAAGCATGTCCTCAGAACCACTCACCACCGTTGGTGGAGGCATATAGTACACTATTGGCGCTACATAGATGATGTGTGTCTCCTATGGAAGGGGTCAAAGGATGAAGCCTTGGAATTCATTGATAACATCAAAGTGAACGATTTGAATTGGAGGTTCACTGCCTCCAGTGACTAATCCATGGTTGAATTTTTGGATGTACTTTTATATGTTGATGGAGGTACCCTACAGACCATGTTACATAGGAAATCCACTGCTGGGAATTCAATTCTTCATGCCCACAGTACACATCCTAGGCACCTGATCAATAGCATTCTGTACGGAGAGTTTATTGGCATACGACGTATTTGAAGCTCTGAGCTAGTGTCCAGAAAGTGTCAAATGGAAGCATTTCAAACATTCCTTAACAGGGGCTATAGTAAAAACTAACTTACTGTAGCTTTGACTAAAGCCAATGATAGGCAGAGGGAGATTTTACTTCAGCCTAATTCTAGGAAGAAGAGTGATATGGGTGTTTCAGACAACAACGTGCACCCAATTCAGCTTATAACTACTTTCTGTATTCAGGAGCAGCCTATCCGCAGAATCATCTATTCAGAATGGCCAATTATTCAAAGTGTTAATATTCTAGGTCTCATTCTGTCGACCCTGCCCGCCATTACCTTCAGACGGGCTCCCTCTATGAGGGATGCCCTTGTTAAGTTAATGCCAGAGGTGAAACCTAAAAAGACCTGGCTTATGGAAACTGGTTTCTTTAAGTGTAGTTCTTGCTCAGCGTGCACATTTGCCAAGAATAGCACTCACTATACAACAGCCTTTATTGAGAAGAAAATTGCTATTCAAGAACATTTAACATGCCGTTCTGAAAATGCAATTTATAAATTGAAGTGCACCTGTAATCTAGAATATATTGGCAGCACCAAGTTCCCGGTGCATAAGCATAAGCGTATCCTTCAGCATGTTTGGGCCATTGTTAATTCTGATCACAATTACCCAGTGGTCAGACACTTCAAGTCTGTTCACGACAATAAACCTAAAGACTTGGAATACATAGTTTTAGGATCTGTTCCCTACCCTGGACGGGGAGAAAATCAAGGCAAGCTATTAATACAAAGGGAATCTCAATTCATTTTAGCTCTCAATACAAGAGTCCCTAATGGCCTTATTATGAATGAGGATCTTCATAATTTTCTGTAGTGTCTTTGATTCAGCTTACCAACAGTTGTACATAAATTGTGTTTTTTGGTAGATTTTTCTTATCTTTATGAATAATTCAGTTTAGATGTCAGTTCTGTACATAGTTCTATGAGCTCTGACTTGTGAATACTGGCACATTTGCACTTTAGGATTGCTTAGGCTTAAGTAATCCAGGAGTTTTCCCCTTGCTGCTAATGTGATGACCTGTTCTTTGCACATAACACCCTTTTTTTGCACAGCACTATTTGCACTTATCAGGCATATGGAACTTTTTGGTCTACTATCTACAACCATTTTGTATTTGTAAATAAGGCATTTTTTAACTATTTATTCTAATTTTAGCAGATATTCCTTTTAATATCAGTGACTTTAGTACATCTAAACCGTTTCTCTTCAGACATATGAAATATGAGAGATCTAAAGGTGGTAACATTCAAAGATATTTTCATTTGTATTTACATGCGGGCAAAATTTTTGAATGATTTGCCTGATGTGAATTAAGCACATAAGTGCTGTTTCAAAGCGGTATGAATTTTGCACAATTTAAGGAATATTGTTTTTGCCGTATTCAATTTTCAATTTGAATATATTTCCTAATGCGGTCCGATAAGATGATGCAGCTTGCTATGTGTATTTTCCGGCCCTTGCCATGATTGACCTTATTTTCAGTTATCTGCTTTTTGGGTCAGAAGTGGTTGATACTATAACTGTGAAAATATTATTTTTTGAACTATGTATATATTGTGTTTACAAGCTGCTAGATGCACTGTGCACTTTACTTATCAGTCTGATAAAATGTTGCAGTTTGCCATGTTTTTCGGCACTTGTCGTGACTGGCCCAAGTACAGAGATTTATTTTTTTGGTTGACACTATAACTGTGAAAATAACATTATTTGCACTATGTATTTGTTGGATTAATAAGCTGCTAGATGCATTATGCACTTTATTTATCAGTTACTGCATTTGTAATGACCATTTTAAACTGCCAGTGTCTGTGGTTTATGTCCATTTGTATAGCAATCAGTCAGCCTATTTTCTATGGCTGATTGTGCACATAGTTCACTTTAAAAACATCATACTGACGGAGACGCATCATGTGATCAAGCTCCCAGGAGGAGCAAAACACGTCATGGAGGACACTGGTCCATGTTATTGTATACCGAAATAAAATCTGCACTGCTTACCCACTAATTTGGTGTGGGAGTCCGTGATTTCCTTGGAAGGAGTTGAGAGCTCCGTGCCTGTGTGATTCCGCCTTGGGCGGACAGGACGTCTGAATATATATATATATATTCACTGAAAAAACCATAGGTTTCAGGCCTTATATAGTTAGGAATTAGCATTTAAAAACCCTTTAAAATTCACTCAAAAAACTATAAGCTTTAGGGGTGTTATAGTTAACTGGACATTTCGCTCATACAAAACCATTGAAATTGCTCCTATATAGTTAGTTGTACTAACTATATTTCGCGCACCCGCAATCCTCTGCTGATGATGTCACATATTACATCATTCATGACATGGGGACATCACTGATGACATCTCAAATGACATCACTGATGACCTCATCCAGTGAATGTGGTTTGCTTCGTTATTTAAATATGCATTATATATAAATAGCAATTTGCATTGAAGAATGAGTGGATATATAAAAATAAATATTTGGATGGAGGATTTAGTAGCAGTGTAATTGACTGTTTACTTGACCAATTTATAGTGTCTCACTAAATATAGTGGATAGTGACTAAACTGTTTGAATATCTGTATCACTTTGTCAGTTTTTGTGTAAACTGGTTCTCCAGTTGGTTACTAGCTATGTGAAAGTCTATATTAGTTATTGATTAGTTAACTGAGTATTTGTATGGGAGAGTGAATGTGTGTGTGTGGTTCGGTGGGGGGGTGTGTGACTGCCCAAAGATGTGTGAATAGTTGATTCACTAGATATATGAAGTTAAACCTACATGTTCTAACAGTTGTTTGGGTATGTGAATATCTTTATTGGTGTGGTGATGAGCAAATATATTTCTCAATGGTACATGTCCAACAAACTAGAAAAATAAAAGGCAGTTGTTGTATATAAAATAAGTATACATAAGACTCAATGATTGTGTGAGTGACTGAATGGATAACTTTATACTTGTAATAATGATTTTATAAATCACTAAGTATGACTTACTATCTAAATGAATAGATGAAGTTGTGTTTGTATAAGTGTGTAGCTAAGTAAATATGTAAGTATGATCCATTGTTTGCATAAGTGAGTAGGATGACTTCATATGTGAATAGGATGTGTGCTGGTGTGTAATGTCGATTTAGGTGTATAAGTATTTTTGATAGTGTTCTATTGTTCATTGACAGCATGTATGAGTGAATCTACAGGTAAGTGATTAGATGTGTGTATACATCTATGAATCACTGAGTGGGTTTTTAGATACTTGTATTGCTGTAACAACGGATTCAAATATGATACTCTGTATTTTACAAAGAGTGATGAAAGATTTTACTAGTGTATGAAAAGGTGTATGTGATTGTCACGTGGATGATGTCATCAGTGATGTCATCAGTGATGTCATTTGAGATGTCATCAGTGATGTCACTGACCATGTCATGAATGATGTAATATGTGACATCATCAGCAGTGGATTGCGGGTGCGCAAAATATAGTTAGTACAACTAACTATATAGGAGCAATTTCAATGGTTTTGTATGAGTGAAATGTCCAGCTAACTATAACACGCCTAAAACGTATAGTTTTTTGAGTGAATTTTAAAGGTTTTTTAAATGCTAATTCCTAACTATATATAAGGCCTGAAACCTATGGTTTTTTCAGTGAATTTCAAAGGTTTTTTAAATGCTATTTCCTAACTATATAAGGCCTGAAATCTATGTTTTTTTCAGTGAATTTGTAAGGTTTTTTAAATGCTAATTCCTAACTATATAAGGCCTGAAACCTATGTTTTTTTCAGTGAATTTCAAAGGTTTATTTAATGCTAATTCCTAACTATATAAGACCTGAAAGCCCACCAGGAATCTCCAGTATGCGCCAGGGGACTGCATTGCAGAGAGGTGTAATGGAGCCACGCTCCTTTTTTTTAAATTTTTTTTTATTGTCACGAGCTTCAGATACACCTCTCCGGGCCTACAACCTCAAGGGCCGGCCGCGTTATTCTCATTTCAGCTTATACAATAGACACATGCTTACACAGCCCATCAGCCGACAACCTGGGGGGACGGCGGCGTAGTCCTCAAGGGAGCTGACCAATACTCCGTTATCACTGCCAGTAAAATATGGGGGTGCGGTTGTCGTGCATATTTTCATTGTTTACTCCAAGATTACATCCCTAAGAACCCTTCCCTTAATTCTACGGCTTAGATTAATAACACGTGTGCTCGTGCCCTTAACTGAACTAAAACTAACTCCCAGCTCGTTTAATAGCCCTGTCTCCACCCCACCCCCTCCCTGCGCTCACCGTGTGTACTAAAGGTGTAATTTCCATAGTGTCGTTTAGGTCTGTTTCACGGCCACCACTTCACTCAACGTGTTTCCAAGTAGTGTCTACCCCCCATCTGTGCTAACCCATCCAGAATGTCCGTCCCTACTGCAGTGACCCAGCCTGCCCTGGAATGTACAGTGCGACCGCGTTTCCACCCCGCCTATCTAATCAGTACCTGCGCCACTCCTCGCCCCTGTCTCACTACAGAAGCAATATCTGGATCAGGTATGCATGCCCCCTCCGCGTCATTGCCCGCTGGGCGACTCTGTGGCCCCCTCCCCGGACTGTCAGAGTCCTCCCGCTCCCTCCCACTCAGGTAAGTTTGGTACAGAGCCCAAAAGTTTTTAGGGCGACTCTTGGGGGGCAGCAACTCGCTATAAGTCTCCGTTTGGGTGCTACAGTACATCATGTCTCGCGCCCATCTGTTTCTGGTTGGGAGCGGTCCTAGCCACACTCCTTTTTACACCTCTCTGCAACGCAGCCCCCGTGCATGTTTGAAGAGGGGGAACTAATTCCCCTTGCATACTGGGGACCGGGGGGCCAACTAGCCCACCTGGAACCTCCAGTATGCGCCAGGGGGCTGCATTGCAGAGGTGTAATGAGGCTATGCCCCTTGTTACACCTCTCTGCAACGCAGCCCCCTGCCGCGTTTGCAGAGGGGGAACTAATTCCCCTTGCATACTGGGGGTCCCTGGGGGCCAACTAGCCCACCAGGAGCCTCCAGTATGCGCCAGGGGGCTGCATTGCAGAGAGGTGTAATGAGGCCACACCCTTTTTTACACCTCTCTGCAACGCAACCCCGTGCATGTTTGAAGAGGAGGAACTAATTCCCCTTGCATACTAGGGGTCCCTGGGGGCCAACTAGCCCACCTGGAACCTCCAGTATGCGCCAGGGGGCTGCATTGCACAGAGGTGTAATAAGGCTATGCCCCTTGTTACACCTCTCTGCAACGCAGGCCACTGGCGTGTTTGCAGAGGGGGGACTAATTCCCCTTGCATACTGGGGGTCCCTGGGTCATATCTGCCCAAACGACGATATTCCGAACGATTGAAAATGACTTTTCTTGAGAAACATTTGGATTTGGATTATCATGTCCTATACTTTGGAATTTTTGAACGACTGACTTTGAGGATGCTATTAATTACTCAAGTCTGCCCGAATTGTGTGGGTAAAATTGATACCTAGTCACTTTGAATAAGAATGTACTTACGTCTCGTCTAACATTTGGAAGAAATATCTAGTTATATGACAACAGGATACCGACATAACTTGAAGGAAATAAGAATGCCCTGAAGAAGTTCTGTTGTACAGAACAAAACGTGTCGGCTGGCTGTGGTACATAAACTTAAGGAAAATAAAAGCGTTTGAATATACACCAAGATTCAGCGCTTCAATAAGGACTCTAAGTGATATGATTTGATTGGACTTATTGTGCAAGTGGTGCTGTGCCAAACTTTGGAATATTCTCCACTACTCTCTACTAGTTACTCTCTACTACTCTACTACTCTCCAATACTCACTCTCTACTACTCATTCTCCACTACTCTACTACTCTCTACTACTCTTTCTCTACTACTCACTCCCTACTACTCACTATTTACTACTCTCTACTACTCACTCTCTGCTACTCTCTACTACTCACTCTACTACTCACTCTCCACTACTCACTCTCTACTACTCTCTCTCTACTACTCTCTACTACTCACTCTACTACTCACTCTCTACTACTCTACTATTCGCTCTCTCTGCTACTCACTCTCTACTACTCACTCTCTACTACTCTATACTACTCACTCTCTACTGCTCTCTACTACTCACTCTACTACTTACTCTCTACTACTCTCTACTACTCACTTTACTATTCACTCTACTACTTTCTACTACTCACTCTCTGCTACTCTCTCTACTGCTCTCTACTCTCTATTACTCACTCTCTACCTCTCTACCTCTCTCTACTTCTCTCTCTACTAGTCTCTACCTCTCTACCTCTACCTCTCTACCTCTACCTCTACACCTCTACCGCTCTACCTCTCTCTACACGCACATATACACATATATATGCATATATATGCATATGCATTTATATATATGTATGTGTATATATATACATACATATATAAACATATATAATCTGCATATCTATATAAATACCAATATAAATGCATGCATACATATACATATATGCATACATATGCATGTTATTTACAAGAACGTTTGAAAAACACTAATAAAAGCAAAGCTAAAAAGCCACCTCATTACAAACAGAATGGCTTTAACTTAAACGAGGGCGAGATCTATTGCATTTTCACTGCTTGTTTACTTTGGTTCCATCAAGAAGGCATTCAGATGTGTCACACATTTGCCATAAATTCTGAATGTTAGCACTCTAGTTGCTCATTAGATCACTGTAGTAAAGCTACTGCTCACCAGGGAAGTCTGCTGCTGGTATTCAAAGTGCATGTTTCAGTCTGCATGTCAGAATTTTTTTAATGAAATAGAAGAGGATTTGAGAAGTCACTCAAAATGTGCCCTAAATGTTCTTTCTGAAGCACTAATCATACTTTCTATGGCAAAATGAACCCCCTCATTTTGTTCCTTTTTAAATTAAATGTTTTCAGACTTACCACTTCATTCCAATCAAGATGGCTTCTGGTGTGCCATACATTTGTCATAAGTAAGACTGTTAGCGCTCTAGTTGTTCTTTAGAACACTCTGGGACATTCTGTCATTGGGCTATACTTGGGCTACATCTGGGTGATATTTGGGCTACATTTGGGCTCTTTTGTCTCTGGTGGCCATCTTGGGAGACTGCATGTCAGAATATTTTAATGAAATTGAAGAGGATTTGAGAAGTCACTCAAAATGTGCCCTAATTTTTCTTTCTGCAGCACTAATCATACTTTCTATGGCAAAATATACCCCCTCATTTTGTTCCTTTTTAAAGTAAATGTTTTAAGAGTTACCACTTTATTCCAATCAAGATGGCTTCAGGTGTGCCATACCTTTGTAATAAGTAGGACTATTAGCGCTCTAGTTGTTCTTTAGAACACTCTAGGAGGCTGCAGTAGAACACAAAGGAATCAACTGACAGTCTCTGCTCTTGTTGGATGTACATGTTTTACTGAGAATGTCAGACTTCATTCTCACATGACTGAGAAAGATAATGTGAATTTACAGAAAATATGCTTTCAGTTTAGCTTATAGATCACCTTCCAAACCACTGTGGGAAAAGCATGAGATAATAGTTTTCTTTCACACATGATTCATGATTCACATGGTAAAATCACCTTAGAACACACCACAATTCCTAAAATGAGTATGGTACCATCAACAAATGATTTATAATGTAACTAAAGTCCTAAAACCCTCTATTAACTAAAATGCTTTTAAATGAGGTGCTATCATGTATATTGGTCCCAAGATGGCTGCCAACACTTCTTGGATGAAATGCTGACAGCCAATCAGATCTCACGATGAGATGTGTGGTTAGGCTCCGCCCAGATATATATGTGTTTTTGAAGTTAATTTTCATAAAAACCACTGGAGCAATTTTCACCAAATATAGAAAAGGCACTTCTGCGTACCAGTCCCTACAATTTTGCAAAGTTTTCTTTCATGTAAGAACCATTATAATACGCAATGTGCCCAGATTAATATGGCCGATAGCCTTTCACTTCAAAGTAATGTGTAGTCCATTGTTAATGTTGATGTTTGCAATCCTAAGTATGTTTATTATGAATAAGTCACATTGACGAACATACAGGTACGGCGGTCACGGGGCAAGATATGCTCAAATGACATTGTGTACATATTAACACGTGTTTTCTTTTCTTTATTGTATCAATTCCTGAATTTTCACATCGTGACCAGGCAAATATGGCCGCCAGCTTTTTGAATTAAAGTAATATGAAGTCCTTCGATAATGTTGGCAACTGGAGGCAGTTTTACATTTAAATAAGGATGCTACAATGACGTCTTGTATCGTTATCAAGGTTTGGACAAGCCGAAATGCGTGGATCACGTCCTTTGCAGATTAAATAATTCCAAACTACAACCGGAGTGCTGATTCCTTCCTTGTAAGAGTGAGAGGAGATTAAATACATATATATAAAATTCACTGAAAAAAACACAAGTTTTAGGGACATTACAGTTAGAAATTAGCATTTAAAAAACCTCAGAAATTCACTGAAAAAAACACTGGTTTCATGGACGTCATAGTTAGTTGGACATTTCACTTATACAAAACAAGAGAAATTCGGGCGTTATAGTTAGTTGTGCTAACTATAACTCGCGACCCCGCAATGCACTGCTGATGTCAAATATTACATCACTCATGACATGGTCAGTGACATCACTGATGACATCTCAAATGACATTACTGATAACATCATCCACGTGATCATCTGATGCACCTCCTCAAACCCTAAAATACAGACTACCATTCTCGGAACCATAGACACACCAATACTAGTACAGCTACAATATTCTGTGCACTATGCTTGCAGACTTCTAATCAGCTATACAGCATTGATACAGTCTTTTAAATACTCGGTACCTATGCAGTCTAAGAATCCTTCTGTCTGTCCCATGCACTTGTCCATTCACCCATCCAGCACTATGTACGTATCCGATCACTCGGCCAATACCTAAGCACTTATAAATTTAGCATGCACTCTCTTTGCAGCACTGGAATTACTCCATTTATTAGTCATATACTTAAGGAATGGCCTGGCCACTAACCCAAGTACTGGTACAATATTTTGCACACTAAGCATGCAGATCTCTAACGAGCTACATACTACTAATACGCTCTCCTAAATACCCAGTTAATACCTATGCAGTGTTGGAGTCCTTCTGTCTGTGCCATGTATTTCTCCAATCACCCATCCAGCACTATCTACGTAACCTATCACTCCGCCAATACCTAAGCACTTATAATAACAGAAAAAAACGTTTAGCATTTTTTGAAATGTACTACTGTCAAGGTAAGATTAAGTAATCTAAACACTATCAATGCACAACTACATTCAGCTGTGCACTATATATATATATACCTCTAACCAGCTACTTAGTAAAGTACTACCCATGCAACCTAGGAATCCTTCTGTCTGTCCCATGCACTTCTCCAATCACCCATCCAGCACTATCTAGGTATAAAACCTATGGTTTTTTCAGTGAATAAATAAATAAATAAATAAATAAATATATATATTACCTACTGGCGGTCGCCAGTAGGTATATATAGTTAGGATTTTTTCCCTATGGGATTTTTGAAAATTCTATGTCTAATAACTTTGGCGTTTGTGGACGGAATTGGCTGAAATTTTCAGGAAAATGGCACATTTTGTTTCTGAGCAGCCCTTGAAAATTTGGGGGGGGGTTCGTCAAGGGGGGGCCGAGAAAAAAGGGGGGTCCCAAAACGTGTTTTTAACATTGAGTTTTCCATAGGGCGGTTGGCCTCACTTTTAGCCCGAACGGCTGAATGGATTTGCACGAAACTTGGCAAAATTGTAGGGACTGGTAGCCTGATGTGCCTTTTGTAGGTCTCAATATATGTGCTACAGTGGATTTTGAGAAATTAACGTTTAAAAAAAGATATATATCTGTAACAGCGGACCGGGCAGCGCTCCAGTACGCGTACTTTTCGCGCAACGGAGCTTTGTGAAGCGAAGCTGATTGGTTCTCCGGCGTCTGTAAACATTCCAAACAGTCCGTAGCGGCCGCCATCTTGTCTCTCGGTAGGATCGAGAGACAAGAGGAGGCCAAAGCGAAGGGGCAAATGACCATAAGGGGGCATAGTAGATCCTCGCTGACCCCCTAGGTTTGATGTGGAGGTTTTAAAAGGGCCCCGCGGGGCAAAAAAAAAATAATAATAATAATAATCGAACGGCTGAATGGATTTGCACGAAACTTGGCAAAATATTAGGGACTGGTAGCCCGATGTGCCTTTGCTAGGTCTCAATATATGTGCTCCAGTGGATTTTGAGAAATTAACGTTCAAAAAAAGATATATATCTGTAACAGCGCTCCGCTTCGCGTACTTTTCGCGTTACGGAGCTTTGCGAAGCTGATTGGTTCTCCGGCGTCTGTCAACATTCCAAACAGTCCGTAGCGGCCGCCATCTTGTCTCTCGGTAGGATTGAGAGACAAGAGGAGGCCAAAGCGAAGGGGGAAATGACCATAAGGGGGCATAGTAGATCCTTCCTGACCTCTTAGGTTTGATGTACCATTTTGCCAAGTTTGGTGTAATTCCGTTCAGCCATTCAGGCTGTAGACGTATGTAAATGTCCTATGGAAAATTGCATGGGGAAAACACATTTGAAAGTGTTGAAATTTAGAACCAATTAAAATGTTACTTTGGTTTTGTATTTGTGTGTGATGAAAGTTAATTGGTTATGTATATATGTCAAATGAGAGGAAACCACAGCCATTTTGTGATACTACTGTCTGAGGTACATTTGTGAGGAATTTTTGGTGGTGAATTTCTGGTGTTTGATTTACACAGTACTAACACTTCTCCTACTTTTAAAAAGGTGAGTTGTTAATTTGTAAGGGGAACTATGTTGTACACTTGAAGATAATTTGAAAAATGTTTTCTGTTATTTATTTGCAGTCCTTCTGTTATACTAAATACTTGATAAAGTTAGTTTTATATTATGTATTACTAAAAACGATAAATGAAAGTGATTATTTTTTTCTGCAATTTACAGCAAGCAATTTCAAAATAAAATGGCTCACAATGAAGAGACCGTGGCAATTTCTTTTGAATTATCCACTACATTGATTGAAATTGAGAGCACCAATAATGAAATATTGTCACAAGGAGGAGATGACTTGTATGATTCCATTAGATTGATTGAAATGGACAGCACCAATAATGAAATATTGTCACAAGGAGATGACTTGAATGATTCCACTACATTGATTGAAATTGAGAGCACCAATAATGAAATATTGTCACAAGGAGGAGATGACTCGTATGATTCCATTAGATTGATTGAAATGGACAGCACCAATAATGAAATATTGTCACAAGGAGGAGATGACTTGAATGATTCCACTACATTGATTAAAATTGAGAGCACCAATAATGAAATATTGTCACGAGGAGATGACTTGAATGATTCCACTACATTGATTGAAATTGACAGCACCAATAATTAAATATTGTCACAAGGAGGAGATGACTTGAATGATTTTTTTGATCAATCTGTTGATGGCGAATTTATCGAATGTTTGGAGACCATAGAGTTACAAGAATCATCATTGCAGACTTTTCATGAGGAAATTGCTGATGAGGACATGTTACTAGTTCTTTCAAATTTAGAAAATTCTGAAGAATAAATTTATATTTAGAAATCAAAAATTGTTTGAGACATTATTCATTTTTATTTTTAATTTATGAGGTTGTAGCGAAGTGATTGTAGTATAAAATGAGACTTATAGTATAGAGTGCAACATTTTTATGTTACATGGTAAGTTTACTCATATTTACTTCCCTTCTGCCACTATATTATCTCCAATGTGTATTTGACATCTCTTCTTCATCTCCGGCCTCATTTCTCTCACTGTGTGTCTCCGATGCATCTTATCGCTGCTATTTTGTGTAATTACAGAAGAGAGTAAAATAAAATAGTTCGGAACGTGAAAAGGGGGCAAAGTAGAGTACCCCTCACCCCCTAGGCCTTTTTAGGCGGTCCCAAAAGGATCAGTTTCTGCTTTCCTGAGAGATTATGGTATGAGTTCCATATACCACAATAATTTGCATTACAACATGCAAGATATCTATCTCCTATTACCAACTTTTGGAGATATTCGCGCTAAGCGCGATTATCTCCAAAAGCTAACACCTGCCCTGAGCAGTTCTTAGCCATGTTATCCAATGGGAGGTGGATAACATGGCTAAGAGCATTAGCTCGGTAATGCATGAATATCGCTGACTTTTTAGCGATATTCATGCATTGCGGCCGTTTATTATCGCATTTGCGATAAACCTTGATAATAGCAAGGTTTATCTTCGATAATTTCTGACGATGCTTAGCGGTAAAAAATTTGTTGGTAAGCATCGTTAGCGATAAATATCGCTTAACTTTGGTAATATGCAGCAACGTCTGTTAACGTTCGATTCGAAGGAAATGAGGAAGTGTTGAAAAACATTGTCTGCGCCATCTTGCCTTTTTTGAAATGCCACACTTTTGTCGTGCACGGCAGCCATTTTAGATGCCTTGACCAGACCCACTCTCTGCACGCTGTCGATTCGTAGCATGGCTCCCCACCCTCGCAAGCATCTTCCCCAGGCACTGGTCACCCCCGCTCTCTGTCTTATGCATGGGCAATAAACCTCCCCCCATCTGCGCTGCTCTTCCCTGAAAATCACACTCTGTGCCCGTCCGACACCTCCCTTTCGCCCTATTCACTACCGCACCCTCTGCCACTCCTCTTCCTCTGTGTCCGATTGTCCAGGCTATCACCTAGCCCTGCAGATGTAGTTTATGGCTCCAGCTGTAAAGAATCACCCCTCTTTAAAGGAGTTATAGTAGATCAAGGCCCACACCCGATGAGATCCGTCACACCACACGTGTTCCTACTATCTGAAAACCATCCTGTATTGTGATTGGGGAGGGGACCGAGCCTGAAGCGGAAGATTCCAGGAATGACTCTTTGTACATCAAAGTTTTTACAATTATGTGTCACATTAAAAATATATAGCACTCCAACAAAGTAGTAGGAATATAAAACTTTAATAACATATAAATATATACAACAAAACAAAAACAGTAAAAACATTTAAACAACGAAGAGACCGTGGCAATTTCTTTTGAATTCCTGATGAGGACATGTTACTAGTTCTTTCAAATTATGAAAATTCAGAAGATGTTGCCTGGGGGTGGGTCGTCAGTAGCAGTCTGTTGTGCGAATAGTTCCAAGGCAGCAGAACGCGCTGAAATCTAGATGGCACGAAAGTGATGTCTAGCAAGTTGCCGCCCAGCAAATAACGGCGTGGGGCGCCGCGGGGGTGAGTGAGTCCAGTAGGCACCACAGCTATTCTTACCGGCATTGCAGAATTACTGCTGGGGACAATGCCTGTGCTGTAGCAGGGTCACAGCAGAAACAAAAAGGATTCTGTTGAAGATGTTGTTGGTTTTCAATTTGAAAACAGTTCTGGTGTCAACTGCTATGCTAATGTAGTGGTTAATGTTTTGTTTTCTCTAGAAAATTTAAAAGAGGGGGAGGCAGTCCAAAGTTCCGTTAAAAGGGCAAAGGAAAGGATCGGTGGTTTGAACTATCAGTCAAAAAGGGGAGGGGGTGCAACAATTTTTCCTACCGGGTCACACTGTGCTTTCACCGGAACTGAGGTCTGCAGGATTCTAGTAATTCAAAGTGAGGCTGGCGCCAGCATGGGAGCGCCGACGTCCCGCGGATACAGTTTTGTCACTCCACGGGCGATCATGGCAGTCATTCCCCATCGGGGGTCGGAGACTCCCGCGGCTCCTCTAGAATCTTCAAGGTCGTGGAGGACTACGGTGGTGGAGTCAACCAGTGACCGGGCCATTTCTTTATGCTGGGCCCGCTCTTGCCAGGTCGACCGCCATTTTGAGAGTTCGGTAGCTACTGGCGATCGCGGGGTCAAATGAGCGGACGGGCTCCACCCTGCCGGGCGAGACGTTGCAGCATGGCCACAGTGGAAGAACCCTTTTCCGGGCGCCTTGAGCGCTGAGGGTGCAGCTGGGAAGCCTCCACCTGGGGAGGCGGGAGAGGCCTGTTCGCATCGTCTCTCCCTCCCAGTGCACCCCACGGCGTCTCGCTTGAGATTTGTTATGGCCGGACCAGGCGATGAGGACGAGGGGGGGGGGGGGTCGGAGGCATGTGCAAGACATCCCCCCCCAGTGTTGTCGCAGCCATTATTCAAGACAGAAGAAGTGTCCCGTCCGTCTTCGGGCCGGGCTTCCGGTGGATGTCGGCCGGACGCCCCTGGCTCTGGCCCCATGAACGGGTTCCTTGGTTTATCGGCTGCAGCCGGATCCCGTCGGCCTCGGCCCCCCGACCGTTGGTGGCCGAACCGGAAGAGCATGTGGCGGGACTACCTGAAACTGTCAAGGGCCACCGCGGCCGGACTGGGAGAGAGAGGGGAGGGTCGAGGAGATATTCCCCCCCCCTGCAACTCTTCAGCGTTGTAAAGGCAATCCCCTGGCCGGGTCCCGCTGGCCTCGGCCTCTCCTCCGGCTACACCCTACGTTAGGATCTCCTGGCCGAGGCGTGGCAGCAGGACCCGCCTTATATGGGCTGCTCCCGGCTGGGCGTAGCCGCAACCCTGCCCCACCTTGGAAGTTTCCAGAGTGGGGGCGGATGTTCTACTGACTTGCATTTTCCCTAGTCTATCGATTTTTTTGGCGTGGCAGGCGGTGGGACAGCGAGGGGTGATTTGGTTTCTCTTACTGTTTTTCTGGTCTCTCACCACTGGCATATTTTAACGTTTTCTTGTTTCTAGGACATTAATAGGTTTTATCATTACGTTATGTTATCGTTTCTTTGTTCGTTGTTTAATAAAAGTTCATGTTCCTCAGTGGCCTACTGATTTTCGTTTTCCTATTCTTTTCTTTCCAGGTTGTTTCATGCTAAAGTTTCTGTTAACAGGATACAGTGATCACTTCGTTATTATTGCATATGTCCTTTTCACTAGGGGTGCTCTCTGGTCGGGCCAGATGACTTATCTCTAGTAAATGGTCCGGGTGAAACAGGTGCATCAATCAGTGGGGAGTAGATAGGCATGACAGATTACAACGGGGGAGAAAGGTCCGCATTACGTACCCTTTCACTATTTGCAAAGATTTTCCTACGTATATTTGCAAACAGGGAATACCTCCAAAAAGAACCAATTCCCAAACAGTCAATGTTTGGGGAAACAATCAATCAATGAGGAACGAAATAGGCACGACGTGTTAAAGGTTTGCGTTACCTACCCTTCACTATCTGCAAAGGGAGAGAGAATATTCCTATTCTTCCTCGTTTGCAGGCAGAGAAGATTCTTAAGAGAATCAACTTCGAACAATTCAATGCTCGATTCAAACAATCAACAAGGGGTACTGTGAACACAAATGAACGCCGCTTATGTACATACACATTGGTATTATCAACAGGTTGTTCCTAATGTTTCTATTTTAGGGAGGTCAAAAAGAGATCCCATTAGTGGCCTACTGATTTTGCTCGATTCCTTTTGTTTTTTTACACGATTTTTTGCTATCTGCAAAGACTAAACAGAGTATTGCGACTCTGTGCTTGTTTGTAAATAGAGAATGAACCAAAGAGAACAATCAATCAAATGGAGAGAGAAGCAGGCACGACGGATTACAACGGGGGCAACGGGGGCAAAGGCCTGCGTTAACTACCCTTCACTATCTGCAAAGAGAGAGTACTCCTAATAGAAATGAGGGGGGGGCAGCATTCAAAGCAGATCAGTGTGCATAAACACGAAAATGTTTTTACTTACCACGTACTTGACATTCGACAGCTTATGATATTTGCTATTAAAAAACCATTGAAATTCACTGAAAAAACCATAGGTTATAGACCATATATAGTTAGGAATTAGCATTTAAAAAACCTTATTTTACTCACACAAAACCATTGAAATTCCATATATAGTTAGTTGCACTAACTATATATCGCGCACCCGCAATCCACTGCTGATCATGTCACATATTACATCATTCATGACATGGTCAGTGACATCACTGATGACATCACTGATGACATCTCAAATGACATCACTGATGACATCACTGATGACATCTCATTTGACATCATTCTTGTGCTAATACGATAAACCTCTTCAGACTCTAATATAACCTTAGATACACTCAGTGTATACAGACACTCACACACTGCCACTCATCCATGGAGTTACTCACACACCCAGTCAGTCATGCAAAGAAACAATCTCACCTCCATTTCTTCAACTATACAGTTAAACACACCTTACTTATTGAAACATATACTAACACATATTTACTCTCTTATACAATCCCTGATACAAGTTCACAATGATCGATACAACCACTCACTCATTCAGTGGCTCTCATGCACAGTTATTTATATATGCCAACTCTCACATGTACTGTGTTTAACATATGTACTTACTATGACATGTAGCATTGAGATATCCATTCACTCATCAATACACTCATGCACACAGTCAACTGCCCATGTAGCTGTTTCCACATGCAGTCTTGAACTCATACACCTAGTGAATAAACTGCTCACACATCTATGCATAGAGTCACACACCTTCCAGCCACCCCCACACAAACTCAATCTCTCATAGAAATACTTGGGCAACCAATTAATAACACATATAGCCTCTCGTATAGCTAATGATCAACACATGCAGCAGTTTACATCACAACAGACATAATGATGCACAAATTAAGACAGTTTAGTCACTAACCCATGCATTCAGTGAGACACATTTAATCACTCACTCATACAGTCAGTCACGCACCTACTAAATCCTTCATCCAGACACTTATACATCCACTCATTCTTCAATATGTAAGACATATTTTAACTTTACAGAAACATACAGTCACTGGATGTTGTCATCAGTGATGTCATTTGAGATGTCATCAGTGATGTCATCAGTGATGTCACTGACCATGTCATGAATGATGTAATATGTGACATGATCAGCAGTGGATTGCGGGTGCGCGATATATAGTTAGTGCAACTAACTATATATGGAATTTCAATGGTTTTGTGTGAGTAAAATAAGGTTTTTTAAATGCTAATTCCTAACTATATATGGTCTATAACCTATGGTTTTTTCAGTGAATATATATATATATATATATATATATATATATATATATATATATATATATATATATATATATATATAGTATTTTGTGCTGAAAGCAAAGCACCAAAATCAAAAACAAGCCTAATCCTTTCATGTGTTTCTAAAAGAGGCTCGAGAAGTATCTCCTGCTCTGATCTGAAAATCTGAAATGGGAACTTTTTATACAGCAGCTTTCAGAAGAAAAGTTATGAATTATTTCAATTAGATATTTGTGTTAAGGTGTGGGGAATGAGATTGGGCTTGCCAAAAAGGGAGTCTTATATACACATTTCACTATCTTAAGGACCCACCCATCCAAGGAGCCATTTCCAAATTTGGATATAGCGATGCCTATTGTTACTCAATGGAGAATAAGATTAAGGACTCACTGTGGGTTTCAGTTAGTGGTGCAACCAGGGAAGACAGGGAGGAGTGTTTCTACCAACCTATGTATGAATCTCTTCCTCTTTGTGAGCACACGTACTGCTGATATGGTTGTTGTACATGTTGCTAAAGCCTGGTATAATGTTGGCTCAAATTTGGATGTTGTTGATTTTCTATGTTTGTGGGTAACTAAGCCTGGTATAATGTTGGTTCAAATTTGGATGTTGTCGATTATCGACGTTCGTGGGTAACTAATCATAATACGTGGGTGGTGGCTATGCTTGAATCTTTTAAGGATTTCAACTAATTTTCTCTTGAACAATGCCATAAAATGGCAATCAAGCACTGAGCTGGTATGCCTCATAAAGTTATGTGTAAACTCAAGCCAGTCACGTCGACAAAGGAAAAGCAAGACCTCAAAAATCAAGCAATGGCATCTTTAGAATCCATACCTATCTGCATGGTCAGTTTCCCAGTATCCATAAAATTATTAATTACATCTGTAAATCACTCACATATTAGCTGCAGGAGGATAAATGCCAGACCTGTCAATAATTTGCCATGAAGCAAGTTGTGTTGTGAGATGTCGGAGTACAAATGCCATTTTCCCTAATGCTTCCAGGTGTGCTAACTGCCTATTTGGAGAAGCTTAGGGAAACATTTTTTTCTTCATTTCAGCTGAAGTGGCCTCTACTGCCACAATACTGCAGGGAAGGTGGGAGGACAAATAAGATCTTATGGAGCTGACTTATGTTTCATTGAAGCCTCTAGGATCAAGTCAACCATCAGGTTTTCACAAAGGAGAGAAGTTGGCTCTATAAACAGCGCTGTGATAAGACTAGTCTCTCGCGATGGGAGGGTTATTGTTAAAATTGAAGCGAAACAATGGGGGGGGCATTATCTTGACAATATGTCTCAAATAACAATTACTTGAGTAAGGTACTAGGCAGCCTTATTTTAATTGGCAGGGGTTTGTATAGATTTCTCTCCTCTGAATGCATGTATCTGCATGAGGAGCTGTCAGGCTGCAGATTTTCAGATTTTGGAAACCTATACTCTATTGTGATTTATGCGGGTGGCTAGACTATGGATTTTATTTGGCTCAGCTTAGTTGTTACTAACACAGAGACACATTGTTTGCCCCCACATTTACTTGCCACTGTGCCTCCACCTCGATACTTTCTAGTCCAATTTTCTGGTTGCTTTAGAGTTTGCTCTTCTGATGGCTGGATCACTACAAAGACAGTGTTTTTGTGATAAAATCTTGTTGCAGATACCACATTTCAGGAGCCTATTCGAGCTAATTGTATTGAATTTTACAATACTACTAAAAACTGAGCATTCTTTCTATAGAGCGGTACTCACTAAAATAATTTACTTGTAGTTACATTATATCTTATATTGTGAAATAATCAAGCTCCTTAGAACTGAAATGGGATCAGAAATACCATCTCCTTGCAGGCCTAGACCTTTAACGTGCTAGTGCTGCGCTCACCAATTCAGAGTCTAAATATATTTTCCATCTGACACAAACTAGGTATAAATTGAAGTGGCTGATGTGGGCTAAAGTTCAAGATATAGCTGCATGTCAATGCACAGAGAGACCCTCAAATTTGATGAATCCTTACATTCATTCTTTATGTATTTATGGAAAATTGGGTGCTCCCACACTCAGATTATGAACAGTCTACCTTGCTCTTCATGGCATAACCTCAGCTGTTATTCTAGTCTATCTTCTCTATCTTCTGACAAGTCAGCTCAGAAAGATGGCTAGTCTTTGGAAATTTACAAAACTTTTATTTCTGCTGTATTACCTTTGTTTTCTAACCTTGTGTCTAAAATGTGGTTATAACATCACCTATGAAGGTTTGTGGGTGACAATCTGGTGGATACCGCAACGCTTTTTCCTCCTTTGAACTTTTAACGAGTGCTTACCCTATTTAATGAGCGCTTACCCCCTTATCCTCTTGACAGGGCCCCATTACCGAGCGTTCCCCTCGTCCAAACTGTCTACTGATGTTATCGCAGGGTCCTGTTTATTACTCGATCAACCAGACCACATGACTCAGCTTTGTCGCTACATGGAATGCCGCGCGGATGCAAGGCCACTTCCCCTAGGGAATTAACACAATGGCATGCAGCTGCCCTACACAGCTTAGGCGATATCAGGATGGAACTCTCCTCTTCCTAGATGACTTACTGGCTGGTTCTGAACTCCCGCCTGGCCAATTTCTATTACATGCTTCCTTTCTAGGGGTACTAAGTTAATCCTGGTGAGAGATATAGCAAAAACCCTGCAACATCTGGTAGTCCAATATTTACCGGTCTTAGGTATGGGTGGACACCAGATACAATTGTTAACCGAAGCCATGCGCAAGCATCCAACAGTCCCGCTCAATACACTGCGGAGGCACTGGGATACAAAATTTGGCCATGCTTGCACTGACAGTGAATGGCAAACCATTCTAGCCTATCCCCCTTTAGTGTCCTGAAATGCCAGTTTTGAATGGATTAAAGTCTATAGCCTACATCACGCCTACTTAAACCACAACAAAATATATATATTTTTTCCCCACACTGTCGCCGTATGTCCCCGTTGTTCAACACTGAAGTGGAACTAGTTCACACGCTCTGGTCCTGCCTGTCGCTAACCTGGCTATTGGAAAGATATAACCTCACATTTGATGCATTGCACAGGGACTGTGACAACCTACACCTGGGAGGCATGCATCCAGGGCCCTTTCTGCCGTGTTAAAAATATAGTACAGCAACACGGTTTGCGGAGCTTGCCCTCCTACTGGCCATGAAATTGAGCACCCATAATTGAAAAGCAGTAAATCCCAGAGCGACCTCTGCATGGGTTCTGTCCATGCTGGCATGGGCCGAGGCGGAAAGAGCATTGCTGCACAGGGAAGGTGAAGGGCCTCCGTAAATATCCAATTTTTAAGACATGGCATACACTTCGCAAGGGGGTGCCAACTGTTTTCCACACCCCTCTTAAAAACTCCAGCGATGCACTCTTCCTCCTCCTTCTATACTTTTTGTGTATCCACTAAAACATTTTGGTCTTTCCTATCAGTTGACACTAGCATGTGCAACCTTACTGGTCCCCTTTAGATTCACAACCTTTGTGCTACTCTGCCACCTCAAATGAGTGTAGTCTTTATTTGGTTCCTAAGTGTTTTTTTTATCATTTATTCTACATTTATTGAATTGGTTTCTTTGCAATATTGGACCCCAATTGCATATTTCTAGCATTTCTACCTTCCAACAGACTCGACTTATGTGTATGTTAAACTACCACTTGTTAAACCTAATTGTTGCTGTTCCTAGAGGCCTTAACTGGAGATTAAGCACAGGCGCCCAACCTGTATCAATAGTAAGGGTATACATTGTTATATTAATTGTGCTCATTCTTTTGGATACACAACTCTCACACACACCTTGTTGTAATATGTAATATATCAAATATTGGAATTGTATTTGTATCAAAATTATAAAAATGCCAATAACTTTCATTAAACAAAAAATATATAAATATACCACCACCTATGAATAATATTAATACTGTTATGTTTCCTAAAATAAAATAAAGAAATTGGTGTAGCTCATATCGCCCTTTTCCTTTGATCAACTGAGGCGCAAAACTCTATTAACGTTTTTTAGCTACTTGACTCCCATATTTCCATCTATTGGTAAACTAGTCATGACTATGTCCCTAGTTGGAATACGAAAGCTAATAGAAATCTGGCAACCTTGTTATTCGACCTTGTTGTGGTCCAAGAATAAAATACATACTTTGATTCTGTTAGGTGGCGAAAAAGGATACGATTGTTGGGATGGCCATTTTTACTGTCGCTGGTACCCTATGTTGGGATCCTAGATGTAAACATTGCAGTGATATAGAGATTATATAAAGCTCCTACCGCTCCAATCCAAGCCGTAGGGTTTACACTATCTTGCATCTAAATACAACATCAGACTCGATAAGGATGTCCGTTATACATGCTATTATTTGATTTATATCTTGAGTATTTTCTTTCACAGGTTTATGGTAACATGCACATTCCATCGATTGTCTTTAATCCAAAAACGGTTAACTGACAACATATGTTTAAGATGTGGCTCTATATACACCTGATCCACTACTCACTCTTTCCTAGATATAGTACAGGCTTTTGGGGCAGTGACTGGTTATTATTTAAACACAGATCACAGGGATAGCATGGGTGGGTTTGTCAAACCACATGTCTTGTTACACTCATGAAGTTGTAGGACATGCCGTCTATCTCTCATGTTGGCTGATGTCAAAATTGTAGTTTTACCATAGTTCCCTGTCTGTTTAGATCTATCCTGTTCTAAATGTGCTCTATATTACCTATTCCTTCTTTAGAAGGCGGGAACTGGCTGTTCACAGATTATCATGGTGTTATTGTAAATCACAGCAGAGCACATAAGTATTTTCGCCTTCCTTTGGAACTGGTGGGTAGGTCTGACCCAACTTTAAGGTTTATTACTGAGCTGCTCTAGGCTCATGTGTGTTTAAGCTTCTACATAGTGATGCATCTGCCACATCATTCTATTGTCTATTACCTAATGGTTTTGTTTCACCTGTGTCTTTTCATGCACATTACAAAGAGAAACTTAAAACTGTTACGGTATATAATACGGCTTGGAGCGAGATGGCCTAGTCAGTCTGCCCTGAATATCTGGGGTTATGCCTCTAAGGCATACCCATATGTTACGCTATAATTTAACAAGTTTTTCTGAAATGATGGCAAAAGCAGGGTCAGTTTCTTTGACAAAATTCATAGAGAACGGTCTTGAAATCTTTTTGGGATTGACTTCTGGACTGCTTCCTTTCCAAGTGGGTATTTTCTGCTTGTTGACAGATTTGTAACTTTTTTTTTTTTAATGCTCTGAGTTATCAGTCAGAAACATCTTGTTTTTAAATTGGTTTGGAGGGCCAGTCCACCATGCACAATTCATCACCATTACAATGTATGTACTTTCCTGCACGTAATTGAATCAGATCCATACAGTGGTTATGCTAAGTGGTGTGACCTTATCTACAATTTTATTAAGCAAAGAGATTTTTTATTTTCTTACTTAAGCACTTTATGGTGAAGATGTCTTAAAAAGAAACATAGTGATATGATTTTAGCCTCTACTATATGCCCTGTCTGCGGATGTGCGCTCCCTTTGAGCCGCTTCATAACTGTCCTCTTCGTCTCCTTACTCTGAAGACCGCTTTCCTGGTTGCCATCACCTCTGCCAGGAGAGTTAGTGAGCTCCAGGCCCTTTCTTCTAAGCCTCCTTTCCTTTCAGTCCATCCGGACAAAGTCGACCCTCTTTCCTGCCCAAGGTAGTCACAGCCTTCCACATCGGGCAGTCCATCACCTTGCCCACCTTCTTTCCGCCTCCGCATCCCTCGAAAGAGGGAGAGAGGCTCCACCGTCTGGACCCAAAACGTGCGCTCTCTTTCTACTTGGATAGCACACGCCAGTTCCGGGTGGATGACCAACTCTTTGTTGGTTACGTGGGCGCTAAGAAGGGACGGGCGGTGCACAAACAAACCATTTCTCGATGGGTCGTCTTGTGCATCAAGGCTTGTTACTCTTTGGCTCGAAAGGAGCCTCCTGTGGGGCTTCGTGCCCATTCCACACGGGCCACGGCGGCTACTACTGCCCTGGGCCGGGGAGTCCCCTTGCAGGACATCTGTCAGGCAGCTATGTGGGCCTCGCTGCACACGTTCGCAAGACACTACTGCCTGGACAGCCAAGTCCGGAGAGATGGCTTTTTCGGCCGTTCCGTTCTCCAGGACTTTCTGGTGTGATCATTGGTAAGCAGACCCACCACCGGGGTTGCTGGGGTATCTATTCTAAAGTAAGAAATCTAATACTAACCTGTTTCTTTCAGATGCACAAGTTACTTACCTTCAGTAACGATATATCTGTAAGAAACAGTAGTTAGTATTAGATTCCTTACCGCCCCACCCATCCTCCACGTTCTACGAACCGATATCTAGGGTTAAGGTCATCCCTTTCAGTGCCCTAGTTTTTATGGCACCAGTGTTGGTTTTTATCATGGCTCTGCGTTTTCTGGCGCGAAAAAGCTGTGTATAAGAACTGACGTCAGCGCACGAGGGCGGCGTCTAAGTACTCCGGCGACGTCATCACGGCGCCAACGACGGACGCGGAGCCGCAGACGACGCCTACCGACGCGCAAGGGTACTGCTACGCAAAAGTTTCCGGATCCAGTCTGACGCCTGGGGTTATTCTAAGGTAAGGAATCTAACACTAACCCGTTTCTTACAGATATTTGTTGTATACCGACATTTTTTATTTGATGTCTGTTTCTATGTTGGTTTGCCTGTCAATACCAAAGGAATTCTTAGAGGTAAAGGGTCAGTTTTGCTTTCTGTTTATCGCATGTGTTCATCGCCCACATTATACTTTTAGTTTTTAATTAACAAAATTAGTAAAAGCAGTGGATTTTTTCTCAAACGCACTTCACGACTGATTTGATGCATAAAAAATGTTTAAAACAAATGTTGATAATGTTACTGCATATTGATATTTATTCACATACAAAATATAGACGTGTGGAAATTATTAGGTGGTGGGGGAGTGGTCCAGAACTAAGAGTGGGAGCCAGGGGCCCGATGTAGGTAAATCTGATTTACCGACTCTAGAATACCGAATTTTACTGATTCGGTATTCTAGATTCGGTAAATCAGATGTAGGAAAAAATTCGGTAATTTTTACCGAATCTGTATGATTCTGTAATTACCGAATCGGTATTTACCGATTCGGTAATTGCCATTGATTTCTATGGGCCTTGAGGCCAATAGGAATCAATGTCAATTACCGAATCGGTAAATACCGATTCGGTAAAATTACCGAATTTGCAAGGGGGACAGGGTGTCACTTTGACACCCTGCTGCACCCCTGATTCTAACCTAAGAGCTGAACCAAATCACACGAAGCTCATGAAACTCCTGAAACTGACATTGTGGGTGTTTTGCTTTCATTTGAGACGGCTCGAAACAAGGGTAATGCTGAAGAATGTTGGATATTACTACGCAATCGCACTGGTTGCAAAGTTCCCTTCAAACAAGCAAGTTGTACTTCTGACCTGACTTCACCAAAAGGTAACACTTAGTGCTATTATACAAGAATCCTTTATAAATACCTAAAGCACTATCTTCGAAACTGTGAACTTTTGGATCCTGGTGAGATATCTTGTGGCTCTAATCCATATCACAGAATAAAGAAAGAAATTAACAAAAAGAATTGCGTAACCATTATGAAAACACATGTATATTTTAGGAAGCATTCCTCACTCACACCAGAGATTTAACAGAGATAAACTAGTACTTTAAAACATTTCATTGTTTAAACAGAGAGAACCATGGGAACTGTTCACCACTCAGAACACGGCAACCATCATGATCTACACCCACCCGGGAACACCCGTGGACCCTTGCCCTCACCACCTCTTCAACCTCGGAGGCAAAGACATCAGCTGCCATCTCACCGCCATCTTCAACGCATTCATCGCCACTGCTACATTCCCTGATGCTTGGAAACATGCAGAAGTCAGACCTCTCCTCAAGAAACCCTCTGCTGACCCCAGCGAACTCCAGAACTATCGCCCATCTGCTCCCTTTCCCTGTCAAAGTCCTCGAGAAGGCCATCAAGCAGCAGCTCACCAAACACATGGAGAGAAATAGCCTGCTGAACGCCTTCAAATCAGATTTTGGTGCCAACCACAGCAACTAGACTGCCCTGATCACTGCCAGGGACGATATCCGCACCCTCCTCTACAGAAGGGAATCAGTGGCTCTGATCCTCCTCGACCTCTCCGCAGCATTCAACACCATATCCCACCACACACTTATCAAGAGACTGCACCACATCAGGATCCAGTGAGACTCCCTCAGACGGATTGTATCATTCCTTTCAAGACAGACACAGAGAATCTGCCTACCCCCCTTCGCCTCTGAACCCAACAGCACCATCTGCGGCATCTCTCAAGGTTCATTCCTCAGCTCCACCATCTTCAACACCTACTGACACCCCTAGGTGACATTGTCAGAACCCAAAACCTCACCATCATATCCTATTCTGACGACACACAGCTCATCCTCTCTCAGCAGATCCCAACACCAAGAAGACTAACTTCCACAACTGCATGAAGAAAGTCGCCAACTGGAAGAAGACCAACTGTCTGTGCTCAACACTAACAAGACCGAAGTGCTGATCTTTGGCAACAACACTTCTCCTTGGAATGACACCTTGTGGTCCACTGAACTCAGACCCACGCCCACACCAACAGACCACGCCCGCACCCTCAGCATTATCCTGCACAGCAAGCTCACCATTAAGCAACAGATCTCTCCATATGCTCCTAAGAACTTCAAATGTCTTCCCATTGGCATGAGGAAAACCGCCACTCAAGCCCTAGTCACCAGCTGGCTGGACTACAGCAACTGACTATATGCAGGAACCACCACGGAATTCACGAAGAGACTACAGAAGATACAGAACTAAGCAGCAAGACTCATCCTCGACATGCCCAAATGGACACACACCATCCCACATCTTAGGAACTTCCACTGGCTCCCCATCCGGAAAAATGACAATTCAAGATACTGTCACACACCTTCAAAGCCCTCCATGACACCAGCATACATCAACCACTGACTGAACTTCCTCCAAATATCCAGAAACCTTTGATCCGCCACCCTCGCACAGACACCTCACATCTGCCAAAGCCACAGTGGAGGCCATTCCCTCTACCTTGCAGCCAAGTTATAGAATGGCCTTCCCCTCTACCTATGGACATCACTCTCACAGGCGGATTTCAGGAACAGACTCAAGACCTGGCTTTTCGACTGAGCCCAGCAACCCAGTACCTGGAAATCCTCACAGGTGATTAGTAGCGCTATGCAAATACTGATTGATAGATTGAACCAACGAGTTGCACTGATTTTGCTAGTTAAAGAAAATGGAACAAAGTAAATATACTTTAAACCAAAATCCCCTCTTTCACATCTGAAGAGTAGAGAACAATTATTTTCTGTACCTTTTATTACCTAATCACGAGCAAAAATATTATGGCATCAGTTAGCTCAGTGTTTTGACCTGCTGCCAAAGTTTTTTTGTTTGAAGTGAATACCATTTGCTCAATTCCATAAAATACATGCAGCAGATATGTACTAATCATGGGTAATGCAAGAAAATATTCCTCGTTCTATGTTACTCACCTAAATTAGTTGAAACCATGCTTCGAATAGAATCACAAAAACCAGTAATTATTCGAATTGGGCGACTGGTCGAAAAGTCCACTAATAGCAGATGACCTCCACCTGTTCCTATCCACAGGGCAGTATTTTTTTGCAGAAAGAGTGCCTTCACTCGTGCTAAATAATCCACCTCCTGTTTTGACTCTTTGCTTTTCATTCCAGCATCCCTACAAATCAAGGAATATTTTAATGTTAAAATTTTTTCATCATTAACCCAAAGGAACAAGCCACTTACCTTCGGGAAAGCTCCTCTGGTGGAAAATCTAAATAACTGCATATTCCTCACCTTTGAAATATACCCAGGCGCTAGGCTGAATCCAGAAGACTTTTTAGCACCGACCCTGTGTGCTGGTAGGTGGCATGGTGAATCTACACGTCAATTCTCCTTGTGTCCTTGTTAAGTGATTGCTGGAACTGCATAAAGGAACTACCTAAGCACGCTAATGTCAGTTTCTTTCTGAACGCAGTCTGAACCCTCCAATACAGAGTACAAAGACCAATTGTGAGGAAAGCAGTTTATTATATCATGTGGTTGTGAGGAACTCACCATGTAATAAGCTCACTACCTGTATGTGTTCAGGTAGATTCATATGAAAAACCTTAACTCAACCCTTGGTGGCTGTGGCTCTGAGCCATCAAGAACCAGGGTAAAGCACTAAGAAAATACAAAAACAGTTGAATAACAAAAACTAAACAGCAATTTATAAAAAAGAGGTTGTATTTTTATCTTCAAAATGGTACCTCAATGATAGAAGTCCACTGGTGGGTTCCGGAGATATGAATTGTTAAAGAAAATTACTGCTTTTTCATTCAGGGCATTAAATCACTATAATGTACAATGCTCGCAGATAAAACTTACAAACTTTGTAAAACTTTTATACAGTTGTCAACTACTACTCCGGCCTGCTAACCTCTTTGGTACCTTTCAATTTTGTCCAGATATATTTCATCTAAATTCTCAGATGCTATTCACATATTTACATCTTCGTGCTGGTTTGCAAGTTTTCCGTTTGGGTGGGAGCGTACCTTTATGCTCCCTGCTGATATCATCGCTATAGCTAAAAGACTAATGACAGGTTTGGAAGTGAGTCTGAACTATTCAAAGCTTTAGGGATCTGACAACATTTTCATTTTGGATCCTCATGAATCCTTGGGTAAAGTTGAACGGTTTGAAAAGACTTTCAAAAGTAAAATGTCTAACATGTTTGAGGAGTCTGAACTCAAATGGCCATACAACTTACCCTGAGCACTGAAGTCAAGCGCAACACCCCTAATCAAAAGACTAAATTAGGACCAAAAGAGCCCAACAATTCTTCCTGCCACATCTTCAGTATCTCCAGCTTTAATCGATTTGCACCTGTCTGATGATGTGACTCTAGAATACTTCCAACTACTCATTCACTGTCTCAACAGCTTCCATTCTCAGGTTACAGAGGCACTGCCCACGAGTCTGACCAAAGTCTGCCACAATTTACAACCTAGTGACTCAGTACACATCAAGATCCAACGCCAAAAATCAATGCTTAAACCCAGCTTGAGAGGTTTGTTCCATATCCTGCTCATCACCAATACTGCTGTCAAGTGCCAAGGACTGCATGCCTGGACATACTGCTAGTGGACCTCAGAACCAGGAGATGCTGGACCTGCTGAATGGATAGTTCCTTTTCTTGCAAATGCACCACAGAGACACAGCAATAAAGCAGCCCCTCCTCCTTCAAAAAACCAGAGCCTAAAACCTCCTTAGTGGGAAGCCTCCCAGCTTTCTGGTCGTCCAGTGGGATTCGCAGAAACTCTTTGCTGAAATATATTTTGGTTGGTCCATCGTCTCACTGTTTCAAGCGAGGGCAGGTGGCGATCTAGAAGAGGTCAACTGTACACAGCCCAGACTCCATCTCTGAAACAAGAATTCCAACTATAAAGACGACTTTCCAGCAAGCCCTGGACAATACAAGCAGGACCTGAAACTTCCTTCACACTGGCTGTGCTTTTATGTATCCAATGACTCCTGTGGGGTCGTGCCTATGTTTTGGATTCCTTTGGAATAGAAGGAACACTGTGCTCATTTTCACCTGCATGGGCAGCTTTTTCCCAAATGCAAAAACGATGCCACACGTATCACCCATGGTGACCAGAGTATACCACTGTTTAGTTAAGAACTATTGCAGTCTGCTATCCATTTAACCTCAACTACTAATGGATTGGTGTGCAAAGTTGGGAACAGCATTATCTTCATGAGGTACAGTGGCTGCAACATGAAAATACCAAAGTGAACCACCACAATTTCAAGTCTTTACCCAAGTTGAGATCCTGAGAACTATCTTTCAGTCTTACGTACTGTTAATCCCAAGAGGTGTGTCTGATCAAGGTGTAAATTACTATGTTTGGAGCAATCAAGATTAGAGGTAGCTACCTAAAGACAGGTCTGGATCTTTATGCCATGCATATGTTGTGGTTGCCATCGCACATATCGTCATCCACACTCTGACCTTGAGTGGGAGACTGAAAAGTTGCATTTTAAGGACTACACAATTCTTTGCTATCTTAATTCCCAGTTACATGATCTATACATCTTTCTATATGATCTGTCAAATTGCTACGCTACTGAAGAAATTGACCAATTTAACCTCTATACTTTTGATCAGATTAATACCCAGCTAGTGGCTCACTATACTACTAGTGTTAGCTGCTATGGGTGGGGCCATTACTGCATTGGAGTGTCTGCCTTCATCCCTGACATGTCTCAGGGGATTCATGAGTAGACAAACTATACGCAAAAGTGTCAAACATTTACAGACTATTGATGATGAAGTTGCTGATTAAAACTTCTGGAATTGGTTGAAAAGTATTTCTGGAGGGTGAGGTATAAAAATATTGAAAGTTGTCTTCATCATTATTGCTATTCCTTCCGAATGTGTATTGCCTCCACTTCAAACATACAGGAATGGTAAGGTACCTATCCATCTTATACTCTAACCATGCATAATTATAATGATTTGGAACATTATATTTGATTGAAAGATTGGTGATGGAACACTGGGAAGTAGAGAAGATGGAGTAGGAAATACATATCATGTTTAATAATTATAGAATACAACAGTTGCTGAAAAATAGTTCAAGAGGGGGAGATTGTAGAAGAAACTGAATGCGTTTGCTTACATAGCAAAACTGCAACTGGCCACTGCCATGTTGTCTTGCTCGGGCTAAGTTGGCTGCGCCGGACTACATGCCTCTGAAGTGCTGAGTCCTAGTGCATGAGGCAGGAATGTTTCAGAAGCTGCTTGCACAGCTGATATGTTTACATTTGTTTTTTTACTTGTAAAGACCATCTACTAATTTTCCTGAACTCAGCTATCACCGCCATCCCCTGGTCAGATATGACCAATCTGAGGCCAATCTCCCTTCTGCCGTTCATCGGCAAACTGACGGAGAAGCACGTCAATCATCATCTTTCCACCTTCATTGAGCAGACCGGCAGCCTAGACCATTCTCAGTCCGGGTTCAGGCCTAGGCATAGTACCGAGACTGCCCTCCTCTCCGTCACGGATGCCATACGCCTGTCCCTGGACAGAGGGCTGTCTGTGGTGTTGGTGCTGTTGGACTTGTCCGCAGCATTCGACACCATATCCCACGCCATTCTCCTTACCAGATTAAAGGAGATAGGCATTGACAGATCTGCCTTGGCGTGGTTCACCAGCTTTCTCTCAGAGCGCACCCAGAAGGTGAATATGGGCTCCTTTAGCTCCACCTCGGCCAATATCATCAGAGGAGTCCCGCAGGGCTCTTGTCTTAGCCCTACGTTGTTTAACGTATATGTCTCCTCTCTGGCCAACATGACGAGGTCCTTTGGGTTTATGCCTATCTCCTACGCTGACGACACGCAGCTGCTGTTTACTTTTAAGACCTTTACCCCGGAGATAAGACAAGCTTTCTCCAATGGCATGACTGCAATCGCCAGCTGGATGGCCAAGAACTTTCTACAGTGCAATGTGGGAAAGTCTGAGGTCATGTTATTTGGGGAGGCGAGAATCCTCTGGACCCCAGATTGGTGGCCTTCCAGCCTGGGTCAGGCCCCGCTCCCTAAACAGGTAGTAAAAAACCTGGGGGTTCGTCTAGACCATGACCTTACCCTTTTTCATCATGCCAGCACCACTGCAGGGTCCTGCTTCCATATTATTGGCCTCCTTCGGAAGGTGTTTCCCCTTCTACCTGACGACACTCGGAAGACCCTGGTCCAGGCCCTCGTTTTGAGCCGCCTGGACTATTGTAATGGCCTACTCTTAGCTGCCAATGAAGGAGTGCTCAATAAACTGCAGGTGGTGCAGAACACCGCGGCACGGCTGGTGACCAACACCCCCCCCAGAACGCCATCCCTCCCCCTCCTCAAGGCCCTTCACTGGCTTCCCATCCGGAAACGGGTGGAATTCAAGATTTGCTGTGTGATACACAAGAGTTTACACAATCTGGGACCCCATTACTTGGTGGATAAATTTGTTTATCACCGTCCATCCCGCATCCTGAGGTCCACCAACCAACTGTTACTTCAGGTTCCCAGACATTACAAGACCAGACAGGGAGGCCGCGCCCTCTCCATCATGGGCCCACGTCTATGGAACAACCTCCCCCTCTCCCTTAGAGAATGCCCGAGTCACTCAGCTTTCAGGAAATGCCTAAAGACAGCACTATTCTAGGAGGAGTCCTCTCGACCTGTTCACCTCACAGCTCCGCGCGGAGATACACCTTCGGGTGTGATGCCGGCGCGTAACAAGCCTATAAATAAATAAATAAATAAATATGGACCCGCTTGTTTTCATGGTTGTGTTTGCGGTAGAGTACATACTTGGGGTTCTGCTTTATGTCAGAGATCTGCACTCCTATGCTTATGTATGGGGATCCACTTGCTGGAAATCTCTGTGATTTACAAACCGATCAGTACTGTTTATAAACACTTTGATACTCGACAGAAATCTGAGGCGAAGCTTTCATAAACATGTTATACCCCCTAAAGACACCATATCATAAACAAATATCATACAGATTGTGTTAGAGGGTTTGCAGATATGTGCTGTGTTTGTGCCCGCAGCTTGCTCTGTAATGGACTGAGGTACTGGTTGGAAATGAGAAAACCACAGGATCACAATTAGATCCATGTACAGAGTGTATACTTGTAAACACTACTGAGGTTACATGCACACTATATACCAGTACAGGGAAAATTATCTCTCATCTCTTGCTAGCAAGAGTTGAATCTCTGCTGTGTGCCAAATATCTCCTAATTTGGATATACCAATGTCATCCCAGTTTTTAAACCCCTTAGTTCAGTCCAGGTAATCATGATTCCACCCTAAGTGGCAACGGACAATTATTAAACATTTTTCTTATACTGAAGATAATGACCATCTGCATGCTGAAAGAAACTGAATAAAATTCATGAAAACCTAAAACAAAAAATCAGGGCGGGCATGTTACAGTACAATACTGGTCTGAAAGGTGAAATGTACTCACATATAAATCATGGGGGTAACAGAAGAGGAACAGATTAATTGTCATCCCAAAATCTCAAAATGTCTATGGGTAATGCATCTTGGTTTGTGGGCATTTCTTTTTTATTCTGTGTTCAAGCAAATACAAATACTGGTTCAAAATCACTTTTTTCACAGGATCAGTATTCGCTTACTACAGCTGGAAAAAAGGCAGATGAATTGGGTGTACTGTACATGCAGTACTAATAGTGCGAACTGAGGACTCTATATACAGTTCTCAGTTGTTGAATATATGAAATGCACAGGTACAAAAGCTCACGTCCTCCTTAAGCCTTCACATGTAATTGTCCAGCATCTCTGTTTTTTTTCAAAGTAAGAAAGTTACTTTTAGGACTCATCGAAGAGCTGTCAAGGGAAGGACAATGTAATTACCTACATAGTAATTACATTAGGAAAATTACATTTCCTGGTCCCTGATAATGCTCAGGAATTCCCTAGCTTTAACGAAAACCTGAGGTGCTAGGCAAATAAAGGTTGGGAATGAAGTAGGAGAGGGAGCTCTGTGATGAGCACCTCCATACTGCCGACTGGTGCCATCAGCATGCTGTGCTCCCCTAAGAGAACTGCCCTGGTGGGGGTGGGAAGGTGAACCTAAGACAGGGGATTGGAACTGGGAGGAATTGGGAAAAGGTGAGGGCATAACATGGCTTAGGTGCTTTGGATTTTTTGTAGTGAAGCAAGTCAATTTTCAATCTGCAGGCAAATTATAAAAAGAGGTAAGATTTCTCCTATTTCAGACTTAACCAGAGTTTTCCCCTGCACCTTGATTTGTGATAGTGGAACACTTTAGAAAATGCCATATTAAAAGCTTGGGAAAATACGACGAAGTGTTAGGGACTGCAGTAAATGAAATACTTTTTTAAAAAAAGGTCTACCATGCACTACTTCTTTGATCTTTCTTAAATCTGAAACTTGTTCTTAGGTTATTGATAAGAAATGTAATAATAATGTATAATTATGAAAGAGTCATTATTTTTGAAGGTGAGTTCCTTTTAGATCATTTATCAGTAAATCAGAAAATTAAATAGTCAGCAAGTAGCCATTTGACACATTACCTGAGAAAATGAACACAGTTGATTAACTCAACACGTTTATCCGTCTTCCTATCCCAAACTTCAACAATATAGCTATTCTTCTTTGCCACATATATATATTTATCCACTGCCAAGGAAATAATATTTGCATCGGCAAACAATAGCTGAGGCGATCTGGAATAAGAAAAAAAACATGTATTTGAACTGATGAGTTCAAAATGTATTCATTATTATCAAGACACGTCACACATAATAATTAGTTTTGATATTTGAATCAAAAACGTTGTTTCCTTAACTATTCGCCATACATCCTGACACCACTGAACTGGTTCCCAATGAACAATCACAACATAATATAGCCGGCATGTATAACCTATAATTCTGTGCACCATAAAAATCCTAATTATTTAGTCCAGAAACTGCATATACCAGGTTAAAATAGAAATTCAAGAAACAAAGAACTGGAGCTTAAATGTCTAAATTTGAAAAAAAAAAATAACTCAGAACCAATCTTTCTCCGGGCAGGGCACAATATTCAGAACATTCCTGCGGAACGTTAGACGGCCCATTCGTACATAATATTCAATAAAGTAATGAGAGAATGCCTATCCCATTACTAAATTATAATTTCTTGAAAATTTAACACCAGTCCATTAATTACACATCTCTGATTCTCGGCCTGCACTACAGCATCCTATAGTATTCTTTCTCGCATCTCTGTATGAGACCTTAACATCCACTTTCAACATTTGCTGATGTTTATATTTTATTTTTATAGCTCCACTGTCTATGACAAGCTGTATCTGTACAAATGACCTTCTAAATGTATGGAACAATATTCTTATATTTTTATGTTTGTATGCTAAAGCAACGTTAAGGACTATGATGTCGAAATGATGTGGTCTGTGGTATACAATCCAAAATATAAATGAAACCCATTCAAACCATTTAGCTCAGAACCTGGGAATCTCAACAAATATGTGCAGATTGTATCTCCATTACATATTCCTTTATGCTAAATCTAGTAATGTAGTAATATACGTACATAAATATATTAGAAAATTGATACATTATACATATAAAATCATTAAAAACCCAACCAAGTAGACTCGACATTCATTAAAAACTTAAACAAGCAAGGCGTCTTTGGAATGTTGGGTACATATTTTCAAACTTATTCCAAACACATGCATTATATCTCTCCAGAATCTTCTCTTATAGCCTCTTCATTTCTATTTGCACATCAACTAGGAGTAGCTTGTCTGGGAAGATGTTAAGGTAAGGAGGCTTGGATGACAAAGCCTGAAGCTCAATGACCCTCCGGGCAGATGTTATCGCCACAAGGAAGGCCGTCCGGATGGTAAGGAGCCTGAGAGGACAGTTGTGCAAGGCCTCAAAGGGAGGGCACATCAAGAAGGTTAGGATTAGATTAAGGTCCTACGGAGGATTGATGAAGGGTGAAACATAAATTGCAAATCTTTCAAGAACGTACGTATAATAGGGGATTTGAAAAGGGATGGCTAGTCAGGCAGCCAGAGAAAGGCTGAGAAAGCAGAAAGGTAGCCCTGCTAGGCAAGGGAAAGGATAAAGAGAAGGGCATGAGAGGGGGGAAGAAGGATTAGCTACTTACCCAGTAAGCATCTGTTCTTGGCATGTAGAGCTGTAGATTGGCATGGTTTTCATACTCCTGCCATCTAGTGTTCGATCAGGATGTTTGCAAGTTGTTTTTCTCCAAGAAATCTTTCCTAGTCACAAGTTAAGGTGACTCCTCTTTTCAGTAATAGTTTGCATGGGCATCGACTCCATTGTTAGATTGTTTTCCCGCAAGAAGGTAAGAATGGAGTAAGTGTAGTACAGAGATGTCCATGTGTATGTAATGTAAATAATGAAAACTGCAACAGCTACAGGTGCCTGAGGAGGTAGGAGGACGCTCCTTGGTTCTCGGAAAAATTAAAACTTGCTAGAGCTAAATGCAAAACGTTAGAACGGAGCTGGAGGAAATTCTATAGACCGGAGGACAAACTTCTATATAAGTGTGAGTTACACAAATACTACAAACTAGTGAGATCGGAAAAAAGCTGTCCTCTTAAAAGCAGAATTGACTCAGCAGACAATCCCACAAAAGAGCTCTTCTCCATCTACAAGGAACTTACGATCCCAACTAGGTTGGAAGCTAAAGACACTCACTCGAAACAACTATGCGACTCTATGGCTGACTTCTTCGTAAATAAGATAGATAAAATCTATGCCACCTTTACGGAGTATGTGGCCAGTCCAAGTAAACTTGTAATAGCCAAGACCAGCAACACGGGGACTCCCGGTCTTACGAGCTTCATCACTCCTGACAAACAAGAGCTTTTGAGTATTGCAAATAGCATCCAAACTGGCTCTCCGAGCGATGTGCGCCCGCCGACTCGGTGTAAAGGAGTCATGGAATCTACTTTCATTGACCACATCAGCCTTATGGTGTCTCTCTCCTTTCAAGAATGCCTGGTTTTGGATGCTTGGAAAACTGCCCAAGTAATCCCCCTAAAAAAAAGGCGAACATCCATATCACCCAATTTCAAAATCTTCGCCCTATCTCCCTTCTCCCCTTCTGCGCTAAACTGGTGGAAAAAGTAGTCAATAGACAGCTCATGAGCTATCTAAAAGAACACTCTCTCCTGCACCCCACTCAATCTGGGTTCAGAGCAGGGCACTCCATGGAGTCCGCCCTGCTCTTTTCCACCGAAACTCTGAGACAGATAGTGGATGATGGAGAGACAGCAGCGTTGGTACTTTTAGATCTGAGTGCAGCCTTCGACACCGTGCTGCACTCAACGCTGCTGTCTCGGCTATCAGATATGGGAGTAACGGGGCATGCCCTGGCATGGATAGAGTCCTTCCTGGCTGACAGGCATTTTCAGATGCACTGCCCCCCCTTTAAGTCTTCTCTTAGGAAGGCGAGCCACGGTGTTCCTCAGGGCTCTAGTCTGAGCCCCACTCTATTTAATATCTACATGGAACCCCTGGCTCGCATAGTGGAGACTTACGGGGTGGGCATCGTCAGCTATGCTGATGACACCCAGCTGATGTTCAAGCTTACACCGGACCACAGAGAGGATGCCATTAACTTCTCCAACTGTCTCTGCTCTGTGGCAGCTTGGATGAATAAGAACTGCCTTCGCCTTAATGGCGATAAAACCGAGCTTCTGGTGATAGGAAAATCTTCTTCCGCATGGTCCCATGAATGGTGGCCTGCGGAATTAGGTAGCCTACCTTGTCCTGCGGTCTCGGTGCGCAACTTGGGCATAACACTCGACCCGAGTCTCTCTTACTTACCCCAGGTCAGCAAAGTCTCTGCCAGATGCTTCAGTGTATTGAGGGTTCTACGAAAGGTGTTAGACCTCCTCCCCATGGACTCCAGGAAGACCATTGTTCACGCCCTAGTAACCCCCCATCTGGACTATGGGAACGCCTTGTTACTGGGCTTGAGAAAAAAGGGACTCCACCAACTCCAGTGTGTCCAGAATGCTGCTGCACGTCTTGTGCTAAAGCTTCCCCGCAGAGCCTCAGGGAAATCTGCCCTATCCAAACTTCACTGGCTCCCCATCAAAGAGCGTATCAAATTTAAAGCATTATGCTTTGCCCATCGCATCGCTCATGGCACAGGGCCAGACTACTTAAAAAGCCTTCTTACAATACACCGCCCCTCCAGAAATCTCAGATCCTCTGGGGCAATGTTGTTTAAAATCCCTAAAGTCACCAGAGCCAGAATGGGCGGATGCTCGTTTGGATATCTGGCTTCTAAGTGCTGGAACGAGCTCCCACTTGAGATCCGCATGGAGCCCTCCGAAACCAGGTTTCGGGGAAAACTGAAAACTATCTTATTCCCACGCACTTAACCGTTCCCCCCTCAGTTGGCTCTCCCGTCCTCCCTTCTCTAGCGCCTGTGCAGTTTTCAGCGCGGGGACACTCTGTTATTGAGTAACCAGGCGCTTTACAAATGGCTTTAAATTAAATTAAATTAAAATACTGGGTAAGTAGTATAATCAGTTTACGGCATGTGTGCTGTAGATACACATCCTTTGCACAGACTATACAGCAGTATTCTCCCAAAGCGGTGGCTAACCGGTAGATTTTGGAGCTGTTTGAAAAAGTGTCTTTAGCACTGCTTGCCCTACATTTGCTTGCTGACTTGCTAACACATCCATGCAGTAGTGCACAGCTTTCTAAACTGTGTGGCGCGACATGTTACTGTGTCCTGACCCAAACGTCGGTGTGTCGCCTAAAGCGACGCAATGACGTTTGCCGGCCGGGCGTTCCATATTCACCAGATCTAGAGTAACCATGGGCGTCACAAGGAGGCTCACCTGAATATTATTAATTGCCGTCACCGCGCGCGCAGTGGTCTTGCTCATGAAGGCGTCCAGGCGCTCTCCAGTCAGGCCCCCTCGAGACGTGCTTTGGGGCGTGTCTCACGGGAGGCAGATCCCAGCTAATCTTTGGTTCTGCAGGCCCCTTGCGGTGACTTCCAAAGGGGAGGCGCAGCCCTTGCAATGAATATTAATGTACTGGTGCCGTTTTCTAACTGTGCTCCTGTGGTCTCTGTTGTTTACGCTGTTAAGAATCCACATGGCATAGAATCCTTCCTAGGAAACATCTTCAGACCCTCCTGTTAATGGCTGCAACAGGGGAGAGGATGTGTCCTAATGGCTAGAGCGGCCGAGAATCCTGTGATTTTAGGCAAATCACCTAATCTCCCGATGCCTAAAATGAATGTAACGCAACTGGTGCTCGTGTAAAGCGCTCACACCTTTGAGTCGAGTTTGCACTATATAAAAAAAAAATACATTCGAGGGTGGGGTTGTGTGTGGGTGGGGTTGTGTGGGTGTGTGGGTGGGGTTGTGTGGGTGTGTGTGGGGTTGTGTGGGTGTGTGTGGGGTTGTGTGTGTGTGGGGTTGTGTGTGTGTGTGTGGTTGTGTGTGTGTGTGGGGTTGTATGTTACACAGTTAGGGGCCTAGTTACATGTCCCTTGTGCCGCCGGTGCATCAATTTAACCATGTGAACCACCCCCCTTAGGTGGTTCGAGCTCGCTCGCTCGCTCGCGTTACCGTGTCCCTGAAATTTGTTTCACAAAAAGGCGTGTCACCAACATGAAAAGTTTGGAAAGCTTTGCAGTAGTGTTTGGTAAAAGTGTGTGGTGTGGACCATGTTGCTGCTTTACAAAGGCCAGCTATAGGGATGTTACCTTAAAAGGCCATAGATGCTCCTATTTTATGAGTGGGATGCGCTCTAGGAGGTATAGAGAAAGTTCATTTAGCTTTAGTGTAGCAGACTTGAATGCATTTAACAATCCATCTTGCAATCCCAGATTTAGAAATAGGATTGCCTTTGTGAGGTGTAGCAAATGCAACAAACAATTGTTTTGTGAAAATCCTTTGTTCTTTCAATGTAGTACAAAAGCGCTCTTCTGACATCAAGCGTTTGAAGAGTTCATTCTGCTACCGAATCGGTAGCAAGAACACAAGAAACTCAATAGATTGGTTGATATGAAAAGCAGAAACCACATTAGGAAGGAATTTTGGATTGGTGCGAAGAACTACTCAGTCTTTATGAAATTGAAAGACGTGTTCTTCTAAGGTTGAAGCCTGTAGCTCACCAACACTCCTTAATGAAGTGATTGCAATGAGGAAGGCCACTTTCCATGAAAGAAACTGTAGTGGACAGTTGTGTAATGGTTCAAAATGTGGACCCAGGAGCTGTGTAAGCACAATGTTCACATTCCAAACTTGTGCTGGAGGTACCCTGGGTGGTATTATTCTCTAAATGCCCTCCATGAAGGTTTTAATTACTGGAACCTTGAACAAAGATCGATAGATGTTTGTTTAGCAAAAATGCAGCTACTGCTGCAAGATGCAAACGAATGAAAGTGTAGGGTAGACCAGTGCGCTGTAAATGCAGAAGGTAACAAACAATATTTTGAGTAGATGCATCTAGTGGATCAATATTGTTATTAGTACAATATATAACAGATCTTTTACATTTTGCTGCATAGCATGCTCTGGTAGTAGGCTTTCTTGCTTTTTAAAGCATGGACATACATTCTGGTGGCAAGTTGAGATAGCCAAACTCTATGACTTCAATATCCAAATCGCTAGATGGAGCTCCTTGGTATTTGGGTGTCTGATTTCTCCATGGATTTGCGTGAGAAGAGTGGAGTTGAGATGCAGCTTTTGATGTGGAACTACTGACAGTTCTAAAAGTGTTGTGAACCACTGTTGACGAGCCCAAGTGGGAGCTACTAAAATCAGTGAGAGGGATGTTTGCCTGATCTTCCGAACCCGAAATGGAAGGAGATGGAGAGGCAGAAAAGCGTAGGGAAATATCCTGACCAATTTATCCATAGGGCATTGCCTTTGGATAGAGGGTATGGGAACCTTGCGGTGAAGTTTGGGCATTTAGAGTTGTCCACTGTGGGGAACAGATCAATTTGTGGTAATCCCCATTGTTTAAAGTATGGAAGGAGAACCTGGGGATGAAGTTCCCACTAGTGTATTTGATGCCGCCTTCTGCTTAAGAGTTCGGCAATGTGATTTCCACTCCTGGGAGGTGCTCTGCCAGAAGATAAACTCTGTGAAGAATTGCCGAACGTCAAATGAGAGAGGTATGACAGTTGCAGAGAATGTGTCCTCCCCCCCCCCCCGTTTTTGTACATAGTACATCGCTGTCCTATGGTCCATCCAGTCTAGGACAACTTTCGTTATGAGGTGAGACTGAAAAGCTTTCAGTGCTAGGTATACAGCTAGATGCTCTAGATAGTCGATGTGCAGAGCTTTGTACTTGTTGTTCTATAGACCTTGAATTGTGAAGGATGGGCACCCCAACCTGTGAGGGATGGGTCTGCTGTTAGCATGATCTGTGGAACAGGGTCAGTGAAGGGCCGCCCTTTCGATAAGTTTGGTGTGGTCTACCACTGCAGAGAGAGATAGGTGGAGCTGTCTACCAACACTGGATCTGTTAATTGACCCGGAGACTGATTCCACTGACGTCCTAAGCACTCTTGTAAAGGATGCATGTGCAATCTTGCATGAGGCACTATCGCAATGCATGATGCCATTATCCCTAGCAATTGCATGAAAGTCATGACTGCTAAGTAGTGATTGGTCTGAATCTTTATTAGCAGAGATTGAATATTTAGAATTCTGGCTGCATTGGGAGAGGCTAGAGCTGTGCAAGTGTTTAGAGTCGCTCCCAAATAGGACTGCATTTGTGAATGCTGAAGGTGAGACTTCTGCACATTGACTGTGAAACCCAATTGGGGGAGTAGGTTGAATGTAGACTGAGTGTGGTCTAGACACTTTTGGTGTGTGCTGGCATTGATGAGCCATTTGTCCAGATATGGAAAGACATGAATCTGTTGTCTCCGGAGATGTGCAGCCACCACTGCTAGACATTTTGTAAACACTCTTGGAGCAGTAGTTACTCCATGCTGGAGTAGCTTGAAATGATAGTGTTTTCCTACTATCATAAATGTGAGGTATTTGTGATGAGCTGGGTGAACCGGAATATGAAAGTATGCACCTTTTAAGTCTAGTGTGGACATAAAATTGCCTTGCTGTAGCAGTGGAAGGACCTGTTGAAGCTTGACCATGTGGAAATGTTCTGAAAGTGTGTACAGATTTAACGTCCTTAGATCCAAAATGAGTCTTAAGGAGCAGCCCTTCTTGGGGATTAGAAAATAAAGGTAGTACACTACTGAACCTTGGTACTGTAATGCAACTAGTTCTATAGCTCCTTTTGTAAAAAGAGCTTGTACCTCTTGTTTGAGGAGTTGCAGGTGCTCTGACGAGAGGTTGTGAGTGCGAGGTAGAATACTGGGGGGATTGCTGGTAATCTCCAGGCAATAACCATATTGGAAAATGTCTAACAATCATTTGTCTGATGTTATGGATTGCCAAATAGGGAGAAATTGTTGAAGTCTTCCCCCAACAAGTGTTAAATGATCGGGGGAAGTGTAGGCAAGTCACTGCTTATTTGGGTAAGAGGAGATACGCGTTGGCGTGCTCTTACCCCTACCCCAACCTTTAAAATTGTTTCCTCTGTATCCTCCTCTATAGAAGCGTCTTCCGGAAGAGGGTTGTGTGTTGGACTAATATGAGGAAGTGTAAGGGTCTGAGGATGTACTTTTAGACCCTGCTCTATAGAATGAGCGATTAAAAGGAACCTCTGCTTGAAGGAGTCTGAAGTGCTTCGATGGATTTCGCCACATGAGTGTGTTTTTTCATCTTTTCTAAAGCTTCATCATCCTGAGGTCCGAAAAGATGTTGCTTGTCCAAAGGAGTATATAAAAAAGACTACTGGACTTCTGGTTTAAAAGCCGAAAGTCTAAGCCAGGCATGCCGACATAAGAGAATGCTGGTAACAACTTCTCTCGCTGCAGTGTCAGAAGCATCAAGAGCACATCTAATAGAAGAGTTAGAAATTAGTTTCCCTTCTCGAACTAGCTATTGTGCCTTTTTCTTGTGCTCTTCTGGAAGGTACTGAAGTAAGCCTTCCATCTCATCCCAGTGTGTGCGTCATACAAAGCTAGTAGGCCCTGCATGTTGGCAATGAGGCTGTGTCAGTGATTAGAGGCTTGATCAGCTAACCTTTTACCAGATGTGTCAATAAGCTTAGATTCTTTATCTGGGGGAGGTGCATCCCCAGAGGTCTGTGAGTTCACTCTTTTACAAGCGTTGGAAACTACTAGAGTATCTAGAGGGAGCTGTCCCTAGTGTTTAATAAAAAAGTTGTGATCTAAAGCCTCTTTATGCAGTGTAACCCCATTACATGCTGTTGCTCTAGAAATTAGCTCTAGATAGGATACATTGTCATCTGGAGGTGAAAGTTTTGCAGGGTATAAGTCTGGATCATTATCCATGGGTGGATCAATATTCTAATCCTCCCATGGATCTGTTGGCAAAGGAACATTTTCATTATCATCATGTCCATCTCCTAAACAGGCTGTGTATGAGGAGACCCCTGTGGTGTTATGTGTCATGGATCTGAGCCTGTCAGTACTGGCAAAGGTGGAAGTGGTGGAGAGGATGGCAAATTAGGATGGACAGGACTTGTAGCAATGTCCTTCTTCTAAATAAGAGGAATCTTGTATCTAGTGTCCTCTGAACTGACTTTCCCCTTTGAAGGAGTTTTGGCTAATAAAAGTCAAGTGTCTGGATTGATGTAAAGCTTTTTCTGCTTTGGATCTAGTCTGTCCTTCATAATATCTAAGATAGGTTCCGGGGAATCTGAAAGATCTTCTTTCGATATTGGCGCAGAAATTTTCGGTGTCGAACCGAACTTGTCCTATGTGTCCTTCGAAGCGGAAGATTTCGGCTCAGAACCAGATTTGTCTTTTGGAGTGGAATTTTTCTGGTCAGAAGATGATCTGTCTCGGCTCAAACGTGAGCCGGTAGACTTGACCACTTATTTTGGTGCTGGTCCCAAATGCGGGGCATCAGAAACATTGTCTCGGTTCCGACTAAGGGGCGAAGGCAGAGGTGGTGACGAATCCTTATGTTTGGTGGAAGCTAGTTTATGGAGTGCGGGGTTTTTAGCACTCACAACAGTCTCTGTCCCGCTGCTAAGTCTTCAGACTCCAACTCAATCTCAAGGTTGGAATCTGATTCTGGGACCAAGAAGGCCTGCTCTTCTTCTGCAACTGCCGAATTTTCATGTTTGGATTCTTCTCAGAAGATCTCCAGTCTGTTGAGTGCCTTGGCGCTGCATTTCTCGTCATCGTCGCGACAATCTCGAAGAGTCTTTTTCGACCTGCACGACCAACAGGCCTCACAGTCTTCTTCCTTGTGCTCCGGTGGTAAGCACAAGTTGCAGACCGGGTTTATACGCGTGCGAGGGTACTTGGAGTAGCACCGAGGACAGAAGTGAAACAGATTATGTTCTATCAGCAAAGGGGTGGATCGACATGGCTAGGTCGTCCATGATGTTTTCGACCGAAGAGGAGAGACTTTCCGATTGAATGGATCTGCGGAGAGAGGGAAACGCGTACGATAACAATACAGTCGCGGGTAGATTGGATTGCGCACCGAGGGTTTGAACCAGCACACAGCAAAACACGTCCGAACCCGATGGCAGAAAGAAAACAATCTAAAAATGGAGTTGATGACCATGTGCACTATCACCGAAAGGAGGAGTCACCTTACCTTGTGACTAGGAAAGACTGCTTTGAATAAAAACTCACTTGCAAACATCCGGACCCAACAGTAGATGGCAGGAGTATGCAAAGCATGTGTATCTAAAGCACACATGCCTGGCCTAGGATCAACCGTTTTCTCAGCACATCATGGAACAAACTTGCCCCTATGGCAGGAGTATACTGTTTTGGTGGAGGGATGCCTGGCTGCCAAAATAACATTGCAAACTTTAGAGGGAGGGTTGAAAGCTGTCAACGGTTGCTTCTAAATATCCTCGCATGTAAGCGGATCATTGACAGGTTTGGGTGGAGAACCCTTCACCTGGTTCTGTGGTAGAAGATCCTCCCAAAGTGGTAGACTAATCGGAGGCCCGATAGTCATGGCCAACAGCTCGAGATTCCAAAGCCTCCTAGCCTAGTCTGGAGCCACAAGGATGACTTGGGCCCATTCGTTCCTGAAGTTCTTGAGAACTCTGGGCAGCAGTGGTATGAGTGGAAAGGCATAAAGGGGGCTTGAGCTCCACTTGAGATGAAAAGCGCCTCTGAGAGAGAGCCTCCTCTGAAACTCCAGCGCACAGAACTGCTGAAATTGCATGTTCTCGTGGTGGCAAACAGATCTAACCAGGGCCTCTTGACAAAGGGTCCATGATCCCACCCCGCCCTGTTTGTTGCCATGCCACATGGTGGTGGTATTGTCCGCGAATATCTGTACTAGTCACCCCTTGATGGAGTCTAGAAAAGCTTTCAATGCCAGCCGGATCGCCCGGAGTTCCCAAAGGTTGATGTAGAGTCCGTATTACGAAGGAGACCACTCAGATCTCTACCTCTCCCAGATGGCAGCCCCATCCCAGGAGTGATCTATTTGTCACCACTGTGAGATCTGCTTGGGGACTGGCCCAATCGTGATTAGTTTACAACCACTGCAGACCTTTTGCAGTTCTCACCAAGGTATGGACCATGTCAGAGATTTTCCCCAGAATGCTGGGCCCACTGGAACGTCATGTTCCACTTCAGAGCCTGCATATGCCAGTGGGCATGTGTCACCAGCAGGATGAACCAGGCCACGATTACCAGCAGCCTCAGAGTTATTCTCACAGAAATCTAGGATAGAGGCTAAAACTGATATTATGTCCTGAATATCCTGGACTCGCCATTCAGGAGGATAGGCCCGAAACTGCCCTCTGTCCAAAATAGCTCTGAGGAAAAGGAGTATCTGAGAGGGAGTCAGGTGTGAATTTGGCACGTTGACAGTAAATCCCAGCGAATGCAGGAAGTCCGCCGTAGTTTAGAGGTGGGAAATAACAGCCTGGGGCGAGCTCTCCTTCAACAGCCAGTTATCGAGATAGGGGAAGACTGGCAGCCCTGATCTTCATAGATGAGCTGTGTAGTGTCTTGAGATTTTTATGACGGAACCCGTTTGACTCCAAACAGACTCCTTAGAGATGTGACGTAGGTGTCATAGCGGAACGCAATGAAAGCTTGTTTTAGAATGTTGAGTTTGCCGTTACATGCAGACGATACAGACCGGTTACAAACTAAGCTCTGTGTGCGGCGTAGTAATTGACGGGCACCCAGGCTGGGGAGGACATTATGACTGCCGACGAGGAAAGTGGAAGAGTAATCCGAATAACGACATGCTCTCCCATAGTTTGCAGTGGTCCAAGCACACTGCTTGTGCATGCCTCTTGTGTTGCTGTCAAGGTACGGAATGAATGTTTCATGCATGTGGAATCAAAACACAGCTCCAGCTTCTGAAAAGCAGTTGAAGACAATGAAAATATTTCAAAGAATCTACATGTCGATGGCCGGGACCCTGTGGGTCAGGCTATACATTAAGGTACCAAGCTACCAAGCAAGATAAAGTCATACATTATACAGAGTGTGTGAAAAGCTGGCTTAGTATATGGTGCACACTTATGTAAGTGGGCACCCTGCACTAATCCAGACAACCCTAATGGTGATTTTAATGGCCTTATGCTAACTTAGAAAGCTCTCTAAGTGGTAGCTGTGGAGAGCAGCCTTCAGGCTTCGTCTAGAAGGAGTGTAAAATAGCTTGTGTTACCAGAACGCAATATTATAGGAATAGATTGGGGGAAAAGAACCACACAGTGTATTTATAAAAATATGTATTTATTATAAGACACTCACTAACACATTCAGATATCGCCTAACCAGATATATACAAAATGCACACAATACTTTCCAATAGAAACAGGTAAGTAGCACAAATACACAGTGGTCGCCAGGGGGAGGCCAAACCATATACTAAAACAGAGGTATGCGAACCACGACTCAAGTCAAAACTATACCCAAAAGACATAGAAGTGCCGGGACCCAAGGAACCACCCGAGGTAAGTAACCAGGAACTCCACAGTGGATGTGTGAATTGTGGGAATACGACCACATACTCAATTCAAGCCAATGGGTAAGTCGTGGTGGCAATTTTAAAAAAGAAGGACCCTTCCCAGTAGACCGTGAAGAAACCCCTTGGAAGACAGAAGGCTGGAGAGCGACCCCGCCCCTGGATATCCTAGGAACCAGGATCTCTATGTTAGGTTTGAAATTCCCATTCCTGCAATGCACTCGTTTTATGCTATATTAGGTTAGCAGTGCATGGCTAAATAGATGCAATTTGTGTGCATGTTATGCAACCCACTGAGTTATTCCTGTAACATGTAAGCTTTCGTTAGCCTGTGTGACTCCATTTTGCATTTCATAATCAGTATCAGACTGCTTGGACTGTGCTCGTACTAAGCCTTAGTATTCAAGAATTGCCTGCCTCAGCAGAACACTGTACTTCGTTATTATTTTCTCTCTCGTTCAAGGGTGCTGCCTGACTTGCTAACGAGCAATTATTCTGTTTCTGCATACCATTCTCAATGTGTAACTCTGCTCCAACGTTAGGAGACACTGAGACACAAAACATTGGCCTTGGACTACAGATAGAAGGTACCCATCTGGCAGGTGTTAGCTCATCTCTGTGCCTCCTTTGTCTATGCCCGGCTCAGGCCGGTAGTTTTCCACTAGAGGCATGTCCGAAGTCCCCAAAGGAGAGTTTATCATGTAATTGCAAACGTTGGGGGGGGGTCAGACCCTTGGCAGACATCTTAGGGTGCAGGTCTGAATGGACTCCTCAGCAGAGTATAGCTAATAAAATGCCTATTGGTATTCACTACTGTTTGACCGACTCTTCATTCTTGGGAAGGTAAAGCAGGAGGTTATAAGTAACCTGCGTGGCCCTAGAGGGCCCCGTCCTTCAGTTGGTGCCCGAACAGGTACTCCGCGACGTGATCTCCTCACCCGTAATCGGGTTGTAGGGGCAGGGGTGGTGTCTTGTCGGTCAGGGGGATCGGGGCCCCATATATACAAGACCGAGCGTGGTTCTCACAGCTTCCCCGCCCTTCCAATCGGTGGATCCTCGGCTAGTGGTCACCGGCTGGGGTCCTGAGAAGGCGAAACTTGGAGTTGAATGTTTGGGTCTGAAGAGTCGGCAGTGGAGAATAATTTGACTCGACCTGAGTGCACCAGGTGAGTGATTTGATTCTTGGAAAAATTGTGCCATTCTTGTACGACACAAGGCTATGGGCTGTGTCCCGATAAAGTCTCCTGACTGTCTTGGTGTAGTTTTCAGATTGCCTTGCTTGAACTGCACTAGCCGACGGGCTGTGTCTTGGTACGGTCTTTTGGGCTGTCTTGGTTTGAACTTGGTGGGTTTGGGGACCCTTTTAAAGACTCAGAGTGTTTGTGAACAGTCTACCAGACCAACTGGAAATTTGGCCCATTCTTGAAAAGGTTTGGGGCTGTTTACGAACAATCTGCCAGGCCAACTGGTAATTTGGCCTATGCTTGAAAAGGACTGGGGCTAGAGCCTGTCCTCTTGAACTTGGTACAATTTCTGGACTGTCTTCTTGAACTTGTTACAGTCTCTGGGCTGTCTACTAGTCTTGGTGCAGTCTTTGGACGGTTTTGTTCTGATGCAGTCTCCGGGCTGATTTGTGGTTTGATTGTTGTGCTTGAGTGTTATGAGGTTTGTGGACCGACGTCGGTTGTGGTGCTTGTAAAATGCTTGTTTGTGTGAGTAGCGACTGCGCTTTTCGTGTGGAGGTAAGGATGCCTTGCCTCAACAAGCTGTGTTGTGAAGGTTTTTTTGTTTGATACGGTCGGAGGATTGCCTTTGGGAAAAGTACTTGCAATTTCCTTTGCTAGGCAAAATTATGAGTGTGGCCCCTTCTTGAAAATATCTGGAATGAGCTGAATTTGGTCTCTTGTTGTCATTGTGGTCTGCAGATGCCCATTGGAAATATGGTTTGATCAGAAATACCAGCAAGAATGTAAATTTGTTTTGACATAGGAAGAGTGCAACATGAGAAAAATGTAAGGAAGAGATGCACATTTATATTGGAAACAGTGTTGTGATGATTCAAGGTAATGTATCTTTGTGCTGAACAGACACGCATTCTACAGGTGCAGCAAGGAGCAGTGAAATACAAGCTCATAATTCAGCAGCATAATGTGCTCTCTCTATGAAAGGGTGGGGGGCGGCAGGAATTATGGAAAGGGTGCAGTGTGTTGGTGTTTACCGCTTTCCAGCTTCAGACACTAACAGCATTCCGAAAATTGGCACGTAGGAACCTAGTGCAATGCTCAGAAGTTTTTTTTTATTTTTTTTTTATTAAAGACTTTTATTTTTCAAAGTACAAGAACACAGCCATAGGCCTACAACCCAACCATGGGCCGGCCGCTAATATCATCCGTCTTCCAACACCTATCGGGCATATCTTTCCCGTACACAGTACATATGCAAATGACAATAGGTGATAATACAGAAGGTAGATCTTGTAAGGATTAAAATTCAATTATCTAGCAGTCTTGGTTTTTAAGCAACCCAACAATTCTCAACCATAGAACAACCCCCCCATCTAACATCCCAGGTTTCAGATCAATCTACAACACATACCGTATTGTAGTGTGTTGCCAGTGAGGTTTTGAACGCAATTCAAAGGGGTCATCGCAATACTCCACCATGATATGCAATAGCAATGAACTGTCCGCATTACACCACTAATAGTCCCTGCGAGGGTAATCCAGTCTCTTGTCGCTCACCATCATTCGATGCCCACCTCCCCACCGGTCCCGGCCTCCTCTGTCGCCGTCCTGGATAACATGTACATTGTGTACGGACCCCACACATCCCTAGGCCGAGAGGCTTCTGGCAATTCCTCATAGTAGCAGGTTAATTGATCACGACAATATGCCATGTCTTGCAACCATAGGTGAATAGCAGGCGCCTGCCTCCCGCCCCATGTCATAGCCACTCTGCGTTTGGCTACTTGCAAAGCCAACACTATCAGCCGCCTAGCTCCAACAGGGACTCCAGAAGCAATACCCAACAAGCACAACCGCGGTTCCGCAGTCACTTCCACGGAGGTCATCTCAGTCAGTGCTTTCGTCACTGCAATCCAGAACTCGCACACCCTAGCACAGCTCCACGCCAAATGTAGAAAATCAGCATTATCTGCACCACATCTCACACATCTAGAGTTGTCCCGCAACCCATATCGTAACAGTTGTGCTGGTGTGTAATACCATTGCTGTAAATATTTATAGTGAATGAGACGAAAATTCCCATTGGCGGCAAATCCACCCGTCCCAGAGCAACATTCAGCCCATTCCTCATCCGTCAGCGGTTCTAGCAAACACGCGTCCCATCTTGCTTTCGCCAAAGTTCCTCCCCCGCCCTCGTCTTCCTGTGAGGCCCTATATAAGCGCAAGATCAGTTTCACTCGATTCGTAGAGGTATATAGCAATTGTAATGCTCCCAGCACTTGGGGTTCATCCGGGAAGGAGGGATACAAGTCCTGCAGCGCCGCGCAGTCTGACATACAGGAACGTGGCCATAGTGGGATTATTAGTTTTGTCCAAAAGATTCTGTAACGGAAAGAATTTGGCGTTATGAAACACCTGCCCAATGTTATGTATGCCGGCACCATGAAAAAGCTGGAGCGCCCCAACTTCGCCAGAGATCGAAATTGCATCGTGATATAGTAGCGGCATATCCGGAGCGTACAATGGCAATCTGTCCGACCTTCTGCCCAATTCGTGCCAGGCACAGTGTGTACTACGCACCGTGTCTACCTCCGCTCTCTCAAACACAGAGTGCCGATTCACTATCATGGCTTTCAATGGGCGCGGAGTGACTGCTCCAGCTTCCAGCGCCACATGAGGTGTATATGGTGGCGCCGACATCCAATAAGAAGCAAAGTGGGCCTGCGCACAGAGATAGTACAGCTTTATATCCGGCACTGCAAATCCCCCAAGTACGTACGGCTTAGTTAGAACATCCCATCTCACCCGCGCCTTCTTACCAGCCCAGGCCAGCGTGATGAGCAACGATTGCAGTTGTGAAAAGAAATGCGTGGTCAACTTAATGGGCACATTAACAAAATAATACAGGAATTTAGGTAGCACCACCATTTTGATGATGGCTACCCTGTCCGCAAAGGAGAGCGGCAACCTGATCCATTTTTGCACCTGATCTTCCAATTTCGATATCGCCACTCCGTAGTTGGCTCGAATGACTTCAGCACTATCCCTGTGCACCCAAATCCCTAAATAGCGCACCGGATCTACCGCCCACTCCAATGGAAACTCCAGCGGGAAGGGCGTAGTGGCATCTGTGAGGGGCAGCAATATTGATTTGTCCCAATTTATCGAAAGGCCAGAAAACCGCTCAAACCTTATAAATTCCCGCAATACTCTCTCTAGATGCTGAGCCGGATCTCTAATATACAGCACCATGTCATCCGCGTACATGGAGATGGCAAATGACCTCAGCGGGAACCTCAACGCCGTGTCAGCATACCTCTGTCTCAAAATGCAGGCCAGTGGTTCCAGCATAAGGGCAAAAAGCAAGGGCGAGAGCGGGCATCCCTGTTGAGTGCCCCTCTGAATACTGAATGCCGCAGACACATGACCGTTAATCCTCACCCTCGCCATTGGCTCTGTATACAATAACGTTATTAAGGAAGTGAAAAAATACGGCACACCCATCCGGTGCAGCACCGCCAGCATATATCTCCAGGCTACTGAGTCAAATGCCTTGGCTGCATCCAGTAGTACCGCCACCGCAGGCAATTCGGGTTTGAGAAGGTGCAAAACCGCAAACAGAGCCCTCAAATTGTGAGCAGTGGAGCGAAGCGGAACAAATCCCGACTGATCAGGCAACACCATCACCGGTAGAATAAGTCTCATGCGGGTCGCCAGTACCTTGGCTACAATCTTGACGTCCGTGTTGATTAGAGACAGAGGTCTATATGACTCGCATAGATTAGATGGCTTGCCCGGCTTGGGCAGCGCCACCAATAGTGCCTCCCTCATGGTGCGCGGTAGCTGTCCCCGATCCAACGAGTCCTCTAATACCTCTGCCAGACGCGGTAGCAACAAATCCGCATACTCTTTATAAAATTCTGATGGCAAGCCATCCGTGCCAGGCGCCTTGCCATTAGGCAGAGCCATAATTGCATCCATAAATTCCTCCTTCGTGATGTGATGCATTAAAAAATCTTGCTGCCCTTTGGACAGCCAAACTAGAGCAACGTCATCTAGGTATTGCACCAATTCCTCCTCACCCGCAGTGTCTCTGTAACTATACATCTTTTTGTAATACTGCGCAAAACAGTCCAGGATACCCGCAGCACTCGTAACAGTGTCTCCCTCATGCGCTATTTCCTGAATTCCACAGTACTTCGCCCATGGTTCTCTAATCCTATCAGCTAGTCCCCGGCCTGTCCTCCCCCCCTCACTATAATACCGCGCCCTAGAACGCTTGGACAAATAGTTAATCTCTTGGTCAGCTAATTCGTTATTAGCCGTGACTTTCTCGCGTATCTCTGCTAGCCTAGCATCCGAAGGGGAACGCTCCTGCTGACGCTCCAGCAGTAATAGTTCGTCCTCCAGTTTACCCATAGCATTTCTCAGCGTCTTAAGCACCCCAGACTGCATCCCAATACACGCACCTCTAATCGTAACTTTGAACGCCTCCCACACTGTGCTCATACTCTCCACAGACCCCACATTCTTGTCAAAAAATTCTGCAATACAAGTTCGCCAGTCCAGTACCAGATCATGCAACATCCCCGTGTGAAAGCGCCATGAAAACGGTGCAGGGGTGTGCGACGGCCATTCCAGCTCCATCAGCACTGGCGCATGATCAGACAAGGTCCTGGGCAAATGGCTGCTGCACTCTACCCAGCCACTGACATCGCGAGTGACCAGCCAGTAGTCCAGTCTCGACCACGTGTCATGGGCAGAGGTATAACAAGTACCCTCACGCACTCCCGGATGTCCCAGCCGCCATACATCCACCAGTCCAAAGTCACTCATCCCAGTACATACTGCTTCCGCCGCTTTTCTATGCACTGCCGGCCTTTCATCCTTTTTATCCAGCATCTTGTCCAACGTCACATTCCAGTCACCCCCACACACAATAGCCGATGGCGGAAGGGCATAAACCTTATTCCACAGTTCTATAAAAAATTCTGGATCGTCCACATTCGGACCGTAGACATTTACCAATGTTATCAGCGTGCCATAGAGTTTCCCCTGCATTATAATGAACCTGCCCTCCTTGTCAACATCTTTATATAGCAGATCAAACTGCACGTTTTTCTTGATTAGAATCATGACCCCCCGTGCATAGGTTGAATAGTCTGTTGCCACTCTCACTCCGGCCTATTGCTTAGCCACACTATCAATTGCTTTCCCCCGGAGATGCGTCTCCTGAAGAAAGACTATCTGCGCCCCATGCTTAATAAGGAAGGCCAGCATCTGGCGTGATTTCTGCGGTCTATTCAGCCCCCGCACATTCCATGTTATCCAGCACATCTTCCCCCTTTTAGCCATAAGTGCCACACTTTCCATATGCCAGGAACTTAATCACAAAATCCTCCTCCCAACAGTAACCATCAATCCATGAGCAGAGCAGCAGACAGTTAAGCATCTTCGTCAACCAGAGATCATTATGGTGCATTAGCCCGCAACTTGATGTAAATGTAAATGTAAATGTAGGTGTACTTATATAGCGCAAACCTGTCACCCAAAGGGCATCCTGGCGCTTGCTTAGGGAACCCGTCCTGGTATTCCCCTGTGAGAAACCCCGGCAGGGTGTCCACAAGGTGAAAGCCAGGCATCCCGCCGCGAGGGGCTGTAGTGGAGATTAAGCAAGCTATTGCCCAGAGTTGCAGAGTGTGACCCCGTGATTTGAGTAGGCACCGGAGCGAGAATTGTCGAGTCCGTGGAAATTTTGAGCCCGAGACCCGCCGAAGCGGGGAATCGAACCCTGGTCCACGGTCGATCTCAGCTTCCGGGTCTGCCGCCTCTAATCACTGAGCCACGCTTCTCCACTGATATCACCTCCCTCCCCGCCATACACACCCACATATAGTAATGCAGTCATCTGAAACCTTTGAACCGCTCCCATCCACCCCCCTCCCACTTTAGCTCCCCCAACTAGCCAAAGCCGTCCCCATCCCCCCAACCCCCCAACCAAAACCTTTACTTGAAGCGCATCGTGGGGAACTCCCATAAGCGGGGGCGTAGAGGAGCCCAACTTCCACTAACCAGTGTAGTGAAGAAGCTCTGATTTATCAGTCTTCCCTCCGCCTCAGTGGACCAAATCCCAAGGCCCATAATACCAATTGGTTGACAATCGCTATAAATCCGGAAATTGCCCCCATATTCAATCACAACCCCCCGGCAATATGCAAATCTACACATTATCAAACAGTGACCCTGCCCCTGTGTCAGTCTTCCAGCACCGGAGTCATATTATCACAAACCCACACATAATCCAGCAGGTCACCATCACGAAACGGTGCGAGCAGTCACAATATTGAGTCACACAATTTGCGTATCTCTTCACCCAGTGTTCAAAGTCACAGTCCAATATTGTCTTCCGGGCCGGTCTCTGCCTATAACTAGTAGTTACGCAGTTTGCATCATCCCAATGAAAGAATAATGGTCACTTGCATGTTCGTCAGCACCATAACATATCATTCACAGTCAACGGCCATTCAAACCAGAGGCACCCACTCATTCAACTTCCTCCAGAATATCCTCTTCTCCGTGTTGCGCCGCATTTGCATCTCTTTTCCGTTTCCTCTGTTTTTTCGCATATTCCATAGCTGCCTTGGAGGAGGTGAAGATTTTGTTGTCAGACGGTGGCCCAATCCGAAGTCTGGCAGGATATACCATTGCGTACTGAACATCTTCGGATCTGAGAAGTTGTTTCACAGCTTGGAACTCTTTTCTCGCCGTTTGCACCGCCACAGTGAAGTCGGGATAAAATTCTAATTTACTGCCTTGCCAGTCAATGGTGCCTTTCTCGCGTGCCAACCGTAGGATCACGTCCCTGTCTTTGTAATTCAGAATTCGGGCAATAATTGGTCGTGGCGGCGCCCCAGACACTGGCCTCTTAGCAAGAGCGCGGTGAGCTCGTTCTACTATGAACACACGGGATAGTTGGTCAGCTCCGAAGATTTCGGTGATCAGCCGCTCCATGAAGTCTTCCATACGTCCTACATTTGTGGACTCGGGCAGGCCCGTGACGCGGATGTTGTTGCGTCTGGACCTCCCTTCCAACTCCTCGTTCTTGGCTTGTATCACTGCCAGGACGCGCTCCATGTTAAAAACTTTCGTGATGACCGTGGTCAAGCCGTCCTCCGTGGCAGACACCCTCTGTTCTACCTCCCCCATACGCTCATTTTGTCTGTCAAAGTGGGTGGCCATATGGTCCAATCGGTGGTTAACAGCTTCCATGGTACCCTCTATAGATTGAAGCGTCTTTTGCATAGCCACTAAGACCCCTTCCAAATTGGACGCGCCGCCCGTGGCACCAGCAGCCTCGGGGGGAGGCGGCTCCTGCGCAGTAGACATGGGAGTTTTTTTCGCCTCAAACATCAATTTAGGTTGATTCCTCTCAGTTCTACCCATGTCTCCGTCCACACTGTACTGACCACCACAGAGGCTGTATGACTATAAGCACCACTCCTGAATTCAACACACAGTTTGTAGTGCTGTTCCAATCCTGTGCCCCTCGCAGGCTATGTTAAGCCCAGTTCTCCCTTCCAGACTGCTGTTCTCAAAATTCTCAGAACTCTGCGTGATTTACACTCTGGGCTCTCTCGGCTCTTTAGTAAGTGCACCACTGTCTACCCGCAACTATCCAGCCACGTGGCCCCGTTAATCACCACTCTGTCCCGTGGCACCGCTTGTAAATAGGCGCTGCTTCTGGATATTTCTTCTCCCCCAGCCCAGGTCCGGGATTTGCCGAGGTATCCTCCGCGCACCACGGTCACATTAACCCTCAGCCAGGCGGTCTCAGGTATTGATGTTTGTAGCGCTGTCTTCGGTGGCCATCAGAAACCCGCCCCTCCCCCACCAGCCACAGCCAGCACGGCGCGGCCCAGTGCGGCCCGGCTTTTTTTAAGTAACAAGGGGGACCCAACAGATAGCTAAGCACCATGGGTATAACAACGTTATAGTGAACAAAACGGTTCTTAGCTCATTTCCAAATCAACAGCAAAATTGTTGTATAGAAGCACAATGGAAAACTATACACGTTTATAAAATTTCCAAACCCAGCCGGGAAAGGATTTTATTTTATAAAGAAACAATGTTCAATTCAGTAATCAAATTCGTAATCACAAGACACAAGCCTGTGTCGTACATGAAAAGAGGGAAACAGAAAGATAGCATAAGGGTGAAAGGGGTGTCTATCAGGCAAAGAGCGAGAGCAAAGACAGGATACTGTATTCAAGTAAAGAATCAATCACAGTATCTCCTGGAGTGGAACATAAACAATCTTATTGGTCAATGTTCATAAACATAAACCCACTCATGGGTGTCGACGTTTCGATCCCTATTGCTCGAAAGGTTACATGGGATCATCATCAGGACATTTTTAATGAACAGAACATGCCTGATTGTAAAAGACGCCCAGAAGCGAAATCAAACAAGGCGGTATCTTCGAAGGAACCGAAGCCAGCGGTGAGTCAGGATACTTTCACCGTGACGGTCGTTTCAATACGCGGCAGTGGCGCTTAGGTTTAGGAAATAGCCGGAATATATTTGGCTAAAATAAAATAAAATTTACGTGTAGGTATCAATGACCATACAACTGGGGTCCCATCAATGGGGATTTGGACGTCAGTCCTGATGGGGGCTCGTCTTCACGTTGCTCCTCGGTCGGTGCCCGATGCAAGGACTTGCATCGGGCACCGACCGAGGAGCAACGTGAAGACGAGTCCCCATCAGGACTGACGTCCAAATCCCCATTGATGGGACCCCAGTTGTATGGTCATTGATACCTACACGTAAATTTTATTTTATTTTAGCCAAATATATTCCGGCTATTTCCTAAACCTAAGCGCCACTGCCGCGTATTGAAACGACCGTCACGGTGAAAGTATCCTGACTCACCGCTGGCTTCGGTTCCTTCGAAGATACCGCCTTGTTTGATTTCGCTTCTGGGCGTCTTTTACAATCAGGCATGTTCTGTTCATTAAAAATGTCCTGATGATGATCCCATGTAACCTTTCGAGCAATAGGGATCGAAACGTCGACACCCATGAGTGGGTTTATGTTTATGAACATTGACCAATAAGATTGTTTATGTTCCACTCCAGGAGATACTGTGATTGATTCTTTACTTGAATACAGTATCCTGTCTTTGCTCTCGCTCTTTGCCTGATAGACACCCCTTTCACCCTTATGCTATCTTTCTGTTTCCCTCTTTTCATGTACGACACAGGCTTGTGTCTTGTGATTACGAATTTGATTACTGAATTGAACATTGTTTCTTTATAAAATAAAATCCTTTCCCGGCTGGGTTTGGAAATTTTATAAACGTGTATAGTTTTCCAGTGCGGCCCGGCGCCACCTCCGCAGCCGCGAGCTCTCCTAGGCCGTCACCCCACTCACCGCAACCGGCGGAAGCCGGACCGGGCTCCGCACCTCACCGCCACCTCCGGCCACTCGTTCTCCTCCTGCAGCTCCTCTCTCCGAAGTAACGGCCGGGTCGCGGGTAGGCACCGCAGTCTCCGCAGCGGAGGGTCTGTTCCGCCGCGATTCCCAAGGAAGCCTCCTCTCCTCTGCCGCAGTTGGCGGGCTCCCAGCCGGCGGCGCACTGGCCGCTCACGCCCCCGGGGACAGTCCGTCGAAGAAGTTACCGGCACCAATCCAGCACCAAGGGGCATACGACCATATGTCACAGGTCCGGTCACCACACCGAGGCGAAATCACAGGATTTTAACCAGGATATTGATCCGAGGCGGCGGAGCCTCACAGATGTGCGGCCATCTTGCCTGGCGCCCTCTAGCGCCCCCCGCAATGCTCAGAAGTTAACATATGATTGATATGAGTGTGTTTCATTTAGATTTGCCCACAATAGAATGTGTATTTAATTTGGAAAAAGTCTTTCAAGCTCTCTGAGCAGTGAGTCTTTAGCTGAATAAAAATAATTTTCAAAGTTGAAAGACATAGCTTGTGAATTCAGTGTGTGGCAGGGTTGCCATGACCTTCGGTGTGATAAGGGAGGAATTCCCAAGGGGGGGCTCATCCAGCAGGGACACTCCGAGCAAAGCAGCAGACAAGAGAAGGTGGGGGCCATGTCCAGCTCCTCGCACAGACAGGCAGAGATGCACAGCGCGGAGTTACTCTCCTGAAGGGCAGAGTGCGAGTAAAAGAATGTTAATTGGGTACAGCTTGAACGAACAGCGCAGGAGCTAAAAGATTAGCTCCATGAGTTTTGTGAAAGTATGTATTTAGAGTTTCCACAAGACTGTGGGATAGAATGTCCTGGATGGTACAGAAAAAGTTTGCTCAGGGACATTGTTTATGGTTTGCAGAAGATAAAAAAAAGAGTTAAAGTGTGTATGTACATTTTAGAGAGGCCCAGAAGGAGACAGCTGTAGCTTTATTTTCAGAAATGTGAATTTGCAAATATCCCTCTGATTTTATTGCTTATAAAATTCCGATGTTCTTTTATTTCTGATGTTTCTACCCCTGCAGTGACATTCAGGCTCTTCTGTGTCTTGCTGTCAGAAGACAGATATGAGAGTGAAGGTGGTATTTAGATTTTAGTGGACAGGATTTGTGTCTTAAAAGAGGAATTTGATTGTTTATTTGCAGATTAGTTTTTATTGTGTTTTTGCAATAGCGACTTGGTTGTAGATATTGGGAAGAGATTGGTCTGTATTATTTCCTTCTGTTATGTATTAAACATAGTACAGTGCTATATGTGTATTAGTGGGTGTTTCAGATGCATTAGTTTAGCACGTGTTGTGCTCTCTTGCTCCGATCATTGGTCCTTTTTATTGTGAATTTTTCATTTTAGTTAATGCCTAGTTGTGGTGAGCATATGATTAGTTTACCATCCTATTATCACTGTTCCCAGGCAGGTGAATGTTATGATGTAAGTAGAGAGTAGTGTTTGTTTTCCCTCAAGTTTATGCTAATGTGCCACCCATTTTGAGGACAACAGGTGATGTAGAGCTGGGATTCCTGCAGATTTCATGAGCCTTGTTGTGTATGATTCCGGATTTGGTTGAGAAAGGTGTTGGTGAGGAGAAGGTTGCTACATTACAATAGTAACACTATTTCGATTGTGTTCAAAATATGTGACTGACCTGTGTGCAGTTCAAAGGAAAAATAAAAATATGGCCCTCCATTTGTCTGCTGCTCTGGTTATTTTTATGCTTCTTGTGCTGCTCAATATTGTTCTGTGACTGATCTAAAGAGCATTTTTTGGCAGTATTGTTTATAGAAAAGGTGATGGGTCTTTATTTGGAATAACATTGGCTGGTAAGAGATATGGGCTCTCCTGCGCGTTTTAGGACCATGCAGAAAGACAGGGCATCTTTATACAAAGTTTTAAAATACAAGGTAGTTTCTTGCTCATCATTTTACACTAAGTAAAGTTGCAGGGCAGTACAGTTGCATGGTGTTAGACATGGCATCCTTGGCGTGGTTTCCCCTGACCTTTTTACCTCTACCTCCTATGTTTTGATGCTGTGCTGGTTTTCGTTATTTGCTAGCTTAGATGCTTTGGGTATTTTGCCACTACAGATGAGTGTCACAGTGCAAGTGCTTTCTGTGTAAATTGATATTGTGCTAGGTTCCCCCTGATTGGCAAAGTGGTTTGTTTCGTAGATCCCTAGTGAAGTGCACGGATGGTGCCTGAGCTGGTAAATAAATAGCTACTAGTAGGCTTGCAGCATTGATTGTGCCTCCCACATGGGTAGCCCAGAAAAGATGCCTCAGGCCTGTCACTGCAGTGCCTGTCTGCATTTTATACATAGGACAAACCTATGGTAGTCCCAGGGTACACCCCTGGGCAGGGTGCAGTGTTTGGGCAACGCTGATGTGTGCTGGTGTGTGTGGTGTGTCCAGGTGGTGAAATGCTGCTATTTTTCCTTTTTCACCATTAAAGGGCTGTCCTGCTGATAGGCCGAGATAGGGAATTTTTGTAACATTTAACGGGTAAATCCTTCATAGGGATAAGATAGAGGATAGGAATGAGCTCAGAATTTGATAATACATCTTTAAGTAAGTATGGTTATTAGGGTCTGTGTTTGAACGCAGCACTTTTAGGATGCAGATTTTTCTTGTCCAACATTTCTGATCGTTTCTGTCTATTTGTGGATTGATTGTCTTATTGGTGTAGTGTCCTTTTATGGTGTCTTTACTGTGTTACTGTGCATATTGGTACAAACACTTTCTTTATACATTGTGTTTGGGATCAGTCTGTCTGCTCATGTCCAGCTACAAAAGGGGTAAGTATTGTCGACAGGAGGTCACCTGCTTAGGTAACCAACTGTCGAAAGGGGGTAGGAGATTAGCTCCTTGGCGACTAGGGGACTAACATATTAAATGAGGAGCATGAGGTGCATGAGCCTTAACTCAGAATGCCTAACACTTGAAACTGCGTTTTTCTTCATTGGCTCTTGTGCTTGGCACATATATTGCTGTATGCTGTTTTCGTGTTGTAAGTACACAAGATGGCTTGTTGCGTGCTTTTTGTCTTTTGAGGCCGTCCAAGCTGTCTAGGGATGGTCATGCTGGTGGCCATTTCCATAAGACATTCAGTTGGAATCGCTATAGCCACTCATTTCACAGGAGGCTGTGAACATGCCCTTGAATAAACAAAGACACAGCACCTCACCAGTGCACGTCTAATTGGCTATAAAATAGCACTGTTTGGAAAAAATTCCATGATTAGGAAAATGTGTCACCTTGAAGTCAGCCATGTTACTGCCCCTCCTTTCTGTAAATTGATGGAATTGAATTGAAGAGAGATGAACGGACTGGTAGACTAGACTGATGTTCTTTTATCTGACATTTAAGTGGAACTATATGTCGGTGGCTTTCCTTTGAATGCCCAGGCACCACCATCATTGTTCATGTTACCAGAAAACTACGTACAGGTCTAGAGACAGAAAGAATAATGCGTTTGCAGAAAATGATAACAATGAAATAAAAGAATGTTTGTAGTCGGAACTGGTGGGTTGGTACTGAAGTCAAAATGTCTAAGTTGAAAGTAAGGCACATTGTCAGGATGAGACATTGCTCAGCCCATGTACTGTATGGTGCACATGATGCAAAATACTAGGAAGGGTGCCTGTATGCCCCCAGTAATTGCGCACCACACATTTTAGTGGTTAACAGTTTGAGGAGCACGTAGCTCCACTGTAGCTTCTTTGGAATAACAAGTTTTGCTGGAGAATTCATGTACTTGTTACATTATGCTTAATTTGCCAGTTATATATAATTAGCAATTTTAAATGTTCCTGCCACAACTATAACGTGAGAGCATGGTCACAAAATGCAATACTTATGTTGGCTCTCTTGGGCAAATAATTCTAGAGGTGTCTGCAGACCTGCACAGCAGCGAAAGTTCACAAAGTAGAAGTTGTGTCGTGATATCTATGACTTATTGAACACAAGCTTTCTAGAGAAAAATAAATGAAAAAATTAAAAATGTAAGCCATTGCTTTGAAATTCCTTTTTGATGTTCTTCATATGAATAATATAGAAATGTACACTTGTGATTGTCCGGAGTATGTCCTTATTGTTCTTTCAGAGCTTAGTAAATAAATTAAGGCTTACTCGGCTACTTGGTGTTGGGAGAGAAAATAAAAATAAATGGTATGACGTTTTATCCTTGCCAGTTAATTAAAAATATGGATTTCACCCACTAATAGGTCCGGGACACCCTGCAGTCATAGAAAGAGGGGCTGCTTGTTATGGACCATCCATGAATATGATTGGGGTGGAGCTGCAGAGCAAAGAAGTGCTGGATGAGGCAGTACCACTTAAAAACTCCACAGAGAGAGGGGCTATCCAGGACCTTAAGGCTGTTGGTCTACCTGTGCTTGAGTCCTAGCCCCCTGAGCCCAGCCTGTGGGCTTGCCTGTGTCTGAGTCTCTGTCCCCTTGAGTCTGCTCCCATTTCTCCTAGACCCCCCCCCCCCCCCCTTGTGCCCGGAGTATTGACACACCATTTCTGCCCCAACGGAAGGACAGTGCACCAGTGGGAAAATTGTATTAGTAGGGATGGACTTCATGGAAGTAGAATAGGGTTCAGGTACCCTGTCTAAGTTACCAGCGATAGAGTAAGGGACAGAGATTGGCGCACTGGTCTGAACACTGGACAGGATTAGTTGAGGGTGTCCTCCAAGGAGGGATAGTGCCCTATCCTGAGAGAAGAGGATTTTTCCAGAAAGAGCTAGACGAGTAGCTCCACCGCCGGTGCTCAACAGCGCCTACGCCAGATGAACAATAGGAGCCTACCAGTGATGGCTCACTGAAAGACACTGGAAAGAAGAGTTTTGCCCACCCTGTTCCCTGGTCACCAATTCCATTGTGTTACGTTTCTCTCCCAATCACCATGTATCCGTTTGGTCACTCATTTGATTAGGAAACTAGCCTTTTGCACCTCCCTGTCCAGAGCGGGGTTGGTACATAGAAAGAGCAAGTGGCACCCTTAGATGTTATTGTGTTAATAATAGTGTTAGGAACATCCTACTCCCAGAATGAGAAGTATCCTGTGCACTCTCAGGTTCATGCAGCACCTACTTCTCTTGAGAACATGTGTTTGTTACTTTGGCTCCTTGCACAGGGGGACATAAAATGAAGATACAAGTGTCTGAATTGATGTACCTTTGATTCTGTTCTCCAGTCACAGATATGACATTTATTGATTTACGCACTGCAAATGAATGTGTACATTATGCACCTGTCATGATAGTTAATATGACAGTCCATTTTTGTATCCAGAAGCAGGGGAGATTAAGGTGGGTGAGAACATACGACTTCATTTACAGACCGAACATGACAATAGGCCCGTCTTAAATTCTGTATCATAATGTTCCCTCCGCCCGTGGATCACAAGTTCATACTTAGCATCCGAGGGGATGGTCTGCAAATGTTGCCTTCCTTTTCTGTTTTTCCCTCTGTATTTGTTGCCCCATCTGCATATTACACATTCCATCAGCTACATTGTAAAATATGTTACGCAAGAAATAGGCCCTTGTATGCACTGCCTCCTAGCTTGTTGTGTCTATTGAGTAGGTACATTGACTCCTACGATTAGAGTATTCATGCAATGCAGTTTCATGCTTCAGAAAGAGATTGATGGGTTGATGAACATTGATGCAGACACTTTTTAGCTCAACATGTATCTCATAGTTTCCATGCTTAATAGTGAACATTTGAACACTTTTGATTGAGATATTGATCATGTGACCAGAGATTTCCCCTGCCCACTTAGAATTGTAAAGACCCTATCAGATAGCCAAGTAAAGGATTTAGCCACTTCTGCTTAAAGGACGGTCTGTTAGGTTTGAAATTCCCAATCCTTCAATGCAATAGTCTCATGCTATATTAGGTTAGCATTGCGTGGTAAATAGATGCCATTTGTGTGCACGTTATGCAACCCACTGAGTTATCCCTGTAACATGTAAGCTTTCGTTAGCCCGTGTGACTCCATTTTGTATTTCATAATCTATAGTAGACTACTTGGACTGTGCTCATACTAGGCCTTAGTATTCAGAATATCCTGCCTCAGCAGAACACTGTACTTCGTTATTATTTTCTCTCTCCTTCAAGGTTGCTGCCTGACTTGCTAACAAGCAATTATTCCGCTTCTGCATACCGTTCTCAATGTGTAACTCTGCTCCCACGTTAGGAGACGCTGAGACTCTGCACAGTAGCCTTGGACTACTAATAGAATGTACCCATCTGGCAGGTGTTAGCTCATCTCTGTGCCTCCTTTGTCTAGGCCCGGCTCAGGTCGGTAGTTTTCCACTAGAGGGGTGGCTGAAGTCTCCAAAAGAGGGTTTATCATGTAATTGCAAACGTTGGGGGGTCAGTCCCTTGGGAGACATCTTAGTGTGCAGGTCTTAATAGACTCCTCTGGATAGTATAGCTAATTAAATGCCTATTGGTATTCTCTACTGTCTGACCGACTCTTCATTCCTGGGAAGGCATAGCAGGAGGTTGTAAGTAACCCGCGTGGCCCTAGAGGGCCCCGTCCTTTGCCTACACCAGGGAAACAGGGTGGAAAGGTGTGAAGTGGCGTTGGTAACCGCTGTCAAACCCAATGGAGGACTTCAGGAAAATGCTGTTGCTGGAGAAGGTAATGTGTCCAGTGGAAAACAAAAGTGGATTCAAGATTAGAAGAACCTGCAAGCAGAGGGGACAGAGTCTATGCCACTCAGGAGTGACCAGGAGGCGCGGCAGACAAATGGCCACCGATGTTGAGTTTTGCATGGGAGCTCACAGTGACCTTGAAACTGCAGCTGTGAGGTCCAGGGGATGCTGTGGAATACCATAAGCCGTGCACAAGCTGTCCCATGTCGGATGTCGAGAGTTGCAGGGGCGGTGTCCGTCGAGAGCACCAACAAGCCTTTGCAACCAACATGGAAAGTGAAGAAGGTATAGTGTTGGGACCAGCAAGGTCCAGGTGACTCACCACAAGTAGGGGAGTCAGGGCAGGCCCCGAGCAATCAGGGGAGCCCACAAATTCAAAGATGAACCTCAAGAGTAACCACAGGCCGGAGGCACTGGAGTCACGAGAGGACCTTGAGCAGCTCACCAAAGATGCAGGCACATGATGCAAGTGTTACAGTGAGGACAAAGATCTTGGTCACTGGAGATGCTTGAGGTGGGGGCTACTTGGAGCCCAAAGACCTTGGAAGAAGCAAGTCAACCGCGCCTCAAATGTGGAGAGAGGCCTGGGCAGGCCTTAAGGGACATGTAGAACCACCACCTGTGCTGCTGAGCTTTTCAGAGTCCTTGGGAGCTAGGGATCAGCAGACCGGCCAGCTTTGTTGCAAAACCTGCAGATGCAGGTAGGTGACTCCTTCACTTCAAGAGAGATTCCTTCAGGTGTCATGGATGTCCACAGGCCATGGAAGGTTCCTGTATGGAGCACAGGCACGGATGTTGCAGCAGTGAAGCAAGGCGACGAGACCAGGAGCAGCAGGAGTCTTCCTAGTTGCAGTTTTGAGGGCCAGAGCGAAGTCCAGAGACGTCCAGAGTGCCCAGATGGTCGAATTAGTGGTGTCTTGAAATGAATCAAGTCCCACGACGAATCTAGGGACCCACCCACTGGTAAGCCCTTAAGTACCTTAAGGAAAGAGTTGGGAAGATTCAGTGTTCCCTCCCAGGGGAGCGGTAAGACAGTGGGGAAGATACTTCCATGTCTTTTGTCAAGTGTCACGGCAGAGACGGAGCCAACGGCTCCCTGAGCTGGTTTGAACTAGACTAGGCAAGGAGGGAACCAAATTTGCCCTTCAAGCAGACTGAGTGGTGCTGGCAGGTGCTCACATCCAGCCCTAATACACTAAACCATGTCTGGGAAGGGTCACACCACCCTGTAACAGGAAACCTATTGTCCTGCCTTCTCCTGCTCGATCTTGGATCCGTAGCAGGAGGGCAGAATCGGGTCTCTGGTCCGCAGCAGCCATAGTTTGCTATCTGGGTCTGGAAGACTGGTACCAGAAGCACTGATTGCCTCCCAGAGGAGCTTTACAGTGCATGAAATCATACCACCACACTGTTTACAGTGTGGGGGTATGATTCCAACATGTTTGATACCAAACACAACAGGGTTCGTTATAGCCAGTTTAGAGATAGCCATGGCGTAATGATGCATGGCCACTCCATGTATCTTAATGGTGGATGCACTTACAACCCAGGCGAATTGACTCCGAATGTTGTAGGGGTGTCCTGCTCATGCAGGCCCACCCTGACACTTAGAACCGAGCACCCTGCCTTCAGGATTGAAAGGCCTGCATTAATGATGACATATAGGTTTTAAGTTCAGTGACATCAGATAAAAGGATACTTATATCTGTTGTACGTGGTGCTAGCACCAGCTTCCACAGGCTGCAATGGCAGGCCTGTTGTTACAGTTTGAGTGGTCTCCTGTGGGTGGCATAATACATGCTTCAGCCCAAGGGGTACCCCTGGTATATTTATGTCCTTGGTACCATATACTAGAGACTTAGAAGGGTACACCAGTATCCAATCTGGGAGGTGCCTTAGTTCTTACCATAACCAATTTAGAGAAATCACAGAGACTGGGGTCCTGATTAGCAGTAAGACTGAAGGTGAAGTCAACCAGGTTCACGAAGTGCAGCTGCAGATAATTATAACTTGCAAAATAAAGCTGTGAACAGAAGTGCTGCCAGGCAAACATCAACTAGGTATCAGAAAATGCAAATTCACACTTACAAGAGAAGAAATAAATGACATACCAAATCTATTAGAGAGTCATCTTACCACAGCACTCGTTGAAGTGGCTCAGGAAGAAGTGCGAAGGGTAGTGTTCACTGAGCCGGCCATACCTGAAGTGGCCAGACAACAAAACTGCAGAGTGGGGCTCAGAACAACTTCACAGCTCTTCGAAGAATAAAGACCTGACAGCGACTCCCGGAATAGAGGCATTTTTGATATGACTGCGAAGAAAGTCACATTACCGGCTATCAATAAAGACTTTTTAGAGGTCAGCACTTCACAAGGTCTCACGGATGAGATACCTAAACTAAGTCACAGTGATCAAGTAGCGGTGTCATTAAGTTCCACACTGGTCTACAAAGATGCTGCATTCCTGAAACTGCCAACATCTTATGACAATGCCAAAAAGCTAAATATTGCAGATAGTTGGACTGTGTGGATAAAGACATTTGAAGATTTCATTGATGCCCTCAAGGAGACTGATAACAAAAAGATGATCATATGTCTACAAAATGTGGCTGGTGATGGTGTGAAATAAGTCAAAGAAAACGCAGTGAACTGACGAAGAAATCACATACCGTCAGATTAAAGAAACGCTGAATCTCAAGTTCAATCCAGTGCTAAACATTGATTAAGAAAGATACATTTTTGGTCAAGAACACCAACAAGTTGGTGAAACCATTGATGAATTTGTGGATAGACGTGAACCACTCAAACACTGAAAGTTCAATGAATTTAATGATGAAGAAGCTATACGTGAAATGCGTTACTTACCTGTAACTGCAGTTATCCAGTATTAGTGTCTTTCATAGATTCACATGCCTGAATCATTCCCCGTCGTCGAGACGGGAGCCTCCGGTATATAAAAAGTAATGTCCTAGAGACATACATAGAAAAGAATAGGCCCAAAGGTCTCACCTTAGTAGCCTATCCATGTCCTTTTGCAGGAAGGACCAAACAGAGCAGGCCCCAAGGGTCCCACCTTGGTGGCCTATCTGGGTCCTTTTGTAAAAAGGACCAAATAAAGTAAAACAGCCAATCAGCTACTACCTCCTTCTAGAACCTTCCTGCCAGGAGCCCAAGTCTCTCAGATTTTCGTACGCACCAAGCTAGTTAGGCGTAAACTCATTAGAGAGAAAGGTGAGCCCAGCCAGGGGAGGCGGGAGGGTGCATGTGAATCTATGAAAGACACTTATACTGGATAACTGCAGTTACAGGTAAGTAACGCATTTCTTATCCAGTATTTGGGTGTCTTTCATAGATTCACATGCCTGAATCAGAGTAGCGAGCAATACATTATGCACATTCTGTATGAAGATCAGGTATGAACATGTAGAAAATACATATCACATGACTATAAAGCACAAAATGCAATGGCATATAAATACAGTAAGAGAATGTGCTTACCCGTAAAGGATGGAGGGATGTAGTAGGGCTCACCTCACTGGAATAGATGGCGAAGCACTGCTCGGCCCACTGCTGCATCCTTCATCAGCTCAGTATCCAGGCAGTAGTGCCTGGTGAAGGTGTGCGGGGACTTCCATGTCGCCGCTCTGCAGATGTCCAATATCGGCACTCCAGCGAACAGCGCCGCAGACGTGGACATGCCTCTAGTCGAATGAGCTTTGACTCGTGAGTCTAAAGGCCGTCCGGCCTTGTCGTGACAAAAGGTGATCGCAGAAGAGATCCATCTTGAGATGCTCTGCTTTGTCAGGGGCATGCCCAGCCTTGGTCTACTAAAGGCAATAAAGAGCTGGGATGACTTTCGAAATTGTTGTGTCTTATCGATGTAGAATTTAAGACATCTCTTTAGATCTAGAGAATGTAGAGTTCTTTCAGCTGCCGTGGTAGGATTCGGAAAGAACGATCTAAGCACCACTGGTTCATTAAGATGGAAGTCCGAGGGGACTTTTGGAATGAAGCGAGGGTTAGTCCTCAGAATGACTCTGTCCTCTCTGAATTGAAGAAAAGGATCCTGGATGGATAGAGCCTGCAATTCACTGACCCTTCTGGCAGAGGTTAGTGCCAGGAGGAGGGCCGTTTTCCAAGAGAGGAACTTGATCTCTGCCTTATGGATGGGTTCAAAGGGATGCTTCATTAGTTGATGAAGAACCACATTGAGGTGCCACGATGGAGGAATAGGCCGTGGTCGTGGAAAGGACCTGAATAGACCTTTTAGGAATTGTTTGATGAGCCTGTCCGCCCACAAAGATGGGCCTGCAGCCGTCCTTGTGAACCTTGAAATCGCCGCTAGAAGCACTTTGATGGATGTATGCGCAAGGCCTGATTGCACAAGGTGTAACAGGTATGGTAGCAGCTGCTGTGGAGTGGCATGGAAGGGGTGCAAGCCTTGATCCACACACCAGGAACAGAATCGCTTCCATTTTAGTGAGTAGGTTTTGTTAGTGCTGACCGCTCTAGCTTTCACAAGGACATCTCTGCAATCCTGCGGGATGTTCAGATGGCTGAATTTGTGGTATTCAGGAGCCAGGCTGATAACTTCAGAGAGCTCAGGTTCGGGTGGAGAACCTGCCCTTGAGACATCGTGATCAGGGCCGGAAACTGCTGCAGGCGAAGAGGGGGCCGGGCAGAGAGGCGATGAAGCTCCGTGAACCAGTGCTGCCTCGGCCAGGACGGAGCAATGAGGGTCAAAGTGCATGGTTCCGATTTCATCTTCCTGAGAACCAGTGGGAATGGCGGAAAGGCGTACGCAAAGACGTTGCGCCATGCGATGGAAAATGCATTCCCGAGGGTTCCTGAGTGGTGATGCCTGCTTGCGAAGCTTGGGCATTTGGCGTTCTCTCTGGTGGCAAAGAGGTCTATGTTCGGGGTGCCCCACTCCTGGAAGATACGGTCCAGCACCTCCATGTCCAGTTCCCATTCGTGGGAAGGAGACTTCTCCCTGCTCAGTGCGTCCGCCAAGACGTTGTCCTTGCCCGGGACGTACTCCGCTTTCAACGCTATTCCATGTTCCAGAAGCCAGTTCCAGATTCTTTGCGATTCTCGAGATAACGAGATGGAACGCGTCCCCCCCTGTTTGTTCAGGTAGTGCATCGTCGTGGTTTTGTCCGTCCTGACGAGCACTGGGGAGTGACGAATGCGTGGAAGAAACGCCTGTAGAGCTAGGAAAACCGCCCGTAACTCCAACAGATTGATATGGAGCTTGGTTTCCTGTGTCGTCCATTTGCCGTTGATCTGGAGTTCCTGGAGGACTGCTCCCCAGCCTTCCAGGGACGCATCCGTAGTTATTAAGTGTGGCTCTGCTAGGAGCAGGAACGGCAGATCCTCGAAAGAACCTGTGGCTTGAGTCCATTGCTTTGTCAGTGCCTCCTGAAGTGGACGCATTTTCAGGCGGCAGTGTGGAATGAGCAGTATGCATGAAGACATCATGCCAAGGAGGGACTTGAATGTGCGGACGGAAGAGTCTGCCACGAAGCCACTGCCTTGGCCAAGGAGATGAGTTTGATTTTTCTCTCCTGAAAGGGGAAAGCCTTGACACGGTCCGTGTCCAGAGTCGCTCCAAGGAACGTGATGACCTTGGTGGGTTCCAGAGTTGACTTTGCGGTGTTGCGGGTCAGTCCCAGGCGGTGGAAAATATCCAGACAGGCGCTGGAGGATGAGGCTGCGGCGGCCGCCGTCGGTGCCTTTACCAGCCAGTCGTCCAGGTATGGAAACACCTGGTGGTCTTGTTGACGAAGAAATACTGCCACTGGTGAGAGGCATTTGGTAAAGATCCTCGGGGCCGATTTGAGGCCAAATGGAAGGACCCGAAATTGGTAGTGCTGTCCTGCCACCGCAAACCTGAGGAACTTCCTGTGCCCTGTGAGAATAGGTATATGGTAGTAGGCGTCCTGGAGGTCTAAGGACGTCATGTAGTCCCCTTTCTCCAGAAGACCAAGGATTTCTTGCAGAGTCACCATACGAAACGATTGTTTCTTTAGGAACACGTTGAGGGCCCTGAGATCCAGGATTGGTCGCCATTTCTTTCCTTTTTGGTGGATTAGAAAGAAGTGAGAGTAGAAACCCTGATTCTTGTGGGCCCGTGGAACTCTCTCTATCGCTCCCTTCTGCAGCATGGAAGCTATTTCCTGAAGAAGTAATCGTAGGTGCCTGTGTGATCGCTGGCACGGTGGCGTTGTTGGGGGGATAGAGGTGAATTCTAGGGAATGTCCAAATCGAATGAGTTGGAGTACCCACCGATCCGTTGTTATAGTTTGCCAATTGCGATGGAAGTATTTCAGTTTCCCTCCAAGTCTTAAAGAATGTAGTGGTGGAGGGGCTAGCGAGGGAGACAAGTCATTGTCTGTTGCCAGCAGGTCGTTTTTGGCCTCTTCCTTGGTAATTGGACTTGCCGTAGGAAGATTGCCGTCCCTGTTGAGGTTGTCGCTGTTGAAACTGCGGCTTGGACTGTGAATATGTGTACGAAGACCGATTCTGATAGGAACCTTTGTATGCAGGTTGGCCTCTTCCCCGGTTGCCACGAAAGGACTGGGCCCGGAATTGTAAAGTACCCAGAGCCTTGGCAGTATCCGTGTCCTTTTTTATGGTGGTAAGGGCCGCGTCAATCTGTTCCCCAAACAGGTGCTGGCCATCGTAAGGCATATCTAATATCCTGGTTTGCACCTCCTGGCGGAAAGTGGTGGCCTTGAGCCAACCCTGTCGCCTCAGGACTGCAGCCCCTGCCAGTTGCCGGAAACCAGTCATGGCGGCATCAATGGCACAATCGATGAGCTCTGAGGCAGAGGTCTGTCCTTCCAAGAGAAGTGAATGTGCCTCCTCTCTGACATCCTCCGGCAGATTTGAAAGATAGGGTGCAATGTCAGCCCAGAGTTGGCGATTGTAACGGCCCAGTAGGGCTATTGAATTAGCCACTTTGACCGTCATGGCCGAAGTGGTAGTAAAGCGTTTGCCAACGGCATCCAGTTTCCTGCCCTCCTTATCAGGTGGTGTCGATAGAGGCGAGGCTGGATTTCGTGAGTTCTTCTGCGCCGCTTGAGTCACCACGGAATCTGGTTTGGGGTGACCTGTCAGGCATGTCGGTGCCGTGGAGGTGGCCTTGTATTTCTTATCAAGCCTGGGCACCACCACCTGTATAGAAGCAGGTGCTTGCATGATCTGTTTGCCCTGCTTCCAGATATAGTCAATTATGGGGATTGATCTTGAAGTCTTCCTAGTGGGCTCCTTGAAGTCATAAAGGAAGCATTCAGTTTCCTGAGTTTCCATGGACATATGGAACCTCTTGGCAGCCCGCTCAATGATGTTGTGGAATCCACCGATGTCTGCGGGTGGAGACTCCGAGGTCTGTGGATCCGGAGAGGCTGGAGAATGTGCCACATAATCTTGGTCTGCATCCGGGTCCGACTGGTCGTCATCGACTTCACCTTCCTCCTGTTCCCTCTCCTCTTCGTCAGATGAGGGAGCGTCCTGAATTGGTACCTGTGTCTTTTCAATGACCAGGGGAGTTGGTCTATGGCGAGATGAAGGAGCTGGCGCCTGTGCTGCTGGAAGTGCTGGCGCAGAGTGTTTCTCTGGGAACCTTTCCTTATAATCCTGGATGAGGAATTGTAGGTCCGAGACGATGGATGCGGGGAGACACACCATAGGAGTAACCTGTGTCTGGGATGGAGGTTGGACCTGTTGTTGTAGAAGGTCTTCCTCCTCTTCCGGCTCCTCGTCTGTGGTTTGGCATTTCAGGACTAGGTCCGATGGACTAGTAGCCTGCGTAAAGGAGTCCTCGTCCGACTCCTGACCTTGTAGTAGACAGGCCGGAGGAAGTTGTTGTATCCTACCGGGCGAGGTCTGCTGCGGCGTAATAGGTCGTTTAGTAATTTTCACTGTGACATGACTCACTTGCGGTGGAAAGGCATCCATGGCGTGGGATAGGAGTGCAGACTCCTTCCAGGGTCCTGTCGACGTCGACGCTGGAAGCGACGGTGTCGTGGTAGGTATTTTCGTCGACGGTAATTTAGTCGTCGTCGACGGTGGCTGCGACGACGGTGTCTTCTTCGACGGGATGATCCTCGTCGACGAGGTAGACTTCGTCGACGGCGTTCTCGTCGACGGTATCGTCGTCGTCGGCGTCTTCGACGAGGGTCTCGTCGTCGACGACGATATCTTTGTCGTCAATGGAGTGACCGGGATGGTCGACGGCGTAGGTCTACTCGCCGACGATGAAGGCGTCGTCCTCGTCGTCGAGGAGGAAGCCGATGAGGCCGTCGTCGTCGTCGACGTCGAGACGGTTTTCTGTGCTGAATGCACCATCGACGCTGTCGTCGTCGTCGCCGGGACTAGTGGCTGCTTCCCGGGGACAGGCAGGTCCTTGCCCGACACTGATGGCTTGCCCTCTGAGGACTTTTTAGAAGTCTTCATAGGAGGGGTGTCTGTGGGGCTAGGGGATGAAACCCTTGGCCTCTTCAAGGAAAAATGCGACACTCCAGACACACTCTCACCTTCGGACACCAAGTCATCAGTCTTGGTCTTGAGCCTGTTGAGCCACAACAGGAGTCGACCTTCTTGGTCCTTGAGGGTCTTGTTGGAGAAGGTCCGACATATTTTGCAGTCCTTTGCCTGGTGGTGAGGGTAGAGGCAATATAAACATGTCTCATGTTTATCCTCAATGTGAAGTCTTTTCTTGCTGCAGGAGGAACAAGCCCGGAAAAGACCCTTCTTCTGACTATCAGACATAACTGTAGAGAATAATTAAAGTGGTTTTTGAAGAAAAAAGAGAAATTCCTGAGGAGAACTCAGGTGGAGACTCCCTAGCACAACGTGCGGTAGAAAATCTGAGAGACTTGGGCTCCTGGCAGGAAGGTTCTAGAAGGAGGTAGTAGCTGATTGGCTGTTTTACTTTATTTGGTCCTTTTTACAAAAGGACCCAGATAGGCCACCAAGGTGGGACCCTTGGGGCCTGCTCTGTTTGGTCCTTCCTGCAAAAGGACGTGGATAGGCTACTAAGGTGAGACCTTTGGGCCTATTCTTTTCTATGTATGTCTCTAGGACATTACTTTTTATATACCGGAGGCTCCCGTCTCGACGACGGGGAATGATTCAGGCATGTGAATCTATGAAAGACACCCAAATACTGGATAACTTATAGTTATTGATGGATGCTTGTAAGATTCATTCAGATGACCAATGCTGTGAGAAACTCTTAGTCTGGAGTGAGTGTTGATGACTGCCAAAGCTGATGAGCGTTCTGAAAGACAAGCTGCTGACATGGAGGCTGGAGGTGCCCAAAATTAATCAGTCATGAGTATAAAAAGTAAGCCAAACCTAAAGACTGAAGTACACAAAGTGATGTCTACATGTAAAAAGAAGTTATGTTTTAGATAAGGATTTTCGTTTCCACACGAAAGTAAATGTCCCACCATTGGACAGATATGTAAAGGCTGTGGGAAAGAGAAGCAAATTGTGACGTTTTGTAAAGTAAAGGAAAAAGTACGTGCGTTGTGATGCGAAGACAGAATGGCTGCCAGAACATTCCAAAAGCAATGTTCGACGCACACCCACCAGGACAGGCGGCGAACATCAATTAAGGCAAATTTACACTGAATGAAGTCAATCATCATCTAATTCATCATCAAATAGCTCTTCTGCCTCAACAGCAAGTGAAGTTGAGGAAGGTGATTGTGCCATGTCGATGGGTACGTCAGAGAAATGTGCGCATGTCAGATTGGCTGCATGTGAGGAAAAATGTCAGTCAAAAAAAGTCGACATGGGGGGGCGTGGCTAGCAGCTGGCAAGATGGCTGCTTGCTGAAGAGGCTCCGGCGAAGAGGGGCCCTTCCTGAATAATGCGAGCATTTATCCTGCCAGCCTTTGAGCCATAGGGACCCCCACGGACGCGAGCGGCATCGGCTGCCACTGCTCCGGTCAAAATCCGACACCGGGAACCAAGGTTGGCTGCAGCTGCGCAAAGACGGCCTGCTCCATGTGGGGAAGCCGGGGCCTCGGTTAGTGCACACGCCCGACCGGGCACCGGGGGCAAGAAACGCAGCCACTGCGGCCCAACACCGGCCGTCACAGAACGATCCGGAATATAGTCACACTCGCCGGCGGAGCAGTGGGGCCGGCGAATGCGCCCCATAACACGAGGGCCAGCTCCGGGAAGACGGGAGACCAACGCGGATGGCTGACAAGGCCCTCTCCACACCGAAAGGCAGAGGTGAGCAGCGGAGCTAGTGGCAGCGTCGGGGTCGCTGTGAATAATTTGCCCCGACGCCAACGGAGACATTTCTTGGACCTGCTGGCCCCCCTGACCAGGCCATACTGCCCATTCTTGAACTGCAGAGACCCCGCAACTCCCTGGGCCTACAGACTGGCATATCCGGGGGCCCCGACGCCTTGATCAATGCCGTGACCAAGCAGGGCCGGTAAAGGTCACCTGGGATGTACACCCCCCGGCTCCGTCCTCCCACCCCCGATGCCAGGCTTGGGGAATCTCTGATGTTTGTGGGTCACGGCTATCTCTGGAAGTTGCCCCGAGGTCCATGGCGCATTACTCAGATACAACTGCCCACCCCCTCAGCCGCCTCACTTCTTGACTGAGACTCTCAGCCACTCACTGCCTAGCTTCCTCTCCCGCCCCCCCGGTCAGGGCATACACCAAAGATCCTGTGAAGCAGGAGACGCACCTAGTGGGGGGCCATTGCCCTGTGGAAGGACTCCGGCCTCACGCAACGCCATATCACGCGGAGGGCCCCACGGTTGATCCTGCGCCAACGCCATGTCGGGCAGGGGGCCGAGGAATCAAAATGCCCAGGCTAGGCTGGATAAATACGCCTACGCGAAAGATTTTCCCCCGCTGCCGGAGGGGAAGGGAGCATCGGGAGGTGCTGCTGGAGAAGATACTCCCACGAAAGTAACCCTAGAAGACATAATGGCGGCGCTCAACAATGTTCAAACCATGGTGGGTTCTATCTCCACCGATGTGTCTTTGCTGAGGGCAGACTTTCAAAAAATCACTACCAGAGTCACGGAGGTGGAGCAGACGACGAAGACTCTGACCATGGACACGGCAGTCCTGCAGAAAACGGTATCGCGTCTCGAAGCAGAGAACAAAGTATTGGCCGAAAAACTGGATGACCAGGAAGGACGCTCAAGACGAAATAACTTACGCATTTTGGGCATTCTGGAGAGTGAGGGCACACAGGCAATGGACTTATATGTGGAAGAACTGATAAAAACAAGGCTGCAGCCAAAAGGACTCTCCAATTTTTTTTCGGTGGAACGGGCACATAGAGTGCCGGGAGGCAGGGCTAAACCGGGAGCATCCCCCAGACCGGTGCTCGCACGCCTGTTCAATTTCTGGGATAGAGATGTGATCCTCCAGACGGCGCGCATCTCCCCACAAATTTGTTTGCTTAACTCCACAATCTCCTTCTTCCCGGACTAAACAGCAGCGGTCTCGAAGCACCATCGTAGTTTCATGGAGGTAAAAAACGCATTACGAGCCCGAGAGGTGCCCTATTCAATGCTGTTTCCAGCTAAACTAAGGGTCGTGGCTGAGGGGAAGACGTGATTTTTCGAGACACCTTAAGAAACTTATGATTGGCTTGAAGGATGGCGAAAGGCGAGCAGACCCGGTCGCGGAAACAGAGAGCAACGCCGTCGGACCGATGACGAAGAGGCGTGCAGCCAAGAACTTTTTCAACATGAAGAGGACCACTCGCAGAGGGTGGACGCAGACGACCTCGGCAATGGATGAACCGGACCAGTGGGCGGAGCCCTGTAACAAAGACTTCTGTTTGTCAATGACAATTTATCTAAGCCGTCTCTGGACACTGAGCTGAGGCGGGCCCTGCCGGAAACGGGAGGGTTCCCCTCCCCTTGACTTCTTACCCCTTACACACAAGTACACTGTTCTGGGTTGGGATGGAGCACTCTGCTGAGTTGGGGTGGCGGGCAGTTGGAAGTCGGTCAGGCAGGGAGGTGGGTGGGATCCGGGTTTTGGGTAGCTCTTGTTTTTTGTTTCCTTGTTTTGGTTTTTATTGGAAACGGCACGGTAGCATGGTTTTTGCAGCACTACTGGGCCCCACCTGACATGGCAGGGTTACTATCCTCCTGCGCATCCCACGGCCCTGATGGAGACAGACACACCTCACACTAGCACCGGGGCGGAGGCCCTGTTGGTTCCAGTGGCTCCGCTCACACTATTGACATGGAATGTACACGGATTGGGTGACAAAATTAAGAGAGGGTTAGTATTGCGCACCCTAAAACGTCAAGCTCCCACTTTAGCACTTCTGCTAGAGACTCACCTCACAGGTTTGGCTTGCAGGGCGATGGATAGATGGGGGTTCAAAATGGTGTTGCACACAGAGTTTTCAACTGGGTCTCGGGGCACGGGTATCCTACTGCGAAAAAACTCCCCATTTATAGTTTTACAAACAAAACAAGACGATCAAGGGAGATTCGCTGCTCTGCATGGACAGTGGGAGGGCAGACTCATAAATGTGGTGTCGGTCTATGTTCCCCCTGCGCTACACGCTGTGGTGCTCCCGGCCCTCAGTGAGTTTCTACTGTCTCTGCCAGAAGGATACCTCCTTATTGGGGGAGACTTTAATGCAACGATGGATGCCGGCAGAGACTGACACCCGGTGAGGACATTGACACCGGGGGTATCCCGCCTCCAGAGCTTTACAGAAGCGTTAGGCCTAGTTAATGCATGGAGATACAAGCACCCAGTAGCGAAGCAATATACTTTTCACTCTACGGTACACAACAGTTTATCTAGGATAGATTATTTCGTGACCTCGGAGTCCAGCCTTCCACACATACATGACATCACTATTGGGCCCAGGGGTGTATCTGACCATTCACCAGTGGTGTTAGTCTACAATTCTCATCACACTTCCCGCAAGCGACTGTACCCTATTTACCCAGGTTATTTGCAGATCCCACAGGTGCGGAAGGAACTTCGTAAGACCACAAAGTATTTCTTTGCCGAGAATGTAGCCTCCGTTAGCTCCCCGACCACCCTGTGGGAGGGCTACAAGTCAGTACTCAGGGGACAGGCTATAGCCTCCATCACGGGTTTCAAACGCTCTAAGCACATGACCTGGTAAATCTGGAACAGGAGCTACAAGCAGCGGACGCCACACATACAATTGACCCCACACCCGAGTCCGCATATACCCTCGACCTAAAGCAACAACAATATAGGGAACACCTTAGACATGAGACGTAGACGGCCATTACGATGACTAGACATAGGATATATGAGGTGGGCAACAAGGCTTGGAAATTACTGGCTTGGCTGGACAGGAGGGAGCGCAGTAGCAGAGCGATAGCACACCTAAAGACGGCGGAAGGTCATGTTATATCGGACCCTGGCGCCATAGCGCACACACTAGCGGAGCATTTCCGGCGGTATACAATTCCTCCTCGAATGCTTCGCAGACTGACGCGGCGGGCTTCTTACGAACCGTGGAGCTGCCTGGCCTTGAGCCGGAAGCTACATTAGAGCTGGAGGCTGACTTCACCGTAGAAGAGGTAAACGCTGATATTACGTCATTACAGTCCGGTAAGGCACTGGGACCCAACGAGATCCCATTAGAACTCTACAAACTTATGACAGACGCTCTAGGCCCACATCTACTTGCTATGTATAATGACAGTCAGGAGCATGGCCTACTGCCTGAGGACCAAAGAACGGCCACGATCGTTGCGATTCTGAAGCCCGGGAAACCCCCATCGGAATGTCTATCCTATCGCCCAATATCACTACTCAACGTAGAAGCAAAAATTCTGGCTAAATTGCTCGCCAATAGACTGCAGGCACACCTTCCCAATTTAATTCACCCGGACCAGTCCGGCTTCATGCCCAATAAAAATACTGCCATTAATCTCAGGCGCCTACATAGCGCGTTAGCACGGGAACATTTACTAACTGAACCATCGGCGGTCCTTTCCCTAGACGCGAAAATGGCTTTTGATATGGTGGAATGGACCTATCTTTTTGCGGCACTCCTGCGCTTGGGCCCAAAGTTTTGCGCATGGATCCGGCTCCTCTACACGGAACCGGTGACACGCGTGGCGGTGAACGGGCATCTGTCGGAAACTATACCACTGACAAGAGGGACTAGACAGGGTTCTCCTTTATCTCCGCTTCTTTACGCATTAGTTTTGGAGCCCCTGGCGGCAAAAATTAGAACAGCCCCTCTTTTACGAGGTATTAAATGGACAGAGGACTGGGAGGACCGCATCTCCCTCTATGTGGATGATATTCTGATATATCTCACGGACCCGGAGAGCTCGCTACCAGTGTTACTCGAGATCTGTCACACCTTTGGGTTTATTTCCGGTTACACCATAAATTGGTCCAAATCGGTTCTCTACCTTCTTAGGGGACCTGAGCCGCGCTTCCCCCGTCTGTCCGCTGGCATTGTCCCGGGACTCATTCAAGTACCTGGGCATCCATATCACCAAGGGTCCAGCAGCCTTCTTCACCAAGAATTTGGCTCCCCCTTTAGAGCGCTTGCGTAGAGACCTGACCCATTGGGAAGCCTTGCCCCTGACGCTGCTAGGAAAAGCAGCATTATTTAAAATGATGGCCTTGCCCCGTTTTTTATATGCACTAGAAAATACGCCATTTCCGGTACCATTGAAATACTTCAAGCAAATAGCAGCACTGGTGTCCACGCTCCTGTGGGGTAGCAGGCCGGCGCGCATAGCGCAGGCAAAGTTACACCGCAGTTGGTACGACGGCGGCATAGCACTCCCCAATATACACTTTTATTACTGGGCGGCACATCTTAAAATCATTAACCAGTGGCTACACGCCTCTCAAACTGATCCGGCATTTAAGGCAGATAGGGCACAGCTCGGAACAGATAATATATTGGCGGCCCTGTATAATAGGGGACGGGCGAAGAAACTAGAAGGCCCGACAAGACACACGGTCACACTGTGGTACACGGCACAAACACGTTTAGGCTGGAAGGAGACCATTACCAAACTCACCCCACTTTGGGACACCAAGCGACTAGGATCACTCAGAAATAGCAAGGGCTTCGACCATTGGGACAGCATAGGCATCTCCACAGTAGGCGACCTTTGGGACAAGGGGACGGTCATTCCCTTTGAACTGCTTCGACAACAATACGAACTTGCACCTACCGAAACATTCCGATACCTACAAATTCGGCACGCTCTCCTTACGGTGCTCCCAGAGGATGTAGACATACCCGAGGCCTCTCCCCTAGAAGACAGGCTACTTACAGATTTTAGGCCTAACATGCTAAGTCACTCACATATCGTAAATTGATCAATAACCTACCAGATCCCACGATAACTTTGAAGGATAAATGGACCGCAGACATTAATGACATGGATGAGACGGAATGGCAGGAGGCCCTAGCCTCACCCAGGGAGGTGGGGATTCCGGCTAGACTCAGACTCGTGCAACTCAAAATCCTACACCGCTCTTACCTCACCAGGAGTACGCTCCACAAAATAGGCAGAACACCCCACCCATACTGTCTTAGAGGGTGCGGGGAGGTGGGTACCTTTTTCCACACTATTTGGGATTGTCCCTTCATAACAGACTACTGGCGCAAGGTCCTCCGAATGATATCCCAGACTTTGAATGTCTCTTTACCGCCTGAGCCGCGCAGGTGCCTCCTGAACATGTGGGAACCTAACGATCTAACACGGCAGGGATAGACGTGGGCGACGCTGGGCTTCATGGTCGCAAAGTGGAACATTGCGCAGAAATGGGGGGCCACTGAAAGACCCCTGTTGGGAGTCTTGGTGCAGGGACATGGATGTACCAATGATCACCGAGAGAACTGTATATATAAATAGGAAGTGCCCTAGAAAATGGACCAAAGTATGGGCTGCCTGGAACACTTATAGGGGGGACATCTGCGAACCCATTCCTGAATCCGACCAAGAAAGCTCAGATGATGAATCAGGGGATGATTAGGAGGGTGGGTGGGACGATGCAAATGTTGGGGTTGATCTTGATTACCGGGGGAGGGACTGGGACATGTGAAGAGCATCGTCAAAAATGTCTTGTATGTGCTGTCACCGTATATTTTTACATACGAACTGCCACTCAGATATTTTTTGCAAAACCAATAAAAACATTTTTGCAAAACCAATAAAAACATGTTTTAAAAAAAAAAAGTCGACATGCCTAAGCACCAAAATCATCCAAACACTGTCCAAATATTACATTGAACATAAATGTTTGCTCAATACCTTTCATCATTGATAGTGGTGCATCGATAAACATAACGCCTGAAAACAAATACAATGAATCATCTACATTACCATGGCTTATGCCAGCAAAAACAAAAGTGTACACATGGGATGCATCAACGCCAATAAAAAGTTAAGGTTAATTTGTGACGACAATATAACAAAAGAAAACGAAGGTGCAAGCACCCATCGATATGCTTCAAAGTACAACATCAAGTACGTGTCTGCTCAGTTTCAGTACAGCTCAGCTACTGACTTGGGACTGATATTGGTGAACTACAACATAACTGCTCATCATGAAATAGTAAATCAATTCCCTTCGTTGTTTCATGGTTTACAAAAACTTAAGCCTATGAAAGAAAAGTTGCATATTATTGAAGATCTCCATCTTCATAGACAAATTGCTTTTCATTTACAAGAAGCTGTTGAAAAATAACTTGAGTCATTATTGAGCTTTCAACTGGTCTGACGCCATGGGTTTCTCCCATAGTGGAAGCTGGAACTCGAAGAAGATTGCCGGTACATTACAACCGTTTCTACACATGTTGGTCAGTTTTGTTACAAGAGTTTCAGTCTTGATGTGTCATTGGTGGCAGAACTTTTTCAAGATGTAATTGGATATGTCATGCAGCCGGTGGTGTTGACATATTGATTTTCGGAGCTACACAGAAGGAACAAGATAAAGCGCTCACACAAGTATGTTGTTTACTTACTGATATAAGTTTGACTTTGAATGCAGACAAGTGTGAGTTCCACAAGACAATGTTAAAGTTATTTGGCCATAACTTTTCAGACGGGTGTATGACATCTGAGCCTGCAAAAGTCCAAGCACTGTCAAATGCTGATGCCTCACAAGATGTTTTTATGATGAATTAATTTCTTGGCATGATCAGTTACTGTTTAAGATACATACAAGACTTTGCTAATATAAGTTCTCTATTACGAGAGTTAACAAAGAAAAATGTTTCATTTAAGTGGTCCCAAAAATGTGAGAGAAGTTTCAAGAAAATCAAACAAGCCGTTGTAACTGCTGCTGATATGGCCTACTTCAATATAAGCTTCATACAGATGTTGTTGACGCTAGCCCAGTTGGGTTAGAAGCTACCCTTGCAAAGCAAAGTGGACACCCAAAAGCTCAAAGGCATAGTGTGGCATATGCCAGTAGAAGCTGATTCCAGACAGAACACGCTTACTCGCAACCTGAAAAAGAAAGTTTAGCTGTGGTATGGGCTTGTGAACATTTCCATGTATTACTGTCCGCAAAACGTTTTATGCTGGTAACTGATCATCAAGCTTTACTGACTATCTTTGGCAATCCAAAAGCAAAGATGCCTCCTCACATTGAATGGTGGGGGCTATGATTACAAGAGTACAATTATACCATTGTGCATCGTCTAGAGAAGGGCTAAAATCCTGCTGACTACTTTTCCAGAGTTTATATAAGGTCAGGGTACTTCATCCAAGACAGCTGAAGCCTACATTAATTTTATTGTAAAATCAAATGTGCCAGCTGCTATATCGCTAGCCCATATTATCACTGCCACAAGCCATGATGACATGCTACAGTTGAAAGATATAATAACACATCATTAATGGAACGAACACACTCTACCTCTCACGAGTGATTGTGAATATGAAAAATGTAAAACCATTAAAGAAGAACTGTCCACAACTCAGGAAGGAGATATACTGCAAGGGACAAGAATCCTGATTCTGGAGAGTCGGTGACAGAAAATAATAGAGGTAGCTCACGAAGAAAATTGTTGTATTGTTGCCACCAAAAGAGCTCTCTGAGACAGAGTTTGGTTTCCAGACTTTGATGAGAGGGTTAAAACGGAACTCAAGGCCTGTCATCTATGTTACTGCCATTCTACCAACATTACTCAACATACTCTTAACATGCCAGGACTCTCTAAGCATGCATGGGAGAGAATAGTCCTCGATTTCTTTGGTCCACTCGAGAATGGACATCAACTGATGGTATTCATGGACATGAATTCAGGTGTTTCCATTAATAGAAGATCTCTAACCCACAACTCACGAGTGACTCATTGAGAGACAAGATGGCATCTTGCGACAAGGGGCGTTTCAGCCATTTTGAAGTCTGATAATGGCCTGCCTTTTAACAGCTGAGAATTCAAGGTTTTCCTTAAGCATCTGAACATAACGCATCAGCATAGTACACCTTAATGGAGGAAGGCCATCGGACTGTTTGAGCGTTTTATGAGTACGCTAAAGAAAGTAATAAAGCGTGCCACTTTTGAGAGGCTCAGTTTAAAAACTGTATTGAATTAAACCATACGAGATTATCGTTCAACATCTCACTCGACCACAGGCAAAAGTCCTGTGACTTTGATGTGCGGAAATCAATGACAACCAAGTTACCTCAATGGACCAACGTAAGAGAAAAGTGAGAACATAACTTGTGGCTGGCACTTGGTTAAGCCAATGTAGACAAGAGGACATCGCAAGGGACAACGAGTTGAAGAGAGGAGATCTAGTGATTTCCAACAAAATTCGAAGAAGGAAATCTGATGCTCCATATGATGCTGAACATTTCCACAAGGTGTCCACCAAGGAACACATGGTTACTGCCCAGCGTCAAGAAAGGAAAATGCTACTTACCAGTATGCATCTGTTCTTGGCATGTAGGGCTGCTGACATTCATATCTGTGCATAGATCGCCGCCTAGTGTTGGGTCCGGATGATTGAGTATAGTAGAGTAAAGATGGCCATGCAAAGAAAGCCCTGCAGCTGCGACAGGCACCGGGGAGGAGGGTGGGCGATATGAATGTCAGCAGCCCTACATGCCAAGAACAGATGCATACTGGTAAGTAGCATTTTCCGTTCGAGGCATGTGGGCTGCTGAATTCATATCTGTGCATAGACTGTATAGCAGTACCTCCTCTAGCGGTGGACGCCTGTCCCATGTGCAGCAGTTTGAAAAAGAGTTTTGAGGACAGCTTGGCCTACAGCAGCTTGCTGCTTCGCTTGCACATCTACACAATAGTGTTTGGTGAAAGTGTTTATTGTAGTCCATGTGGCTGCCTTAAAGTCTTCTAGTGGAATGTTTCCCAGGAAAGCTATGGATGCCCCCATTTTGAGCGTGGAGTGTGCTCTTGGGGTTACTGTTAGAGTGCGTTTAGCTTTGTGGTAGCATATTTGAATGCATTTAACTATCCATCTAGCTATTCCTGATTTAGAGATGGGGTCACCTTTATGTTGTGGTGAGAAAGCAACAAACAGTTGCTTTGTCTTTCTGAATGGTTTAGTTCTTTAAAAAAAATGTAAATGTAATACTTATATAGCGCATGTATCACCGCAAGGGCATCAAGGCGCTTGTACGCATACCGCTGTGGAACCCTTCCTGGCTTTTCCCTGTGAAGTGTCCACTCCTGGGCACCCCCAGGGTGAAGCCAGGCATCCTAGCGCTGTTGGGGCCGTTGTGGAGATTAAGCAAGCTATTGCCCAGAGTTGCAGAGTGGGACCCATGATTAGAATAGGCACCGAGGCGAGAGAAATATCAGGTCCGAGGGAATTATTGCGCCCAAGACCCGCCGAGGAGGGAATTGAACCCTGGTCCCGGGCCAGACCTCTGCATCAGGGTCTGCCGCTCTAATCATTGAGCCACACTTCTCCACTAGTTCTGTGAATGTAATATAACAGAGCTCTTCTTACATCTAGTGTGTGTAAGGCACTTTCAGCTGCTGACTGCGGGTTTTGAAAGAAAATGGGCAGTTGAATGGACTGATTGATATGGAAAGTGGAAATGACCTTGGGCGTGAATTTAGGGTTAGTACGTAGTACCACCTTATTTGCATGTATTTGCATGTAAGGTTCCTGAATAGTTAAAGCCTGTCACTCACTTACTCTTCTGAGTGAAGTGATGGCAATTAAAAAAGCTACCTTCCATGTCAGAAATTGCAGTTCACATGAGTGGAGTGGTTCAAAAGGAGGTCCCATAAGTCTGGTAAGTACTATATTTAAGTTCCAGACCGGTGAAGGTGGATGTTTGGGAGGGATTATCCGTTTGAGCCCTTCCATGAAAGCCTTGATTGCTGGAACTCCGAACAGAGACAGGTATTGTCTGTTTTGGAGGTAAGCTGCTATAGCTGCTAGATGAAGTCTTATTGAAGAGTATGCTAGATTGCATCTTTGAAGATGCAACAGGTAACAGATAATGTTTTGTATTGAAGCGTCTAATGGATTGATTTGGTTATCGTTCCAATAAATTACAAATCTTTTCCATTTAGCGGCATAGCATGCTCTAGGGGTTGGGCGTCTTGCCTTTTTGATAATGTTCATGCAATCAGGAGGCAAATTGAGATATCCAAATTCTAAGACTTCAGGAGCCAGATCGCTAGGTTCAGTTGATTGGGATCTGGGTGCCTGATTTCTCCATGGTTCTGAGTTAGGAGATGTGGCGATAGACGCAGTCTTTGGTGTGGAACCGCGGAGAGTTCTAGGAATGTTGTGTACCATGGTTGTCTGGCCCATGTTGGAGCAACCAGGATCAGTGTCAGAGACTGCTGACGTAGTTTGTGTGCCACTAGCGGAATCAGTGGGGCTGGTGGAATTGCATACGCAAATCTGCCTGACCAGTTTATCCATATCGCATTGCCGTGGCGACAAAGTACTGGCATTTGGAGTTTTCGTTTGTGGCAAACAGATCTATTTCTGGATGCCCCCATTCTTGGAAGAATGCTTCGAGAGCTTGAGGATGAATCTCCCATTCGTGTATCTGTTGGCTGTGTCTGCTTAACAGATCCGCTATTTGATTGTCTTTCCCTGGCAGGTGTTGTGCTAGGAGAAAGATGTTCTTTGGAATTGCCCACCTCCATAAGCTTTGCGCTAAGTGGGAAAGCTGTAGAGAGTGAGTCCCTCCCTGTTTTTGGATGTAATACATGGCTGTCATGTTGTCCGTCCAGATCAACACCGCTTTGTTGTAGATGTGGTTTTGGAACGCTTTCAGTGCCAGAAAAACTGCTAGCAACTCTAAGTGGTTGATATGCAGTGTCTTTTGCTTGCCTGTCCAGAGTCCCTGGACTGTGTATTGATGTAGGTGGGCTCCCCATCCTGTCAGTGATGCGTCCACTGTCAATAATACTTGTGGAACTGGCTCTTGGAACAGTCGCCCCTTGGAAAGGTTTTGTGGATTCCACCACTGCAGGGAGTTGTATGCGCGACTGTCTACCAACACTAGGGGCCCGATGTAGGTCGCCAAATACCGGTCGGTAACGGCCGATTTCGGCCATTACCGACCGGTATTTGGTGACTGAGATGTTGGGGGCCTTAAATTTACCGATTTGGTATATTTACAGAATCGGTATATTTACCGATTCTGTAAATTACTGAATTGGTAAATTTACCGAATCTCAAGTTTGTGATGTAGGTGGAACTGAAAACAGTGCTACCGGCCCTTAAGAACTCGTTATTTACCATGACATACTATGTCATGGTAAATAACGGATTCCTGTGTACATGTGCCATATGGCACACATACATGCCCTAAGGGAATGTATGTGTGCCACATGGCACACAAGCTAGAATCAGGGGTGCAACAGGGTGTCAAAGTGACACCCTGTCCCCCTTGCAAATTCGGTGTTTTTACCGAATCGGTATTTACCGATTCAGTAATTGACATTGATTCCTATGGGCCTCAAGGCCCATAGGAATCAATGGCAATTACAGAATCGGTAAATACCGATTCATTAATTACCGAATCATACCGATTCTGTAATTAATTTGGTAAAATTACCTACATCCCGATTGCCAGTTCTTAAATACCGAATCGGTATTTAAGAATCGGTAATCTGGGATTACCTACATCGGGCCCTAGGTCTTTTAGTTGTCCTTGAGCCTGGTTCCGCTGCCTTACTAGGCATTATTGTAATGGACGCATTTGAAGTCTGGCATGGGGGACAATGAATATGCAGGAGGCCATCATGCCTATGAGTTGCATGAACACTTGAGCTGGTAGGGAGTGTTGTGGCTGAAACCTTTGGATTAGTGTCTGCATGTTGGCTATCCTGACTGGATTGGGATATGTCTTTGCTACTGATGTATCTATTGTAGCTCCCAGAAATTTTTGTATGTGGGAGGGTTGCAGATGAGATTTTGGGTAATTTATTGAGAAACCCAGACTGTGCAGCAGCTGGAGGGTTTGAGACGTTTGACTTGCACATTGGATGTCTGACTTGGCTTTTATGAGCCAATCATCGAGATAGGGAAACACGTGGATGTGTTGCCGCCTGAGGTGTGCTGCCACTACAGCTAGGCACTTTGTGAACACCCTTGGAGTTGTAGTTATTCCAAAGGAGATAACTTTGAATTGATAGTGTTGTTCTTGTATTGTGAACCTGAGATATTTCCTGTGAACTGGGTGTATAGAAATGTGGAAGTATGCGTCTTTGAGGTCTAATGTGGCAAGGAAGTCGCCCTGCTGAAGCAGTGGGAGAACTTGTTGTAAGGGTATCATATGGAAGTGCTCTGATAGTATGTATTGGTTCAGAGGTCTGAGGTCCAAAATGGGTCTGAGCGACCCGTCCTTTTTGGGAATTAGGAAGTATAGAGAATATACTCCTGTTCCTTGGTGTTGAAAAGGGACTGGCTCTATGGCGCCCTTTTGTAGCATGGATTGGACCTCTTGCTGTAACATGTGCTCTTTGGACATAGGAATGTGTTTGGGTGGTATGTTGGGTGGAGTAGAAGTGAGTTCCAGGCAATAACCATACTGGATAATTTGTCTCACCCACCTGTCTGTGGTAATTGTGTTCCAGACAGGTAGGAACTGATTGATTCTGCCTCCAACAGGTGTTGTGTGTTCTGGAGGGAATGTGGTGAAGTCACTGTTTGGTGGCAGTGGAGGCTCTGGTGTTATTGCCTCCACGTCCTCTGCCCTTATTATTGTTTCCTCTGTAACCTCCTACATTGGAGCCTTTGTTAAAAGTGCTCTGGGTATTTGACTTGAAGTTGGAGGAGCTTTGCGAAGTGCTGCCCCTTCCTGCACCTCTATATGAGGAGCGACGAAAGGAGTGAAAGGCCTTGAGGGAGATGTGCCAAAGTCTTTTTTCTTTGGAGGAACTGGAGGAGTGTCTTGTGCTAAAGGCCTCTTCATTCGGTGGTAGACTATCACGTGTCCTGTATCTGGATCGATATATAATTTAGCTTGCTATTCGGGCACTGGATGTGGGTGGAGTATTTCTTCCTCGACAGTCCGTGGTTTTGGCGTCGAGGGTTTAGGTTTATTTACCTTTTTTGGAGTCTGTGGTTCGGTGCTTTTTGGTGTCGGAGCTCCTTTTGGCTAGACAGCTGATTTAGGTTCTATACCCTTTCTTGGTTCGACGTGTTCTTTGACTTTAGAGTCTTTCTTTGGATTGGCGGCCTTTTTAGGCTCAGCTACTTGTTTTGGATCGACCGGGGCTTTTCGTTCGGTACGTTTTTTGTACGAAGCCTGGTGTTTCTTTGGGTCGATTGTCTTTTTTGTATGTTCGGCAGCCTTTTTAGGTTCGTCCGTATCAGTTGGATCGACGACCTTTTTCGGTTGTACAATTTTCTTCGGTTCTGATGTCTTCGGTTCCGATGTTTTTTTGGGCTCGACGATTGTATTTGGTTCTAAGCCTTTTGGTGCCGAGTGTTTTTGCGGCGTGACCCTCTTCGGTGCCGAGGGTTTCGGTGCCGATGGTCTTTCGGCGTCGACAGCTTTCTTAGGCTGTACACCCTTTGGATCGACGACCTTACTTTTTGGGTCGATGATCTTCGGTCGGGCCACCTCTTTTGGTTGTGCGCCCTTCGGGTCTACCAGTTTTTTTGGTTCGATGACCTTTGGCTGGAGAACTCTTTTTGGCTCGATGACTCTCTTCGGGCCTGGGCTACCTGAAGGCGTTTGTTTGTGCTTCGGAGCCGGGCCGAGAGTTGGGGTCTCCGAAGGAATGTCTCGATCTTGGCTAAGGCCTTTCGGCGATGCTTCGACCGGAGCCTTCTTTGTTGGGCTGAGTGGAGTGGGGGGCTGGGTACTCACAGTTTTTTGCCCCGGTGTGATCTGGTCATTGGAGTCTGATTGGTCCTCAACGGTGACGATCTTGAGATCGGAGTCAGCAGCTTCGGGAAGCTCTTGGTCGTCCTCGAAGATATTCTCCGGTTCCGGTGATGACTTCTGCATCTCTCGCCTGGCAGCCATTCGAATCCGTATAGTTTTCTTGGATAGAAATTGGGCACACGCCGGGTATTCCTCTTCTTTGTGTTCAGGTGATAAACACTTGTTGCATACTGTGTGTTTGTCAGTATGTGGGAACTTTGAGTGGCATTGTGGGCACCTTTTAAAAGGACTCCTTTCCATCGACGGAAGTCGCACGTGGCGTCGATAAGGCCCAACGGCCCGCGTCGACGACCGGATCATGATGAAAATTGGAGTCGATGGGGTACTGAGCGAAAACAATGCCGTCGAGTTCGAAGGCCTTTTGACCTTAGGGAGTAGTTAGTTTCGATTCTGAGCTGGAGTGTAGGAAATAACATCCGAATCCAATGGCGGAAAAAAAAACAATCTAAGCATGGAGTGGATGCCCATGCGCACTATGGTCCAAGGGAGGAGTCACCTATCTCGTGATACTTCGAAGACTCTTCCAAGACAACAAAGTGCCATCATCCGGACCCAACACTAAGCTGCGATCTATGCACAGATATGAATTCAGCAGCCCTCATTCCTCGAACCATCTGTTACCAGAGACTCTTCTCACTTTCGGCATTTGATTAATTGGTCTTCTCATGGAGATGGTGAAGGAAAGACAACCTGAAAACTCAGAGACTGCTGTTACCCTTTCACCATCTTCAAACAACTCTGACACTGAAGATGACCGCTCCCAACTTTCAGTAACCAGATTAGGTTCAAGAATTAAAGCACCACGATGGTTGATTAAAGAGATATATGTATACTGATTTGCAAAAAACTAAACTTAACAGAGGGGGAGCTGTAGTGTCTTTAGGACGGAACCCTTTTGGCTCCGAAGCACTCCACAGAGCTGTGACCAAGGTGTCAGAGTGTAATGCAATGAAAGCTTCTTTTAGAATGTTGAGTTCCCAGTTACATGCAGGTGAATAAAGACGTGTATTACTAAGATGCGTTGGTGTGTCGTAGTCATTGGCGGGTAGGGGAGGACGCTGCAAGCTGCAACCACCACCATCACCTTGGTGAAAGCCCAAGGGGGGCAGGTAAGGCCCAAAGGGGGCACAGCAAACAAAGTGCTCGTGGTTGACCGTGAACCGCAGGTAACGCCGGTAGGCAGGCAGGACAGAGAAGTGGAAATATGAGTCCTGCAAGTCCAACACTACTATCCGGTCTCCCGAGTCCAGGGCAGGCAGGGCTTGCGCAAACATGACCATTCTGAACTTCCTTTTTTCAGGAAGAAATTGAGAGGTCACATGTTGAAAATAGGATGAAGGCCTCCATCCTTCTTGGGCACCAGAAAGTATTGGGAACAGCAACCAAAACCTATTTTTGGCATTGACATCCTCTCTATGGGCCACTACCTGGCGGAGCAAAATAAGATGATCCTGCATAAGTCTGTCCCAAACAGATGGCATGAGTGGAGGGGTAGTCACAGAGAGGAGAGAATAGCCCCCTACGACAATTTGAAGAACCCACTGGCCTGATGCTATAGACCTACAGTGGGTCAGGTGAGGGTGTATCCTGCCTCCCACTGAGTGCCCACGATGGTAAGAGGGCATACTATAGGAATTTAGAAGCTGCCAAGGGGGTGAACTGACCCGACCTCCGGCTGCCCGACCCACGAGTTCTGTGTGTACTGTGTCCTCGGCCACACAGAAACTGGGAAAATTGTGTGTTATGGTGGCTGGGCATTCAAAGATGCAGCTGTAAGCCCCTGCCGGGGCCACACAAAGAGCGAAAGCCAGACTGGGGTTGGCGACTGGCCATGGAAAGGACTAAGGACCTGGCTGTAGCTCTGCTGCCCTTAAAGCGTTCCAGCACTAAGTACGCCTTGTCTCCAAAGAGACAGGGGCCAACAAGGGACATGTTAATTAGCCAGTTGTTCTTAACCAGTCAAGGCTCCATAAGACTACCGTCGATGAACTCGCTCAGTCTAGCAAGTCAGTGGTATCCAATCCGCATCTCATTGTGAACTTTGCTGCAACTTTCGCTTCAGTAACAGCTTGGGAAAGTATGGTCCAGGCCTTCTTCGGAACCATGGGCAGCACCTGTGCAACCAACTCCCATGCAGCATGGGATAAACGGCCTAAAAGGCCCGCGGTGTACATGGACTGCCAGGCTGGTGGAAGAAAATGTTTTCTTGCCTAAGGTGTCTAGCCTTTTGAATTCCCTATCGGGTGGGGAGGTAGGGAATGTGCCGGGATTTACACAGGAAACAGAGGCTTGGACCACCAAGCTCTCTGGGCTAGGATGTTTGGTGAGGAAATTGGGGGACCAGGGGGTGAGGTGGTAGTTGCAGTGGGGAATTTTCCTGTTCACAGGTGCCACTGTGCTGGTCATGGACCAAGTCCCAAGAAGGACGTCTGTAAGGGCTTCATTAAATGGGAGAAGTGGGTCTGAGGGGGTCACTCTGGCCTGAAGCACTTCTGTCGAGACGTTCCTCTAGCCTGCCACTGCGGGTAGGCTAAGGTCCAGGACATGAGCCACCCTTCTAACCACCATATCAAATTACATTCCTTCCTCCGTAGCCCCGATAGGAGAGGAGAGCACGCCAGTATCAGGCGAACGGTCCACTGCACTAGCCTCCTCCAAGTCCTTACACCAGTCCATGTTGGGATCTAATGGCTGGAATTTCAGTGGCCCCTACCAATCCTAGCCCACAAGAATAGAGCTCAGGCACCGGCCTGAAAGGCATAGCTCTAGTCGGAGCCAGAGTTGGCAATGGATGGCGCTCTCCCAGCTTTGTGTCGGAGTCGAGGTTCAGAAAGGGAATGGCATAGCTGGGAGCATCAGCGTTGGGACCGGTGCCAGGGAAGGTTGAGATGGTACGACTGGCGCCGGTCCAGATCGATTCATGGATCCAAGGGGCCCAACTGTTGCCGTGGCGGACCTACCTGCATGATACCAGTATGGGTCCCTTCTGATACCACAGGACCAGAGGATATGGAGGAGAGGATGGCTGCCCAAATCTGAGGCGCATGGCCACATGAAATTGCAAAAGTTCATTGCGGGTTTCTCCAGATCCCAGAAACTCAGGGAGGCGTGGAGGCATCCCAAGCACAGACTCAACTGCGTAGCCCAGCCATGAATGAAGACGCTCTCTCGACTCGTGTGAAGACCACAATGGACAGAGCTCCTCTGTTTTTTTTGGGACTTGAGCGAATGGCCGGATGGCTTTGAGAGCAACAAGGATCCTGGGCTCTACGACCGATGCATGTCCTTCCTCTCGACTGGGAGAGAGACGATCAAGTGGCAAGGAGCTTGAGGGAACGCTCCCTAAAGGCCTTGGTGTGTATGGTGCAATAATTGATGCAGGTCTTCACATCGTGGTCATGCTTGAGGCATCAGAGGCAAACAGTGTGTGAATCCGTCATGACATCTGTCTATGACAGGCGCTACAGAGCTTGCAGCCGGCCTTCCTAGTTGACATCCCTGCCACACCAGGAGAAGATCTCTCAAAAAAGATGTAGACCAAAGGTGAAAAAAGTGCAGTAAAAATGTACTTGGGGTAGCTCTATCTGGATCTGCGCTGACTGGTGTGGAAAGAAAATAACTGACGTTAGAGTGCAGAGGTGGCACCTATATAGGCACTGCACATGTCTCTTCCAGCGCGGATGACTACGTCACGAGGAGCTGAACGAAACCACCTACCGGTACGGAGGTGTACTGCTCACGAAAAATCTCCTATTCCAGTCTGATGCCTGGGGATAATTCTAAGGTAAATAATCTGCGGCTAGAAGTCTCTATCAGATTACACATATCTATTAATAACCCATCAAAGTACATAATATATATGGAATAAGTACCCCCTGCTGTAGATTGCATGGATATTGCAACCCACAGACGAGTTCCATGACCACACAGAGGAACAAGGCTTAAGGAAGAGTTCCTTTATAAGGTCATGGAACTTTGAGATGACTTGCAATATTCTTATAATGTATGGTATTATTATTAATGAGTTTTGTATCGCGCGTGGTTACCCTTGGGCATCCCAGCGCTTCTAGTAGATGGTGGTAAATTACTTATACTACATAAATATATTCTCACTGTTCCCACAAACCACTTAAATCGTTAGTGTCTTGTTCTTTTTGTTCATTACAGACAAGAGGGATAAAAGCAGAATCTGTATTGCAAAATTAAACACACCAAAATTTGGTTAGTAATTTTGGAAAAAAATATATTAGAATAAGTTTAGTGTAGATCAGGTTACAAAATACTGTAGTTCAGATTGTGTAGAAGCACGCAGAGATTTTATCTTTCCTGGAATGGTCTATAGAATAGAAGTTTTTTTTTTTTTAAATAAATACCTAATTTCTGCTGATCACTTATTCATTAAGAAAAAGATATCAGAAGAAACAAAAGCCATTTCTATTTTCTTCTTGTTTAAACTGAACTTGTAAGTATGCTCCTGGCTGCTGGCTCTGGGAGGAGGCTCTGTGAAATCAGAACTCAACTGTACTAATGTATTTCAGTTGCATAGCTACATAATTTCTTTATTACAGATGACTAGAGGCATCACAACTGAAGTGTAGCAAGGAAATTAGAGACAGTAAAGGATTGCAGGCTCCCATGTATTATAAAAAATATTTTTCTTTAAGGGGAGGGGAAATAAAGGTTCACCAAATTATCATACTCTGACATACATTACAGCACAAGTTACTTACTTGTGTAACAATATATCTGTAAGAGACATTAGTTAGTGATAAATTCCTTACCTTAGAATAACCCCAGGTGTCAGGCTGGATCCGGAAAAGTTTTTCTGCTTCGCAGTACCTCTGCACGCCAGTAGGTGGCGTCCTGCGGCTCCGCGTTCGTTACTGGCATCGTAGGTGCCGAGATGACGTTACGAAGAGTACTTAGGCGCCACCCATGCGCGCTGACGTCAGGTCTGTACACAACTATTCTGCACAGAAACGCAGAGCCATGGAAGAGAGTGACAAACTAGGGCCCTAAATGGGGCATGACCTTAAACCTAGTAACCAGTTCGCAGAATGGGTAGGATGGTCGGGCGGTAAGGAATCTATCACTAACTAATGTCTCTTACAGACATATCGTTACACAAGTAAGTAACTAGTGCATCTGAAAGACACGTTAGCGATAGAATCCTTACCTTAGAATAGGTACCCCAGCAATACCAACTCCAGTGGTGGGTCTGCGAACAGGATTACACCAGAAAGTCACGGAGCACAGAACGGCCAAAGAAGCTGTCTCTCCGGACCTGACTTTCAAGGCAGTAGTGCTTGGTAAACGTGTGCTGCGAGGCCCACGTAGCTGCCTGACAAATATCCTGCAGCGGGACACCGCGTCCCAAGGCAGTAGTGGCTGCTGTTGCCCTGGTCGAATGGGAACGCAGCCCCACAGGAGGCTCCTTCTTGGCCAAGGAGTAACATGCTTTGAAGCACAGAACGACCCACTGGGAGATGGTCCGTTTGTACACTGCCCGACCTTTTTAGGCACCCACGTAGTCAACAAAGAGTTGATCATCCACCCGGAACTGCTGAAAGAAGGACGGATCCTGAGAACTACCTAGTCCAGATGAACAGAAAGGAAAGGAGGTTTGGAAGAAAGAGCCTGGAGCTCACTCACTCTCCTGGCAGAGGTGATAGCTACTAGGAAAGCCGTCTTGAGAGTAAGAAGACGTAAGAGACAGATATGAAGGGGCTCAAAGGGAACGACCATCAGAAAAGTCAAGAAAAGATTCAAGTCCCACTGAGGCATTATGAAAGGCACAGGTGGAAACGTATGCGTAATGCCTTTAAGGAAACGGGTAACAACCGGGGACTTAAACAGAGAAGGCTGATCTGGAAGCCGTAAAAAGGCAGAGATTACCGAAAGATAACCTTTGATAGTGCCCAGAGCAGAGCCCTGCTGGGCCAAAGAGACAAGGAACAGAAGAATCTCAGAAAGCAGTGCAGAAAGGAGATCCACAGTCTTAGCTGTGCACCATGCCACAAATCTGTTCCACTGACAGGCGTACACTGTTTTGGTGGAGGGACGCCTAGCTGCCAGTATGACATCACAGACTTCGGGAGGAAGATCAAAAGGTGTCAACTGTCGCCGCTCAATTTCTAAGCATGGAGGTAGATGCAGGACAGGTTTGGGTGGAGGACCGTCGCCTGCTGCTGACACAGAAGATCCTCCCAAAGAGGCAGACGGATCGGGGGGGGGGAGGTTATCAAACTCTTGGAGCCCAGTCCGGAGCCACATGAATGACTTGGGCCCGGTTGCGCCTAATCTTCTTCAGCACTCTGGGCAGAAGTGATATAGGAAGAAGGGCGTACAATAGACCCCAGCTCCACTCGCAACGAAAAGGGTTGCCAAGAGAGTGCCGCCTTGGAAATTCCAACGCGCAGAACTGATGACATTGCGTGTTCTCTTCGGTGGCGAATAGATCTAACCAAGGCTAAACCCACGGCAGAAAGAGACCCTGCCCCACGCCATTCGTGATCCACCATGAACAAGCGGCTGAGTTTGTCCGCCCTGGCGTTCAGAGAACCTGCCAGGTGTTGAACCACCAAGGTAATGCCTTGATGTTCTAGCCATGTCCAGAGGCACAGAGCCTCCCGACATAGGGTCCACGACCCCACCCGCCCTGTTTGTTGCAATACCACATAGTGGTGGTTTTGTCCGTGAACGCCTGCATTACACTTCCCCGGACAGAGGGAAGGAATGCCTTCAGTGTAAGCCGGATCGCCCGCAGCTCCAGAAGGTTGATATGGAGCCGGGACTCCGCCGGAGACCAGAGGCCTCTGATCTCCGCCTCTCCCATGTGGCCTCCCCATCCCATGAGGGACGCATCCGTCACCACTGTGTGCTCCAGTTGGGGAAGGGAGAGGGATCTGTCACTGACCCAATAGCGATTCGTGAGCCACCACTGCAACTGTCGAGCAGCGCCCTCCAAGACCTGGACGTGATCCGAAAGGTTGCCCTGATGTGATGCCCACTGGAACTTCAGGTCCCACTGCAGAGCCCGCATATGCCATCTGGCATGCGTCACTAGCAGGATGCAGGAGGCCATCAGGCCCAGAAACCGGAGGGTCATTCTGACGGAAACCCAGGATAGAGGCTGAAAGAGCGGATTCATAGCCTGAATATCCCAGAATCGCTTCTCAGGAGGATAAACCCGAAACAGTGTTGAATCCAGAACGTCTCCGATGAAGGGGAGCTTCTGAGAGGGACTCAGGTGCAACTTTGGTACATTGATGGAGAACCCCAGCAAGTGCAGGAGGTCGGCCGTAGTCTGGAGGTGGGTGACGACTGCCTGGGGCGACCCAGCCTTCAACAGCCAGTCGCTGAGGTAGGCGAAGACTGACACCCCTGACCTGCACGGATGAGCTGCGACCACCACCATCACCTTCGTGACCACCTGAGGGGCACTGGTGAGGCCGAAGGGGAGCACGTCAAACTGAAAATGCTCCTGGCCGACCAGCAGGACAGGGGTGTGGAAATAGGCATCCTGCAAGTGCAACGCCACCATCCAGTCTCCAGGGTCCAGTGCAGCCAGAACCTGAACCAGAGTTAGCATCTTGAACTTCTCCTTCCTGAGGAAGCGATTCACGTCCTGGCAGTCCAAGATGGGGCGTAGGCCCCCCTTTTCCTTCTTGGGGACCAGGAAGTAGTGGGAATAACAACCACTCCCTACTTCTTGACTGGGAACGCACTAGATGGCCCACTTAGGGTGGTGGTACCGTGGTGGCATGGCCAGAGGGGAGGACAGAAAGGGGAGCGAGTAACCGTAACAGATTATCTACAGCACCCAATTGTCTGAGGTAATTTCACGCCAGTGGCGGAGGTGGTGACATACTCTGCCACCCACCAGCTTGGGGTGCTCCCTGAAGCTCGGGTTAGGAAGGCTTAAGAGGCGGAAGCAGCGGATGTGGAGTTGGACTGACCCGCTCGTTGGTTACCAGACCCGCCCCTGTGGAAGCCACGGCCACGCTGGGATTGGTTCTGCACAGGCTTAGCAGAGAAGCGTGCTTGGGTGCTCCTACCCTGGCCACGAAAGGAACAAAACGCAGGCGTGCCAGGGCTCTACGCAGAAAGGCCAAAGGACTTGGCCATGGCCTGGGAGCCCTTAAAGCGCTCCAGGGCACTGTAAGCCCTGTCGCCAAATAGACTGGAGCGATCGAAGGGCATGTCCATAAGCGAGCTCTGGACATCGGGTGAGAACCCAGTGGAACGCAAACAGCCATGGTGTCGCAACGCCACCGTTGTGGAAATTGCCCTGCCCAATGAATCAGCGGTGTCCAAACCACACCGGATTGTAAACTTCGCGGCATCCATGCCCTCTGCAATCGGTTGGGAAAGGACAGCCTGGACCTCCTCAGAGCACTGAGGCAGAACCTCCGCCACCGAATCCCACACAGCGTGGGAGTAACGGCCCAATAAGCAGGTGGTATTAACCGACCTCAACCCCAAACTGGCTGAGGAGAACAGCCTCTTGCCATATTAGTCCAGCCTCCTAGAGTCTTTATCCGGCGGAGCCGAAGGAAAAGCACTCTGTGATGTCGAGGCCTGAATGACCAGGCTCTCAGGATAGGGGTGAGTGGTCAAGAAGGCGGGATCACCAGGTGCCAGACGATGGCGCCTAGCGACGTTCTTATCGTCCGGTGGCCCCTAGGCCGGCCGCAACCAAGTAGCCAAGAGAACTTCAGTAAGGGCCTCAATGAAAGGGAGCAGCGGCTCCGACAACGTAGACGCGGTCTGGCCCGGGTATAGCAGGTAGGCCACAGGACTCCCAGGCTCCGGAGGAGCTGCAGGGGCGGAGCCCCTGTCCCCCACGTCCGCCTCCGGGGAGCAAAGGGGGGACATCGGAGAGCGAACGCGCTTCTTTGACTTCTTTTTTATGGCGTCACTTACCAGAATCTGAAGGGGAAGACTTAGAGTCTGAGGAGCGACAGCCCCAGTCCCGCGAGCGGTCCCACAAAGGGCCCGAGACGTGGAGTGGCAGTGAGAGGCGTGCCGGACCTCCAGCAACTTCCAGTGCCGCTCCCGTAAGGCGTTAGGGGCCATAACAAGGCAGTCCCGACAATCCCGGGAGTCATGGTCGTGCTCCAGGCAGTAGAGGCAGACATCATGGTGGTCCACCACCGACATGTTCTGGTGGCACGACCCGCAAGACTTAAATCCAGGCACCCCTACATTTACCAGGAGACAAGAAAGGGAGACAAAAGTCTCGAAAAAAGTGGTAAAAAAATGACCGGGGTACGTGCTCCATCCGGATCTGCACTTTCGGCGCCGAAAAAGAAAGAACTGGCGTCAGCGCGCATGGGTGGCGCCCAAGTGCTCTCTGTGACGTCATCTCGGCGCCTAAGATGCCAGTGACGAACGCGGAGCCGCAGGACGCCACCTACTGGTGCGCAGAGGTACTGCTAAGCAGAAAAACTTTTTCGGATCCAGCCTGAAGCCTGGGGTTATTCTAAGGTAAGGAATCTATCACTAACGTGTCTCTTTCAGATAAATGCTTTAGCTTTTTAGAAACATTTAAGTCTGACACACCATAACTATGAAGAACATATGAAATGCTCTACTTTCGAAAGTTTGCTTTACATCCTATCAACAGTCTGATAACTCTTTGCATACACCTCAGGCATATCCTACTGGGAGGAAACTACCACCCTCACTGGGTACAGCAGTAACACCTGTGCCTCTGACCACATAAGTGCTTTCTGCTTTTCTTGCATAGATTATCTCCTTCCCATGGTACTAGCATTCTGATCAATGAAAAAACATATACTGTGAAAGTAATGATACATTTCAAAATTGAATGCAACACCATAACAATGCTTCTTAACTACCCTCTTTTTGTAATGCAACAAGGAATGTCCTAAGATTATCTCAAGTCTCACTGAGACGTCAAGTAAACAGATTGGCAACTCTCCAAAGTGATAGCAGATCATCATCCTCCAAAGATCTTGGACCAAATCACCTTGGCCTCCTCCTCGCGATCTGCTCCATCTTCTACCAGAGGTCATCCAATGGTGCTCAGGTTAGGTGCTCCTTTGAGAACCTCTGGCTCCTCCAAATCTCTCTTCCAATTCGATTATGGTGTTGAAAACTGACAGTCACAATTCTATTGTTATCTCAGAGGACTCTACCCACTTGATTACAGAGCCTTTTACTGTATAAGTTTCACATTTGAATCTCTACAGTTTCAACTACTTCAGTTAATCTTGCCAATAGTAACAAGTTTATTCACATGAACAATGATCAGTTTGCAACAATATCAATTTTGTATGCGCTGCATTCATTGCAGGTATCAGGGTACTATTCCCTTCACATAAGCTCCTTATCTCCCAATCAACAAAGGGCTCTACAATGTAGCTGCTCTTCTGCATTGTCACATATGACAGAGAGAAATACTCTGGGAAGGGGGGCTCTTCATATCCATCCCCTTGGCAGAAGGGTGCTGCTCCTTCATTCTCTTCTATGTTGTTTAAGAGGAAGGACACCACATCTACGCCTTGTAGTGTTGAAGTCCTCTGTGAATAACTCAGCAAATGTAGTCTGCCAGTTAACTTAATCTCCAAATTCAGTCAAGTAGCAGTAGTGTGTACCAAAGAGGGAAGCAAGTTGGTTTTTTGCAGAATGGAACAGAGAAGATACATTTTATTACATGGAGAACACCCTAGTGTGCAGTCACGCACCTCAGCAAAAAAATTAAATTAGATGCTGGATGTGTGGGCAAGGGGCCATGGCATTGAAATAATGACACTGTCAAGCCACTTTACTATCACTAACCAGCTTAAAGTAATTCGGCTGCTATTTACAGCAGGGGAAAACGTGGTATCAACCTCAACTAAAGAAAAAGTTATAATCCCTATCAGGTGGATACTTTATCAAACTGCAGATTCCACACCTTGTGAATATCCCCAGGATTCAGAAACTCAAAGAGCAATGCTCCTGTGCACCGGTATGTGCGGCATGCAGTTTCACAACAACTTCATTCCAATCCACACCCTTGGATGCAGACGTGGGAGGATCAGTGTGCAGATTCCTAAATTAATAATTTTAGTTGAAAAACTGAGACTATTCCCTATAAAGGGTTGGTGGGAGGGCCCTGAAGAATCTGCATTTAGATAGTGTATCCACCACAGAGAGCGTTACCACTGATAAGTAAATTGTTCTTCTGGTGAATACATCTAACGACAAGTTTCTCATCCTGTGAATAGATACCAAATCAATACCTCCCAAGGTGATGGGTCTGTGATATGGCTCAGATCAAAATGTCATGGTGGACTTAATGAGCAAAATGTCCATCCTGACCGGCCTAACTGCTGAGGCAATAGTGCTTCATTAATGTTTGCCCGATGCCCATGTAGCAGTCTGACAGATGTCCAGGAACGGGACCCAGCATGCCAATACAGTGGTAACAGCTTTGGCTCCGCTTTGGCTCCAGTAGAATGAGGCCTCAAACTTCTGGAGCTCGCTTGTTAGCCAATGCATAGTAGCTCTTAATTCAGAGGACTATACATTATGATATGGTCCGTTTCTGCATATCCCTGCCTTTCTTTGCTCCAGAAAACCCCACAAAGAGCAGATTGTCCACCTTATGATCCTTGCCTCTTTTTGGGTACATGGCAGCAAAACTCTCTTCCTCCTTCAAGTGATGAAGGGGAGTAAAGACTGTCAGATGTGTGATAGCTTGTCTGATATGATGAAAAGAGTCACTGCCTTCGGCAGGAACACAGCTCAGATTCTTAACACCAGTTTTTCTAGTAAAAAGGTAGCATAAGGTGGATGGACCTGAAGCTCACTCATGTGGCGAGCTGATGTTATCGTGAGCAGAAAAACAAGATATTTCCCTTTGATAACACCCTTCTTGGTAGAGATTGTATCTAATGCAGACTCCTCACCTTGTGATTCCCCACCTTGTGGATTTCCACAAGCATCTGGATCAAGAAACTTTAAAGCAATGCCCTTTGCGGGTTGGTGGGTGATGTAATCTAGTGTTGCAAGTGAGTCAAATACACCATGTATGGAGGTGCGCAAGTTATAATAATTTGAAGGTGTTCCGTAAATTATAAATTAAAGGTATAAGTATAAGTTTAGAAATGTTCTTTTTTTGTAGCTCAAGATTGGTTTGTGGAGAAAGAATAAATATATTTAAAGGAGGCGCGCAAATTATGCATTTAAGATAGAACTAGAACTACTAATGTTTGTGTATTTTGAATTTGGTTTGTACAAAAAGAATAAGCACAGTTTTGCTAACTGCAAAAACATTTAACCTTAGTTTTTTTTCTTTTTATATATAGGTATATATGAACAAGCACAGCGGACATCCAAGTGCTTCGAAACCGTCAGCTGTGTCTGGGTAGTGACGCATTCGCCAACACCTCTACGTATTCCAGTAAAGTCCAACAAATCACGAAGGAGCGCGGCACTCAGGGTGACGTAAATTCACCAAGTTATCAGTGGTCTCATCTATGCGTTTCGGTAGTCACAGCTATCTTGATCACGATGAATAAAATACCATTACGTGAAACTTAAATATGTGCAAATAAGTGTCTGTAAACGGTGATGACAGACCAGCACAAAGTGCATACGTGCAGAAAACAAATGGGGCTGCCATCTTTCAGTAGGCAACTATTCAATTCATAGTATATTACTGTAGTGAATTTAAAAACAGTATTTCTATATAAATGTGAGTTCCTGGAAGCATAATCTAGGCATTTTTCACTGTTTTCATCTGCAAACATGTCAATTTTCCCCCATTCTCGAAAGATGTCTTGCATAATGTTATTGTGTGGAATCCAATTGTGATAATCAGTGAAGTTGCGACCGAGGGAGTCCGCTAAAGGGTTTTGGACTCATGGCAGATAGATGGCTGAGATTGTTAATTTTCTAGCTATTAGCCTCTTCCAGATGGTCTACGCTTCCAGAGAGAGGGGTCGAGAGTGAGTCCTTCCTTGCTTGTTTAGATAATACATATAATACATTGCAATCGTATTGTCTGTTTTGAGCAGATGAGAGTTTGTTGTTATTGATGAATAAAATGACTTGAGGGCTTAGCTCCAGCATGTTGATATGATATTGCTGTCTCTGTCCGACCACACTCCCCGAGTCTGCAGAAGGCCCATGTGAGCACCACACCCCTGAAGGGAGGCATCTGTGATCAGAGTTTGTGGGGGTGGGTCCAGGTAAAAAGGGACTGCCACCAGTAGGTTTTGCCGTTGGGTCCACCATGGCAGCGATTGGAGAGCTTTTTGTGAGAGAGTCAGTTTGTCATTCCAACAGTTCGAAAACTGATTCCATTGATCCTCCTTATTTCATATGCAATCTGGGGTGGGGTACAATGAAAATGCAAGAGGCCATCGAAGCTAGCAGAGAAGCCACCTGTCTGGCCGATGGATGTGGAGTGTGAAGGAGAGTGTAGCATTTCAGACTAATTGAGGATAGTGTCTCCTCTGAAGGATTCACTGTTGTGGCTCTTGTATTTAAAGTAGCGCCCAAGTAATGCAGAATTTGACCAGGCTTTTGTATGCACCTTTTTTGAGTTGATCTGGAGACCTAGGGCCAGATGTAGGTAAATCTCATTTACCGATTCATAAATACCGAATTTTACCGATTCGGTATTCATGAATCGGTAAATAAGATGTAGGTAAAAAAAATCTGTATTTTTTACCGAATCGGTAAGATTGGGTATTTACCGATTCGGTAAATACCGAATCGGTATTTGCTATTGAATCCAATGGGCCTTGAAGCCCTTTGGATTCAATAGCAAATACCGATTCGTTATTTACCGGATCGGTAAAATACCGAATTGCTAAGGGGGACAGGGTGTCACTTTGACACCCTGTTGCACCCCTGTAACTGGCTTGTGCGCCATGTGGCACACATACATGCCCTTAGGGCATGTCTGTGTTCACATGGCAAAGGTGTACATGCACAGATGTGCATGTACACAGGGATTCGGTATTTAACATGCAATTGTATTACATGGTAAAGACCGAATCCTGAAAGGCCTGTAGCACTGTTCAAAGTGCTACCTACATCTCAAAATACATATTCGGTAATTTTACCGAATGGTAAATTTACCCAATCGGTAAAATTGACAGAATCGGTAAATTTACCGAATCTGTAATTTTACCGATTCGGTAAAATTACCGATTCGGTAAAATTACCGAATATGTACGTTTTTTGAGCCCCTACATCTCCATAGCCCTTTACCGGTCGGAAACGGCAGAAAATCGGTATTTTCGGCCGTTTCCGACGGTAAAGGGCTACCTACATATGGCCCCTAGACTTTGCACAGTCTCTGTAGTGTTTGTGACTGAGTGGAACTTTTTATTAGCCAGTCTTCTAGATAGGGGTAGACAAAGATTCTCCACCTCCTTAAAGCTGCTGCAACCACGGCCATGCATTCTGAGAATGTGCAAGGTAATGATTTTAGGCTGAACTGTAGCCCTTTGTACTGATAATATTTGTATACCATTTGGAAGTGTGTGGTACTTCCGGTGTTTTGTGGCGATCAGGATATGGAAGTATGCATCCTGAAGATCAATTGAATACGTCCAATCCTTCTATGTAATTGTGGGAAGATCTGGTGTGGGGTCAGCATCCTGAACTTTTCTTTTTCAAATACATTTTTCAGAACTCTTAAGACCAGAATGGGTCGGAATTCTTTTTGGGACCTTTCTTTCACACCAGGAAGTAGCAAGAGTAGATTTCTAGTCCCCTTTGAAAAATAAACGTCACTATGGTTTTCTTTTGGAGCAGACTGGCAACTTCTTTTTGAAGGAGGTCTTGCTAATGGTATGATGGTTTTGTCGGTGGGACCGTGGGAAGAGGGGATTTGAAAAGAATTGAGTACCCATTTTGGACAATATTTAGGACCCACTGCTCTCTTGTGATGGTGCGCTACTCGTCCAAGTGTTTTATGATACTTCCCCCTCCAACTGAAGTAGGTAACAGGGAAGGGGGAGTGATGATTCAATGTTTGGCCATTGGTTTGGTGGAGGAATTGGATTGTTGCTGAGCTCCTCTACCACAAGCTGGTCTATGGGCATTGTAGTGGGACCGGCTTTGTTGATCTAGCGAGGTTCAGTGAGGGGTTTGAACCCTCTGTTGGTAATAGCGCTTATCATAGGGTCTGAACTTTTTTCGGTACGCCTTCTGTTTCTCCAGCCCTACAGCCTTCAACTTATCCAGCTCAGCATTCATTTTGCCCATTTCATCATCCCCATGAGTGCCAAATAATGAACTTCTCGTGAAAGGCAGATTGATATTCCTGTGCTATGCCTCTGGTTTCTGGCCTATAAGGCAAAGCCAGGAAGATCTTCCGGGGCAGATGCCGTGGGAGTATCCATGTGCAGTGAGATCTCAGGCCTCTGTGGCTGCACTGATGTCCTGATTGGATAATAGTCCCACTTAATGCAGGATTTCATGCAAGTCTTACCTTCTTTTGTTAACTGCTCCTTGAATATGCTCAGATAGTCCCACAATGATCTATCATACCTCCCTAGCAAAGCAAAAGCGCTGGCAACTTTAATAAAGGAGCCAGATATTTGGCACATTTTCCTCCCTATGGATTCTATCTGCTTGCTCTCCTTATCCAGAGGAACTGTTGATGAGGAGGTGATAGAGTTAGTCTTGCGAGCAGCAGGTATGACGACGGTGGTGGACCAGCACTTAGAAAGAATGGGTCCTGGTCTGGTGCCATATATTTTTTAAAGATCCTTGGTGGCACAGCTCAGAAAGAAGCTGGAGTCAGAAAAAGTTGCATTGTGGGTTCTAGCAGACCTGGAACTAAAGGTAGTAGTGGTCTTGATGAGGCTCTGTGGTGCAGTCATCAAAGATAACTGAGAACGATGTAGTAGGTGATGGAATGTCAATGTTCAATTTTGATGTGCCTCTCATTAACACATTGTTGAATGAGGTTAAATCATCCACAGGAGAAACCGTTGCAGGCGATGTGTCTGTTAGTGTTGTCAAATAATCTCTGACAGAGGAACAGGAAGTAGTGGACCAGGAGGGTGTTCTGCACCTACCATGGCACATTTGGATGGAGGAAATCGCCAGGATCTGAAAGTCAATCTTGTTCTTGGCGACTTTTGTCCATACCTCTTCGGAGTCCTGGACCTTGATCTAAGCCTCTGCGGAGGTCTGGACCTTGATCTACGCCTCTGCAGAGTTCTGGACCGTGATCTATGCCTCTGCAGAGAAGCTACATGTCTCTTTGGCAGTGTGGACGGAGAATCCGGAGAGAATGAAGGGGAGGAGTGTGCCCTGATGGTGGCATATGCAGAATGACCCTGGATGGAGAGTAGGTCTGCGAAAAGTCTGAGCTGTGACTCTGAGGTGGAGGAGCACGCCAATTACGCAAACTTTCCAGCCACTGTGGGGAGATATTTAAAGGTGGGTCAGAAGCAGGTTTAACTGGTACTGGAGACTCTGACTTCACTGACTCCGCTGGCAAAATCTGCATCTCCAATGAGTTGGAATGGCTTCTTGACGTGGATAGTGTTTTAGATGAGATCTTGGACGTCGACCATGGCCTTTCTGGTTGTTTTGAAATCGACTGGTGTGACCTTGACATGGACGAACGCTGTACATTTTTGGGAGTATCCCTCACCATCGAAGGAGGTTTCAACCTCGACGATCACTTTATTTTCTTTGACGGCTTATCTTTTGACATTGAGGATGTTTCAACATCGACGACCGGCGCCACTTCGGCATCGACAGACCTGCCGGTGAATGCTTCGATAGCGATAAAAACGACAGTCGCTTAGATGACAAAGAGTGATGAAGACTGTCTTGACAGCAAGTGGCGAGACTCTGAGGCTACTCTCGACTTCGACAGTGAACAAACAGGAATTTCCCTTAATTACGACCCCTAACCAGTTGACGTCGAGGGGGGATGGCATTTATGTGCCTCATGAGATCTTACGCTGTGTGCTGACTTCTTATGAGAGGAGGGCTCGTTGGAGGAGGTTTGAGACTGCTCCAAGTCCTCGTTATGACCCTGTCTTTCCTCTTTCTATTGTAGGCCACGCAGCTGAATATTCTCTATGCTCTTCAGCTTTCTAATGGACAGCTTCTGCCAATAATAGCAAGTCTCTGGAAGGTGAGTGTCAGGGAGACAAATAGTTCAAACTGAATGAGGATCAGTCTACATCTTCTTTTTACAACAAGAAGGGTACTTCACAAAGAATGAAGGCATGATTTGACAGAAGAAAAATATTTTTCAGTCAGAAAAACAGTCTGCTGTACTCTAGGTACTTAAAGACGTCGAATGATAGCAAAAACTAGTATTTTTGAAGAAAATTTCGAGACAAAATGTCAAAAACCAGCAGAGCTAAGTGCTCCAAGATCCTAACTGTAGGAGCCGGAAAAAATGAACTGACCTAACCGTCACCTGTGGGGCATGATGGGATACAGGGGATTGTGTCAGGTCTTCAAGGCAAAGTGCCAGTTTTTATCAAGTTACTACTTGTGTAACGATATATCTGTAAGAGACATTAGTTAGTGATAGATTCCTTACCTTAGAATATCCCCAGGCGTCAGACTGGATCCAGAAAGCTTTAGTCAGCAGTACCCCTGCGCGTCGATAGGCGTCGTCGTACGGCTCCGCGTGCGTCATTGGCGTTGTATTCGCAGAGGTTACGTCACTGGACTACTTAGACGCGCTGACGTCAGTTCTGTACACAACTTTCCGCGACAGGAACGCAGAGCCATGTAAGATACTGACTACTGGTGCATAGAAACTAGGGCACGAAAGGATGACCTCAACCCTAGAAATCAGTTCGCAGAATGGGGAGGATGGGTGGGGCGGTAAGGAATCTATCACTAACTAATGTCTCTTACAGATATATAGTTACACAAGTAGTAACTTGTGCATCTGAAAGAGACACGTTAACAATAGATTACTTACCTTAGAATAGATACCCCAGCAATACCAACCCGGGTGGTGGGTCTGCGAACAAGATTACACCAGAAAGTCATGGAGAACAGAACGGCCAAAGAAGCCGTCTGTCCGGACCTGACTGTCAAGGCAGTAGCGCTTTGTAAACATGTGCAGTGAGGCCCACGTGGCAGCCTGACAGATGTCTTACAGAGGGACACCACGCCCCAATGCCGTAGTAGCTGCTGACGCACTTGTAGAATGGGCACGCAGCCCTACCGGAGGTTCCTTTTTAGACATAGAATAACAGGCCTTGATACACAAGACGACCCAGCGGGAGATAGTCCTCCAATGAACAGCCCGTTCTTTCTTGGCACCTGCGTAGCCAACAAAGAGCTGGTTATTCACCCGGAATGCTTGTGTGCGATTCAGGTAAAAGGAGAGCGCACGTTTTGGGTCCAGACGGTGGAGCCTCTCTTCCTCTCTGGAAGGGTGCGGAGGCGAAAAGAAAGTGGGCAAGGTGATAGTCTGCCCGATGTGGAAGGCAACGATCACCTTTGGCAAGAAGGAAGGACGAGTGCGAAGTACAAACTTGTCCAGATGAACTGACAGAAAAGGAGGTTTACAAGAAAGAACCTGAAGCTCACTCACTATCCTGGCAGAGGTGATAGCCACCGGAAAGGCAGTTTTCAAAGTCAGAAGACGTAAAGGACAATTGAGAAGCGGCTCAAAGGGAGCGCACATGAGATAAGTCAAAACAAGATTCAAGTCCCACTGAGGCATTATGAAAGGAACAGGAGAGAACATATGCGTAATGCCTTATAAGAATCTCTGTGCAACAGGGGACTTGAAAAGAGAAGACTGGTCTGGAACCCTCAGAAAGGCTGAAAGGGCGAAAAGATAGCCCTTGATAGTGCCCAGAGCAGAGCCCTATGGGGCCAGAGAAAGAAGGAACAAAAGGACCTCAGAAAGAAGGACAGAAAGGGGATCCACAGTTTTGGCTGTGCACCATGCCACAAATTTGTTCCACCTGCAGGCGTATACCGATTTAGTGCAGGGAAGCCTGGATGCCAGAATGACATCACAGACTTCGGGAGGCAAGTCAAATGGAATCAACTGTCGCCGCTCAATCTCCATGCATGTAGGTGGAGGCTGGGCAGGTTCGGGTGGAGAACCGTCCCCTGTTGCTGCAACAGAAGATCCTCCCGCAGAGGCAGATAGATCGGGGGATCCAGGCTCATATTGAGTAGCTCAGGATACCAAACTCTTTGAGCCAAGTCCGGAGCCACAAGGATGACTTGGGCCTGGTCGCGCCTGATCTTCTTCAGCACTCGGGGCAGAAGTGGTATAGGCAGAAAGGCATACAACAGACCGTAACTCCACTTGCGACGAAAAGCGTCGCCTAGCGAGTGGCGCCTTGGAAATTCCAACGCACAGAACTGATGAAATTGCGCGTTCTCTTCGGTGGCGAATAGATCTAACCAAGGCTCTTCCCCCTGTTGAAAGAGACCTTGCGCCACCTTGTGATGTATTCCTATAGGTTCTGTATCGATCCCCCTATTCCTGACCCTATTCTGGTTAACAAACTAACAGGTTAACTAGCAGCCATCCCATGAGGCAGAAAACCCCCATGATGCAGAAACCGTTATCTGATAAAGCCACACTACGGCACAGGAACGTGTTATCTGATTAAGTCATAACGCTTGCCATCTAATTAGACAAGCGATATTCCTCCAGCCCCTGATAAGGCATACGGAGTTCTCAAATCAAACCTATGACAACCTGGGAAAAACCCTGCGGCCATTGTTTTGATTTCACCGAGAACTTCAGCAAAAGAATGTGCTAACGACCTGGTCGTATGACATCCTTATTGACGTATCTATGTCCATCCTTACGTCAATCTCGGCACCTTAAAGGTATAAATATTACCGATATTGCCCTATGCAAACACACGCGGTGGTGACGAGATCGGAGCAGCCAGACTTGCCGAAGCCCAGAGCAGAGCAGACCCCGCTGGCGCAGCCCCGCCTTCCTGACGCGCTGAGAACGAGAAGCTGCCTTTTCTCCTGCCGAGAAAACCAGCTCCGGCGCTTCCGGGTAGCCCTCGCAGGCAGCCTGGAATATCGAGGCCAAAGACGAGAGATACCATCCCTCATCCATCCTAGACTCCAGGTACGGAACTGAATAACCCCTCACAGAGAATTCTTTAGTCAGTCACTTGGCAAAACAAACTTAACTTAAACTGTAACTTTCTATTCCCGCCCACGTATTAGGCTTAGGTCAGGTACACGGGGTAGGCGTAGTTAGAAACACCAGTTGAGTACGAGTAGTCAAATGTATATGTGTATATAATATATTTTATCCATTTTAAACCTTCATATGGCTTAGAAACCATATCAATGTTTTTACAGTATTATTTTATACTTCTGCTTTTAATGTATGCACTTTACTTAACCATAAGTATTGCAATAATATCGATCCATTTCTCTTGTATGAGAAAAGAGACTGATCAATAAATAACATCTTTTATTGAACACGCCCGTCTCTTCCTTTTCTCTACAATCTGATGAGACTAAGAATGCACGTACTGACTGAGTAAAATAAATTGCCTTTTGTTCACAAGACTCTCGAGATACACTCTTGATTAGGGGAGAGCAAAGTTGTCATGTTCTATGGTTGTCAGAAACTAAATCCCTTCTTGTCTATCCAGGGAGGTTCAACTCCTCTTTGCCTATTCGAGAAAGTTTCTAGTGAACTCTGAGCTAGCTGGCAAACCCAAAACTTTAAGTCTAATATCGACAGTAGTAGACCTAGTTAACGTCTGGTCTAGGCCTATACTATTGAAGGTATTATTCCAATGCGCAGAGCCTATTGGGATAATAGGAACTACACTACATGGCGCCCTACGCGTTTGGAAGGGCGATAAAACTAACGTAAGACATTTCGAGAGACTCAGTCGTGCTTTCTCACTCAGACCCCTTTTTCCCATAATACTCCAAAGACGTCTGGAGTGGGTGAAAGGTAATATCCGCCAAACCTCGCAGGAGGAAACTCCTATGTACGGTACTTGGTTTAGTCAACGTTGAAGGATAAACCGTTCCAAAATATTGTGCATCTAATCTTTGTTTCCATAAGAAACCTGATCTGCAAACAAACAAAGTAACCATCCTGTCGGTAAAATGGTAGACAGTGATGATGAAAGAGAGGCAGTTAGATTAGCAACTGAACTCGCAGCAGCTGATACTGCACTGCAAGAAGCAGACCTGGATATAATACTCATCCCGGTCATCAAAAGGAAATCTATAACCTTAAAACTTATAGAAAATGGACTGACACCTAGAGGTGGTACAGTCATATTCGTAATTGAGGCACACGAATATCGGCAGACAGAGGTATACTATTCATGGATACATTTTCCAGCAGCAAATGCTGTAACAAAGTACTTCCACTATTACAAAACAGAGGACCCTCCTAATGAGTACACTCCTTTCGAGGAGGTGGAAGTACCACTTAAATTTCAAGAGCACCTGCTCTTATTTAATGGCGCCCTAAAACACAATAATCACATCACCAGGCTCGGTCCTTTAGGTAGACCAGGAGCAACGTGGCCGGTCCTAGCCGGATACACACCACATCCAGAGTTCGAAAGAATGCCTGCAGCAGATCTTTTAGTACAACTAAAACAATTAATAAAGATACATAGACAATTAGTCCAATATGTGATGCGGACTTCAACAATTCAGCCAGCAATTAAAATTCCACAGCTGACCCCTCACCAGGGGAACACAAATAAAATTACACCACAGAACATACAATCCTACCTAGGTAAAGTACCAGCTAAACGGGAACAAATACCATTCTGGTTAGCACAAAAAATCACCCAAATATAGGCTGTGTTTCCAGACACGACCCCGTTAGAAAAACACAGGATTCTGACTATCTGTCTTCCAATGGGAATCGCACCACACATTGAGGACTGTGACACTTGGGGTACAGTCTTTGCTTCCATCTACACAAAAACGCACGGTGTTCCATCCATTTCGGTAATACCAGATGTGCTAAAACAAATTCAAGACGAATATGGTCCAGAACCCGCTTTAACTCTTGGTATGAAATTACTAAAAGACTTCAAGCAGGTCTCGGCTATATTATTAGCCAACATAAAGGGAGAAGCAGCGAACGTGGCGATCCGCCAGAGGCTAAAAGAGACAGATATAGCAGACCAACCAGCTGAAATTGCTAGAATCATAGAAAAATCCTATGAGGAACTAGGTAGAGATAGTTTAGGTGGAATACCAGTAAAACCACAACTGATTGAAAGTCCTGAAAAAATATTTTTTAATAATAACTCAACATCACAAAAAAAGAGCTGGGATGGAAACAAACAATCCAATCCTAAAGAAAAGAAATTCCAGTCCAGAGGAAGGTCTCCTAGGCGAAGAGAGAAATCTCCGAACCAAAGACACAGGTCACCCCAGAGTGACCCCTCTGGGAAAAGATATAACCTGAGAAATAGGGATAATATAAAGAAGCCTGATAGATATCAAGACATTGATACACGTCCCTCTCAATCTTTTCAGACTTCCTCGCAGAAATCGGAAAGAAGAGGACGATCAGAACAAAGAGAAGAGCACGCCAAGTCCAAAGACAAGGAACCTGCTCATCTAAAAAAGAAATTACAATTTCCAAAAAAGAAGGTAGCCAGTATCAAGGTAGTTAACAATGCCGAGAATACTGAGGACACAACTGAAAAACGGAGAATGGGCTCAGACAATGCTAGACAGCGCAGCAGAAGTGAGCATAGCTCGCAAAGTCCTTATGAATCATCTGGAGACAGTGGACACGAATGAATATCTTCAAGTGGAAACTGCAGACACCAGAGTTAGCAAACCTCACAAAATATATGAAATAACTTTACGTATAGAGGGGGATAAGACTAGAAAAATAGGGGGACTATTTTGGGATAATCTCTCCAAGGGCTATGACATCCTTCTAGCTGAAAAAGACTGGCCACAGGAGTTTGTCAGGGATTGCCCTCATGGCGAAGAAATAATTATGCCTGCCTTCTCAAATCACATCCCAATTCATAAAAAATACACACTTGCTAGGAAGTGGGCAGTAGCCCTAGCTCCTGCTTTATATAAAAATCACGTAGGATGGGATGAGGACTCTCCTCCTCACAAAATCCAGTTAAAATCACAACCTACTGCACAGAGACAGTACCCAATTAAGCAAGAAGCAAAAAAACAGGTAAAAGAAATCCTAGATCAGCTAGAATACCAGGGGGTGATTGAAACTTGCACCTCACAAATGAACAACCCTTTGTTTCCGGTCTCCAAACCAGACAATTCATATCGTCTAGTTTTGGATTACCGACACCTTAACTCATGTTGCAAAACTTTTGCAGTGCAAAACTCGCATAGTGCTGCACTAATGAATAACATAGTGCGCAAAAAATACAAAACAACATTAGACATCTCTAATGGATTCTTTTGTCAAAACATAGCACCAGAGAGCAGATATTTGTCTGCATTCTCAATAAATGGCACTCAAAAACAATTCTGTCGGTTAGCCCAGGGGTACAAGAACAGCCCGGGAGTATTCTCAGCGAGAGTAACAGAATTACTACAAACATATGACGACGAAGCATTATCGTATGTCGACGACATATACTTAACAGATGATGACTTGGAGACTCACTTGAAGAGAGTGAACACCATAATACTTGGGTTCGCAGCAGAGGGTTACAAATTCAACTTTAAAAAATCCAGAATTGCCCATCTGACAGTCCTGTTCTTAGGATATGAATTATCAAGTGAAGGCAAAAGCCTGGCTGACAATTTTCTAGAGAAATGTGCCGTACTCCAAGCACCTAGAACACTAAAAAACCTACAGTCAATTCTAGGCTTCCTAAATTTCGGAAGAACATACATTGCAAATTATGCAGAAAGGGTCAAACCCCTTTATGATCTAATAAAACCAGATTTTAAAAGAACCAATTGGACTCAAATACACACAGAAATTCTGAGATCCTTACAAACAGATATGCTAATTAAAACAAAATTAGAAACACGTGATAACACACGCAATCTTGTGATTCGAGTCATCCCAGGAAGATGCGGATTCACATACCTGACCTCTAATGAGGGAGAAAAGGTACCAATTGCATTCAAATCACACTTGTACACAGAAGCTGAACAGAAATTCAGCATTAAAGAAAAAATTGTTCATGCAGTTCAAACCGCAATAGCTAGAGAAAAAGATCAAGCAGACGGTAGACATATCACAGTCAGAACAGCAGAATCAGCCTTTGAGGCATTAACAACACCGTGTATTTTACCAACAACAACATTGAATCCGGAATGGATACAATGGGTGAATTCAATCACAACGGACAAAGTATACTACTACTTTGATCCAGAACTAGAGGAACTGAAAAATCTAGAATATGAAAGAACATTCCCTCTGCCAATCGACATTCTGCCCTTACGACAATACGCTTGTGTAATCTATACAGACGGACATGCTCAACCCTCCGTTTGGGGAGAACAAGCATACAACCCAACATGTGAAATTACAAAAGAAGTGTGGCGCGGAGGTAAACTAAGACCTCTATTAACAAAAACACACTCAGTAGAAACTAATTCAGAACAACAGACTGAAATAATAGCATTGAAAATGGCGCTAGATAATGCGGATCGCGAATTCCCGACACTTATAGTGTCCGATTCATATTACTGCGTCAAATCATATAACAAGGATTTGCAGACATGGATTCAAAACGGTTACAAAGATGACACAGGTGCAACAATAAAGCAAAAACTGCTTTGGGAACAAATAGCTCTTTTACAAAAAGAACTACCAAAGACTCACGTGACACACTCACTGAGTCATCAGCGTGATGGCGTTCACGTTGCAGGAAATTCATTGGCTGAGACAGCCACAGCGGTAGCAACTAAATCGGCTTCCGTAGTTCGAAAAAAGCGTACAGTGAAGTATATTGACGGTGAAACAATGCTGGCAGTAAAAACGTCATCAAAAGATGACTGCTCAGCGCTACCGATCAACTATCCACTCAATTATACATACATATTCGATGCAAACTCCGTCCCTTTTGCTCGAATCCCTGGAGTGGGGGATAGAGTGATAGAGATGACACTGTTGCCAAGCTGACCTATAAAACGGTGGTAAAGGCTTATCACCGGGACATTCGCCTGGAAAAAAAAGCGTATCTAGCCAGGAGAATTGACGCTGCTTCCAACTCCTGCAAGGAGATATTCTCCATCGTGAGAGAATTCACCTCACCTTGGTCGAACACTTCGGACCAAAAACCATCTGGTACCTGGGCTGCGGATCTTGCTGACTTCTTTACGAGCAAAATCCAACGCATCCAGGAGTCATTCCTGGTACCAACGTCTGTGGGTCAAATTGAACATGACATCATCACACTGCCACAGGCGGGGCCTAGGGCGACGTTGAGTGTGTTTCCTCCAATCTCTGCTCCGGACTCCCTGGCTCTAATGGGCAATTTAAAATCGGGTTCTCCCCTTGACCCATGCCCGGCTAAATTTCTAGCGAAAGTCGCGGATGTGATCAACCCGTTGGCTAATCCGCTTTTGAATCTTTCGTTGAGGCTAGGTGAGGTCCCGCAAACCTGGAAGCAGGCGATGGTGATTCCCTTGCTTAAAAAATCTGGCCTAGACCCGAAGGCCCCAGTCAATTATAGGCCCATCTCCCTGCTGCCGGCCCTCATGAAGATTCTGGAAAAGCACGTTCAAGGCGTGCTTTCCAATTTCCTTGAATCTAATGAGATCTTGCACGCCACCCAATCGGGCTTTCGTCCCCATCTTAGCACGGAGACTGCGCTCCTGGAGGTTTCGGAAACCATTAAGGGGGTTCTGGACTCTGGGGGCAAAGTCATGCTGGTGATGTTAGACCTGTCGGCGGCTTTCGACACCGTTCCCCATGATGGTCTTCTCGCAAGACTTCGCGAGATAGGCATACGGGGGACGGTGTTCGACTGGTTTTCCTCCTTTCTTGCCGACCGCCGGCAAACGATCTGGGCCCCGCCTGATTCCGCCGTGATGCCGCCTCTGGGAGTCGGGGTCCCTCAGGGCTCTATTTTGAGCCCGACCCTCTTTAACATCATTATGACCCCGTTGGCGGCACTGGTGGAGTCGCATGGTGCCCAGATCGTATCTTATGCGGATGACACCCAGCTCCTCTTCTCGTGTACGAGAGGAGGCGACTTTGATGGGGAGAGTATTCGGGATTGCCTTGGGGCTGTTTTGCATTGGTTCCATCTAAACAGCCTTAAGTGCAATTCCGACAAGTCCGAAGTACTTTTCTTTGGGTGTGACATCGAACCTGACTGGCAGACTTGGTGGTCACGGGATATGTTCCCTCCATCCTGCTCCTCTCAGGTTGCAAAGAATTTCGGGGTGAAGTTGGATAACAGGTTAACCCTGAAATCTCAGATCCTGGGGGTGTCGGGTATGTGCTTTGGCATCCTCAGGATGCTGCGGAGGTTCCTTCCTTTGTTATCCGTGGAACATAGGACGCTGACAGTTCAGGCTCTGATTGGGTCCAGGTTGGATTATTCCAACATTCTCTACCTGGGCCTTCCAGAGTACTTGCTGCAGCGCCTTCAAGTGGTGCAGAACGCCGCGGCCAGGGCAATCTTCGGCCTTAGTAGGCGCTCCAGTGCCTCGGGATTGCTGGCAACGTTACATTGGCTGCCCATCCGCAAGAGGATCGCCTTTAAGGCTCTTACCTTGGTCTATAAAGCTCTTCACAAGGGGGGAGCTAAGTACCTCCAAAAGAGACTGGTCTTCTATCATCCGACCAGGTCTCTGAGGTCAGAAGCCCTGCACCTTGCTGTTGTCCCTCGGGTAAAGAAAGCGCGCCTTGGCGGGCGCTCTTTTGGATTGCTGGCATCTCAGCTATGGAACTCCTTGCCGCTGGCCCTGCGGGGAGCCACTAGCTTGCTGGCTTTTAGGAAAGGCCTTAAAACGTGGCTTTTTACTCAGTAGCCGCTCTCTCTTGAACTCCTGGCTTACTGTTCTTTTAGTCTTTCATTTGGTGTTATGTTATTATGTTACAGCTTGTTTGCCTTTCTCCAAGAAAAGCGCCGGGACACTCTTTTTGAGTAGCCGTGCGCTATAAAAATGAATAAATAACATAACATAACATAACAGAGTGATTCCAAACATGGACAGGAGAAACTTGTTAATCGCAGACGCACATATGGACGAGGGTCTCAGACACCTCAAACTAAAAGATTCTCTGGAAGAATTACAATCAAGGTACTGGTGGCCAGGCATGAGCCTGCATCACACCGTGTTTGTAAAAAAGTGCCCCAACTGCAACAGGAATCGCAGTGGTGAGAGAAACGGTGTAATACCGTGTCGTTTCGCTCCAGAAAAAATCAACAGTAAAAAGCAAGGCTTGCGATTAACATATACAGGCTAGTTTCCACTTATAATGTAGATCACCAGCCCTCGGTTGACGTCTGGACTGTTATACAAAGATTTGCGAGTCTAAATGGCATATACGCTAAGAGCATGCTACGTTTGACCATGGTTTTCACTCTAGCCCTCCAGCCTGAGGGGAAACATGGCCAAATGAGCATAGCACAGCGGGAATCTTCTCACTTCCTTCCTGAGGGATACGGGATGGTGTAAAGAAAAAACCAAGGCATAAAGCAATCTATAACGGAAAGGATATTAGGTTCAGGAGCTGGGTGGGTCAAACATCTAATAAGTGTCCAACGTAGTCTAAATAACCTGCCAAGAAATTCTCTGAAGGGATTCAGTCCGTACAAATTATTATTTGGAACTAGGATGTTAATCTCTGACCTTGACAGTCAGACTTCAGTGGTAAAGGAAAAAAGCTTTGATATCAAAGATCGTTTGGCTATTTTACAGGACTTAAACGAAACAAGAAAAGACCTGAGCAACATAAAGTTGAAACAGCAGCCAACAACCACTGAAGAACCACCACCTGTCCCAGCAAGACCTGTCTGGATTCCAAAAGTCGGGGATCTAGTCAGAGAAAAGATCGCGCTAAAGAAGGAATTTGGGCCTTCTTACAGAAAAGCAGTTCCTGTCTTGTCTGTCAACGGGACAAGATCAGTTGTACTACCGCCGCTTGCTGGTAAAAAGGAGAACCGAGTTGTATCCATCGACCTGGTAAAACCACAACATGTGGCCGATAACAAATAGTAGGCCAAGTGGACTCCCGAGAAGTAGTAGAACACCAAGATTTGCTACTAACACAGAGGTTCAATCTAAGAGGCTAATCACATTCGAAACGCCTACAGAACCACAACAAGGACTATGCAACAATGCAATGGAACTTAGACCTCTGAACACCCAAATAAAAACATTTAGCAGAGACATACCAACCAATAATGAAGTAACAAACGACTATGCAAGAAACAGTAATCCTGAAGCAATTGGAACAATTGACAGAACTGCATCCGGCTACTTCATAAACTTCGATGATTCCTCTGAAGACCTAAGTGAATCAAAAACACAGCCATCAACAAAAACCTTTAAAGATAAAGTTAAAGTACTTTTGAAACAACTGAAAGAAACATATCTGATTTCTCCATGGATTGAATTTTGGGTGGGTTTTGGCGCATTTATCCTCATACTTTGGCTCATCATGGTACTAACTTTGGGACGCTTCATTGAGGGAAAATATGCTAAAATGGACACAGCAAGTCAGAAAATCAACTTGATCCTCAAACCACACACATCTTCACACGTCGAGAAAAGAGAACTTTCTTCAGTCAACTTCACAGCCAATCCTATACCGGGTGGGGTAGCATGGGACAACACTGACTACGAAATCTATGGTCCGGTTGAAATCCTGAAATATCCACACCAAATCAAGATCTCATTGAGCGACTTCGTAAAACCAAGCACATTTGCTGATGATTGGGACTTTGAAAGTATAAATAACATGATGTCTGACTTAGTAATGTCTGCTAAATTTACCAAACATGATTATTTGCAGGGTTCTACAAATTATGATAGTATGTACTGTTATAACCACTATGGTAACCATTTTCTACATAGATCTGCACAACCTAGAAATGTTTTAAATTATAATCAATGGGAACATTGTGCAACCCCTCCAAAAGGAAGCTCAAGAACCGCTTATGACAAATATTCATACTTTTCAGGTTTTAACACAAGTAACGCTGAAACATTTTATTTCAAATTGTCAAATAAGACAGGGACAAAGACCATGATAACAAACACGAAATTGATATATTCAGATTCATTCTTTGAACAAATGAATACTTTTGGTTTTGATTATTGGGACAAAAATGTTTAAGTAAAAAGTGTTTGGGGTACAAGAGAATGGCAAGTACAGGGTATAGAATCTTTGTTTAGAGAATGCATGATCCCAGAACAAATTATATTTTTAAATGACACTGTTCAACAAACTACCTGTCTTGGCTTAGCCAAAATCAAAGACTTAAATAAACCGTCTATTCCAAAACCAACAATGAACAGCAATAGCTCTACAGATGAGGAGATAGACGTAAATTATGTATTAAACCAAAACAGAGCACATCCTGATTGGAAACAGTGGTTGATCTGGCCCACAGATACTAATAACTGTCAAGACAGATTCCTGAACAAAACACAGGGGTTCAAAATGACCAGGCCAGACCCTAGATATTCCCAAAGACAACACCCAGGAATAATAACCACCTACAGTGTGGGCAAATTATGCCTTCAATGGCTACAAACTTCCACACTGTCAGAAATTAAGCAACACCTAACTTTACTTACTGATGGTGCTGACTTGCGTGATTTCACTATGGGACCACGCAAACGGCGTCAAAAGCGTTTCATAGCAGCCTCTGTATATGCAGCATACAATGAGGCCTGGAAGGTTACTCAAATTGAGACAGCAGAAAGGATAAGGGAAATTGACCGTATTAATTTGGAAAAATCACTTTCTGTAGTGGACAATGGGTTAATGACTCTGTCCTCCAGAATTTTTTCTCTGGACAGCATTGTGTCTTCAGCAATCGACATAATATCGCAAGACTTACTGTTGTTACAACACGGTCAGTCTCAATTGCGTTCTATTGTACAGCTTGGCTGGACGTTACAAAATCTGCGTTCAGGCTATGTGCCTTGGCGTTTAATCAACACAACGTCACTTTTCAATATCTTTAACCTTACTGATAAACAAATCAGTATGGCCCAGAAGGGTGCTGATTATACAATCCTGAGCATTGAGAAACTCGAAAGATTACCAGTGACAATGTCAGAACGACCTGTCAGTGAATGGATAATACATGGGATAATTAATATTCCAATATCAACCTTCAGGTTTCAATACTGCCAAAAATATATACAGGCTGGCATGTACGAACAATTGGGAAAAGGGTACATTAAAACAACATGGAACCTGCCCTATTCACATGCATGTGTCAGTAATAAAGGACAGAAAGTGTTTCTTAGTGTCAATAATTGTGCGATGTCACTAAGCGGTACACTTCTGTGTAACGGAATTAGTTTGCATGGAGCCTGTGAAGGGAACTCAAATAACCTTTCATGTCACCAGCTAGGCACACCTGCTACAGAGATAGAACCATTCTTTCAAAGACTCTATAATGGGAGTTACATTCTAATTGTGGACCGCAGATGCTGTAGTCTTATGCCCGGGACTCCTTATCTCGTAACTACGACTGCGAAGGTCAAGTGCTGTGGACGCTTATTGTTCCCCAGCTCCTTTCCAGACAGGGAGGCAAGGGCATGGCCCAACTTGAAAATTACTTCTATTCGAATAGATACTTTAAGCAGAATGAAAACAGTACTTCTTCAGACGCCGACAAGGCTCACGTCATAAAAAGAAACGTATGATCTCCTAGTCGCAAGGACGACTGCAGAGATACATTCATTGTTATCGACTAATTCCCCCATACATTTCGCAGAAATCCTGAATGAAATCTTAAATATTTCTGATACCAGTGGAGTCTCAAAAGTATTTAAGACAGTATTTTCGATGGCATTAACACCATTCAAAGCCATACTGGGTATTTTTCCAGATTTCGTACATTCGATTTTTGGCGGACTTCCCCTCATTTTAGGACTAATTGCAGGAATCCTATTCTTGGTCCTTATATTTCGTTATGGCAAACCATGTCACAGACAAAACACCTGCGACAAGGGAAGAAACAATCCTAGCCATTGGATACCGGGACCGGATATCAAAAATCCTGGGACTATCCCGGCTTAGAGACCTGAACATGACTTGGTTTCTTTCATTTCGACCAATGTGGCATCGATGTGTTTTACCTGTATTAAGGTGCCTGCTATGCGGAGAAGAATGCGTGTTAGACACCTGTCTGACGCTACAATCGGATGCGGCAATGGATGCAGAAACATTGTTGAGTCCAACAAAGGCTCATGCTTTGTGCTGCCCTCAACGGCTACCAATCCTGATGACGGCATTCGTGGAAGCTTCACCACTACGATTAGGGGGTAGTGAAGTTCAAAATGAAAGCAGCATCGATCAGGTACGACCTTCTGTCAGCAATCCAAATCAAAACGTCAATGGAGACAATCATGCGCACGAATGCATGGTTACACCTATTTCCGAGTTAGTGGAACTCTCCCAGGAAGCTGTTGACAACTTTTTCGAGAGTCTAAATGATATGATGTTCTCACCAGAGCAGAAATAGAGACTTTTGAGCAAGCTCGCACACGGCGTTCCCTGAATTTGGCCTTCAACTAGAAAAGCAAAATACCATGAACATTTTTCCCTCCAGTTCACGGACAGCAATTTTTTCAGCAGCCCCAAAATATTTTTGCATATTTTTCGGGACACTATCTTCTGCTTAAAGTAAGAACTATTCTTAGAGAACTAAGATTTCTACTTTTTAGATAGCTTATAGACATTAGCTGCCCGCTGGTATGTTCATAATTATTTTTTCTGTGATGGAATGGTCTCGAACTTTTTTCTGTATTAAGAGCCATTTCATGTGTACATTCTCATATACCATTTAGCAATAATGTATACGAATGCGTGATTACTTTAGCATTATTTCACAGCTTGAGTGCATACAATACATGTCAATGCTTTTTATCCGTATATTTGATAATTTCAAAATGCATTTATGTATTTTGGGGTGCTAAGGTATACACGATACTCTACCGTATGTTTTACTATGCATAGATTAGTAAATATGTCCATAGTTAGCGTAGAGTGGGTGTGATGTATTCCTATAGGTTCTGTATCGATCCCCCTATTCCTGACCCTATTCTGGTTAACAAACTAACAGGTTAACTAGCAGCCATCCCATGAGGCAGAAAACCCCCATGATGCAGAAACCGTTATCTGATAAAGCCACACTACGGCACAGGAACGTGTTATCTGATTAGGTCATAACGCTTGCCATCTAATTAGACAAGCGATATTCCTCCAGCCCCTGATAAGGCATACGGAGTTCTCAAAACAAATCAAACCTATGACAACCTGGGAAAAACCCTGCGGCCATTGTTTTGATTTCACCGAGAACTTCAGCAAAAGAATGTGCTAACGACCTGGTCGTATGACATCCTTATTGACGTATCTATGTCCATCCTTACGTCAATCTCGGCACCTTAAAGGTATAAATATTACCGATATTGCCCTATGCAAACACACGCGGTGGTGACGAGATCGGAGCAGCCAGACTTGCCGAAGCCCAGAGCAGAGCAGACCCCGCTGGCACAGCCCCGCCTTCCTGACGCGCTGAGAACGAGAAGCTGCCTTTTCTCCTGCCGAGAAATCCAGCTCCGGCGCTTCCGGGTAGCCCTCGCAGGCAGCCTGGAATATCGAGGCCAAAGACGAGAGATACCATCCCTCATCCATCCTAGACTCCAGGTACGGAACTGAATAACCCCTCACAGAGAATTCTTTAGTCAGTCACTTGGCAAAACAAACTTAACTTAAACTGTAACTTTCTATTCCCGCCCACATATTAGGCTTAGGTCAGGTACACGGGGTAGGCGTAGTTAGAAACACCAGTTGAGTACGAGTAGTCAAATGTATATGTGTATATAATATATTTTATCCATTTTAAACCTTCATATGGCTTAGAAACCATATCAATGTTTTTACAGTATTATTTTATACTTCTGCTTTTAATGTATGCACTTTACTTAACCATAAGTATTGCAATAATATCGATCCATTTCTCTTGTATGGGAAAAGAGACTGATCAATAAATAACATCTTTTATTGAACACGCCCGTCTCTTCCTTTTCTCTACAATCTGATGAGACTAAGAATGCACGTACTGACTGAGTAAAATAAATTGCCTTTTGTTCACACGACTCTCGAGATACACTCTTGATTAGCGAAGAGCAAAGTTGTCATGTTCTATGGTTGTCAGAAACTAAATCCCTTCTTGTCTATCCAGGGAGGTTCAACTTCTCCTTGCCTATTCGAGAAAGTTTCTAGTGAACTCTGAGCTAGCTGGCAAACCCAAAACTTTAAGTCTAATATCGACAGTAGTAGACCTAGTTAACGTCTGGTCTAGGCCTATACTATTGAAGGTATTATTCCAATGCGCAGAGCCTATTGGGATAATAGGAACTACACTACAACCTCTGATTGAAGACGCCATTCGTGATCCATCAGACACCGGCGGCTGAGTTCGTCTGCCCTGGCGTTCAAAGAGCCTGCCAGGTGTTGAACCGTCAAGGAAATGCAATGACGTCCCAGCCATGTCCAGAGGCCAGAGCCTCCTGATATAGGGTCCACAACCCCACCCCACCCTGTTTGTTCCAATACCACATAGGCCTCTGATCTCCACCTCTTCCATGTGACTGCCCCATCCCAGGAGTGCCGCATCCGTCACCACTGTGTACTCCGGTTGGGGAAGGGAGAGGGATCTGCCGCTGACCCAACGCTGATTCGTGAGCCACCACTGCAATGGGGCCCGAAGGTGATCAGGCGGTGCTGCACGGGCCGAAGATACGTGCCATTGCAGACACGAACTCTTGCAATTAGGCCCGAGTCGCCGATGGACCCGGGAAAGGTGGGTAGACCAACGGTAACTGTTTAGGCTCCGTTGAAGCCACAGGGGCGGTGCCACCTGCCTCCAGCCACTTTCAGGACCGTTCCCGCAAAGTTTTCGAGGCCATGGCCCAGCAGTGGGAACACTGGTCACGCGCCAGGCAGAAGAGACACTCAGGGTGCGGGTCCGTCAGCGACATTGTGCGTGGACAGGCCTCTAAGCTTGAAACAGGGCATCCCTATGCACCAGGACTAAGTTTAATATATTATCAAAAAAGTACTTTAGTCAACAAGTGACGGGGTACCGCTCTCGCCGGATGTGCGCTTGCTGGCGCGGAAAAATAAAGAATAGACGTCAGAGCGCGTGGGCGCGTCTAAGTAGCTCCAGTGACATCTCGGCGAATGCGACGCCAACGACGCACGGGGAGCCATATGACGACGCCTATTGATGGGCAGGGGTACTGCTGACGAAAGCTTTCCGGATCCAGTCTGACGCCTGAGGATATTCTAAGGTAAGGAATCTATCACTAATGTGTCTCTTTCATTTAAAGCCTTTTATTCCCTTGCATTTTCCTTTCAAATAACAATTGTAGTTACAATTTATGAGCTCAATGTAATTTGGGCAGTTTTTAGCATCTACCATAGGCTGTGTGTATATGTATAGAGCTGCGTTGATCTTCAAACGGGAAGGGCGAGGCTGTCATGGCCAGCTACGATCCTAATCAAGGGGAACTAAACTAAACTGGTAAACCAAAGGCCTTAATTATTACGCCATAACATGAGATGAGAACACTAAAAGACAGATAAAGATGTATGAAATTAGAAGCCACTGACTTAAGACCCCTGAAGAAGTGCATTTTGGTGCGAAACACACATTGGATGGCTGTTTATGGCTAATTACAATATTGGAGGCTGATTGCTTTATGAAAAAAAGATTTAAAGAATACAATAAAAGGAATCTTGAGCAAATATTTAAGAAGAAGTCGCTGTTTATTGATTCTCAGTATATTGTTGTTTGCATATTGTTGATATAAAACTGGTGGGGACAAGGAACTGGGGATATTAGCGCCGGGCATTATTCCTATTACCCAAACAAGTGAATTTTTATATATATATATTTTTAGGTCTCGCCTGTCGATGCGCATGCGCATCGAGCTTGTGAGCCTATTGCGGCTTAAACAACCTTTAACTACGAAGCAAGGAATCGTGGCGATTCCTTGCAGTGCCCGTGACTTTTAAGCTCAATGCGCATGTGCATTGAGCTTAAAAGCGGGTGCACATCAGTTCCCTCAGCCGCCGCATTCCTCCGACACCTTTTGAAGTGAAGCTTCACTTCAAAGGCCCGGCTTCTTCACACCCACATGCCGCTCTCCCCCGCTCCGCCCCCTCCCCTGCCCGCCGTGTGCATTTCTTTTCTCCGGCCTGCGTGCTTCCCACAGGGGGCCGGGCTAATTTTTCAGTCAATTCTTCACACCCACATGCCGCTCTCCCCCGCTCCGCCCCCTCCCCTGCCCGCCGTGTGCATTTCTTTTCTCCGGCCTGCGTGCTTCCCACAGGGGGCCGGGCTAATTTTTCAGTCAATTTGCAGAAGGTCTGCCTTTGTTCTGCAAGTGCATCCCTTTCGCAACCGACCATGCTTTTAACACCGAACAACTCTCCCGCAAACTCACCTTCCTCAGCTCGCTAGTACGGTCCCTCATGTTGCAGCTACCCCAGGTCAAGCGGATCCGCAGCTAATAGTGCCAGGCCTTGCCATGGGAAGCAAATCCGCCCGAGTGAAACACGCATGCGCATCGAAGGCAATGAATGCTTTTTTTCATGGCGTCCATCTTCAAACGGTATTATTGCCAGCGCAACCAACGTTTTCGTCACTACAAAAGCCCAACCGATCGACATAGAAAACAGACAAGACTTCTACTTCCCGTCTGTGTGTGCCCATCCTCGCGTGTGCGCACGCGTTTTATAATAGGCATGCGTACTATGTAATTTGTCTCAGAACAGATATTTCTAAGCTCCCCGGTGTTCTGCCGTTTTAGTGCGTATAAGTAGGTTACAATTTGTTATCGTAGATGTATTTTGAAGCTTCCTGTGGCCGCAGTTCAATTCCCATTCTTCCCTGAATACTAATTTCTTTTTTTATTATTGCGTTTCAAAAGAGGAAATATACTCTACAATACCACCATGCAAGGCGGCCTTGCACATTACTCACCCAATCTAAAATTAAAAACATCGAATTATAACAAACAAACACAATTAATATCCTTAACAATTATGATTGTACAGTCGACTTGGCAGATACTGTCTCTGCAGATATGCTGCGTCTTCATTATGCCGGATGTTTCAATTATTAGAAAAACAACTAGATGCCGACCCTACCAATATTCAACTGCTCTCATTCCGAGCGAACAAATCAGACACACGCAACGCCACTCACACACGCAACGCCACTCACACACGCAACGCCACTCACACACGCAACGCCACTCACACACGCAACGCCACTCACACACGCAACGCCACTCACACACGCAACGCCACTCACACACACAACGCCACTCACACACGCAACGCCACTCACTCAAAGCCACTCACACCCACGCAGTGCCACTTTCACCCACACTGTGCAGTGCACAATAGGCCTCGCAGTAGGAAAGTTGGAGCTATTGGTTTTGTAAATGACAAAGCCCTTTATGTTTTTAAAATGAAAACAAAAATAAAAGGCATTGTTATTTGCAATTGTAATAGCTCCAACTTTACTACTGCGAGACCTATTGGCAACGCCAGTGCTTGTTAAATATATTATCTGGGGTCCCCGCACATGGGGGGGACTATTCAATGCTTACGACTATTGATGAGGATACCATAGAACACAACTGATTTACACCGACTCTGTCTGTCAGAAAGCTATATCTTTGCCCAGGAAAGTGTGTTTTTTGTGATTCAGTTTTTAAGAAATGAATGTTCAAACTTTATAGATATTTCCAAATCGCCAAAGTACCGCAGCTCTGTCACATGAAATATAATATCTGATTGGCTGCCGTCAACATCTACAGAGATGTTTGGCAGCCATTTTAGGGCTCCGAACTCATTTCTTGTGTTGGAACAAGAAAAAAGAATAAACATATATGGGGGCAGGGTAGGAATACCCTCACTCCTTAGCCCTTTTGGGGTTGTGGGTCCTAGAGGGACCTCCCACTTGGGTCCTAAAATTAAAAAACAAAAATAGGTTTAAGATAACGTGCGGTACTGTGGCAGTAAGTTTTTTTTTAAAGTTCGCACATTACAAAACTAATTACTAAATTAATCCATCAATGAAATCAGGCCTGCAAATTTCTGAACGATGAGGAGAGAAAATAGGTTTACCTTTGCCAACATGTGGTAGAATGTTAAAACACTGCAGAATATTTTTAAGCTACATGATACCTTTTTACATGCGTAACTAAGCAGAAACAAACAGATTATTGGTGAACAACTTACGTTTGAGTACTCATGGTATCAATGTGTTTTTGAATTAGGAACTCCTGGGACAAGCATATGATCTTCGTCCCGCATCCACCCCAGACGGTGTTCCTTTCTGAAGAGTACGTTGAATCACATAACCCCACCATTGGTGTGCTCACATCTCCAACAGTTATAATCTTGAGAGGTGCTGCATCTTTACACTGTAAGATAAGATGTGTTCAGTTATTCAGCCGTTGGTGATAAACAAATCAGTTACTATTGGTAACATTCTTTATGATTGATCTCTCAGCTCCTGCAGATTCCTTATGAGATCGCTCTCCCGGCACCAAATTGGATCCAGAGTTTTTTCAGCTGTCTAAGCCTCTCCACATAGCCAGGATGCTGTGCCAAACAATGTCAGGGATGGAGGAATGAAGACTATGACAGAGATGCTGTTTCTGAATACATAAGGCAATCCCAACCAGATGCAGTAAATGGAACGAAAGACCGCTCTTTTTGCAGAAAGCAAATTGATCTCAGAAGATACTATTCTCAACATAGGAGTGGAAAGAGGATGGTAAAGTATCTGAAAAAGATATACCATCCATCAAAAAAAATCAATGCAAAGATAAGCAACTTGTTCTTTTAATGGATGGATACACATGCAGATTTCTTGTGTGAAGAACCCCCAATGCATTCTTCAAGGAAGTGGGTCAAGACTACATATTTAAAAGTACTGGAGAACAGCCCTACAGAAGGTGGATGACTCTCTCCCGTCCATGCCTAAGCAAGTATGCTTTACAAAGAATGCAAAGTGGCTGCATCACAAATATTCTGAGAAGGCATCACTCTCAATAATACTAAAGCAGCAGATGCCCCTCTCGCACACTGGGCACAGAAATTCTCACAGCATGGCTGTCAAAGCTATCCACACATAGAGACAGCCTGTTTGCACACTTTCTTACCTAAGTTACTACCTTCATAAGTAATGAACACATTGTCATCAATACAGGATGGGACAGTTCTGTGAATATAGTGGCTGATCACCCCCTTCTCAGGTCTAGTCTATGCTGCCTGCTTCTTTGCATCCTTTGAGGGATGAAGTAGAGGGAAATATAAGCTGAAGGTTTGACCGGACTGACGTGAAATTCTGAGGCATCCCTTAAAGAAAAATAGAGTTTGTCCCTCAAACTAACACTATTATTATAGAACAACCCTAAAGCGATAAGCAGAGGAGAGAGCCTGCAACTCACTAACTCTGATGGCAGAAGTTTTGGCTAACAAAAATGTTATCATCTAACCTAATAACTTTAATAAACGAAAATGAAGGGACCCCAAAGGAAGACCAGTGAGGAAAGTGAGAACCAAATTCAAATTCCAAGCTTCATTAAAGAAAGATGTGGGCTGAAATTTCTTTTACACACCCTTCCAAAACCAAGCTACATCTGGTTCAGCAGTAAAAAAACAGGTATAAATCACCACTAAATACCTGTTACTCACTGCAATTTTAGATTCTCCTACACTAAATAAACAGGAAATTGGAGAATGTACACAGTCTGGGCAAACAACAGATCAAGAGAGTTAAATCAACACTGGTTTGCAAATATTTTCCATCTGTTAGGCTGAAAAGCTCTGCTGGGTGACCATCTTTCTAAACAAGGATTTCCATCACATTCTCAGGAAGTTCATAAGAAAAAAGGTCTAGCTGTTCAGGTTCTAGGTTTTGAATCTGAGAGTCCCCAAGTGTGATAGCATTCCCTTCCTTTATGGTTAAAAACTCTGCCTATCACTAATGGGATGAGCCGCCATCTTTAAAATGATGGTGCTACTACGCCTCATATACGTCATTCAAATCACCCCATATAAGATACCCAAAGAGTTCTTCCATAAGATAAACTCAGAAGTGAGACAACTGATGTGAGACGGTGGGAGCCCCAGGATCGCGCTGCACAAGTTACAGTGAGGACTGTACAAAGGAGGGCTAGCTGTTACGGATATATGCAAGTACTACTGGGCTACACAACTTGTCACGCTTAATGACTGAGTCTTGGCGTGGATCGGGGAGCCGGCATACCAAGTAGACCACGGGTTGATTGGACAAAGAGGTTACCTGGAAGCACTGTCCAGTAAGACAACAGCAGGAAGACTTCCGAAACATACACAAACTACTGTAGAACTATGGAGGGAGGTGACCAAATCCCTGGGCTGGGAAGTCAAACTAACGGAGCGTACTCCCCTCTGGGATAGTGATCTCCTGAGAGAAGTGCGTGCACTACAGGGATTCCAGCATGGGCAATCCTGGGTATTAAGCTCCTAGGGGACATATGGAAGGGCCGAAAGATGGTGAACTTCCAGAGCATGCATGTAGACTACCAAATGCCTGACACAGAGCAATTCCGTTACATACAACTGAAACATGATCTAAAAACACATGTAAAATGGGTGAATATATACCCGAATACACACCACTAGAAGACAGAGTGCTAGTGGATCCAATAGTGAACAAGACCACTACCTTATATATAAAAAGATTATGAATAACACCTCAGACCCACTGGTAGCCCTGAAAGAGAAATCGGAGGCAGATCCTGGAAGAGGATGACTGGTTGGAAGTCATAAAAAGTCTCAAAGAGGTAGCTATAAGAGCACGGTTCCGGTTGATACAACTCTGAATTATACATCGATCCTATAGAACCAGATTGAGACTCTACCGAATAGGCAGATGTGACTCAACTAATTGTATGAGGGGATGTGGGTGAGTGGGTACCTTTTGTCATACACTATGGAGTTGTCCAAGGCTAAAGAGATATTGGATTGTAGAGTGATCACAAAAGTGATGACGAAGGTACTGGGACAGGCAGTTCCGTTAAAAGCCCGATGGCTTATACTATTTGTTACGGGAGATACCACATGGTCAAAATATAGTAAACTGTGGCTAATGTTAGCAGACATAATAGCCAAAAGAAACATAGCCAGGGCCTCTGGGAAAGCACAGCCCCCTACAATGACGGATTGGGTGAAATACCTGGATTGGTGCTGTGCACCCGAGAAGGTGATCTACCAAATGGATGTTCCGGGAAATGGGACAAAGTCTAGAAAAAATGGGTGTGGAGTACAGAGGGCCCGAAATTCGGAGTAGTGAATGGACTGTTGTAAGACAATGGGAAGAGACATCAAAAGACATAACTCAATGAACGATGGGCCTACCACCTGAGTGTAAAGCCTATTGGTAAATAAGAGATCAACACACTGTTAACAATGTATAAGAGATGATGGAGACCTATGTTTGTGATGTTCTGCTATTCATCAGTATGCTTAATAAAAAGAATTATTTAAAAAAACTCCCCAAATGGAAGCTGAAAAGAAGGGACCTGACTGAGATGTAGCAGAGATGGATTGAATGGCCCCCATACTAGATCTGCTGCAATAAGTAGACTATGAGCCTTCTTAGGGTGAACCATATTCAGGCCCCCTGGAATAAGAGGATAAAGTAGAAAGACCTAATACGCTTCGTGTCCCCAGTGCAACATGAGTTTGTCGCTTAGAGATCCTCTCCAGGAAAATTCCAGTGAGTGAAAACTGTAACATTTAATGTTCTGCCTCATGGTGAACTGATCTATGTACAGACTGTCCCAAAAGAGAAACAGGTCATCCATTTCCTCTTACTTGCCGTTCATAGTTTTGATAGATGGAGGACATCCTGCTGAAGACGTCCACCATCAGTATCTTCTTTCCTCCCAGATGAGCAACTGACAAACCAATGTTTCTATTTACAGCCCCGTATCAAATCTAAAATGCTACTCTGCACAACTGAACGGAACTTACACTGTTCTGCTTTTCAAGGCAAAACATCACATATCTGAGTATTTTGCACATTAGGAAAGCAAGCCTTGAAAGGTAGCCTGATAGTTCCGAAGAACACGTTACTTACCTTCGGTAACAATATATCTGTAAGAAACATTAGTTAGTGACAGATTCCTTACCTTAGAATTACCCCCAGGCGTCAGACTGGACCCGGAAAGTTTTTGTTAGCAGTACCCCTGCACGTTGGTAGGCTTCCTCGTGTGGCTCCGCGTACGTCGTTGGTGTTGTAGTCGCCGAGATGATGTTGTTGTAGCTATTTAGACGTGCCCACGCGCGCTGTCAGTTCTGTACACGACTTTGTGCCAGGAACGCACAGAAAGTCGTGTACAGAACTACAATGCACCAGTGTTCAGTTCGTGTACAGAACTGAACACTGGTGCATTGAAACTAGGGCCCTTAAAGGGATGGACTTAACCCTAGAAATCAGTTCGCAGAACGGGAACAATGGGTGGGGCGGTAAGGAATCTATCACTAACTAAAGCTTCTTACAGATCTATTGCCAAGATCACACCAGAAAGTCCCTGAGAACAGAACGGCCAAAGAAGCCATCTCTCCGGACTTGACTGTCAAGGCAATAATGCTTAGAAAAAGTGTGCAGCGAAGCCCACGTGGCTAGCTGACGTACGAATTACTTACCTTCGGTAACGGTGTATCTGGTAGAGACGGATCTAGCTGCAGATTCCTTCACGTAGAATCATCCCCAGGCGTGAGACTGGATCCCAAAAACTTTTTGCCACAGCATCCCTGCCCTGGGGGCCGGACGACAACACACGACTCTGCTCAGGCGTCGTCCGCGGACGTGACGTCAGTGAGGTCACATAAGACCCGCACCAGCGCGCCTACGTCAGTTTTCTTCGGAGAACTTTTCCGCACCACAACGCGGAACCACCAGGCAAAAAACTGTGGAAGCATGGGAACAGTGTGCAAAAACCAGAAAATTGTGGAAAGAAACGGTTACTAACACCACCACCACAGTAGTGTCATACCGCAGAACCCAAGGCAGGGAAAGAAGAAGTAGAAGCAGAGCCCTGCGCCACCACCCTGCCAGCACATAGACAACCTCCCACCTCTGTGCCCCAGAGGCAAGGAACATGCGCAAGGACATGGTACAAGTAGGAAACCCACCACCCCTAAACTGAGTAAGGAAGGGGACCAGTCCCAACACAGACAGGGACAACAAACATCCAAGCCACCCCAACATAAGGGCAACCACCCACAAGGGACAAGGGCAGAACATGACCAGAAGACCCTTAATCAGCAATGGAAGGAATAGAGGGAAGGACAGGGATAGAAAGCAATCCCCCCAAGCCCCGGAGTAGCCAGAGCAGCAGGGCACCAGAGCACCGGAACCCCATCCTCTAAAGAACCAAGGAGGAATGAACCGCCCTCAGACGGACACAGGAGACACAGCCCCCCACCGGGAGGCGAGTGCGAAGACCAACCCAAGGGTCTTCGCAGAATAGGGGAGGAAGGGTGGGCCGTGAAGGAATCTGCAACTAGAATCGTCTATGCCAGATAAACCGTTACCGAAGGTAAGTAACTCGTACATCTGATAGAGACTGCTAGCCGCAGATTCCTTCACGGCGAATAGATACCCTAGCAATACCTCCAGGGAAGGAGGGTCTGTGAAAGTACCCCACCAGCCAATACAGAACAGAGGGCCCCACAGGGGACCAGATCTATGGACCAGGTAGAACCTCGTCCCTGCCAGGCAAGGGGAACCCCCACAAGCATAACACACTGACGCCAAGAGGATGTAGGAGGGAAAAGAAGAAGAAGAAGGCTGAAGAGGCCTGTACCCTCACAGCAGAGGAAATAAGGCCAAGGTCGGAGAGGCCGAAGCACACACCTCTCCACAAGGCAACCCAGCTGCCGCCCCATGCCAAGACAGGAAGAGCGGAAGACGAAGCCTAGAGGACCCAAGGAAACGAGGGACAAGAAGGCAAACCCACTCCAGATTGAGAGCAACCTGCCAGCCAGGACAGCACCGGTAGTCAAAAGCCACCAGAAGCAAGAATAGCCAGAGGTCCCAGGAAGGCCGGGTAGGCAGCGCCCGGCAAGGAAGAACACAGGGTCATCCCAGACCTCAGGGCAGGAGCAGGGAGAGGAGAAGATGCCCGGGCACACCACCATGAGTGGCCGCGCACACGAGCTAAGGAAGCAAAAGCAACCTACATAAACGCCATGGAGAACAGGCACCCAAAGGTGACCCTAATCCCCCAGCAGAGCGCAAGCCATATGAAAGCTACTACTACCCCACATAGGGTACGTTAAGTCCAAAGAGATGGGAACCCTCTTTGGAAGAACTTCTGCAGCAGAGGAACAAACAGGGGGAAAAAAAAGGCTTGACAAGCAGCCCAACCAAGCAGAAGGCCTAATCTCAGGGCCAAGTGGGCTCCACAATTCCAAAACACACACATAATCAACAAAAGGGCCGTCCAGCAGCCAACAATGCCAAAGTTCTAAGTGAAGGACGCAATGGCCAGAAAACACCCTCCACAGCTATAACAACTGGCCTGAGTTGGCCCAGAATCAACCCAACTCAGGAGTCACTGAGGAGGGGACGGAGGAGGATGAGGCTAAGGCGGAGGAGGAGGACAGAGCCCTGCCAAGAGCCTCTGGATGGCGCAATCGGCAGGGGCATGGAACAACAGGCTGCCGTCAAACGGAAGTTCAATGAGTTGCACCCTAATATTCTCAGGGAATACTCCATCCTGAAGCCAAGCATGGCGACAGAGAGCGACCGAGGAAGCCATGGCCCGGCCCAGCACCTCTGAGATGTCCAGAGCGGAGCAGAGAATAAACGCTGCAAGCACCCGGCCATCCAACGCATGAGGCCTCAAGTCCACTTGACCTTCTGGGACGCTGTGGATCCCAGAGACTCAGCCAAGTACCACAAACGGGAGGAGGCCCGAGCCAGCACACACAAGGTGTTCAGGGCCCGCAGGGAAGCGCTGGTCGAGGCGAAAACGTTGCGCGCACAAGAGTCCAGCAAGCGGGCCTTTTGGGTAGGCGGAGTCAAGAGCGGTGGCAGGGACGGAACAGTAGTCCGCAAAAGAGGACTGGAGGCAGAGGGTTAGAGGGAAAGGCACGCCGGGTCACACGGCGCCGGGAGATGCCGGTGCAGAAGATGTTGAGGCACCGGGTCCCCTGAGGCATGACGCCTGCAAGCCCCCGTCAAGGAAGAAAGGAGTGAACCTTCAAAGTGAAGTAGATTTCTATCCCACCAGAGCCGTGGTGGAGGACCGCCTAAAGAAGGTCTGCCTGAAAGCGAGCCACCGGGTCACCCATATGCAGGATGCCCACAGCTGTGGACACCGCGTGAGCGAAGGCTGCTCCCGCCTCCGTAGGGCTCCGCGGCGAGTAAAGCAGCTCCTCTGTGGGCAACGGCTGCAAACTAAGGTGACCGTCCCCGAGGCCAAGCGGGACGGGCAAGGGCCAGACCTGGAATCAGTAGGAGCCGAAGAATGAGGGACTGGCCGCTCTTCCGATGAACACCTCTGCCTCATGAATGGCGGGGAGCCGCCCTTCAACGCGGGTGAAAAAGACACCACACGGCGACCAGTTTCTGGGGAGGAGGACACCAATATACAGCCTGCCTCCGGAGAAGAAGGAGGGTCTGAAGACGAATCCACAGTACGACCCCTGCGCGGAGCCGTAGAGTCCGCTGCCTGAGGCAAGTTGTCAACACCATCCGGCGTCGCCAGACAAGGTTCCTCCAAGTCACCCCGCACCGGAGACCGGAGCAGGGCTGGAGTTGAACCGGCCCGTGGCAGCGCTGGAGCGGCGCCGAACTGACCTCTACCAAGGTAGCCACCCGCATGGGGGAACAAGACAGGCCTGTGGAGTGACGCAAAGACCTCCGCCAGCCACGGCCCAGAATGAGGCGAAGATCGCTCGGCAACCAATGAGGCGGTGCCAGGGACGATTCCACCTCCGACTCGCATGACTCATGTGACATCGGAGAAGGACGAGGGCGACGACCACAGCCAAACCTGAAGCCGTCCGCCGAAGTAGACCGAGGGGAGGACGTCAACCTGGAGAGATGCGCCGAGAGAAGTTTCATGCAGCGCTCTCGCCGCGACTTTGGCTTCAACTGTTGACAGGCCTCGCAGTCAGTGGTGCCGTGATCCTCCCCCAAACACCACATACAAATAAGGTGCGTGTCCGTCGCCAACATAAGACGCCCACAAAACGTACAAGTTTTGAAGCCTGAAGGCATTCGCACACTGTTCACCAAAAGTAATGGAGAAAAAAAGGGGCCCGAAACAGGCCCGTAGCAAGGACCGGATCCGCGTTGCACGTGGAAAAGGAATAACTGGCGTAGGCGTGCTGGGGCGGGTCTTATGTGACCTCGCTGACGTTACGTGGGCGGACGACGCCTGGGCGGAGTCACGTGATGTCGTCCCGCCCCCGGCACGCAGGGATGCTGTGGCAAAAAGTTCTCCAGATCCAGTCTCATGCGTGGGGATGATTCTACGTGAAGGAATCTGCGGCTAGTAGTCTCTATCAGATAGATGTCTTGCAGGGGGACGCCACATCCCAATGCAGTAGTAGCTGCTGTCATTTTTGGCCAGAGAATAACAGGTCTTGACACACAAGAAATAGTCCTCTAGTGTACATCCCGGCCTTTCTTGGCTCCTATGTAGCCAACAAAGAGCTGGTCTTCCACCCGGAACTTTTGTGTGCGATTCAGGTAGAATGAGAGCACACGTTTTGGGTCCAGATGGTGGAGCCTCTTTTCTTCTATGGAAGGGTGCGGAGGTGGAAAGAAAGTGGGCAAGGTAATAGTTTGCTCAATGTGAAAGGCAGTGACAACCTTCAGCAAGAAGGAAGAATGAGTGCGAACCACAACGTTATCCTGATGAACCGACAGAAAGGGAGGCTTACAAGAAAGAGCCTGGAGCTCACTCACGCGCCTAGAGGAGGTGATGGAAACCAGGAAAGCAGTCTTCAAAGTCAATAAACAAAGAGGACAGTAATGAAGTGGCTCAAAAGGAGTGCACATCAAATAAGTAAGAATTAGATTCAAGTCCCACTGCGGCATAACAAACAGAATAGGAGGGAAAAGGTGTGTAGTGCCTTTGAGAAATCTATTTACAACAGGGGACTTGAAAAGAGAGAGCTGATCAGGGAGCCTGAGAAAGGCTGAAATCGCAGAAAAGTAGCCTTCAATAGTGCCCGGAGCAGAGCCCTGCTGAGCCAGAGAAAGAAGGAACAAAGGGACTTGTGAAAGAGGGGCAGAAAGGGGATACACATTCTTTGCTGTGCACCATGCCACAAACGTGTTCCAGGCGTATACCGATTTAGTGGAGGGACGCCTGGCTGCCAGAATGATATCACGGACTTCAGGAGGCAAGTCAAAAGGAATCAACTGGCACCGCTCAATCTCCACGCATGTAGGTGGAGGCTGGACAGGTTCGGGTGGAGGACCGTCCCCTGCTGCTGCAACAGAAGATCGTCCTGAAGAGGCAGTCGGATCGGGGGATCCATGCTCATACTGAGTAGCTCGGGATACCAAACTCTTCGAGCCCAGTCCGGAACCACAAGAATAACTTGGGCCAGGTCGAACCTGATCTTCTCCAGCACTCTGGGTAGAAGTGGTATAGGCGGATGGCGTCCAATAGACCGCAGCTCCACTCATGACGCAGCGATGCCGAGCGAGTACCGCCTTGGAAATTCCAACGGGCAGAAGAGATGACATTGCGCTTTCTCTTCGGTTGCAAATAGATCTAACCAAAGCTCTCCCCACTGTTGAAAGAGACCTTGCGCCACCTCCGAGTGCAGACACCATTCGTGATCCATCATGCACCTGCGGCTGAGTTCATCTGCCCTGGCGTTCAAAGAACCTGCCAAGAGTTGAACCGTCAAGGAAATGTCTTGACGTTCCAGCCATGTCCAGAGATTCAGAGCCTCCTGATATAGGGTCCACGACCCAACCCCGCCTTGCTTGTTGAAATACCACATGGCAGTGGTATTGTCCGTGAACACCTGCACTACTCTCCCCTTGACAGAGGGAAGGAATGCCTTCAGTGCAAGTAGGATCACCTGGAACTCCAGAAAGTTGATATGGAGCCTGTACTCCGCCAGAGACCAGAGGCCTCTGATCTCCGCCTCTCCCATATGACTGCCCCATCCCAGGAGGGATGCATTTGTCACCACTGTGTGCTACGGTTGGGGGAGGGAGAGGGCTCTGCCGCTGACCCAGTGTTGGTTTGTGAGCCACCACTGCAACTGCTGTGCAGTGCCCTCTGAGATCTGGACATGCTTGGACAGGTCCTCTTGATGCTGTGCCCACTGGAAGTTCAGGTCCCACTGCAGAGCACGCATATGCCATCTGGCATGATTGGTCAGCCGGATGCAGGATGCAGGAGGCCATGCCGAAACCCAGGACAAGGGAATAAAAATTGGAATCATAGCCCGAATGTCCCGGACTCGCTGTTCGGGAGGATAAACCCGAAACTGCGGCGTGTCCAGAACCGCTCCGATAAAGAGGAGCCTCTGAGAGGGAACCAGGTGCGACTTCGCCACGTTGATGGAGAACCCCAGCAAATGCAGGAGATCGGCCGTAGTCTGGAGATGGGAGATGACTGCCGGGGGAGCCCGCCTTTAACAGCCAGTCATCGAGATAGGGGAAGATCGAAACACCTGATCTGCGCAGATAATCTGCGACCATCGCCATTACTTTCGTGAACACCCGAGGGGCGCTGGTAAGGTCAAAAGGGAGCATGGTGAACTGAGAGTGCTTGTGGCCTACCGTGAACCGCAGGTAACGCCGGTGGGCCGGCAGGACAGGGATATGAAAATAGGCATCCTGCAACGCTACCATCCAGTCTTGCGGGTCTAGGGCAGACAAGACCTGAGCAAGCATGAGCATCTTGAACTTCTCCTTCCGGAGAAAGCGCTTGATATTCTGAAGGTCTAAGATAGGACGCAGGCCCTTGCCCCTCTTTGGAACCAGGAAGTAGTGGGAGTAAAAAACACAACCTACTTCTGGCGTTGAAACGCGCTTGATGGCCCCCTTGGCCAAGAGGGCCTCAACTTCATGTTGGAGAAGTACCAAGTGATCCCCCGACATGCAATGGTACTGAGGTGGCATGGCTGGAGGGGTAGTCTCGAAGGGGAGGGAGTAGCCCCTTCAGACTATCTGCAAAACCCACCTGTCCGGGGTAATTGTGCACCAGTGGGGGAAGTCATGGCGAATCCTGCCACCCACTGGCGTTTGGTGGGCCTGAAACACCGGACTAGGAAGGTTTGGATGCAGTGGCGGCAGGGAAGGTGGTGGACTGAACCGCCCGCTGGCCCTATGACCCACCTCTGCGGGTCCCACATCCGCGGCCACGCTGAGACTGTTGCTGCGCAGGCCTGTGGCTCTAAAACTAATGTGTTTGGGCGTCCATTCCTTGGCCACGAAAGGAGCGAAAAGCAGAAACGGAAGGAGTGCGTGTGGCCGACAGGCCCAAGGACTTGGCCGTAGCCCGTGAGTCCTTAAAAAGCTCCAATGCACTGTCTGAGTTGTCACCAAAAAGGCGAGTGTCATCAAAGGGCATGTCCCTCATAGTGTTCTGTACAACCCCGGAAAAGCCTGTTGCCCTCAGCCAGACGTGGCAGTGTAGCGCCACTGTCGTGGAAATCACCCTGCCCAGTGAGTCGGTGGTGTCAAGACCACAACGAATTGTGAACTTGGCTGCGTCTCTCCCCTGAGCACTAGCTTGGGAGAGCACCGTCCGGGCCTCCTCCTGACACTGAGGCAGTACCTGCGCAACCGTGTCCCACACAGAATGGGAATAATGGCCCAAGAGGCACGCAGTGTTCACAGACCGCAGCCCTGAACTGGCAGAAGTGAAAATTTTCTTCCCAAACTGTTCCAGTTTCTTGGATTCCCTGGAGGTGCGGAAGGGGACGCAAAGGCTTGGACAACCAAGCTCTCAGGGGTTGGGTGTTGGGAGTGGAAAATGGGGTCACCCGGGCCGAGCGATAGTGTCGGGCCACATTCTTATCCACAGGAGCCCCTGTGTTTGGCCTGGACCATGTGCCCAAGAGAACATAGGAAAATGCGTCATTAAACGGCAGCAGCGGCTCCGTATAGGAAGGCGCTGGCTGGAGCACTTCTGTCAGGAGGTTAGTCCTGACGGCCACTGTGTGTAGCTCGAGGTGGAGAGCCTTGGCTGCTCGACGCAACACCACAGAATACGTACCACGGTAGAAGGAGACAGTGCGCCAGGTTCTGGAGTAAACTCCAAGTCACCTGCATGCTCCACATCCTCTTCCCAGTCCGGGTCCAACTCGTACTGGGCTGCAAGAGGGTCCTCAGACCCCTACCAGTCCTCCCCATCCTTTCCAACCTGCCCGGCAGCCGGAAAAGAGGGAGGTGGATGGAGAAAGGGATAGAAATTCCTTAAAGGTATCAGAATCGGCGTCGATTGACACTGGTCCGTCTCTACGTTGGGGTGGAAGCTGGGGACGGCGTTGGCCGGAGAGCCGGATGGCGGCGGTGCCGTCAACATCAATGTTGGTGGAGGTCGAACAAAGCCAACCGACATCGGCTGGGATCCATGCATGGATCCATGGGGGTCCCTCGGCATAGAGACCGGAGTCGTCTATGACGTCGGGCCGGAGCCGACGATGCAGAAGAGCGAGGACCCCCAGTCAGACCTGTGGGGTCCGAAGGCATGCCAACGGGGCCCGACGGCCCAAAGACTTTTGCTATGGTTGACAGGAATACCTACAACTGGGCCAGAGTCGCCAATGGACGCGGAAGGGCGGGTAGGCCATCGGCAACTGCCAGGGCTCCGCTGGAGCCGCGGGGGTGGTACCACCTGCACCCTCAGCCGTGTCGCGCAACAGGGTAGGGGAAGGCAAAGAGCAAAAATGTTTCTTCGACTTCTTGTGGTTCGCCTTACCTGACTCCAAGTGCGAATACTTCGTCGTCCGATGGTGATGGCGGCTCCGCGACTGGGACCTTGAAAAGTGTGGAGCCGACTTCCAGGCCTCCAGCAACTTTCGGGACCGCTCCCGCAAAGTTTTCTGAGCCATGGCCCGGCATTCGGGGCACGACTTCGAGTCGTGGTTGTGCCCCAGGCAATAGAGACACTGACGGTGCAGGTCCATCACCGACATCGTGCGGGGACAAGCCACGCAAGACTTAAAACCAGGAATCCCTATACACCACGAGTCGAAGGCTTAAAAAAAACCAGACAAAAGCCCCAAAAATAACTCAGTTCAAAAGTGACAGGGGGTACCGCTCTCTCCGGATCAGCGCTTGCTGGCACGGAAACAGAAAGGCTGGCGTGTCTAAGTAGCTCCAACAATGTCATCTCGGTGACTATGTATCCAAAGACGTATGCGGAGCCACACGATGATGCCACCCGACGCGCAGGGGTACTGCTGACGAAAACTTTCCTGACGCCTGGGGGTAATTCTAAGGTAAGGAATCTATCACAAACATGTTTCTTTCAGATTTCCAACATTTTAGATTTCAATCTAGACCAATAACTATTTATTGCCAAGTCCTGCTGAGGAGCACCCTAAAGCAGGAGGGATGCCTCAATAAACTTTAAAACCTGAGGGGAGGTGGCCTAAAATCAAAGCCTGCCATTGTTTTCATCAACTGTGTCCAATGTAGGGACTAGATGAAGTACAGAGGATTCACAATTATATATTTCAGATTGCTGTTATGCTGACATTTTTGTTCTCTTAATGCACCTCATTTTCCGGTCCATATTTCGATCACGATTCCAGCCAGCTGTAGGGAAAAGCCCCCTCCCCTGCTGTGGAAGCGACCTTGGAATAAACTGGACAATGTCAAGTTTGAAGATAGACTCAAAACCTCCCGTCCAGTTTGGGCTAGCAAGATGGAGGAGGCCGACGTAGCCTACAGGGAGTGGATAAAAAACTCACTCTATTACTTCCTTCCGATGAACCGGTCAAGACCTAAGCGTGTGCAGTCCCATCCGTGGCGCTAGTAATAAAAAAAAAGCAATGTAAGCTACTGGAACGCCTCTGGAGGCGATCATATGATCACCTGGCTAAAATCAATTTTAGAACAGCTACAAAAGCATACCATAAACTTATAAAAAACCTCTAAAGCCAAGTATTATACTGACCTTATCAATTCCAGTACCAATCGCCCCAAAACCATTTTCTCTTTAGTAAAAGACCTGACCAAGGCCCGGGAAGGTTCAAGCAACCTGATAGTGTCTGACCCACAATGTGAAGAGCTAGCCTGTTTCTTCATTGACAAAGTCAAAGGGATCTACACCTCCTTGGAGGCCCATGTGAATTCTATTTTGAACACTTACTTGGATTCCAATGGAATTTTAGATGAGTCTCAAAACGGATTCCGTGCTAAACACAGCACGGAGTCTGCTCTATTGGCATTCACGGAACATCTGAGGGAGGCGCAGGACCAAGGTGAAACATCTGCCCTGGTTCTGCTGGATTTGAGTGCGGCCTTTGACACGGTCTCCCACAGGATCTTGCTTGAGAGACTGTCGGAGATCGGAGTCAGGGAGAGCGCCCTGGACTGGTTTGCGTCATTTCTATCTGACTGTTCCTTCCAGGTACACGCCCCGCCGTACTCATCCAGCAGGCACCCCCTGGAATGTGGGGTCCCGCAGGGCTCTGCGCTTAGCCCCACATTGTTTAATGTGTATGTCCGCACCCTGGCCATGTTGGCTCGGGAACGTAAAATTAAATTAATATCATATGCGGACGATACACAACTTATTTTCACCTTCTCCAAAAACACAGAGGCTGACCAAAATAAATTCCAGATATATATTCTGGCTATATCAAACTGGCTGTCGCAGAACTATCTCCAGTTAAATTCATCTAAAACTGAGATACTTCTCATAGGCAAGGAAACACAGAAATGGGACAAACACTGGTGGCCCCCCACACTAGGACTTCCCCCTACCCCTAAGGAGACTGTTAAAAATCTGGGCGTGATGTTGGACAATTCACTCTCGCTGGAAATCCATGCCAAGAGAGTGGCTGGTACCTGTTATGATCGCCTACGCTCTCTTAAGCCTATTCTTGGTTTTTTTGAGCCGCACACTCGTCAGATTATAGTGCAGGCTCTAGTCTTATCCCACCTAGACTATTGCAATGCTCTTATGCTTGGGTCTAACCTGACAGTGATAAATAGGCTACAAAGAGCCCAGAATGCTGCTTCCCGTATCCTGTGTGCACTACCAAAGACCTGCCATACCTCGCCTATTCTTCGCCGGTTGCACTGGTTGCCGATCAAACAACGCATCCAGTTTAAAACTCTATGTTTATCTCACAAAATTCTGTATGGTGTTGGCCCCCAGATCTTGCAAGAACTCTGCTCCCTCTATGCCCCCACGCGTGCCCTCCGTTCGACGGATTTATTTCTTGCCCGTACAATTAAGATCCGGAGGAGTAGAGCTGGTGGCCGCTCCTTCAGGTATCTGGCCCCGAAGCTTTGGAACTCTATCCCTCTAGGAGCTCGGTCCACTTCTAACCATATGCTATTTCGTAAACAGATTAAAACCTGGCTGTTCTCCTCTATTTAACTCTCTTCTGCTGCTGTGTTGTCGTGCCCTCTGGTATGTTCACAAGCGCTGGGACGCCCCGTTGCTGGGGTAGCCATGCGCTATAGAAGCAGATTTAACATAACATAACATAACCTCTACAACAGACAATTCAGCAAATGTACCACTTGAATCAGAAAAATACTTAACATCATAAGGCTCATAGCACACAAGATTGATGTGGCTGTCTAATGAGGCGAATCCCTCAAATCTGATTCCCTGGTATTTATACACACATTTACTCAGAGGAGGATCGGTTTCAGCTGGGTGGTAAGAACTGGACACTGACACCCAACAACATGTAACTTTTTCAGATTGAGGGTAACACTCAAGCTTATGTTAAAGGTGTGATGGACCCTCTATAGAAGGCTATTTTAACAAATATTCATCCACATTAGGATCTAAATAGTGGCTTTGATGATGGAGGGAATTAACCACCAAAGTCTTCTCCTTTGTAAACACTAGGCCTGTGTGAAATGTCCATTATGCCAGCAAAATCTTGTGTAATTTGCAATGTGTGTGTTATGTGAAATTTCCCGAATTATAATATGCCACATCACATAATTACATGTCACTCACATCAAAAAGTTAAAGCGCACAGGAACAATATGAACGACCAGAAGGAAATCTGCTGCAGCTTGTGGACCTGCGTGTTTTACGCTACATTTTTATTGTGAAATGCGTCCTCACATAAAAGACTGATACAAGAAGGCATTTAGTTCTAAAATATAGCACCAAATGCAGACTTTGCATTTCATTTATTACGCATAATTTCACATTATTAATAAAAATGTTGTGAAATTACACAAATTGACATTTCTAAGATTTTCCACATGCCTAGATAACACCCTGGATGATCAGCACAACTTGAAAAGCAGTGCCCAGAACTGCAAATGAATAGTTGCCTCTAGGCCCTCCTTCAGAGTCCTAACTGACATTCCTGGCTGGGAGTTATCAACCCTACTCCCAGAAGACAATGGCTTTTCCTCTGGGCTCAAGGGTGTTGTCAACAACTGCCCATTTAACGCAGATTAGCCATAGGGGAAGGGGACAGGAATAGGTGGCCGAACAAAATGACAGCCATAGCACTGCTTCTTTTGACTTGCAGTATTTCACTGAAAAATGTGTTGCGATCTAATGAGGGTGTTATCATTAAGATTGGGAAGAGGCCCCCCTTCCCAAATTCATAATTCACTAACATTCACCAAATAACACCTGTCCATCAAAAGGCATGTCTACCAACTGTGCCACGAAATCACCAGAAAATTTGTTAGTACTCATCTAACATGCCTCCTTAAAACTACAATGCAACCAGTCTACTTTGCCTAGGCAGCAACACTGTCTAATCATATTTGCCTTGCCTGTTTGGAAGCAGAAGTATCACCTTAAATTAGATCACGAAAGTGCTGCTTTTAAGATTCCAGCAATACACACAAGATGATGGACGGAATGTTGCACAATGGCAAAACATTTACCTTCAGTCACAGATCTGGGTTTAATCTATCGTTATTTTGCTTACCAAGCCACCCCAGTTCAGACATGGCCATATGCAAATCAGTCTTGACCCTGTGCCTCATGGGAACAGTCCAGCCCGAACTGCCAAGCCATGTCTTCCCTGGACCGGAATCAAGCATCCTAGGACCGGTTTCTGGCTATCAGCCAGAAACCGCGGAGGGGACAACAGCTCATCAGTTGGGGAGGGTTGAAAGCTGACCCTCCCAAGACATTTAGGGTGCGCCCAATGCCCCATGGAAGGAAGCCCCATGGAAGAATGAGGATCCTGGGGAGGCGAACAGCCTGCCGGATCCTGAGGAGGCTCCACAAATTCCAAGGGGGGCACTGGCAACACTAGCTCCGGTGACACCGGACGGGAGGGCGGCACCGAACTCTCTCTAGAGGCCTCCATAGAAGAGTCCAAAACTCAGCATCGACACAGCGCCAAAACAACATGCCCCGGCGCCGATTGTGCCTTGTCAGACACCGACTCGGCAGCATCCGGCATCGAGTAGACGTGTTCGGCGCCGAAACTATAACAAGTTCCCCCTCTAAAGAAGGGGGTGCCGGGGCCCTCGAGACAAGTTTCCGATGCCGCCCCGGCGCCACCTCTGCCTCATCCAGAACAGGCTCCGAGTCCCGAGAAAGGAGCGGAGGAGGAGCCGAGGAGGTGAGCCTCCAGCACCGACCCCGGCTCCGGACAGGTGGCCGCCTGCCCTTAAGGCTGGGGTGTGCTCAAGTCAGGGCTATGAGCACCGGCAACCACCTGTGGTGCCACAGGGAGCCCGGCGGGGCTATGTGGCGTGGTAGAGGTGTCGTGGGTCGTAGAGGGGGACCCAGCAGGGTCACGCCCTAATGACTTCATATGGAGCGTAGAGGGGGACCCAACTGGGCCACGCCCTAATGATACCACATCTTCGACGTTCCTGGGGGGCAAAGGCTCAATTGGCGCTGGAGCGAACCTGCCGGCGAGTCTGTTGGAGACCCCACAAGAAGCAAAGGTCCCGAGGACGCCCCAGGAATGGGAGAGGGCCCAAGGGAGGCCTGCAAAGCCGTAGCATAGGCTTCCATTTGGGCCAGAGTCGCCCCCACACTCGGAAAGGGCGGATAGAGGGTGGACGAATGTCGGGAGCTCACGTCCGGAAAGTCCTGGGAATCAGGGCCCCTGACAACAGAAGAAGGTGAGGTCAAGCGCCTTGACTTACCAAGTGGAGAATGATGGCCCGGACCCCAGAGGGCGATTGATGGCAGAGCCGAACAGTAGAGGGGCCTGCCGTCGACGAAGAGGCCGGGTGGCGAGAAGACTCCGACCGGTTCAGTCGTGCCGAGAGAAGCTTCATATGGCGCTCCCGTCGAGACTTCGGTTTCAGACGTTGGCAGGCTTCACAGTGCGTGGAGTCATGGTGCTCGCCCAGACACCACATAAAAATAAGATGGGAGTCCGTCGCGGATATCTGCCATGAACAGGAATTACAAGATTTGAAGCGCGAAGACATCGCACACTGTTCCCAGCTGAAAACAGGCCAGAGGAACCACTCACTCGGGATCCGCGTTGCACGCGGATAAGAAGGAAACTGACGTCAGCACACCGGGAGGGACTTATAAGACCTCGCTGATGTTACGTACGTGGACGACGTCAGGGCGGTGTCGTGTGGAGCCGTCTCCCGGCGGGCAGAGGTGCTGCTGCAAAAGAAATTCCAGATCCAATCTCACACCTGGGGATATTCTAAGTTAGGAATCTGCAGCTAGATGTCTCTATCAGATATTAGATATTCTAAGGCAGTCCCTCTGAAGATGGTCACTCTGCCATGGTCACCTGGGCTCTGCTTGGGATCGTTACCAAAGTAGGACTCCACAAGAGGGTTATCTATGACCAGGGAGCAAACATTTATGTCTAGGTACATGTGACTTACACATTCACCACTCTTAATCACCACCCAAACAAATAGGCATATTGAATGATTCGAAAGGCATGGTCATGGATTTGATTGAGAAACTCAGATAAAAGTGGGACGTCTTACTGCCATGCCTGTGCTCACCTACAGGATGGTACTGCAGAAGGGAGTGTGCTTCAGTCCATTCCAACCTCTGTATGGACACCCTGTCAGATGAAATTTACGTCCTGTAATAGAACAGTGGGAGAAACCTCTAAAGGCACCCAAGCAGTACTTTGTAGAGGATCTACTGGACAGGAGATCTAAGATGGCTGAGGACATGACAAAGGCAAACGAAAATATTGTGGCCAGTCAGGAACATATCCTGTGTACAATCAGAAGCCAACTGTGATGAGGGTACCAGCCTGCTACACAAAATGGACTGGGCCATACACTGTGCTAGAAAAGGTGGGTAAGGTTACCTCACCTGGATGACCTGCCCCCCAAACCAGATACTCCCAAAAGTGCTCCATGCCACCCATCTGAAACCCCATTTTGACAGGGTAGACAGGAGTATGTAGACGGTGAAAGATGGACAGAGAGTTCCTTCCAGACCTCGTGTCCCACAATGAACAATAAATGTCTGTTATTCAGTGCCAAGATGCCCAATGTTTGAACGTGTGCTTTTCAAATACATGCCTCCCAAAACCCAGACACTGTTAAGAGCTTTCCTAGGTTTGACTGGGTACTACAGGACTAAAAAAGCCGGAAATAAGTTAAAGTCGTACAAAATACAGCTAGTTTTTGTAAAGCTTAAAAAACGTACATGGCTTTGTTGTTATTATTTGTTTTTCAACTGAAAATAATTCATATATTTTCTCATTGTTTGTTGTATGTATAAAAACTTTTGTGTGGTATGATAGTGGTATGATTGACTGTTTGAATGAGATACATTTGAAATGCATTTAGAATGTTGGTTGTAAATAGGAGTTTGAGTAAATGGTCATTTTCTTTGATGTACATAAGGTCGTAAAAGATAAACTTGGCCAAATTATTTTTTCAAAAAAGATCAAAAGTGAATAATTGACGCAAAATAAAATAAAAAAATGATACTCTTTGATCACAAAACATTGGTTTAATTTCATATGTTTTGCAAAAACTAGGGTAAGTGACTAGGTAGCAGCACGTGCACTCTCTTTTGTTTATTACTGGGTACTACAGGAGGCTTTTTCAGGGGTACAGTTCTATTATGACATCATTGATAAAGCGGACTACCAAGAAGAAGCCTAAGAAGATAATCTGGTCAGGTCTTTGAAACCCTGAAGGTGGCACTGTGCACTGCACACATCCTCAAGGCATGTAACATCAGCCAAGAGTTGTTTGTTCAAAAAGATGCTTCAGAGCATGGTATCGGGGCAGTACTATCAAAGCTAAATGAAAAGGGTCAGGACCCACGGGTAGCTGTTATAAGTAGGTGCCTACTCTCTAGAGGTATGTTAGAGCACACCTGAGAGAGAGGCCTTTATTGTGATGGAGAGGGGGGTGAATCCAAATCTGCTTTAGTACTGCTACAGACTTTGCTAATTCGTGCTTAAGTTAAGACTGTCTCCTCTGTGCCATAACTTCCAGAGGTTGATCACAGGTTTATTTATTGAACTTGTGTGTTGGATCTGACAAGGTTTCAGACTTATTACTTGGAAAGGACTCACACCCTCCCCAACGAATAACCCATTTTCTTACAGATACCTCAAGCATAAGGAAAATGACTGTCTCTTGTATTCAGAGCAGGGTGGAAAACTCAAATTCTTTAGGGGAGGAGTGCTGAAAATATGTAAAAAGTTCAAAAACTGTGATATTTCTGTTAAATGAGATAGTTAAAAAAGGGATAAAAATCATCAAGTCAAGCTTCAAATTCCTACAACAGTGGGGCACTTAAAAAAGGCAGAGGCACTAACGGTGCCTTTATTGCCCCATGACACTCATTCCCGTAATTATGCTCCAATGGATCCATTGGGGAGAGGAGTTGGCCTAACGGCTAGGGTGGTCAACCTCAAATCTGGGGAACTGGGTTGGAGTCTCGGCAATGACGCTGAACATCCTGTGATTCTGGGCAAATCACTTAATCTCCCCGCGCCTAACAAAAATTAATGTGTCCTCATGTAATGGAACTGGTGCTATGTAAAGTGCTCTGATACCCGAATAGGGACAAGTTTGCGCTGCGCTATATAAAACTCTGTAAAAAAAATAAAAATAATGGAAGACACTGCATTAGCTCTGCCTAGTGCCAGACGGCAGTGTAGTTAAACACTGTCAGAATCCAGTCAGACTCCTAGAGATACTTCATAGGTGAATCAACTTCAGAAAGTAGAGTTATTGCGATTGGGCATATTTATAAAATGCACTGTGGATTGTGGGGAGGAATCTGACCTTTCAGAAGGCACTCCAATTTCTTGTGTGGCTGTTATGATACATTAATTGGAATCTTTTAATGTCTAATGACAGCCACACCCTACCAAGATCAAGCAATTCCACTCTAAAGTCTTTTACTGAAAACTATGACCCCTTCATACCAAGAAGGTCAAACTCAGACTGAATGAACGATGGTGCATCAAGAACTAAATAGCTCCAATTTTATTAACATGAAACTGGAGATGTTCTCAGAATCTAAATTAATTCTCCAGTAGGAAATGTGTCAAAGACTGCAACATCAAAAATTAACAAAAGGAAAAGTAAAATGGCATTCCTACAAAAAATGAAGGAAGAGCCGAATATACTCAGAATAAACAATGGTCAGAGTGACAAGGGCGCAACAAGCCACGACAAGGGCCTGATGTACTATCCCATCTCTAAATAAAAAAAACAGTAGCACATTCGAGGCTTCTGCAGTAAACACTAGTTCGGAAACCTCAGCACCAAATCATCTCAATGAAAACCCAACTGAGTGTCCTGCCAAGGTGACCACCACGAAGCATAAAACCTGTAATGCCGTCAATTCCCAAACACAATCGTACGCCGAGGTTACAAAAGCCGTTATGCCAAACGCCACCAAAACAGCAGAAAGCTCGGAGGCAAAGGCATCACTTAAGACCAACAAAAACATGGTAAGCCAATTGGCAGGACGCAACACCACAGAAATACAACTTTGCGAAAGGCATAAAAGAAAATAAACGCATCCATGCAGGGAACTAGCCCAATGAAAGAATGCCCTTTCGGAACAGAACTACAACACAATACCCAAAATAAAGCAGTTTCGAAACCGACACCGGCACGGCAGATGCCGTTGGCCAATCAACATCAGACTTGTGGACATTTTGTTACCGCCCCGGATGGGAAGCCGCAAATCACAGCTTGCTGGAACAATGACCAAATAGGTCTCAGTATGCAATCAAATGAACATGAGGGTCAAAGCAATGTGCAAAATAGAAATGGCTCGGGAAAAGCACACCTGCCGGAAATAGAGCATACAGTGATTTTCACGCCTGAATTCGAGACAAGAGGCCCGGGTGACATCTTAAATCGCTCAAACATATTATACATTCTGTCCTGCATATCCTCATTGGCCAACTTAAAATCAGCACATCTTGAAGCGGTGCATTTTAAAAACTGTCCTTGCATAAGCCATAATGAGTCTACACTAACTAAATGGACCAATAAGCAGGACCTTCAAAATATTATGGCCGAAAAAAACATACTCAGTGGCTGGGGGATTCGCATAGACACACTTTCAACTGAAAAGTATCTGCACATACTACTGCAGAGGCAGCAAAAATCAACCGCAGTAGCGTCACATAATTGCATTCTAAAGGGCATACGATCGATTCCGAGATCACACCGTGATAACAACATTAAAATCAAACTTTTGAAGGGGGAAGCCACTAGACAAATAATGGAGACAAGATCGACTATGGGCACCACCGCAGAAGATTGGGCATGGATCTCAACGGCTCTGCACACTAAAGGGAGGACAAATCCCTAGCACAGAAGCAGTTAAAACAAGAACAACCCTAAGACTTATAAGCTGAAACGTCGCAGGCCTCAAATCAACATTAGCAAATAAGGATGCCTTAAGCCTTCTCAAAACGGGAGACATCTTATATTTACAGGAAACATGGAACACGTCACCAACCCCAATCAAAGGCTACCAGGCCATTCACACCTTAGCAATTAAGAGAAACCTACTTGGAAGACCTATTGGTGAGGTATCAATCTATGTAAACTTGAATTTGCAAGTTCAGATGGAAGAATGGCGCACAAATTCTCCCGACATCCAGATCGTCAGTCTAAAGGGGTAAGGCTAGAGGGAATTCCAACTTAACTGCGGTAATTAATCTATCCATTAACCCAAATAATAAATTAAAAAATGAGAGCTCAAGGATGGCTACCAGCCTAATTAGAGAATATCTCTATGAAAATCCAGGTCACGAATGCATCATTACCGGGGACTGCAACATGAGAGACCTGTGCAATTCGGCCAGCCACTGAGGAGACAAAGGCCAGAATATTATGGAAGCTTGCATCAATGCATTCCGCCTGGAACCAGCAAATCAAGTGGTGCCGCCAAATATGAAGCTACAACCAACCTTTAAAAATATCTCGACGTTGGACTACATCTTTTTCAGCCATAGCCTACAGAGGAGGTGCAAAGAATACAAGGTGACTAACACTACCGCAAGTGACCATCCTGGTCAATTTAAATACAACAATGCAATTTGAACATTTAACGGCGGGTAAAATGCTCCATACAAACACTGATACCGCACTGATAAAATGCATATAGTGGGGTCCTATTAGCCAAGAGAAATATAACTCCTGGAAAAAGGCAACACGCATATCTAGTCCACATACGAATTGGCTGAAAATCATTTTATCATTATCCAAAGCTATGACCTCAGGAAAACAATTGCCATATAGAGGAAAACGTCGCAGAAGTGGGCATGCCATCCTTTCTGACCTTAAAAAATTTAAAGAGAACAAAAAGCAGTGTCGCTTCGCTGAGCAACAGTATCGGAGGAAAAAATGTTCGATGACAGAATCACGATTGAAAGCAGCCAGAAGAGCACACGAAAACACAGTCTGGGAGTTGAAAGTGAGAATTATAGACTATAAATGTAAAGGCATTTACGCATTGCTTGCCCCCAGCAAGAGCAGGGGATTTTGGAACTACATCAATAATCTCAATGGTAGAAGCAACATACACAATGCAAGGCCTGCCAAAGAATAGGCAGCCCATGCTACTAAGTTATATGTTGATCAGGATAAATCTAGGCTAAAAACAGTGTTAGTTGAAAACCATTGTCTAGAGGGAAACAAGAGTAAGGCTCTCACTCTTAGCGAAAAAGAAATCCTGCTCATATTGAAAGGCATAAGGAAGGACGGGCCACAGGACCGAAGGGGTTACCAGGAAGTGTCTTCAATGAAGATCGGGCCTTTTGGGCCCCTCATATGCACTGTCTATTCAACTACTGCTTCAAAACTTCAGGAGTACCAGACTCGTGGAAAGGCTCCATTCTGCAACCAATCTATAGGAAAGGCAACATCTTACAGCCTGAGAATTACAGACTAATTGCTCTACTTGACGTGGACGGAAAGGCATATGCAAACGTTCTTCTGAAAGAGCTAGAGGAATGGATAATAGCACATTACCAGACTGGATTCCGGGCGAACACATCAACAATGGATAATGCCATCGCATTATCGAACAAGTTACTTACCTTCGGTAACGATATATCTGTAAGAAACAGTAGTTAGTATTAGATTCCTTACCTTAGAATATCCCCAGGCGTCAGTCTGGATCCGGAAACTTTTGCGTAGCAGTACCCCTGCGCGTCGGTAGGCGTCGTCTGCAGGCGTCCCCTGCGGCTCCGCGTCATCGGCGTTGTGCGCCGTGATGACGTCGCTGGAGTATATAGACGCCGCCTCCGCGCGCTGACGTCAGTTCTTTGCACACAGCTTTTCCGCGCCAGAACACGCAGAGCCATGTGAGAACTAACACTGGTGCCATTTGAAACTAGGGCCCTGAAAGGGATGACCTTAACCCTAGGTATCAGTTCGCAGAACGGGGAGGACGGGTGGGGCGGTAAGGAATCTAATACTAACTACTGTTTCTTACAGATATATCGTTACCGAAGGTAAGTAACTTGTTCATCTGAAAGAAACAGGTTAGTATTAGATTCCTTACCTTAGAATAGATACCCCAGCAATACCAACCCCGGTGGTGGGTCTGCGAACCAATACAAACCTACACCAGAAAGTCCTGGAGGACCGAACGGCCAAAGAAGCCGTCCCTCTGGACTTGACTGTCCAGGCAGTAGTGCCTCGCAAAGGTGTGCAGCGAGGCCCACGTAGCCGCCTGGCAAATGTCCTGCAAAGGGACTCCCCGGCCCAGGGCAGTAGTAGCCGCCGTGGCCCGAGTGGAATGGGCCCTCAGCCCAACAGGAGGCTCCTTCCGAGCCAAAGAGTAGCATGCTTTGATGCACAGGACGACCCACCGAGAGATGGTTCGTTTCTGTACCGCCCTTCCCTTCTTCTCACCCACGTAGCCAACAAACAGTTGGTCATCCACCCGGAACTGGCGTGTGCGATCCATGTAAAATGAAAGCGCACGTTTTGGGTCCAGACGATGGAGCCGCTCTTCATCCTTTGAAGGATGCGGAGGCGGGAAGAAGGAGGGTAAGGTGATGGACTGCCCGATGTGAAAAGCAGAAACTACTTTGGGCAGGAAAGAAGGCCTAGTCCTAAGAACCACCTTGTCAGGATGGATGGACAAGAAAGGAGGTTTAACAGAAAGAGCCTGGAGCTCACTCACTCTCCTGGCAGAGGTGATGGCAACCAGGAAGGCCGTCTTTAAAGTGAGAAGACGGAGAGGACAGGAATGAAGCGGCTCAAAGGGAGCGCACATCAAGAATGTCAGAACGAGGTTCAAGTCCCACTGAGGCATCACGAACGGAACAGGAGGATACATGTGCGTGATGCCTTTCAAGAATCTCAGCACAATAGGGGACTTGAATAAAGATGGCTGATCAGGTAGCCTTAAGAAGGCGGAAAGGGCAGAAAGGTAGCCCTTGATAGTGCCCAGAGCAGAGCCCTGCTGGGCAAGAGAAAGAAGGAAGAGGAGAACCTCGGAAAGAGGGGCAGAAAGGGGATCCACAGCCTTTGCTGTGCACCATGCCACAAATCTTTTCCACCGGCAGGCGTATACCGACTTTGTGGAGGGACGCCTGGCTGCCAGAATCACATCACAGACTTCAGGAGGCAAGTCGAATGGCCTCAACTGTCGCCGCTCAATCCCCACGCATGGAGGTGGAGGCTGGACAGGTTCGGGTGGAGGACCGTCCCCTGCTGCTGCGACAGAAGGTCCTCCTGAAGGGGCAGGCGGATCGAGGGACCGACTGACATGCTGAGTAGCTCGGGATACCAGTATCTTCGAGCCCAGTCCGGAGCCACAAGGATAACTTGGGCCCGGTCGCGCCTGATCTTCTTCAGCACTCTGGGCAGAAGTGGTATAGGCGGAAAGGCGTACAACAGACCGCAGCTCCACTCGCGCCGAAAGGCGTCGCCGAGCGAGTGCCGTCTTGGAAACTCCAACGCGCAGAACTGATGACATTGCGCGTTCCCTTCTGTGGCGAATAGATCTAACCAAGGCTCTCCCCATTGCTGAAAGAGGCCGTTCACCACGTCCGAGTTCAGACGCCATTCGTGATCCACCGAGCACCGACGGCTGAGTTCGTCCGCCCTGGCGTTCAGAGAACCTGCCAGGTGTTGAACCGTCAGAGTCACGCCCTGACGTTCCAGCCATTGCCAGAGGCGCAGAGCCTCCTGGCAAAGGGTCCACGACCCCACACCGCCCTGTTTGTTGCAGTACCACATGGCGGTGGTGTTGTCCGTGAACACCTGCACTACACTCCCGTTGACAAAGGGGAGGAATGCCTTCAGTGCTAGGCGAATCGCCCGCAGCTCCAACATGTTGATATAGAGCCGGGACTCCGCCGGAGACCAGATGCCTCTGATCTCCGCTCTCCCAAGTGGCCACCCCAGCCCTGGAGGGACGCGTCCGTCACAACCACGTGCTCCGGTTGGGGAAGGGGGAGGGATCTGCCTCTGACCCAATCGCGGTCCGTAAGCCACCACTGCAACTGTCTCGCAGTGCCCTCCGAGATCAGGACATGGTCGGACAGGTTGCCCTGATGCTGGGCCCACTGAAACTTCAGGTCCCACTGCAGAGCCCGCATCCGCCACCTGGCGTGATCCACCAGAAGGATGCAGGAGGCCATCAGCCCCAGAAGCCGCAGCATCAACCTGACCGAAATCCGGGACAATGGCTGGAAGATGGGAATCAGAGCCTGAATATCCCGGACCCGCCGTTCCGGAGGATAAACCCGAAACTGGGCCGAGTCGAGAACCGCTCCGATGAAAAGGAGCTTTTGAGAGGGACACAGGTGTGATTTCGGCACATTGATGGAAAACCCCAGCTCGTGCAGGAGGTCTGCCGTCATCTGAAGGTGGTGGACGACTGTTTGGGGCGAGCCCGCCTTCAACAACCAGTCGTCGAGGTAGGGGAAGACTGAAACCCCTAACCGGCGCAGATGAGCTGCGACCACCGCCATCAGTTTCGTGAACACCCGTGGGGCGCTGGTAAGGCCGAATGGGAGCACGATAAACTGAAAGTGCTCGTGGCCTACCGTGAACCGCAGGTAACGCCGGTGGGCCTGCAGGACGGGGATGTGAAAATACGCATCCTGCAAGTCCAACGCTACCATCCAGTCTTGTGGGTCTAGAGCAGCCAAGACCTGAGCCAAAGTCAACATCTTGAACTTCTCCCTCCGGAGGAAGCCGTTGACGGTCCGTAGGTCCAAGATAGGACGAAGGCCCCCTTTGTCCTTCTTGGGCACCAGAAAGTAGTGGGAGTAGCAACCACACCCTACTTCTGGCCCAGGAACGCGCTCGATGGCCCCCTTGGCCAAGAGGGCCGTAACTTCCTCCTGCAGAAGTGTCAAGTGGTCCCCCGACACACGGTGGTTCTGCGGTGGCATGGCTGGAGGAGTGGACTCGAAGGGGAGGGAGTAGCCCCTTCGGACGAGCTGCAGCACCCACCTGTCCGATGTAATCGTGCGCCAGTGGGAGTGGTGATGACGAACCCTGCCACCCACTGGCGTCACATGAGCCCGAAAGCTCGGACTAGGAAGATTTGGAGGCTGCAGCGGGGGGAGGTGTGGACTGACCTCGCCGCTGCCCTCTACCGCCACCACGACGGAAACCACGGCCGCCACCGCGCTGGGGAGCGTTCTGCGGCGCTTGGCTGGCAGCACGCGTGGGACCGCCCCTTCCTTGGCCACGAAAGGGGCGAAACGAACCCTGCTGCTGGCGCTGGGTCGAAAGACCCAAGGACTTGGCCGTGACCCTGGAGTCCTTGAAGCGCTCAAGCGCGTTGTCCGCCTTGTCACCGAACAGGCGACTGCCATCGAAAGGCATGTCCATGAGGGCAGTCTGGACATCCGGCGAGAAGTTGGCGGATCTCAGCCAAGCATGGCGACGAATCGCCACCGTCGTGGACATAGCCCGTCCCAGCGAGTCGGTCGTGTCAAGACCACACCTAATCGAATACCTCGCCGCGTCCCGGCCCTCAACCAAGGCCTGGTTGAGCTTGTCCCGCACCTCCTGCGGGCACTGCGGCAGACACTCCGCGACCATGTCCCACAGAGAGTGGGTGTAGTGGCCCAAGAGGCATGCGGTATTACAAAACCGCAGACCAGCACTCAAAGACAAAAAGACCTTCTTGCCAAATTGGTCATATCGCTTCGATTCCCGATCGGGCGGAGCCGACGGGAATGCGGACTGGGAAGTGGAGGCCTGGATCACCAGACTCTCCGGGGAGGGATGGGTGGAAAGGAAGGCAGGGTCGTCCGAACACGGACGGTGACGCCTGGCAACGTTCCGGTCAGCCGGTGCACCGGAAGCGGGCCTGGACCAGGTGCCCAAAAGGACATCCGTCAGGGCCTCATTAAATGGCAGCAGAGGCTCCTGTGGGCACGACTGCGGTTTAAATACTTCGGTGAGGATGTTAGGTTTCACCTTAGCGACGGGGAGCTCAAGGCGCAAGGCCTTGGCAGCCCTCATCAGGACCACCGAATAGGCAGCCCCCGCCTCCGACGCCACAGGGGAAGGCGAGACAAACCCAGGGTTGGGCGACTCGTTCAGACCACTGGCCTCACCTAAGTCACCTACCCAGTCCACGTCATACTGGCAGGCTCGTGACAAAGGGTCCTCAGACCCCTCCCAACCCTCTCCATATTCGTCCTCATCGCCATAGGACGAGTCGACGACATAAACCGGCTCCTCGGAGCCAAGGGGCCCCAACGGCGCCGGACTCGGCGTCGGACGACGCCGGTCCGACTCCGCGTCAGGAGTCAGAGAGGGATCGGGGGTGGCGCCGCGCGGCGCCGGCGCCGGGGACCTGACGCCGGCCGGAACCGACGGCGGAGTCACGGCGCCGCGCGGAGGCGGCACCACGGGTTGCCCCAATGGAATCGGCGCCGGGGAGGCCGGAGGACCAGCCGGCGACGACCCTGAAGGGCCCAGCGGCGCCGGGGCCGGAGCCGCCGGCGGCGCCGGGGCCGGAGCACTCGGCGGCGTCGGGGCAGGTGCACCCGAACCGCTCGGGCTCCCAGACGGGACCGACGGGCCCGCAGGCGCCGTAGGCCCCGCCGGAGGAGACATCGCCCTCATAGCCATGAGGAACGCCTCAATCTCCTCGGGCGACGCGCCTTCCCCAGGGACCGACGGGTATGGGGCAGACGGCGTCGGCGACCCACGTGGGGCCGCGGGGGTGGGGCCACCCGAACCCCCGGCCGCATCACGCGGGCGTCGGGGGGAGTCGGGGGTACGATGATGACGCCCCGACCTCTTGTGACGCTTACCTGATGAACCGGAGGAATGGTGGCGACTCCCGGAGCGCTCATGGCGGCTCCGCGATCGCTCCCTCGACCGCTCCCTCGACCTCCGACCGGACCGGGACCGCTCTCGACGCGGGGCCGACACTCGGAGTTCGAGCAGCTTGCGGGACCGCTCCCGTCTAGCTTTACCTGTCAAGGCCCGGCAGTCGACGCAAGACTCGACGTCGTGGTCCGCGCCCAGACACCGGAGGCAGAGTCGATGGTGGTCGGTGACCGACATCATTCGGTCGCACCCGTCGCAACTCTTAAACCCGGGCATCCTACCGGCACCTTGAAGAAGAGTGAAAGTTAACAAAACTAGGTCAAAAGACCGGAGTACTGCTCTTCGGATCTGCGCTAACTGGCGCGGAAAAAAGAAGAACTGACGTCAGCGAGCGGAGGCGGCGTCTATATACTCCAGCGACGTCATCACGGCGCACGACGCCGACGACGCGGAGCCGCAGGGGACGCCTGCAGACGACGCCTACCGACGCGCAGGGGTACTGCTACGCAAAAGTTTCCGGATCCAGACTGACGCCTGGGGATATTCTAAGGTAAGGAATCTAATACTAACCTGTTTCTTTCAGATATATCTGGTAACTAAGGCTACAGAGGGGGTAAACCCACCCCTATATGCCTGCTTTGTTGACTATAGTGCTGCCTTTGATGGCATCGACAGCAACGTATTGTGGGCAAAGCTTGCAAAGTGGGGGATACCAAGGAAACTTCTGGCAGCCATTATGTCCCTCCATACTGGTACATGGGTCCGCACTAAGCTCACACAGTCACACGCAACGGCCAAGATCCATACGAACAAAGGGTTAAAACAGGGCTGTGTGATTGCGCCAACACTGTTTAACCAATACACTGCGGACCTGGGCGCTGCACTCTCAAAAAACAATTTTTTTCCACTTAAATTGGGTCACCTTAGAATACCTATTATGCAATACGCGGATGACCTTGTCATCCTGGACCAAACCAGAATAGGCATGAAAAGGGCATTACAGACTCTTCATTTATACAACTCAGAAAATAATCTCCAAACTAATGCAAATAAAACCAAGGTATTTTTTTTTTGTCATAACCCAAACATCCTTGCTGGGCTGGAACATCGGACCACTAAGAATTGCAACTGCAAATAAGTATACCTACCTGGGTGTACAATTATCAGATACTGGCAAAACAACATCAAAGGGCAAATCATTGGAGACAAAATCTGCTAAAGTCACACATGCCCTATTCAAAATACATCAGAATCTTGTGAGCCACTCAACTGAGGGTATACGAAGAGTAATACAAGCCAAGCTATTTTCAACAATTAGGTATGGCCATCTGGCCTTCCCGGGCCTATTGTCCGATAAATTGGAGCACCTATATATCATGGCTTTTAGGAAGGTCTTTAGGCTACCATTCTCGACAAGGCATACACTGATCAGACTTGAGTTTAACTTAACATCAATGGAAATAGAATGCAAAAAAGGCAAAGTGAAGCTGTACCACTGAGTGAACAAGGCTAGCCCGGGCACTATGAGGGAAGCACTCCAAATACTCTTCACGGATCAAACCAGCCGATGGGCTAGGTACCTTGCTTCAGCTAATAAAACACTATGCCTGACAGCTGATCATACAACGATATTAAATCTGTCAACAGTTAGCCTAAAAAACCTGTTAAAAAACAGGTTAAGATCATCTCAAGGCACCAGGACAGAGATGCAATCAGAGTTATCCGTGGCACAGAGGGCCTTACAAAATCACATGAAGCCACTCTATGCCAACCATACCTGAAAGCCGGCCTGGCAGGCAAGCTCTTCAAAATGTCTTGAAGACCAGGCTGCTAACTCTACCAATAAAGGACTGTAGGGGACATTGGACAACCATACCAACTGGAAATAGAGGATGTTGACTGTGTCAATACCACACAGAATCAGCAGAGCATGTCATCTGTTGTTGTCCAACGTTGGTAAGCCCGAGGTGCAAATACTTAAGGGCAATGTTCAACCTAAGTAAAGTAAGAACATGCAAGGAGGCTTTAACGCACATATATACCTCAACAGTACTAATGGAGCTGGCACGTGTCGGGAAGTTTTTTGCCACTGCTGGAAAGATCTTATGTCAAACACAAAGTACGGAAAAATAACAGCATAATAACAATCTACATGCCGACTGCCAATTCCAATGGTCAACAACAGTGCCATTCTCATTGAGCAAACAATAAATAAAGCATCTTATGGTCATCGGTGATCTGGTACTAAGCCCGATAAGTTAAGATGAATTGACACCAGGGCACTGACTGTCCAACCTGTTTATGTCTCTAGATTTTTTTCCCTTCTCCTTTAAATCTCTCTGCATTTTCAATGCTTTTTAAATGTTTTTCTTTTATCAACTTACCGTTTTAACTTTGATAGTAATATGCATTGCTTTTGTAAATGATTTTAGGTAATCATACAATAAAGTATTCATTCATTCATTCATTGCAACATCAAAGCATTACACCAGCACTATTGCAGAAGCTGGAAACAAAAGTAAATCCTACTTCAGAATAGCCAAGGTTTGTTCATATACAAATGTGACCTCATCTGTCTCAAGATAGACAACTGCAATACTCAGAAACTCTGACTGTTGAAGAAATGTTCACCAGGGCCGGAGGGTATCGGGAATTTCCCCGGGGAGCCAGCAGAGAAGGGTAGGTTTTCGACCCCTGGGGGCCATTTTTAGGTCGAGCTGGTGTTAGCAGCCCGAAGCGCTGCGTCCAGTGAAAGATCTTTTGTTATCCACTTGCTGGGAATGTTGGACAGGGGATGGGCACGCGCAGAGCCGTTGCTGATTAAAGCGTATGTGCGCGCACATTCACCCACGCGCTGTGCACATCTCCTGTCCCAGATTCCCAGCAAGTGGATAAAACATACACACGCGCGCGCACACACACACACGCACACACACACATACGCGCATACCCCCCCCCACTAAGCCCCACTCACCGCATCGGCGCCACTCCTGACTTCTGCAGCCTCCGCGGGGCTCTACCTCAGGCATGGGAGCCCCGCGTCACCACTGCTCCTCTGGGCCAGCCACTCCGTGAGCGCGGGCTTCCCGCAGAAGACGGAAGTCCCGTCCCATGACAGGCGTGACGCAGCCAAACTTCCGGTTTCGGGATGTGCACACTCACTGGCAGGCATTCGCGTTCCGGTGGTGGAGAATCGGATCACACCACAGTTTTGTCTGGCTCTATTTCAGGTCTTTGGTTGAAAGTGAGTCAGTGCAAATACACTATTACCATCGTATTACGAATCCAGATTACTTGGAGTGGTAATGTGTGACAGAGAATGTGCAATGATATTGTTTATAATTGTAATGCAGTGGTGAAGTATTGTTTTTTTGTGTTGTGGGGTTTTTGTGCTGCATCGTTGCATTGTGGTGTGTTAAGCTCTGGCTGTTGTGTTGTGATGTTTTGACTGTTTTCTTGTGCTGTCCCCCTTGTTTGAGTTCAGGGGAGAGGATATGTCGTAAGGGCTAGAGCGGTCGACCTCGAAGCTGAGGAACGGGGTTCTGGGCAAATCACTTAATCTCCCCGTGCCTAAGAGAATAAATGTGTCCGTCTGTAAAGCAACTGGCGCTCGTGCAAAGGGCTCTGATACCTTCCTGTAGAGTTCGCGCTCTATGAAACACAAAAAAAAGTGTTCTGCCGCTGTGTGTACATCATTGTCTTATCGTTCCGAGGATTCCAAAACCTGCCAGTGTGCTCCTCCCACAGCTTCAGGCATCCGAGCACAGACCTCCTGGAGACCGTACAAGGTCTCTCAAACCCCCACTCTCTCTCCGTGTGCACCTTTGTAGGCTCGGACAATCAAATGATAGAACATGGCAAGGGCCTACAGGTGCCCCCATTCCTTCCAGGCGCTTTAACCAAAAACACGTGTGGGATGCAGCTCTATTTTCGGGAATTAAAACTCAAAACGTTTGGAAAAGCAGCACCCCCCGAGCATCCAGGCCGAATGACGCGTGGCCTGCTGACAAATGTGCCAGCTCTCTCACTCAATTTACTGGCATCAACTCAAATACCCCCCTCTTGGTCTTAATTTCAAGCAGGTGTGATCGCTGGCACAAACACGCGTAAACTCCCGCACCCTCCCCCAGCCCTAAAACAACTTGGACATGTGTGAACTGCAGCCCATTCACTAGGATATGTGTGAACTACCCCCCGCCCCCCTCCTGCCAGTAAAACTGGAACTGTGTAAACAGCAGACTCTCCTCTGACCCCTGCTAGGGGGCCGACAGCAAGGCACGGTGATTCTGGGCAAATCACTTAATCTCCCAGTGCTTACCAAAAATTGATGTGTCCGTGTGGAATGTAAGTGCTGCACACGTAAAGCGCTCCAATGGCTTGGGGTCTAGTTCGCGCTATATTAAACTGAAGAAAAACTCCCGGGCATTCATTAACTAAAACTCTAAATGAGTGCGCGCAGTTTTGAGTCGCTTTCTTGCCCTTTCGGTGATACTAAGAGTGCATGCCAACATTTTAAGACTAGCCAGTCTGGCAGAGCCTCCATTCAGTGCCCACTGCTCAGGCCAGCTGCCCCCAGAGAACGTCTACTGGGCAAATCTGCAAATAAAACAAAAACCATTTCCAGACACACTTTCTCCTGGAAGCAGCCTTTTCAGCTCGTCCATTAATTGCAGAATAACACTGGGTTTTAATAAAATGTAAAAGTAATTCCAGCATGTGCGTTAACGATGTGCGCCGTAGTACATAATGCCACCTGATTATGTTTTTAAAGATTTAGCTCCTGAGATATTGGGTGTTCACAGATTCATGTTCCTCTGTATCTAGGTGTAAAAGGAGGGTGTGCAGGCTCCTGTGATTTTGGGTGTTCACAGATTCATGTTATCACTTTATCTAGTTTAGTTTTTAATGATTGCATTTTTTAAATACGCCATACACGTTGTTTATTCTGTACAAATGGCGGTGGGCTGTGTTTGATCTATTGGCTGGCATGCCCGAGAAATGTGCTGAGTTGCTGTAAATAGAACATCTTTATGTTTGTATTTGCTGTAGCATAAATTTTCAAAGCAGAGCACCCCTCGTACAAATTTGGAGGCTTACAGTCTCATAAAGGTATGACGATAGTAGCGAACCAATGACACTGCCTCGCCCTTTCTTTGGGACTCCAGCCCAGCCCCCTTACGCCCCCTTTCACTTATCCATGTCATCCTGGAATGTGTGGAAAAGTACGTCATGACGTGCAGGCAGGAACTTTCAACAACCATCTTTTGCTATCTTTTCACTCTTGCAAATATTTCTATCACTCATATACACCATACCTTCACCTTGTGATTTGCACCATGTCAAACGTGACCTTTTACTAGCACACACTTCACTCTAGTACACCACACACCTCTCTCTCCATCATATGCAATAATGCGCAGTTACAGAAGCGGAGGAAAGCTTACACTGCTGCTGCCTGTGCTGTATGAGTGCGTAAACTTGTTAACCACATGCGTTCTCATTTTGGTGATCTTTCATGGTGCCAATTTGTGTATTTCACTATTTGTTCACATTCTGCACACTTTCTTTGTTCAGTGTTTTTTATTTCCAGTGGGTAGCTACCAAAGAGTCTCTGTCTATCTATCTATCTATCTATCTATCTATCTATCTATCTATCTATCTATCTATCTATCTATCTATCTATCTATCTATCTATCTATCTGTCGCCTTCACTCTATCTATCTATCTGTGGCCCTCACTATCTATCTGTCGCCCTCACTCTATCTATCTGTCGCCTTCACTCTATCTATCTGTCGCCCTCACTCTATCTGTCGCCCTCACTCTATCTATCTGTCGCCCTCACTCTATCTATCTGTCGCCCTCACTCTATCTATCTGTCGCCCTCACTCTATCTATCTGTCGCCCTCACTCTATCTATCTGTCGCCCTCAATCTATCTATCGCCCTCACTCTATCAATCTATCGCCCTCACTCTATCAATCTATCGCCCTCACTCTATCAATCTATCGCCATCACTCTAGCAATCTATCGCCCTCACTCTAGCAATCTATCGCCCTCACTCATCAATCTATCGCCCTCCCTCTCTCTATCGCCCTCACTCTATCTATCGCCCTCACTCTATCTATCGCCCTCACTATCTATCGCCCTCACTCTATCCATCTATCCATCTATCTATCTATTTATCTATTTATCTATCTATCTATCTATCTCCTTTCACTCTATGTAACAAACCTCACTCTATCTCTCTATCGCCCTCAATCTATCTATCTATCGCCCTCACTCTATCTATCTATTGCCCTCACTCTATCTATCACCCTCACTCTATCTATCTATCGCACTCACTCTATCTATCGCATTACCACAGCATCACTCAGCACCACCACAGCATCACTCAGGGGCACCACAACATCACTATGCGCTACCACAGCATCACTAAACACCACAGAATCACTCGTCGCCACCACAACATCACTCAGCACCACCACAGCATCAATCTGTGCAACCATTCAACAACAACTGGTTAAAATATGTTCTCTCAATGTTTCAAGCTTTATTTCAAATGTGACAAAAAGATGTTAATATTTCACTTCTGTTCTTGGATTTACATCACAATAAAATACACTGAACATAAGTTATTTATAAAAGTTTAAGCTATTGCCATTATAAATTACAATAACGTTTATTTAAGTATTAATTTTTTTAAAAAAATAAAAGCCATTGTTATTTGTAATATCAATACATCTTGGGGCCAGATGTAGGTGTCCAAATACCGGTCGGAAACGGCCGAAAATACCGATTTTCGGCCGTTTCCGACCGGTATTTGGACATTGGTATGTAGGGGCATGTAAAATTACAGAATCGGTAACTTTACCGATTCTGTAATTTTACCGATTCGGTAAAATACCAAAATGGTAAAATTACCGATTCTGTAATTTCAGATGTAGGTAGCACTGTTTTCAGTGCTACAAGGGTTTAAGAATTCTTAATTTACCACCAACTAGTAGTTCGTGGTAAATTAAGAAAACCATTTCAAAAGCATTTTTTTTGCTTTTTAAACAGTGCCATGTTGCAGACATACATGCCCTAAGGGCATGTATGTCAGCAACATGTGCACCCATGCACAATTGAGGGGTGCAACAAGGTGTCAAAGTGACACCCTGCCACCCTTCAATATTTCCCCCAATTACCGAATCGGTATTTACCGATTCGGTAATTGACATTGCTTGCTATGGGCCTCAAGGCCCATAGGAAACAATGGCAGTTACAGACTCGGTAAATACCGATTCATTAATTACCGAATCATACCGATTCGGTAATTAATTCGGTAAATATACCTACATCCCGATTGCCAGTTCTTAAATACCGAATCGGTATGATTCGGTATTTCAGAATCGGTAATCGGGGATAACCTACATCTGGCCCTAAGTCACGTAAATACAACACATGTTGCATTACAAATGCTATAGGTGTCACATTTGCGAAAGGTGTAACTATTGGTACTGTAAATGACAAAGCTATTAATTTCACTATTTTCAAAACTAACACATAAATTAAAAAATTGTCATTTACAATATCAATAGCTCAAACTTTCCTAATGCGAGACCTATGGCATTGCAAATGCTTGTTTTGTTACGGGGGCACTTTTGCAGTATAGGTGCAATATTGGGCCCCAGTAACAAAAGCGGCCCAAACCGGCCCTGGCAAAAACAAAGAACTGTATGAGTGCACTGCGCTTTGACTGGGTCTCTGCTATCGAGATGTGTAGTGTGCACGGTTTCAGTCAACATTAGTTAAAAGAAATATCCACGTTTTCTCCCAGGGATGAAAAACTGGACTGAAAAAATTGTTGCAGAATGATTCATTTTGGCCTTTCGATATTTATGTACTTATGCTGTCAACTAGTTTTATCTGTAGGAGATGGTCTGCAATAGCTAATCTTTAACATCACCCATAAATTTCAAAGATGTTCCCAACATTCCACCACCCACTACCTCACAAGACCACATCTCATCACATCGGACCACCCAGAATCTGCAGTAACCCAATGTACCACACATTAGTACACCACTCCATATATACACTTCACAGCACCACACCACCGCACACCTACCAAAGTAGTTCACACATTACACAATACAAATCATAATATGTCAATAAACCATGTCCTATAACGTAACTTTCTTCTAACACCAAACCCTACAATATATCACACCGTATCATGATACACAAAATGCCTCGAAACACCACATCACAAAGCTACACACCATACGAGTTTAATTGGAATACTTTGTTGACTCCACTGGATATCTTATAGTTTCTTATGGTTTTGTATTATTTGGTAGCACAAAATGAGACTCTGAATTATACTGTGTTTAATATAAAAAGCTACGAGGGCTCATAATATGTGCTCCTGTTTTGTTGTGCAATAACCTAATAAAATAAATATACAAAAATATGAAATGTCACAACAAAAGCAGTTAGTCAGGCATAGTTATTATAAAAAGCCTTTACTAAAGCCAAAATGCCTTTAAGGGTGGATTGTTATTATGCTGTGTTAAAGCATGTAGCCAGTTATACTGTTAAATAGATTTTCATTAATTGCTGTGGTATGAGCAGGCTTGAGTTACTCGCAGCTTCCCAGACTCCAAGTTAGGGTGCCATACTACAAGATGAATGCCGCACTGTATAAAAAAAACGTTATCACAACAGAATAATTTAATGGCACACAAATATAGAAAACATATGGGGCATGTGTTGTCACCATATTTAGCAAACACTAATATAAGTACTTTGTCAATATGTTAGACATAAGACTTAATTTATACGGCTGCATTCTTAATGTTTTGTCTGCTTTTTGTGTGGTACTGTGTTTCAACATGTCATCCATACAGAAACGCTGAGCAATGATGAAAAATGAAGCATGCTCCATAAACCGATGCTTTGCCTAAGTATCAGATGTGAAAAATGTCATCTCAACCTACAGTATAAACACAAGCGACAGTAAAGCCATTTGCTATCACTCACTAAGTTTTGCCAGTTACTGCACATTCATTTACTTTTAATATATTGCAATGATTTCTTATAAAGGGAATTGACCGTTTTATGAAACAAATATAATTGTACATCTAGTAAAACCTGAAAACTAGAGTTCTGAATAATTTGAGGATTTGAGAACGGAAATCACTAGACAACGGATATGAACTCAGAAGAATACTTTGAAGTAATTTACCTTGATTGCCATGTCTTCGAAAATAGCTATTTTACCATCTGCTGTCCCAACCAGAATAAAGTTCTTCTTTTTGCTAAAAGACACAAGTGAAACCCACACCAGTCAGAAACTTGGAGATCAAATTAGTGTTTGATAAGTACTGACTTAGCTTCACTTCTTACTCTAAAAGTCAAATGCCTGCAAAAGACAAAGAAAGAACTCGACGCAAAGTTGGCTAACATACACTAGTAGGAAACAATTTGTGCAACATTGTTCATTCGGCTCTTAATATTAAACAGTGCAGCAGTATAGAGTGCATAAGGCAATGAGAGGTGCGAGGATTTAAAAAAAATAATTTATCAGGTCCCCCAAGTGATTCACATGAACATAAACGTGTTCGCATTATTAACCGAGATGTGGTTAGGTATACGGAATGGAGTATTCATTAATGCATGCTAATGTGTTACTCTTTATTTTTTTGTATCTAAGCATAATACATTTGGTTCTACAATGTGTGCATGAAAACAGTGTGCTCGGGTTACCAACGGATAAAATAATATTCATCACCCGGTATCGTTGTTCTGGTGTACATCTAGCAAAGCAATACCATTATCAATGAAAAGGCCTTGTCGGGTCTAAAACCGTGTAGGCACACCTCATTATCAAATTCTCAAACCGTTTAATACAGTAAACGTAAGGCGTACAAATGAAAAGCATCTACAATGTTATGTGGCTATTGATTTTCCTTTGAGTTCAGGAGAGTGACGATGTACACTGCCCAGTGATGAGACTGCCTCGTGACCTTGAGTTGTTAGAACGGCTACAAAAACTTGAGACTATAAACATGGATGCCTCTTTTAATAGAATAATAGAATTATTTACACATTCTCACACAGATGCCTAGCTGCAAGAGCTTAATATATGCCGTCTCCCCTAAACCCTGAAAGGGTGAAGAGATGTGAAGAACAGTGGTTTTAATATTGCCTATGACAAATGAGTGGCAACATTTATGGGGACTACCACTGACAGGGCCTCTTGGGGTCGGTGTAAACGAACAAGTTACTTACCTTTGGTAAAGTTCTTTGTGGTTGATACACAGCAGATAACAGTAGATTCTGCAAAGCCTGCACTTCAACATACCAAACTATCTAGTCAATAGACTGGAATTATCAGGTGGTAGCAGAACTATGAGAAGCACCAGCACCGTGCTATTGAAACCTCAAAAAGTTCAGAAAAAGAAAACCTACAACTGCACCTTCTCCGGCCTAGCACCTAGGATCTGGAACGCCCTTCTCCCAGCAATCAAAATGAACCCTTCAAACATCTCCTTCAAAAAAGAAGTCAATCTACTTTTAATGAACACAACTCTCCCATGATCCCAGTTCTGGAGCGAGTTAGGTACCAACCAGACTCAGATCACCTACCAGGATCTGAACTGAACTCTAAGTGAGAATGGCTAACACACTCCTGAATACCTCCGTACCTACAACAAGTACTGACAACATTTACGTTCTACTATTAGCTACTCGTATCTAGGTTCCTAGTTCTCACTTTTTTTTATGTCACATTTGTAAAGCGCCCTGATACCCTCACTGGGTCTAGTTCTTGGAACAAAACACAATTCCATCTCCAAAGATAAATACTCTCTGATGCATCCAAAGGCCACCAGGGAGCAATAAGCCTGATTCGCAGAATCTAAGAGGCAGGGCTGACACTATTCCTAGTCGAGGGGTAGTTCCCAGTACCATTCTAGCTCTCCATCTTCAGGTAAGTCCAAAACAAAGTCAAAAGTCAAACCCAGTGTCATCATCTGTTTTAGACCAAGTTCCAGTCCTGGAGCTGAAGCACTTCGAATTTGTCAGGCCATCATACTTTGCTGCAAATTGTAGCCTTCAAGGAGGCTTCGTGGCAACTTTTTAAAATGGTTCCGGATACCTCAAGCGCACTTTCAGACCCTACTCATCCTTTGGGGCCCCCAAATGGCATTCCACAAGTGGAATCACCTTCAGGGAACAGACCTCAAAAACCTTTTTAGCCACGGGCCGGGCCTGGCTTCAACCAACTTGCAGGTTAGTTCTGCAGCAGAGTCAAACTCCAGTGGCTACAGATTCTAGAACGAACCGCTAGTAAATTATTGGATCCAGAGATGAACTGTCCGAGACCCTCGAGGTGGACTTATGCAGACTTTGCTCAGCCCTGCCAGTAAGTCAGTTCATTATGTCTTTATTTCGAAATAAAATTCATAAAAGACAGCATACAATACATAAAAATATGTTAAAAAAACTACAGACATCTCATATAATATATAAAAAGTTGTAAACATACAATATGTGCTTCATGTCATAACAGTTAATTGGGCTTCATGTTGTAACAATTAATTGATAGGAATTCAGTTTCTTAAGACGGATCAACCACGCCCAACCCAGGAATTTAGCCACACAGATCACAAAAAGTTCAGATCTAATGTTACGAAACTTCAGCAGAGCTTCAAGATATCCCCCACAATCCAGGCTTCTGCATAAAGGTTTCAACCATTTGAGTCGTGGGGCTCGGTAAACTGGGCAGGCAAAGAACAAATGGCCAATACTTTCTACATGATCCGGACACCAGGGACATTTATTACTTACATTCTTTGCCCACTTTGTAGTAAAGGAATTAATGGGGAGTGTGCCTACACGAAACTGATGGTACAGTTTCCGATCCTGGGTTTTGCATATCAAGTCCCAATAGGGCTCAAGGGAGGGTGTCAATTTGTGTATTAAAAAAAGCCCCGTTAGGTTCGTATCCGAAGAGTGGATAACCTCAGTAGATTTTATCAAGGCCCAGAATAGATCTTTAAAATCTTGTTTTGGGGGGAAACTGGAACACCCGGGATTTAGCCACAGCTCAGGTAGGCCCATTGCATACAAAACATGTTTGACTTCCCTGAGCCAGGGGATTCTGTGGGCATCCCACAAAGATTTAACCTCATTCAACTCACGGGCAAAGAGGCTAAGCTCTGGAGTCGTCCATAACCGTCGCCACAGTGCCACTAAACGAAACTGTGCCATCTGATCTAAAGGTCTGCATCCTAGGTCTAATAACAAGGGTTTAATGGGAGTGGATTGAGGAAGCCCCACCAAGTTCCTCAGGAACCTATTCTGGGCTGTATTCAAAACTGACAAATCCTTGTAGCCCCATATGTCTGCTCCGTAGAGAGTAGCTGCATTAACCTTGACCTCATATATCTTTAGTGCTGGAGTAATGTGTTTTGTCAAGGATTTCCTCTGTTCAAGCAATAGGCAACCCGTGAGGCGAACACATTTTAGATTTAGTGCCTCCAGTTGGGGTTTCCAGCTGAGTTGGTAATCAAGGGTCACACCCAAATACGTCATAACCTTGACCTGATCAATTGGAACACCATTCAGACTAACAGAGCTTTTGACTGGGGTTTTATTGCTAAAGACCATAAATTTGGTTTTGTCTACGTTGATCTGCAAGTCGTTTTTCTTACAGAACTCTGCAAACCTGTTCAGGGCTGTCTGCAACCCGCTCCGAGTTTTAGAAAGGAGCAGGGTGTCGTCGGCAAAGATTAGCATTGGATACTTTGACCCGCCCAGAGATGGTGCATCAGTCTGCGTGTTGGTGAAATATTCGACAACCTGGTTTATGAAGAGGAGAAACAGGGTAGGAGCCAACACGCAACCCTGGCGCACCCCTCGTTGGACCGGGAAGCTGTTGGTCACCTGACCCTGCTTACCCCACCTCACTCGGGCGAAATTATCCTCATGCAATCTCATGACTAATTCAAAGAGATCGACAGGAAAGCCCATGCGTCTTAATGCTTCCCAAAGTTTCACCCTTGGAACTAGATCAAAAGCCGACTTAAGATCTACGAATGCGGCATAGATAACCCCTCCACCCAAGAAGACCACCTTCCAATAGAGCATGGTGAGTCTGAACACCTGGTCTATAGTACTGGTGCCCAATCTAAACCCAGCCTGCATGGGGGAAAGTATATTATTCTGTTCTATCCATCCCTGAATTCTTGCAAGAACCATTCTTGATACTATTTTTTGAAGTGAACCGATCAAGCTTATGGGGCGATAGTTGTTTGGCAATGATCGATCCCCTTTTTTATATATTGGCAAGATCTCAGCCCCTTTCCAGGATTGTGGGATCCTTGCCCCTGCTAAGATAACATTTGCCAATAGGGTGATGTATGGGACCCATAGATCAAGGTTCAATTTGAAAAGATCTGCAGGGATGGCATCTAGGCCCGGGGCTTTTCCTGACTGGACGGAGCCGAGGGCATGTGCCGTATCTGAGGCGGAAAAAATAAGTGGGGCCCCAGGGTTAGTGGGCTGAACCCCCAGTACAGGCTTAATTACCAGTTTGGACTCGGCGCTGGTATCTTTAAATTGGGCTGTAAAGAATTCCACCCAGTCAAGAGCAGAGACGTGGTTAACCGGTATTTGGGAGTCCGGATCCCTACCCCACCTAACAGTCTCCCAAAATTTCACTTGGTTAGATGACTTGCACGCCATAAGTAGATCTGCCCAATAAGAGTCATCCCAGTCCCTCTTGGCTACCCAAAGAGCCTGCTTATAGAACTGTCTAGCATTCTTGATGTCATGGGAGAGCCTCGATTTAACAGCTGCTATTAGTTTGCTGTGGGCTTCCCTACAGCTCTTATTATACCATCTTTTGTGGGCTTTGACTACCTTATTTTTTGATGGCTTAGTGAGCAGGCTTTTAAGTTCCGTAAAGCACTTCTCATGTAGATTAATGATTAGGGAGTCGGCCTCACTGAGGGGGGATGAGTCTATCATCTTACCCCTTGTTGCTAAGACCAGCTCCTCTATTTCATGGGTGAGCTCTGGGTCAGCTATGACCCTGGGCCATTTAACCCGTCTTCTATTATTACACAATATTATGTCGGACGTTGGGCAAGTTGTTACCATAGGACCGGTGCACAGTCCGGGAGCCTTAAGACCCAGGAAGAGGGGATTGTGGTCACTCTCTGGCCTAGGCTCTACCTCCATATCTAGTACATGTGACCAGAATTCTATTTTGACCAGTATATAATCGATACGACTCTCACTGGTCCCATTGTCAAAAGTTGGTTTCCCGGATTTATCAGACAGAGTACGGCCGTTCACTGCCCGAAACCCCCACTCCAGACAAAGTCCCAACCAGTGGAGGGCCGCCTCAGTTCCCCTAACACCCTTACTTATGGTTAACGGGGGGATATTCCAAGCAGTATCTTCCTCAATTCCCACATCTTCAACCAAACTAAGGATGGGTTCATAGGAACAGTTCAGGTCGCCTGCTACTAGAGTAAAACGGTCCCCACTAAACTTCTTCAGGAGGCTATCTAGATCGTTCAGGACCGGTTGCTTACGACCACCATGACAACCTCGGGCGTAGATGTTAATTAAGAGAATATCCGTATTGTTACCCTTTTTCAGGCTGATACATAGAAGATCAGCATTCTCAACCAAGATTTCCTTAGCTTGGAATCCCAGGGTGTTTCTGATCCATATCACAAGACCGCCAGAGGCCCTACCCTTAGGGCCCTGTATGGCGGGCTTATAATAATTTAGGAAGCCTGCTCTAAATAGAGGACCAATTGCCCAAGTTTCCTGAAAAACGACGATATCATACATGTCGATAAAATCGGCCCAATCATCGTTATCCAGGCGACCCCTTAGCCCTGCAATGTTCCAGGAAGCCACCCTGATTGTTCCTGCTAAACTACCAGCTGGAATAGTCTCCGAAAAGCCCAAGTCAGCCGCCCTGATCTCAGTAGATCTAGTAACGTGACCAGGGACTGGGCTTGGGCCATCGGAGAAAGCAGAACTGTCTACTCGAGCTACTAAGGGGGTAAGGGGGGGAGTCACCTGAATGGGATTAGGTTCGATGGTATACACTGAAACATCAATCCCCCCAAGTCAATCGACCTCATCCAGACAACCAAACATATTCGAAGTAGGAGCCCCTTGGCACCAGGTGTTTTGTCCTAGCCAGCCATCCCTTCGTCCATTTCGTCTGATGTTTTGGACAATTGACCAGTTCCCCTCAATGTCGACATTCTGCCGTGGGGGATAAAAAAAATGTAAGGGGTCTGACAAGAATAGTTGAGTTGTCTCCTTGTGTATTTCAGGAACAAAGATGTTGGGCTGTATGGGGATCCGCAAAGGAGACTACTATGCAGTCACCAGCAATAGACTTACGTGTGGAACCTACCCATGGTACCCTACGTACCATTAGTATCTTGCTTTTTAGATGGTTTGGGAGCTGTCTATTTCCATTAAGCCAGTGAATGACCTTGTTTTTTAGCGACCAATGGGTCTCTTGAGTTTGTAAATCCGGGGAAGGCACGCCAGCTAATACAATGACGTAAGGCCTAGCTTCTGGTGGTAGATCGATAAAACCCCCACGAAAATTCGAACGGCTAGGTTGCTGGGGAGGTATACACGTGGTCGCTGGCTGATAAGGCTGTTGGGGTACAGCTTGAGTCCTCTGATTGGATGGTGCTATGCCTTGTGGGGGGCGGGCGGTTGGGGCTGCTGTTCGTGGGATGGTGGCTGTGGGATTACAAACTTTTGTCCGGGGTTTAGGTATGGGTTTAGGTTTGAGGGAGGGCAAGGCCGGGGGTTTTAGCACAGGGGCCTGTGGGGTGCAATCATCGCCCTTGGTAATCCTATCTTCCATTTGTTTTAGACTAAGACTAGCTAGAGTAACTATAGTCTTGTCCATTTCTAATAAGCTGTTTTCAATACGAGAAAGTCTAAGTTCCAAGGGAGTTAAGAGCTGTTTTAAGGTAACCCAGACAATTTTAAGAAATTCTTCATCACCCCCCAGATCCTTCCCAGGGTTGCTCAACCTACCCTCAGTAGACCTCTCAGCGATGTTAGCAAGGGAATCCCCCGTTGTTAAGTCTAACACAGCGCTGGTTAAGCCAGAGCCAAATTCCTCTCCCAGTAAACAGGTACTAACTTCAGGGACCTCTTTGCCTACCCCATTTGAGACCAGGGGTCGACGATTATTAAAGAATTGTGACCTCGCAATTTTGGCCTTTTTACGTGCATAGGCTGATCTGGCAAGGCATTTCCTTTTGTGAGTAACATCTTTTTGTTTTATGCTTGCTGCCTGCTTTGGCGGCTCAAATTTGTTGGTAAGGACCATGCCTAACCCAGGGACGTAAGGTACCGACACTTGAGTGGGCTTTGGTGGTGTCAATGATGGAATAAGGAGGGGCTCGGGTGATGGTATGGATGGAACATAATGGATATCCGCCTGTGTTAACAATGATCGAGGGCCAGACAGGCGCTCCGGGGTTAAGGCAGAGGCAATTTCCCCTAAGGATGATTTTTTTGAGGATACTAGGTTCAGGGAAAGTCTTCGTGCTGCTTCTAGTTCCAAGGACACTCTATGTTGCATTTTGCTGATTTCCACATCAATGGCCATATTGGTGTTGGTAAGGAAATCATCAAGAGTCCCACTGGGCTTGTTCGTCCCCTTTGCAGTTTTGCTACGACTACCCCGTGTACACATAGTGATTAGGAAAAATGGACAAGATAACAGGCTAACAAACAAGCAAGGGGGGTGGGCCAGGTCAGGCCTCTCAGTCCTCGAACGGCCTCAAACGGCCCGCTCTTAGCCCGGTCTTCGCCCCGAGCTGCGTCCCGCGCTGCGGGAGAATGGGTCTTAGATATAGTGAGCGTTATGGGCGGTAGGCGGGCCAACAGGGAGAGCGGACCGGAAGCTCTCACTCGGTCACGCAGGGACTCCTGGGTCATGGAGTCCCTGCAACGCTCGCAGCCCCGCTGCAGCCCTCAGCCCGATTTCTCCGCTCCTCGACGCCCTGCAAGGTCCAGTGTCCAGCCCCACTCACAGACCGGCGAGGTCCGTGGGCAGCTCAAGGAACAAGCACAAGGTGATGCACTATGTCTCCAGGTAAAGGCTCCCGCCAAGCGCGTTCAAAGTCGTCCCACAGTAACAACAGGGGCAGGTTTTTTTTTAAAAAGCCTCCTAGTGGGCGGTGGGCGGGCCAACAGGGAGAGCGGACCGGAAGCTCTCACTCGGTCACGCAGGGACTCCTGGGTAATGGAGTCCCTGCAACGCTCGCAGCCCCGCTGCAGCCCTCAGCCCGATTTCTCCGCTCCTCGACTCCCTGCAAGGTCCAGTGTCCAGCCCCACTCACAGTCCGGCGAAGCGGCACCCGCGAAGCGGGTGCGGTAAGGTCCGTGGGCAGCTCAAGGAACAAGCACAAGGTGATGCACTATGTCTCCAGGTAAAGGCTCCCGCCAATCGTGTTCAAAGTCGTCCCCAGTAAGTCACTCCATTGCTAAGCAACATAAGCCTGAACCTGGCGACTCCAGAGAGTCTCACTGTTAAAGCCTGCACTATTATTATCAATCATGATGCATTTCGAACTACACCACTGGAGACAGACTCCAAAATGGTTGACTTTGTAGGCAAGAAAGTATTCTCTACGGGTATCCTGGCACTTCAGTCCATAAATCCTTTGTACCTCCTGGGTTGCTATAACCAGGTCCTTTGGAGCATGGCAAGTAAAATTCTGCCCACCCTATCGAAGGACTTCCAGAACCTTTTCAACCCACGCTGTTCAAGATGACCAGGACAAGAGGAAATATATTGAGGTACGGCCTGAACATTACAGTGTGTGTTGCCCAGGCAATGGTGTAATCTGATGTCATGCTTTGATGTGCACAACCGAGTTTTCTGGGGCCATTCAAGCTTCTTTAATGGATATGCCCTTTAATGTGGGCATGCTGTTTGGTGAGAAAGCCGATTGCGCTCTACAGGACATCACGGACAAAAGAGTTATGGCTCATCCTTTGAGGCTGCTTTCCCCCAATCGCCAGTTCCACCTTCAATGTCACAAATTCTCTGCACACTGAAGGAGCATTGCCTACCACCAGAGGCGATCCTTGCAGCCAGTACAAAAGCCCCCCCAATCCTTTTGTGGCTCTATTTGAAGAGGTGGTGGTCGTAGACGAAGTCACCAACATGTGCATCAGTCCTCTACCTCCTCCGCAGAATTCAATTCAACATCGTCTTGCTGACTGTTGTGCGACTGGTTTGGCGTTGTGTGTCCTTCAGATTGCTCAATTTGCTTACACTCTTCCTTAGTTAGTTGCTGTGCCACCAGGTTTTATGCAAACATTTTTCAGATCATGCCTTTATCCTTTGCAGAAATTTTACATGTTGCTCATCAAGGGCGTGATCGAAGTGGTGCCTACGGTTGATACGTGAATGGGGAGATTTTCCTGATACTTCTTGGGCCACAAGATTGATGTGGCACTGAGACCGATCTTGGACCATAAACTCTTGAATGCCTTCCTCAGGACAGATAACTTCAAAATGTTGACACTGGCCCAGATTCTGTTGGCCTTGTACCTTAAGTATTGGATGGTGACCCTGGATTTTCCAGATGAGTACTTCAATGTGCCAGTCCTGCAGACCTACATGTGGTACCTCAACTTTGTGGTGGGGTCAGAACATTTTCACTTCAACGCCCTGCACTTCAACCTGACCAGGTGTTCACAAATCTCATGGAAGTAGTCACAGGACACCTTTACAGGTCAGGATGCATGTATTCCAAAGCCACGGCCACTGCAGGTAAGAACGGTGGGGAGGGGCCAGCTGGGGGGGATTTGGAGAGACGACCATGAGGGAAAATTAATTATTCATTTAATTTTCAATTGTGGTCATCTCTCGAAATCCACCCCCAGCCAGCCCCACTGCTCTTACCTGTAGCGGCCGCGGCTGGTATTCCTGTACCTTGATTACAGGCTCCTGAGGGCAAGCTTAATTTAGCTAGTCTAGAACTACATGTTGGTGATGGTTTCTGTGAGAAATTGGGTTACTGGTTGGAGGGTGGGATGAAAGCCTTCTCAAGCAGCAACCATAATTCTTCTAAAGGGGAAGTCAGAAGCAAATACAAAATTAACCTGTGCTCAACCCTCGGATAGCTTGGCATAGAGCAGTCAGGCTTAACTCAGAGGCAAATTGTAAAGTATTTGTGCAATACTTGAAATAGTAACAATGAAAACCCACCACAAAAGGGGCCCACACCAAATTTAGAAAAATAGAGTAACTTTTAATAAATAAAACAAGACCAAAATGACATAGAATCCAATTAATAGAACCAGTGTAGTGCAATTTTAAAGATTTTTGAAAAAATAGTGCCAAAAAGCACAAAGTGACAATGTGTTGATATCTGGTTGTGCCGGACAGGGACAAAGTCACAAGTTCGAGCTGATCACAATGAAGCGCAGTGCGACTACATAAACATAGTTAGGCCTGCTGAACAAAGTGCCTTAAATACGGGTTCACTGAGAATTGCGAAGATGCGCATCAAAGATGTGACGCACTGCTGAAGTGATGCTTTGGTTCCAAGATGCTGCAAGGCTGCAGTGAGAGGCCCTGATTTGTCATTGACGATTCTGTTAACGAGGGCTTGCGATGGGAAGCCCACCGTTTAGGATGCATCGCACAGTTGAGGCGATGCGTAGTTCCGAAGAGTTGCGAGGCTGCGAGGCGTGTTCTGTCACCGAGGCTGCTGCCAACGAGGAATGAAAGGGCCTGCGCTGGGGATGCACCGTGCAGTAGTGATTCCAAAGTGTTGACGATCTGTGATGCGATGCGGTTCTTTATGAAGGTTTCTGAACCACACAGCAGCGGTGATGCATCAGTTCTGCTTGGGGTTGTGCTGACCAGCAGAGGAGATGCGTAGGATCTGCTAGATCCACAAAGAGTATTCACAGGTCCAGAAGTGTACTGAAGAGTTCATGTCTGAGGTAAAATACCCAGTTGTGCCTTTGAAGTTGAGGAGAACCTTCAAGAGGTTTCCTTTGAAGTCTCCAGGCTTCCTGCCTTCCCTGTTCTGGCTCAAGACTAACTACAGTGACTATGCAGCACTTGGTGGGGAGTCAGGACATATCCCATTCAAGTGTAAGTAGGGCTGGGCCCAGCTCTACCCTCCCAACCTGCCTACGATGGCCTATCCAGGCACATCTAAGCTGCCTATTGTGTGTGGCTTGCTTAGAGAGAACACTGGCTTGAGCCCCTCCCCAAGATGCCACACTCGTCCATGCCTACACGTCACTCTGGTTGAGGCAGCTATGAGGAAAAGACGGCATCCTGGGTTTTTCTCTTTCTTAATGGTTTAGCTGAGAGAGCTTCAATACTACAAGGGATAAGGGCACGTGGGCGACGATAAGGGCACGTGGGCACCTCGACGATAAGGGCACGTGGGCACCTCAAATATCTGTCAAAACCAATGCCATGAAAAGAACAGCAGCCGCCATTGTCGGCTTCTCAAAACGTCTGGGAGGTAAGCCCACGGAAGCAATGCTGGCACGCTACAGAGCGAAATCAATCTCAGTAGTAAGATACGGGGCTTCCATCTGGGGTTATTCCAAAAATATAGAATCAATACAGATGGAAGAAAACAGATTCTTACGTATGCTACTAGGATTACCTCAATCTACAGCCACTTTTTCTGTCCATATGGAACTAGGCCAGGGGTATATCAGTGACATCATCAAACAATCCCCTATCTTGATGTGGTTAAAAACATGGCTGAACTCCAACTTAACTCTGAACCACACAATTATGAGAGACTGCCTACTTCTGGACAATATGAAAAATATCCCGTGGCTAGCATATATTAAAAAAACACTAACTTCCCTGGGCCGCCCAGATCTTTTCCATAAACCAGACTGCATCGTTAAGAATGACCTGGAATGGTTCAAAGTGACTTTTTCTAAAGTGAGAGAAATGGAGCGGGAGAGCTGTGAGCTTGTGAAACCCACTGTGAGGGAGCACTATATTTCCAAAACTACACCGGCCATTGAAACTTATTTAACAGTAGTGTCTATTCCATTACATCGCTGGTTATTAACCAAACTAAGATTTAACCAGATTCACTTGCTGTTAAATGACTCGAAGGCATGGGCCAAGCCAGAGGACTTAGCGGCCTGCAAATGTGATGGTTTTTCTCTGCAGGACACTGCTCATTTTATGTTCTTCTGTGGTATATATGATTTGCCCAGGAAAAAGTATATTGTTCCATTGCTTAAGAACAAGGGGTTCGTCCAAATCAAGCCTGCCCTATTTTACTTAAAAAAGTTAGATTCACCACTATTTATGTTTAGTGTCGCTAACTTCTTGGTAGCTGCTTTTCGTCTTAAAAAACGTTCTGGAAATAGATAACTTATCAGTTTTTGACAATACCCGATGGAATTATTGAAAAATTTCTGCATTTTTTAAAATTTTGTAAATATTTTAATTGTTCTATTTTAACAGTGACTGCAATCCGTTGTAACTGTACCCCTTAATTATGTATTTCATGTCTACGTGCTTTTTATGATTCGTTATGAATCGAAATAAAGTCGTTTTGAAGTTGAAGTTGAAGTACAAGGGATTAAAGAATTCGGCTCACCGGCACACCTTGCGGCGGCTCGTACTGCTTTCTGGGGCCTGTCCAACTCCTACAGTGGAAGGGGAGGTGTTGAGCTCTGGTGCAGCCTTTGCTCTCTTTCCATTTTTGCTGCCGATGCCGCCTGACCACTGCCACTTTGCCCGACCTGCTCATGGAGATGGGCGGGTAAGGGTGTACTGCAGTGGGCCAGTTGGCTGAAGGGCCATGCCATATCGAGAAGACAACTATACTGGCTCAGTGGGAGCTCGACTGTTTGAGATATGTTCAAGCACAGTTTACATCTGCTGAGCTTTGCTGCAAGGAAGAAATCCATACTGGGCAATCAGTAATTGAATTAATTAGATCAAATCAGATCAACAGGGTAGTGCATGATTTCAACGCTCTACCATTGACATCCGCCACTCAACCAACCAGCTGAACTACTGAAGAAAGTAAAGCGCATTTAAGTGGTTGACATCGTTATTGACATTGGGCACCAGAGTGGTCAGCGGTAACGAGGGAAGTTTCTCAACCCTAGCAGTTTGGTTCAGCACAGCCTAATCAAGTTACCATTAGTGATATCACCACTTCTTCATTTTCTTCAGCTTCTCTACAGCTTTGCGTGCGAGTGGGTGTGAGTGTGGGTGGAGGCGTGGCTGAAAGTACAGGGGTAGGCGGTAAGTGGTCGTATTCCTGACACTGTGTTAGTCTGGTGCTGTCGGCTCCATTAGTGGTGGCGCAGCACTGCTCCGAAGGTTTCTGGTTTATTATTTGTCAAGTTCCTTGTAGGCCCTGGGGCAAAGAGGAGAGTATTATTAACTATTATTAACTTTATATGGTGTGTGCCATTAGTGAGCCCCTGAAAAATGTCCAAGCGCAAGCTCCTTGGAGACAAAGTAGTCATCCCTAAGCTAGCCCGGGGTTCCAATACCATTGATTCCTTTTTAGGTCTCGCCTACGCAGCGCGCATGCGCTGCATAAGCTAAAGAGACCTGTAGTAATCGCTTTGGCTTTTCAGCCAAACACGTGCACGCGTTCCATTGCCTTCAAAGGCAAAGAGTGAATGTGTGGCGATTTACTTGCGGGAGCAAGCGCCGCCATATGGTAGCAATTATTGCTCCCGCAAGTGAATGGTGCAGGTCCCCTCCTTCCCCCTGCTGCACAGAAGTGAAAATAAATATTACTTATATATACCTTTTCTATTGATTGCTATAATTCCCCAACACATGTATTAAAACTTCTGTGACAACTCTTCATTCAAAATGTACGTAATGCAACATAAGAAACAAAGTTTAATTAGCACCCTTAAAATTCTGGCGTAAATCTGATCAGGACAAGATGGGAGCGCGCTGAAGAGTGAGCTTTCAGCAGCTCGCGCTGATCTGACAAAGTCCAACAAATGCTTTCCACATTCTGACCCTGGCTGCACGAGCACAGCTCTTGGCCCAGCCTCATCTGGCCTGCAGACCTGAGCATTTGGCTACAATTTGTACAAATTGCTATTTGTCGTTGTCCCGGCGCAAGGGGGAAGTGCGTAGAAAGAACATCTTTGTTTCGCATTGTTTAGGCCTCACAGAGCAGGAGCCACGTCAGCGCAGTTTGAGATGCGCAGCCAGGTATACTCATTCTCCCTGGGGAATTAGAGCCAATCCTCTAGGGGGCGTAAATGAAAAATGCAATGCTTGTTAAAGCCAGCAGAATCCTTAGCACAATGTCTGGTTACTTTCCGAAAAATTGGGTGCCATTCTAGACACAAACCCTTAATTTAAACAGATGCAAGTGTGTCCACAGCTACATGACATTTTTTTTTTTACAGCATGCAGCTGTCTTGAACATATTTCTGTTTAATCCCAGAGTGACCGAATGGTTTTATTATTTACACACAAAAAATTAGAAAATGATGTGGCGTTGTAAGAGAACACGGTGCAAACCAGGGCGGGCATTCGCTTCAAGTGGCTTTGGCTGTAGATCACAACAGCTTCAAGTAATGTTTTCAATGTGACATGGACTGAGAAAGAATAGTCATTACCGATGCAAAATGTGTTTTGGATAATAGAGGGAATGTGCAGAACTTTTTAGTACTTTGCAGCAGTCAACAACGCCACTTTGTTTGCTGGCTCGTTGCTCACTAAAGACAAAGAACGTGCACTCTTTGAAGCAAACACAGTCCGGCTCAGGGGCCAAGCTATCTATGGTGCAGCAGGCGCAGTAGCTCCTTCACCCAGTGACCTGAGGTGCTCACTGAACCTTGTTGGTTGTTGTAATTTACTACCCAACAAGTGGTCATGGAGGCCAACCTCCGGACTGTACACTTTTGAAGTAGGCGCTAGGTCTCGTAAAATGGAACTACCTGCGGTTGAAGTCCTGGCTGTTAGAAACTTTTGAATATTTAAGAGAGAGATCACGGTAATCATTTGTTTAAAAAAAAATCCATTTTGATCTAAGTGTTAATTAGGCACAATAAAAAAAAAAAAAAGCAAATTGTTAAAAAAAACACGCTAGTTATTTTGCCAGTATCACCTGTAAAGTCCACCTGCCGTATTCCAATTCTTCGGATTTTAACTGCACAAATTGGCGATGTCACGTAAAATGCACGATTGCATTTTGAAGTACTTTTCAGTAAAATAAATCAGTTTAATTGCAACAAGCTAGATTTTCACAGACTGCAATGCCGCATTTATGAAAACTGGGAATGTTGTGGTTTATGCGTGGTTTGTGGGTTATTGGTCTGTTTCGAACTCCACACTGTTGACAATTTACACAATTCAAGTTATGGGATTACTACTTGATGAGCCCACGAGGTGGCATGCACCATAAAATATGTCCCATGGAGGCGCACAGGGAATTGGCAAAAGTGGAATGAATACATAGTAGGCTGGCAAATAAGAAAGAGAGGACAACCACTGGTGCGACCCTCTGGGCAGCCAGATGCAACTGGTGCTGGAAAGTTTGATGACGATTGGGGGCAAACATCACCATGAGATCCCACACCAAGGCCACGAAAACATTAGGATAACTTTAAGTGCCATATTTTAAATTACATCAATTAGAAATGTATGTTTGGTTTACCTGTTGGTTATTACTGTTTTTGACAGCTAAGCATTGCAGAGCAGACGCTGAAAGCCATTGTCTCCTGAAGGCCCAGTATAAAACTTCCTAATGTTTGACAAAATTCCCCTATATTCTAGGTTTTAGATTTGGGGTCGCCAGTTGGCAGGGGTAGGTACCTTTGATCAAACAGGGACCCTTGTGTCTAGTCAGTGTAAGGGGCTACACTCCTAAAATAACTCCTGCTCACCCCCTTGGTAGCTTGGCACGAGCAGGCAGGCTTATCTCAGAGGCAGTGTGTAAAGCATTTGTGAACACATACAGTAATACAGTGACAACGATACAAAGGGACACCACACAGGTTGTATTATAAAAATAAGTATTTTTATATAGACTTAACACAAGACCAAACGACAAAAATCCACGATACTGTACTCAAAAATAGACTCTAACAAGCATTGGCATAGCCAATAGGTCTTGCCTTTGAGACCTTATAAGTATTTAGTTATGCAGCACAATATCCTTGGTGCAACAACATCAACTGTTGCATGGCTAAACACTTATAAGGTCGCAAAGGCAAGACCAATTGGCTATGCCAATGCTTTTTTCTTATGATTGTGGTAGACTGGAACTTGCTTCTTTCTGTCTCGACGATAGCGATGCATAGATCCTGTGGCCTGTACTTTTTAGGTCGAGCCCGGGCAACGCATGCGCTGCTCTGCTGTTTTAGAGTATGGACTAGAAGCCCTACCCACTCTCCGCCCATACTTTTCATTGGCTTATGCCATTGTTCTTCGTAAACTGCAGCTTCTGATTGGCTAATAGGCTTGTAGTTTCTCCTTAGTACTGCCTTGTCTTCATTTGTAGCCTTCTATAAGGACACCCCCTTTTAGATGTGTTGTTGCTCAGTAGGCTTTAATTACAGCCTCCGAGCACTACTTTGTTTAATGGTATTCTCCTGCACATTCCCACAAAAAGTTTTTTTTTCTTTTTTACATAGCACCGCACGCCACGCTGATAGTGGCAGCCGTACCTTTGCTTTACTTGCAGCGTCAAACGCTGCTGCTTGAAGTTTTTTTTTTTTTACTATTTCTTTAAAAAAATATATATTGCCCCATACCGCACGTACACTTTAATGTCGGATGCGCCCCTTACCTTAGACGAGCAGAGTCTAAAGGAGGCGGGGTGGCCGCCATTAAAGTGAAAGCGCTGTATGGGGTGCCATTACAAATTAAAGCATTTGTTTGTCAACTTGACAGACAAAGGTTTTTTTTTTTGTAAAAGCGCCCCATACTGCATTTTCACTTTAATGGTGGCCACGCCCCATTCTTTAGACATGGCTCATTTAAAAAAAGGGGCTCAGCCGACATTAAAGTTAAAGTGCTACATGGGCATTTTCAGAAACTAGCATTTGAAATGCAATAGGTGTTGCATTTACAAAACTCTTGTAAATGCGAGACCTATTGCATTGCAAATGCTTGTTACTATGTGCTGTGGGGGTCAATGAAAATGAAATTTTGCTGGTAGAGTGACGCCTATCCTTTGAATTTGGGGGCCTAGGAGAGTACTTATCAAACATGCAAGCCAGTGACTCATGCGCCAGGGAGGTGCCACCTGTGGCATTAAGCCCTCCCATGGTTGCTGTGACCCCCCCTACCAGCAGGCTACTGTTCCCAAAGTAGCCTTAATGAACAAGTTACTAACATTTGGTAATGATATATCTGTAAGAGATATATATTATTTATAGATTCCTTACCATAGAATTACCCCCAGGCGTCAGACTGGATCCGGTGAATGTTTTCTCAGCAGTACCCCTGCGTGTCGGTAGGTGCCGTCAGTCGACTCCACGTTCGTCATTGGCGTTGTGATCACCGGGATGATGTTCCGGTATCTACTTAGATCCCGCCCCTGCGCGCGGACGCCAACTATTTACACGATATTCCACGCCAGAAGCGCAGAGCCACGCAAGACACTCACCACTAGTGCACAAAACTAGGGCCCTGAAAAGGGAGTCCCTTAATCTAGAAGTCAGTTCGCAGAACGGGGAGGATGGGTGGGGCGGTACGGAATCTATAACTAATATATGTCTCTTACAGATCTATTGTTACCGAAGGTAAGTGACTTGTTCATCTGAAAAAGACTATTAGTTATAGATTCTTTACCTTAGAATAGATACCACAGCAATACCAACTCCGGAGGTGGGTCTGTGTCGTGATACACATAGAGGCCAGAGAAGGTTTCAGGGGGTTAGAGAGGATTTATTGGATAAGTCCTTAAACAAGCTAAAATGTCTGAGTCTCTGTTCCTTCGCTTTCAGGGGCCTAAGGGTTATCAGTCTTTCAAGCTTGATTCTTCTTCTCCTTATCGTCAGGGAAGTTGACTTGCGCCGAGGTAACACTCAGGAGGCCAAAACAAAATAAAGAAAAGAAAGAGCGTTTTAGGGTTTTGTCCTCTCTCTATAGTGCTATATTAGGGAAGGGGGTGAGGGGAGTGCACCCGTACCGTCACGAAGTGGATCCTAATGTTTTAATCACATTAGTGAAGACCTCCCAGTGAACATTGGCCCCCTCCCCTACCTCAAAGTGGACGTCTCTAGGAATGGTCTGTCTTGGTAAACCACCCACGTACCCTAGCACGTACCTCTGGGAGCCATGCACCCCAGGTACGCGGCTGGCGTGCTAGTAGTGCCGGAATGGGTCCGGCACCCTCTCTGGTGGGAGGCGCTCTGGTTCTGTCCTCTGATTCCTCTTGCGTCAGTATCTCCAGTTCCGGGGTGTTCCTGCGGGATCCACGACTTCCGACTCCGGTGGTCCGGCATATAGACCCAGATTCGGCAGGAGGTAGGGATGTGGCTCTTCTCCGGTTTCTGAGTTATCTCCGAAGCGTCCTCTTCCGCAGGTCGCGCTCGCCTCGGTTTCCGGCTTTGTTTCAGATATCCCCGCGCCGGAGAACTACGCCTCCTGGGAAGCATGTAATCTCCCCACATGGGTCATGACGTCATCGGGTACACAGTCCTTGTTAAAGGGACCGTCTGTTTCCAGGAGTTGAGAATCTCTCGTAGACTGTAAACAGAGATCAGGTGGGACGTAAGGGCTTAATTGTTCTTCTTCCTCCTCACGAAAACGAAGTGACAATGGCAGATCATGGCAGTCTGCAAACTAAGTTCACACCAGAAAGTCCTGGAGAACTGAATGAGCAAAGAAGCCATCTCTCCGGACTTGACTATCCAGGCAGTAATGTTTGGTGAATGTGTGCAAAGATGCCCACATGGCTCCCTGGCAGATATTATCATGGGGGACTCCACGTCCCAAAGCAGTAGTGGCTGCCGTCGTCCAGGTGGAATGGGCGTGCAGTCCTATTGGAGGCTCTTTGTTTGCCAAAGAGTAACATATCTTATTGCAAAGAACGACCCATAAAGAGACGGTCCGTTTTTGCATGGCGCGACCTTTCTTGGCGCCCACATAGCCAATAAAGGGTTGACCGTCCACCCGGAATTGTTTTGTGTGATCCAAATAAAAGGATAACGCACATTTTGGATCCAGACGGTGCAGTCTTTCCTCCTCCTTGGAAGGATGCGGGGGCGGGAAGAAGGTGGGCAAAGCGATGGTCTGTCCTATGTAGAAGAGTTAACCACTTTGGGAAGAAAATAAGGTCTAGTTCGAAGGACAACCTTGTTCGGATGGACAGAAAGGAAAGGAGATTTAAAAGAAAAGGCCTGACGCTCACTCACCCTGCGAGCAGAGGTGATGGCAACCAGAAAAGCAGTCTTTAAGGTCAAGAGATTGAGAGGATAGTTATGTAGTAGCTTGACAGGAGCACACATATGGCAAGTTAAGACCAGATTCAAGTCCCACTGGGGCATTACGAAAGGAACAGGAGGAAACAGGTGAGTAATGCCCCTAAGAAACCTATTTACAATAGGGGACTTGAAAAGAGAAGGCTGATCAGGAAGGTGAAGAAAGGCAGAAATGGCCGAAACATAGCCTTTAAGAGTGCCCAGAGCAGAGCCCTTCTGGGCCAAAGATAGAATGAAGAGGAGAACCTCTGACAGAGGGGTAGAAAGGGGATCCACAGCCTTTGCTGTGCACCATTCCACAAATTTGTTCCATCTACAGGCGTATACCGTTTTAGTGGAGGGACGCCTGGCTGCCAAGATGGCATTACAGACTTCGGGAGGAAGGTCAAAAGCTGTCAACTGGTACCTCTCAATCTCCACGCAAGGAGGTGGAGGCTGGACAGGTTCGGGTGGAGGACCGTCCCCTGCTGCTGCGACAGAAGATCCTCCCACAGAGGCAGTCTGATCAGAGGATCGATGGCCATGTTCAAGATCTCGTGATACCAGACTCTTCGTGCCCAGTCTTGAGGCACAAGAATGACTTGGGCCTGGTCACGTTTGATGTTCTTCAGCACCCTGGGCAGAAGTGGTAAAGGTGGAAAAGTATATAGAAGACCGCAATTCCACTTGCGATGAAAAGCATCATCGAGCAAGTGCCACCTTGGAAATTCCAACGTACAGAACTGTTGACATTGCGCGTTCTCTTCAGTGGTGAACAGATCTAACCAAGGCTCTCCCCACTGCTGAAAGAGACCTTGCACCTCAGAGTGAAGATGCCATTTGTGATCCATCAAGCACCAGCGGCTGAGTTCGTCCAACCTAGCATTGAGGGAACCTGCCAGGTGTTGAACCACCAGGGACATGCCCTGATGTTCCAGCCACATCCAAAGGCAAAGAGCCTCTTGACATAGAGTCCACAACCACACCCCACCCTGTTTGTTGCAGTGCCACATGGCAGTGGTGCTGTCCTTGAACACCTGCACTACCCTTCCTTTGATAGAAGGAAGGAATGCCTCCAGTGCCAGATGAATCGCACGGAGCTCCAGAAGAATGATGTGGAGCCGGACTCCACCAGAAACCAGAGGCCTCTCCCATGTGGCCACCCCATCCCAGAAGGGACGCATTTGTCACCACTATGAACTCTGGTTGGGGAAGGGAGAGGGATCTGCTGTTGGCCAAATCCTGGTTCATAAGCTACCACTACAATTGGTGTGCAGTGCCCTCCAAGATCTGGACGCAATCGGAAAGATTCCCCTGATTCTGTGCCCACTGGAACTTCAGGTCCTACTGCAGAGACTGCATATGCCACCTGGCATGATCCACCAACAGGATGAAGGAGGCCATGAGGCCCAGCAGCCTCAAGGTTATTCTCACTGAAGAGGCTAAAACATGTGTCATAGCCTGAATATCCCAGACTCGCTGCTCGGGAGGAAAACCCTAAAACTGCGCTGTATCCAGAACTGCTCCAAAAGAAAAGGAGCTTCTGAGAGGGAATCAGGTGTCACTTCAGCACGTTGATAGTGAACCCCAGTGAGTGCAGGAGGACTGCCGTAGACTGGAAGTGGGAGACGACAGACTTGGGGCGAGCCCGCCTTCAACAGCCTGTTGTCAAGATAGGTGAAGACTGGAACCCCTGACCTGCACAGAAGAGCTGCGACCACTGCCATCACTTTCACGAACACCCGAGGGGCACTAGTAAGGCCAAAGGGAAGCACTGTGAACTGAAAATGCTCGTGGCCTACTGTGAATTGTAGGTAACGCTGGTGGGCAGGCAGAACAGGGATGTGAAAGTAAGCATCCTGCAAGTCCAACGCTACCATCCAGTCTCCATGGTCGAGGGCAGACAGGTTCTGAGCTAATGTCAACATTTTGAACTTCTCCTTCCGTAGGAAGCGGTCGACATTCCTGGGATCCAAGATAGGACGCAGACCTTTGTCCTTCTTGGGTACCAGGAAGCAGTGGGACAGTGACTCGCTCAATAGCTCCCATGGCCTCGAGAGACGCAACTTCGTGAAGCAGAATGGCCAAGTGATCCTCCGACATGCGATGGAATGTTGGTTGCATGAAGGGAGGGGTAGTCTTGATGGGGAGGGAGTAGCCCCTTTGGACTATCTGCAAAACCCACCTGTCAGACGTGATGTTGTGCCAGTGGGGGAGGAGATGGCTGATTCAGCCGCCCACTGGTAACTGGTGGCCCTGAAAGGTCAGACTAGGAAATTTTGGAGACTGCTGCAGAGGGGGCACTGGTGGGCTGGCCCGCTGCTGGCACCCAGACCCACACCAGTGGGTCCCAAGTCCCTGGACAAGCAGAGTCTGGGTGGCCTGCGCAAGCCTGTGGCTCTGGGCAGAACGTGCTGGGGCACCCCTTCCATAGCCACGAAAGAGGCAAAAGCCACACTGAAAGGGGCAAGATGTGGCAGCGAGACCCAAGGATCTGGCCGTAGCCCTAGAGTCCTTGAAGCACTCAATCGCATTGTCTGCCTTGTCGCCAAACAGGAGACGGCCATCAAAGGGCATCTCCAAAAGGTTTGATTGTACATCCCCAGAGAATCCAGTGGATCTTAGCCAGGCATAGCACCTCAGGGCTACTGCTGTAGAAATTGTTCTACCCAGCGAGTCGGAGGTATCCAGCCCACAGTGGATGGCTAACGTTGCTGCGTCTCTACCCTCTCCAACCGGACGGGAGAGTACAGCCCGGGCCTCCTCCAGCCACTGTGGCAGAACTTGCGCGACCTTGTCCCACACAGAGTGGGTGTAACGGCCAAGAGACATCCACGAGGCCAAAGGCGCACCGGCGGAGTCTGGCTGCACAAAGATGGTGGTTACTACGCGACGGGTCCCCCCTCTCATACGGGACCTCAAGCGCCAAGGAGCTGACTTACGGGCCTACAGCTGCTTTCGGAACCGCTCCTGCAAAGAGTTCTGGTTCATGGCCTGAAAGTCGGAGCACGACTTCGGGTCATGGTCGCGCTCCGGGCACCAGAGGCATACGAGGGGCAGGTCCGTGACTGACAACACTTGTGACAGGAGTCACAAGGCTTGAAGCCGGTCCGATGATGGGACATCCCCTCGTGCACGAGTCGTCGAACGACTCGAAAAAGATGTCGAAAAAAGTTGAAAAGTATTAGTCAAAAATGACTAAGGGTAGCACACTCTCCGGATCTGCGTTGGCTGGCGCGGAAAAAGAAGGAACTGACGTCAGCGCGCAGGGTCGGCGTCTAAGTAGATACCGCACCGTCATCCCGGCGATCACGATGCAAACAATGAACATGGAGTCGAGCGGCGCCACCTACCGACACACAGGGGTACTGCTGAGAAAAAAATCTCAGGACCCCGTCTGACGCCAGGGGGTAATTCTAAGGTAAGGTTTTTATAACTAATAGTCTCTTTCAGATGCCTACATCCGTCTCTCAGGCAGCCACTGAGGAAGGCCGACCGACAAAGAAATGAATGGGATCCAGTCAGCCGGGCATAAAGGGGGGTTCGAGATCATCCAGGCCAACATCAAGACTGTGGGCCAGGCTAGTGCCCCATTGAGTGCTCCTTTTGATGCAGATGTTTTCTGCCTACGTCCAATGTGGCTTATCATTTTGCATTTAGAGTAAGAAGCTTGTTTCTAAAGTAAATCTGGAGCACATTGTGGGCAAAATCCAAGATTTACTCACTGCAAGCCTTTCTCTGACTTTGGATAGACTGGCCAAGCTAGAAACTTCTGTCTCCGAGCTCTTGTGCCCACCTATGCGCCAGAAAGAGCAAAGTAGCTTCTGCAAACCCCCTTTAGAGGATGCCCCCACAATGCCTTGTCTTTCAATCTAGAACTGACCCATGGCTTCCAGCAGTCTGTCCATCCTCCTATAATGGCATCTGGCAGTCCTATCAGCTCTTTAGCTCCCATTCTCTTAGACAACAAGTGAGGGCCAGCTGGGGCAGGTGGGAGGGGGGTTTCCCACGTGGGTCCCCAGAGGTGTCCTGGGCATGAACCAGGCGATTCCATCAACGTTGGACTGAGGAGGCCTACTCATTCCAATCAAGACCTCCTCAATCTCCCCCCCGACACTTGTCCTTATGTGGCCATCTTGACCAAGGTTCCACATTTAAGCCCTGACCAAGAAGAAAACTGTCCAGCTGAAAAACAAAGTATGCCACTGGTTGTCCTGTAACACCAATTTTAGGACCGACAAATTCAGTGACATATTATTTGTTAAAAGGGTTGGCTTGTTGGGAACATCACACAAGAATAAAAGTGGTGATTGTATGGTAGTGAATTGTAAAAATCTAATATTGGTAGAACGCCTAATCGAGTGTGGTTCCAACTTGTGCTGGGTGGGTGCTGAGACTTGTATTGATATTGCCCCATTGTGGTCCTTCTACACCCCCAACATTCTCCCAGATTATAGTGTTCCCTCATCTGGAACTTATGTACAAGGAAGGAGGATAATGGCCCCAAGTAAAACTCCTCTTCTAGTTAGAAATAGGTTTCAGCCACTTTCTGAACTAGAAAGCAATAATTTACGCTATGGTAATGAGAGCCCTCTGGTTGCTCCTGTTTCGAATGTGCCTCCTGCTCTTCCAGAGCCCCCTTCATGGATTAAATAGAGGGAAAGGGGAGGAGATATTCTGAGAGAGTATCCCCTTTTGAATAGAAACAATCTTTTTGGAGAGAGAATTTTCCTCTTCTGAATACCCTATTGGCACCGCCGCCGTTCTGCATCCCCCTTGTGCCAATTTTCATGCCCAACCACTGATCTTTAATTACCCCACAACAGGGCAGTTGTTGTTAGGTATTTACAACAAGTGTATCACAGCACCACTAGTCGAGGAATCAACAATACTAATGCTGTCCTGGAAAATCGCAGGCCTCAAGGGGAAAACCATGGATCCAGAGTGGGGGTTATTTATTTATATTCATGATACATTTATAATGCAGGCAACATGGGAACTGGAAAAATACTATAGATCAGGGTTTACTTATACAATATTTATAATTGTTACAAAAGAGATTAAGGAGCTATTGACAGTGAATATTAGGGAAAGAAGGACTAAGTAACAGGGATGGTTCGATACAGGCTGCACCAAAGCACATACTAACCTAAAGAATGTACTACATAGACAGAATAGTAGCCAACATGAAAGAAAAATGGCTAGGGCCACCTACAACCTAGCGTTCAAGGAACGCAAAGAAACATTAAGAGTGAAGGTCTGGCAGGCTCTGCACGAGGCATGGGAACTTAGAGATAATAACACTTTCTGGAAGGTGGTTAATGCTCCTTTTTTAGCACCTAGAGATGCACCCTCAGTAGAATTAGCTATTACTGAAACCTCTCAGGTTGAACAATACACTGATCTATATAATGAAGTTGAGCAAACTGAGGCCACAACTGAGTGGGACTTGTCCATTTTAAACGAAGATTCTTGTCTGTTCCCCGTGGATCTATGTTTTTCTTTGCAAGAAGTTGTATGTGCCATTAATGAAAGTGCAAAACAAAAGGTGGTGATGGACGGAGCGTTGACAATACAAACACTCACCCCCAGTCAACTGATCTGGGTTTAATCCATCACCGTTCTTCAGCTCACTCCGCCACCCCAGTTCAGACATGGCCATATGCAAATCAGTCTGACCCTGTGCCTCATGGGAACAGTCCAGCCCAAACTGCCAAGCCATGTCTTCCCTGGACCGTATTCAAGCTTCCCAGAACCGGTTTCTGGCATTACAGCCGTCTTCAGCCGGGCTTGCTTGACTCCAGTGGCAAAGTGAGCAAGGGACTCACATCTGAGCATACCCTGCCAACTTAGGGCGAACAAAGAAAAACCAAAGGTGGTGATGGACGGAGCGTCGACAATACAAACACTCACCCCCAGTCAACTGATCTGGGTTTAATCCATCACCGTTCTTTAGCTCACTCCGCCACCCCAGTTCAGACATGGCCATATGCAAATCAGTCTGACCCTGTGCCTCATGGGAACAGTCCAGCCCGAACTGCCAAGCCATGTCTTTCCTGGACCGGAATCAAGCTTCCCAGAACTGGTTTCTGGCATTACATATGCTCAGACGTGAGTCTCTTGCTCACTTTGCCACTGGAGTCAAGCAAGCCCGGCTGAAGACGGCTGTAATGCCAGAAACCGGTCCTGGGAAGCATGATTCCGGTCCAGGGAAGACATGAACTATAGAAAAACTTTATGAAAATAGCTGATGTATGACTATTTTTAATTATCATAAAATCATTTCTTTGTAAAAATGTGTTTTTAGAATGAATGTCTAGCATAGTGCTTTCATGATTTAGAAACTAAATCTAATAAAGTTATTTTTGATTTGATGTATACAATATTTATAATTGTTACTCTTCCTGCCTGCAATAAGGAATCTCCACATTACACCAACTGGCATGCCTGTTGACCTTAAGAGATGTACGCTGCCAGTTGGTTATCGCAGGTGACTTTAATGTCACCTTCGAGCCAGTGAATGGCTTATCAGCTGTCTTTAGTTTGGAAGACGAGGCCAGAGGTATTCCCCCTCCTGAGATTAAATCCTTTTCCTCTTGGCCAGTGGCAGCAATGCAACTCTTTACACTAACATTGAATCATGGCATTCATGCACGCAATAGGAGGTTTCCGAAAGATCTAAAGTGCACTCACACATTTTTTTGGGGTCCCAGCCACAGCCGAATTGATTATGTCCTTCAGAATCTAGATCTATGGCATCTACCAGTTGATTTTGAAGTATTCCCTTGTAGTACGAATAGCAACTATAGCACTATGTGGCTTAAACTGGGAGTTTCCTTTCCCTAGAATTCAAATCATTTGGGTCAGAAGTCTGACACCAAACTACAGATTGATGCCATCCCGTATGGTGAAATGTATAGAGCTTGGAGAAATAATAGTGGGGATGAGGACTTTCACAGCTGTATTGAGGATATGGAGGTACGCTTTCAAGAGAGAGGATATTACAACAATATTATTGTTGCAGCCAAAAAAAGATCACTAAAACTAAGCAGGAATGAAACACTGACACCAAAAAGTAAGAATAAAAAAACTGATGTCATCAGATTGGTAACAAATTACCATCCTTGGTTCCACAAAATGTATGGCATCCTAAACAAACATTGGCACTTATTGAAGTCTGATTCAAGCATAAACACATATGTCAAAAACAAACCCAGTATCTCGTACAGAAGGGGTACAACGATTCGCAGTATGATTAGCCCAAGTTACCCCAAATCTGAGAACAAAGGACCAACATGGCTCCATGCCCACAATATGGGTTCTTTCAAATGTGGGCACTGCAGTATGTGTAGATACGCTGAAATCGGCATTAAAGAGTATCAATATAATGGGTTGGCCAAGTATAAGATCTTTCAACGCATTGACTGCAGCACCAAGTGTGTTGTTTATGCAATCAAATGTAAGTGCCAAAAAATCAATGTAGGTAGCACAATCAGGTGCCTAAAGGATAGAATTGCGGAACACTTCAGGGCTCTGAAGAAATTGGACCTCAGATATCCCCTAGCAAGCCATGCAAATAGCTGTCCAAGTCAGAGAGGAAATTTGTCCTTCACATTTCATGGCATAGAACATATCCCAGATGGAAACAGGGAGCTTAAGGTCCGCCAATGTGAGGCCAAATGGATACTTAAATTGCGTGCGAACAGGGGATTAACATTGACTAGGAATTGCAATATTTTTTGGGATGCTAAACTGTACCTTCATAATTCATTCTGGGTATATTATATCTGGTTTTAAATGTGAATAGGTGCAAGGATACATAATACAATTGTGCTGGAAATGTTATATGTTTTACTCATAAAGCAATTTAAACACTGTGTAAAAAAGCGAGGTTACAAACCAATTGTTGCTTTATGTACATGTGCACAATATGTATTAAGTGTAAACAGTCTAAAGTCTATGAGGACAAGAATTAATTGATCAAAATATCATCTTGTCCCTGTGCTAACGTATATCTGACTTAAGGCTGTAATTCTCTACAGATTGGCTCTGATGTTTTAAATATATATTTTTGGGTTTCGCACTATATATCTCTATTCACCTCTTGTGTTCTATTTTATTATTCTTGCTCATGACAATGGTTCACTGAAGGCATGCAGGCAGCGTGAATAATAACGATGAGCTGGTGTTTGGGTATAATAGTTATAATAATAAATCGATGCTGGAATATTTTTATATTGATAAGTTTTTGGCCACAGGCAATATAATATATGGCCTGGATCAAACATTATAGCATTTAGAACGCCGCATTATTATTGGCTGGTTTTGTGGCGTATTGGTCCTTTTAAAGTCTTTGCCTAAACCTTCAGGTTTTATCTGTTAATAACACTACTCAGTACTAATGGTATTTTCGATTAGATATTAGCATCTCTTTATAGATAGAGCTTTATTTGGCTCCTTTTGGAACCGATTAACCACTTCAAGATGGCGCCCACGGGACGAGGAGCGGCGTGTAAGAATAGCCCGTCTTTAGTTTCGCTTATATAGTATGGCGGCGAAGTAGAACGCCGACTGAATTGTGGATTACACAGGCAAGAGGAAATGTCATACTGACGGTAAGGGCTTTTAAAGATCAAGCAGTGGTTCGTACGTGTTTATACTTAATGTTTGGTTATGCTCACCAATGTATATCATTTGGGCATTTCCTAGAATATAGACTTGGATTGTATCTATTATTACAGTAATGATACTCGCTCTGGGGTGAACCCTTTAAATAAAGGAAACTTGTTAGATATAGTGAAAATGCCAGGGGTATGCATGACTGAGTTTTTTCATGGCATACTTATGAGCGATTATTTAATATACTAAGCTATTTGGTTTGAAGTTTGTAAATAAGGGGTTTTGGTTATATGCAAAGCAAATGCCAGTGGCATGTGTAACGAAATGTTGGTATATTATAGGTGTGATTTTAAATTTAGCAATTGTATCTGTTTAAACAGGAGACTAATATCGTCACATGGAATAAGATGTTGGGCGAATAAGCAATGTGTGTCTTTTTGATTTACCGATAAGGTAAGGGAATAAGCATGGAGCATGGAACACCGTGCCCAATGACTCTTTGGTGTATAAGCGGATAATGTGTAAGGAAAGATTTTTTGACATATATGATCTTTGTTTTTAGTTGTCCTTACTCGCTTCTATACAAATACGGAAATTAATAGAGCAAAAATTGTTGTTGTAGGTGAGTGGATCTAATTTTTATAATAGGCTGGTATCCACGCTGCATTGCATGCGGAATCGGTGAATTTGTAGATTGCCTATTATGGCTGTAAATATGAGTTAACCTTCTTTTTTCTTGAGTTTCAATTTTAATTTTTATCACTTGGGTTGAACTGTGTTGACGTTATATCACACGGGTGATTATCTCTTTCTTTTCACTTTTTGATTGACTTCTTTGTTGTCCTTTTTTCATGTCGGAAGAAAAGAGAAAAAAATGTTTTACTATTGTCCCCTTGGGGTATAAGGCTCACACATGGCTCCCGTATGGTGGAGGTTAGGCTTTGCTTCCATCAAGAATGGGGAGGTAACTTATTTGGTACTGTTTGTATTTTGTATTCACAGCCCTGATGAAGTCTTTTTGGGGATGTACCAAAGACGAAACATGCATGTTGGCTGTAGTGTTGTGATCTAAATACAAGATATATACTTTTGGAGAAATCTGTCTTACAAGTCCATGTGGAGAAGAGTAAAAGAATCAAGGAAGAATAAAATAGACCACAGACATTCTATTTGGATAATTGTCGTTGTTTGAATTGATTGACCTATGAACTTTGTGAATTTATATGAGAGAAAATATTTTTTGCTCAGGGAGACCAACCAAAAAAGACGTTTTTTATGCAATTATAACAGATTGCAATCAGGCAGTATAGGGTGGTGGCTGTCTGGACTCCCTTGGTAGCATAGTGCAAATCATTACACTCAAGACACCTAAACCATCAGACATTGCGCAGGAATACCTTACTACCCAATTGCTGGCATTCATAAACTAAAGGTTGCAGCAGGGTCTGGTGATCACTAGTTTAGTGCATTAATAACGGTATAATGTCTTCAAGGAATAACAGGAGCAAAGTAGCGGAGGATTTGTTTAAAAACCTGCATGCAGGAGTACCGATTAGTAAGGCAGTGACCTCAGGCAACAAACCATATGAAGGTTTAAAAGCGAAATTCATTAGGCTAGAGAGGTTGAGAAAAAACGAAATTTCTAAGTGGTGGGATGGCGCCACACTTAAAGAATATCTTAGACTGGAAAGGATACCAAGGGGACTACATGCACAGATATTCCCAACTTACGATGACTTAGAGGAAGATCTTCTTTTGAGTTGGGAAAAAGAACTTACTGGCAATTCAATGCGTTTAATGAACATTTTAATTGAAAATGCAGATAGAAAGGTCATGAAGGCGGTAGCAGAAATTGACAGACTGGAGCAAGAAATAAAGGAGCTGGAAATGGAAGAGGTATCTAAAAAGAACTTTACTATACTAGAAGAGGTATTAATGAAATATGAAGAGGATATTAAAGAAAGGAAAGCACATAAACCAAAGAGAGACGAACGTGATTATAGCAGTGGTAGGGTATTTACCTTTGCTAAGCGTTTCGACAACTTGGTCAAACAAGATTTACAGAGAGCAAGGAGTAAAATGTCGCTTAAAGGTGGACATAGTACAGCCTCTTCCAGCACTGTATCCAGTCTGGGTGATGATCTGACAAATGAAGGTGCAACTGGGGGGAGCCCTTGTAACTCATTTTTAAAAGAAATACAACGTATTTTTATGGGCAACAAAGAACCAAATATCTCACAAAGGGAGGAGCGTCCAAGACCAAAAGAGGCACAAGGCGGAGGGGAAAATCCAAAAGCCAGGGAGGGCATGCACACCAGATCGTGGAACAAGAACAAACAATAGATACCGGGTTAAAAAATGACATTCAGATAATCAACTTGTCCAATGTTGTTCTATCAAAAGATATGATTTCTGTGCTTAAGAAGGGTAGGAGTTTTTGCCCTACACCGAAATGTGACATGGCCAATGTGAAAATTGATTTGTATAGATTCATGCGTAATCTAAAGATCAAGAAATACTTTGCAAATGTTCAAATAAATAAACCATTACAGCAAACACAAGTATGTGTGGGGAACCAATCCATTCAAGATATCAGGGATACTGTTTTATTGTTATCTATAACTGAAAATAAGCAGGATCCGATTACTTTGGATCAAGTCTTAAGAGATCTTGAATTCCACACAGACGCTAGCGATGATAGTGGTTTAAGACAGAAGTCCAGATGGACGCCACAACTCTCTAGCGGGAACAACATTGAGGTCTTTCACCGAATTGTTAATCAAGAACTTGACAAATATGAGGATCAAATGAGAAACAAAAACAGTAGACCCTTCTTTTCACATAATCTAACTAAAGGTGAACAATTTGCCCTTAAATCATTAAGCTCCAACAGTAAAATTGTCATCAAAGAAGCTGACAAGGGTGGAAATATAGTTGTGATGGGAAAAGATATGTATGAGGCTGAGCTGTTGGGTCAACTTGAAAATGTAGAATGCTATGTGAAACTCGCCAGTAATCCTATGTTTGAAATCACACGCATTGGAAATTCGGAGCTCAGGGATTGGAATATCAAAGGCTTGTTGAATGATGACAAACATGTATATGTTAAGATTGTGAAACCGCGATACCCTTGTATATATACATTGCCAAAAATCCACAAAGATGCCTCTAGACCACCAGGGAGGCCTATTGTCTCTGGTATAGGGGGCCCTTTGGAACGACTTTCAGAATTTGTTGATATATTTTTACAACCTTATGTATCCAATTTAGCCTCCTACATTAGAGACACTGGGCATATACTTAACATACTGGTGGATTTTAACTGGGACAACACTATGACTTTAGTAACATTGGATGTCGTATCCTTGTATACAAATATAAGATATGAACAGGGATTAGAAGCACTGAAATATTTTTTGTATAAAAGACCAATAACTATGATGGAACACTCAGACATGTTGATTTCAATGTCACGGCTCATTTTGGAGCACAATGTGTTCTTGTTTAATCAGGACTGGTACAGGCAGAAATGTGGAGTTGCGATGGGCTCCAGATTTGCGCCATCTCTGGCATGCCTCTTTATGGGGAGGTTTGAGATGGTGCATATCTGGGGCCCAGGAGGAGCGAAATGGCAAGAAAATATCCTACATTATGGAGGCTACATTGATGATTGTCTAATTATCTGGACAGGTGGAACTGAGAAATTGAATGAATTTGTAAGTTACATGAACAACAACCAATTTAACATGTCATTCACAATGTTGTCCAGCCAAGAGAGTGTTGTCTTCTTAGACACGGAACTGTTTGTGACCAATGGTAAAATCGATAGCCGTTTATATAGAAAAAGTACATCATGTAACTCGACATTATATGGCAGTAGTGCCCACCCCAAAGTACAGATTGATGCCATCCCGTATGGTGAAATGTATAGAGCTCGGAGAAATAATAGTAGGGATGAGGACTTTCACAGCTGTATTGAGGATATGGAGGTACGCTTTCAAGAGAGAGGATATTGCAACGATATTATTGTTGCAGCCAAAAAAAAGATCACTAAAACTAAGCAGGAATGAAACACTGACACCAAAATGTAAGAATAAAAAAAACGATGTCATCAGATTGGTAACAAATTACCATCCTTGGTTCCACAAAATTTATGGCATCCTAAACAAACATTGGCACTTATTGAAGTCTGATCCAAGCATAAACACATATGTCAAAAACAAACCCAGTATCTCGTACAGAAGGGGTACAACGATTCGCAGTATGAATAGCCCAAGTTACCCCAAATCTGAGAACAAAGGACCAACATGGCTCCATGCCCACAATATGGGTTCTTTCAAATGTGGGCACTGCAGTATGTGTAGATACTCTGAAAACGGCATTAAAGAGTTTCAATATAATGGGTTGCCCAAGTATAAGATCTTTCAACACATTGACTGCAGCACCAAGTATGTTGTTTATGCAATCAGATGTAAGTGCCAAAAAATCTATGTAGGTAGCACAATCAGGTGCCTAAAGGATAGAATTGCGGAACACTTCAGGGCTCTGAAGAAATTGGACCTCAGATATCCCCTAGCAAGCCATGCAAATAGCTGTCCAAGTCAGAGAGGAAATTTGTCCTTCACATTTCATGGCATAGAACATATCCCAGGTGGAAACAGGGAGCTTAAGGTCCGCCAATGTGAGGCCAAATGGATACTTAAATTGCGTGCGAACAGGGGATTAACATTGACTAGGAATTGCAATATTTTTTGGGATGCTAAACTGTACCTTCATAATTCATTCTGGGTATATTATATCTGGTTTTAAATGTGAATAGGTGCAAGGATACATACTACAATTGTGCTGGAAATGTTATATGTTTTACTCATAAAGCAATTTAAACACTGTGTAAAAAAGCGAGGTTACAAACCAATTGTTGCTTTATGTAAATGTGCACGATATGTATTAAGTGTAAACAGTCTAAAGTCTATGAGGACAAGAATTAATTGACCAAGATATCATCTTGTCCCTGTGCTAACGTATATCTGACTTAAGGCTGTAATTCTCTACAGATTGGCTCTGATGTTTTAAATATATATTTTTGGGTTTCTCACTATATATCTCTATTCACCTCTTGTGTTCTATTTTATTATTCTTGCTCATGACAATGGTTCACTGAAGGCATGCAGGCAGCGTGAATAATAACGATGAGCTGGTGTTTGGGTATAATAGAAATAATAATAAATCGATGCTGGAATATTTTTATATTGATAAGTTTTTGGCCACAGGCAATATAATATATGGCCTGGATCAAACATTATAGCATTTAGAATGCCGCATTTTTATTGGCTGGTTTTGTGGCGTATTCGTCCTTTTAAAGTCTTTGCCTAAACCTTCAGGTTTTATCTGTTAATAACACTACTCAGTACTAATGGTATTTTCGATTAGATATTAGCATCTCTTTATAAATAGAGCTTTATTTGGCTCCTTTTGGAACCGATTAACCACTTCAAGATGGCGCCCACGGGACCGGGGAGCGGCGTGTAAGAATAGCCCGTCTTTAGTTTCGCTTATATAGTATGGCGGCGAAGTAGAACGCCGACTGAATTGTGGATTACACAGGCAAGAGGAAATGTCATACTGACGGTAAAGGCTTTTAAAGATCAAGCAGTGGTTCGTACGTGTTTATACTTAATGTTTGGTTATGCTCACCAATGTATATCATTTGGGCATTTCCTAGAATATAGACTTGGATTGTATCTATGATTACAGTAATGATACTCGCTCTGGGGTGAACCCTTTAAATAAAGGAAACTTGTCAGATATAGTGAAAATGCCAGGGGTATGCATGACTGAGTTTTTTCATGGCATACTTATGAGCGATTATTTAATATACTAAGCTATTTGGTTTGAAGTTTGTAAATAAGGGGTTTTGGTTATATGCAAAGCAAATGCCAGTGGCATGTGTAACGAAATTTTGGTATGTTATAGGTGTGATTTTAAATTTAGCAATTGTAACTGTTTAAACAGGAGACTAATATCGTCACATGGAATAAGATGTTGGGCGAATAAGCGATGTGTGTCTTTTTGATTTACCGATAAGGTAAGGGAATAAGCATGGAGCACCGTGCCCAATGACTCTTTGGTGGCGGATAATGTGTAAGGAAAGATTTTTTGACATATATGATATTTGTTTTTAGTGGTCCTTACTCGCTTCTATACAAATACGGAAATTAATAGAGCAAAAATTGTTGTTGTAGGTGAGTGGACCTAATTTTTATAATAGGCTGGTATCCACGCTGCATTGCATGCAGAATCGGTGAATTTGTAGATTGCCTATTATGGCTGTAAATATGAGTTAACCTTCTTTTTTCTTGAGTTTCAATTTTAAGTTTAATTTGTATCACTTGGGTTGAACTGTGTTGACGTTATATCACACGTATGGGTGATTATTTCTTTCTTTTCCCTTTTTCATTGACTTCTTTGTTGTCCTTTTTTCATGTCGGAAGAAAAGAGAAAAAAATGTTTTGCTATTGTCCCCATGGGGTATAAGGCTCACACATGGCTCCCGTATGGTGGAGGTTAGGCTTAGCTTCCATCAAGAATGGGGAGGTAACTTATTTGGTACTGTTTGTATTTTGTATTCACAGCCCTGATGAAGTCTTTTTGGGGATGTACCAAAGACGAAACATGCATGTTGGCTGTAGTGTTGTGATCTAAATACAAGATATATACGTTTGGAGAAATCTGTCTTACAAGTCCATGTGGAGAAGAGTGAAAGAATCAAGGAAGAATAAAACAGACCACGGACATTCTATTTGGATAATTGTCTTTGTTTGAATTGATTGACCTATGAACTTTGTGAATTTATATGAGAGAAATTATTTTTTGCTCAGGGAGACCAACCAAAAAAGACTGACACCAAGGTTAGTCTGAATATCAACAGAAGTCAACACAATGGTCTAAATTATCCCTAGACACAACCTCTCTAGCTGGCATCTACAAAGCCTTCAATGAGATACTTAATCCTCTCATTGATCATTCAGGTGAAGGGTTGCTATTAGACAACCATCCTTTTCGGTTTAGTGCCCTTAAGTCTCACTCTACTAAGACCCAAGAGGATATTTTGTTTACACGGTTTCTGGTTCGCTCCGTTCTTGCCTTCCAAGCGAGAATCTTTCCACATCCTTCACCGTATTCATAGTGCATGAGTTTGCTGGTCTCTCATCTTTCTCCCATCTTTCTCTAACTATTGTTTCCAGGTAATCATTCATTTCCATCTTCTTGGTTTTTATTTTTTCTCCTATTTCTTCGCTCTCTTGCGTAGTCCTGGCCCTTTTCATTTCTACATTGAGCCCTTTCAGATCATTTTCAATATTTTTTAAGAAAGCTTTTCACTCCTTATTTTTATGGGCCACGTCATTTGTTTTGTTGTTACTTCTTTGTTTAGAACGAAGAACTGCTGAGTTTCTTCCACTAGGTTAGTCACAAAAGATTAATCTAGTAGAATCTTCTTATCCACTGGCCACCTTTGTGGAGTGGGTAATTCAGGTAACATCAGGTTTAATTTTACCGCGGAGTGGTCTGAGATATGCTCCGGAATGTGTTCCACATTTATTGTAAGTTCAGCAATGCAACTGCTTATTAGAAAAAAGTCGATTCTGGAGTTGTGTCCAAGCCTTTTGTTTGTAAACGTGAATTTGTGCTGTTTATTTCCTTTTTCTTTCCAGATATCTACAATCCCCAGGTCCCTCATACAGATTCCGATCCACTCTCTAACTTTTGGAACTGATGGTAGTTTTCCTATCGGGTGTATCTTCTTTTGGGTTTAATAAGATACTGAAATCGCCTCCCAATATTATGGGTGAACCAACTAACAGTAGATGGGAATACAAGTTTTGGAGCGGTTCAGGGTCGTCCACATTAGGCCCATAGTAGCCCACCACCGTGGATGAGTTGTTATGGATTTTTGCCCTTACGCATACCCATCTTCCCTTCTTATCTACTTCTGATCTCACAATCACTGCTTTGAGGGATTTCTTAAATATGATCGCCACTCCTTTAACATTGCAGTTTTGATTTGTACAAATGCAGTGCTCTATCCAGTTTTGATTTTTACACAAAAGGTCCCATTCTTCTTTAGTTAAGTGAGATTCTTGGATTATTATTATCTCACAGTCACTGTTTTTTAGATATTCCAGAATTCTTGATCTACGTTTTTTAATTCGCAGCTCGTTTACATTCCATGTTAAAACGTTAAGCTTTTTTCCTTTCCCTCCTATTTTTGTAATCGTCATTCTTGGTCATTTTCTTGTGTCTTAATTGTCGGCCACTGAACTCCTCTTGGCTTGCTTTTAGGACTTTGTTGTTTTTTTGTTTTTTCCCCCCAATTTGCTCCCCACCCTGTGGGGAGCACAGGGTGGGTTTCCTTGGTGCGAAGATCTGTGGTGTGTCCCCCCCCCCTGGAGAAGCCTCCCTCTTCTTTCTTCCTCTGGGCATGATTGCCCATTTTTGAGCTCCCTGTCTTGTAATGTTAGTTTAGTGATCCTTGTACTCACACCTTTATAAAACTGCTGAAAGTTATCAGCCCTTTATTTTTAACATGTGAGCTTTGCTATAGGTGAGGGTGTGTATGGGCACAGTCTTCCTGCTGGATCTTGATTTGCTCCATGAGTCTTTCCATTTCCTTTGGGTCACTTATATTGAACATTTTGTTGCTCCACATGATCATTAGAGAGGCTGTGAAACGCATTTGGACACTCGCGCCGTGTGACCTTAGCTGTGGCATAAATTGGCCCAACTCCCACTGCCTATCCTGGGTAGTTCTAGAAATATCCAATCTAATCCTGCAGGTCCACCCATCTTTGGAGAAAGGCACCGCTTTTAGACTTTCGCTCAGGATCTTTTCCTTTAGTGCATGCGTTATGAAATTGATCAGTATTTTTCTTGGATTTTTCCTTTGTTTGCCTTTCCTGAAGGGTCACGATGTATCCTTTGGATATCTTTGGCTAGATTTGATGATTTGGTCCAGGGGATTAGTTCTTCCAGGAGCTGGATCGTAACTCCCTTTATGTCCTCCCCTTCCAAGCCTTCCGGAATATTTAAGATTTTAAGATTATTCCTTCTAGCATGGTTCTCCAGGGACTCCATTCTCTCACTGATCTCTGCCTCTCTGGTTTTGAGTTTGTTTATTTCTTTCAGGTTCACCTCTGTTTTTCTGTTCAGGACTACTATCTCTCCTTCTACGTGGGTGACTCTTTCAATCAGAGTGTTGATTTTTTGATCTAACGTTTCACACGTCTCCTGGATCTTGGTCTGGTTCCTTTCAGATGTCGCGAATTTGTCTCTTAATTCTTTAATCATCTCTCCCAAGATTTTTTCTGCTTGAGATCTTCCCGTGTCATCGGTATTAGACCTGTTTATGTGAATTGACTCTAGTCCTGGTACTGTTTTAGACGGAGAAGCTAGACCTTGAGTTACTCTAGGGTGATTTGCCACTTCCTGAGGATTCGCCACCACACTCTATATCTTGGGATTCCAGAGTTCCAAGAACTTGATATTGGTTACTCATTGGTATTCCATAACCTCCTTCTTTTGATTTATCTGCCATATTTGAACCCTTTTGTATAGCAGCCGATATTTCAGGTTCTCTAGTTCTCTCTTCGCTGGTGCTCTTCTTTTCCGGTACCTTGAAAAAAGAACGGAGTGATGGGGTGATTTTTTGAGCACTTGTACCTCCCGACTTTGTTAGACTAAGCCTGGTGGCCCATGACAGGGGTGCAGCACACTTCTTGCTTCTCTTTTTGAACTCTCTCGGGCGGCGTAGGTCTTGCCTTTTCCTATATCTTTATCTTGGTCTTGATCCTCGTCTTTATCCTTTTCACCGTCTCTGGCTAGGCTTGCAGGAGTATTTATAAATTTTGTGCTTTTTAGTACCCTGGTATCCTTGGTTTCCTGATGACTGTTTTTCAGACTTCTCAAACTATACCCCCCCTAGTGGGTCTCCCTTCTCTCAGGCACTTCTTTTCCGTGAGGGGCAGTTTGGATCTATCCAGTTTTACCAGGTTAGGCGCTTCATCCCCCACTCCTTCACCCTCAGAACTCCCTGCTGCAGTCCTTAGATCTCCCCCAGAGCACCCAGCCTCCCAACTTGAAGTATAAGAGCAAATAGAGGTAGCACTTACCGGGGGTCTCAGTGGATTTCCAGCTTTACTCCGCCTTTTCTCCCCTTCAATGCTCCTAGTTCTTGCCAACATGATGCTTTGATTACTGGGAAAACAACCTCTCTTTCCTGTTTTGTAGTCCGGTGTTATTCCCCCTCTGGATGCAACACCATGGGCAGTTTGTGTTTTTTCTGTGGGCTCGGGCTGCTTCTGCCCAAACCACCGGCGAGCTCCTCTTTGCTCCCAGGGGCTCCGCCGGATTCTGACACTCTGGTGTCTCCAGTGCACCTCCCTTGTCTTCCCCCCGATGTGTCACTGTGGAGCGTTCCCTTTGCAGCTCCGCTCTACCCGCCGCCACCACCTCTATGCTCCGTCGGTACTGAGCAGCTGCGGCAGCACCAGTACCAGCCTCCCGGGCTGCTCCCGCCGCCTCCTCCACCTCCGCTCCGGACAGCAAGCTACAACAACGAGCACTCGAGCACGGAGCCAGAACCCCCGCGGGTAACGACACCCTCCTCGAGGAGCGCCGCCTCTTAGTCCTTCCTTCGCTGCTCCCGGCTAGGCGACCTGCCCAAGTTTACCGGGATTCGTCCTCCGATGTAGGGAGCACCGATTCCCAAAGCGTCTAGAGCCTTCTCCTCAGTCCCGCTGACCCGCAATCCAGCGCGACGACTCCTCCGTGATCCTCAGCTCGATACCCTCGGTAAGAGCACCTAAGATTATACTACATATTTTTTTTTACTTTGCGTGCATTATAGTGGGAGTTTCAATATTCAAGTTTCCGTGACAGGGAGCTCGCGGCTGAGCTTCTTAATCAGCCGCCATCTTCTCCGACCTGCTCCCAAAACAAAATACAAAAGGAAGGTCATCAGGGACAATTCTCAGAAAATCATGAAATAAGGAAAGTATTCGCAGAATTCTTTTCAAAGCAGTATACGGAAGAATCCACCTGTTCCGGTGCACAAATACAGTGCCTGCTTGATAAAATAGAGATTCCTAAAACCTCCCAGGAACACAAGACAGGTCTGAACCAAAAAATAACTGAGAAGGAGGTCCTAGATGCAATAAAATCCTTGAAAAGGGGGAAGGCCGCAGGCCCAGACTCCATACCTAATGAATTATATCTGGCTCGCCAAGATAATGTTTTGACTCCACTCACAGACCTCTTTAACGAAATTTTTGTCAACAATGAAGATCTCCCTAAATCATGGAATGAAGCTACAGTCAGCATTCTATTAAAACCAGGAAAGACCCAACCAAATGCGAGTCATATAGACCTATTTCACTCCTGAACAGTGACTACAAGGCAGTGGCAGGGTCCCTAATCCATTCAAACCAGAAGGGATTTATTAAGGGCAGACAAATATCTGAACTATCTCATGAATTTATAGCTACTATAGACATCGCGACCCAACATAATATACCTTTGGCAGTCATAACTTTTGACGCTGCCAAAGCTTTTGACAGGGTCAGTTGGCCATTCCTGAGTGCCACTTTGGCTAAGTTTGATCTAGGGAATAACTTTGAAAATGCGGTAAAGAACATCTATAAAAACCCATCAGCAAAAATATTGGTGAATGAGGCACTTATAGAAAGCTTCCAAATAAAAAGAGGAACCAGACAGGGTTGTCCCCTGTCCCCTCTTTTATTTAATTTCTACATAGAACCCTTAGCATGTCTTTTAAGAAGAAATGAAGAGATTGTCCCTTTCACATATCAAGGATGGGAGAAGAGATGTGATGTGATGTGATGTGAAAAGTATTTGTAAAGCGCAGCGTACACTATACAGTTTCTTGGTGCTGGAATAGAAAGGGCAGAAGGCACCGCCTGGACAGGGCGTGGGGGTGCATAGCAGCAACAGGAAGGAGGAAAAGAAGAGGAAAGAACAAGCATTGGAAATGCAATAGGTCTCGCATTAGGAAAGTTTGAGCAATTGGTATTGTAAATGACACTTTTTTTATTTATGTGTTGGTTTTGAAAATAGCAAAAGTAATAGCTTTGTCAGTTACAATGTCAATAGTTTTAACTTTCGCAAATGTGACACCTATAGCATTTGTAATGCAATGTGTGTTGTATTTACGTGACTTAGATGTATTGATATTGCAAATAACAATGGCTTTTAATTTTGTAAATAATTAATACTTAAATAAAATGTATTGTAATTTATAATGGCAATAGCTTAAACGTTTGTAAATAACTTTTGTGAAGATTATGTTCAGTGTATTTTATTGTGACGAAAATCCAAGAACATTGCATTTGCACCTACACACACACACAACTACACGTGTTACCATCCTTGTGGGGACTATGTGTGAATACTAGCCTTGTGGGGACTAACCTTTCCCAATGTTTTTAAACTACACTAATAACAGAAAATTGTTAAGAAAAAATTCATGATACAGGATCCTGCTTCAAATTTGCAAATATATTGTTGTTTAATCGTGCGCACAGCACCATCCTTGTGGGGACCTAGTCTGTAACACTATTTGTGACTGAATACAGTCAAAGGCACATGGCTAAATGTTTATTTTATCAACAATATACACAAACAACATTATAATCTATTCATATATGAATTGCTGCATATATACTAGGGGTATATATTAAAGACAGATTATGTTAATGTGCAAGAAAATATCATATCATGCTTAAATAAAGACACTAAGGGCTAGATGTAGGTAATTCATATTTACCGACTCTTAAATACCGAATTTTACCGATTCGGTATTTAAGAGTCGGTAAATATGAAGGGGGGAGATTTAGGTATTACAGATTCTGTAAATACCGAATCGTTAAGATTCGGTATTTACCGAATCTGTAAATACCGAATCGGTATTGCCCATTGATTCCTATGGGCCTCGAAGCCCATAGGAATCAATGGGCAATACCGACTCTGTAATTACAGAATCGGTAAATACCGATTTTAGCAAGGGTGCAGGGGGTGTCACTTTGACACCCTCTAGCACCCCAAAGACGGGTATGTGTGCCATGTGGCACACAGACATGCCCTAAGGGCATGTCTGTCTGTCACATGGCTAGGTGTGCACGCACACATATGCATGCACACCTGGAATTGGTATTTTACCACCCAATTGGATTGGGTGGTAAAATACCGATTCTGTAAGGCCTTAGGGACTCTGAAGAGTCCCACCTACATCTGGCCGTTACCGAATCGGTAAAAATACCGATTCTGTATTTTACAGATTTGGTAAATTTACCGATTCGGTAAATTTACCGAATCTGTAAAATGTAAATGTAAATGTAGTTGAGCTTATATAGCGCACAGCTACCCGCAGTGGGTTTCCCGGCGCTTGCTTAGGGAACCCTTCCTGGTATTCCCCTGTGAGATAGCAGGGTATCCACAAGGTGAAAGTCAGGCATCCCGCCGCGAGGGGCCGTTGTGGAGATTAAGCAAGCTGTTGCCCAGAGTCGCAGAGTGTGAACCCGTGAGTCGAGGAGGCACCGGGGCGAGAATTATCGAGTTCGTGGAATTTCTTAGCCCAAGACCCGCCGAGGCGGGGAATTGAACCCTGGTCCAGGACAGATCTCAGCTTCCGGGTCTGCTGCCTCTAACCCCTGAGCCACACTTCTCCACAATCTGACCCCCTACATCTCAAGATGCCAAATACCGATCGGAAACGGCCGAATTCGTCCGTTTCCGACCGGTATTTGCCACCGACATCGGGCCCCTAATGCTGTATTTAACCTAATTATTAGTGCTTAAAATCTTAGGAGATAAGGGAATTAATACATAATGAAATTAACATATGGAACCAAGGAATATGGTCAAGTGGAACCCAGAGCTTGATTTGCTGCTTACATTTTTTCCAAAATAGATGTTCAAGTCCCCACAGAGATAGCGGGTGAAGATCATTGTGTTAAGGTCTCCATAGAAATAGTGTGCACATTCAAAGCTTAAATCCCATTATAAAGAGTGTGAAGCTAATGGTGTTCAAGCCCATGCAGAGGTTGTGTGTAATTATAAGTATGCTCAAGTCCCCACAGAGATGGTGTGTTATTATAGCGATAATTAAGTCCCCACAAAGATAGTGTGTTATCATAGTGATGTTCAAGTCCCCACAGAGATGGTGTGTTATCATAGTGATGTTCAAGTCCCCACAGAGATGGTGTGTTATTATAGTGATGTTCAAGTCCCCACAGAGATGGTATGTTATCATAGTGATGTTCAAGTCCCCACAAAGATAGTGTGTTATAACAGTGTTGTTCAAGTCCCCACAAAGATAGTGTGTTATTGTAGAGATGTTTAAGTCTTCAAAGAGTGCATGATGGTGATTGTGTTTAAGTCCTCGTTAAAATAAGACCTAATTCACGAAGTTAAACTTAGACAAAAAGTCTAACTTCACTACTTTTAAGTATTCCCAAAGGTAAATTTAGACCAAAAGTCTAACTTTACTTCTTTTCAATATTCACATAGCCCCATACAGAGAATGTGAAGCTGATGATATTCAAGTCATAACAAACACAAGGACATGATGGACGGAGTGCTCAAACTTTTCAGTCACTCACCCCCAGTTACAGATCTGAGTTGAATCCATCATTGTTCTTTAGCTCACTTTGCTAACCCAGTTCAGACCCAGCTATATGTAAATCAGTCTTGACCCTGAGCCTCATGGCACCCCCTGGAGCTTCAAGTTGAAACAGAGCTTGCGTTTAGTTACAGGAATGCTCAAGTCACCACAGAGATGGTGTGTTTTTATAGTGAAGTTCAAGTCCGCACAAAGATAGTGTTTTATTATAGTTTTTTGCAAGCCCCAAAAAAGATATTGTGTTAATTTAGCAATGTTTAAGTCCCCACATAGATACTGCATGAAGATGATTGTGTTTAAGTCCTCATTAAAATAGGGCCGATTCACAAAGGTAAACTTGGACAAAAAATCTAACTTTTCTACTGTTCAGTTTCACAAATGTAAACTTAGACCAAAAGTCTAACTTTACAACTTTTCTGTATTCACAAAGCCCCATACAGAGAATGTGAAGCTGATGGTCCTCATGTCAAAACAGAGCTTGCATGTAATTACAGGAATGCTCAAGTCCCCACAGAGATGGTGTGTGACTATAATATTACCACGGTCGCCAAGAAGAATGTGTGTGATTACAGACATGCCCAGGTCCCCACAGAGATATTGTGTGATTATAGACATGCCCAGGTCTCCCCAAAGATAGTGTGTGATTATAGACATGCCCAGGTCCCCACAGAGATAATGTGTGAATATAGAGATGTCGAGGTCCCCACAGAGATAGTGTGTGATTACAGACATGCCCAGGTCCCCACAGAGATAGTGTGTGAATATAGAGTTGTTGAGGTCCCCACAGAGATAGTGTGTGATTATAGACATGCCCAGGTCCCCACAGAGAACAGAGATAGTGTGTGATTATAGAGATGTGGAGGTCCCCACAGAGATGGTGTGTGACTATATAGTATTACCGCAGTTGCCAAAGAGAATGTGTGTGATTATAGACATGCCCAGGTCCCCACAGAGATAGTGTGTGATTATAGAGATGTAGAGGTCCCCACAGAAATGGTGTGTGACTATAGTATTACCACAGTTGCCAAAGAGATAGTGAGTGATTATAGACATACCCAGGTCCCCACAGAGATAGTGTGTGATTATAGGCATGCCCAGGTCCCCACAGAGATAGTGTGTGATTATAGACATGCCCAGGTCCCCACAGAGATATTGTGTCATTATAGACATGCCCAGGTCCCCCCAGAGATAGTGTGTGATGATAGACATGCCCAGGTCCCCACAGAGATAATGTGTGAATATAGAGATGTCGAGGTCCCCACAGAGATAGTGTGTGATTATAGGCATGCCCAGGTCCCCACAGAGATAGTGTGTGATTATAGAGATGTGGAGGTCCCCACAGAGATGGTGTGTGACTATATAGTATTACCACAGTTGCCAAAGAGAATGTGTGTGATTATAGACATGCCCAGGTCCCCACAGAGATAGTGTGTGATTATAGACATGCCCAGGTCCTCACAGAGATAGTGTGTGATTATAGAGATGTCCAGGTCCCCACAGAGATAGTGTGTGATTATAGACATGCCCAGGGCCCCACAGAGATAGTGTGTGATTATAGAGATGTGGAGGTCCCCACAGAGATGGTGTGTGACTATAGTATTACCACAGTTGCCAAAGAGAATGTGTGTGATTATAGACATGCCCGGGTCCCCACAGAGATAGAGTATGATTAAAGACATGCCCAGGTCCTCACACATATAGAGTTTATTTATAGACATGCTCAGGTTCCCACAGAGATAGTGTGTGATTAACGGGATGCACACGGATAGCACACGGTGATAGTGCATGATTAAAGTCCTCACATAGAGATTGTGCGATTACAGTGAGGTTTAAGTCCTCACAGTGATAATGTGTGATTACAGTCAAATGCAAGTCTCCACAGTGATGTGTGTATTGATAGGTTTGTTGGAGAACACATACAGATCGTATTAGTCTGGTGGCTTAAATGAATGAATCCACTTGAGGAATATATGTTTGACCACTCTAACATGTTTGAATCCTGGTGCTACCACTCAGCCTATATTCCTTCCAAACAAGGTGAAACATGGGAAACTTTCACAAAGTTGAAACCTCTATTTGTTCAGCCTTTTATATTTGGAGTGTAAAATAGAAATCCTTAAACAAGGTTCAAACATTCTCAAAAGTGCCCATGTCAGCTACAAGAGACTTTCACAGTGTTAATGGTCTTGTTATTTGAAGGGCAAATCATATACAAGAGTCTTACAAATTGTATTCCTGAACTGAGCTTGTATGCTCATAATGTAAGAGTAGAGAAAGTCACTTTGGCTGACAAACAGCTGTCTTTTTCATGGCGATAAAAACCTCAGAATGTGCCTACTTTAACTATTAGAATCTTTCACAATGTTAACAAAACTTTTTTGAGGAGTGCGCCCAAATGTTGTGCTTCGGTGTGTGTGGGCTATAAAATTAGGCTTCCTAAAAGGAGCTGGTGAATCCTTTGTTCAGGAAAAGAGAAGGATAATTTGATAGTCGTGCACTAGAAGTTTTTGTGTGAAAAGAAACCTTCCAAAATATCATGTGACATAAATATGTTGTCAAAAATATCACCACTGCAAAAATATAGTGGAACAGAATATCAACATTAAGAATGCATTTTTTATTGTATAAAATATGGTAATGAAGACAGTTGTTGTAATTAATATTGGGTACTTTAGTATACTTGTAATAAACATTGTTTTTAATTATATATATATATATATATATAGGATTTTAGAGTAGTAATAATTTTTAACATCTTATCATTATCTTTCAAAAACTGCATTTATCACATATTATTGCACTTTATGAAGGAAATGTTTGGATGCTGCTATGAAACAATGCATTTGCACTTTGCTTGTATTTTTGCACAATGCGTAATTTTGCACATAAATCCATCAGACTAACATGAATTGATGATGTTCACCATTTATGAAATCAGGAATTCATTCCGTAACAAATGTATAGGATTTTAGAGTAGTAATAATCTTTAACATCTTATCATTATCTTTCAAAAACTGCATTTATCACATATGAAGTGTTTGTTTTTGTAAAATTGTAGATATGTATTCAAACATATATATTTTCTGGGACCAGACATTTTATCAATGTATATATTTACTTATTTATTTGTATCCATTGGAATATCATGGTGAAAATAGTAATCTAAACATCATTTAGAATGTTCATTTTTGATGAAGTCGATAAAATTGGTATTATATGTGCATTACGCCATGTTTTTAACATTACTAACTCTCATTACATCGCATTTATGCTGTAATGTTGTGCAAAGGACACACAATCCACTGAATAGGGTCTTTCAAACTATAAGTCCCAGCATGCATACCCGTCGAGTATTTCCTTAATTTCTATACATCAGGTGGAGGGGGTGAAAGCATCACACAATGGAAAAAACGATGTATAAAAACTAAGAGTGGACTACGTTTTTGTAAATTGAGAAAGAATACGGAGGTATTCGAAACGCGTCTGACCTTTTGAGAAAATAAAAAAGACCTGCATTTTCCACAACATTTGGAGTCTGTCATTCATCCTTTGGTGGTGTTCCGGCTGGGCACTGCAGAGAGGAGTGGAGGTATCGATATATATATATATGGTTGATGAGAATGGACACTCTGTCATCAATCTGACTGACATCGATCTAACCCCGAAAGAAACCAGCATTCTGGCGTTAGGCTTAACGTACAGTCCAAGGGGGGATTTTGACTACACTACTACAAAGATCGATATGTTCAAATTTGTGCGTAAATTGAAATTGAGGAAATATCACAATTCGCACAAAGTAATGGACAGTGAGGCAACTAGCAGTGACCAACCTGTAGACATTAGCCCTGGTACTCTTGCAACGACGAATGTCGCGACTTCCACTGGATCAGCTCTTACGCAAGAACTCTTCGAGCTTCAAGAGGAGGAATCTCCCCTAGAATTTAACAACTCAATGATACTTGGGGGTGAACCTGCCACTGCCTCATGCAAAACACCCTTCAAACCGAAGTCCAAATTCTGTCCACTTATGATAAAAGATAATGTGGATTTGTTTCATGATAAAGTGGCAATACAATTGAAGGAGCTACAGATTAAGAATGCCCATAGAACGAAACGCTTCAACTATAGGGACAGTGAATACCATCAATTGATTAAAAAACTGAGTGCAAACAAACATGTGGTGATACGACAATCAGATAAAGGGGGCAACGTGGTCTTATGGCCACGTAAGATGTACCTAGAGGAAGCCCTGAAACAACTCAATGACAGGGACTGTTATAAACGTATCACACCACAGGATGCTCTCCAGGCGAGGAATGTAATATATTCTACACTGACAGCCTGGAGGAGTAAGGGCCTGCTTACTATGGATGAACTCAAATTTTTGAGGAATGATTTTCCGGTCACACCAGTCATCTACTTCATTCCGAAAGTTCATAAGTGTTATCAGCAACCTCCAGGCAGGCCCATAATCTCGGCTTGCAACAGCCTGTTAGAGAACATGAGTAAATACATTGATTTCTTTTTACAAGACTTTGTGAGAAACCTGCCTTCTTTTATTTTGGATACTAGTGACTTACTAAGGAAACTAGCAAATTTCAAATGGAATACGAACTATATACTGGTATCCATGGACGTCACCTCTTTATATACCAGTATATTCCATCAGGATGGTATGAGAGCAACACAGCATTTCCTTGGGAAGAGACCAAACTGTTTCCAGGAGCATTCTAAAATGCTGATAGACATGATTGCAATCTGCTTAGAGAACAATGTGTTTTTGTTTGCCAAACAGCTTTTTCTTCAAACCAGGGGAGTGGCCATGGGGGCCTGCTTCTCTCCCAGTTACGCCTGTTTACACATGGGGTACTGGGAGGAGCAGGTCCTTTGGCAAGAACATTGTGCCACTATGAACTCCAAAGTAAAACTGTGGTCAAGATATATTGATGATTTGTTCTTTGTATGGGAGGGCACTGAGACGGAGGTAATTGATTTCATAGATAAACTGAATGACAATAATCTTAACATCCGGTTTACCAGCAGTATCAGTGCAACTTCTATAGTGTTCCTTGATGTTGAGATTTACGTCCAGGCAGGCAGTCTTCAAACTAGATTGCACCGCAAGCCTACGGCGGGCAACACATTGCTGCATGCCGGGAGCCATCATCCTGCACACCTGATAAGCAGCATACCCTATGGGGAGATGCTGCGTGTCAGGAGGATATGCAGCAGTGAGGAAGAGTGCCGGCTGGCACAACTCCACTGTAAATCGCGTTTCCTTCTCAGAGGCTACAAGTCTGAAGCTATAGATGTGGCAATTCTCAAGGCAAACAGAATGGATAGAATCTCACTCCTGGGCTCAGGAGTGACTAACTTGAAACCACGGGTCAAGGGCTCGCAAGAGGTGATAAGGATGATTATGGGTTATAGCAACCAACACAACAGCATCTATAATAATTATTAAGGAGAACTGGTCCTTATTGTCTGAAGATCCTATTTTGGGTCCAGTTATTCCAAAATTTCCCAGTATAGCCTACCGCAAAGCGAGGTCGATGAAACACAGCCTGGTATCCAGCAGCCCTGAGGTGGTAACGGGAACTTGGCTAAATGAGAGCAAGGGCTTTTTGAGGTGTTCGAGTTGTAAGGCTTGTAAAAATGGCGTTAGCAAAACAGAAGTAAAAACACCACTGTCGCCATTCCCCATTAAGATTAAACATAAGCTCAACTGCAAGACAGAATTTGCAGTTTATGTTTTGGAGTGCCTTTGTGGGCTAAGATACGTGGGCAGTACGAGGCCCCAGGTCCACAAGCGCATCCTTCAACATCTACGAGCCATATGCAACGTTGACCCCTCATACCCAGTGGCTAGGCACTTTGACAAGTGCCATGGGAAAGATGCTTCCCTCTTGTCATATTATGTGATAGACTGTGTTCCTCCCCAGAGGAGAGGAGGAGCTAGAGAGTCCCTGTTGCGCAAATTAGAAACGCGCTATATTATTCTTTTGGATACTAAGGTGCCACAGGGCCTGAATACTGGGGAGGATTGCCACACCTATCTATAATAACTTCTGTCCATTGAGAGATGTAACCTTGGGTTAGAATGCCTATCTGTAGCTGTATTGGACATTGAGTTTTATCATGCACCCTGGACGCCTTCTGAATTATTATGTAACTATTTTTAATCACATTTAATGATTTTACTCACAATTTTGCACTTTATATGGTAGCACTTTTTTGCCATCTGTACATATAGAAATACGTTGCACAAACCTTGCTATTTTGCACATTAATTAACTGTACTGTATACCCTTTATATGAGCTTAGCTGCTAGTGTGGTCAATTACACATAAACCCAGGAGTTAGTTCCATCATTAGGACATGGTTTTAAGTGTAAATATTTATATTTTTAACTTTTATATGTCTTTTGGAGGTTTTAGTAAATATTGATTAACCATTGTCATCTAATGTTTACACATGAAATTTTGGATATTCTCGACTTTATGGAGCTTTATCATCTTGGGGTTTTAGTCTGTATTTTATAAACAAGTGTACAGAAATATAAGGACACTGTTTAAATATGTGCAATAGTGTGCAAACTATCAGCACTCAAGCTGCAATTTTAAGTATGTGTAAGTTACTTTATGACATTATAGTAACTTTTCCATTTCTATGTCATGTGATGGCGATTATGCACTTTAAAAGGGTGGCCAGCCCTCGTGACGTTGTCATGTGAACAAGGCTATCTTTAGCCGAAACGCGTCGTGGCGGACTGGTGCTGGGTTTTGAAACAATAAAATAACTTTGCACCTGAAGTTGGGTCTCGCTGGTTCCTGTTCGTTTGTGTGGCGAATTGCAGCGCTTGTGGACAATAGGAGCTTTACATACCTCATATATATATATATATATTCACTGAAAAAAACATAAGTTTCAGGCCTTATATAGTTAGGAATTAGCATTTAAAAACACCTTGCAAATTCACTGAAAAAACCATAGGTTTCAGGCCTTATATAGTTAGGAATTAGCATTTAAAAAAGCTTTGAAATTCACTGAAAAACCCATAGGTTTCAGGCCTTATATAGTTAGGAATTAGCATTTAAAAAACCTTGCAAATTCACTGAAAAAAACATAGGTTTCAGGCCTTATATAGTTAGGAATTAGCATTTAAAAAACCTTTGAAATTCACTGAAAAAACCATAGGTTTTAGGAGTTATATAGTTAGGAATTAGCTTTTAAAAAACTTTTGAAATTCACTCAAAAAACTATAAGTTTTAGTGGTGTTATAGTTAGTTGGACATTTTACTCATACAAAACCATTGAAATTGCTCCTATATAGTTAGTTGTACTAACTATATTTCGCGCACCCGCAATCCACTGCTGATGATGTCACATATTAGATCATTCATGACATGGTCAGTGACATCACTGATGACATCTCAAATGACATCACTGATGACATCACTGATGACATCATCCAGTGAATGTGGTTTGCTTCGTTATTTAAATATGCATTATATATATATAGCAATTTGCATTGAAGAATAAGTGGATATATATAAATAAATATTTGGATGGAGGATTTAGTAGCAGTGTAATTGACTGTTTACTTGACCAATGTATAATGTCTCACTAAATATAGTGGATAGTGACTAAACTGTGTGAATATCTGTATCACTTTGTCAGTTGTTGTGTAAACTGATTCTACAGTTCGTTACTAGCTATGTGAAAGTCTATATTAGTTATTGATTAGTTAACTGAGTATTTGTATGGGAGTGTGAAAGTGTGTGTGGTTCGGTGGGGTGTGTGTGACTGTCCAAAGATGTGTGAATAGTTGATTCAGTAGATATATGAAGTTAAAACTACATGTTCTAACAGTTGTTTGGGTGAGTGAATATCTTTATGGGTTTGGTGATGAGCAAATATATTTCTCAATGGTACAGGTCCAACAAACTAGAAAAATAAAAGGCAGTGTATGTGTCAGTTGTTGTATATAAATAATTATACATAAGACACAATGATTGTGTGAGTGACTGTATGGATAACTGTATACTTGTAATAATGATTTTATAATTCACTAAGTATGACTTACTATCCAAATGAATAGAAGAAGTGGTGTTTGTATAAGTGTTTTGCTAAGTAAATATGTAAGTATGATCCATTGTTTGCATAAGTGAGTAGGATGACTTAATATGTGAATAGGATGCGTGCTGTTGTTTAATGTCAATATAGATGTATAAGTATTTTTGATAGTGTTCTATTGTTCATTGACAGCATGTATGAGTGAATCCATAGGTAAGTGATTAGATGCGTGTATACATGTATGAATCACTGAGTGGATTTTTAGATACTTGTATTGCTGTGACAATGGATTTAAATATGATACTCTGTATTTTACAAAGAGTGATGACAAATTGTAATAGTGTATGAAAAGGTGTATGTGATTGTCACGTGGATGATGTCATCAGTGATGTCATCAGTGATGTCATTTGACCATGTCATGAATGATCTAATATGTGACATCATCAGCAGTGGATTGCGGGTGCGCGAAATATAGTTAGTACAACTAACTATATAGGAGCAATTTCAATGGTTTTGTATGAGTAAAATGTCCAGCTAACTATAACACCACTAAAACATATAGTTTTTTGAGTGAATTTCAAAGGTTTTTTAAAAGCTAATTCCTAACTATATAACTCCTGAAACCTATGGTTTTTTCAGTGAATTTCAAAGGTTTTTTAAATGCTAATTCCTAACTATATAAGGCCTGAAACCTATGGTTTTTTCAGTGAATTTGCAAGGTTTTTTAAATGCTAATTCCTAACTATATAAGGCCTGAAACCTATGGTTTTTTCAGTGAATTTCAAAGCTTTTTTAAATGCTAATTCCTAACTATATAAGGCCTGAAACCTATGGTTTTTTCAGTGAATTCGCATGGTTTTTTAAATGCTAATTCCTAACTATATAAGGCCTGAAACCTATGGTGTTTTCAGTGAATTCGCATGGTTTTTTAAATGCTAATTCCTAACTATATAAGGCCTGAAACCTATGGTTTTTTCAGTGAATTTCAAAGCTTTTTTAAATGCTAATTCCTAACTATATAAGCCCTGAAACCTATGGTTTTTTCAGTGAATTCGCATGGTTTTTTAAATGCTAATTCCTAACTATATAAGGCCTGAAACCTATGGTGTTTTCAGTGAATTCGCAAGGTTTTTTAAATGCTAATTCCTAACTATATAAGGCCTGAAACCTATGGTTTTTTCAGTGAATTTGCAAGGTTTTTTAAATGCTAATTCCTAACTATATAAGGCCTGAAACCTATGGTTTTTTCAGTGAATTTCAAAGCTTTTTTAAATGCTAATTCCTAACTATATAAGGCCTGAAACCTATGGTTTTTTCAGTGAATTCGCATGGTTTTTTAAATGCTAATTCCTAACTATATAAGGCCTGAAACCTATGGTGTTTTCAGTGAATTCGCATGGTTTTTTAAATGCTAATTCCTAACTATATAAGGCCTGAAACCTATGGTTTTTTCAGTGAATTTCAAAGCTTTTTTAAATGCTAATTCCTAACTATATAAGGCCTGAAACCTATGGTTTTTTCAGTGAATTCACATGGTTTTTTAAATGCTAATTCCTAACTATATAAGGCCTGAAACCTATGGTGTTTTCAGTGAATTCGCAAGGTTTTTTTAAATGCTAATTCTATTAGCGGATAACGTTTTTATATATTAAAACGTTTTTTAAATCTCAAATGCCTGCTTTGCTAACAGAGTTTTTAAGCACAGGCTCTTTTGTCTCTGGTGGCCATCTTGGGAGACTGCATATCAGAATTTTTTTTAATGAAATATAAGAGGATTTGAGAAGTCACTCAAAATGTGCCCTAATTTTTCTTTCTTCAGCACTAATCATAATTTCTATGGCAAAATGAACCCCCTCATTTTGTTCCTTTGCAAATTAAATGTTTTAAGTGTTAACACTTTATTCCAATCAAGATGACTTCAGGTGTGCCATACTTTTGTCATAAGTAAGACTGTTAGCGCTCTAGTTGTTCTTTAGAACACTCTGGGACATTCTGTCATTGGGCTATAGTTGGGCTACATCTGGCTGATATTTGGGCTACATTTGTTTTTTTTGTCTCTGGTGGCCATCTTTGGGGGTACATTGGGGTACATTGGGCTACATTGGGCTACATTGGGCTACATTTGGGCTCTAACATATATATAGCCCAATGTAGCCCAATATATATTTTTTCAAAGTTAATTTTCGTACAAACCACTGGAGCACATATCTTGAGACATAGCAAAGGCACATCGGGCTACCAGTCCCTACAATTTTGCCAAGTTTGGTGGAAAACCATTCAGCCGTTCGGGCTAAAAGTGAATCCAACCGCCCTATGGAAATTAACATGGGGAAAACATGTTTTGGGACCCCCCTTTTATCTCAGCCCCCGCTTGACGAATCCCCCCCAAACTTTTAGGGAAGGACCGGAGCGCCGCGAGGCAACGTTATGGACAATTTCAGGAAGATTCCTCAACCGGCGCCAAAGTTATTCCCAATAGAATGTTGCAATTTCCCTATGGAAAACAATCCTAACCATATATACCTACTGGCTATCGCCAGTAGGTTATGGTTATATATATATATATATATATATATATATATATATATATATATATATATATATATATATATATACACACTTAGAATATTAGTAAAATTGTCTTTTTTAAAGTTTGCAATTTTAAATGTGTAATTGAATTTTCAAAAGGTATTTTAGATGTGTCTGGTGGCTCAGTACTATTGGGTACCCATAAACCTCTGTTAGCGCCAAGATGCCTAAGAGTTAATATGCGATCTACAAATACCTATGTTAAGTAGTTTATAATTTAGTAGAGAAATATTTGGGTTTTTAGGGGAATATGGTGGGAGGTTAATTACATTTTAACCAATTGTTTTTTAATGTTAAGTAATGTAGGGTAAAATCAATATATAAATGGTTAGTATGTAATGTTTTAATTCTTTCATTCATTTGTGTTTAATTTCAGATTTTTAATTTATATTTTTTATGGTATAATTAGTTATAGATAGATTAGCAGCATTTTATTTCAATGAAAATAGTTTTTTAATCAAATGTTTATTTAAATATTTAATGTATAAATCATTAAATAATTTTTTCATTGAATATTTAAAATGAAAGAATAGTTTTTTTAGACTATGCAAGAATAAATGAGTAATTTCTATCAACAAGTGTATATTAGTTTTATTATTTTTATATGTTTTATTTATTTTAATTTTATTATTGTTTTATTTATATTTTTATTTATCTTCGTGGTGTTTGCGGTTTTTTCAGTATTTGTGAGAGAAGTTGATTCTACGTATGTTTATTTAAATTTTTCATTTAATTATACATTTATTTTGTATATTTATAATAAATTGTGCATTTTATTTAAATGTATACAATATATATTTTCAAATTTAACTATGGTTAATAATTTGATGCTTTAGGTATTTAAATATTTTTTTTTAAATGACTGTATTGGAATGGTATATGTAACCTTTCTGAAGTCCAACACTTTCCCTACTGTTGCTTAAATGTGAGTGGGAACAGTAAATCTAGCCCATCCAATTCCTATGCTTTCCTTATTATTGCTTGATTGGGGTGGGGGTAGTTAATATAACCCTTACAAAGTCCCACAATTTCCCTACAGTTGCTTTGGATGGAATGAGAACAGTAAATATAACTCCTTTGAAGTCCAATACTTTCCCTTCTGTTTTATATATATTGGGGTGGGAATAGCAAATCTAATCCCTCTGCAGTCCTACACTTTCCCAGCTGTTGCTTACATTGCAGTAGGAAGAGTAAATCTAACCTCTCCGAAAGTCAGCACTTTTCTTGCTTTTGCTTAGGGTGGAATGGGAATAGTAAATTTGACCCCTTCAGATGTTCAACACCTTCCCTACTGTTGTTTAGACTAGAGTGGAAATGGCCATTTGAACCCCTCTGAAGTCCAACACTTTCCCTACTGTTACTTAGGGGCCCTTTAGAATATCCGCCGGATCGCCACCGCCGGCCTGTTGGTGGTGATCCGCCCGCCAAATGTCCCTGTTTCACCCCCGCCATATTAGTATGGCGAGGGGTACCGCGGCGGACGGAAAGACCGTCCGCCGCTTTTCTGCTAGTCAGATTGCCGGCCGGGCGGAAAAGGCACACAGTATGGTGGTGGTGTCTTGCAGGCACCACCATCCATATTACTATGCCTGCGGTGGGATGCCTTTCCATGGCAGAGAGTCTCCGCCATGGAAAGGCATGCGGTGAACACTTTGGGGGACCGTTGTGGGCTCCCGAGGGGATTGGGGGGGTGGGTGGCTGCACTTGTGGGGTACCTATGGAACCCCCCTACATTGCCACGCACAAGGTGGCAGGCACTGCGCGGTGCCTGTCACGTTGTGCATACCAATGCACAACATTTTTTCATACATTGCGGCGGGTGCTTCCTACAGCACCACCCACAGCACCCGCCGCAAAGAAAAAAATGCAGGATGCGACCGCCAGGGTGGTGATCACATCCTAAGATTGGAGAGGAAGTAACAAACACTGAAACTCCAGTGGACTTGCTCCCTTCATAGTGAAGCTCCGCCTGGTAGCTGCTGCTGCCCCTGTTGCTGCTGCTAACGCTTGGTCCGGAGTTCGAGGCCCACCTCCACCCGCAGGCCCCTGCCTGCGCCTCACATCTGGTGGTTTAGTGGTAGTGCGTCACATTCTTCTGCTGCTGGGCTGTCCCTCTGCTTCTCTTTTCTGATTTCTGTCTTTAATCATCTTTTTACTTTTTTACCTTTTTCTTTCCTTTGTTTGCCATCCTTCTCCCTGTCCAGCCCCCCAGCACAACTTAATGGCAGCTGCTGCATGGCTGAATCACTGGGGTGCCAAAGACAGGCCGTGCAATCCTTACACAAACACGCCACAGAAATCTGGGATCTCCTCAATGTGGCATCTCCCGACATCACCTTCTTCATGGAAACCTTGATCAACCCCTAATCCGGACCGGACATCGCCATCACCATCCCCAACGGCTACAAAATAACCCGCAAGGACTGCACCGACCGACCAGGATGAGGCATCGCCATCATCCACAAGAACACCCTCGGACTGACCACGCACTCAAACAACCAAATGACAAGCATGGAACACCTCCACTTCCAGATCTAGACCAACAACACCCTCGGCAGCACCGTGATATGATCCATCAAGATCCCCAGAACGATAAAAGAGAAAGATTCTTGGGGATTCCTGGCTGTGTTAAAAATATTTCAGCATAAGTGATCCATGTTGTTTGCTACTCATGGTTGTCATTAGCAGTATGCGGCCCAACGTGTTGACTTCAAGCCAACCCTTCCTCCAGGATTACATGGAGGTCTTGTCTGAAGTAGTAGCCTTCCTGCTACTTGGAGGATAACTCCATACACCTACTTGGATGAATACTTCAGCTTGACCCACGAAGCGGCTGGTAAATAAGGAGTTGGAGGCGATCTGCCACTAACCTTCAGATTCACATAATTTTGGAAGCAAGGAAAAGTCTAAGTGTCAGCCCTAACTCAGTGTCCTCGTTATATTGGCTTACTTCTTGCTTTGTCTAGCCACTATAATTCATTTACGGTATTTGACATTTGTTTGTTAGCAGCAACGCTTCCTTTACTATGGATGGTATGTGAATATTTTGGCTTTTGAAGAAAGAGGGAGACCTAATCTTCAGATTGCTGTATACATTATCAATTGCGGTCTTAAAATGTAACATATTCACTGGCCCTGTTGTTCCACAAATACAATGTGGACAGACTTCTTAGTCGGAAGTCAAGTCAGAAACCTTGAACCACAATGGGTTTTCAGAGTGCTACAGGAGAGAGGATGTGGTGTTACAGCAGAGCTGCTGACTTTGGAACTGGGGAAGCAGGTTCAAACCTCTTAGTTCATATACAGGATAGTCTGTGGCCAGAACAACTCTAATTTATCATACGTGATTAGTAAGAATGTGACGGGGAATAGCAGCATTTATGTAAAGCCTAGAGTGCTTAATGGTAATCTCTAATTCTTCTAGTCCAAGCTTCTTTGTCATAGTCTTTACACCCTACCAATTATCTTTCCACCTAGAGCTTTGCTTTGCATGGAGTGCTTCTATAATTTGCCAGCTTCTCTTTTAGCAAATTTAATTGGTGGGCAAGAAAACTATCTCCTACAGATTTTAGTGTTTATAAATGCAAGTTATTTTCTCTGAGGTTGAGTACGGCCTGTGATGAGAAATACTATGACAGTGGGTTATGAAGATAACCTGTAAGGTACTGATTATGTGTCTGGCAGAGCAGAATTCTCATTTGGAAATCAGATCTGCCCTATCACGACTGGGACAGGTTTTGCACACGCAGTTTCCTGGGTACGAGAACACCAGATCTTATTTTCCTGGATGAAATTTCCAGCTGGAAAAATTGAATGAAGCTTTGGCTGCAATAGCAGACAATCCTCATCCCCAATCCTGGACAAGCATTTTGTCTGGTAACAGGGAAGCATTCACTTGCCCCCCTGCCAGAACTTTTCTTCCCTTTGTCTCCCCAACCTTCCAAACTCCTCCATCCACCTCCAACCTCTCGGAACCCCCCGCTTCTACTTACAATCTGCTTAAACTAGCTGGAAATACTGTGTAGAATTCCACACTGTAACTTGGCATCTGCACAGTTATTTCCCATTCCAAAAAGGTATGACTCATCATAGGTCAGTATAATGGTTCAGATCAAGTGCTACTTGGTCTAGTAAGCTGTGAGCTATCAAAGTGTCAGGTAACATTTAGGCCCGTGCATAATCTTCATTAGTTGGGTGAAATCCTAAGTAATTTATAAATGTCACATTATTTAAAATGTGCAAAATTTACTTATATTCGCCTGTTGGGTGCTGGTTTGAATAGAAGTTGTCTAGCAGGGAGGCATTTTATCCATGAACTAGTCAATTTCTGCTTAAGCCAATCTCTGTCTGTCTGCACATTTTCTAACTTTTCTGTTCTGTATATGCCCACAGCCATCACCTATCACCTAGAAAAGTCATGTGAGGTGCACATATATAAGTGTTGACTTGACTTGACTTGACTTGATCTGTGTCAATCCACTCTACTTCACTCCCCTCCACTTTACTCTATGCCACTCCACACCACTCTATGACATTCTACAAGCCTCCACTCTATGACACTCCACTCTACAACACTCTATTCCGCTCCACTCCATGCCCATCCACTCTATGCTCTTCCACTCTACGACCCTCCCCTCTACGACCCTCCATTCTATGACCCTCCATTCTACGACCCTCCGTTCTACGACCCTCCCCTCTTTGACCCTCCCCTCTTCGATCCTCCCCACTACGACCCACCCTCCCCTCTACGGCCCTCCACTCTACGATCCTCCATGATACACCATGTTACTCTACACCACTCCACTCAAGGATACTCTATGCCCCTCTGCTTTATGACACTCCTCTCTATGCCATTCCACACCGCTCTGCGCCACTCTACACCATTCTACACCACTCTACTCAGCTCTACACCACTAAACTCCTCTGCACTCTACTCTTCTCTACCCCACTCTACGACACTCCACTCTACGACACTCCATTCTACGACACTCCACTCCAAGCCACTCCTCACCACTCTGCGCCACTCTATGCCACTCTACGACATTCTACACCACTCTACTCAGCTCAACAGCACTAAACTCCTCTGTACTCTACTCCTCTCTACCCCACTCCACGACACTCCACGACACTCCATTCTACGACACTCCACTCAAGCCACTCCTCACCACTCTGCGCCACTCTATGCCAGTCTACGACATTCTACACCACTCTACTCAGCTCAACAGCACTAAACTCCTCGGTACTCTACTCCTCTCTACCCCACTCCACGACACTCCACGACACTCCTGGTATCATATAATAGGGATTTATATGTAAGTTAACTTATGTCATTTGGGGGTAAGCCAATTAAACATATACTTTTAAGGGTTCAAGCAAATGCACTGAGGCCTGGTAAACAGAGCCCATGGCACTACAGAGTCATTACACCAGTACCTAACAGTAAAGAAAATGGGGGCAAAAGTTAATGACGAAGCTGCAAAAAGCCCTTGTCTCACAGAAGCAACTTCATAATGGACAATGTGGCGTATCTGACCTGTATAGAATGTACGTGAAGTATTCTGTCTAATACAGTATATGGATCTATATGTGTGATAAATTTTGTTGGAAAGTACTGTTGGAAGTGGAATGATGTAAGATTATGAGGCATATTAGTGCTTTGTTGTTTAACTGTGCCAGTAGGTGCCATGCCCCATGGATAGGCCCCATGAAAGAGGCAGCAGTCCAGGTGAGGTGCTTATAAAGTCCCAATAAAGGTGCAGAAATCCTGTTCACAAATATATCGGCCATCATGAGAAGTGCTGGTACTGTCAATTATTGTTAAAGTAGCCCAGATGAGAAGTGCAGGAGCTGTCCCTCATACGTAAACCAGTCCTAACGAGTGAGTGCAGTATCAGTAGTTAAACATGTTTGGTGCTGGACTTACTGTTTTTTTTTTTTTTTAGTAGTAGCAACTTACAATTGTACATTTGGCTTTAACCACTTCTTCAGGAAGTGAAGACATATAGGTTTATATACTTTAGATTAACTTTATAATCAGATTTTGTGAATAGCGAAAAGGTCTAACTGAAAAGCAAAAGAGTAAATCACATGTGTAAATAAACACATGTGTAAGTTACCTTTGTAAATAACCCTGCTAGAGTTTTTGATTCACTAAACTGGCGTGCATGACCGATGTCCTTTTGTAAAATATCTTTGTCTTGGTGTCTGTACCTCCTGTGGTAGAGCTGGCAGTGGAAATGTTACATGAGGGCAGCGAGTCTGGAATGTATGGTTTGTTTTGGAGTTTGTGGAAGTCTGATGTGTGTGTGAGACTGAATGGTGGGACATTTTGGGTGGCAGTTGATGGTCAGACTTACCAAGGTGACAGCCTTCCTCTTGCACTCCTCATGTGGTGCTGCAACTTCTTCAATTAGCTCCAGGAAGGTGTTAATGCATACCTCTATCTTTTTTCTGACCTCGTTACATCTCCCTCTTCCATTGCTCTGTCCTAGGGCCATATCTCAAAGTTTATTTCTCACTGTTACAGTGTCCCTGTACTAATGCTCATTTCTTTCTATGCCAATATTTGTGTCTCCCTATATAAGAGTTCTTGTAAGCCTGTCTCATTGGCAGTGAATTCCAGTTAGTGTGCTTTCCTACTTTTACCATACCTCTTGTCTTCTGTTTCTATATCTCCTCATGTCACTGTCCCATGACTCAACCTCCCTCAGTTTTCATTCTGCGTCTTCCTGTTCAAAATCCTTGTGGTACTGAGTACCTGAGAGTGTGTCTTCTTATGCCTATGTTTAGGTCGAGCCTGAGCCAGCATCCATGCGCTGCTCTGCGAGGCTTCTTGTAAGCACTCTAAATTACTCCATGTGGGTCTGACTCCTCCCACACATAGGATTGGCTTTGCATGTGTCTTTCAGTAATGAAAGCACGCAAATGGCTAAAGGCGGGTGCAAGTCCCACCTTATTTTTTAATGTTCACTCCCACGGCGTTTTGATCTCGAAGGCGAGCAGCGGCGCATAGAGTGGCAGCTGCATTCCTCGTGGATCAGGTTACGCACAACCATACATGCCAACATTTTAGTACAGGGATGTGGGAGATTTAAAATAAAAAACTGGAAGATTAAAAATTCCCCATTGACTTCTATTATACAGAACGCAATTTCAGACGGGAGACAGCTAAAATAAAGCAATTTTTGGCTTGAAAAATCTGTAGTCTCCCGCTTGAATCGGGTCTATTAGCATGTATGCACACAACACACCGTGCGTTAGCTTTTGCTTCTTTTCCACTGTCGTGATGGCACATCTTTTCTTTGACCTCAACATGACATATTCCTCTTCTCACTGCGGGCGCAATAGGATGTTTTCTGCTTTACTCAGATGTGTTTTTCTTGACTTTCATAAGGCATTGTTTCTCAGTCTTTGCATGACGCTGCTGTTAGGATGGCTGTTTTATTTCAATTGTTTTGTTCCGATGACACATTCTAATGCTTTCACCTATAATCTCGCTTTGCTTGGATCCATAAACCAATGTCTGATGGAACCGTGATCTCTACCGCCGCTAGACACCGGTGCTACAATTATATTTAAGGTCATTATTTCCTTTGCCTTCATGTCACAACTTTAGTTTTTTAAATATAGCGGTTCGATCGAGGGTTGCTGTGTTCTCTGTGATATAAATTCAGCTGTAAGCTCCAACTACAGAACTCAGAGAAGTGTGCACTATTAAGCTGAATTTACAATGGACTGCTTGTCACTGGGACCTGCCAACCCGCAACCCGTGGTTGCAAGCGACAGCAGTCAGTGCATTGTCCCACAGAGCTCAGTTATTTTACGAGATGTTATAGGTTTTGCCCCGTTCTTGTTGTGCACATGTGCACTCATCAGTTTTCGCTGTCTTAGTCATTTCACCATTGTCCTGCTCGTTTTGTGGCAAGTGCATCTAACGAGGCATTCATCTGTTCATCTGTGCACGTGTACAGTAGGTCTGGGTTCTGCACCGGGCACAAGACTGGATGCAGCATCCAGACCTCCGCTGCTGCAGTGCGCAAGGGCCATGTCTTCAAGTGTGTTATAAAAGCATCACATGGCCTGACCTCACCAATAACCTTCATGTTCTTTAACTCGACCTCCTCTCTCCCTCTCTCCCTTTCTCACACACATGCGCTTTCACTCTACTTCTCTACTCCCTCACTATCCGTTAGTCTCGCTCTCTGTGCTTTTCTGTCTTCATTCCTTTGCTTTCCCTTCCCACTCCCTCTCTTACTCCCTTCCATATATTTCTTGTGTAGCTTCTGCCTCCTCACTCTCTCTCCCTCTGGTGCTTACAACCTCTCTCTTTTTTCCCCTAACAACCCTGTGCTCTTGTTCTTCCTCTCTCCTGCATTCTCCTCCTTTCCACTGTCTCCCTCTCCCACTGCCTCTGTTGTACTATGTCTTTCTTCTCGTTCCTCTGCCTCTCTACTCTCCTTTCAGTCCCCCCAGTTTCTGGCCCTTTCTGTTTCCCTGCTACTCTCCCTCTCATGCCCACATGATGTCCCTTTTCTCTGTCTTTTGCTCCCCTCTTCTCCCTAACACCCACAGCATCACCTTCACTCTTTTTCCTTCTCTTCTTCCTCTCACCACTATATTTCCTCCTTTCTCTCCTCTCTTTCTCCCACATGCACGCTCTCTCCCTGATTCGCCTTCTCGCGCTCTTTCTTGTCTTCTTTCTCCCCTCACTCCCAGTCTTCCTTCCTTTTTCCCCTCTTTACTCCCATTCTTACCTGTCCCTACCGAGGCGCTAACGTGCACAATCTCTCGTGGTAAGGGGCTTCCCGCTCCGGTTGCCAGGTGTTTTCATTCGGGATCTGAGGATGCTGCACATGGTCGAGATATGGGAGCCGGTTTGATTGCCTACAAGGGCAGTCATGTGTTCTCACAGCTGAACTTTATATTTAGTCAGTCGCTCAATGTAGTGTTGGTATGCACATATGTATGTAACATGTGTGTAGTGCACACATGCCAACAAAGACGTCCTCAGGGCACTTGATCCGTTTGCAGTTTTATATTGCTCTTATTTATTGCAAACTCCACCCAAAGATGTACATGAGCACCAATTAGTATTATTTGTGCTCCTTTCTTCCTTCCACCTAAGCTTCCCGAGAAGTGTCAGACCTCGTGGAGATAAATTGCCTGAGAACTCGCTGAATATGTTATAATTACAATTTAAATCAATTTATAAGCGCAAAGCTTCAAGCACACGTGGTCAAAAAATTGTCCAGCGCAACTACCACTGTTAAACGAGATGTGGCTGGTTGCTCTGTCTTCTTTCTGATGTTTGTAAACTCGCAGCTTGTGTGCTGCATGGCTAACCACTTATATGGTCTCAAAGGCGAGACCTATTGGCTATGCCAATGCTTGTTTTTTGTATCGTTATTTTTTTTTATATTTCTACCCGAGTCCTAGCATCCTATATTGTCTCTCTTTTTGTTTATGTTTTTCTGTCTACTTTCCTCTGTTCGTTGTTCTCTATGTTCCCCTTTGTCTATGACTCCACATGTGTCTAGTTCCAGTGGCTGATTGAAAAACATCAGCAATATGAAACCCTGCGTTTTGTATTTTTGTTTTGTACAACATACAGCAGGCTTATAATTTCCAGGAACAGCAGGACAATCTACAGGGAAGACTTTTATTTAAAAGGAGCTTCTCGAACTCGAGATACTGTACGTCAAAAAATGCGTGCGGGACCAGTAGTGAGGGTTACAGAAACAAGGATATGATATGAACTTGCAGAATGTAAAGACTTTCAAGAATGGAGATTAAGCAACTTCCTTAGATTTGCAAAATGTTTTTGTTTAGCGCATAAGAAACTGTTAAAACTGGTGTCGAGATGCAAAACTATTTCCTTAAATTCTCCTAACAAAATTAATAACTCATTCTTCACCAGCTAGACTTCCAGATTTAAATGCTCATTTATATGTGGACAATAGAGAGAGATGATATTGTGAAATAAAAAGTGTTTTGCACTAAATCTTAAATTACGCTATGCTTATGAACACTCACCTTTCTTGTAGTACTCTGATAAAGGTTTATTAAATTCAGATTACTGTTTTCATTGCCCATTATTAGATCACTAAACATTTTACAACTTAAAGAGATTTAGTGTAAAATTCAAATTTTGACAGCACACTGCAGCATCAAAGTTTTTTGCATATGGAGAAAGAGCACTAACCTTTTAGAAATGTGTTTTGCAACTAAACAGAATACAAGCATCTCATGTTTTTATACATAGATACCCTTGCCTTCATTTCCTTGCACATTTGAATAGGTGCAGTTCTGAAAAAGTTCGTTTTCAGTGAAAAGCATTCTGTAAACGTCCATGCCGTACTTAATTCAAAGCTATTACGTTTAGGTAAAAGCAAGTATGCTAAACTCGTGTGCAGACAGCTTCGTGTGACACAACACACCACCAGACCCTGGATCCCTTCCCTCACGACCACAGCCTGCTGCCTGCTGCAGGTGTGTCCCGGGAAGGCGCTCACTGCTGGGGAAGTCAAGTTCTCGGCCCTTTGTTATGCTGATCCTGGGGTAGAGGCATTCGCACCTCTCCTCGGCCATAGTTATGACAACGGAGGGCACTACGAGGCTTTCAACTTGCATATCAACAGGTACTTTGGGAGGGCTGCAAACAGGATACAACTGCCTGCATGTTTCAGGTTGCAGAGTTAGCCAAGACAGAGCGGAAACTTTCATTCCCAGAAAGTGGAAATGGGCATTTCAGTGCCAAAATCGCCTAGTTTGGAAACCCAATGCAAAAATTGACTATCATCAGATAGACACGTTTATGAATATAATTAAATTCACATTTCAAAATTAATTGCATATCCCGAATGAAAGGAACATCTTTCATATCAAGTTTTTAAATAATTGTTTAGAAACAAATCTATTTCAACTCATGCAGTAACGGTAGGTTGTTTTTGAAATTTACACAATGTAAACTACTTTGTATGAGTTTGAAATTTTTAATTGATTTTAGATTGGCTCACAAATGCATCTGTAACTAGTATGTTTCCTTTTTCTGTACAACTACAGGCCCACAAGCGCCAGAAAAAAAGTACAAACAAAGCAATACATCCCTTCTTCTGCTGTTCAGCACTATCAACAAAAAGTACGCCACATCACCACTTACGTGCACTTATGCATCATGACACTATGGCAGCCCCAACGTGATGATGTATGTGTGCACATGTTTTGTGTCACAATGCATTGCAGCAGCATTCTATTTTTTAATTTTCTATTACAGGTTGGCAGATTTGCAACATTGAGCAGTAATGTTTTTTAAAGTGCATGATGGCACACTTAGGAAAGGGAGTGACCTGGTATGAAATCACAGCTGCCAAGACCTCCTAAAAACAGGATGAGGAGGGACAGGAGACAAACAGAGGAGCAGAGTGGCAGGCGTTGGAGGTCAACACTGCTCTCAGCAGTGATTAAAACTAACCAGTGGCCAGGGAAGTTATGGAGAAGCAACAGAAAGACGAGGGATGACAAAAACACAGAACAGATGAGGGCAAGGATTTGAAAGGGAGGCAGAACACAATACAGAGGTGGAGTGAAAGAAAACATGCTCTCCCATAGAGTGCTGAAAACAAAACAAACAAGCATTGGGAAATGCATTAGGTTTCTCCTATGAAATTAACCCCTTAAGTGCGCCCGTCGGCCAACGGCTATCGCAAATACTACCTCTGTAGTGCTGCGCGGTGCGGCGCGGCCCCGCCCATGCAATAGAACGCCCGCACCGCGGCGGAATTGCTGCCGTGGTAAACAGGTTAATAAGCTTTTTTTTGTGAGTTATAGCTTGCTGAGTAGTTCTACAATATAAGTTAAAGAAAGTTTGTTAAAATGTTATGACTTGTTTTTGTACAAAAAGGTAATATAGTATGCTGTTACTAGTGGTATAGTGTGGGTAAGTAATAGCAACATTTTGCAAAATGAAATGAGGGAAATAGTTGAATGAACGGATGTAATAGCAATACCATGGGACTGATTTAGCAGCATCATAAGGCCAATTTCCGCCCGCCACATTGTGATGGTGGGCGGTGTGCGTTGCAGACGGAAAGTCCATCCGCTACGGGTCCAACAGCAGCAATCGTTACGATTGCCTATTGGACCGCACTGCTTCCACAGAAAGGTGGCAGTGCATGGCAGGCACAGTCAGCCAGATTAGGATGCTGCATCCCGTCAGCCTTTCCATGGTGATTCCACTGCCATGGAAAGGCTGGAGGGGATGGACTTTAGGAGCCCGTTGCGGGCCTCCCCTGTGCAGGGGCTGGTTGTTTGTGCACTTGGGGGGCACCTATGCTGCCCCCCTACATTTCCCTTTGCCATGTGGCAGGCACTGCATGGTGCCTGCCACGTAGTGCAGGGAAATGCAAACGTGCCATTTGCGGTTGCTGTGGTGGTGGTCGCATCATAATGTCATTTGTGGGACAGCCGCATTATAGGCAACCGATACCAATCCCCGGGACGATGGCAGACGGAGTGAAATCCATCCACCATCGTAATAAGCCCCTATGTGTTTAGAGGAGTTCTGACAACGTTTGGGCCCGGTGCCACTGCACCTGCTGCACCATTAAAATCATGCCCCTAATGCCTGCAATATAACTACATTTTTGACTGCCTGTTTAGTAATAAAATATAGCAATATTTGGTGTTTAGAGGAGTTATGCCAACTTCTGGCCCTGGTGCCACTGCACCTACAACACCATTCAAATCATGACCCAATTGCCTGTAAGGTAACTGCACTTGTGACTGCCTGCTTCATAGTAAACTTTGCAATATTTAGTGTTTAGAGGTGTTCCTAGAGATTTGGGCCCCGGTGTCGCTGCACCATTGAATTCATGACCCTAGTGCATGCAAGGTAACTGCACTTGTGACTGCTTATTTAGTAGTTAAATACAGGAATATTTGGTGTTTAGTGGGGTCCCTAGAGCTTTTGGCCCATGTGCCACTGCACCTGCTGCACCATTCAAAGCAAGCCCCTTTAACTGTAAGATAACTGCAATTGTAACTGCCTGTTTAGTAGTCAAATATAGCAATATTATATGTTTAGAGGAGTTATGACAACTTTTGAGCCTGGTGCTACTGCACCTGCTGTCTCATTCAAATCATAACCCTGTGGTCTGCACTTGTGGTTGCATGTTCAGGAATAAAATATAGCCATATTAGGTGTTTAGTGGGGTGCCTGAAACTTTTGGTCCCAGTGCCACTAAACCTGCTGCACTATTAAAATCATGACTCTAGTTCTTGCCAGATAACTGCCATTAAGCTTAAGCTTCACCCATTTCCTATAAAAAGTTAGCATATTGGATGTCACTTAAAAACCTTAGTGCCAATCAACTTAGAATCAAATGTACACATAGTCTCTCAAACACAAAGTTAAAATTACTAAATGGCAGAGTTGGAATAATTGAGCCACTGCCCCATATTTTAATTTGCCTTGCGCAACATCCTATTGACTTTTATACAAATTATTCTTCCTTGGCACAGTAGCCCATTCCACGGGTCCATACAGCCACTGTTAGGGTTGTCAACAAGGATCTGTGACTGGTTTCATCTTCCTCATAGGGCTATAATGTAACCTGTGCAGGCATTTAAGCTGTTTCACCCTCAATCTCTTAGAGACCACCAATACCCTGAGGATCATTTTACCCTCCACCCAGTCTTTCCCTTCCAGTGTACTTACATCTTGCTCCCAGTGTTCTTTAAGAGTTAACATGGGGTCTGGAGTGCTGTTGACCAGTCTGGGCTACAGTCGAGAACTCCTCTTCTCACTACGCCTTCACAGTGGTGAATGCCTCTATGAGTTTGGCCCCAAATTGGGAAATGAGAAGCAAAAGCTGCACTGTTTCCTATTTAAATAAAGAAGGGCTGTTTCATGGATAACACCACGCATTTGCCATGCATCCTTTCATAAAACGTAAGCAGCAATAAAGGAGAAAAGTCAAAATCTGGCCAAATGGAAAAATTAATGTGATTACACAATGTACACTTGCAACCAGGAAATACAAAAACTCTCTTGGTGCATCCTCCTTTTTATATAAATGTTCTTCACCTACCCTTTGGAATGTCAAACAATGGTTTTAATTTGTAAAGGTTTAGGAACAGTTTTTAAATTAAGCAATTCAAATGATTTCAATGTAGTTACATATTATGACAATATTTTAATATATCTTCAAAGAAATTCATTAATTTTATAAGAACATGCCTGTTCTGTTAAAAAGAAACTTTGCACAGTACTTTGGGCATACCAGTGCCTCAGTTTGCTCTCTGCAAGAACGTAGCCCTTAGTGAAATGCAACCCTAATCACTCACTCATCCAGCCATCATCTAAAATAACATATTCCATTGTGCCTATTAATATCCAAAGAAAGTAAAAGCAAAATAAAGACTCTGAAGTCCTGGTACAAGCAGTAAAATGTAACAATAGACATTAATGGCTGTAAGTTATAAGCAAAACAGGATCAAATCAGTTTAAATTGAATCACAGTTCAGTGCACCATCATTTCCTAATAGCAGACATGCAGCAAATGGCAATAGTGAAGCATTTTCGGATTTAAAACTGACCCAAATTGCTTTAGCAATGTTCATAAAACCACTAACAATTTTCAGACACAAAAAGTCTAAATTCAATAGCTTTATATCAATTACGTTTTATTGTAATTAACAGAGGAAAGGTTAATATGCATGAAAAATATTTGGCTAAACACAAATTATTGAGCTTTTTCTTTGAAATGTCTGTCCTTGCTGCTGCTTGTGTGTGTTTCTGCAGAGCAAAGTGTGTTTAAATGCAAACTGTGTTTAAGACTGCAGTACCGCCTCCTGGCTACGGGGGCAGAGCGAGCAAAAATCTTAACACACTTGATGAAACACAGGTCCCCACAAGGTCATTTTTTAAAAAGTTGTAAAAATTGGCACACATGTTCTTGAAGTCATTTTTTTATCATTTAGAAGACATTGCCTTGTGGGGACCTGGGTTCAGGTCCCCACAGTGCAATCAAGTCCCCACAGCGTGAGTGTGTTACCACACCCAAGTCCCCACAAGGATAGTAACACACACACACAGCCACACACACACACACACACACACACACACATATAGATGTGGTGGTGGTGGATCTGGGGGATATGGTGGTGGTGGATGTGGTGGTGGTGGATGTGGTGGTGATGGTGGTGGATGTGGGGGTGGATGCGGGGGTGGATGCGGGGGTGGATGTGGGGGGTGGATGTGGTGGTGGATGTGGTGGTGGATGTGGTGGTGGATGTGGTGGATGTGGTGGTGGATGTGGTGGTGGATGTGGTGGTGGATGTGGTGGTGGATGTGGTGGTGGTGGGTGTGGTGGATGTGGTGGGGGATGTGGTTGGTGGATGTCATGGTGGATGTCATGGTGGATGTGGAGGTGATGGTGGATGTGGTGGTGGATGTGGTGGTGATGGTGGATGTGGTGGTGGATGCGGTGGTGGATGCGGTGGTGGATGCGGTGGTGGATGTGGCGGTGGATGTGGTGGTGGATGCGGTGGTGGTGGTGGATGCGCTGGTGGTGGTGGTGGTGGATGGGGTGGTGGATGTGGCGGTGGATGTCATGGTGGATGTGGAGGTGATGGTGGATGTGGTGGTGGATGTGGTGGTGATGGTGGATGTGGTGGTGGATGCGGTGGTGGATGCGGTGGTGGATGTGGCGGTGGATGCGGTGGTGGATGCGGTGGTGGTGGTGGATGCGCTGGTGGTGGTGGATGGGGTGGTGGATGTGGCGGTGGATGTCATGGTGGATGTGGAGGTGATGGTGGATGTGGTGGTGGATGTGGTGGTGATGTTGGATGTGGTGGTGGATGTGGTGGTGGATGCGGTGGTGGATGCGGTGGATGTGGTTGCGGTGGATGTGGTTGTGGTGGATGCGGTGGATGTAGTGGTGGTGGATGCGGTGGATGTGGTGGTGGATGTGGTGGTGGATGTGGCATGACATTTTTATTATATACAGAGGGGTACTTATTTTGTACCAATCACTGACCGATGTTAATGTAAGGGTTGTAGATGGTGGGTTGCGCATGCCTTGTTTTCATTTCCATTATAATGACAATAATCCTTTCTTTGACCCTGTGCTCAATCAACGTGGACTGTATTATAGTGAATACGAGGGGCTTAGATAAAGAAATAGGAGCGGCGAGGAGGAAGGGAAACTGGGGTAAGGAACAAGTGACTGAGGAGAACAAGACGGAGGGCATTGCTGGGGGAGGAGAAATGCGACACAGCGGGCAGGGGAGGGGGCGGAGCGGGGACAGCGGCGATGAGGGTGTGAAGGTCTCACATGAGGGGGCGTGGTATCTTAAGTCGTGTTGCTTTGGGAGGCAAGATTAAAAATGTGTAAGCACATCTCTTTCGTAGGGAGTTAAACAAAGTTAAAACAACTGGCTCCAAAGGTTTTGCTTAAGTATGTGTGAAGTAATTAGCTGTCTGCCTCTGCTTTCTTCCATTGCACTGGCATCTAGGTGTTAGGCTCAGATGGCTTGAACAAAAGACGGGCTGATGGTCTTTTAAATCAGGCCTTTGTTTCTGCCCAGCTGGATGTTAAAATAAAGCCCCCTCCCTTCCACGCAGGTTAATACAGACAAATGCCGGCACTGCTGAATGATGTCCCAGCGTCCGAAAACGACACCAGAAGAAATTCAGCATGTTTTACTGAGCCAGAAATATCCGCCACATAACCCTTCTCTCCAACACTGTTTGGAATCGATCGGCTGATTTGTAAAATTATAAGTGGTCAGAGGGATAAATCTGACGGCAAAGAAGAAAAGGAAGGCGAGGCTTAAGGAGATTAATGTAGGGATGGATTTGACAGAGAAAAACAGATATTTGAGATTATAACATTTCAAAGCAATGTGTCACCTGGAGATGGGGACATTAGATCCACAGAGTAGGAGAGAAAAGAAATGGTTTACTTTTTTGCTTTGGGTTATTTTAGATTTGGGAATTTCGAGCATCATTTGCTTAATGTAAAATCGATTTTTAAAGTGGGGTCCGCAGCACCTACTCAGGGGGTCCTTGAAAATTAAACAATATAAACTTGCTGATAAAATAAAAATGCACATAAATAGCCACATTGAAGAAAAAAAAAACTCTATAAATGAAAATAAATGTGAAATTGCAGACATAGAAATGAAGCTTGTAACTTGGCATGCTTGAGACACGGCCGTGAAACTGAAAGTACGGCCGACCGGCCGTGAATAATTAGGGGGTGAGAAATGCGCTGGGAGGGCTGCCTTTGATGTGGTAATGCGAGGCAGGCAGGCAGGCGGCTGGTGGCATTGTGCACGCGCTTTTTAGGGCTTGCGCTTGCGCAATGACCTAAAAAGCACATGCACTGCATGGGATCGCCAGTGGAATCCCCAGTTAGGTAAACTCTCGATAAGCCCCTATATATCTCGCTCCCGCTCAATGTGCATGCGCATTGAGATAGGTCGCTCGACCTAAAAAGAAAGAAAAAAATAAAAGGGCCGGAGAAAAGAAAACGTTTTAATTGTACGCAGTGCAGAACAGATGGGTCTTAAGGAGGGATCTGAAATGGGTGTAGGGAGAGGCAAGCCTAATGTCCAAAGGGAGGGTATTCCAAAACGATGTAGCAAGGAATGAGAACCGTAAACCTCCCCATTTCTTGTGCTTGACTCGCGGGACTGTGAGTTAAGCCGAGCGAGCCGAGCGAAGACTACGAGAGGGGATATAAGGATGAATGAGGGAGGAGATAAAGGTAGGGCCTGTGCCCGCCAGAGATTTAAAGACAGTTGCATTGTTTGCAGACAACCTAATGATATTTACAGGAAACCTAACCACCTCCCTTCCAAAGATAGAAAATATCATAAGTGAATATGGGGCGGTCTCTGGATACCAGGTAAATCAATTAAAATCTGAAATAATGGAGTGGAATGGCGAGTCTGGGAACCCTCTAGTAAAGAACAAAATAAAATACCTGGGAATTGAGTATATCAAAAACATTGAAGGAGTAGCTAGTTTAAAATTCAAGAGAATACACAAGGAAATAAGCATCCTCTTAAAGGCTTGGTCGGGCCTTAATCTCTCTTTCTTAGGTAAATCCAACCTAATAAAAATGACAGTATTGCCGAAATGCACTTATCTGTTTAATTCATTCCCCCTAGAGTTTAACAAAGTAGAGATCAAGAAGCTGCAAGGGGAGATATCTGGTTTTATATGGGCCTCAAAAGGAGTTAGGATTAGCTGGAAAAAATTGAGAAGAAATAAGAGGCAAGGTGGCATAGCCAGCCCTGACATATTGGAGTACTATAAAGCCTTCCAGTTCAAAAATATAAGGATTCTGCTAGGAAAAAGTGAAAAGTGGCCTATGCACTGGAGAGTTTTAATCGAATCTGGAAAAGATCACTACCTATACAAATTTGGTCATCCCAAATACTTTAAAAAAAAAAACTAAAAATGATAAGATCAGCAGCAAGAACTTGGTACGATGTAAGAAACACCCTGGCAATACCTTATTATAGTAAATCCTCCCCAATCTGGGAATCCCCAGGCACACCGGAATGTCTAAAAGACAGCTTAATAAACCCTCTAAAAGACGCCAACATAAACTTCTGGGGCCAATTGATAAAAGGCAACGAGATCATAGACTGGGGGATCCTAGATAGAGAAACCCAGGGGAAGCGATCTAGATTTAAATACTACCAATTAAGTATCTGGCTTAAAGGAGTAAAAGAAGATCTACAAGGAGATGAAATCATAGAACAAAAGCTCTTGAATACAGCACCATTAAAAAAAGAGATATCTTACTGGTATTGGGCTCTGATAAGATCAGGCGAGGAAGATTACAAAGTACCTCAAGAAATCTGGGAAAAATCAATGCCAGACCTCGACATTGGAAACCTCTGTGAATCCTCGAACATCATTGCTACCAGAGAGGTAAAATCTGCTCCACTGGAAAAAAACACTTGTTCACAATACACAGAGCGCATTGGACCCCAAAAAAGCTGTCGAAATTTAACAACAGTACAGTAAAGAAGTGTCCAAAGTGTGGAACAGAGAAAGTGGACGACTTGCATATGTTCAAAGAGTGTGCGATGTTGGAGGATTACTGGGACCAGATCGGTAAGACTCTTTCTGAGGTACCAAAACAACACATCGAGGTAAGCATTGACTTAATTATCTTTGGGGCCAGAAATAACTTGCATAATATCACAATGTCCAAGGGCCAAGAAAATATCCTTTTTTTATTTATCCTTTTAGCCAGGAGGGAAATATGTATAAATTGGATAAAACAAACACCTCCATGTCACTCTGAATGGTTAAACTCAATTTTAAGGGTATACAAACTGGATAAACAAGGGAGGCAGAGCAAGAAAAACAAGTTCTGGAGTATTTGGGAAAGTTACAACTCGGCAATCGAAAGGGGGTCCAATGATTAAGGCAAAGGCAACATTGATTTCAAGCAGAGTCTTGAACAGAGTAGTCATAATGACTAGCTCCCCCCGACAATCATGTGCCTAGATATGGACAAAAGGGGGACCCGGAAAATAAGTTAAATCACTCCCCCCCCCCCCGAGAGAAAAATGGGTCAAAACCAGAAACGGGGCCTCTGACTCCTCCACAATCTAAATCTTTTTTGCTTGATAAGGACTAAAAAAAAAAAAAAAAAGACCCAAGAGGATACAAAATATCTCTACACCCGGGTAGCTTGGTACAATAAAGAGTGCGGTCAGGCTAAGTGCATGGTAATTGAGGCTGTCAAAAGGGGAGATTATGAAGGAACATGGGTAGCCCGAATAAATTATAAGCGACTGACCACCAGCACCAAACAAAATTGGGTGGATACAAATAGACAATCTCTAGTTGAGGCATCCAGTAAAAATGACTCACAGAAGTTCTGGTACATATTTTCTTATGACTGCCCTCATTCTGTTAGCCCATTTGAATTATCAATATAACCACAACAGTGGGTCAATCATTTTTCAAACATATATGCTTATCCAAACTCAGGCTTGGACACTCCATGACCAAGGGAACAGGAAACTGCATACGAGACACCCTGCTGCAATTTTGTACTGATAAAACGCTTCGAGAAATTGCAGATATGCCCTCTTGGAAGGCTCTGGGTGCTGATCAAATTCTAGGGGACCTGTTTCATTCAGAAACAAGAAGCGCGAGCAAAAAGGAGTCGGAGAGGGCGGAGCGAGTGAGTGGCAGGGACGTGTGGGTGAGGAGAGTGGCGCGCGCACGCTTGGGAGAGCAGTCTGCTCATTTTCAAGCACTGCACTTGTGCTTGTGGCGCGCCCCTCCTTGCTCCGCAAGGTGGATGCCGTCACAAGCACGAGTGTGTGCTTGAAAATTAGCAGAGCGACGGCTAAAGGCCCTCCTATGCAGTGCATGCGCGCTGCGTAGGCTCGACCTAAAAAGGGAGAAAGAGGTTCCCCAAACAACTACTGGCCCATTATTCTTTTAGATAATCTGCAGATCATTTCTTGCTGGGCTGTTCCTTGATAGAATACAGACCTGGATGGATGAAGCAGACAACTTGACACTTTTCAGGCAGCTTTCACTCTAGGGTCGGCACAGTGGCCCAACGCTTTCAGTTTGGTCTCCTAACATCTAAACATCTAAGGCTCTCGAGGGACTATCTCTATTTGGTCTTTGTGGACCCTCAGGGAAGCCTTCGACCTGGTTCCAAGGCAGAATCTTTGGTCTACTTTGGCTGCTATGGGTCTTGATCCATCCCTGCTGGACATCCTCTTAAGACTCCATTGAAACACCACAGCGCAGGTTAGATAGGGCCCAGGTGGAGATCCCACTGATCTCATTTCAGTGCAGCATAGAGTAAGGGAGGGGTGTGTACTCACGCCCACGCTCTTTTTAACCTATATCAATGGTGTGGTTTCCTTTTTAGGCGAGTGTATAAATGACTCTCCCAAACTAGCTGGTTTCTCCACCCCAGAACTTTTATTTGCAGACAACACACTTCTGTTTTCCCGTTCTCCATCTGGGCTCCAAAATGTTCGGAATACATTTCAGGAGTTTTTTTTATCACCTGTGGGCTGGAGGTGAACACCTCTAGATCAAATATCATGGTGCCTAACCTGCATAAATCTTAGAGGGAACTTTCAGCCGAATGGGGAATCCCTCCAGGTAGTTAGCAAATTCAACTGGGGATTAGTATTGATAAGGGCAGGTCATGGAAAGCTCAGATGGAAAAGAGTGAGGTGGTTCTCTTAAACTCTGCTTCCACAATCATTAAAAAGTATAGAGCAACCACCCTCAAGTCTGCATCTCTAGCTTTTGAGGTGTATAGGGCAAAGGCACAGGCTGCAGCATTATATGGTGCTGATGTTTTGGCCTTTTCTAATATTAAAGATCTGATAATTAAGGAAAACAGCTTTTTGAGATCTCTAATGAGCCTCCTGCAGAACACATCCTTTACTGTGTGAGGCTGTGGTCGACCCCTGAGCTTTTCCACTACTAAGTAGTTTTGGAGGACATCGTGTGCCAGAGAAATGCTCATCTTCTCCCCTGACTGAAGCATATCCAATTCCATCTACTCAACTTGAGCTTTAGTGAAGTTTGGAGTAATCCATAATCAATGGGGGGTAGATACAAAGACTAGAGTAGAAGTGGTCTTCTCGGATAAGAGAATCCATAATCACTATCAAAAAGCGAGCTCTGGGGGTTGGTAAGTGCTTTTCTGGCTTGTAAAGCTGTCCCTGACAAGGAAGCATTCATGGACAAGATTCAACCACCAATTGTGCGCACATTGTATATTAAATTCATGTAGCAGGCCATTCTCTTTACCCCAGCTAGAGATTAAGGAGCTGACAGATGCATTCTTTCTGGGCTGGGGGGAGTGGGGGGGGGCGGGTGGAGTTTAAAGGAACGATGTGAAAATCAGAGGCCCCTGTACACTGACGGAACAATTGAATCACACCAACGGAACAGCAGAATCGCACCAACTTTTTGGAACTGTGCACCATCTGGTTAGGCCTCAATCCATTTCTGCCTTCAGAGGCAGTGGCACGACAACCATTTGGTACTGCAAGTCACCTTGCAGGTTCCCTCAAAATCAAGGCAGATTAACTCCGCGCGATCAGCCGTCTATGTTCAAGCAACCAATTGTGAGGCATTTTTTGTGAGGGTACATGGCTCACCCTATATCCTTCTCCCTTATGCCACTGTGGGTGGCCTTAATTTTGGTCCTTACTTTTGGTTCTTGACTCGGATTACCATTTTTCTCATTGCCATTATATGTGTATGTTGATTTACTGCATTGCAGAGGTTATCAGTCCAGAATCTATTATCTACATTTTCGCTGACAGATGAGTACTTCCTTTCTGCTATAAGTGCTTTCACCTTTTCATGAGGGGAAGTCCATAATGCTGCCTACATTATACTCTCCACCTCTCACTGTCAGGAGGAGGAGAAGATGTACCACTAGATCCTAAGAGGGCCTTTACATTTTACATTGATAGGTCTAAGAAGTAACAGGGTAGATGGTCAACTTTTTGTTGGATTCAGTGATGCAAAAAAATGAAAAATGGTTTTCGAGCTAATTTCAACATCACATAGGGTACTACTACAGTCCTGGCTTAGGGTGCGCCTGTGTAAGACATTTGCCATGCCATCTTGTGGGCATCAATCCATACTTTCACCATGCACTACTGCATCAGCTCTCAGACCTGAACAAGGAGTCATTTTGCCTGCTCAGTCCTCCAGGATATCCTGCTGTGAGGTCCGCTCCTCCAACGCAGGTGTGGAATCTGTGATTAAAAGTATTTGTCAGAAATACATTTGACTTACCGCTGATGTAACTTTCTGCCAGATACTATACTTTGCTTTAGATTCCTCAATGTCCACCTCCTCCCCATTCTTGGAGTGACTATCAGGAAATAATAAGTTGTAAAGATGATGCACACATTTTTTTTTATATATAGCGCGAACTAGACCTGAAGATATCAGAGCGCTTTACATGAGCAACAGTTGCATTACAAACAGGCACATTAATTTTTGTTAGGCACGGGGAGATTAAGTGATTTCCCCAGAATCACAGGATGTTGAGAGTCCCTGCCGAGACTTAACCACGGTTCGCCAGCTTCGAGGTCGACCACTCTAGCCGTTAGGCCACATCCTCTCCTCTGTCGACATTCTCAATTTGTCAGTGACATTACCTGTATAAGGATGCAGAAAATGTTAAGATATAAATGGACATCAGCACACAGAGGTGATGGCTATATCCAGTTTTGTTTAGTCATGTCCGGAGATGTGAAAGAGTTGTGACATAGGCCGATGGCAGTTCCTGGCGGCACACATGTAGCCAGTGCAAAGAGCAGCTAACAGAGTAGCATTGTCGCTTCTCAATCTGAAAATAACACGTACTGTTTCATTTTGAGCTCTCTGCAGCCTAGCTAGAAGTTAGGTATTTTGCCAGCCCTACACAGAGGAAATTGCCCCATGAGTGGAGGCCACTATCAGTGAAGGATCATTATGATTGTATATCTGTAGATACAACAGCTCAGTAACCTTTCACTGTGTATATGTTAAAGGATAAGTTACTTACCTTTGGTGAAACCTTCTCTGGTAAAGACTACATCTAACCGCAGATTCGTTACCTTTGGATTATTCCCATGTGTTAGATTAAATCAGGAAATGTGTCTACAGCAGGACTTCTGCTCATAAGTAGAGGGCATCGAGTGACTCCGTAACGGTGTTGTCCACCAGATGTGACATCATCAGGGTCCATAAAAACCCTCCCCTGTCGCACTGACATGAGTTTCTTCTGTGACTACTTTCCGTGCTAAAACGCCGAGCCATGTATAGAAACTGCAATGGAAACAGTGTGCCCAAAAAGAATGCTCTTTTTAAAGACGCTTATATTAATTATTATTAGTTGCTTGGTTTATCTTCACTTTTTAATGTATTATCATTGTTTTTACCAATGAAAGGCACAAGGGTGTATAGAAGGGATCAGAAAGGAAAGGAGAATAAGTTCACAGAGTGGGTAGGATGGGTGTTTCGGTAAGAAATCTGCGGCTAGATCTAGTCACTAACAGATAAGGCATTACCGAAGGTAAGTAGGTAACATTCATCTGATAGAGGTGTTTGCAGTAGATTTTTTACCTTTGAATAAGATACCCAAACAATACCATACTGGAGAAGGGTCTTCAAACTGATTCCAAGTAAGGTCCCTGACTAGGCTAGCAGGTCTGCATAAGAAAAAGAGAGTGAGAGACTGCTCGCCCATGGAGGGTGAGGAAGAACACATTACACCAGAAAACTCGGGGAAAGCCCCGTACGGAACTGAATCTGCAGCTGTGCAAAAACATAGGAACACCACCATGGCAGAAGAATTAGATGAGTGGGAAGAATACTCCATATAAACATAGCACTACAACACCACCTAGATGGTCAAAACGGCCCAAGAGACCAAGGCGGAAGGCTAAGGACAGAAGCTAAAACTACTGAGCAAAACCTCATAGCAATGGGCATAGTCAATGCAGAGAGCACCAACAAATAGCTTAACAAAGCATTCCAGTCAATAACAACAATCATGTCCATAGACCACGTGAGGGAGAGGAAACACTTCAAGAGAGAAGGAAGTCTTCTGGGACTATGCAAAGCAGAATCCCGAGAGAGAATGGTATAAAACATATATAAATAGATCGGTATTAAAATATATATATGTACAGATATATATAAAAATAAACATATGCTGAAATTACACTGTACAACAAAATCTGTACATACAAACGACAACATCATTGACCATGGGCTAACGGTGAGACAACATCTGCATGGCCTTGTCTGAAGGGAGAGAGAGGGTGGGGTAGAATTCACACACCCCAGAAAACCAGGTGAGCACACACAATCACCACTACCAACTGAAGATTAGGCAGTCAAGAGACAAGTGAAAAGAAAACCGCAGGGGAGAAACAACCCTCCTAGAATAGAGAAAGGAACACCACAAGGGTGGACTTGAAAATAGGGTTGAGTGGAACAGGGCCAACACAGGGGAGGCCTATTCAGATAAATAGACCTCATCACAAAAGAAAATAGTATGGAAAGACCAATGGCAGCAATGAGGTCCAACAAAATGGCCAGTGTGAAGAACTGAAGTAACAGATGAAGAGGCAGTGCCCACAGCCAAACAAGCATGAAGGTCAGAAGCAAAAGAAAGTCCCTGTGTGTACGGGGCAACCTGTGCCTGGCTAATAAGCCAGGGAACAATGGAAGGGATGATCTTGACATCACCCAAGGTCGTACTTGGTATACCTATTAGTACAAGGGAAACAAACCCCCAAAGGGGTTAGAACTGTAAACGCGCTTGCAAAAAGTGGAGGAAACTCCCCGGAAAGAATTCCATGGGATCACAAACCACTGTACGAGCCAGCCCAGAGTAGATGGGTAAGAAACCCATGTCCAAGGCCGGAAGCTGGAAAATAGCCAGAAACCCCCAAAACGGTAGAAGGCACATCTAAAGAACAGCCAGACCAGTAGCGAAACTTTGGGGTTGTTATCGGAGGTGTCATCGAAATGACTCCAATCAAAAAGCAAAAGCAACCGCAGTAGGTTCGGGCAAGGCAGAAGCAGATGAAAAACAGATCTTGCAGAGGCATAGAAGAGGTAGGATGGCCGATCAGGCACCCATTCCAAGGTACAGATAAGGCAGGGCCGCAAGGAATCTACGAGAAAAAAGAAGGCGGGCAGGAGCCCATCATGCCTGCTTATAGCGAGAACTAGCACAAGAAGTGCTATCGCCTAAAAACAGGAAGAAAGATCACCACGAAGGCCAGGACCAGACAATGTGCACGAGCCAAGAAACATGACCCTTCCTTTGCATCTGCCAGGAAAGAGGGCCACCAGACAGAGTGGAAGGAAAGAAACCCCTGGTGGGTGTAGAGAAACATTCAACAATGGGGGGCTGGCAAGAAGAACCCTCGTGCACCATCATCCGACTTGCACCACTATGGTATCCGAAACATATGGAGGGATACCTGTTATGCAGCCTGCATGGGGAACAGGGTAGTGCACATGACTGCATTGGGCGGCCCGAGAGGGCCGAGCAAACTGTCACTGCGCACTCAGGAGTGGGCAAATCACTCCTCCCCTGCCCTGCTCCGTAAGCAGAGCAGACACACCTGCAAAAAACAAACCATAAAATGGTAATAACTAAAAGTTATTACCATTTTATGCTTTTGCTTCTCACACAGAGAAGGCAGTAGGGCGACACTCCTCCACCACAGCGGAGAAGCCGCCACTGGCCACCAGTGTAGACACCAAGCAGGGTCAGAAATGTAGATGCATCCAAAAACCAACCAGGGACCACAACCTGCCATTGACAGGATAAGAATGATTGAAAAGAAATACATGCCAGAGCAGGGGAACCACACTGGATAACACGCGGAGGAGGCAAGTGAAAAGAAGAAGCCAACTGGCACTGGCCTAAAACAGCACCCACAGAAGGGAAAGGGGGGGGTGGAGACAATTCCAGAATTATTGAGTACAGGGCTGAGGAGAAGTGGACAGTAGGGCAATCACGTATTAAGATTTCGTTCCACTTCGACTAACCCAAAAACAGCGTAAAGGAGAGTACGCTTGAGAGGCACATAAACCATCAAAATGCATGTCCAACACAGACGGACTGAACAGCATCAAAGAAACCAGAGGTATGTAGCCTGGCACTGCAGCAGAGAGCTACCGAAAGGGCCTTTGCCCGCCTAGCAAAATCTGTGGAATCCATTCCACAACGAATCAGTAATGTAGAAGCTTTATAGCCATACTGGTTCACCCGCGTAAGAGTGCCGCGAGAGTCATCGGAAGGTGAGAAAGATTGACACTGAATCCCACAGCATAGGAGAAAAATGGCCCACAACACAGGCTGTATTAAGGGTCCCTAAAGCAGAGCTGAATACAGAAAAGAGATATCGACCAAAAGTATCCAGACCTTTAGACTCCCTGCCCCAAGGGACATCAGGCATGGTGCTGATGCTGGGGGAGGCAATAGCAACCAGAACCACAAAGCTGTGCGGAGTAGGCTGACTAGAAAGGTGGAGCGGGTTTCCATGGGCAGGATGGTGCCTATGAGCTATAGAGCAAACCATGAAGGCCCTTGAAACGGGTTTAGCCCACGTGCTCAACAAAATGTCAGAGGGTTTCACCGAAGGGAAGTGCATGCTCAGTTCTCAGGTGGCCCAAATGAAGCACCCCCAGTAGGGGATTAATGGGCACTTTCACAGAAGTAAGTTACAGCCCCAGAACTACAAGGGATCTGAACCATGCATTCTCACCTCACCGTAACTGTAGACAGAACCACGGTAACAAAAGTCATAAAAACATTAAAAGCATGGGGATGACATTACCTCTGACAATACGACAACACTACGAATGACCCTATGAAAATAAACCCATTTGGCTTATATGCAGGCCCGAACCGCATGTTCAAACCTGTGTAACACAGAGCAGCAGACAATGCCACTGAGCAATACCTGTATGCCATATAAAGTACCATCCAAGCCAGGACTGTCCTGAAAATTACACAGAGAAAAATCAATCGCCGGTGGAGAAAACATAACGATTGCTCTTATCAAAAAGAAGTCGAAGACAACAATAGCAACTATTGACACAGAAGCAGTCTTTCCATACCGTAGTAGTATCGATGTCAGAAAGACTAACAGGATTAGCGTCAATCAGCGTTGTCAACGTCATTGGCTGACCCGATGCCGAAGGTGTGAACCCCAAAGGTCAGTGCAATGGGGCAGCCTCGAATCCGATAAAGGATTATGAGGGCAGAATTGTCACAAGTACGAGGGCCAGAAAGCGCACCAGAGAGAGACTGAGGCCTAAAACCTTATGCAGGGAAAAGTAATATTCCCGCATTTGGGCTAGAGTCGTCCCAGCTCCAGGATATTTAGGGCGGCGTGGGGTATACTCCTGTGAATGCTCCGCAACCGAAAGTTGGGAGACAGCGTCTGAGAAGGACTTACATACTGAACATTTGTGCTTCAGAGACTCCCTCGACGGAGGCGGCCCATCACCCGAACAGCTCCACGACCGGTCTCTGGACTTCGGCGAGGACTGATGACGCTGCAGTGCCTCAGATAATCGCTCTGCCAGAAGTTTCATATGATGCTCTCTCACCGCTTTCAGCCAAAGACGCTGACAGGAACCACACTCTTCAGAGTCATGGTGTTCTACAAGGCACCACAAACAGATGGTATGAGGATCTCTGATTGACATATGCCTGTCACAAGATTCACAGGGTTTAAACCCTGAAGACACTGCAAAAAGTACACTGTTTCTCGACAAAATATCGAGATGGGCCGAAAAACGGCCCTGTAACCACATCCGGATCCATGTTGGAAGCACGGAAAAGAAGGAACCAAAGTCGGTGCATTGGCAAAAGAGTTATATGGACTCCATCTACATCACATCCAGTGGACAACATAAATACGGAGTTGTGCGACCCCTTCTACCAAAACGCAAACGTGCTATGGGAAAACATTTTCGGATTCACTCTTGCGCCTAGGGAAGATTCCAAAGTAAGGAATCTGCAGCTAGATGTCTCTATCAGATAAGATATCACCCTAACTTAGTGTGAGGCAACAGAACATCTCCTAGAATACAGAGCTCTAATAGAAGATTTTCGACTTAAGGAAGACCTCCAACAATTCAGGTGTCAGGGTCCAACTGGATAATATTTACCTCTTAAATCTCAGGCACTCTGATTGAGCCTGTTCATGCTGGTACGTAACACCTGGCTGCTGTGATGGGAGAGAAAGTTCTGTATCTGTAGTACTGGTAATCGCAGTGTGCAATTGAGATGATGCAATTCCAGATACTGAGCACATGTTGCCCAAAGTTGGCATATTATGGGCCTTGTGTTGACTTCACATTATAGAACTCTGAATCCATGGATCTGGTGAAAATGTGTATTGTAGGTGGGAAGCCCACTCATGAGATCACATCTCCCTACAAGCTTGTCAATGTAAAATCTGAGAAGCAAAATCTGAACCATTTCTTGTTTTCCAAGAGATAAATGGATCTATATTCAGTTTGAATCTGCTCTAATTTCTGTGATCTTTATCTTTTGAAGCAAGTACCATTCATCATTTGCTGCAGTCAGCTTTCTTAGTTGATTTACACTGGTCTTTTCAGCCCCTGCTAAATGATCTAATGATAGACCAGTTTGTCAATGGTGCAGAACCACATACTCATTCACTTGCATAGCAAGTGTGCCATAGGCCCTAATGCAAGTACGGAAAATTAGACCTATTCTCCAAACAAGAACAAAGGCTTCTGTACAGGCTGAAAGTCAAATTTTGGCTCAATGACTGAGACTAACTGGGTGGACAGCAGCAGCACTAAAACCATCACCAACAGGTGGAACTAGACTAGCTACGGCAAGATCACTTTCAACAGCCAGTAATCAAGGGACAGGAATACATGCAATCAGTTAGTTTCACCCCTAAACGCCATAGAAATGTAAATCTTCATGTGCATTTAACATTTTATATACTCAGTGTGTCCTAACGTCATTAATTGAAGTGGATTAAACAACGGTAATTCCAGGAATGCTTCCTTGTAGAATGTTAGAGATTTAGGGCCATATGTAGGTAGCTTAATACCGGTCGGTAACGGCCGAAAATCGGTAAAATTGCCGTTACCGACCGGTATTTAGCTTTTTCTAATGTAGGTGCCTGGATTTAAGGATTCGGTAATTTACCGATTCGGAAATTTAAGGAATCTGTAAATTACCGAATCCTTAAAATACTGAATCGTAAAATACAGAATCCTTAAATCCTATATAGGGAGCACTCAAGTGAGTGCATTTTTCATTTAAGGATTCGTTATTTACCACCAACTAAAAGTTGGTGGTAAATATTGAAAACCTTTAAAAAAGCAATGTTGTGCTTTTTTAAAAGTGCCATGTGGCAGACATACATGCCCTTAGGGCATGAATGTGTGCCACATGTGCACACATGCACGATTCAGGGGTGAAACAGGGTGTCAATGTGACACCCTGTCTCCCTTGAATATGTTCCCCCTAATACCGATTCACGAATCGGTAATAGTGAATGGCTTCCCATTCATTCCCATGGGCCTCCAGGCCCATAGGAATGAATGGGAATTACTGAATCTGTAAATACCGAATCGGTAATATCAAATATTACCGATTCGGTAAAATTTGCCGAATTTTTACCTTCATACTATTTACCGATTCTTAAATACCGAATCGGTAAAATCCTGTATTTAAGAATCGGTAAATAGGGATTACCTACATATGGCCCTTAGTAACGTACGCATATTAAGGTTTAAGTTAATAATTAAATTGTAGCTCTCGCATGTAGTTACACGTATATTCTAAGTTGTGCAACATTTACTTGAAATTACATTACACGTGTAATCATGATTGCTGCTTAAGCTACCCTCGTATACTCGCTATAATACTGTGACTGGTTGTGCACATGTATCTAAATATCGGGTGCATATTTGTTTTACTGAAGTTAGCATGACCAAAGGCCTTAAGCTTTTGGGCTTCTGTGTTTAATCTTCATGTGAAATTCTATTTGCTTTGCATTGTACAAGACTTCATTAGTTAGAGAAAGGCATATTGTGTACTGTAGTAATAGTAAGGTACGAGAAGTGAGGTACGAAAAAGAAAAACAAAGTAGAAGACTGACTTCCATGGCTGAAACAGACGCTCAAGATTGCCCTGATGTTCCACTTTGAAGGTGGGCAAATCACAGACCAATATCTACAGTGAAGACAATGGAATTTTACTGAAGATAATGACGTAGATTTGTATGTCTTAATAGGTGTTTGCTTTGTTAGGTATGCAGCAGATGCCCCTTAGCTTTGAAGAGGTACAGACCTCTTGCTATATTGTGTGGCTTTAAGCTATGCTGTACCCTTTGATGGAGCAAGGACTCGTGAAAAAAGACTTCCTTGGAAGCAATCTTCTCGTGTAACCGCTAATCCTGTACTAAACCTGTATTGTGGAAATAACATGCATGGCAGAACATTTATAATTAAGACAGAAGCTTGCCTATATGTCTTATTAACCAGTAACTGGAGTGTGATTCTAAAGCACAAATTACTACTTGTGTAACAATATATATGTAAGAGACAGTAGTTAGTCGTCAGCAATACCCCTGCGTGGCGGTAAGTGGCGTCGTGCGGCTCCACGTCCGTCGCTGGCATCGTAAGCGCCGAGATTACGTAAAGGAGACTACTTAGGCGCCACCCATGCGCGCTGACGTCAGTTCTGTACACAACTTCCCGTGCCAGGAATGTAGAGCCATGGCAGAAACTGACCACTGGTGCATGAAACTAGGGTCCTGAAAGGGATGATCTTAACCCTAGAAATCAGTTCGCGGAACGGGGAGGATGGGTGGGGCAGTAAGGAATCTATCCCTAACTAATGTCTCTTACAGATATATTGTTACACAAGTAGTAACTTGTGCATCTGAAAGAGACACGTTAGTGATAGATTCCTTACCTTAGAATAGATACCCCAGCAAAACCAACTCCGGTGGTGGGTCTGCGAACAAAATTACATCAGAAAGTCACGGAGAACAAAACGGCCAAAAAAGCTGTCTCTCTGGACTTGACTGTCAAGGCAGTAATGCTTGGTAAACGTGTGCAGCGAGGCCCAAGTAGCTGCCTGACAAATGTCCTGTAAGTGAACACCGCGTCCCAAGGCAGTAGAGGCTGCTGTTGCCCTGGCAGAATGGGCACGCAGCCCCGCAGGAGGCTCCTTCTTAGCCAACGAGTAACAGGCTTTGATGCAGAGAACGACCCACTGAGAGATAGTCCGTTTGTGCATGGCCCGACCTTTATTAGTGCCCACGTAGCCAACAAAGAGCTGGTCATCCACCCGGAACTGACGTGTGCACTTCAGATAGAATGAGAGCGCTCGTTTTGGGTCCAGACGGTGGAGCCTCTCATCCTCTATTGAAGGATGCGGAGGCGGAAAGACAGTGGGCTAAGTGTTGGGCTGCCCAATGTGGAAGGGCGTGACAACCTTTGGCAAGAAAGAAGGACAGGTCTGTAAAACCACCTTGTCCGTATGAACAGAAAGGAAAGGAGGTTTGGAAGAAAGAGCCTGGAGCTCACTCACTCTTCTGGTAGAGGTGATAACTACCAGGAAAACTGTCTTGAGAGTAAGAAGACGCAAAGGACAGTTATGAAGGGGCTCGAAGGAAGTACACATCAGATATGTCAAGACAAGGTTTAAGTCCCATTGAGGCATGATGAACGGCAGGGGACGAAATGTGTGCGTAATGCCTTTCAGAAAACGGTTAACAACTGGGAACTTAAAAAGAGAAGGCTGATCAGGAAGCCCTAGAAAGTCGGAGATAGCCGAAAGATAACCTTTGATAGGGCCCAGAGCAGAGCCCTGCTGGGTCAAAGATAGAAAGAACAGAAGGACTTAGGAAAGAGGGGCAGAAAGGGGATCCACAGACTTTGAGGTGCACCATGCCACAAACTTTTTCCACCTGCAGGCATAAACCGTTTTAGTGGAGGGACGCCTGGATGCCAGAATGACATCACAGACCTCGGGAGGAAGATCGAAAGCCGTCAACTGTCGCCGCTCAATCTCCACGCATGGAGGTGGAGGCTGGACAGGTTTGGGTGGAGGACCGTCACCTGCTGCTGCGACAGAAGATCCTCCCGAAGAGGCAGTCGGATCGGGGGATCGATCACCATGTTGAGTAGCTCGGGATAGCAGTATCTTCATGTCAAATCTGGAGCCACAAGAATGACTTGGGCCCGGTCGCGCCGAATCTTCTTCAACACTCTGGGCAGAAGTGGCATAGGTGGAAAGGCGTACAATACACCGACACTCCACTCGCAACGTGCTGCCTTGGAAATTCCAAAGCGCAGAACTGCGCGTTCTCTTTGGTGGCGAATAGATCTAACCAAGGCTCTCCCCACTGCTGAAAGAGACCTTGCATCACGTCCGAGCTCAGACGCCATTCGTGATCCATCATGCACCGGCGGCTGAGTTTGTCGGTCCTGGCGTTCAGAGAACCTGACAGGTGTTGAACCACCAAGGTAATGCCTTGATGTTCCAGCCATGTCCAGAGGCGCAGGGCCTCCTGACATAGGGTCGAGGACCCCACCCCGCCCTGTTTGTTGCAATACCACATGGCCGTGGTGTTGTCCGTGAACACCTGCACTACACTTCCCCTGACAGAGGGAAGGAATGCTTTCAGTGCAAGTCGGATCACCCGATGCTCCAAAAAGTTGATATGGAGCCGAGACTCCGCCGGAGACCAGAGGCCTCTGATCTCCGCCTCCCCATCCCAGGAGAGACGCATCCGTAACCACTATGTGCTCCGGTTGGGGAAGGGAGAGGGATCTGCCATTGACCCAATCGCAATTTGTGAGCCACCACTCAATTGTTGTGCAGTGCCCGCTGAGATCTGGACATGATTGGACAGGTTGCCCTGATGCTGTGCCCACTGGAACTTCAGGTCCCACTGCAGATCCCGCATATGCCATGTGGAATGTTGCACTAGCAGGATGCAGGAGGCCATTAGGCCCAGGAGCCGGAGGGTCATCTTGACTGAAACCCGGGATAGAGGTTGAAAGAACGGAATCATGAATATCCCCGACTCTCTGCTCGGGAGGATAAACCCGAAACCATGTACAATCCAGAACTGCTCCGATGAAGGGGAGGTTCTGAGAGAGACTCAGGTGCGACTTCTGCACGTTGATGGAAAACCCCAGCAAATGCAGGCGGTCGGCCGTAGTCTGGAGGTGGGTGACAACTGCCCGGGGTGAGCCCGCCTTCAACAACCAGTCGTCGAGGTAGGGGAAGACTGACACCCCTGACCTGCGCAGATGAGCTGCGACCACCGCCATCACTTTCGTGAACACCCAAGAGGGCACTGGTAAGGCCGAAGGTGAGCACGGCAAACTGAAAATGCCCCTGGCCTACCATGAACCGCAAGTAATGCCGGTGGGCCGGCAGGACGGGAATGTGAAAATATGGGCCCTGCAAGTCCAACGCTACCATCCAGTCTCCAGGGTCGAGGGCAGCCGAGACCTGAGCCAGAGTCAACATCTTGAACTTCTCCTTCCAGAGGAAGCGATTGTCGTTCCTGAGGTCCAAGATGGGACGCAAGCCCCCTTTGTCCTTCTTGGGACCAGAAAGTAGTGGGAATAACAACCATGACCTACTTCTGGCCCAGGAACGCACTTGATATCCCCCTTGGCCAAGAGGACCATAATTTCCTGTTGGACAAGTGCAAAGTGATCCCCCGACATGCGGCGGAACTGAGGTGGCATGGCACGGGGCAGACTCGAAGGGGAGGGAGTAACACCTCCGGACTAGTTGCAGCACCCACTTGTCGGAAGTGACAGAACGCCAGTGGGGAAGGTGATGTCAAATCCTGCTGTCCACCGGCGTGGGGTGCACCCCAAAGCTCAGACTAGGAGGGCTTTGAGGCGGATGCTGCAGGAGCGGAGGTGGACTGGCCCGCACACTGGCCCCCTGGGCAACCATGGTGGCCTTCACGCCCACGGCTGCACTGAGTTTGGTTCTGCGCAGGCTTCTGACTAAACGATCGGGCAGGGGCACGCCTTCGGTGGCCACGAAAGGAATTAAAAGTAGACGTGGCCGGGCACATGGTGGAAAGACCCAAGGACTTGGCCGTAGCCCGAGAGTCCATAAAACACTCCAGCGTACGGTCTGCTTTATCGCCAAACAGGCAAGTGCCATCAAAGGGCATGTCCATGAGAGAGCTCTGGACATCTGACAAGAACCCGGTAGATCTCAACCAGGCATGGGGACGAAGCGCCACAGTTGTAGAAATTGCCCTACTTAGGGAGTCCGTGGTGTTCAAACCACACCGAATGGCGAATTTAGCCGTATCCTTGCCCTCGGCCACAGCCTGGGACAGCACTGCCTGGACCACTTCAGGGCACCGAGGCAACACCTGAGCAACGATATCCCACACCGAGTGGGAATACCGGCCCAACAGGCATGCGGTGTTCACCGACCACAGCCCTAAGCTGGCCGAAGAAAACTGCTTGCCGAACTGCTCCAGCTTCTTAGAGTCCTTTTCCGGCGGAGCCGCGGGAAAGGCACTCTGAAACGTCGAAGCTCGGATGACAAGGCTCTCAAGCATAGGATGAGTGGTCAAAAAGGCAGGGTCACCCAGTGCCAGCGATAACGACTGGCGATGTTCTTGTCTACAGGGGCCCCAGTGGCTGGCTACGACCAAGTGCCCAGCAAGACGTCAGTGAGGGCATCATTAAATGGCAGGGAGGGTTCCTACGAAGTGGACGCCGACTGGAGCACCTCTGTGAGGAGATTAGTTTTGAGAACCATTATAGGGAGATCAAGGTTGAGGACCTCAGCTGCCCGATGGGTCACCACTGTGTATGAGGCGCCCTCCTCCATGGTAGGCGGGGGAGAGGCAAACCCCGGATCAGAGTAGACATCAAGGCCGCCGGCCTCCTCTAAGTCGTCTGCCCAGTTCTGCTCAGAGTCACACTGACTAGCAAGAGGGTCCACGGACCCCCGCCAGTCGTCCTCCACCTCTTCTGTATGCAGTGCAGACCGCAGAGGCGGGGCAGGTACCGAGGAAAGAACAAACGGCGCCGGGAACGGAACTGGACGGGGCTGAGCCGGCGCTGTGTCCAAATTCGGATCCCAGGTAGGGACAAAATTGTCTTGGAACCAGGCAGGGGCAGAACCAATGGTATCCACTGCTGCGCCAGAGGCGGAGCCGAGGGTGGCGCTGGCGCCGGCAGCACAGGACCTTGTGGCACTGTGGCCGGGGCCGCCGACGGCCTGACAGGAACCGGACACGGGACCGAGGGGCGCAAGGGTGCACTGGCGGGAGCCCGAGGCCTAAACAGGCGGCCCATGGCAGCAAGAAATCCTTGCACCTGTGCGGGAGTCACCGATGGACCCAGGTAAGGTGGGTAGGCCGCGGGAGTCCCGGGCTCAGAAAGAGACGCCGGGGCAGAACCGCTGTCCCCCCTCGTCCACATCTGGGGACTGACGGGGAGGACTTCGGAGAGCGACAACGCTTCTTCAACTTCTTTTTGTGTCGTCTCTTACCCGAATCCGAGGGTGAAGACTTGGAGCCCAAGGAGCGATGATGGTTGTCCCGCGAGCATTCTCTAGAACGGCCCCTGGACCGTGAACGGAGTTGGGACGAGTGCCAGACCTCAAGCAACTCCTGGCGCCGCTCCCTCAGGATCTTCGGGCCATGGCCCGACAGTCCATACAGGACCGGGAGTCGTGGTCGGGCTTCAGGCAGTAGAGACAGACGTCGTGGGGTCCGCCACCGACATATTGCGACGGCAGACCGCACAAGACTTAAAACTAGGCATCCCTACGTGCACCAGAGTAGACCTACAGGAGTAAAAAGTCTCAAAAAGTGACTAGGGTACGTGCTCTAACCGGATCTGCGCTTACTGGCGAGGAAAAAGAAAGAACTGACGTCAGCGTGCATGGGTGGCGTCTAAGTAGTCTCCGTGATGTCATCTCCGCGCTTACGACACCAGCGATGGAGGCAGAGCCGCACGACGCCACCTACCAACGCACAGGGATACTGCTGATGAAAAACTTTCAGGATCCAGTCTGACGCCTGGTGATATTCTAAGGTAAGGAATCTAACACTAACATGTCTCTTTCAGATATGGTCGCTAACTGAAATTCTTTAGTGCGCATGCATCTACTACATCTACGTAGTATGACGATTCTTTCGCTTGGAGGGAACTTTCTGCACTTGCGCAGTAGATAACAAAATGGCCGTTTGAAACTCACATACTTGCCACCTGCTTGCTGGAAACCTAAACTCAGCTATTTTACTAATGCTAATGCGGGGAGAGTAATAATAGGTAAATGGGAGTAGAGTAGAGATAGGTGGTATACAGTGAAAAAATGTATTTTTGATTTTAACATTTGCCTTTTTGACTCTTTCAATTGTGCTTATTATGGCCTAGAATTGTGAGCCACAGTATATTCCTTCTCGTTCTACTGCACATGCGTAGTGCAACCTAGCTGGAAGACGCCATGTCAACTTGAACTTCGTCCAAGCCTTCCAGTTCATACTTTCCTGAGAACCGGAACGACAGTCCATCATAATGCATGGGAACATGCAGAATGTTTTATAATTTGTGACAATTACATTGTGAATGCTGGTGGGAAATAAAGTTTGAATAAAGAATTAAGGGGATGGGTTTATTAACAAAGGGCTGACTGAAAAGTGTAATATGTAAGCATGGTGTGATGATCACCTCCCCTGGCCTGTCCAATCAGAGTTAGTATTTTCGTAAGTTTGAAATATTAATGGGTGGTACTAGCACACAGATATAATTGAGGTAGCATTAATTAGTTAGTGAGTCTGGAGCCGGAGATGCTGCAGCATGAGACCGGGATGCTGTCGGAGTGACAAGTCATGCTGAAGAAGAATCGAATTGCTGAACCAATTATCTTAAGCAAATTAATTTTGAAGAAGATCGCGGAAAAATCTCGAGGAGGAAGAGAGTATCAGAGAGGGGTGCTACGTAAGCCTCGGGGATAGAAAGGTCATATGTTCTGTCCAGATTCCTGTCCTAATTCATGTCCTTAAGCCTTTGTTCGCCAGATCCTACCTGGGGGGACCTTTAACAATTTCTCAGCCTGGGAGTTTGTTTTCACACCATTCTTGGTAATTCTAAATATATCTGTGTACGCGGTTATGTATTTTCCTCTCAATCCTCTCCCTTTCATGCAGTGTCATTGCAAAGTATAAATTAGTGCATTTTGATTGATTATGCGAGTTTTCCTTCCAGTGAGAAACGTAGTTTGTTCTGTATTGTGTAAGTGGTTCACATGAATCAATCTGAGATAAAACTTTAAAAGTCATCCCAACTCTGTGATCATTTCCATTGTGCAAGTATATTGAAAACATATGTCATTTCACCATCAACTATTTCAACTAATGGTCCATCAACCAGAGGAAAGAACTTTTTGATCAGTGAAAAGATTAGCTAGGGAATAGAGATAACTAATCTAGAGAATTATAAAAACATGACCCCAGCGGTTATTGCCAGTGTGTTGTGAAATGAATTTATAGGCCCAGGTGAGTATGTGGTGTTAGATTACCTGTTGCTGGTAACTCGCTGGATCACCTTGATTTGGAGCACTTGTACTGAAGTCTCCATTATGCTGACACCTTTCTTGTTTTCCTGACTTAAATAGGGGGTTTCCTGATCTTTAGCTTAGAATAGTGTTAAGTAGATCTCCTTTAGATGCATAGGCAGGAATGATATAAACCTACAATCTAATCATCAGATTCAGTTTCTCCTTTTCTGCATTGTGGCTATTGAAGTTATCATATGCTTTTAGTTATTGAGGATACATTTTCGTCAAAGCTTTCCATTTCCATTAGGTATTCTGTATTTTCACAATATGCTTCTGTGACTCATTTATATTAGCTTGACTTTGAGTCTGTAATAAGTGTTTTAAACGTTCTTAAGGACTCAGTCTTTTACTGTGTGGTTGTAAAGACCACTGCGATCTGAAATTTACATTGGTATTAACCCCTTTTACCTCTAAGGCGACTCCAAAAATCTATAGACCGGAGGCAGATTGTAAGAAAGGCCCAGTGCCCTCTCAGGTGGTACTAGATTGCTAAGGAAAGATAAGTTTCATCAGCCAGTCATCAAAATACAGGAATACATGCATCCTGACCTGAAAAGATTGGTTGAGACAACTGCCATGACAGTGAACTTGTTTGCCAATGTAGTAATAATAGAAGTGTGTGTAACCTTCACATCCCTGGCACCACTGCAGTTGAAGCACAATTGTTTGCTAGACCCCAGTGCTCATTGCCTCTTCTAAGACGCATATATAAATTATTGTCTGTTTTCCTTGAAATTGCAATAGAAAGCATTCAGAGTAACCCCTTCAGCCTGTGGCTTTAACCCATTTATGTGGACAATGGTCTTTTCATTATGTCTATAACCCGAGATCCACGGCATGGGAAAAGAGGCGTCCAGAAACAGTTTAAATCCACCAAGGAAGTCTCCACTTGGCAGTCTCTACAGTCCCACTTGGCAGTCAGCTTTAGTGGATGACCTATCACACCCGTCAACAGACTATGAAACTAACACGAGTGAAGGAAAAGAATCTATTCATAAGGTCGCACAATGAGCCAGGAAAAAGCTTATCATTAGAATAAGGAAACTAAGAACTGAATTTTCTAGCATATGGCTTTCGAAACAATGGACACCATTTGGTGAATGAGGTGCATACTCTGGAGAAGAATAGGACCATACATAGTTTGGGGCTGATAGACCAAATGGAATGCAATATCTGACAATTGACTAAAGAAGATTTATTTTATTGATAGAAAAACCTCGATTGTATGTTCAACAGAAGAATGCTGGACTAACACCTTACTTTTAAGAAGGGGGCATGGGCAGAGAGGTCATCATCTCCTAGACCCCACACTTTTTTCAGAGACACCCGCATATGCTGAAATATGTATTGATTTTAGCAAGCCTGTCCTATTTACTAATGACAAGGCAGTGAACACAGTTCATTCTACAAGATGGCATCAGATTCTGGATGTACCTTGTTTACTTTTTCCATGCATGGCATTTTTTTAACTTAGTCCTATGGGGCTCACTTGAGTTTATCGTCACAAACCCTGCAAACACTTTTAATATGCATGTCTGGAGTTTAGAAGACAGGCATCCACTTAAGGGCAAATATGCTTTAGGACCATTGTAAAATAGCGCATTTGAAGTAACACCACTTGGCTTTTTCTGAAAATGCTGTTCTTTTTATTGCTCCTTTCATGTCAAGATATTGAATCTGTTTTGCAGAGCTGTTTGTGGTAGGGGGTATGGCTATTTGAGAAAGGTGGACACGTCCTCCAAAATGGGGAGGGACTGACCGAAGTTCACAATCTGGACAACCTCTGCGTCTGAAGTAATATTCTTCAAATTTTGTTGAAAAAACACTATCTTAAACCCTATTGGGGAATCTTTTTTTTTAAAATTAATTAAACTCCGAGAGCCATTGAGCTTGTTGGCAAAGAGGAGAGGCAATAAATTAGTTGAATGGGTCTTCCTCTTCCTGAGCTTTTCCCTTAGACATGATGAGCAGGGAAGTGGATTTGCTTCATACTGTTGTTGAAATGTATTTAAATGTGATGTAGCCCAAAGGCTCGAACAGAAGCGCAATTTTGCTTGACTTCCTCCCAAGGCACCTCTGGGCATCAAAGAAAATATTAAACAATTGTGCCTGAGAATTATTATGCAAAGAAAAGCAATAATTTCAGCAAGTCCTTGAAGAAAGGTCATGTACACAGGATGTCAACACCCGGCATCATTTTGTTCCGGGATATCGCTGTCAAAAGGAAACAAGCACAGTTCAATTAAATGAGGCGTATTCCTCTTTCCATTCACATCTCTTCCTTTAATTCTATTGCTTCTTCTGCTTCTGACTTTTTAAGTATATTTTATTTTTCTCCCATTTTATTCAACATAAGTATTGGTCCCCTTTTAATCTGGGTCAGTTTCCCCTTATCGAGCCAAACTATTGAAATACACCCCTGTCTTTGTTCTCTCGCACCACTCACTCACAAAAAATCTTTAAAGTCCAATTACATAGGAACTCAAAAATGAAAAGAAATAATACCCGTTACTTTTAATTAATCAAATTAGGGTCGCAAGTTTGGAGTCTTCGTATTAGCAGAGTTTTAAGCTGTGTTAGCCAATCGCATTAATTTCACTTGTCCTTTTACTTCTTTGTGCCATGGCTGAAGTACAACACATTCCTCCCCTAATTTACATCCACCGGGGCCAGATTAAGACCTTTAGAGGCCCTAAACACTTAAATACATCTAAATCAAAATATAAACAATAATAACCGTAAAATAAAAGTTTCTTTTTCTAAATGAAACAAAACTTACAATAACAAGAAACTTAACATAAGCAGTGTAGGACGTCTAGCACCGCACTTGTGTATTTTTCTTTTTGATTTTTTAAGTAAAGACTATTATGCTTAACTTTTAAGGATCCCACTGCTTAGGAATGATACTTCATCAACACATTTATACAATAACTGAAAAAGGAGCGCAAATAATCACAATTTATGGGTCTCAATTTGCGTAATTAGAGTTCAAAATATGATATTCTGTCATCCAAAAGTCACAAATAGCATCCATTGAATTGAATTCAGTCCATCAGGAGTCATGTGTTTATGTTCAGGTCAAATTTTATTGATTCCTTCATCAAAAAGTCAATCAGCCCAGTAAGCATGTTTCATCCAATAGATCTTCATCTGGGCTGTAAATTTAAAACAACTCTCTACCTATATACACTACTAGCAGCCCGCCCTGACCTTGTCCGGGAGCTTTTAGGCTTCCCCCTACCCCCGCCTGCCCCGACATTGCTCTGCTCCTCACCGTTGCCTCGCCAGCCCCGTCCCCCGCCTGGGCCGACACCCGCCTGCCCCTACATTGTCCCCGAGCCTTACCTCAGCCGTCGGTCCGGTCCTCGCCGCTCTGCTCCTCACCGCCTGTCCGCCGCCGCTCCTCCCCCGCGCCATGTCCGCCTCTCCGCTGCTGGTACCGCGGCTGTCCGCTGTTCCTAACATCACCGCTCCTCCCCCGCGCCATGTCCACCGCTCCTCGGATGCCGCTCTGACGCCGCTCCTGACGTGACCACGCACGTCGCGGTCGGCGCTACTTAGGACGGACTACTTTTTAAAAATTATTAATTTTTTAAATAAGGTTTATTTTTTTAATGTATATAGCCTATAACCATCTACACACCCTGCCGATTTTAACGGTGTATCGGGTGTGTAGATTGGCGCTGTGGTTCGCGAGTTTACCCGCCTCAAAGCCTGAAAGTTACTACTTTATTATAGTAGTATAGATATACATCCTTATACCCCACAATGCACCCAACAATTTTCTTAAACACCTCACACTATTTATATCAACAACATTATACAATCATTATGGCCACATTCCATCAGAAAGATCAATATTGTTGCTTTCAATATGTACGCACCTATACGACTTTGATCACTCATTTGATTTAATACATTTGCCTACATTTAGGTGCTTGATATGAATCTCCCTAAATAGATGATGATTGTAAATAGCTAACTTGCTTGGTATATCTATGTGCCAAACATCCCAGCGTAGTACAACTTTTCTCTCATATCCAGAAAGATAAGAAAAATTATCTTAATTTCAGGTGGTTTAGGACCCTTAAAAGGAATTTAACATTAAATTTAAAATATAGTCATGAGCAGCTACCATATGAAAAGCAGACTCCACATTAGGAAAAAAATTCTCACTTATCCGTGTAATCACTCCATCATATCTATTATTTAAAACACTATTCATTTTCAGTTAAAAATGAAGCTTTCACTTATTACATTCATCCAACAATTTTAACTATTTAAAAAAACAGTAAAAACACACACACACACACACACGCACATTCCATCTCATTCAAAATAATCACTCATATTTTATTCTTAAAAATTAGTCTGACAGGCTCTGTACTGACCTTCATAGTTTGTAACGGGCACCAAACGCGAGAAATCTGCCCTCGATTCAACCGTTTGCTACCTCGTTATTTAAACAGTCCAACAGCCAATCATATTGCGCCATTAATCCCCCTTTTCCCATTCACATCCAGACTCTGTAACAGCCATTCCCGTAACTAGATCTAGATGCATCCGGAAGCATGTACCAATCATCAAACATCTTCCTATTACACATTCCATGCGAGCCATGGTTTACTTTCTGGTCCACCGCCTGTGTATTCCAAAAACGCGTTTCCAACAAAATCCAATGTGAAATTTATAACCCAAAAGTGGGTCACGAGTATGTTTATCAAATACAAGCAACGCATTGCTTGATAAACACTCCCATTGATAAGCGATCACCCGTTGCAATCATTTCATGTTTCCTCTCTGGTCTGATTTCCGTCTCATCCAATACGAAACTACCTTACTGTCAAAGATGGAAGCCCGATCTAGAAAGCATCCTAATGCTTCATATAATAGGTTACTAAAATGTGTTGCTGTAGTGTTCGCAGCAAAAGCCTATTCTGAATAGAGCAAAAAAGGCCTCATGTTATGATCGGGGCCAGGACTTGTGACCAAACTCTGTGCTGTTATAGTGACTTAAAGCATGTCAACCTGCTTTACAAAGTATATAGCCCACAATGTAGTATATACAATCCATAGATCTGAGCCAAATAATTTCGCACTTCAATACTCTGTCAGAGGACGCATGTTCGGTCAAAAATGCACCCTGTTTCCTCGCAATCTGGAGAAATATATGCAGAGTGAGTATTCTGTGTCAACCACTACAGAGTTAATATCTTCTCAAGTCTGTCTAACAATTAACATGTGAGGCATCTGTGTACTACTATGTTGTATAGTGAATACAACATATCACAGATTCCTCACAAGCTAATTGTTAGAAAGGCCTCAGAAGTTATTAACTCTGTAGTGGCTGACTCAGAATACTCACTCTATATATATTTCTCCAGAGATAGCGCATATTTTGTTAGCTGCATACATGATAGCATTATTGCTTCGTTCGATTGGCATTGCACGATTCTTTTTGTAATTAAAACTAGATTTAGTCTGTCTGTGGACTCAACAGGGGCAGGGAATATCCGCTTTTCATATATATCGTCTTCAGATTTGTGTTGATTGAAGGAACACCTTTTTTCAGAAGAACTCTTCTGATTGGATGTGGTGGGGTTTGGATTGGAAAGGGAATTGTGTCCTTCTCTGAAAGACTGTTGAAGTGCGATATTATTTGGCTCAGATCTCTGGATTTTATGACTTTGTGGGCTATATACTCTGTAAAGCAGGTTGACATCCTTTAAGCCACTATAACAGGATATACTGTGTACTGTTAAAAAATCCTGACCCAATTCATTCCATGAGGCCTTTTTTGCTCTATGAAGGATAGGCTTTTGCTGCGAACATTATAGCAATAGATCTTAGTAACCTATCATATGAAGCGTTAGGGTGCTTTCCTGATCTGGCCTTCACCTTTGACAGTAAGGAAGTTTATTATTTGATGACGTGGAAATCGGACCAGAGAGTAAACGTGTGGTGATTTCGACGGATGATACGTTTACCACTGGAAACATTTATTAAGCTTGTGACCGACTTTGGGTTATAAATACCAAATTGGATTTTGTTGGGAACGCGTATTTGGAATACACGGGTGGCGGACCTGAAAGTAAACCATGGCTCGCATGGAATAGGAAGAGGTTCGATGATTGGTACATGATTCCGGATGTACGTAAATCTAGGCCCGGGGTTGGCTGTTACATAGTCTGGATGTAAATGGGCATGGTGGTTAATGGTGCAAAATGATTGCCTATTTAAATGTTGAAATAACGAGGTAGGAAACGGGTGAATCGATGGTTGATTTCCCTTGTTTGGTGCCCTGTTACAAACTATGAAGATCAGTACAGAGCTTAACAGACTGTTTTTTTTTTTTAAATCAGTCTGGTAACATTTTTGGATCAATGGATTATGTTGAGGTCTCAGTTTCAACTTAAATTGAGTTGTGCTTTAGATGATGGATATGATTTATTGTTTGGAATACGATGGAATGCTTGTGATGTTTCTAGTGTTTTCTAAATAGGTACAATTGTTGGATCAATGGATTAAGTGGAGGCTTTATTTTCAACTGAAACTGAATGGTGTTTTACATGAAGGATATAACGGTGCGATTCCATGGATAAGTGGGACAATTTTTCCCTATGGGGAGTTTGCTTTTCGAATATTTGGTGCTCATTATTGTATTATAAATTTAATTTTTTACTCCATTGGGGGCGCCAAAGCACTTGAAATTAAGACAATTTCCTTATAATTCTGGATATGGGAGAAAATTCGTACTATGCTGGGATATTTGGCACATGGATATACCAAGTGAATACACATTTGACAAACATCATCTAGATATGGACATTCTTATCAAGCACCTAAACATAGGAAACGTGTATTAAAGCAAATGAGGGATCAAAGCCTTATAATTGAGGACATATTGAAAGCAACAATATCGAACTTTTTGTTGGGATGTGGCAGAAATGAAATTATAACAATGTTGATATAAATGGTATGAGGCTTTTAAGAAAAGTGTTGGGTGCATTGTGGGGTATAAGGAGTTACATAGGTAGGGAGTTGCGTGATGCTTATAAATCGTTTTTTTATGTAATACATTTGATTATTATATGTATTGATGCAATTTTGTATTGATACACTTGTTATATGTTGTCTGTATGTGTTTTAATCTTACAGCCCTGATGACATTCTATTAAACGAAATGCGTTGGCTTGGCTGATTAATTTTTGATAAAAGAATCAATAAAATTGGTTCTGAACATTAACCCACCACTCCTGGTGGACTGAATTCGATTGAATGTATGCTATTTGCGACTTTTGGATGACAGAAAATCATATCTTGAACATTCATTGCTCACATTGAGACATAATAATTGTGATTATTTAGGACCCCTTTTCAATTATTAGATAAAAACTTATAGTAGGATGGAAAATAATGTTTATTTTTGATTACCTTCACTCTATTTATAGGTTCAGGTGCAACATTTGCAATTTTGCACGATATGGTCCATGGTAAATACGACAACAGAACATTTCGGTGGTGCCCCTCTTTCCTTGATGCCCTAAGCATATGCTTATTTTGTTTAATGGTTTATCCAGCCCTGACTTTTTTTAAAAAATGGGGACCCCTATATAACTAATAGACTTGCTACACATAGGGAAAATAACTAGTTTAAGTAAAGGTCTATAGCTAAGTCAGTCAGACATTTGACAACACACACATAGAAAGTTCTAGGTAGAAAAGTTGATTATTTAGATAGTTATATCCCACACATATAAGACTTGTCACACAAAAGTGATAGAAAAAAATATATTCATTTTATTTATTAGTATTTTTATATAATTATAGGAATGTGGTGGATCGTAGCTCTCTGTATTGACTTCATTTTATATATAGTTATACAAATTTGATCTCAAAGATTGATATTTGTTATAAACATTATGTATACATCTCAGGCGTATTAAAAACTATCAGAATAACATGAGACTCATATAGATGTAGGTAGTGCAGTAGATGAAAACTACGCGCGGTTAGGCATTTGGGCCTTCATCAGGTTACCGTCTATTGCACTGAAACTGAATGGAAAATAGGCAAGTTCAAGTGGATAGCTCTGGGGATTAATGAAACCAGATCGGGATGTGAATGGTACGCCTACCAGAACATCAACAGGTGATTCTAAAAACTGCGGCCACAGAGATCAGTGGCTAGTTAAAAGTAAGAATGGATCTAAATGTGTCCGCGTAGTGGAGATGATTCCATGGACAGAATCTATCCACTCGAACTTGCCTATTTTCCATTCAGGTTCAGTGCAGTGATATGAGTGTCATGTTATTCTGATTGTTTTTAATATGCCTGAGATGTATACATAATGTTTATAACAAATATCAATCTTTGAGATCAAATTTGTTATTTGCTATAAGGAGGGTTGTTGTAACAAGCATAGCAGATTTGTCATTACCAGAACCATTCTCCCCTAACATACACCTGGAATAACTGTTCCCAATAAGCTGCATGCAACAAAGTCACCCCAAGCACGCAGTGTGCTGTATTTAGCTCGCACACACAGAACATCCCGCAAAACCATTCGCACTCCAGCTTTTAAAATGCGAGCGGCGCGAAAAACTGTAATTTCCACGTTGCGGGAGACGATGAGAACACGCGGGAGTGGCCCTTGCACTTGACGCATTCTTACAGTGCACAGCTGCGGGGCTGATTGTGGTCCTTAAAGTTAGTATTCATGTTATTTGAAGGGCACACAGGCGCTGCAATTAACATGAATACTAAATCAAAGGGTCACACTCAGCCCCATAGCTGTGCACAATTAAGAAAATGAAAAGGAGAGTCTCAAACACAGCGTGTGCTTTAGCACACGTCGTGTTTGAGACACTGTTTTTCTTTTCTTAACAGTGCACAACTGTGGGCTGATTGTGGTCCTTTGAGTTAGAATTCATGTTAATTGCAGCGCACACGGGCGCTGCAATTAACATGAATACTAACTCAAAGGACCACAATCAGTCCCGCAGTTGTGCACTGTTAAGGAAAGAAAACCAGTCTCAAATGCGACGTGTGCTTTAGCACAAGCTGTGTTTGACACTCCGCTTTTGCCTTTCTTTAATCAACATGGTGCCCACTTTCATGTTTCACCATTGTGCACTTTTTATTTTATCAGAATAGCTGGTTATTGGCGCTGGAAGGACTCCGGTATGTAACGCCTCGGCCCTGGGAGCCTATGCGCATGCGCCTCTTCTGTTTTCCTTCTCATGTCAGCATCTTTGATGTTTTCTGTCCTTCACTTACTCTTTTAATGTTTTTTTACTGGGGTAAAATAGTGGTAGACGGGCTTAAAAGGTAATCTGCACATCTTTGAGAGTGTTACCGCTTTTTCCTGTAATTCGAAGTAGTTGTGGTCTGTCTATGCTTACGGCAGGGTGTAATTTCTCCCCTTGTGTGCTTAACCCCTGCCTCTGGGCTGCTTGATGCTGTCTCTGCCACAGGGCAGCTTGTTCTAAGGTGAGAGGTGGGCACATTGCAGGTCTCTCAGCGGCCGTTGTACCTGCCCTGAGATCTCAGGGAACACTCACTTCTCCCAATCTGGCCAAACAAAGCTGCTATACCAGCTGCTAGGCAGAGACAGGCACTCCTAACACAAGTAATCTGACCATGACATGGTGGCTTTACAGCTCAAGCACAGTATTATTTAAAATGTAAACAAATCCTTGTTGTTTACCTTGAAATCCGAAGAGAAAACAAGTTTACTTTAAAGGGCTAAAGGGTTTCATTTCTTGTACACTTGCCTTTTTGTAACAGGTTAAGGGTCTTGTGTGCTTTTGTTCGCTAAGCGTTTTGAGATACACTTGCAAAGTGAACTACTCCCTACCGCATCTTTAATAACCCTTTCATGACTCCTTTCACCGGCCGTCTTCTATGTTGCTTTTTGGGAATGCACACTTAAAGCACAAGTTACTACTTGTGTAACGATATACCTGTAAGAGACATTAGTGAGTGATAGTGTGGCTCAATGGTTAGAGCGGCAGACCCTGATGCAGAGGTCTAGCCCGGGACCAGAGATCAATTCCCCGCCTCGGCGGGTCTTGGGCTCAAAATTCCACGGACCTGATAATTCTCGCCTCGGTGCCTATTCCAATCATGGAGTCCCACTCTGCAACTCTGGGCAATAGCTTGCTTAATCTCCACAACGGCCCCCACAACGCTAAGGATGCCTGGCCTCCACCTTGGGGGTGCCCAGGAGTGGACACCTCACAGGGAAAGCCAGGATGGGTCCCACAGTGGTATTTCGTACAAGCGCCTTGAGACCCTTGCGGGTGAGTAGTGTGCTATACAAGTATCAATTTACATTTACATAGATTCCTTAGCTTAGAATAATCCCCAGGCGTCAAACTGGATCCGGAAAGTTTTTTGCTTAGCAGTACTCCTGCGCGTCGGTAGATGGCGTCCTGCAGCTCCGCGTCCGTCACTGGCGTCGTGAGCGCTGGGATGACATCACAGAGACTACTTAGGCGCCACCCATGCGTGCTGACATCAGTTCTGTACACGACTTTCCGTGCCAAAACACAGAGCCGTGCAAGATACTGAACATTGGTGCATAAAACTAGGGCCCTAAAAGGGGAAGACCTTAACCCTAGTTCGCAGAAAGGGGAGGATGGGTGGGGCGGTAAGGAATATATCACTAACTAATGTCTCTTACAGATATATCGTTACACAAGTAGTAACTTGTGCATCTGAAATAGATTCCTTACCTTAGAATAGATACCCCAGCAGGATACACCAAAAAGTCATGGAGCCGTCTCTCTGGACCTGACTGTCAAGGCAGTAGTGTTTGGTAAATGTGTGCAGCGAGGCCCATGTAGCTGCCTGACAAATGTCCTGCAAGGGAACGCCGCGTCCTAAGGAAGTAGTGGCCGCAGTCGCCCTGGTCGAGTGGGCACGCAGCCCCACAGGAGTCTCCTTCTTGGCCAAGGAGTAACATGCTTTGATGCACAGAACGACCCACCGGGAAATGGTCAGTTTGTGCACAGCCTGACCTTTTTTGGCGCCCACGTATCCAACAAAGAGCTGATCATCCACCCGGAACTGTTGTGTACGCTGCAGATAGAAAGCAAGCGCACGTTTTGGGTCCAGACTGTGGAGCCTCTCCTCTTCCCAAGAAGGATGCGGAGGCGGAAAGAATGTGGGCAAAGTGATGGTCTGCCCAATGTGGATGGGCATGACAAACTTTGGCAAGAAAGAAGGACGGGTCCGCAAAACCACCTTGTCCGGAAGAACAGAAAGGAAAGGAGGTTTAGAAGAAAGAGCCTGGAGCTCACTCACTTGTCTGGCAGAGGTGATAGCCACCAGGAAAGCCGTCTTTAGAGTAGGAAGACGTAAAGGACAGTTATGAAGGGGCTCAAAAGGAGCGCACATCAGAAAGGTCAAGATAAGATTTAGGTTCCATTGAGGCATTATGAAAGGCACAGGAGGAAACGTGTGTAATGCCTTTGAGAAAGCGGTTAACAACCAGAGACTTAAAAAGAGTAGGCTGATCAGGAAGCCTCAGGAAGGCGGAAATGGCAGAAAGATAGACTTTGATAGTGCCCTGAGCAGAGCCCTGCTGGGTCAAAGATAGGAGAAACAGAAGAACCTCAGAAAGAGGGTCCAAAAGGCGACCCACAGCCTTTGATGTCCACCATGCCACAAATATGTTCCGTCTGCAGGCGTATACCGTTTTAGTCGAGGAACGCCTAGCTGCCAGAATGACATTACAGAGGAAGGTCGAAAGCGGTCTACTGTTGCTGTGCCCATTGGAATTTCAGGCCCCGCTGCAGAGTCCGCATATGCCATCTGGCATGTCGCACTAGCAGGATGCAGGAGGCCATCAGGCCCAGGAGCCGGAGGGTCATCCTGACGGAAACCCGGGATAGAGGCTGAAAGATCAGAATCATAGCCTGAATATCTCGGACTCCCAGCTCCAGAGGAAAAAACAGAAACTGCGTAGAATCCAGAACCGCTCCCATGAAGAGGAGCTTCTGAGAGGGACTCAGGTGCGGCTTCGGCATGATGAGGGAGAACCCCAGCAAGTGCAGGAGGTCGGCCGTAGTCTGAAGGTGGTTGACGACTGCCTGGGGCGAACCCGCCTTCAACAATCAGTCTGTGGTAAATAAATAAATAATACCTCTCTTTTTGACTAGACATATATCATAACAGATAGCTCAATAAATAAGAGTCAAGATTCGAGGTAGTAGGAGTTTTTGCAGGTTTAATACAGCATAAGGACAGGAACAGGACAACCTGCATAGGAATAGGATGACAGGGCCCAGCAGCTGCTGGGGCTGGATCTGGGATGAGCGCGCTGACTTTTAATAACAATACATGAGCATATATACATAACGCAAACACATAGCATTACATTGCAGTAGGCGTAGCAGTGGGTGGAGCAGAAGGCGTGACGCGTAGCAGTCGCGAAAGATAAGGGCGAAAAGAGGTGTAACGGGGCGTATACATAGACATGTGATGCAAACGTAACAGAATATGTCATGAATGGGGCGGAAACCATTGGAGGGGGCTACCTAAGGAGCCGGGACCTCTAACCTGATGGTGCGCGCAAACTAGCAATGACGTATCACTAGGAGAAGCTGGGGGCTATGAACTCTGTGCTAGGAGCAGAGACTGAAGTCTGGAGAGTCAGGGCGACATGTACCTAAACAGTATCTAGTATCTGATGTTTAGAGAACATGTTGATATAAACTAGAAGTCAGGAGGGGAAAGGCTAACTTGATTCTAAGACTGGACCATGCATTATTCTACATGTAGTGCGTGATGAAGAATATTAAATGACCATTAAATGCAGTATTTCTCTAACGTGGAGACGTGAAGGCTAGACAATGACGGAAACTATTGATGCGATTCAGTAGCTTAGGAATGTAGAGAAGGAGGACTGAACTGATAACTGGAATCATAACATATTCTTGGCAGACTCAGAGACTGAGCCGGGCACTGCGAGGCAGGAAGTAAGTGAAGGGTCGAGGATACAGGTGGGGGCTGTATCGCTCCTCAGCGAGGCTTCAGGAGACAGGAGCTGAATCTGGTGTCCAGGCCCTTTTGAGGCCTAGAAACGGAGGCTTTATAATAGAATAACGTGCACACTGAGAAACGTGGCAACGTAGCTTTACATAGGCCTGATATTCGTAGTATTCACGAGGACTGGAAACTGGCATACTAGAGGTGGACACAACTGTAATTGCGTCATTAATCGGACATGGGGAATGCATATGCATATTTAATCATGCACACATAACATATGATGGATGACACGTAGGGACACAGAACATGGCAAAATTTACTTTTCCACATTCCCTCCTTGTCACTACGTTTCCATCAGGAAACATCAATTTTCATGATACCATCTATCATTTCATACAGTATCATTTGTTCGTCTCGAATTATCCTGGAACGGGATTTAGAACGGGGCTTGGGACTAGGAATACAAGAGGTAGCACAAATGCCGCAAATCGCAGGGCCACATTGTATACAGAGGCAGCAGCTAAATATGATCGCTACTGCAATACCTAGAAAGGACAATATTTTCCATCCCCATGCGGAAATTATATTCCAGAACCAACCGGACCAGGTCCAGGTGCCTGGATCTTGGTGTAACAGATGGGCAATTTTATGGAGTCTGGTTATAGCTGAATAAACAGACGGCGCGTTATTTGGAATGAAAATGCAGCAACTAGATCCGATGACTCTACAGGCCCCGCCCCTATCGGCCAGTATGACGTCAAGGACGAGACGATTCTGCAAAACGACAAATCTCATAGCAGATTGCTCTTCGGTTAAGTTACTAGAGCAGAGGCAGTCTCATTTACTACAGCTTCAAGGGTTCTGGTTAATCTACGGATTAACTTACTATTCTGGATAGGTCCTATAAAGAAAAAGAAACCTCTGTTGAAATCTGTATACTGTTCTAGAGCAGTTTCAGTATAATCGACAATTGGGGACTCCCTTCTATGTCTAATGTGTACTAGATGTGTATTTCTATGATAATCAGGTGGGGCTAGAAAAACTGGTGGCAGTAGGAAGGCAATGTAACAGGTTCCCTCCCAATCGAGGGGCAAACGAACATATGCGGTTTGACCACAAATAAAATAAGAATGACGTGAAGCTTTGAAAATAGATTTCCCACTGTCACTATACTTGACAATAGTAGTACAATCACTATGTCCTACATGTACGGAACCATTATTTCGGACACATAATTCGCCTTTGACTGGTAGTACTGAAATAGCAGGTAAGTCTGGAGTAGTATCAGACTGAACATTCAGGACCATGAAATTCGAAGAATAGTTTCCTAGATTATATACTTCATTTTCTAGATCTAAACCTGTTCTGTGGGGAAGACCTTGCTTGTCTGGAAAACATGTACTGTTAAGAAAAGACATATCTGTTGAGGATGACGTTAACGTGGACCATGCTCCACACGAACCATTATGTGAAAATGGATAAGGAAAAAGTGGCAGAACTCCCTTCGGTGCCTGGAAAGGGGGGAGTCGACCACACACCCAACAATTAGTGGCATTGCTGGTCTGGTGTGAGTAATGTAACATGCGGATAAATGAGTTATTTCGCATGGCGAGGCGGTAAGAGAGTTCATGAGGAGGCAGATCACTAAACGTGTGCTCTACTGTAGCATTAGCAGACTTATTTACATGAAGAACTGGGAAATACAAGAAAAATGCATAACTGGTGCAGGAAATCATAATGCTGAGAAACAATATGAAACATAGAAAAACAATACATCGGATTGAGTTTTGACTAACTCTCTCACTATGGGGGTCTATTTTATACATGTCAGAAACAGTCTAACCGTTTCACCTAGGGGAGGACTTAGACAATCAAACTGACTGACTTATTTTACTAGACCGGAGTTTGAGTTTATACTCCTGTTGTGGAGTTTTCTCTAACAGGGGAGGGGTTGTAGCAATGTCTTTTGCGGGACAGTCCTTGAGAACAATATTTTGGCAATCCTTCAAATCCTGGGAAATGTTCTTTAAGACGGGTTTCAGTCCATTAAAAAGTTTGACATGAGAAAGGTGTACCCAGCCTTTGCGTCCTTCCAACTTCACGGCTGTACGGGTGGTGAGGAGGACCTGTCGGGGCTCTTTCCAACGAGGCTCCAGCGGACTTGATCTGTCAAAGTTGCGGACCATCACCATGGATCCTGGAACGATTTCATGCGGTGCCACCTCGGTATTGTCTGGAAATGCGGCAGCAACCTGTGAACGACATGAGTTGAGGGCAGACATCAAGGAAGCTAGGTAATCTGTCAGCATATTACTTGAAACATCGGTAATACTTCGGGGTCTAGGAGTACCCCACATATTAGGGGGGCGGCCGAAAACGACCTCATACGGGGACAGACCTGATCTGGAATGTGCGACCATGCGCATATAAAATAAAGCGACTGGTAGAGCTACTAGCCAGTCCACACCTTTTTCTTTACACACTTTTGCAATACGGATTTTCAGGGTCTGGTTATGTCTCTCTACGAGACCGGCTGCTTCAGGATGGCGTACACAATGGAACTTCCACTGGTACCCTAGCAAAAGGGAAACATGCTTCATGAGTTCAGATGAGAATGGCTGGCCGTTGTCAGAATATACGACTCTAGGGAGTCCATAACGAGGGAAGAACTCACGAACCAACTGCTTAGCAGTGGTCGCGGCTGTGTAATCTGGGACTGGATATGCTTCTGTCCACCTGGACAAAGCGCATACAACTACAAGGACATACTTGAAACCTCGACATCGCTCCATCTGAATATAATCCATCTGGAGGACTTCAAAAGGGTGGTCAGGGGGCTGGAATCCACCTTGTTCCACCGGGACACTTTTACCTGGATTAAACTGACAACATATCATACAGGTACGGACTTTCTGCTTGGCTGCAGCTCGTAAATGCTTGTTGAACCAAATGTTCTGGATACTGTCTAACATAGCTTTTTCTCCTAAATGTGCTGGACTATGTGCGGTATTGATAATGACTTGAACCATAGAGTCGGGGAGAAACCATGTGGCTCTACCCTTCGTTAACCATCATTGATCTGTCTGGACCCCTCCTTGTTCGGACCATTTCTTGATTTCTTCGGGAGTAGCATGTAACTGGATATCTATGACATCTTGTGTAGGGTCCTTAACTGTCATGCATGTAGTCGGATCTGGAGTATGTGTCTGTGTCGGATTAACTTGAATGTCTGGAGTCTGTGCTGTAAGCTTGGCTGTGCGATCTGCTAGATCATTACCTTGGGAAATAATGTCAGTAACTTTCGTATGTGCTTTGCACTTCATGATAGCAATAGATGTCGGCAAGTGTATGGCATCTAACAGAGCTTGAATAAGGAGACCATGCTGAATCTTGGTTCCATGAGAAGTCATGAAACCTCTCTCCTGCCAGAGCACTCCGAAGTCGTGTACAACTCCGAATGCGTAGCGTGAATCTGTGTAAACATTAACTCTCTGGTTCTTGGCATGTATACAGGCTTGTGTCAGAGCAACTAGCTCTGCTGCTTGAGCGGACAGGGTATCAATACGGTGTGTCTCTATAACTTTAGTGTCAGTAGTCACTGCATACGCAGCGACTAGTTCTCCTGTACTTGTTCTCATACATGAACCATCCACATAAAGTGTCAGGTCGGGATCTGGTAACGGAATATCTGTCAGATCTTGTCTTGGCTTTGTCGTAATGTTAACTACTTCCACACAGTCATGTGTGGCAGAATTTGAATTAACTGATGGTAACAGTGTAGCAGGATTTAAAATGTTGCAGCGTCTGATTTCTATGTGTGGCTGGAACAGTGTCAATTCATAACCTGTTAAACGTGCAATTGTCAAGTGCTGAGTTTGTGTTCGGTTTAAAAGAACTTCCACAGAGTGTGGAACTTGTACTGTCAAGGTATGTCCTAAGACTATGGAATCACTTTGTCTGATAGCTAGGGCTGTGGCTGCAACTGACTTGAGGCACGCAGGCAGAGCCTGGGCTACAGGATCTAATGTGCTCGAAAAATAAGCACAGGGCTTGTATTGTCCTGCTTGATCTTGTGTGAGAACAGATAATGCTGTACCTTCGCGTTCAGTGACGAAAAGTGTAAAAGGCTTACTGTAGTTCGGTGTCGCTAGAACTGGAGCTTGGCATAGGGCTTTCTTTAACTCATTGAAACTAAGTGTATGTTCAGATGTCCAAGGGAGGACAGTCGATACGGCTGCCTCCTGTGTCGTTAACTGTATCAGTGGTTTGGCTAGAAATGCATACTGAGGAATCCATTGTCTACAATAAGAAGTAAGGCCGATAAAAGCACGTACCTCCTTCTGGGTCTTGGGCTGAGGAAGACTCGCTATTAACTGGATACGGTCTGGTGTCAACTGCCTACCCCTCTTGGACAGTAAGTGTCCTAAGTATACCACTTGCTGGACACAGAATTGAAGCTTAGAAGGGGACACCTTGTGCCCCATCTCGGCTAGGAAATACAAGACTGTAAGGGACGCTTGCTCGCAAGCACGTTCAGAACGGGCTGTGATCAGTAGATCATCGACATACTGGAGCAGGGCAGTGTCAGTTGGCATGTGAATGTTGTCTAGTTGTCTCTTGAGTGCTTGACTGTAAATACTAGGACTTTCTGTGAAACCTTGAGGAGCTCGTGTAAACATATAGCTCCTTCCATTTAAACAAAATCCGAAAAGGAACTGGCTGTCTGGATGAATAGGAACACTAAAAATGCGTTCTTGAGGTCTATGACAGTGAAAAACGTGGCTTCGGAATCAATGGCTGTCAATAGGGAAGAGATGTCTGGGACAACTGGGTACTGCGGAATAATACATTTATTAAGTTCTCGTAGGTCAATCACTAATCGATATACTGGGGGTGCATTTGGATCAGTACGTTTCATGACTGGAATGATCGGAGAATTACATACATTGGAGTCAGTTTCTACAACCACTCCTTGAGCCATGAGCTCGTCAATAATTTTGGATAAGGCTGCTACAGCCTCAGGTGGCAATCTGTACTGTCTGATTCGTGGTAACACTACACCTAGCTTGAGAGTCACACGATAGGGTGTGATTTGCATGTAACCTACATCAGTTGGACCTTGCGCCCATAAGTGCTGCGGAACATTAGACAGTCTTGAATCAAAATCTCGTAATACATAGTGACCCTTGAAGTCACGTAGGAACAATCGTATTCCCTCTGGGGAACAGCATATAACTGCACCTAACTCTTTCAGTGTCTTAATGCCCAATAGGTTTTCTGGACATGACTTAGTAAGTAACAGATCAGTAGTGCGGGACAATGGACCTACTTCTAGAGTAACTGGCTTTGAAATCTCATTTACGATAGGTTTTCCTGAAAATCCAAGGGAAACATTTCTTGAGCCTGAGAGCGGAGCCCCTGGAACTTCGGCGTGACTAATTGTGGTCCTACTTGCCCCTGTATCAATCAAAAACTTTCTGTCTTTCCCTAATACTTGACTATGAACATAGGGACCTTCTTGATCTACAGGTATTTCTATGAGAGGCAAGCCTACCTCCCTCTCTAGGCTGTTTCATGAATACTGCTGGTACTCTGGATACTCAGACTGTGCATACTGGTACATCTGCGATGTAACATGCTGTGTTGCAGCAATAGGCTGCGGTGCGGTAACTGTCTGTGGTGCATTCTGTGGCTGAGGAATCTGTGAAACTTGTCCTTGCCTAGGCGGACGTGGTCTTTCTTTAGTCTTACCAGTAGCTATGTTGTGTTTCAGAACTGCACACTCATTTATGAAATGACCTGGCTGTTTACAATAATTGCAGTTCCCTTTAACGGGAGCTGCAGGATGACTGGCTTGATTCGGACCCCTCTTCTGACTGTCTTGAGGAACAGATTGTGCAACTAGTACTTTCATTTTCGTGTCTTTCATACGTTTTCTCTCGTGTTCTTGCTCTTCCCTGATTCTATTCTGGTGGTATTGAAGCATTTGCAACATCTGGGACGGGGTATTAGCTTGCCAGGTACTTTCGACTTTCAGAACTCGATTTTTAATTTGTGGACTTGAATTCTCGACTAATTTGGTAACAAAAAGGTGAGGGTATGACTCACTACTTGTCTTGAGGCCACTGTTGATGCTGAAACATTTTTCAAATCTAGAATAAAAATCACTAATATCCTCATCTTGCTTCTGTTTACAGGCTGAGATTGCATCCCAGTCTTCTTTTCTAGTTGTCAATAATCTGGGTAAAACTTGTATCAATAATTCTGGTAATTCTTTACATTTATCTCCAAGGCCGGTACCTGGTACTCGTGCCTTGTCTTCGGCTTCTAGAACTGCCCAATCGATCTTTTTCTCTCCCACCTCCCATTCTTTTTCCTTGAGCTTTTCATACACCCCTGCGGGCAGCAGAACCTTTAACATTTTAATTATATCTGGGTATGTGTATTCTCCCATACGGAGCATGTCTTTTAATTCTCTATGGAACCCTGCTGGATCTTTGTCATGACAGGGAATTAATTTCTTCATCTCGAGGAGTTCCATCTTTGTAATTGGAGTGTAAACAAACACTCGTTCTAGTTCGCCACCCGTTCCTTTAACTGGGTGGACTTCTCGTAACGGATTCTGTCTTTCCATGTAAAATGGTTTACTTTCTGGAGGTGAGACATGAACAAAATGCGGGTTCAAAAACGTTCTATATTTGTGAAGCTGTTCTAGAATGACACTAATTAAGTCGGTACCTAGACCTTTCCATCTATACTGGAGTAACTCGTTCAGGATATCATGTAACGGACCTGGATCAGAGTGTTGACCCTCATACAAAGTAATGAGGTGCTGAATCATATACATACCCACCAGTCGTTGCTCGGCTGGGGGCATTTTCAGAAACATTTGTGCCACTATTTCGTCTGGAAAAGTGGTAGAATCAGTAATCCATCGGATTGCTGATCGGGCTAGTTCTTGGTCATGCATGGTACTTAACTCACTGTAACCGATTCGTGATTTCAGAATGTGATCGGTAGCTTGAAATACTTGTTCTAGTGAACCTTGTTCTGGTGCTGGAGAATGAAAAATAGACTTGTGTTCTAGGCGTAAATGGCGATCTGGAAATCTAGATTTTCCTACATACGCTATTCTGGCGGGATTCTCGTCCTCTATCTCTTCAGTATCAGAATTACTTTCTTTCTCGCTTACTTGTGCTGCTTTACGTTGTTCGTGTATCTTTATTATTTCTCTACGGATTTTCTTGTACATACTCTCCATAGCACCGACGGTCTTGTGCTTACCCTCGGCTATATTATCACTCCACCTTGTCAGGGTTTTCATTTCAGCCGGATCTTTAGACGGGTAATCTTGTTCTCTTATTAGACAATTGATCAGAAACTTTAATATCATGAGCTGGATCTCGGCTTTCCTTTGAGACATGGCTTCGCTAATACTTTCTGGATCATCCCCTGTACGGATGAAACGATATATTCTGTCTAGATCTTCTTTCATATTCGGTAAGGTGACTAGATACTCGGCCACCTTTCTTACGCGGAATGAATATAAAACCATATTATCCTCGCCTGGGACTGGATCATAACAGCATTCGGCAAGGGATTTTCTTATTTCTGCTACAGTCTGATGTCTGGGCGTACGCTGTGACGCTTGTGCATGTAATTCGGCTGTCGTTAAACGCTTGTGTGGCGGCGGGGTTTGAGGAGTACCTCCCCCTGCGGCCCCTAAACTAGAGTCGTCTACTGAGGCTCTTCGTCCTGGCAGAGTGGGAAATGGAAATGTAGGCTGGACTTGTATGGCGGGCTGGACCGGGGGTACCGTAACAGGTACTCCGGTGTCTGGAGGAGCGGGAAGTGCCTGATTTACAGGGACTGGTGGAGCGCGAACAGGATTTGCATATTCTGGGACTGTGTCGTCCAAATAGGACGAAATAAAAATATCAGCTGCGGTCTGTTTGTGACGTAGCTTGGTCGGAACTAACGGTGGCGGGAAATTACTGGATGCCTCTGGGGTCGTTTTTGGCAAGCCCTCGGCAAGGAGAGGATACATACCCCTAATAAGGGCATGCCTCTGTCTGTCTGACTGTTCGGCTTTGACTTGTTCACCTATCTCGATTAATTCCCTTTCTTGGGCTCGTTCCAAGGATTCTCTACTTAATTCTGACTTTCTGATTTCTTTTTCGGTTCTTTTATGAGCTTCTTTGCGCCATAACTCGATGGCATCTTTCTGTGACTGTCTGGCTTTCTTTTTCCATAATGCTTCTTCTACTCGCATGATGCACTCGGCATCCCATGTACCCGATACGGGCCATCTATACTTTTCTTCTAACTGTTTGGTATACTCTACCCATAAATCTAGATACAATATGGCGCTTATGCCATGCTTCTGATACATAAAATGACCTGGACTGTCCCTCGGCGGAACAGGAACTGCTTCTTCTAACAAACCTTTTCTAGTTTTTAGCTGACGTAATCTCGAAAAGAGAGACATTGTAAACTTGAATCGGAACACAATACAATACACGAGAAACAATAACAATTTGGAGAACAATTCAGGCATACCACGACATTGGAAATACATTGAACAACATCATAACATAACAGTTCGGACAGAATATTACCTGGAATACTGAGAACAGAAACACAAGAATTTCTCGAGAACGGAACAGACTAGAGTTACTGGATGCACTGCTGAAACAGTACGGAACATACCGGTCCCGTAAAGGGACGCATCAAGACCCGTATCCACCTAGATGAACACTTCGTTTGTGAGTCTGTGTACCACCAACCCACGGACCAGAGTCAATTTAGATTGACCCTGTCTAGATACTACCCCAGTAATGGTACTCACCGGGCAGCAAGAACGGAAAGCCTCGGACTGGACTGGACTGCTACGACGACGGACGACGAACTTCGGACTTCAGTTACGGGTGGGCCTCCGGATACCTCGGACCTTGGACTCTTGGCTTGGGCTCTGGTCGGGACTCGCCGCGTTCCTCCACCGTCTCGTTTGGATGCTGGACCGCCTCCTCCGTGGGCCTGAGGGATACTTGAAGCAGAAATATCGGCCGGTGCACAGAAGAGTTCCGTCACGACTGCAGAGGGTCAGGGGGTCGGCGTGGCTTCACCGACGCGTGGGGAAAGGGCAAGTCCCTGTTCGGGCGCCATTATGTGGTAAATAAATAAATAATACCTCTCTTTTTGACTAGACATATATCATAACAGATAGCTCAATAAATAAGAGTCAAGATTCGAGGTAGTAGGAGTTTTTGCAGGTTTAATACAGCATAAGGACAGGAACAGGACAACCTGCATAGGAATAGGATGACAGGGCCCAGCAGCTGCTGGGGCTGGATCTGGGATGAGCGCGCTGACTTTTAATAACAATACATGAGCATATATACATAACGCAAACACATAGCATTACATTGCAGTAGGCGTAGCAGTGGGTGGAGCAGAAGGCGTGACGCGTAGCAGTCGCGAAAGATAAGGGCGAAAAGAGGTGTAACGGGGCGTATACATAGACATGTGATGCAAACGTAACAGAATATGTCATGAATGGGGCGGAAACCATTGGAGGGGGCTACCTAAGGAGCCGGGACCTCTAACCTGATGGTGCGCGCAAACTAGCAATGACGTATCACTAGGAGAAGCTGGGGGCTATGAACTCTGTGCTAGGAGCAGAGACTGAAGTCTGGAGAGTCAGGGCGACATGTACCTAAACAGTATCTAGTATCTGATGTTTAGAGAACATGTTGATATAAACTAGAAGTCAGGAGGGGAAAGGCTAACTTGATTCTAAGACTGGACCATGCATTATTCTACATGTAGTGCGTGATGAAGAATATTAAATGACCATTAAATGCAGTATTTCTCTAACGTGGAGACGTGAAGGCTAGACAATGACGGAAACTATTGATGCGATTCAGTAGCTTAGGAATGTAGAGAAGGAGGACTGAACTGATAACTGGAATCATAACATATTCTTGGCAGACTCAGAGACTGAGCCGGGCACTGCGAGGCAGGAAGTAAGTGAAGGGTCGAGGATACAGGTGGGGGCTGTATCGCTCCTCAGCGAGGCTTCAGGAGACAGGAGCTGAATCTGGTGTCCAGGCCCTTTTGAGGCCTAGAAACGGAGGCTTTATAATAGAATAACGTGCACACTGAGAAACGTGGCAACGTAGCTTTACATAGGCCTGATATTCGTAGTATTCACGAGGACTGGAAACTGGCATACTAGAGGTGGACACAACTGTAATTGCGTCATTAATCGGACATGGGGAATGCATATGCATATTTAATCATGCACACATAACATATGATGGATGACACGTAGGGACACAGAACATGGCAAAATTTACTTTTCCACAAGTCATCGAGGTAGGAGAAGACTGACACCCCTGACCGGCACAGATGAGCTGCGACCACCGCCATCACTTTCGTGAACACCTGAGGGGCGCTGGTAAGGCAGAAGGGAAGCACGGTAAACTGAAAAGGCTCTTGGCCTACCGTAAACCGCAGGTAACGCTGGTGGGCCGGCAGGATGGGGATGTGAAAATATGCATCCTGCAAGTCCAACGCTACCATCCAGTCTCCAGGGTCGAGAGCAGTCAAGACCTGAGCCAGGGGGAGCATCTTGAACTTCTCCTTTTGGAGGAAGAGAATCACGTCCCGGATGTCCAAGATAGGACGCAGACCTCCTTTTTCCTTCTTGGGGACCAGAAAGTAGTGGGAATAGCAATCACTCCCTACTTCTAGCCCAGGAACGTACTCGATGGCCCCCTTAGCCAAGAGGGCAGCGATTTCCTGTTGGAGAAGAGCCAAATGCTCACCCGACATGCGGTGGCACCGAGGTGGCATGGCCGGAGGGGAGGACACAGAAAGGGGAGTGCGTAACCTTGGTTGAATATCTGCAGCACCCACTTGTCTGATGTAATTTCGCACCAGTGGTGGAGGTGGTGGCGGATCCTGCCACCCACTGGCGTGGGGTGCTCCCTGAAGCTCGGATTAGGAAGGCTTAGAGGCGGAAGCAGCAGGGGTGGAATTGGACTGGTCCAGACGCTGGTTACCAGACCCGCCCCTGCGGAATCCACGGCGCGTCCGCGCTGAGGCTGGTTATGCACAGGTTTGCTGGAAGAGAGTGCCTGGGTGCCCCTGCCCTGGCCATGAAAGGAACGAAACCCAGGTGTGGCAGGCTTCTTCGTAGAAGGGCCCAAGGACTTGGCCATAGCCCGCGAGTCTTTAAAGTGCTCCAGGGCACTGTCAGCCTTGTCGCCAAAGAGGCGGGAGCCATCAAAGGGCATGTCCATGAGCGAGCCCTGGACATCAGGCAAGAACCCGGTAGACCGCAACCCGGCATGGCGCGGCAACGCCACAGTCGTGGAAATTGCCCTGCCCAAGGAATCAGCCGTGGCCAGACCACACCTGAATGCAAACTTCGCCGCATCCTTGCCTTCCACAATCGATTGGGAAAGGACAGCCTGGACCTCCTCAGAGCACTGAGGTAGGACCTCTGCTACAGAATCCCTGGGAGTAACAGCCTAATAAGCAGGCGGTATTAACTGACCGCAACCCCAAGCTGGCTGAGGAGAACAACCTCCTGCCATATTGGTCCAGCCTCTTAGACTCCTTATCAGGCGGAGCAGTGGGAAAGGCACTCTGCGACGCCTAGGCCTGAATGACCAGGCTCTTAGGCGTGGGGTGAGTGGTCAAGAAGGCAGGTGTTAACCGGCGCTGGGCGATGACACCTAGCGACATTCTTATCCACCGGTGCCCCCGAGGCCGGCCGTAACCAAGTGCCCAAGAGGACCACCCAATCCTGCTCGGAGTCACACTGCTGCGCAAGGCGGTCCTCTGAGACGTCCCAGTCCTCGTCTGGCTCCGGAGTAGAAGGAGCCGGCCGAGGCGGCAGGGCCGGAGACGGAGAGGGGGCAAGCAGCGCCGGGAACGTCGCCGGGTACGGCGCCGACCAAGCCGGAGCCGCATCCCAATGCGGATCCCAGGCCAGAATGAAATGGTCCGAGAACTGGGGCGGGGTGGGATAAACGGCACCCAGTGCGGCGCCTGTAGTGGAGCCAGGGGTGGCGCTGGGGATGGAGCCAAGGGCAGCGCTGGGGATGGAGCCAAGGGCAGCGCCGGGGCCCCAGCCAGCGGCGCTGCACCTTGTGGTGCCAGAGTCGAGGGCGCTGGATCCAGTGGCTCCGGGGCCGGTGCCAGAGGCGGTACCACCAGGCTAACAGGATCTGGACACGGACCGCAGGGCCCGTAGGTGCGTTGGCGGGAGCCCGAGGCCTGAACAAGTGGTCCATGGCAGCAAGAAACTCTTGCATCTGTTCGGGAGTCGCCGACGGACCCGGGTATGGTGGTTAGGCCACAGGACGCCCAGACTCCGGAGGAGCCGCAGGGGCGGAGCCCCTGTCCCCTCATCAGCCTCCGAGGAGCGACAGGGGGACGTCAGAGAGTGAACACGCTTCTTTGACTTCTTTTTATGGCGTCGCTTACCGGAATCTGAAGGTGAAGACTAAGAGCCCGAAGAGGGACGGCTCCGGTCCCACGAGTGGTCCCACGAGCGGCCCTTAGACCCGGAGCGGCGGTGAGAGGAGTGCCAGACCTCCAGCAACTTCCGGCGCCGCTCCCGCAAGGACTTCGGGGCCATGACTCAATAGCCCTAGGAGTCATGGTCGGGCTCCAGGCAGTAGAGGCAGACATCGTGGGGGTCTGCCACCGACATATTACGGCGGCACGACCCACAAGACTGAAAGCCGGGCATCCCTACGTACACCAAGGGACCAGAGAGGGAGACAAAAAGTCTCAAAAAGTAGTCAAAAAATGACTGAGGTACGTGCTCAATCCGGATCTGTGCTTTGGGTGCGGAAAAAGAAAGAACTGACGTCAGCCTGCATGGGTGGCGCCTAAGTAGTCTCCGTGACATCATCTCGGCGCTCACTACCGATGCGCAGGTGTACTGTTGAGCAAAAAACTTTCCGGATCCAGCCTTGCGCCTGGGGATTATTCTAAGGTAAGGAATCTATCACCAACGTGTCTCTTTCAGATAAGCATGTTGGTAGGGGTGGAATTGCATTTGCTTAGCTAATTTGTTGGCTCTTTACTAGAGTTGAGCACCTACTTAGGTATAGCATTTTTGCTAGCGTCACTCCTCGTGAACCAGGGCATGACCCCTTCAGAGCGCCGTACACCCTTGAGTGGAATTGGGGGGAAGGTTCACAAGAGTCTCATTGAAGCCAAGAACCTCCTTCAATCAATCAATCAATCAAGACATTTATAGAGCGCACTACTCACCCGTAGGGTCTCAAGGCGCTAGGAGGGGGGGGGTGCCGTCACTGCTCGAACAGCCAGGTCTTGAGCTTCTTCCTGAAGGAGAGGTGGTCTTGGGTCAGGCGCAGGTCGGTTGGGAGGGAGTTCCAGGTCTTGGCGGCCAGGTAGGAGAAGGACCTTCCTCCTGTTGTCGCTCTTCGGATGCGGGGGACGGCGGCGAGGGCGTGGCTGGTTGATCTGAGGTGGCGCTTGGGAGCGTAGAAGTTGACTCGGTTCTTGAGGTAGCTCGGGCCTTGGTCGTGTAGGGCTTTGTGTGCGTGGGTGAGGAGACGGAAGGTGATTCTTTTGTTGACGGGGAGCCAGTGCAGGTCTCTCAGATGTCCGGAGATGTGGCTGTTCCGTGGGATGTCGAGGATGAGTCTGGCTGAGGCGTTCTGGATCCGCTGGAGTCTCTTCTGGAGCTTGGCGGTGGTTCCGGCGTAGAGGGCGTTGCCGTAGTCCAGTCGGCTGGTGACGAGGGCCTGGGTGACAGTCTTCCTGGTCTCGGTGGGGATCCACCAGAAGATCTTCCGTAGCATGCGTAGGATGTTGAAGCATGACGAGGAGACGGCGTTGACTTGTCTGGTCATGGAGAGGGAGGAGTCCAGGATGAAGCCCAGGTTGCGTGCGTGGTCCGTCGGTTTGGGTGCGGTGCCCAGGGCGGGGGGCCACCAGGAGTCGTCCCAGGCGGAGGGCGAGGAGCCCAGGATGAGGACTTCCGTCTTGTCTGAGTTCAGTTTCAGGCGGCTGGTCGTCATCCACTCGGCTACATCTCTCATCCCTTCGTGCAGGTTGGCTCTGGCGGCGGCGGGGTCGTTGGTCAGGGAGAGGATCAGCTGGGTGTCGTCGGCGTAGGAGATTATGTTGAGGTTGTGTTGGCGTGCGATGGCCGCGAGGGGGCTCATGTAGACGTTGAAGAGGGTGGGACTCAACGAGGATCCTTGAGGGACGCCGCAGATGACTTCGGTGGCCTCTGATTTGTACGGTGGTAGGCGGACTCTCTGTGTTCTTCCGTCTAGGAAGGAGGTGATCCATTCCAGTGCCTTCTCCTGGATTCCGATGTTGCCGAGGCGCTGCACTACGGTGCGGTGGCAGACAGTGTCGAATGCCGCGGAGAGGTCCAGGAGGATGAGGGCCGCTGTTTCTCCGTTGTCCATCAGGGTTCGGATGTCATCGGTGGCAGCGATGAGGGCGGTCTCGGTGCTGTGGTTGGCTCGGAAGCCAGACTGTGAGGGGTCGAGGGATCCATTCGTCTCGAGGAAAGCGGCCAGCTGTTTGTTGACGGTCTTTTCGATGACTTTGGCCGGGAACGGGAGTAGCGAGATGGGACGGTAATTCTTGAGTTCGGTGGGGTCCGCTGTAGGTTTCTTGAGTAGAGCACTTATTCCTAGCTTCCTCATATCGCCCCTTTCTGTTCTCCCCATATCAGCTGTGCTACCTGGGGCTTGTAAACTTCTCTTTTCCTGTGTACTTGGTATTTCTGTGTACATTTCTGCTGTCCCTCCCCAACCAGGGCAATCCTGTTCCACATGAGTGTTTGACTCAAGGCTGTAAAGGGCAGGCATAGCAGGTTTATCTATGGGCCTCTGAGGCAGACCAGCTCTACCCAGGATTATTGGTCAACTGCTGAATTGAACCCCTTACTCCAGCCGTAGAGGGGGAAACACATGGGTGTCTGTATTGTATAAATACATATTCCTCCTGCTAATTACCGCTCATTTTTCGTCTTGGTGTCGATGCTGCTTGTCTGTTGGTACACTCGATAAGGCCACCCTATGTTCAGTATTGTAGTATATTTTTACGTGTACCCTGTTAGCGAGTTTAAGTGCCTTCACTCCTCGGTGCCTCTATTGTCTGCCTGTGCTATGTACATTGTGTGGCCTACCTCTTTAGTCACCCCTGTCCTGAGAGTCCTCTCTGTCACTTGGGTCCTTTATATGCCGTGAAGGCATGTTGGACAGATCAGGTGTTATCACTATGCTTTGACACTCTGTGTACTGTCCCTAGCCATTGAATGTAGGTGCCCTCACCCAATACCTCTCCCATGTCCTCATGCCCATTAGAGGTACTGCCTGCTCCCTCAGGGCTTGTATCTCAAGTTCCTATATGTTGATATGCAGAGGATGTGGCGTAACAACCAGAGCTGCCAACTATGGAGCTGGTGAATCAGGTTTGAATATATGCATTGGCATAACATCCTGAGATTTTTTTTCAAATCTCTTAATTTCCAAGTGTCTTTAAAATATAAGTCTCACTGTGTGTACTCTAACTGGTGGTTATTTAAAGCATGTTTGCCCTAAATTGGCAGAGTATGCCCAGACATGGGTCCCTTGCTCATTTTGCCACTGGGATAGCTTTCCTTCCAGACCTTCTAAGAAACAACTCTGGGGCACAAGATTCCACGGAACCTTTGCGGAATCCATCATTACTGCACCCTGGGGACCATTACAAGTTTTTCTTCAAAAAAACTTTCATCCAGGGCCACAGACAGAAAACAACACACATCTTCTTAGCTAAGCTGTGAGCCCGGCATTTATTTTTTTTACAAATTAAGCACTGTTTCCCGCAGTATTTGGCAATAGTTGAAATTGCCAAATGAAGATGAATGCTGCAGACTACAGCAAGAAGATTCCATTCCACAATTTATTGTGTATATGTAATCTTGTGTAGGCTCTCAACATTTACCCACCCAAAGAACAGTGCTTCAGTTAAGAATCTTTAGTAAAATCTTATGATGGAACCACAGTTGGAATCTTGTGCTTTGTAAACCTGAAGTGACCTTGCCTGTGTAACCAATTCATATCATGACGGGTGTATCTAAATTGCAAATCCGCTTTAAGACCCTTAACGCGGAGCTGTATGTGTGGAAATGCACCGTCTTTTCAGTTTTTTAAGCAAACGTTTGGAGTGATATTTGGCGCTGCACACACGCGCAGTCTGGTTCCTGGTGCACATAGCCATGGCTGCAGCGCACAGAAACTCTACACTGCCACACACACAAAAATTTAGGGAACATTGCGGCTGGAATGCCTTGAGATGTATTTCACTGCTGTCAGCTCAAGGATGCTGATGTGCAGAACGCGATTGTGGCCCAACTACAGACCTCTGGTGGACAGGGGATGCTGGTGAGCTCCCCGGCTGTACAGCAAAGTGTCTGAAATCTCATTACCTCACGGCGTAATGGAACTGAAGCGCATTCTAGTTGTCAGATGCAAACGGCAGCCATACCAGCCCAAGGCAATGTTTATGTGGTCCAGTGCCTGAACATTTTCCTGCCAGTCTCTAGACACCTGTTTTCATTGTCCATGAACTTTTACTATACATTGCCTATTCATAGCAGGCAGAGCAGTAAAATATGATGCACAAGGACAATAATCCTAGTCACACCTTGAATTGTTTGGGGATTACCTTCAATGACCACATCACCATGGCTGACTTCTCCAAATGGGCGTGGCCCTGTGCCCTGCTGGTCGAATCTAGCAGCATTCGGTATTCAGAAGTGTGCCAAGACACCAATGATCAAGGCTGATCCATCTGGGCACTGCAAAGTTAAAATCGAATCCAAGCTTGAATAGCCAGATGCATTTCTGCACTCTTGCTACTACTTCCACCTTTATCAATGCCTTCGCACACCAGTTGTGCCAATGTGCCATTACTGGCACCAGCAAGTTGGTGAAGATGATGGGTGTTGACTGCAGGATGAAAAACCATACCTTGAACTGGCAGTCTTGTTGACCCACTCAGAACCAGAGAAATGTACTAGGTTCCTGTGGATGGAGACAAGGAATAAGGACTCCTTGTTATTCAATGATGCAAACCAATCATTCTGTAGGAGGCATGGGATACCAAAAGCCAGCACAGTCACAGTGAAGAACTGCCTTCATATTGTCCTTTGCCCTTACGCATGGACTATTGCTCAGGTCTTTGTGACCAAACAGAAAACCCAGGTATGCATCCTTCTTACTGCTGTTCAAAAATCCAGATCCAAGTCCCAGCAAAGAGGGTCTACTTTATACCAAAGCAGTGCATCAGTGTTTACAATCTTGTCCATGACACAAGCAGTTGTAATATCCTCTTCCATGCGTCAGACGCCCCCTGGCCGTCTGACGTCAGGATGGCCAGGGGCCGTCCATTCTGCGCAGGTGTGGAATTCGCCCGCACGGCGGGGGAATTCCAGCCGTGTCGAAGCGGATATTCAATATGGTGCAGGAGAACTGGAAATATTTAGGTTCCAGTCACTGCCTACAGTCACAAAAGCAGTCTAGCAGACTGCAAAATACTGTCATTGATAGCTGCCACTCCAGGGAGGGAAGGTATGTCTGAAAGTTAGCTGAAAAGCATTCCTTGTAGAGCTTCTGTTTAAAAAGACAACCTATGACATGTTTAATTTTACTGGAGATTTCTCAGCTTGGCATGGGAAAATATTCAAATAGGATTATAATCTTTGAAAGAGCAAATGCTGGAGAACTTTGCGACAAGAGGCATCTAAGCACTTCAATTCCATATCCTGATGTGATGATGGGAAATTGTTTTGAAGAAACATGAAAGAAAGCTTGAATCAGTAGACCATTCAAAGAACAAAGAACAAGGGGGGAGGGGAGCTGGGAGGGGTGCTGGGAAAAAAGGACGGCAAGCGCTTGAAAGAGGTCTGAGAGACATGTAGTATCGCCGCTAATAGTTACCTCGATCATGCAAGTTACATGCACATATATGACACGGTCCAAGGCTACACAGTTGAATACACCGGTGACCGGCAGTACAAAGGAGAACACACAGACTGCATGATCTATCTGGGGACTCAGAAAAACCGCATGTGACATCCATCAGAGAGCTGCAAGAACAATTACCTGGTAATCCCCTCAGCACAATGCAAACATGCACATACATGACACTGTTCGGGGATCCATCATCTACAGCTGACATTAAATGACCAAACATCATGGTCCCCCCATTAAAGCAGTGGGGCCGTGCACAAACGTGATGTGCTCTAGGGACCCAAAACCAACTTACCAGTGTTGAAGCCTGTGATTCTTTATCTTTCAAAAACAGCGAATTAATTATTCACAGGGAATGACTCACTGTGTGCTCTTAGAACTAAACGCAGCACAAGGGGTCAGTCAGCTCCACAGCCTTGCCAACACAGACCAGAAACAAAGCCCACTCTGGTGGCTGAAAGGCAACAACCAGGGGTCGCGCCCTGTCATTACTTCTTAGCAGCAGCAACCAACTTCCTGGGAATGAAAAGACGTGGGCTCTTGGGAACCAAAGCCAGCTTGTAATAGTGCATCTCTTCTTCAGAGCAGCCTCAGCACACATATGGTGCACAGCCTCCCCAGGGGGCCCAAAGCTAAAATACAGGGAGGGGCGAGACATTATCATCACAACACAGCTGTAGGGGCCATGGTAACATGTTCAACCCTATCCAAGGCCTGGGACAAACTGATCCGGCACTGCAGCACTCTGTAAATAATCAGAAGAAACAAGAAACATTACATGTTTCTGCGATTTTGTGTTCACATAACTTTCATGGTAACCAACAGTGTTAAAAGTCCGCAAAAACAGTAAAATCATAATAATGTGTCTTGTATGGAATGGCAAGGCTCTGTAACACACGACACTGTAACACACGTCTTCAGCTGTCTTCCAGACCCGAATATAGGCATGGCCGAACCAAGGTCTGGAGAAAAATAGCCACTTAAAAGAAGTCCGGATAAGAAGTAAGTTATGTGTGCATTTACGCACGTGTGTTTCAGTATGTCCACGGCTCAATCATTGGAGAGTAGTAGCTAGCTACTACTGGTATCACTCTACTCGCAGACATCCGGGAATAAAGCCCTTCAGCAGATCCCTTACGCATTTCAAAAGGTTCATAACCTTAGTGGTACACAGACCTGGATGTGCCAAGACAACTGCTGATTGACTGGAGCAATCACATTGGTAACCTGCGATCACAACTGGGGCTCTCGCAACCTAGGCCCTAGTGTCCTGGGATCAGAGAATACCAGGTTCTTCTCTTGTATCTTGTATCTAAATCTTTTGTGTTCCTTTCCTCTCACAAGCCAAAACTCTTAAGGTAAATAGCTCACACGCGATTTAAATCTCTCTAGAACTCTAGGCTCTACGGATGAATGCATTATTTAGGAAGAGAGAATAGAAAGGCTTGCCTGTGCTTGCAGGTAAATGTATCAATGAGAGAATGGAAGCAGAGAGGTCAGTTTATCCCTGTGTTTCCTGAGCAGAATTACAAGAACACATCAACATAAGAGCAAGGTACAGACTGACATTTACCCAGAGACAGGTGCAATAGCCCACATGTCTAACTGGCGCTAACAGCACAGCCACCACTTGCTCAGATGAAGACTTATTCCACCCTCAGCGCATATAGTACAAGTATCACTCATATGTCACAGATAGCAAAAGTACTACTTAGGTGCCACAGTGACCACAGCTATCCATCACATGTCAAAGGCAGCTCATTAGTACCATTCATCTGTTCAATCTCTTGCTCTTCTGGTGAATTTCTTGCTCAGTGCAAACAGCAAATCTATCCTTAACCTGTTCCATGCTCATGACAAGGTCAGCTCGTCATGCAGTACACTGGAGCTGTGCTTATGACGAGCTGACCTTGTCATGAACAATGGGAAAATAAAATATCCAGCACAGGAGAAAAATATCCTGTAGCATTGAAGGTGTTAAAGGTCTTTGTCAGCAGAGCTACTCTCACCAGACAACAGAGCATTCCCAAACAAGTTACAGGGAACAAAGCTATGCCTTAATAGCAGTTGAGATATCCCTGGATAGGTGATTGTCCTTCTGACAATCTGTCTGCACTGTGTCTATGCAACTAGGGAACAGGGAACCAGTGAAGAAGAGGGGTTCGGGAACTAATGCTTGCAGGATGGCGTTTGAAGAAAGAGAGCTGCTTATAATTTAGCAGGATAGGTAAAACAAAGGAACCGGGAGACGCAATATATAGGCCTTGGAGACGGAGAGACCTCAATATTGAGCGGCTTTATGCTGGGAAATATCAGGCAGAGTAGTAATGGAAGGCTAGCACAAGACAACAGAGACAATGCAAGCAAGAGACAGGCCAGTTCCAACTACAAGGAGACAGACAAACAAGAACCTAGGGTGGAATGTTTGTATTAGAACCTAGATTAGGAACAATGCATACCAAAGGAGAAACATAAAATCCACAAATATTACACTAGAATGACTCTTAAATCAACCACCTGTGTCATTTAAAAGGGCACATGGCATTACTTTCAAACAACAACACTGCCATAGCTGACACTAATTAGGGGGAAGGATTCAAGACCCTAACCTCCTCTGTGAACTAGCATGCAGAACCCCCAAACACACTCACCATTAACACAGATTAGGCTGGAAAGTGTCAAGAGTCTCTCCTCCCCCCCAACTCCCTTTGTAGAACAGCTCTATGAGGATAACCAATGTCTTCTAAGCCAGCCACCCACATTTATGTGATTCAGTTCCCCTACTGGAAAACTTCTGATGGATGAATCACAAATGCAGACTGATGACTGCATAAAGTGCTGAGGCCAAGTAATCGGCTAACTCTGAACCATATCTGGCAGGTCAGCATAACAGAACTGCTGCTACAGATGCTAAACCTCTTCTCTGTGCGTTTGGAAATGTTGCATACCAGCTGTCCATACTGTCCCTATGCTGTGTGTGAATTGGCAAAGCTTTAAGAGGCCGTTTCACTTAAAAAAAAAAAATCAAAATGCATGTCCTTGTCAATATTTTTTTATATTTAGCTACTTACAATTGTGTTACCATTATTATTTATCAAATTTCCCAAATTAAGTTTGCATATTGACGTTCAAACAGTTTGAATCAAACTTCTATGTAGGTACACCAGGAATACACTGTTGTATGTATCAAGTCCTCATCAACTAGGGCAGTAAGGGAACAGCCTGTCGCCATTTCACATAATTATAAAAAGTAACAAAGATAGCCTTTGTGTTCAAGGATAAACATTTCTTGTCTCTGTCTCCATTTCTCTCACAAGAGGAAGCCTAATAGACAAGAACTGCGCCGGGGCTTACCTGTTTCATAGCTGCCAAGGTTTTGGATGGCTTATGTGTGACATTCCCATGTGTGCAGTGTGTTTATGTTTGACATTTCAAGGCTTATGAGGGACACCTTTCTGCAAGTGAATTACACCCTTTTGTTACAGGTTAAGTTTTAAAGCGGACTTGAAAGAACTGTCACAGCCTGAAACCATGAAACAGGTGATGTGAGCAGTGGTTTATCAGACTTGATCCTGTGAACCCACAGAGGATTCTTAAGTTAAACCTGGGAGCCTTCCCTGCTGCTACTAAATCTCTCTAATAGGCCTCCCCTACTTGCCACTCCTTTAATTCCTTTTTGTTAATCTCTCCCCCTCAAGTCCACATTCCTCGTCTCATTCTTTACTCCCCTTTACCTTGATGGACTTACTGTTTGCATATGATCGCTAGACGTGGTGCCAGCAGTCTAGCTGCACAGACTGAGAAGTAGGGATTTGAAGGGGCCATGCTGAGTGGGCAGAGAGGCGTTCGACTGAACATGACCAGGAGCACCTGATTTTAGGCAATGCCAATAGAAAGGAGCGAAAACAATGCCTGAGAGGTATGAATCATAACCTCTGACCCAGCAGCTAACTGAACTCATTGCAGCCTGTCCAAGGTGTGGAGAGGAAAATAAAATGTGTCGGTGTGGAGGTTGAATTCATGTGACCGCTGATAGCTTGAACATTATATTGGCCACTTCTACGTGCACACAATGAGCATCAAGCTCTAGGTTTTTTACATTTTATTCTAAAACGTTTTACAGTGCTAAAAAAGTGGTTACCTTTTTAAAATATGCACACAGCTAGTACAAAATCAAAACATGTACTTTCAGGTGCCTATAAGCAGGAAAAGGGTACCTTAGGGTTGAAATACAGGCGCATGCTCAGTGAGGATAGTGACTGCGTAGCTCTTCCGCTCGCTGCAGATTTAACCACCAGCCAAAGCAGGTCTCCAGATGGTTTGTATCCTTTATTAACTCTATTCAAGTCTCGTGGCCATCCAGCATTCGTCATGAATTGAAATGTTGCCTTTGTCATAAAACAAACAGGCAAGGAAGGTCAGGTGCGGCCTGGGATCATGCATGCCGCTGCAGCTCAAGAAGGATGATGAGGCCTGAGAATGTCAGTGACTCTCAGCCACGGCCGCAACGGGTCTCCGGCAGCCGTTCCAATCACGGGGATCACGATGAGGGGAGGCACTGGCGCCCATTTGCAGAGGCAGGGTTTAAGTCATTAGTTGGCAAGCAGGCGGCAGTTATGTTTCGGGTTTAGTTTGCCAGCCCGCCTCTGCTCGCACCTCGGCAAATGGATACAATGTTGCAGTCACGTGAGGCCAAGTCACTTCCATGCCGCCACGATGCTAAAACCACCGAGCGCAGCTGTGCCCAGGCATGCCTGGAAGATTTCATGTAAACTCTGAACCCGGACGCATCCGCCCGGCCGCGCGCAGTCAACCTTGCAGAAGTTTGTGTGACGTCACAGGCCTATGCTAGGTGGTGGTGGCGTGCGTGCGCTGCACGCTGCAGGCAGCAGTTCAGTTGCAAGCAGCAGGTGGCGGTGCACTTGCACTTCAAACGGGGTCGCGCGCGCGGCACCGGTGACCCGTTGCGGCAGCCTTTATAATTTATTTGGGGACACTGACACTACTGTAATGACTGACAATAGTGTCAGTGAGTGTCCCCAAATAAATTATAAAGGCCGCTTCCAATGGCCACCCGTGCCCCGTGGCCGCCGCCCCAAAAATAGTGCCGCCTGGGGCCTGCCAAGATAACATTGCCGATTTCGGGCGGAAGGCCGAAAGCTGGCAACTGTTGGTGCTCAATTTCCATGCAAGAAAGCAGAGCGTTGACAGGTTCAAATGGAGAACTCTCCCCTACTGCTGCAACAGAAGATCCTCCCAAAGAGGCAGCAGGATCGGAGGACAAATGGTCATGTTCAACAGCTTGGGATACCAAACTCCCCGAGCCTAGCCCAGAGCCACAAGGATGGGCAAGGTCATTCCTGATCTTCTTGAGAACTCTGGGGAGGAGTGGTATGGGTGGAAAGGCATGAGCTCCACTTGAGTTGAAAAAAGTCTCTGAGCGAGAGCCTCTTTGGATACATCAGCACACCGCACTGCTGACATTGCATGTTCTCAGTGGTGGTGAACAAATTTAACAAATGCTCTCCCCACTGTTGAAAGAGACCTAGCAACACCTCCAAATGGAGACACCACTTGTAATCCACTAGACACCTTTGGCTGAGTTTGTCTACTCGGGAGTTTAGAGAACCCGCCACGTGCTGAACCACCAGGGATATGCCCTGACATTCCAGCCATGTCCAGAGATGCAAAGCCTCTTGATAAAGTGATATGGGGCGTAACAGAAACCGCTCCTAGTAAGCTTGTTTCCGGTCCAGGGAAGGCATGGCTTGGCAGTTCGGGCTGGACTGTTCCCATGAGGCACAGGGTCAGACTGATTTGCATATAGCCATGTCTGAACTGGGGTGGCAGAGTGGGCTAAAGAACGGTGATGGATTAAACCCAGATCTTTTGACTGGATGTGAGTGTTTGATTGGTTCAAATGCTCCGTCCATCACCACCCCCTTTTGTACCGCTTTGTTCGCCATAAATTGGCAGGGTATGCTCAGATGTGAGTCCCTTGCTCACTTTGCCACCGGATTAAAAGCAAGCCTGGCTAAAGACGGCTGAAATGCCAGAAACCTGTCCTAGGAAGCTTGTTTCCGGTCCAGGGAAGGCATGGCTTGGCAGTTCGGGCTGGACTGTTTCCCATGAGGCACAGGGTCAGACTGATTTGCATATGTCTGAACTGAGGTGACAGAGTGGACTAAAGAACGGTGCTGGATTAAACCCAGATCTTTTGGCTGAAGACTGCTGAAATGCCAGAAACCGGTCCTAGGAAGCTTGTTTCCGGTCCAGGGAAGGCATGGCTTGGCAGTTCGGGCTGGACTGTTTCCCATGAGGCACAGGGTCAGACTAATTTGCATACGTCTGAACTGAGGTGACAGAGTGGGCTAAAGAACGGTGATGGATTAAACCCAGATCTTTTGACTGGGTGTGAGTGTTAGATTGGTTCAGATGCTCCGTCCATCACCACCCCCTTTTGTACCGGGATAGGGCGTAACAGGGCCCTAAGTCTCCATTTTAGCTTCATGTTTTAGCTTGATATCTTTTTCTAATGGTGACTTTTTATATATTTTACACTTACACGATAACGTGCTGAGAACCTATTCTGCATACAGTTTATTTCTTAGTAAGCATTGTTATCATGTTGCTCGAACACACTGTCCAAGGCTACGCACATGGAACGTGATGCCCTTGTATTTGGTTGTCCGGCTGGAGACACCTCTAAGACTCCAGACAAACCATCACATTAGCTATGCTATGGAACAGTGCTTGTATTATAATAACAGCCTCTCTATTAAATGAGGCAGAGGAGCACTTCTGCTGTGAATGTCCTGGAATGCAACACAATGTGGCTTAGATACAGTCCTGCTGACTCTGACCCCAATCCTGCAAAGGACGATAACCTGTTCTACATAGGCTGGCTTCCTGATACATCGCACTCGGGTATGGAGGTTTAGGCTATCCCAAGGGATCTGGCAGAGAGTACTCCTACTATGCTCTTGATAGTATAGGTAGTGTTAAATAGGAGTATATTAGTATAATCATAAAATCACAAGGCAATTTTTTAACGGTTGAACTGTTTAACTTTTTTCACCATTCTTGTAATGCTGGTTACAATGCTTTGCTTCTTCTGCCTAATAATTGCAGCACACTCTTTCTATATTCTAATAAATGTTTGAAAAACCAATTTGTATCTTTCTTGTGTTTACCTTGGACATGCAAAAGTAAACAAAGAAACGTTAGATCTGTTTCCACAATTTCCTTGGGGACTAAAGAGTGGTTATGTTCGAAGTTGCTGATACCATCTGGTACCCTGGTAAGTTTAGGGGTTCGGATGGTGCACTGTTAGCTAGCTAGTAATAAGGTCAACAATTCCTGATGATATGTGTGAACCGAGTTGGCATATTCTGATGTTTGTGTTGTCCAGATACACAGCCCTACTTCATTCGTAAGAACCGTGTAACAAAAGGGTCCATGATCCCACCATATCATGTTTGCTGCAGACACCACTTGGTGGTTGCGTTGTCTATCGAAACCTGAATTAGCCTTCTCTTGATGGATGGTAGAAAGGTTTTCAATGCCAGCCGAATTGCCTGGATCTTCAGAAAGTTGATGTAGAGTCTGGATTCAGCCGGAGACTGGAGGCCTCCTATCTCCACCTATCCCAGATGTCTGCCCTATCCTAGAAGGGATGAAGATGTCACCACTGTCATATCTGGTTGGGGAAGGGAGAGGGGGCCTACCGCTGACCCAGTTGTGGTTCGTTAATCACCACTGCAAATTTTTTGTAGTTCCCTCTGAGATCTGGACCATGTTGGAGAGATTCCTCTGATGCTGTGCACACTGGACCTTAAGGTTCCACTGCAGAGCCTGCATATGGCTGTGGGCATATGTCACAAGCAGGATGCAGAAAGTCATGAAGCCCAGCAGCTTCAGAGTCAGTCTCACTCAAATCCAAGAGAGAGGATGAAACATTGGTATCATAATCCACATATTCTGGATTCACCATTCGGGAGGATAGGCCGGAAACTGCACCATGCCGAGAACAGCTCAGATGAAAGGGAGCTTCTGAGAAGGAGTCAGGTGTGACTTCCACACATTCATAGTGACCCTCAGCAAATGCAGGCGGTCCATCACAGTCTGGAGGTGGAGATGATAGCCTGGGGCGAGCCTGCCTTAAACAGCCAGTCATTGCGATAGGGGAAGACTGGCACCCCTGATCTCCGCTGATGAGCAGCAACCACTGCCATCACCTTGGTAAACATTCAAGGAGAGCTAGTAAGGGCAATAGGGAGTACGACAAACTGAAAGTGCTTGTGGCCCAGCATACACTGCAGGTAACACCTGTGGGCAGGCAGGATGGGAATGTGGAAATATTCTTCATGCAAGTCCAACGTTACCATCCAGTCCCCCAGGTCCAGCGTAGACATGACTTCAGAGAGTGGGAGCGTTTTGAACTTCTCCTTCTTGAGGAAGAAATTTAAAGGGCTCAGGCCTAGGATGGGATGAAGGCCACCGACTACTGGTTGCCCAACCCACGGGGTCTGTGGGTACCACATCCTCAGCCACACAGATGCTGGGAAGCTTTAATGCCATGGTGGCTGGAAGGGTATTGCACGGCTGCAAGCCCATTCTGTGGCTACTAAAGGAGTGAAAGGTGGATTGGGGATGGTGAGAGGCCATGGAAAAGCCCAAGGACCTGGCCACAGCCCTGCTGTTCTCAAACTCTCCAGTGCTGACTCCGCCTGGTCTCCGAAGAGATGGGAGCCATCAATGGGTATGTCCATAAGTGATGCTTGGATATCCCCTGAAAAGCCAATTGTTCTCAGCCAGGCGTGGCGCCATAAGGCCACCATCTAGGAAGCCACTCTGCCCAGTGAATCATTGGTATCTAGTCCACATCTAATCATGAACTTAGCTGTATCTCTCTCGTCTGCAACAGCCTGGGAAAGTATGGCCTGGGCCTCATCGGGAACCATGGGCAGCACCTGGACAACCGAATCCCATAGAACATGGGAGTACTACCTGTAAACAAGTCCATAAGTAAACTCGCTTTAGACTACGCTCTACAGAACAGAATAGCTATAGCCTTCACAGCTTTTTTTTGTTGACAGTCCAGTATTAGTATGATTAGGTACCACAAAATTGTTTACCCTATTGACATCATCATCCATGTTGAAAGCTGGCTTCGGAACAACCAAGATGATTAAATTCAGATACAAATGGATTCTCAAACCGGTTAAAGATACAGGTTAGCAAACATTTTGATCACCTTAACCTCAATGTACTGCCATTAATCTGCTGATCATTTCTCATTGTTAGGCATTAAGGTCCCTGACATGGTTGAAAAAGGAATGCAGCAACCTCCACCACCACTGCTTCGATCATAGCCAATGGTACCCAAAGACCTCATAAGGGTTCCAGAAGGTCAAGTTGTAGGTGCATTAAAAATAACTAACATAGCCTCATCAAAACCTTGGATTTACTCTCAAAAACTGCAGATGGTAGGAAGTTTACCTACTTTGGATTTATGCACTGGAGACATGTTAATGGTTCAGAAAATGTGACTGCTCTCTGTAACACTTTTTTAATTTCTCTTGTCTCTCACAAGGAGGAAAGTGAAGATACATATTGTCACTGCGCCCCATACCTTTGTGTTTGGATATGGAACTATTGGATGATGTACGGTGTCCCACCTGTTCCTCTTTATCTCTCACTGTGATTATATGGGATCTCTTGTGCTTGTCATGTTTCTTGAGAACCCCTACGGACACTGATGGGTTAGGATTGCTTCTCATTCTGTGAGCTGACACCAGTTTGTGAGATTCCTTGGTGGATTAATTCCACAAACTTATGAACACATAATTGAAGATTGCGGATTTATTTATGCTGAACTTGCCTTGGGTTTTGGATACCCTGACAGGTACCTTATTGATTTTTTTGACTTGATGGATTCTCACACTCCGCATTTCCACGAGGACTACCCATTGTTGGGAGCTGTGATCTGGTTTGCCAACATTGGGCAACAGTACTAGGTTGCCTCATACATTCCCCCTGTCCTGAAGAAGACCCGCAAGCGGAGGTTTAAAGTTGCCCTATACGCAATAAGCAGGGTTGAAATCTCGACCCATACCCCCAACCCTGGCCCTGTACTACACCATATCACCTTGCCCTATTACCAGACTATACATTGCTATGCTTACTGAAAGATGTACAATGAATAAAGAAAAAATTGCATTGCGGACAGGCCTACTCACACTGTTGTATGTTGTACTAATAACCAGTGTTGATTTCAAATTGTTGGAACCGATTTTACATCGAATATCCTTTACTCTGAAATCACCTTCATTTTACTTCACACATGAGCACTTGTTCTTTGCATCCCTTTTTTCCTTGAACATCCTTCCATTCTGAATACATATGATAATGTTTTTACCTTCCATTTGCATTTTTGAAAAAATATATAAAAACAAAGATTTCTACTAAAAACAGTGGGTGTTTCTCTTTCCTTTTTTCCTTGGTGCCTACTTATGAAGTTTTCCATTATGTATTAACTACCATGTGCTGAATATTTGAGCACCAAAGTATATCATATTCAAAAATATCCTTTACCTGTGCGTTTTTCGAAATAAGTCCGGGACCACTTGCTGTTTAAATCATTTCTTGAGGCATTTTCTGGAGAATGTCTTTAAGGCTATTCAATTTTGAACAAGTCACCAAAATGCCTTCCTTCAGAGAGACCATAAATAGATTTATAAGAGAATGTGTCACATGTTTTGCCAAAATACCCCAAACATCAGTCTGAACCATTTCACACAATGCTTGAGCTTGGCAATTTTGAAGGAGACATTTTAAAACAAAGCAAACATGAAAAACTGTAAAAAAAAAATAAAGGTTAGAACTCAGTAGCTCCAGATCTTGCTTCTACAAGGTTGAAAATCTAGCCAACTAGCATCACGAATGTGAGAGTTAAAACACCTGAATCAAATGAGGCTCCCAGATCCCTGACCAAAGTGTACAGATGGGGCTGGGAAATTGTTACTGGAATAGAAATCTTTTCTTTACCCAGTATGATGCCTGGGAAGGTTGCTGGCACCGAGTACCCATTAGAAAAGTTGGTATTCAATTTTCTATAAGTCATACCAGGAATGTTATATATAATCCAGCATTTGTACACCTCCAGTGTCGCCATATTGCATGCAATGTGATGCAGACAAGTAAAATAGTCTGAGGAACACTTAAGCGACTGGTTGATTGTCTGCTATGGTGCACTGAGTAAAATATACAACCTTTCTTTTCTAAACTGTAAACATACCTCTGGTTTGAAAAGGTCTTGCAATACAAACAAGTGACAGAATCTGGCATCTTCTGAAGAAGGTGTTTGGATTCAATATGTTCTGTATCCAAAGCTACGAGAGAACCTGACTGTGTCCCTGCTAATATCCAGTGCTCTTTTTCACTTGGAAGATATACAATGGCAAGACACAGGATCCTACTATCTGCAATGTCCTGCAAAAAAAGAAAGAAGGTCATTGTATAAGATCTAAATATGATTGACTAGATTGTTCATTCTCATATCATATTGACATATAAAAAGAATTCTAATTTAAAGGAGAATTCTAGTGAAAGAAAAGACCTCTTACCTACCTTTCTCACCAGGGACGAGGAAACTCACTACAGCTGGTGATCAACAGTTTCTGCTCGGCTATATCTTGCTGTGGTAGACAGGCTATTAACATTGCTTGAGCAGGACACCCCTACAAACCCGGAGCCGATTCTCCAGGCCCCCTGTACTCCTGGTAACAGCCTTCCAGGGTCCGCAAGCAAGCTAGAGCTGGTGGCGACCACAGACAGGATTCCGCTCTCCTGCTGCTGAGCCAAGCTTGAGCAGGGGAAGGTAGAACAATAGGTTTCCTGTCACACCTCCCAGACAAGACTTAGAGTATTGGGCTGGGATCGCTTGCCATCACCACCAGACTGCTTTGAAGGGCACATTTGGTGCCCTCTTTGCATACTCCAGTTTGAGCCAGTTCAAGAACTCTTGGTACCTGCTCTAGTGCGAAACTGGACAAAGGACATGGGAGTATCCTTCCCTCTGTCCAGACCCTCCTCTAGCAGGGACCCCCAAGTTGTTCCAACCCTTTCCTCAGGGTACTTAAGGGCTTACCTGTGGTTGGGTCCTTAGATTTGTCGTGGGAAAAGACTCAACCCTGAAACTACCTTGCTCTTCAATGGTCTGGACACTTGGACTTGGTTGGACTTCTACTTGAACCGAGACTGCATCAAGGAAGTATCCTGCATCTCTTGGTCTCGCTGTTCTTCAAGTCTTCTCCGTTGTCTGTGTCTATGCTTCATCCAGGTTCTTCAACAGCCCAGTGGGCAGACACCCTAAGAAATCTCCCTTGGAGTGAAGGAGTCACTCCCCTGCATCTGCAGGCACTGCAATAAAGCTGACCGGTCTGCTGCTCCTATCATCCTATCGACTTCACGAGGCTCAGCAACACAGGTGGTGGTTCTGTAACTCCCTCGAGGCTTGACCTGTCCATTCTGCAATTCTGAAGCCAGTATCCCATGTGGGAACCGCTAGGACCAAACCCCTGTGGACACCATCAACTTGCTTTTGCCATGGCTTGTTGGCTCTGCATGCCAGAGATCTTCAGACTGCAAAAGCCCCAGCATCCAGCTCCTCTTCCCTCCAAGATCAGCATCCTCACTGCATCCTCCGCACTGTGGGCCTACATCTTTGGTGAGCTGCTTGAGGTCCTCTTGCGACTTCTGTGCCTTGGGGCTGTGGGTCCTCTTAAGGGTCTTCTCTTGCTTTAGTGGGCTCCCCTGCTTGGTCACGGCATGCTCTGACTCTCCAGCTGTTGGTAAATCCCTTGACCTTTCTGGTCCCAACGCTGCTCCTTTTTCGTCTTCCACACCAGTTGCAGCTACCAAGGCTTGTTGGTACTTCTACCGGACACCGACCACTTAGCCACTGACATCCGACGTGGGCAGCTCGTGCACAGCTCCTGGTCTTCCTCAGCATAGCCTGGCCTTCACAGCTGCAGCATCAAGGTCACCGTCGACTCCACACAACCTCCCGACATCGGTGGGCATTGTGCTTCCGTGCCGCCTGGTCACCTCCGGGTGGCATAGACTCTGTCCTCTCTGATTGCAAGGGTGCATTCCAGAATCCACCCTTGGATTCCACCGGACTCCTTCATAGTCTTTTCCAGAGGCATCTTATTCTAAATTTACCATTGTTGTCTACGGCAGGTTTCAACGTCACTTCACCCCTATGGACCAGGCTTCCCTGGTGCAGATAACCTGGTTCCTGGAACATCCTCAGGTGGAGTGACTCTTCAGCCTTCTGTCTTCCAGATGGTTTCTTCAGGGTCCTCCGGGAAGGGTCCTTCTTCTTTAAAACTGCAACCACGACTTTTCCATTGTCTTCCATTGGGCACGCAGCTGTGTTTCCACTCTGAACACACTTACCTTGGGTGGTTCCTTGTGTACCCAGCTCCTCTGGGTCTTCTAGTCCAAGTCCCGTTCTCCTTTGCAGTTCGCATTCCACTTTCTTAGTATATGGTTTGATCTACTCCTGGAGATCACTGTATTTTGTGGTGCTACTTACCTGAGTGCTTTTGAAGCATTCTTGTGTATTGTGTTGATATCTCAGGGTAGGAGATAACCAATGTGATAGTGATATTGTGTTGCAATCAAAAGAGTTATTTTTGCTAAACACTGTGTGGTTTCTCTTCATCTAACTTACGCTACAGATTAAATTGGTAAAACAAGCTCCTTAACACTCTTTCAAGATAAGCCCAAAGGCTGCTTTCCACAGCTACCTCTTTGAGAGCTTTCTATGTTTATCAAAGTCAACTTAAATCACCATAAGGGTTGCCTGTATTAGTGCAAGGTGCATCATTTGAATAGGTGTGCACCATATACTAAGCCAGCCTCCTATGCCAGTCCATCATTATTTTGCACCCCATGCCACCTCAGTCTCGACCCAAACCAAAAGGAACCCTCCAGCCCAAACTGCCTGTCCTAGCCCTCCCTTAACCAGAGAAAGAGCAACCCAAGACCAGTTTTGTCTTGGTTGAGGCTCTTCAGTTGTGTGTAGCTTGGTTCCAGGGGCACAGTCCTCATGGGACCCACATCTGGGCAAATCCGGTGCACCTAGGGCATTTCATTGAAGCATACAAAAAGTGATGGGTGAAATGCTTACATTTTTCTCAGTCATTGGTAAATACTTATGACACATCCCAGTCCACTGCCATTTTGTATACCATACTACCACAGTTTAGACCCAGCCATATGGAAATCAGTCTTGCCTCTGATCCAATAGGAACAGTCCAGCCCAAACTGCTAGGCCAGGTCCTCCCTGAACCAAAGAACAAGCAATCCAAGACCGTTTTTGCCCTGATTGGGCCTCTGTAGTCAGGTGTAGCTTGGTTCCAGTGGCACATTGAGTATGAGTCCAAAGTCTGGTCATACCTGTTGCACTGAAGTATACAAAAATGTGATAAGCGCAATGCTTGAATTCATCTCAGCCACTGGTAAATATCCAGGATCACATCCCCGTCCATCACTATTTTGCACACCATGCCATCTCAGTTTGAACACAGCTATATACAAATCAGTCTTGACCCAGCTCCAGTAGGAACTGCCAGGCCATGGCTGAATTGGAAATCAAACAACCCAAGGCCACTTTTGCCTTGATTGAGGATCTTCAGTTGGGTCTAGCTTGCCTCCAGTGGTGAAATGAGCATGGGACCCATGTCTGGACATGCCTGTAGAACTTAGGGTGTTGCATGGAAGTATACAAAACATGTCAATGGGATGCTCACACTTCCTTTTTGCCACCAAGTATTTTTTTAACAAAACTATACATAGAGAGAAGCTAAAATCCTGAAGAACGAAGATGATCCAGAGAGCTGGTGGTTGTACACCACCTTAAATTTAAAGATTGCCCTTCCCAAAATGACAAAAGCTCCAAGGAGGATGAGTGGGATAATCATTTTCTTTTCATTAGCATTAAGTAAAACTACCAAAAAGCACTGCCAGAGATTATCCCAGACAATGTTCTGATAAAAAACTGCTGAAGAAATGCATACTTACAGTTGCCTTAAAGTTTAGTATATGCATTACAAAGTGGGATGTGCCATCTGACTGCTGCTTCACGTCACAAGCACCAATATTACAATTAGACTGTACAGCAAAACAAATTACCCAAAATCAAAATGAGGCAAAATCAAACATAGTTAGAGAGATGCGGAGGGTTCAAGTAGTTATTGAAGTTAATAGGAGAGATATTGGGTTAATATGGAAAAAGACAGTCAAATTACTCAGCTTAGCCACCCAGTGAATAGCAAAAACCCAAAGACATTTCTGGTAATAGGTTAGGAAATGTTATCGGCCAGATGACTCGAGGGAGACAGTGAATGGCTAGGTTGAAAATTATATTCTGAAATGTATGATCAAGCCATTGTTTTTGAGTGATCATTTTTATTTACTGATCAAGGAAGCCAGGAAAAGAATGTGCCTTCGAAGTACTTTGTTCTCACACCAGTTATGTTGCCCCACAACTTCATCACTGAAACATAGTGAAAATAACTAGCGACCTTCTACATGTGAAATCATTCTGGAATTGCAGTACTTGAGAAGACTGTTGACGATTCTGGAGCATTCGTTTCAGGTTCTGCTTTCTGACCCTATTCCGAAGATGGCACTAAAGAGTGATGCGTATACAAGCCACCTTCTGTTTTTACATGAAATCACACAGACACTGATCATTCACATTTAAAAAGCTGGAAAGATGTAAAACAGTATTAAAGGTCCTCAAGCGAATGGACTATATTTTGGCCTATGATCATCTACTTGGATGTAGCCTTCATTCCCTTATACATGCACTGTCTACACCCCAGTCAACTGGCAGTTGTTGTGAGTGTGCAGGGATGGGCCCATTAACTTTAGTGTGCTAGAAAAGCTCAGCAAAATAATACATCCTACTCATGTAAATATACTTGTTGCCTCTATTTGGTAATCATTGTCTCTGAAGAACAAGTTACTTACTTTCGTTACTTGTTCTTCTGATGGATACATCTGCCTGTGGATTCCTCACCTTTTGAATTGAATCCCCAAGCAGTCCCTATCCCGGAGGAGGGTGTCCACCTGGAGATACCAAAAAATCTTGCAGCACAGATCATGCAAAATGGCCATCCCTCCTAACCTCCGAATCCAACCAGTTATGCTTCGCAAAGGTATGGAGAGAGGCCTAAGTTGCCGCCGTGCAGATGTCCACAACAGGAACACTTCTAGCCAAAGCAGAAGAAGATGACTTTGCTCTGGTGGAAGGAGCTCTAATACCTTCAGGTGGCTCCTTCTTGGCCAAGGCATAGCAGATCTTGATGCACAAGATGATCCACCTGGAGAGTGTTCGTTTGTGGACAGCTTTGCCCTTCATCCTGCCAATATAGCCCACAAACAGCTGGTCATCACGTCTTAGGTCCCTGGTTCTGTCCAGCTAGAAGCTGGCAGTCCTCCTAGGGTCCAGGCGTTGAAGTCTCTCCTCCACCTTGGAAAGGTGAGGGGGAGGATAAAAAATAGGTAAGGTAACAGACTGCCCTAGATGGAAAGGAGTGACCACCTTAGTCAGGAAAGCAGCCCTGGTCCTGAGAACCATCTTTTCTGCATGAATGGTTAAAAAGGGAGGTTAGAACTAAGAGCCTGAAGCTCACTTACCCTCCTGGCTGAGGTAATAATGATAAAAAAATCCATCTTGAAAGTAAGAAGCTTCAACGGGCAACTATGAAGAGGCTCAAAAGGAGAACCCATCAGGAAAGTAAGTACTAAATTCAAATCCCACTGATAATGAAGGGAGTGGGAGGAAACCCATTGGTGAGGCCCTTAATGAACCTCGTAACAATGCGGGACTTAAATAAATGCGGCTGATCCGGCAAACATAGGAAAGCCGACACGGCCAACAAGTAACCCTTTACCGTAGCCACAGCACAAACTTTCTGAGCCAAGGAAAGTGAAAAGCCAAGTACATTAGATAAATGGGCCTTCAAAGGATCAATAGACCTCTCTCCGCACAATTTCACAAACTTGGACCACCTAGAGGAATAAATAGATTTGATGGAGAGTCTCCTGGATGATAAAATAACATCCACCACATCCAGTGGGAGAGAGAAAGAACACAGGTTGCCCATTCAATCTCAAGGCATGAAAGTGCAAGCTCTGGAGGTGGGGGTGTAGAACCTGCCCCTGCAACTGCAAGAGGAGGTCTGCACTGAGAGGGAGACGGAGCGAAGGGTACAAAGAGAGGGGAAATAGATCTGTGTACCAGACCCTTCTTGGCCAATCCGGAGCAATCAAAATGACTAGGGCCCGGTCTTGCTGAATCTTCCTCAGAACTTGAGGAATCAAGGGTATGGCATGAAACGCGTAAAGGAGTTGCGAGCTCCAATCCAACTGAAATGCGCCCTCCCCAACGCTCCCTGAATCGGATACTGAAGACTGCAGAATGACAGGCAGTGCACGTTTTCCTGAGTGGCAAAAAGTCCAACCGTGGAAACCCACACATCCTAAATATATGATGGACCACCTCCGGATGAAGCCGCCACTACTGATTGGGCATGTGTTACCGAATGAGACTGTCCGCACACACATTTAGCACCCCGGCCAGATGATTTGCAAACACAAATCTGATGGCCCTGAGCCCCAGACCAGAGTCACAGAGCCTCTCTGCAGAGCCGATACGACCACATTGCAGTAGTGTTGTCCGTCAGGACTTGAATCGACTGACCGCTAAGGGAGGGAAGAAAGGCCTTGAGAGCCAAAAGTATTGCCCGCAATTCATGAAGGTTGATGTGAAGCAACCTTTCCTCCGTAGACCAAACACCCTTCATCGGCTGGCAAAACCGCATCGTCGCCTCCCGCCGCCTCACTGCCGTGTATCTTGACATCGCTCGAACACACTGCGCATCTTCTAACCACGAAGACCGCCACCTGCTCTGACGGCTTCCGTCACTAATCGGTTGTTGTTCCTCAAACCATTGCGTAAAGGGCAATCTCCCTGGCGTTATAATTCTCTCAGGCAACTCAATTGTTTTCACAGTCCTGATGATGATCCTTATTTAATTGAGCACTAGGATCGAAACGTCGACTTCATTTAGTGGGCATACATGTAACCATTGTGTAATTGTTTGTATGTTCCACTCTGGAGAACACTGCTTACACTGATTTCAAAGTGTCCAGATTGCTCTTCTCCTTGCCTGTGAATTTTTCTGCTCTAAACTCTTATTTCTATTCTCTGTTTCTTCTAATGCTTGGGTACAGGATTGTGCCCCATCATAAGTAATCCCATTTGTATTTCTACTCATTGTCTTTGATTGTAAAAATAAAAATCCTGGTCCGGCTGGACAGGTCAAGTATATAGTCCCTATTGTGTTCTATATTGAAAAATTACTCATATGTCTAAATAAGCTCAGGACCTTTCTTCATGTTAAATAATGGAAACGCCTGGAGGCTGCTTCACCTGTGAAGGTAACTGATTCTGAGGACCTTGCTGATCAGTCTTACTGGCCCCCTACTGTATTTGTTCATCTAAAGTAACTTTGAGCGACTGCATTACACCTAGCCCAACTTTTTGGCTGAAAACGTTTTAAAGTGTAAATATGTTGACTTTGCCAATGCTTCTTCGCGGTAGAGTGAAACACTTTGATTTACTATACCTTGTAAGTTCTCTATGTCTGGAACCCTCCATTGGATCTTTTTCGTTATGGTGTCTAAAAGGAAAAGTACCTATTTTCGGCAATGCCTTTTCTGGAAGAGGCTCTATTAAGCCACAGCTTACCTTTGAATTATCCTAGGCATCAGACTGGATCCCAAAAATTTCTGTGAGCAGTACCCCTCTGTGCTGGTGAGTGGTGTCGTTGGTGTCATCCGTGACGGAAGTGAGGTGCGCTGTGCCTATTTAGACGCCACACCAGCATACTGATGTGAGTTACTTTTCTGAACTTTCCACACCAGCAGCGTGGAGCCACGAAGAACACGGACCACTTGTGTGGAAAAAGTAGGACCCTGAAAAGAAAAATCCTGCCCCTAGAAATCCAGTCACAGAGCAGGGAGGATGGGTGGGCCGATAAGGAATTTACGGCTAGATAGAGTCTCTACCAGATAAGACGTTACCAAAAGTAAGTAACTTGTCCATCTGATAGCGACTTCAAACTGAAGATTCCTTTCCTTAGAAGAGATACCCAAGCAATACCTCCACAGAGGTGAGTCTGCATAACAATTACACACCAAAATGTCCTGCAGGACGAAACGAGCGAGGTGCCCATCCCAATGGACCAGACTGTCCAGGCAGTAGTGTTTTGTGAACGTGTGAAACAAAGCCCACATTGCCTCCTGACAAACCAGGACTTCGTGTGCTAACGCAGTGGTCACAGCCTTGCTCTGGTGGAATGAGCACATAGACTTTAGGGGGCTGCTTCTTGGTCAATGCCTGGCAGATTTTAATGCAGAGCATGATCCATCAGTTGACAGTCCACTTCTGCACAGCTTTTCCCTTCTGCGAACCAATAGACCCAAAAAATCGTTGGTCGTCCACCGGGAACTCTTTTGTGTGGTCGCGGTAGGACAATAATGTTTTTTTTGGGTGCAGATAGTTAAGTCGCTTATCTTCCTTAGAGGAATGTAGGGGAGCGTGGAAAGTAGGCAGAGTGATGGACTGGCCTCCATGTAATGGAGTGCTGACTTTCTGTGGAAAGGAACCTCTAGTTCCTAGAACCAGGTTGTCTGGGTAGATGTTCAGGTATGGAGGCTTGGATGACAAACCTGAAGCTCACTGACCCTCCGGGCAGATCTTATGGTAAACAGGAATGCCACTGTGATGGTAAGAAGCCTAAGAGGATAGTTGTGCAAATGCTCAAAGGGAGTGCACATAAGGAATATCAGGACGAGATTAAGGCCCCCAATGAGGCATGATAAAGGGAGTAGGAGGAAAAATATATTGTATATCTTTCAAGAACGTATGTACAATAAGGGATTTGAAGAGAAAATGCTAGTCAGGCAACTGCAGAAGGGCTTAGATAGAAGAAAGACAACCCTCTAAGGTGCCCAGGGCAGAGCCCTGCTGGCCAAGGGAAAGAATAAAGAGAATAACCTGAGAAAGTGGAGCAGAAAGGGGGTCAATCTGCTTTTCTGCACACCATGCCACAAACTTGCCTAAAATGGTAAGCAAATGGCGTTTTGGTAGAGGGACACCTGGCTGGCAGAATAACATTGTTCATTTTGTACAGAAGGTTGAAGGCTCTCAACTGCCACCGCCTAATCTCCAAGCAAGATGGCAGAGTGTTGACAGAATTGGGTAAAGAGCCCACCCCTGTGATAGAAGATCCTCCCCAAGGGGCAGCCTGATTGGAGGACCGATGGCCAAGCTCAACATCTCAGAATACCAAACTCTTCAAGCCCAGTGCGGAGCTACAAGGATGACTTGGGCCCATTTATCCTTATCTTCTTGAGAACTCTGGGCAGAAGTGGTGTGAGCGGAAAGGCATACAGGAGGTCTGAACTCCACTTGAAACGAAAAGCACAAGTTACTTACCTTAGGTAACAATATATCTGTAATAAACATTAGTAGTGATAGATTCCCTACCTTAGAATTACCCCCAGGTGTCAGCCTGGGTCCGGAAGTATTCGTCAGCAGTACCCCTGCGCGTTGGAATATGGCGTGGTGGGGCTCCGGGTCCGTCTTTGGCGTCGTGGTCGCTGAGATGACGTGGCGGCAGATACTTAAGATTAAGCATGGGCGTAAAATCCGTTCCGCTCGCGGAATTTGCGGATTTTCTGCAAATTCGCAATCCGCGAACTCTCGCGAATTTGCCGAAAATTCTTAAATTTGCACGCAGCAGATTTTTTTTGCTTGGTGATACAATTTTGCAGCGCGCGGCGTTCACTTACCGTCATTCAGCGTTTGCCGAGTTGTTTTTCTCGATATTTTGCGAGTGCTGCGCCATTTTGGATCTTGCTGCGGGATCCCGCGGGAGTTTGGCGACCGCGATTACGTCATCACGGCTTGCCACCTTGCACAGCACGCATCGCGAGAGTTCGCAATTGCGAACACGTAGGTGCGGCGGGCAGCAACAATCTCACACTCGCGAAATACAGATTTTGCAATTCTGCACAAGAAATCCACCAGCAAACAGCATAAACCTTCAGAAAATTATGATTTTTATCAGAATCACTCCTCAGGTTGACATTTGCCTGCACTTTTTTTAGCAAGGAGTCCATTTTGGGGGGGGGGGGAGGAAGGAAGTGCCCCACAGTCTCCAACTTCCTGTTCCTGTCCAGCAGGCTCCTCCCAGTGCTTTCTTCATGTGCTGGTCACTTTCATTTGGACTTTGACCTGGAAGGATTACTCTTTGTGGATGCTGCTGGATATTTGGATTTGAGGCCTTTTTGACTTTCTTTGGATCACTTTTGGATTAGAAATCAACTTTCACAAGTAAGTTTGTTTGGGGCATTACAGTTGCTGCAACTACAATTTTGGAACTTTTTCAGAACATTAAATAAAATATATAGTGGGTAGCCACAGTATCCAGTAGGACCAGGGTTAGTTATGGGTGCATGATACAACTGTTTTGTTGAATTTAAACATCATTGAGGCCATGGATGGGCTGGGATTGTGCTGAATTTTGTGTTTTGTGTCGATTTTTTGGGGCTGCTGTTGTGGCCTTTTGCCCAGGGGTAGCGAGTGGTGCATGGACTGAGTCTGCCTGTGGGGTCTCTTTAATGTAAACATCCTGGATGGCATTGGATTGTGGTGATTTTTGTGTGTTTTTTGTTTTTTTGGGGTGTACTGTTGATGTGGACTGGCCATGTGGGTGGCGGTGGCCATTTTGAGTGCTGGTACAGGCAACATGTGCTTGGGGTGCACCCATTTTGCATAGCTTTCATCCATTATGCCCAGGGGTAGTGAGTGGTGCATGGGCCTAGTCTTTCTGTGGGGTGTCTTCTTGAATTTAAACATCATTGAGGCCATGGATGGGCTGGGATTGTGCAGAATTTTGTGTTTTTTGTCGATTTTTTGGGGCTGCTGGTGGGGCCTTTTGCCCAGGGGTAGTACTAGTGAGTGGTGCATGGACTGAGTCTGCCTGTGGGCTCTCACTCTCTTTAATGTAAACATCCTGGATGGCATTGGATTGTGGTGATTTTTATGTGTTTTTCGGTTTTTTGGGGTGTACTGTTGATGTGGACTGGCCATGTGGGTGGTGGTGGCCATCTTGAGTGCTGGTACAGGCAACATGTGCTTGGGGTGCACCCATTTTGCATAGCTTTCATCCATTATGCCCAGGGGTAGTGAGTGGTCCATAGGCCTAGTCTTTCTGTGGGGTGTCTTCTTGAATTTAAACATCATTGAGGGCATGGATGGCCTGGGATTGTGCTGAATTTTGTGGTTTTTTCGACTTTTTGGGGTGTATAACTGATGTTCCTCTGTCTTCCATTGCTTTTAGGTGCACAAGAGAACCACCAGTGCCAGGAAGAAGTCCTGGTGCGGTGTGTGCAGCACAACGTCACGTGTGGCCACAGACAACTCTACAACTTGTGCAACTGCGGCCTGCTGTTCTGAGTGACATCTGAAGAAGATGGCCCCAAAAAAAGTTCCCCGTAGCTCCTCTAGCAAGAAAGTTGCCAGAAAGGAGGAGAAGAAGCAAGTTACCAAGCAGACTGGTGTGCCGCCTGCCACATTTTTTGGGAATAAAAAAAAAAGTATGCCTGCAGCAGCAGCGGGATCTGCTGGGGACCAAGCTGGGAGCAGCACCCCCGCTCCATTGGGCTCAGTGCCACCACCCCCACGCCAACTTAAGTCCAAGCCCTTGAGTGCTGCAGAGGCAGCCAGTCTACTTGTTCAATCACCATCGACCAGTGATGTTGGCTCATCGCAAGAAAGCAGCAGCAATGTCCCTCAATCAACACAGGTTGTTGTAACTCATCTGACGAGTGTTGAACAACCACAGCCGCAACAACAACCACATGTGCAAGTACAAGCCCAAGTACATGTTGAAGGAGAGGCAGCGCAAGGAGATGCACAAGCAGAGGTGCATGGAGGGGCACAACAAGTGCCCACAATAGTTGATCCTCCAGAAGTGGGGGCACATCTGGAAATCGACAATAAAGCCGAGGCATCATTCGAGGAAGCCACTCCTCCTGATGATCATTCATTGTCTTCCACATCCCGAGCAAGGAAAAGATCAAGGGTGGTGTCTACATCTTCTTCAAGCCCACCTCCTTCTGATGATATGGATCTTACTTGGGAACCAGCACCACTGCCGTCTGAGAGTGAGGCTGAGGCACACCATGATCTGACAAAGGTAGCTAAGCGTAAAAGGAAGGTCGTCGAAACTCTCATAGTTATGGAGTGTGATGACGCTCAACAAGAAGTGGTGTATACTCCTGCTGCTGAAGACTCTCACGACGACGACACAGTCATCACAGGCTTCACTCCAGCCTCAGCGGGCATGCAACAAACAGACATTTTGACCCTAGCCCGACAAGCTGCTGAGCGTGATGATGAAGTCGACGAGGAGGCAATGGGAACACCACAATCATTGAAGTTAACTAGTACACCACCACCTACCGCTTCCATATGTCTTCCTCGCCAGAAGGGACCTCCATCCACCTCGACCTCAATTAGTGGTGGGCAAAGTGCACAACGTAGTAAAGTTCAGCAATACGCATCCTCCACTTCATCTGGCATTAGCAGCATGACCACCACCAGTATCGCCTCCTCCGGCCCCCCCAGACATTTCAAGTCCGCAGTTTGGGACTTCTTTAGTATTTGCCTAAAAAAGGAAAACCGAGCCATTTGTAGCATTTGTAAGCTTGCAGTTAGTCGTGGTAAGCTTGGTACCAACTATGGGACTGGAGGCCAGAGAGGTCATCTTGAGAGACAGCATGATGTCCAATGGTTTGCGCACCTAAAGGAGATCAAGGAAGCCCGAATTGCAAGTCAAGAAAATGTTGATGTTCCATCTGATGATGACGAGGAGGAAGAAGCGTCACACACTTCACTTACACCAAGTACCCCTGTCAGCACACCCCCTGTGAGCCACACTAAGAGTGTGGGACAGAGTGAGACACCAATGCGAAAAAGTTCATCAGCGAGCGTAACTGGGTCGAAGAAGTCATCATCATCCCGTAAAATGGTCCAGGGCAACATTAGAACCATGTTGTTTTCAGACGCGCCATATGAACGCAACCACCCAACGGCGCGTCTGTATAACACTAAGCTGGCTAAAATGCTAGCGCTGGATCTTCTCCCTTTTTCTTTTGTAGAAGGGGTTGGTTTTCTAGAATTAGTGGCAGCGCTCTGCTCTAAATGGAAGGTTCCTAGCCGGTTCTATTTTGCCCGAGTTGCGGTTCCAGCACTACATGAAGATGTGCTGGAGGTGATTGGGGCAGCTTTGCAGAAGAGTGCTGTTCACACTATACATCTGACAACAGACATGTGGACCAGAGGCGCAGGCACTGATTACATGTGCATCACTGCACACTGGGTCTCTTTTTCAGGGGTTAAAGCAAAGCTAAACGCAGGTGTTGACCTGGACCAAGTGTATAAAGCTGCTCGGAAACATGCAACACTAGCCATATTTGGCTTGGAGAAACGTCATACAGCAGAAAACATTTTGAATGAGTTTAACACAAAGGTCTTTCACTGGCTGTCCCCAAAAAACGCGAGATTAGTTATGTTTCCACGGATAATGGCGCCAATGTAGTTAAGGCCATGGATCTGGGTCACTATTTCAGAGTGCCGTGTTTGGCGCACTGTATAAAGCTGGTTGTTAAAAAATTCTTGGATAAAGACAGTCCAGCGTGCGAGTTAGTGGCCACCTGCCGAAAAATGTGCAACCATTTCAGCCATTCTTTTAAGGCCCGGAAGCATCTGAGGAGCCTGCTACATGAACGTCGAATGCCAGTGAAAACATTCATCCAGGAGGTGCCAACACGTTGGATCTCAACCTTCTACATGCTTGAGCGTCTGTATGAGCAGTTTACGGTACTCGATCAGTATTTCTTAACACTGGGTACAGCTCAGAAGGACCTGAGGCTAGATGCGGCGAAATGGGAGCTAGTTAAAAGTCTGACAGACATGCTTCGTCCTTTTGAGGTCTTCACGCGTGCAGTCAGCAGGGAGGACTGTAATTTGGGAAAAGCTATCCCATTGTTGCGCATGCTGGAGCACAAACTGAAGGCGGTGTCTTCTAAGTTTCAAAAAAATGAAGAAAAGCAAGAAGCTTTTGTTTTGGCGGAGAAATTATTAGAGCGCCTACTTAGCGATGAACGTCTTCAAAAGATCCACTCAGAACAGCATTACATTTGTGCTACTATTCTGCATCCACGCTACAAAAAGGCGCTGGCAGGCAGTGCATTATTTCCTTTTGGTGATGAAGATGTTACAAAGTACAAACATTGGCTAGCCTTGTCAGCCATGAGGTTTGAAAGAGAACGGCAGCAAATTCAAGGAAAAGGCAGTACATCAGCATCAGCAGGCCATCCCCAGTCAAAAGACTCCACTTCTGCACCTGTGGCTGTGGCAGAAGTGACCTCTCAGCCGTTAAAGACACCGGCAACCGGATCATCTGCACCAGACACAACAGAAATATCGGGTGATGATGGTGAAGAGGATTGGCTAGCTGAGCTTGGGCCTGGTTCTCAAAAGGTCCGAGCAAAAAGTAAGCAAAGTGGAGGAACCGTGGAGAACCTTGAGTCGATGGTGCAGGACTATCTGAATGACTCAACAGAGGTCTATGTTAATGCTGACCCATTGGCGTATTGGCATGGGAAAAAAGAATTGTGGCCAGAGATCACCAACCTGGCCATAAATTACTTGTCTTGCCCACTCGCAAGCGTGTCTTCTGAACGCGTTTTCAGTGCTGCTGGTGGCATTGTAACTTGCAAACGGACCCGCCTCTCGCCCAAAAATGTGGAGAGGTTAACAATGATCAAGATGAATCGGCACCTCATACCACCAGATTACAAAGTACCAGATTACACGACACAAGAAGACGAGGAGGACAGCAACTTAGATGAGGGAATTTCTTCTGTGTTAGGTGACACTGACCTACTCCTGCCTGAATTCGCAGAGTATGAGGACAAACTCTTCTTCCCTGACACCGAGCCCTGAAAATGAGCCAATGAATCAATAACTTTCTTTTTTGTACTTATTCACTTTTATTCCGGTGTGTCTGTCTTTCTTTGTTTTGCACAGTTAATATAATTAAAACTTTAATCACCTGTACTTTTGCTTTTTGGCTGTTTGGGGGTCTTCTACTTGTTTCCGCCTGGGTTGACGGGTCTGGGGACATTGCTGGGAAGCTCTAATATCGGATAAAACTGGTTTGGACAACATCCATGAGGGAAAAGTTTTTGCATTTTCTGACATTTCGCTCAATGTAGCGTTTTCTGGGGCCTGTTTGGGGGGCTTCCTGGTGTTTGTGGGTGAGTTTCGGGGTCTGGGAGCACTGCTGGGTATGGATAGGTTTGATAGCAAGAGGTTTGAAGGAAATCCATGGAGGCAGAGGGGAGTTAGGGCCTAGCTGGAGAGCGCGCACTGAGTGATTTTGGAAATTTTCACAAAAGTGACAAAGTGCCCATTTTTGTACTTTTGCTTTTTGGCTGTTTGGGGGTCTTCTACTTGTTTCCGCCTGGGTTGACGGGTCTGGGGACATTGCTGGGAAGCTCTAATATCGGATAAAACTGGTTTGGACAACATCCATGAGGGAAAAGTTTTTGCATTTTCTGACATTTCGCTCAATGTAGCGTTTTCTGGAGCCTGTTTGGGGGGCTTCCTGGTGTTTGTGGGTGAGTTTCGGGGTCTGGGAGCACTGCTGGGTATGGATAGGTTTGATAGCAAGAGGTTTGAAGAAAATCCATGGAGGCAGAGGGGAGTTAGGGCCTAGCTGCAGAGCGCGCGCTGAGTGATTTTGGAAATTTTCACAAAAGTGACAAAGTCCCCATTTTTGTACTTTTGCTTTTTGGCTGTTTGGGGGTCTTCTACTTGTTTCCGCCTGGGTTGACGGGTCTGGGGACATTGCTGGGAAGCTCTAATATCGGATAAAACTGGTTTGGACAACATCCATGAGGGAAAAGTTTTTGCATTTTCTGACATTTCGCTCAATGTAGCGTTTTCGGGGGCCTGTTTGGGGGGCTTCCTGGTGTTTGTGGGTGGGTTTCGGGGTCTGGGAGCACTGCTGGGTATGGATAGTTTTGATAGCAAGAGGTTTGAAAGAAATCCATGGAGGCAGAGGGGAGTTAGGGCCTAGCTGCAGAGCGCGCGCTGAGTGATTTTGGAAATTTTCACAAAAGTGACAAAGTCCCCATTTTTGTACTTTTGCTTTTTGGCTGTTTGGGGGTCTTCTACTTGTTTCCGCCTGGGATGACGGGTCTGGGGACATTGCTGGGAAGCTCTAATACCGGATAAAACTGGTTTGGACAACATCCATGAGGGAAAGGTTTTTGCATTTTCTGACATTTCGCTCAATGTAGCGTTTTCGGGGGCCTGTTTGGGGACTTCCTGGTGTTTGTGGGTGGGTTTCGGGGTCTGGGAGCACTGCTGGGTATGGATAGTTTTGATAGCAAGAGGTTTGAAGGAAATCCATGGAGGAAGAGGGGAGTTAGGGCCTAGCTGCAGAGCGCGCGCTGAATGATTTTGGAAATTTTCACGAAAGTGACAAAGCCCCCATTTTTGTACTTTTGCTTTTTGGCTGTTTGGGGGTCTTCTACTTGTTTCCGCCTGGGTTGACGGCTCTGGGGACATTGCTGGGAAGGTCTAATACCGGATAAAACTGGTTTGGACAACATCCATGAGGGAAAAGTTTTTGCATTTTCTGACATTTCGCTCAATGTAGCGTTTTCTGGGGCCTGTTTGGGGGGCTTCCTGGTGTTTGTGGGTGGGTTTCGGGGTCTGGGAGCACTGATGGGTATGAATAGTTTTGATAGCAAGAGGTTTGAAGGAAATCCATGGAGGCAGAGGGGAGTTAGGGCCTAGCTGCAGAGCGTGCGCTGAGTGATTTTGGAAATTTTCACAAAAGTGACAAAGCCCCCATTTTTGTACTTTTGCTTTTTGGCTGTTTGGGGGTCTTCTACTTGTTTCCGCCTGGGTTGACGGCTCTGGGGACATTGCTGGGAAGGTCTAATACCGGATAAAACTGGTTTGGACAACATCCATGTGGGAAAAGTTTTTGCATTTTTTGACATTTCGCTCAATGTAGCGTTTTCGGGGGCCTGTTTCGGGGGCTTCCTGGTGTTTGTGGGTGGGTTACGGGGTCTGGGAGCACTGCTGGGTATGGATAGTTTTGATAGCAAGAGGGTTGAAGGAAATCCATGGAGGCAGAGCGGAGTTAGGGCCTAGCTGCAGAGCGCGCGCTGAGTGATTTTGGAAATTTTCACAAAAGTGACAAAGTCCCCATTTTTGTACCTTTGCTTTTTGGCTGTTTGGGGGTCTTCTACTTGTTTCCGCCTGGGTTGACGGCTCAGGGGACATTGCTGGGAAGGTCTAATACCGGATAAAACTGGTTTGGACAACATCCATGAGGGAAACGTTTTTGCATTTTCTGACATTTCGCTCAATGTAGCGTTTTCGGGGGCCTGTTTGGGGGGCTTCCTGGTGTTTGTGGGTGGGTTTCGGGGTCTGGGAGCACTGATGGGTATGAATAGTTTTGATAGCAAGAGGTTTGAAGGAAATCCATGGAGGCAGAGGGGAGTTAGGGCCTAGCTGCAGAGCGCGCGCTGAGTGATTTTGGAAATGTTCACAAAAGTGACAAAGCCCCCCTTTTTGTACTTTTGCTTTTTGGCTGTTTGGGGGTCTTCTACTTGTTTCCGCCTGGGTTGACGGCTCTGGGGACATTGCTGGGTAGGTCTAATACCGGATAAAACTGGTTTGGACAACATCCATGAGGGTAAAGTTTTTGCATTTTCTGACATTTCGCTCAATGTAGCGTTTTCGGGGGCCTGTTTCGGGGGCTTCCTGGTGTTTGTGGGTGGGTTACGGGGTCTGGGAGCACTGCTGGGTATGGATAGTTTTGATAGCAAGAGGGTTGAAGGAAATCCATGGAGGCAGAGCGGAGTTAGGGCCTAGCTGCAGAGCGCGCGCTGAGTGATTTTGGAAATTTTCACAAAAGTGACAAAGTCCCCATTTTTGTACCTTTGCTTTTTGGCTGTTTGGGGGTCTTCTACTTGTTTCCGCCTGGGTTGACGGCTCAGGGGACATTGCTGGGAAGGTCTAATACCGGATAAAACTGGTTTGGACAACATCCATGAGGGAAACGTTTTTGCATTTTCTGACATTTCGCTCAATGTAGCGTTTTCGGGGGCCTGTTTGGGGGGCTTCCTGGTGTTTGTGGGTGGGTTTCGGGGTCTGGGAGCACTGATGGGTATGAATAGTTTTGATAGCAAGAGGTTTGAAGGAAATCCATGGAGGCAGAGGGGAGTTAGGGCCTAGCTGCAGAGCGCGCGGTGAGTGATTTTGGAAATGTTCACAAAAGTGACAAAGCCCCCCTTTTTGTACTTTTGCTTTTTGGCTGTTTGGGGGTCTTCTACTTGTTTCCGCCTGGGTTGACGGCTCTGGGGACATTGCTGGGTAGGTCTAATACCGGATAAAACTGGTTTGGACAACATCCATGAGGGTAAAGTTTTTGCATTTTCTGACATTTCGCTCAATGTAGCGTTTTCGGGGACCTGTTTGGGGGGCTTCCTGGTGTGTGTGGGTGGGTTTCGGGGTCTGGGAGCACTGCTGGGTATGGATAGTTTTGATAGCAAGAGGTTTGAAGGAAATCCATGGAGGAAGAGGGGAGTTAGGGCCTAGCTGCAGAGCGCGCGCTGAGTGATTTTGGAAATTTTCACGAAAGTGACAAAGCCCCCATTTTTGTACTTTTGCTTTTTGGCTGTTTGGGGGTCTTCTACTTGTTTCCGCCTGGGTTGACGGCTCTGTGTACATTGCTGGGAAGGTCTAATACCGGATAAAACTGGTTTGGACAACATCCATGAGGGAAAAGTTTTTGCATTTTCTGACATTTCGCTCAATGTAGCGTTTTCGGGGGCCTGTATGGGGGGCTTCCTGGTGTTTGTGGGTGGGTTTCGGGGTCTGGGAGCACTGCTGGGTATGGATAGTTTTGATAGCAAGAGGTTTGAAGGAAATCCATGGAGGCAGAGGGGAGTTGCTGCAGAGCGCGCGCTGAGTGATTTTGGAAATTTTCACGAAAGTGACAAAGCCCCCATTTTTGTACTTTTGCTTTTTGGCTGTTTGGGGGTCTTCTACTTGTTTCCGCCTGGGTTGAAAGCTCTGGGGACATTGCTGGGAAGGTCTAATACCGGATAAAACTGGTTTGGACAACATCCATGAGGGAAAAGTTTTTGCATTTTCTGACATTTCGCTCAATGTAGCGTTTTCGGGGGCCTGTTTGGGGGGCTTCCTGGTGTTTGTGGGTGGGTTTCGGGGTCTGGGAGCACTGCTGGGTATGGATAGTTTTGATAGCAAGAGGTTTGAAGAAAATCCATGGAGGCAGAGGGGAGTTAGGGCCTAGCTGCAGAGCGCGCGCTGAGTGATTTTGGAAATTTTCACAAAAGTGACAAAGTCCCCATTTTTGTACTTTTGCTTTTTGGCTGTTTGGGGGTCTTCTATTTGTTTCCGCCTGGGTTGACGGCTCTGGGGCCATTGCTGGGAAGGTCTAATACCGGATAAAACTGGTTTGGACAAAATCCATGCGGAAAAGCCTTTTGGCACTTTTTGTAACTTAGGTTTCGTTAGGGTTAGCCCTAGCAGCAGGATTGCATGTGTTTCGGGGTGTTCTTGATTTTTGCAACTGAGTTCTGGGGTCTTAGAGCACTCGTGGGAATGTGTAATTTTGGTTGCAAGTGATTAGAAGAAAATCCATGGTGGGAAAGGGGGGATCACTTAGTCTGTGAGAGGCACTTAGTGTTGAAAACATTTACCCATTTACATTTAAAGGAAGAAAATGACACAGACTTAAGTTTCAGGAAAACAAACTTACTGTTAAACCCCCACCCACCAGACTCAAAAGCAGTAAAAAACAGGTATGCTCGGATAAAGTTTCAAAAAGTATATTTGTGTAGCTCTAACAAAATAATCTCCCGCAAGACCCTCCCTAACCCCAACGATTGTCCTTCAAAATTCCCAAAAACAACCCAAGTCCCAATTCCCACCCCCCAAAAGTCTTTAAAAAATGGGCAAGGGACACTACGGCAGGATGCTGTTCACTTTAGCGGCCAGGGCATCATACTCCTTGCGGAGGGTGGCATGGTCGGAGCGGAGGCCCTCCACCAAGTTCTTATATGTTAAGACCTCCTGCTCCAGGTAGGACACTCTGAGGCATAAGCGGCGCTGGCGTGCCTTGCAACTCCTGTGGGGGGCAGCTGCTGACTTTGCTGCTCGGCGGTGGCGGTTGGCTTTGGTAGTCCGGCTCCGTACCGCTGGAGCACTGCGCTGGCTGGCAGCCCGTGGGGGGCACGGAGGAGGATGCAGCTGTCCCAGTGGATGTACCAGTAGACTGCGTGTCCTCCTCCTCCAGGGCCAGCAGCCGCCGATATTCGGCGACAGTGGCATCCAGCCTCCGTTACCGGGCCATTCGAGCCAGCTCCTTCCTTGTTGGTTTTTGGGATTTGGAAGGAGCAACTATATGAAGAAAGAAAGACATAGTCTGTAACCAATGCTCCTTAAGATTAACACAAAATGATTGAGCAGAAAGTTGTGTCACAGTACAACTAGCAACTTGAAAGCACAGTACATAACTATTGAGGCCAGTATCTCTCTAACCTCCCACTTCTTCATCCTTGCTCTAACATTAGTGGGAGATTAAGGAACAAATTCTACGAGCACTATGGACTTCCATTACAGTCGACTATGACAGTACACCAGTCTTATTCTTCTTCTTCTCTCTTGTTTAGGAAAATTGGTACGTTATCTTATGCAAGCCGGCATAATGCCAGCGCAGTGAACTTGCACCCGAGAAAAACAGACGCACACCATGATGAGTGAGACAGACTTGCGTTACTGTACCGGTCCAGTACATGCAGGTGGTGAAGCTCTTACTTTTCTATTACAGGTGGCACTGAGAATACTCTGTTAAAAGGGCTACTGCTTAATTAATTTAACTTTCACCGTACAGTGCAAATGAGTACTATAAAAGGAAAATGAAGAAGCTAAATAATCTGATTAACTATCACTTCACATGGGATGTATTTGATTACATATGGGATGACTTTAGGTGCTTTGCTTTTTATTGAGTGAACAGTGATACACCCACACATGAATGACGTACTACTACTAAACTAAACTTATAAAGAGAGGTAGGGAGTGTCCACCGTAATAACCGGATATATGCTGTGCTTGAAGTTGCAATACAAACTGCTGCTACTATTCGTGGTAGTATTTGGACAAAATTACAACTTCTTTTCCTTGCCTTTCCTACACTGGAACGGACGTGCGGGTGCGGTGTTACATGCTCTTCAAAGTAACACTTAGTTCATCCAGTGACCGTCTACTCTCTCTAGATACACATATGCTATCTAAGAGTCAGATAGTACCATGATCCAGGCATCCATCCATTCAAAGTATATGCACACATACAGTTTCTGTTTCACCCACCCAGGCTGTTCTCCTTCCACCCATTCTTGCTTCATCATTCACCCAGCCATGCACCATACCATATTCTTTCCTTCCCAGCCACCTCGGGGACCAAGCAAACACATATCATTCTTCTTTGCCAGTCATCATTACATTTCTCGTCCTTCCACACTTACTTACACCCTTCTTTCGCTTTTCGTTCATCCCATCCATCAAGTTCATCTCAGATCTGATTGGGATTCTTCTCGCCAAAAACTTCACAGCTAAGTCGAAGTACATTTAGAGGAGGCTACTACCTGGTTGATTTATAATACACCCGTGCAGAAAGCACACTCTGCAGTCTTCAATCTCAATAAGTAAGGAATATATAGCTTACCTCTGCCCGCCACCACCGTGTGAACCCTCATAGGCACATTGGTGTCGTCCGGCACTTGCACCGCCTCCTCCCCAGAAGTGTTCTCCTCATCCAGCACCACCACCTCCGCGCTGGTCCCGCCACCAGATGTTCCACCTACAAAGTACATTTAAGAATGTTAGAATACACCACTCACTACTATATAATATTTGGTCTAGGAATAAAGAAATGTGAAAAAAACCAGAAAACAATGTAATAATTTGTGACTGTCTAATCTAAAGTAAAAATGTCCTTTTTTCCAGGGAAGGCTCAGTGCATAGAGCTATTGCTGACTAGAATGGGAGTCCAATGGAATTGCCAAATGTGCAATCTTAGTTAGCTACACAGACAGACTAATAAGAATAATCTAGTAATACCACAGGGAGTCATAGTCGAGGCAGGATAAGAATTTAGATACAGTCTACAAGAAGATCAAAGACGATTTAGAAAAAATCGAATGAGGAACGCTAGGAAAAAATAGGTACGCTATATTAAAATTAAAACTTACCGGGGCCAGCAAAGGAGCCCTCGCCTGACCGATCCTGTTCAGCAGCAGCCTCCTCCAATGCCCTCTTGCCCCTGGGGGGAGCTGATGTACAACATGAAAGAAATAAAGACCAGAAAACATGGATGATATTTGTCAACCAAATCAAACATTTCAAAAGAACAATAACAAAATATTTTGGCGAAATAGCAAATACACAACTATTCCACGGGATATATTGACCGATCTCATGTGGTCTACTACGTTATTAGTATTGCTTGATTTGCGGACCGTCGACTTGGAAAGTTCTTATGTAACTCACTAAACAAACTACTAAAAAGGTTTGCCTAGGACTGGCAGGCAGCAGTCCGCAGCACGCAAAGTGACAGACAAAGTCCATCGTGATTGCAGATCAGCGACAACACTAAAAAGTTTCCTACTACATTAACCAGTCATTAAAATACTCAAACTATCAATCCACCACCACTATTTCTTTTTATCGCCATGTGTACAAAGGAAGGACTGGACTTGAGTCTGTAGGGGCTGATTTAGAAGCCCCTTGCAGCTCTTTTGCTCCATTGTTGCGTGACTTTTGTGACGCAGCGGCAGAACAAAAGAAGCGCCATGGTGCGGCGTATATTAACAACGTGACGCATATGGGAGATGCATCACGTTGTAAAGCCCTGCGCCATCAGGGGGCGTTCCGGCGCAAGGGAGGGCGTTCCTGCGCAGGAACGCATCCTAAAAGTGGCTGAGGGACATCTACAAGATTTTAATTGGTCACTTCGAGGACAATGATGCGTGACTCAAACCCTGCGCCTGCTTGAAGCAGACGTACGGCTTGACGCAGCATTGGGGAGATAGGGCACCCCAGAGCATTGCTGGAGCTGCACCATCGTTGCGACGCAACTCCAGCAATGCGCCGCCTTTACGGCACAGAAGCGTAACGCTTCGGTGACGTTTTGGTGGCGTGGCGCACAATTACTGGCGCATCCCTGCTACTTTGCAGGGATGCGCCGGTAATTAAAAATCTGACCCTTAGTGTCTAGCATTACGCAGTTCTTTAAACTACACTCATGCATAATTTCACAGGCCAATGAAATGAACACAAAATCGAAAACAAATAAGCATAGTAGCAGCGCTACTGAGAAGGAGAGCAGTGCACCTGAAATGCACAGAAGATTTTGAAATATAATTTACCTACAATGTAATCAGCAGCATTGTTGCTCTTGGTAAAAAACAAAAATTTGCAAGATAATAACACACAGAGCAGGAGAAAACAGAGTAGTAAAGAAATAGCTACTACTACTCACCAAGCCCGGGGATCTCAAGGCCGAGCAGGTCCAACAGATCGCGTTCCCGGTCCAGGATATCCGTCCAACGGTGGGTGACTTGGTTGTAGGTGCGCCGGACCCGAGATTGTTGGTACATGGCCCGGCACACCTTCTCCCACCGCTTCTGGCGCTCCCGGATCCCGTACCCGCTAGCGATCTTGCCGCCTGCCGTGATGGTCCTGGGGAGGCGGCGCTGAACATAAAAAACTAGGGCGCCCACCTCCTCCGCGCTGAAGATCTCCCGGGCTTGGACATTCTCCCCCCTCAAACGCCCGCACGGGAGCCGGGCACGGGGTGCAGGACCCTTCCCCTTCTCAGGATGCTTCCCGGCTCCCTTTACCATGGTCTGGGCAGAAAAGAAGCTAAATAATAAAGAAGAAATAGAATAGGGAAGAAGAAAAGAAAAGAGTTTAAAAAAGTAGTTTAAAATTAACAAAAAGGGGGGAGGAGCCAAGCTCGCGTCCGAGATGGCCGCGTTTTAGCTCGGCTCCGTTCGCCTGCCTGTTTTTATCATCTATCCTGCTGTTATCCTGCCCCGGGAAGTCCTCTTTGCTATGCTGTAGTGCTAAGACACCTTGCAGGCACTCACCTTTTGCTCTGGTTGTCCTTGGGTGCCGTGGATCCTGCACATCGCTCCCGCTCGCTTCGGTGCCTCCGGTGCGGGCTGGCCTGGATCTTCTTGGCGGCGCCCGGACGGGGCGGAGCCCGATGGTCGGCCCTTGATGGCGCTGTGGACGCGGTCATAGAGGCCGTTGGGCGTATAGGCCGGCTGTGACTTGCTGGCCGGCTCCGGTGGGCCGGCGGCCTTGGGTGGAGGCGCTGCCTTCCGTTGACGGGGCTGACCGTACATTCGGCTTGCTCCCCCTTTGTTCTCCGGTCCGGACATTTTGATTTCCTCCGCCCGGACTCGGAGAACGGGACCGGCGGAACTGGGGAGCCGGCGATTCCCCTTCTTCTTGTGGCCCCCCTTCCTGCTCTGGAGGTGCCCTCCTGCCGGTCGGCTGGTCTTCATTTGCCTCGCTGCTGTCCGGCCGGGGGCTGACGGACGCCGCGGCCCCGCCGGGCTTCCAAGATGGCGGCCGACCCTGAATGTCTCAGCCGGGCCTGGACGAGTGCTGGAGGCCCGCCGCATGGCCCGGGTGCCGGATACTGTAAAGGTTTTCCTACACTTAAGAGCATCCTGGACGCCCTACACTCCTGGCGAGCTTCTGTGGCCGCACCCGTTGTCATCCTGGAGGTGGATCCTCTCTTCGGGCCGTTTGGGCCCCCTAAACTAGGTGCGGCTTCGTCGCCGTTGCAGGGTGCGGCTGGAACTATCCTGGGAAGCAGGGGCCCGGCGACGACCGCGTCTGTGGCTGTGCGGAGTTCCATTGCCCTGCATCGTCCTGTGCTTTCTCCGGCGCCACTGGTCCAGGGGCCGGATCCCGTCTGGACTGGCCTCAATGGTTCTTTCTGCCTCTCTTCGCCTCAAATGGTCGACCCTGGCTCCTGTGCCGGCCCCGCTGAGTCGGCTTTTCCCAAACTGTCCCTGAAACTGTGCCTGCATTGCGTGAGATGTTCTCTGACTTTTCCGGATCATCCGGGTTTTACTCCACGTATTTTATCTGGACTGCCGTTTGCTCTCCCTGTTCTTTGCCTTCTGTTCTCCGTGGTCTGGTTCTTGGTGAATCAGACGGCTACAAATTTGGACAAACGAGGACAGGGCTGAGACGAACTTGCCTCTGTGTACGGTAGTCTTGTACTGGTTGGATGATCGGCATGTAACGGTATGACTATGTGTGAATTTGTGTTGCTCCTGGAGCGTATCCTGATACTTTTTTGACTTCCCGAGGGCTCTGCCTTTTTCTCAAGCGGGTGGGTGGGTGCTGATAATTCTGTTCCTTGGCCCTCTCCCGCGTGTTTCCTTCCCTTTTCCCTTCCCCCCCTCCCTTCTTTTGTCTTAGGTTTCCGTCTTGCCTTTGCTCTTCTATATTTCGGGTTCTAATTAGGGCGACAGGCACGCTGCCGGGGGGTAGGCCATAGCCTTCAGCAGGGGTGCAGGGTGGGCTTGCGGGGTGGGTGGGGGGGTCTGTCACTTTGGGGGGTCTTCCCCCCCCCTTTTTTTTTCTCCTTTTTTTGTTCTATGGCTCTTATGTATTCTCTTTTTCGGGACTCCGTTTCGTCATGTGTCCCCCTGGGGTGTTTCTGCTGCGCTGGCCTGCCGGTCCTACTGTGATTATGACTCACTGTGTGTTGTGCCACTGATCTTTACTGTATGCCGTGTGCCGGTTTATGTTTTCCTGCTTCGCCGCCGGGGGGCGCATGTTTGGGGAGGAGTCCCTTCCTTTTTCTTTTTTCTTCCTTCCCCTCCCTCTTTTGTGGGGGATTTCCTTCCTTTTATTGGGGTGTGTACTGTGTTGATTGATACGATGGGATCTTTTTTACATCCGTTTGATAAGTCTGGTTGGGGCTGGGGTGGGTGAGCACTGGACGGCGAGCGTAATCGTCTCTCCTTGTGGTACTTCCGTTGGGGTTGTATTTACAGCTATGTTTAGTTCTTGTTGGATTTATCCTGTACTTTCTATGATCGCCTGTTCGCGGCTCACCGCGGCCCCTCCCTATTTGCTTGATTCACTGCCCGTCCTGATCCTGTACTTTCCGTTCCCATACTAGAAAATCAACCTTCACATATACTGTCCATACTGGTTGCTCTCTGGCTTTCGGCTTATGTCTCCTGTGTTCTTGTTGTTATCTCCTGTGGATACTTTTGTATTGCTGATTATGCTCCTGCTATGTGGTGGCCAGCCCGCTGGGTTGTAGGCCCGTATTTGTGAGCCCTTTCTGTACAATAAAGGTTTTAAAAAAATAAAAAAATAAAAAAAAATTAACAAAAAGTAGCATAAAACACAAAAATATAGAGCTAGAAAAATAGAGGGATAGATAATAAGTAAAATAGATTAAAAAAAACTTCAAACAAGCAAAGGATGGCAGAGATTCAGAGAGGATACAGAAAGCATGCCCAGAACCATAGCAATGAATGAGAAACAAGATGGCCGCGCCCGTTCACGACCGAGTGGGTAAGTTCGCGCGAGATTTTCCTAGCGATCACACGTGAAATTGTACTAGCGAGCCGCACACTTTGCGAGATTACACATAGCGCCCGGAAACGGAATTACGTCACGCAAACAAGATGGCCACGCCCATGTACAACCGCTAGGGTAACTTCGCAAACGTTGCGCTACAAGCGGCTTGCGAACACGCAAAAAATCACGCGAACAAACAGGCCGCAAAAAAAACAAATCGTGTATTCGCACGAATTCGCGGCTTCCGAAATCGATCTCGCACGAATTCGCGCCCCGCGAATCGCGAGAAATTGCAGAAAAACTATTTTTGCAAAACTGAAAGCACTCAGCAGGTGCAAAAGTTCAATCTTATCATTAGTAACCATTGCCTCTAGTGCTTCCTGAGGGGCCCCTCCAGAGTTCAGTTGCCTACTTGCAACTATTCTATGACCCTGCTCTGACCCTCACAGCAGGCTCATAGAATAGCTACAAGTAGGCCACAAAGGTCCTGTGAAAAAAAATTGCACTGCAACAGAAAGCAAATTACAGATAAGGAAGCAGGTGCCAGCCAGACTGGAAGTTTACATTCAGTGACACATTAATCAAACCCAAATTAATTCATGTCAGTTGAAGCAGGGCAAGTGTGCTTGCTTTTTTTCACCCCCATAATCTACAGTGATAAACCAACCAGAGGGTGGCAGTGATGTACCAGAGGGTGGCATGGGTGTACCAGAGGGTGGCAGTGGTGAAACAGAGGGTGCTGTGAACCTGTGATGATGAACCAGACGTAGAAACAACATAGTCGCGGCCGTTGCGAGCCGACAAGTTCGCAATTGCGAACTGGTACACAAACCTCGCGAACTGGCAGAAACCCTTGCGAACACAAAGAAAAAAAAATCCGCAAATTCGCGAGAGTTCGCGGATTGCGAATCTGTAAATACGCACATTCGCGAACGCCAGATTCGCAAAATCCGCCCATGCTTACTTAAGATGCTGTCCTCGCACGCAGACGTCAGTTCTGTACACGACTTTCCACGCTAGGAACGCAGAGCCAGTTCGCAGAAAGGGGAGGATGGATGGGGCGGTAAGGAATCTATCACTACTAATGTTTCTTACAGATGTATCGTTACCGAAGTTAAGTAACTTGTGCATCTGAAAGAAACTCACAGTGATAGATTCCTTACCTTAGAATAGATACCCCAGCAATATCAACCCCGGTGGTGGGTCTGCGAACCAAGATCACACCAGAAAATCCTGGAGAACAGAACGGCCAAAGAAGCCGTTTCTCCGGACGTAGCTGTCCAGGCAGTAATGCTTGGTAAACGTGTGCAGCGAAGCCCACGTATCTGCCCGACAGATGTCATGCAAGGGAACGCCCCATCCCAAAGCAGTAGTGGCTGCCAGCGCCCTGGTAGAAGGGGCACGTAGCCCCACCAGAGGCTCCTTTTTAGCCAAAGAATAATAAGCCTTTATGCACAGAACGACCCACCGAGAGATGGTCCGCTTGTGCACGGCCCAACCTTTCTGGGCGACCACGTAGCCAACAAAGAGCTGGTCATCCACCCGGAACTGTTCAAGAAAAAAGAGAGAGCACGTTTTGGGTCCTGACGGTGGAGCCTCTCTTCCTCTTTCGAGGGATGCAGAGGCGGAAAGAAAGTGGGCAAAGTGATTGTCTACCCAATATGAAAGGCAGTGACAACCTTTGGCAGAGAAGACGGATGAGTCCTTAAAACAACTTTGTCCGATGGACAGGGAGAAAAGGAGGTTTAGAAGAAAGAGTTCTGGAGCTCACTCACTCTTCAGGCAGAGGTGATGGCAACCAGGAAAGCAGTCTTTAAAGTGAGGAGACCAAGAGGATAGTTGTGAAGTGGCTCAAAGGAAAAAAATATCAGACATGTCAGAACCAGGTTCAAGTCCCACTGAGGCATTATGAATGGAACAGGAGGGAAAAGATGAGTAATGCCTTTTAAGAATCGACTTACAAAAGGGGACTTGAAAAGGGAAGGCTGATCTGGAAAACGTAAAAAGGCTGAAATGGCCGATAGATAGCCCTTGATAGTGCCTAGAGCAGAGTCCTGCTGGACCAAAGAAAGTAGGAATAGAAGGACCTCTAAAAGAGGGGCAGAAAGGGCATCTATAGCCTTTGCTGTGCACCATGCCACAAACGTATTCCACCTGCAGGCGTATACCGTCTTAGTAGAGGGCCGCCAAGATTAAATTACAAACTTTGGGATGCAGGTCAAAAGACGTCAACTGCCGCCGCTCAATCTCCACGCAAGGAGGTGGAGCCTGGACAAGTTCAGGTGGAGGACCGTCCCCTGGTGCTGCGACAGAAGATCCTCCCGAAGAGGCAGTCGGATCCGGGATCAATGGACATGCTGAGTAGCTCGGGATAACATACTCTTCGAGCCCTTTCCGCGCACAAGAATGACTTGGGCCCGACGTGCTTGATCTTCTTCAGCACTCTGGGTAGAAGTGGTATAGGCGTATAGTAGACCACAACTCCACTCGCAACGAAAAGCGTTGTCTAGCGAGTGCCGCCTTGGAAATTCCAACACGCAGAACTGATGACATCGCGTGTTCTCTTCAGTGGCGAATAGATCTAACCAAGGCTCTCCCCACTGCTGAAAGAGACCTTGCACCAAGTCCGAGTTCAGACGCCATTCATGATCCATCATGCACCAGTGGCTGAGTTTGTCCGCCCTGGCGTTCAGAGAACCTGTCAGGTGTTGAACGACCAGGCAAATGCCCCGGTGTTTCAACCAAGTCCAGAGGCACAGAGCCTCCTGACATAGGGTCTACAAACCCACCCCGCCCTGTTTGTTGCAATACCACATGGCGGTGGTGTTGTCTGTGCACACCTGCACCACTCTTCCCCGGACACAGGGAAGGAATGCCTTCAATGCAAGCAGGACCGCTCAAAGCTACAGAAGGTTGATGTGGAGCCCAGAGGCCTCTGATCTCCGCCTCTCCCATGTGGCCGCCCCATCCCTCGAGGGACGCATCCGTCACAACTGTGAGCTCCGGATGGGGAAGGGAGAGGGATCTGCCGTTGACCCAATCGCGATTCGTGAGCCACCACTGCATTTGTCGTGCAGTGCCCTCCAAGATCTGGACGTGATTGGACAGGTTGCCCTGATGCTGTGCCTACTCGAACTTCAGGTCCCACTGCAGAGCCCGCATATGCCATCTGGCATGATCCACTAGCAGTTTGCAGGAGGCCATCAGGCCCAGGAGCCGGAGGGTCATCCTGACCGAAGCCTCGGATAGAGGCTGAAAGATCAGAATCATAGCCTGAATATCCTGGACTCGCTGCTTGAGAGGATGAGCCCGAAACCACGCCGAGTCCAGAACTGCTCCGATGAAGACGAGCTTCTGAGAGGGAATCAGGTGAGACTTTGGCACATTGATGGATGACCCTGACGAAGCGGACATTTCCATGATACCAAATATATATGATTTCAGGCCTATAGTCTTCTTTGAACTACTAATGAAAGACACAAGCTGAAATCCACAAAATGGTTGCACGCTCCATTCTGTATGTCAGTCAGCTGCAACGTGCAAGCAACGCAAGGCTTCCGAGAACAAACCTGCCAGCTTCCAGCTAGCTATTGCAACACGCCACATTTTCAGTAAGTCATGTCGACATGACCTGCAGGCCTACGTGCCAAGTCCACGTACACCAGAGACACAGATTTCACCTTTAGGGGAAAACCCAAATCTGCTCTTGTGGATGACACGTGGGCAGTAACATTAGGGTATAGGCACACTTCGAGCCTTAAAAGGGTGTCACACCACATGTGCACTTCACTGATTGGTCCAGCAGGTCCTAGCCTGATCCAGATTACGTATGCTATGATGCCCATCCTGTGGGAGCTTATACCTATAAAATGTCTCTGCACTGTCATACCAATTGGGCACTCAGTGAGCTTTGCTGAGGTTTCCGTGTGCACGTATATTGCATTCTGTTTTGCATTCTGATTGGTTGGGTTCCCAATAAATCTTGAATACAAATGTGCTGAGAGCGAATTGTTTATTTACTGTTGTCATTGACCTTTTTATTTTGCAGTTAAATACTGAGCTTCTACATTTGGTGGAGAGAATGCTGCGGGCCCATTACAACTGACTGGCTACACCGTCGGAGCAGACACTGGTGATCGGGCCCTTTTGGCACCCTTCTGAGGGCAGGGATTTGAGGTGATACCGTTCTGTTTGTTTATCTCTCCCCGACCTGGTTGGTAGCTGGAGGGGGCCGGATCCGGTGGATGGCCCGTTTGTGGCCTCTCTGTTGTCTTTGGTATTGTCCTGCTCCTTTCGCTCTCGGCACGCTTGTGTTGTGTTTCTACCTCCCTTGACATTTTTTAATTTTTTATTCTTGACTCTCTATGGCTGACGAGGTGTGCCTGTGTCCTGGGGATATTTACATGACTTGTTCAGACCCCATGTCTTTCGTGGTCCCTTTTCTAATAACTTTCTTCGTTCTGCTGGTCCTGGCTCTGATGGTTTACGTTTGTTTTTGCCACCACACGACCCAGGAAGTAGCTTCCGTCTAGCTCTCTCCCTCTCTCCTTTTCTCCGGCTCTCGGTGCTGTTGACCTTTCTTGGTTTCTGTGTCACAGGCGTGTGTTCGCCTCTGTCATTGCTACCTGAAGTCCGTTGCCTTTTCTCACATACATTATTTTCTCCCCTATAGGGTCTGGCCTTGGTCCCCTGCGTTCCCTAGCTGGCTGGTGACGGCAAGCTTCTGCAGGATTCCTGGCCGGCAGTAACTCTTTGGTGATTTCACATCAGTGGGCCCTGGGCCAGCCATTGAGGGCGAAGGTCTGCAAACTCCCCCCCCCCCCCGCCGCAGAGAGTCACCGGCCGCTGGGATGCGGGATACCCTCGCCAGACCATTCCCATTGGGTGCAGCGGACGTCGGTATGCTCTAACAGACTGGACGAAGCCCGGTGAGTACACTTGGGAGGGGACTTTAACCCTCCGGTATTGGGTCGTAGCAGTTGGCCCCTCATTGTGAGCTGTGGCAGTTTTTGCTCCCCTGTGGGTGGTAGCAGGTAGCTCGCCGTTTTAGGGCGTGGCAGTTTTGCTCCCCAGATTGGCACATAGTGTTTGTGCCTGTTAGGTATCGCGATAGGGTGGCCAGGTTGGCTACTAGATTTTGTTTCTACTGTGTATTTGTTGATTGTGCTTTTATTTTTTCTCATGAGCTCTGACTTGGGTCCAGCACCACCGCCTACGCGCCGCTGGCCTAATATTTTGGCATTTATGAGGAACGCCCCGGGCGCTCCTGGCTCTTTGGCTGACGCCCGTCGCCCTGCCTGGGTTCGGCCTCCACCTTCCCCCTGGAGACGTCCACCTAGGGGCCAGGGTGGTTCTAGATTCGTGCCTCGGGATATTTCTCGGCACGAAGAGGGGGGTGTGACGCTTGGTACACCAGTATTTCTGTTTTCAATAATTTTAGGGTTCATTGCATTCTTTTGTGTCCTTGTGATGTGTTTGGCTTATTTAGTGGCCAAATACTGTTAGGTACGTGGGGTGTTTTTCACTTGGTACCAGGTTCTAGAATTCCTTGGCCAGCCTAGTCGTCTATTCTGGGTATTAGAACGCTACCTGACAGAGATCTGATAAAAGACCTTTACATCACACACCCATTAACCAACTTTGCCAAATAGGCACCCCGTCCATAATACTCTCTGGCCTCTAATAGGGGACTGGCTGTAAAGACCGATTGAAGGGTACCTCTCTAGAATTCCAAAACTAAAAAGGGTTTCTAGTATCCCCTTACTCCTTTGGGACTAAGCACCACAGACTCACATGCATTCTCAGCACACAGGGGTTTTTCTACAGCGCTGCCGCGTAGGATCCCCAGAATTTGTCTTAGATGTTTTATGTGATTGTCTGAACTGCACGAAGCAATTCACCACTATTGCTCTATTGTTGAATGTCAGCACCCTGTGGCACAGCCACAGACAGGGTCTGTTTTCCTATCTTACGTATTTCACAGGCCATGAAGGCCCAATATACAACCAGGATCTGGCTTCTTTCTTTCTTGTGAAATAGCTTTGGTGAATTGGCACTACATGAACTGTTGGGGCGATTGATGTATGGCTTTCTTGTTGCAATATTGCAAATACTGTGTGGCTGAAAAATATATGAAGCATTTCTGTCAACCTATTGTATCACATATTACCGTGTTAAGTTAAAGTCCACCCAGCAACCCACCTGTCTCGTATACGTGAACAGTTATTTGTACAGCGTTTAGGACTAGCTGCTACACAGAACACACCACAACTCAACAATGGGTAACAGAAACAGTAAAAAGAATTTAGATACGGCTCAGCCAGCCCCACCCAAGAACTCACCTGCATATAATGTGGCCATAAAAAGAGGCTTAAGCTCAATTACGTACACACACAAGTGGCACGACCTCACATCTAAAAACCCGGATCTCCAGTTCCCATGTAATGGCACATATGACATGGCAAAATTGTCATACTTGCGCCAGATGTTAAATTTAAAAGGAAAGAAGATTAGAAGTTTAGAATGGGAGGCGTACCATAATTGGGACTCTGTGTTAAGCGATATGCGGTCAACAAGCGCAGTCAAATCTAAGGTCTACAGCGAACTTATGGAAATTAAAAAACAAATATTACAGGCAAAATTGGAGGGCAGATGGAGAAAAGAGCAATTAGATACAATAGGCGCATTCCCTTGTGTACAAATTAGAGAAGAAGAGTAGGTGGAAGGTGGGGCAGGAGAAGAAGACCAAGTCTTAGAAGATATTCTCTTGGGATGCCTGGGTGGTGATTCACCGCTGCATGTACCTGAGCCAGAACACACTGAGCTAACTCCCGGGGAACGAGACGCAGCAATAACCTTTGTACACAGAGCGTTGAAAGATAAGGTTGCAAAACTAGAATTGGAGTCTATCCAGGACCTGGCTATGCTGAAATTAATGAGAGAGATAGCGGTCAAAGCCGCTTCAGACTACAACGAGAAGAAACACAGTGTTCTAAAAAAATGTGTTAAAAAGGCGGTTAAAATACCTAAACTAATAGACAGACCATGGCAGCAGTTATTTGAGGATGAATCACAGGATGACTCATTCAGCAAACAACAGTGGCACTCGCTAATATGGGATGCATTTACATATGTCCATCACACAGAACACGATATTTCCACACTAGAGCAGTGTTTGACAGAAACAGAGTCCGCTCCAGAGAACAAAAGAAGAGGCAGCTTGGGAGGAACGGTTGGAGGAGCTTCAGCATCAAACCCAAATTCACCAAAACTGATGTTAAAAAGTGATTCTTTAAATTGTCAAGCGCTACTACAGCGGCTTGTGGAGGGCTCACTAACAGTGGACTTATTTATACAAACACAGGGTAGAAAGTATTTAGAGAAAACACTGTCCCTCGCACGAGCAGAGTTAATGAACAGAGGACCCCAGGCACATTTAGCATATGCAAACCAAGCCAAGACCCAAGCAACCACAGGTAACAGCACCCAACTACCAGCACAATATGATTGGGAAATAGGGAAGTTCGGATTCACAGACTCAGACTTAATAACATGGGAGGAGTCCAAGCTGCAGGACACGCTTAAATATGCCATCGACAAATTACAACAATGGAAACAGCTAATACACACATGTGCAGTAATTGACGTGGCCCACTCCCTTGCCCACTCCATCACCACAGCTAACGCGACAGACTCCTCCACAACAGAAGTCCCATCACTCATCATGCCCCTACGGGAGATACCGCCACCACCTGGCAGTGCGCCAAATGATTTAGCATATGTTTATGTCCCATGGTCGAGGCAGGACATCAGCAGTTTCAGTAGAGAGTTTCCCAGGCTAAGAGAAGAACCAGGTAGATGGTATGAAGAGCTTAGCAGAATGTCAGCCTTAGGAGGGTTACTGTGGAGAGACCTTGACACCCTATTTAACATCATCACCCCAAAAGACCTTTGGGAAGAGTGTAAAGGGAAGGTGGGCTGGCCAGATGTTGAGCCAAAAAGGGCGAAGGGTGGGATGCCAGGACCGGAAGTAGATGAGTTATACAGAAAGGTGGTGGAACATTTGAAGGAAAAGGTACCTGAAGATAGGGTTGATTGGACCAAAATCACGAATACTAAACAGGAGAAAGATGAAAGTGTGAATGCATACTTTGACCGTCTCCTGAAAGTATATAGGCAGAACAGTGGATTGAAAAATCCTATGGGAGATGCGATGCCGGCTCTGGTAACTACATTTGTACAAGGCCTTGCACCACCTATCAGAACACACTTGCAAACTTCTTTTGTCTGCTGGCAGCAGGAACCTATAGAAAAAGTGCTTTCAGCTGCTAAATACTGCTCAGATTTCCAGTCTAGTGCACAGGCGGTGGAAAAAAATTAAAGAAAGACAAAGTGAGGTTAATGGTAGCACAAGAACGGTTTTATAGCAATAACAGAGGTAGGGAAAAGAGCAGAGGAGGGGGGCGAGGCGTAGGAAGACAGCAGACCGGTAGGACACCTTCCTTACCCCGCAGATCAACCTCCCTGCCACCCCAAGGAACAGCATGTTTCTATTGCAAGGACCCTAATCATTGGAAAGCGGATTGTCCAATATTAAAGAAAAGAAATGAGGACAGTAGGTACAAACAGAACAGCGTGCAAGAGGGCAGACACCAGCACGCCAACTACACTCGGCACACAGAGTACCGAGACAACACGCCACATGAAAATGAGTCCCAGCAGCAATGGGCAGGGGGGGAGGGATGGACTCCAGTAATGAATGACTGGCCCCCACCCCCACCTCAAGCATCATTCTAGGGATGCCTGAAAGTGGGAAACTGCGTGATAATAGCACCAGCAATAGCAGTTGATCAATCCGGACCATATGTAGAGGGAGAGGTATTGGGCAGGGTTGTTGCATTTCTAATTGACACAGGGGCTCAAAGATCAATGCTGAAGGCACTAACAACGCCCGAGGCTCCACTTTCTAGGACTACGATAACCGCAGTAGGAATGACTGGCCAACCTATTACAGAATACCTTACGGAGCCACTACAGTTTGTAGTAGGCACGATAACAGTGCACCACCAATTTATTCTTAGCAGGTTCTGCCCCGTGAATTTGCTGGGGAGAGATCTGTTATGCAAATTACAATGCACCATACACTGCTCACCAACAGGGGTCTTTTTAGAGAGCTAGGCAAACGGTTTAATGATACAAGCCTTTATGAAATGCACTCCTGCCAGCACCAACCTCCAAATACCACTAGAATTACGCAATTGTGTGCCGCCGGAGGTCTGGGCAACAAGCGCCAATGACGTAGGGCGGGTATTGAACTACCCACCGGTGCATATAAAATTTAAGCCAGGGGCAGTTCTCCCAAGAGTGCCACAATACAAGATCTCAAAGGAGGGGGAGGAGGGCATCGCACCAGTGATAAAAGACCTACTGAAGCAAGGAATCTTAAGGGAGATTCAATACAGCCAATGTAACACACCGATTCTTCCCATAAAAAAATAAGGCCTCCAAGGGCCCGAACGGGGCCCCTGTCTATCGATTCACTCAAGACCTAAGAGAATTGAACAAAATAGTGTTGCCATCTTTCCCAGTGGTCCCAAACCCAGCAACAATATTATCTAATATACCAGTGACAGCAAACACCTTCACCGTCATGGACCTTAGCTCCGCCTTCTTTACCATCCCCTTGCACCCTGACAGCCAACACTTCTTCTCCTTTACTTTCAGACAAAAGAGGTTTTGTTGGACAAGGCTGGTGCAGGGCTATACAGAGTCACCATCCATCTTCACACACGCCTTAAAAACAGATTTAGACTCCCTGGTACTGAAGGAGGGGTCCACACTTATCCAGTATATTGACGATTTGCTATTGGCCTCGCCTTCAAAGGAGGCTTGTGTAAAGGACACCATCGCTGTCCTATGCCACTTGGCACTAAAGGGATACAAAGTATCCCCAAAGAAGTTACAGTTTTGCCTCACCTCTGTGAAGTACTTAGGCCATGAGTTAACAGAAGGAACAAGAAAACTTTTGCCAGACAGAATATCGGCAATAACATTTTCCCAGACCCCGCACTCAGAAGGAAGTTAGGGCGTTCCTGGGGGTTGCAGGATACTGTCGTCACTGGATACCAAACTTCTCTCTCATTGCAAAACCACTACAGGCCCTAACACACAAAGACATACCTGATATTGTACCATGGTCACAAGAATGTGAGAAAGCCTTCAATGAGCTGAAAAGAGGATTAAAGGATGCACCAGCATTAGGAATACCAGATTATAGCAAAGAATTTCACTTGTTCTGCCACGAGAAGAATGCATGTTCAATGGGGGTCTTGGCTCAGAAACATGGAGCTTTCTACCGCCCGTGGCATATTACTCTGCCACGCTAGACCCAGTGGCTTCAGGGCTCCCACCGTGTCTTAAAGCAGTGGCAGCTGCGGCACTTGCTGTGGAACAATCAGACAACTTAGTATTAGGACACACACTAGTACTACACGTTCCACATGCCGTGGACACCCTTCTGACATCCACCAAGACACAGCACCTAACGAATGCACGCCTCACCAGGTATGAGTTAGTACTCTTGACACCACACATCATTATCAAGAGATGTACCACTTTGAACCCCGCATGCTTACTCCCCACAGAGCATGAGCTGGAGGATTTTGATTCAGATGATTCCTTTCATGATTGTGCTCTGGCGATAGATAGGCATACTAAAATACGCCAAGACCTGAAAGATACACCGCTCCCAGATGCACAAGGAGATTTGTTTGTAGATGGATCATGCTTAAGGGATGACACAGGAACACTACAAGCATCCTATGCGGTGGGCACAGCTACTAGATTATTGGAAGGGGGAAGACTGACAGCAGCAAAAAGTGCGCAGGCCGCTGAACTCGTGGCACTTACCAGAGCATGTGCATGGGCTGAAGGAAAGAAAGTAAATATATACACCGACAGCCAATACGCCTTTGGGGTGGTCCACGACTTCGGCCAGTTATGGTCAATGAGGGGGTTCCTTACATCAGCAGGCCAGCAGATACAGCATGCACAATTGATTTGTGACCTCCTCAAAGCGCTGCTATTACCTTTCAAAGTAGCTATAATAAAATGTGCTGCCCACACTTCATCAAAAGACCCCATCTCCAGAGGCAATGCTTTCATTGACCAAGAAGCGAAGAGAATAGCGCTTACAGGCTGCGAGCAAGCTATGGTACAACTAGTAGACCACAGGACAGACACACAAGAGGATAAGGGTTCTCTGCATTTTGATCCAATACGTATTCAGAGGGATGCAGCTGACAATGAGAAAGAGGAGTGGAAGCAACAAGGATGCACACTAACAAAAGAGGGGCTATGGGTAGGACCTAATGGCAGGATATGCCTGCCTTCCACCATGCTCCCTTCAATGAGTAGATTGTTCCATGGACCCTCACACGTGGGGCGTGATGGTATGGTCAGGTTATTCTACCAGTGTTGGTACAACACAAAATTCCGCCAGACAGCAGAAAGGCTGTGCAAGCAGTGTTCTGTCTGTGCGCAGTACAACACTGGAAAGGGTACCCCGACTGCGCCTGGCCACTTCCCACCCCCCCATGGACCATTTGAAAGCCTTCAGCTAGATTTTATAGACATGCCCCCCACCCAGTCATATAGATTCGTCTTGGTCATCGTTTGTATGTTTAGCAAATGGGTAGAGGCCTACCCCACCAAGCATTGTGATGCACAGAGTGTGGCCAAGTGTCTACTTAAGGAGCTATTGCCAAGATTTGGGGTACCTTCCCTCCTGGCCTCCGATAATGGGCCTGCGTTCATTTCCAACGTCATAAAGGGACTGTGCAAGGGATTGGCCATAAAACAAAGGCTCCATTGCGCCTATCACCCGCCGGCAGCAGGGGCTGTCGAACGGAAAAATGGAGTTCTGAAAAATAAAATTGCGAAGATCTGTGCGTCAACTGACCTCTCATGGGTAGATGCGCTACCTCTAGCGCTTCTAGCAATGAGATGTACACCAGACAGAGTAACAAAGTTAAGTCCCCATGAAATAGTATTTGGCCGACCCATGCAAATACCAGGCCACATGTCAACAGCCCCCCTGTCAGTAATGGACGACTTATTGTTGTGTTACTGTAAAGAGCTAACCCATGTCTTACGTTACCTTCACTGCCAGGTGCTGACGTCCCTTCCAGAGGCCGCAACGCCACCAGCCCATGATCTAAAAGCTGGAGACTTGATTTGGGTCAAGGCCCACACACGGAGAAATTGCTTGCAGCCAAGATGGAAGGGGCCAAGGCAGGTCATCCTCACGACGGCCACAGCTGTGAAGTGTGACGGCATAGCTTCGTGGATCCACGCGTCACACACAAAGAAAGTAACGGACGGAGAGCGGATCCCACCGACTCAGACAGCAGCAGCAGGGCTTCGCCGAGAATATGACCTTCGCTCCAGCAAACAGCGAGCTGAAGAAGTGGATTAATCATTAAAGAACGGCTGCCTGAATGCTGGTGCTCAGAACAAACCGGCTTCGATCTGTGTCAATACAAGCCTGCGGACAAAGGTCCAGGATACAATTAACTATTTTGTGTCCAGGAAGAGACATAAGTGCAACTCTAACGCTATTTGTCCCACAACCCATATTTCTCAGTGAGCTGATAAAATTGGTTTTTAATGAGATTGCCTTTCCAACGGGCCCAGAGCATGTCCCTGAACAAGAATTAACAGATCTACGTTTTGACATTCTGAATGGTGCCATTTGTGCAATAGAAAGTACGGGTTCCAGCATTTTCCAAAATTTTGAACATTCTCCATTGTGCCGTTTTTGCAACAGAGGTCACTGGTCCTAGACTCATTTGTGACATTAAATACAAGAGAAAAACAGTGGTTAACTGCTTCACTCTAAGGGCCAGCTAGCATAGCGCCAAGAGAAAGAAGGATACATTTAGGGCCTATTCACAAGAAGACTGCATAGTATAGAGAAGGGACAGTTTTGTACAGAATCATGCAGTCCACTGAACGACAAACATGTAACTGGAGAGCAGTAATTCTTGCAATATTGTTACCCATGCCTGCAATAATAATAACAGCAATAATAATGATGTATTCTGCTGAGCTTGAAATACCACATCTTAATGGAAGAGTGGGGGATGGTAGCGATGGAACAGAGCCAACAAAATCCCCTAAAGACTATGAACAGAATATAACAATGAACATTACTGATATGGGGGTGGATGTGAATAAAGGGGACCAAGAAAGATTGTGGGATACATATGAAGGAAACCAATATATTGAAATGCTGAAACGGTATGTGACAATTTTGAATATATCTGTCTGCTATGTTTGCACACACCTGCCCACAGACGCCACACATAGTTTGAAGTACAACGTACTGCCAGTATCCAAATATGTAGGCTGTGTACTGTTGAGAGACATGTTACAGAGTCAACACAGTATGTCTGTATCAGTATCGAGAGGCACACCCTCATCGGAAATACTGACTGTTGATCCCAGCGGTAGCAGTGACTATAGTTATAGTAGAAGAATAACAGGCCCCCCTCTCAGATCTAAGAGGACCCCTTGTATGAATATGCAGCCAACTAAGGGAGACTTAGAGATGCTAAAGGGATTCGACAGGGCGTCCAGAAACAAGGAATGGAAGGGCAGGGCAGGTTGGGATGACATCGAAACAGGCCATTTGAAAATACCAAGGTTCAGGGTAGGGGAAGTTTCAGCCCCCTCCTGCATCCTCAAGGAGGAAGTAGTAACACCCAAAAGAGTACCTGTTTTTCCGAAAGGAGCTACTAGAACATGCACTTTTTCGGAACTGCTGTCCAAAGACAACTGGAAGGAGTGCATTACATTTGGATGCACCTTCGAGGAAGTTGCTCAAGGAGAGCAGGGTTTATTTTATTGTGAGGACAGGATAAATAAGATAAAAGGCATACTACCCACAAAGGCAGTTCCCCAGATTTACATGGGAACAAGCAACTGTAACCACACAACCAGACTAACTCGAGTTAGGAGTCGTGATGAGCCGTCACCAGGTCTGGTAGGTTACAGGGGCCTTTTCTTTGTCTGTGGTCCATGGGCATACTTCTACCTACCTCCAGGATGGTATGGTAGTTGTTACCTTGCATCCATTATCCCACAGATGACCCACTTCACAAAACTAGTGCCAGCGGAAGAGGAACAGTTGACACTAGTTAGGGCCAAGAGAACAGCAGCATGGGTAGACCACGTGTTAACAGGTTTTGGGGCAATGATCCCAGTGGTAGGCAATATCTATACCTCAGAGAGGATACATCAGTTATCCAAGATGATTGAGGATCTAGCGGACTCTACGACTGATGCCTTGGGAAATATAACAGAAGAACTTACCTCTATGAGGGCTGTCGTAATTCAGAACAGGATTGCGCTCGATATCATTCTAGCCAAAGAAGGAGGAGTCTGTTCCCTCCTTCACGAGGCATCTTCCCCAGCATCTTCCCTTGCCCAGAGCCAATGCTGTGTATTCATCCCTGACAACAGTGGGAATATAAATAAAGCAATAAAAAAGATAAAAGATATCAAGGATGAGGCCCATGGGATACACACAGGAGAATTATGGGAAAATATTATGAACTGGTTCACCAGCTGGGGCTCTTGGATACTTGAGGCAGTTATAATAGTGGTAGCAGCCCTTCTGACACTGTGCATCCTGATAAAAATATGCCCATCTTGTTGTGCAGCAATTTCCAGCTCCTGCGCTAACTGCATATTCAGGAAAGGTGGTCCACCACACCACACCCATAAGAATGAGGATGAGGATGAGGGAAAGGAGATGATGATGATGAGGATGGATGACTTCTAATTAACATATGATTTGGTATCAGATTTGGGGATGACGAAGCGGACATTTCCATGATACCAAATATATATGATTTCAGGCCTATAGTCTTCTTTGAACTACTAATGAAAGACACAAGCTGAAATCCACAAAATGGTTGCACGCTCCATTCTGTATGTCAGTCAGCTGCAACGTGCAAGCAACGCAAGGCTTCCGAGAACAAACCTGCCAGCTTCCAGCTAGCTATTGCAACACGCCACATTTTCAGTAAGTCATGTCGACATGACCTGCAGGCCTACGTGCCAAGTCCACGTACACCAGAGACACAGATTTCACCTTTAGGGGAAAACCCAAATCTGCTCTTGTGGATGACACGTGGGCAGTAACATTAGGGTATAGGCACACTTCGAGCCTTAAAAGGGTGTCACACCACATGTGCACTTCACTGATTGGTCCAGCAGGTCATAGCCTGATCCAGATTACGTATGCTATGATGCCCATCCTGTGGGGGCTTATACCTATAAAATGTCTCTGCACTGTCATACCAATTGGGCACTCAGTGAGCTTTGCTGAGGTCTCCGTGTGCACGTATATTGCATTCTGTTTTGCATTCTGATTGGTTGGGTTCCCAATAAATCTTGAATACAAATGTGCTGAGAGCGAATTGTTTATTTTGCTGTTGTCATTGACCTTTTTATTTTGCAGTTAAATACTGAGCTTCTACAACCCCAGCAAATGGAGGAAGTCGGCTGTAGTCTGGAGATGGGAGACGACTGACTGGGGCGAGCCTGCCTTCAACAACCAGTCTTCGATATAGGGGAAGACTGGAACCCCTGATCTGCGCAGATGAGCTGCGACCACTGCCATCACTTTAGTGAACACCCGAGGGGTGCTGGTAAAGCCAAAGGGGAGCGCAGTAAATTGAAAGTGCTCAGGCCTACCGTGAACCACAGATAACGCCGGTGGCCCGGCAGGACGGGGATGTGGAAATATGCGTCCTACAAGTCCAACGCTACTAGTCTCCAGGGTCGAGGGCAGACAAGCAAGACCTGAGTTAGCATCAACATCTTGAACTTTTCCTTCCGGAGGAAGCGGTTGACATTCCTGAGGTCCAAAATAGGACGCAGGCCCTTGTCCTTCTTGGGGACCAGAAAGTAGTGGGAATAACAACCACAACCTACTTCTGGCCCAGGAACGTGCTCGATGGCCCCCTTGGCCAAGAGGGTCATGACTTCCTGCTGAAGAAGCGCAAGATGGTCCCCCGACATGCAGTGGTATTGAGGTGGCATGGCTGGAGGGGTACTCACGAAGGGGCGGGAGTAGCCGCTTCAGACTATTTGCAGCACCCACCTGTCCGAGGTGATGTTGCGCTAGTGGGGGAGATGATGGTGAATCCTGCCACCCACTGGGGTCTGATGGGCCTGAAAGTTCGGACTAGGAAGGCTTGGAAGTGGATGCTGCGGGGGTGGAGGTGGACTAATCCGCCCACTGGCCCCCAGAACCACCTCGGCGTTTCCCAAGTCCGCGCTGAGGTTGATGTTGCGCAGGCCTGTGACTTTGAAATGAATGTGTTGGGGCACCCCTTCCATGGCCACGAAAGGAGTGAAAAGCAGAAGGCCGAGGAGGGCGAGTGGCCGACAGGCCCAAGGAGTTGGCTGTAGCCCATGAGTCCTTAAAGCTCTCCAACGCACTTTCTGCCTTATTGCCAAAAAAGCAAATGCCATCAAAGGGCATGTTCATCAGAGTGTTCTGGACATCCCCTGAGAAGCCAGTTGTCCTCACCCAGGCGAGGTGCCGAAGCGCCACCGTCGTGGAAATCGCCCTGCCCAGCGAGTCGGCGGTATCAAGCCCCCAACGAATGGTGAACTTAGCTGCGTCTCTCCAAGCTGCTACAGCTTGGGAGAGTACTGTCTGGGCCTCCTCCAGACAGTTGGGCAGCACCTGCGCAACCGTGTCCCACACAGAGTGGGAATAACAGCCCAAGAAGCATGCGGTGTTCACCGACCGCAGCCCTAAGCTGGCAGATGAAAAGAGCTTCTTACCAAGCTGCTCCAGCTTCTTGGATTCCCTATCTGGAGTTGCGGAATGGAATGTGCTCTGTGAAGCAGAGCCTTGGACAACCAAGCTCTCAGGGGTGGGGTGTTGGGAGAGAAAGAGGGGGTTGCCCGGAGCCGGGCGATGGCGTCGGGCCACGTTCCTGTCCACCCTAAGCGTGGAAGGGTATACTCAGACATGAGTCCCTTGCTCATTGTACCATCAGGATTCAAGCAAGCTGGGCCGAAGACGACTGTATTGCCAGATACCGGTCCCCGAAAGCTTGTTTCCTTCCCAGTGTAAGAATTGGCTTTTGTAGTTTGGTTTGCCCTGTTCCCATCATGCACTGGGACAGGAACAGACTAATTTGCATACAGCCAGGTTCTGAAACTGGGATGGTGCAATGAGCTAAAAAACGGTGTTGGATCTAGCCCTGATCTTTTGACTGGGTGAGAGTATTCTGCTTAATTCAGAGACTCTGTCCCTCACCACCCCTTGTTGTAAATATTTTTGTCCACCCTAAGCGTGGAAGGGTATACTCAGACATGAGTCCCTTGCTCATTGCACCATCAGGATTCAAGCAAGCCGGGCCGAAGACGGCTGTAATGCCAGAAACCGGTCCCCGGAAGCTTGTTTCCTTCCCAGTGTAAGAATTGGCTTTTGTAGTTTGGTTTGCCCTGTTCCCATCATGCACTGGGACAGGAACAGACTAATTTGCATACAGCCAGGTTCTGAAACTGGGATGGTGCAATGAGCTAAAAAACGGTGTTGGATCTAGCCCTGATCTTTTGACTGGGTGAGAGTATTCTGCTTAATTCAGAGACTCTGTCCCTCACCACCCCTTGTTGTAAATATTTTTGTCCACCCTAAGCGTGGAAGGGTATACTCAGACATGAGTCCCTTGCTCATTGCACCATCAGGATTCAAGCAAGCCGGGCCGAAGACGGCTGTAATGCCAGAAACCGGTCCCTGGAAGCTTGTTTCCTTCCCAGTGTAAGAATTGGCTTTTGTAGTTTGGTTTGCCCTGTTCCCATCATGCACTGGGACAGGAACAGACTAATTTGCATACAGCCAGGTTCTGAAACTGGGATGGTGCAATGAGCTAAAAAACGGTGTTGGATCTAGCCCTGATCTTTTGACTGGGTGAGAGTATTCTGCTTAATTCAGAGACTCTGTCCCTCACCACCCCTTGTTGTAAATATTTTTGTCCACCCTAAGCGTGGAAGGGTATACTCAGACATGAGTCCCTTGCTCATTGCACCATCAGGATTCAAGCAAGCCGGGCCGAAGACGGCTGTAATGCCAGAAACCGGTCCCCGGAAGCTTGTTTCCTTCCCAGTGTAAGAATTGGCTTTTGTAGTTTGGTTTGCCCTGTTCCCATCATGCACTGGGACAGGAACAGACTAATTTGCATACAGCCAGGTTCTGAAACTGGGATGGTGCAATGAGCTAAAAAACGGTGTTGGATCTAGCCCTGATCTTTTGACTGGGTGAGAGTATTCTGCTTAATTCAGAGACTCTGTCCCTCACCACCCCTTGTTGTAAATATTTTTGTCCACCCTAAGCGTGGAAGGGTATACTCAGACATGAGTCCCTTGCTCATTGCACCATCAGGATTCAAGCAAGCCGGGCCGAAGACGGCTGTAATGCCAGAAACCGGTCCCCGGAAGCTTGTTTCCTTCCCAGTGTAAGAATTGGCTTTTGTAGTTTGGTTTGCCCTGTTCCCATCATGCACTGGGACAGGAACAGACTAATTTGCATACAGCCATGTTCTGAAACTGGGATGGTGCAATGAGCTAAAAAACGGTGTTGGATCTAGCCCTGATCTTTTGACTGGGTGAGAGTATTCTGCTTAATTCAGAGACTCTGTCCCTCACCACCCCTTGTTGTAAATATTTTTGTCCACCCTAAGCGTGGAAGGGTATACTCAGACATGAGTCCCTTGCTCATTGCACCATCAGGATTCAAGCAAGCCGGGCCGAAGACGGCTGTAATGCCAGAAACCGGTCCCCGGAAGCTTGTTTCCTTCCCAGTGTAAGAATTGGCTTTTGTAGTTTGGTTTGCCCTGTTCCCATCATGCACTGGGACAGGAACAGACTAATTTGCATACAGCCAGGTTCTGAAACTGGGATGGTGCAATGAGCTAAAAAACGGTGTTGGATCTAGCCCTGATCTTTTGACTGGGTGAGAGTATTCTGCTTAATTCAGAGACTCTGTCCCTCACCACCCCTTGTTGTAAATACGTTCCTGTCCACAGCAGCCCCTGTGTTGGGCCTGGACCAAGTACCCAAAAGAACATCCGAAAGTGCATCGTTAAAAGGCAGCAAGGGCTCCGAAGAGGTCGCCGCTGGCTGAAGCACTTCTGTCAGGAGGTTAGTCCTGACGGCCACTGTAGGGAGTTCGAGGTGGAGGGCCTCAGTCACCCTACGCAACACCACTGCGTAACTTGCTCCCTCCTCCATAGCCACGGTAGGTGAAGACAGAATGCCAAGGTCAGTTGAGGTGTCAAGACCGCTGGCATCCCCCAATTCCTCTGCCCAGTCCGGATCATAGTCACGCTTTCGTGTGAGAGGGTCCTAAAGACATATCCCGGTCCTCCCCTTCCTCCGAAATCTGCGAAACAGGCTGAAAATAAGGAGGACAGACATATGGGTAGAAAGGCCCCATCGGCGTCGGAATCGGCTTCGAGGGACGCAGATCCGGCGCTGTGTCCGGGCTGAAACTGGGGCCGACATCGGCAGTAGCACCGGACGTCATCAGAGGTGGTGCCAGAGGAGGGGTCGACACCGGTGGAGGTATTATGAGGTCAACCAGCGTCGGCCAGGATCTGAGCCCGGATCCAGGGAGATCCTGCGGCACTTGGGTCAAAGCCGCCAGCGATGGAAGGGCAGGACTCCCAGATGGGCCCGCAGGCGCACCGGCGGGGCCAGATGGCCCAAAGAGTCGGGCCATGGCAGCAAGAAATTCTTGCACCTGAGCAGGCGTCGCTGACGGACCTGGAAAGGGTGCCGCCAGAGCCGTAGGGGGTGGTGCCACCCGCACACCATCAGCCACGTCACGCGACGGGCAAGGGGAAGTCGAAAAGCGATGACGCTTCTTTGACTTCTTCTTGAAATGCTTTGACTTACCTGACCTCAAGTGCGAAGATTTAGATCCAGAGGATTGATGGTGACGGCTCCGCGACCGGTCCCTCGACCTCCCACAGGACCGGGACCTTGAACAGCGCGGAGCCGACTGTCGGACTTCAAGCAACTTTCGGGACCACTCCCGCAAAGTCTTTGGCGCCATGGCCCGGCAGTCGGGGCACGACTTGGAGTCGTGGTCGGGCCCCAGGTAGTAAACACACAAGCGGTGTGTGTCCGTCACCATCCTCATGCAGTGACAGTTCCCACAGTTCTTGAAGCCGGACATCCCTACGACACCAGGAGCCGAACGACTCAAAAGAATTGAGACAAAAGGCCTCGAAAAAACTCAGTCAAAAAGTGACTGGAGATACGTGCTCTACCCGAATCTCCGCTTGCTGGCGCAGATAAAGAAAGAAATGGCGTCTGCGCGCGAGGGCGGCGTCCAAGTAGCTGCTGAGATGTCCCCTCGGTGACCACGACGTCAACGATGGACGCGGAGCCGCACAACGCCACCTCCCGACGCGCAGGGGTACTGCTGACGAAAACTTTCCGGTTCCAGTCTGATGCTTGGGGGTAATTCTAAGGTGAGGAATCGATCACTACATGTTTCTTTCAGATGCGTCTATAAGCGAGATCTACTTTGGACACTCCAGCGCAGTACTGCTAACATTGTGCAATCTTGGTGGTGGCGTACAGATCTAACCAAGGCTCTCCCCACTGCTGAAAGAGACCTGGCACAACCTCTGGATGGATACACCATTCATGATCCGCTTGGCAGCTTCAGCTGTGTTCGTCCACACTGCCGTTCAGAGAGTCCGCCAGGTATTGAATCACCAGGGAAATGTCCTTATGTTCCAGCCATGTGCAGGGACATATGGCCTCTTGACAAATGGTCCATCACCTCACCCACCCTGTTTGTGGCAGTACTGCATGGTGGTGTCCGTGAACACCTGCCCTAGCCTCCCCTTGATGGAGGGTAGAAAGGCTTTTAATGCCAACCATATAGCCCAGAACTCCAGAAGGTTCATGTGGAATCAAGATTTCCTTGGAAACCAGAGGCCTCTAATCTCCACCTCTCCTAGATGGCCACCCCATCCCAGAAGTGACGCATCAGTCACTACTGTGAGATCTGGATTGGGGAAGGGAGAGAGGTCTTCCGCTGACCCAATCAGATCAGGAATTTCCTTAATGATGTCTGAGGATAAGGTAAGGAATGTGCAGCTAGAAGTTTCCATCAGATATACAAAAAAATACAGTCTATGTTTATAAACAGGTGTTGGATTTCGTAGGTGTATTGTCCATTTCTTCTTCAATTGTTTTGGTGCTGTTTAACCCATTCCGTGCTCGCGTCAGCACTACCTGCCCAGTGCTGCACACAACCGTTTGCCGACGCAGCCCCGCCCACTCTTTAGAACTCCCGCACCATGGCAAAATTCACACCGCGGTTAAGGAGTTAATAGCTTTACACTTGTTCCTTTGTGTAAGCCTTACTGTTCACAGCCACAACTATCGAGGGTAAGCTAGAGAGCTTGGCAAACGAGAACGAATATGCTACTTACCAGTGTGCATCTGTTCTTGGCATGTAGGGCTGCTGACATTCATATCTATTGCATAGATTGCCGCCTAGTGTTGGGTCCGGATGATTGCACATTGTTGTCCTGGAAGAGTCTTCGAAGTATCACGAGATAGGTGGCTCCTCCCCTGGACTACAGTGCGCATGGGCATCGACTCCATCCCCAGATTGTTTTTAGCCATTGTGGCAAAGATGGAGTGTAACACTGTGAGTGATGACCATGCTAAGAGTAAGTGTAAGTGCTGCAGCCACTACAGGCGCCGGGGAGGAGGGCGGGTGATATGAATGTCAGCAGCCCTACATGCCAAGAACAGATGCATACTGGTAAGTAGCATATTCGGTTTGAGGCATGTGGGCTGCTGAATTCATATCTATTTCATAGAATATATAGCAGTCCCTCCATTAGCGGCGGCCGCCTGTGCTAGCTGCAGCAGTTTGAAAAAGTGTTTTTAGAACAGCCTGCCCTACAGCTGCCTGCTGTTTGGAGTGCACATCTACACAGTAGTGTTTTGTAAATGTGTGTGGTGTAGACCATGTGGCTGCTCTACAAATGTCTTCCAAGGAATATTTCCAAGGAAAGCCATGGAGGCCCCCAACTTGCGGGTGGAGTGCGCCCTTGGGGGGATTGTTAAAGTGCGCTTTGCTTTTTGATAGCAAATTTGAATACACTTAACGATCCACCAGGCTATACCTGCTTTGGAAATGGGGTTGCCTTTGTGTTGTGCTGAAAAGGCAACAAAGAGTTGTTTCGTCTTCCTAAAATCTTTGGTTCTATCAATGTAATACATTAAAGCTCTTTTGACGTCAAGGGTGTGGAGCATTCTCTCCGCCACCGTCTCAGGATTTTGGAAGAACACAGGCAGTTCAATAGTCTGATTGATATGGAACTGTGAAACCACCTTTGGAAGAAATTTAGGGTTAGTGCGCAGCACCACCCGGTTGGAGTGAATTTGTATGAATGGCTCTTGGATAGTCAGTGCCTGGAGTTCATTAACACGTCGTAGTGACGTGATCGCTATCAGGAAAGGCACTTTCCATGTCAATAACTGAATCTCGCATGAATGTAGAGGCTCAAAAGGTGGACCCATCAGTCGGGTGAGGACCACATTAAGGTTCCAGTCAGGAGCTGGTGGGGTTCTGGGAGGAATGACTCGTTTGAGTCCTTCCAGAAAGGCTTTAATGGCAGGCACTCTGAAAAGTGAGAGATGCTGCCTGTTTTGGAGATAAGCCGCCATGGCGGATAAATGTATCCGAATGGAAGCATATGCTAGATTGCATTTGTAAAGATGTAAAAGATAACAAATGATGTTGTGCGTAGACGCGTCAAGCTGGTCTATGTTGTGGTCTACGCAATAAATGACAAACCGCTTCCATTTTGCCGCATAACATGCTCTGGTGGTGGGCTTTCTTGCCTCTCGTATGATATCCATGCAGTCCGGAGGCAAGTTGAGGTAGCCAAACTCTAAGACCTCAGGAGCCAGATCGCCAGGTTGAGCTGTTGCGGATCCGGGTGCTGAATGTCACCATGGCTCTGCGTCAAAAGTCTGGGTGTGAGGTGCAGCCTTTGATGCGGTACCACGGAAAGTTCTAGAAACGTGGTGTACCATGGCTGGCGTGCCCACGTTGGAGCAACCAGGATGAGCGTCATTGAGTGTTGCTTCAGCTTGCGTGCCACCAGAGGGGCTTGGGGAAAAGCGTACGCAAATTTGCCTGACCAGTTCATCCATATCGCATTGCCCTGCGACTGTGGGTGCGGGAACCTGGCGGCAAAGCTTTGGCATTTGGCGTTTTCCCTGGTGGCGAACAGGTCTATCTCTGGATGACCCCACTGCTGGAAGTACGGGTGGAGTACTGATGGATGTAGCTCCCACTCGTGCATTTGGTGGCTGTACCTGCTGAGCAGATCCGCCATCTGATTATCCTTGCCTGGGAGGTGTTCCGCCATGAGGAAGATGTTCCTTTGAATGGCCCACTTCCACATGCTTTGAGCCAGATGAGACAACTGTGGAGAGAGTGTGTACCTCCCTGCTTCTGAATGTAGTACATTGCCGTCATGTTGTCCGTTCGGATCAACACGACCTTGTTGCACAGATGTACCTTGAATGCCTTCATAGCCATGAAGATTGCCATCAGCTCTAGGAGGTTGATGTGCATCTTCTTTTGCTGCGTTGTCCATAGTCCCTGTACCGTGTAGTGGAGTACATGAGCTCCCCATCCCTGGAGAGATGCGTCCGTTGTTAGGATGATTTGTGGCACAGGCTCCTGGAACGGTCGTCCCTTGCAAAGGTTGTGTGGATCCCACCAATGCAGAGAGTTGTATGCACGACCGGTCACCAACACTAGGTCTCTCAACTGTCCGTGAGCCTGAGTCCACTGATGTGCTAAGCACTCCTGAAGCGGACGCATATGTAGTCTTGCATGCGGGACTATGAAGATGCAGGAGGCCATCATGCCTATCAACTGCATGAACACTCGTGCTGGAAGCGAGTGTTGTGGTCTGAATTTCTGTATCAGCAATTGAATGCTGTTGATCCTCACTGAATTTGGCTGTGCTGTGGCTGCCAGAGTGTTTATTGTTGCGCCCAGATACTGCCGTACATGGGCGGGCTGAAGGTGTGATTTTGGGTAATTCAGTGAGAATCCCAGATCGTGAAGAAGGTGAATGGTGTGGGACATGCTGGCGGCGCACTGCTGGGCCGACTTTGCTTGGACAAGCCAGTCGTCCAGATAAGGATAGACGTGAACGTTTTCTCTCCTGAGGTGTGCAGCCACCGTCGCCAGGCACTTTGTGAACACCCTGGGCGCCGTAGTCACTCCGAAAGGGAGGACCTTGAATTGTTAATGCTGATTCTGAATGGTGAATCTGAAGTATTTTCTGTGTGACGGATGTAGCGGAATGTGAAAATATGCATCCTTTAGATCTAATGTTGCGAGGAAATCCCCCTGATTGAGCAACGGAAGAACCTGCTGCAGTGTTAGCATGTGAAAGTGTTCTGAAAGAATGTACTGGTTTAGGGGTCTGAGGTCCAGTATGGGTCGGAGAGACCCGTCCTTTTTTGGGATTAAGAAGTACAGGGAGTACACTCCTGTGCCTCTTTCCTCCACCGGCACGAGCTCGATTGCCCCTTTTTGCAGCATGACGAGTACTTCCTGCTGCAATAAGTGCAAATGCTCTGTGGACATAGGACGGTGTTTTGGGGGCATGTTGGGTGGAGTGGATGTTAACTCCAGACAATAACCGTACTGGATAAGCTTTCTGACCCACCTGTCTGTGGTGATGGATTTCCAGACTGGCAGGAACTGCTGGAGTCTCCCCCCGACCGGTGTTGTATAGTCGAGGGGCAGTGACAAGGCGTCATTGTTTGTTGGCGGCGGAGGATCGGGAGCTGTTGTTTCCACGACCTCTGCCTTTGGCGCTGTTTCCGCGATAGCCACCTCTACTTTGTTTGTTGTACGTGGTTTGCGCGCCACTCTTATTGTACTGTGTTTGCTGGGACAGCTGGCTTCTGGAAACACCTCTATTGCCTGAGCGACTAAAAGAACCACCCCTGAACTGCTGCGACTGTAGAGCCCCATAGACTTTGCAGTTTCAGTGTCCTTTTTGATTTTTTCCAAGGTGGTGTCCACCTCAGGTCCAAATAAGTGATCAGGGTTTACAGGCTGATTTAGGATGGTGGTTCGTATCTCCGGCTTGAACCCGGAGATTCTGAGCCAGGCCTGTCGCCGCAACATTACACTGGTGTTAATGGCCCTGGCCGCGGTGTCTGCTGCGTCCAGTGCACACTTAATAAAAGCATTTGAGATGAGTTTCCCTTCTTGTATGACCATCTCTGCTGCCTCTTTATATTCATCTGGCAAGTGTTGTAACAGGGTCTCAAGTGCATCGTAATGTGCCCTGTCATATCTGGCTAAGAGTGCCTGAGTGTTTGAAATGCGCCATATATTGGCCGCTTGAGCCGCCACCCTTTTCCCTGATGATTCTAGCACTTTAGATTCCTTGTCAGGGGGAGAAGCATCACCAGTAGTTTGTGAGTTTGCCCTCTTCCGGGCATTTGAAACAACTAAAGAGTCCAACGGCAACTGGCCCTTGAGGTAGGTAGGGTCCCCAGGCGCCGGCTTGTACTTCTTCTCAATTCTGGGGTTTATAACCCTGGCCCGTGTGGGTTCTTTAAAAATGTCTGCAGCATGTTCCAAGACACCCTTTAGCATTGGCAGAGTCTTTACGGTCTTCTCAGAGGAGGTAAAGGTGTCAAACAAAAAATCCACCTCAATAGGGTCAGCAGGGAGCTGGACATCATGATTTTTGGCTGCCCTTTCAATAAGCGCATTAAATGCCGCTGAGTCCTCAGTAGGCGATGTTTTCACAGTATACACTTGAGTGTCTGGGGCAGTTTGTGGATCCACTGGGTCAGCAGCATCTGCCCATGTGTCATGTGGATCTTCAGGATCAGTGTCGGCAGAGTAGTTATACTCATCATAGTCACCTTCCCCAGCCTCCACCTCTGAGTAAGTGGGCGAGATTGGAGCTGTGTCCTGTCCACGTGGAGCTATCCGTTCTACAAGAACAGGTGAATCCGTGGAATCCTTCTTTTTCTTCAAAGGAATTGTGTAGGACTCCATAGGCTGTGCCGGGGTGATCTTTCGTTTGTAAATCGAAAGTTTACCGGTGTCGGCGTCGATGAATCATTCCGACTGCTCCTCAAGCAGGGGTTGTCGATGCTTTGTGCTCACAACCGCAGGTGTAGGCGTTTGGCCCCGTGGACACCTTCATGGACGCCTCGACGACCGTCTTTGGCGCGAATGCCTTCGGCGCCACTTTCGGCGACAGCGTAAACTGAATAGGCGCTGTCGACTTTTGCGGTTTGGTGGCAGGCTTCGGCGTGGAAGTATCCTTCGGATCGACAGCGGAAGCTTTGTCCTTAATGCGTTTCAACGAGTCCGACACCTGCTTCGAGAAGGAGGCGGACGGCTTTGTCGACTCGACAGGTTCCTTCGAGCCACCACCAGGTGCGGACTCGAGGGTTGTAGTACTTTTGGCCTTGTCTGGCCGACGCGCAGGATCGACAACTTTTGTAGCTTCGAGTCCTTTGTTGGTGTCGACGGTCCTCGGCGCCGAATGCTTCGGGTCGACAACCTTGACAAGTGCTTTTGGTGTCCCAGTCTTCGGCTCGACACCCTTGAGCGACTTTACCGTGTCGATAACCTTTTTTGGCTTTGTCGGCACCGATAGGTCTGAAGACTTTGAGCCGACCAAGGCAACACGTACTTTCGGTTTCGACGGCGCCTCTAGCCCTTTCGGTTGTCTAGACACCGAAGCTTTCTCTTTCGGTTTCGATGTCACCAGTTGTGGCTCTTTAGAAGTGTCCGGAGCCGGGCCCGGAGGCGAGACTGTGGAACTCAGTGGAAGATCTTGGGTAAGGCCGTGTGGCGATCCCTCGACCTGAGCCGTATATATTGTGTCAACGGGGCATAGCTCCTCGCTCGAGCTATCTTCCATGGCCCCATAGGCCTCATCGCCGTCTCCTACCTCGTCGGCGATTTCTTCAGCATCGAGCATTTCTACGTCAGCGTCGTAGTTGTAGTCGATCTCTGCCGCTGGATTGGAAATCGGCTCTTGATCTTCCTGCTCGTCTGCCTCTTCTCCCTCGGTATCGAAAATGTTCACCGGGTCAGGTGCCGTCTGCTGGGCCTCCTGGCGCGCTGCGCGCCAAAGTCGAATTGTCTTCTTGGAGCGGAAACGAGAACAAGCCATACAGTTGGCTTCATCGTGATCCGGCGACAGGCACTTGTTGCACACCGGGTGGACGTCGATGTGAGGATACTTCGAGTTGCACAAAGGGCACCTCTTGAACGGGCTCCATTCCATGATGGATCGTCGAATAAGGCCTGGTGCGTCGACCGGGCCTCGAGCACTGAAGAGCCACGCGACTCCTCTGGATGTCCGACTCGGGAACAGAACTGGGCACCGATTGCAAGACAATACCGACGATATAGGAAAGGCCTTTGGGCCAAAAATAAAGTTTCTAGAGATTCCGAACTTGAGTGATCAAATATGCATCCGAACCCAATGGCGGAAAAAAACAATCTGGGGATGGAGTCGATGCCCATGCGCACTGTAGTCCAGGGGAGGAGCCACCTATCTCGTGATACTTCGAAGACTCTTCCAGGACAACAATGTGCAATCCTCCGGACCCAACACTAGGCGGCAATCTATGCTATAGATATGAATTCAGCAGCCCACATGCCTCGAACCCAAGGGTCCTGAAGGGGTTGGTAGGAGTATTACACAGGGAGGTCGCACAACCACAACATATAATAAACCACATTTCCTCACAATAATCATGTGGATCTCTCAAAGGGAATGTAGAGGGAGGATGAAAAGCAAGCTGGCATTTGCCACATTTCTCTATTTGTACCTAATCACCAACAGAACTGAGGACTATAACTTCTAAACTTTCTCTAATGCTGCTGAACACACATGTAAGGAAGCAGACACCTAAAGCATATGTAATAGCCCTGCTTTACTTTAGTCTCTCAAAAGCGTGGTTAGATTTTTCACTAAACAAATGTTGCCAGTCAAACAACAGGTCCAAAAGCTGTAATTGAACATTCCCTGAGACATCAGTGAAACTTGTAATTGTATCTAGAGTTTTGTAAGGCACTCATACAACCAAAGGCGCCTTGCTGCTTTTCAAGTAGGCCTCATCTAGACCTCATTGTTCGGACAAGGCCTTTTAAATGCTAATGTATCAGAACAAATCTGAAAAGATTCATATAATTTATGTAAAACTCTTTGTACGTCATTTTCCCCATTCTTTTTTCCTCAAGATTGTTAGCAGACCCATTTACGTGTCTGCAGAATTGCATCAACCCAAAGAGTCTGTGGCAATTTCAATGGTTTTGGTACCGTACTACCCTGTCTTTACCAGTGCTGCCTAGGAAACCTCAGTTTCTTCCACTTCTACTATAATAGAGCAGGAGGCAGCATTACATTAGACTCATACGGTCCGACCAAAGCCACCGACACCAGGCTGAGGTTGGTGCATGACACAGGCGCCACCTGAATTACAACACCTCTAGAGGGTGCATATGAGTGATACTGCTTGCCTAAAATGGCTAACATAGCTTACTGGAAGGCCGGCACTTGTTCAGAAACAGCACTGGGTGGAAGACTCACCAACAGCTTAGGTTGAAGCTTCTCTTATTCCAGAATGGACTCGGATGAAGAGGAGTCTGAGTACTATGGAAACACTTTAATCTCTACAGAAAGATGAAGAGGAATGCTTTCATTTTTGGCTTTTCTTCTCTAGGAACCTTCCCTTTGGAATCAAAGATTTGCACTTGCAGAAGCCATGAATAGCTTAGCCTCTCTCCTATGATCGCCAGGCGTAACACAGAACAGAGCTCTCATATTGCCAACTTTTCCCAAGACTCAAAGAATGAGGATCTGTTGTCAACGTTTGTCAGCAACATTTAATGCAGGGTTTGAACCCTTCAGATTTTTTGGGACTAGGATTTAGGGGGGAGGGAAAGGCAGGGGTGTAAGGTCTCAATTGACAAGAGGTAGTAGAGGGTAAACCTACAACTCCTGGTCTCATGTCTGCACAAAGAAACACACCTGCTCAAGAATTATTATATTGAATCAAGGACATCACCAAACATTCAGCCTAGTGGATCCAAGGCTCATCTGAGCAGCTGCAGTGAATCCCTGTCAAAAGTACTACTTCAAAATTTCCAGATCCAGACTGGTAATGATTCATATCTGCAGGACAGAGCATCTGTTAGAAACGCATTCTCCACCATAGGGCATTCACTGATATTCGTGAAAAGTGAACTGAAGTGGAATTAAGTACAAGAGTGGAAAAAAGGAGTGCAATATCAGTTAATCTTAATCAAATAGGATAGTAATGAAACTGGGCAACCTGGGTGTCTGGTCTTGAGACCGAGTCTATACAGTACTGCCATGTAAATGTATGGGCTGGTCTACAAGCAGCTGCAGCTGCAGCAACAGGGACATTCTTAAGGAGATCTATGTGATCCTATTTTCCTGCTGTATAATAGACATGGGGATTTAGTTGCCTTTGATTAACAGGAATCCATACAAAATGTACGAGTTACTTACCGTCGCTAACGATGTATCTGCTAGAGACGATTCTAGCCGCAGATTCCTTAACGTAGAATTATCCCAAGGCGTGAGACTGGATCCGGAAAACTTTTTGCCACAGCATCCCTGAGTGCCGGGGGGACGGCACCAAGTGACTCCAACCTGAAGTCGTCCGCGCACGTGACGTCAGCGAGGATACATAAAACCCACCCCGACATGCCTACGTCAGTTTTCTTCAGGGAACTTTTCCGCGCATCAACGTCATGGAAGGAAAGAGCAGAGCACAGCTTCTGCGAAACAACCCTGCAAACAAATACGACAGCCACCCTGGTGGCAGAAGCATGTGAAAAATTGCACAGCAAAGAGGTCTGCAACCACAGCCCAGAACAGAGAAGGGCACCAAGGCCAGAACGGAAGAGTAACGATAATTCAAACCCAGGCAACACCAGCAGGAAGAGATATCTCCTGAAAAGAGCTAAGTGTCGAGACCCAGCCAAGAGACCTCAACCCCAAGGGCTGCAGAGAAGTCAGAAAGTGCAAGCAATGAAAGGAACAAGGGCACGAGTAGACCCCACACTGGAAGACCAGGGTGCAGGAGCGCAGAAGTACCCATGAAATCACCAGCCAATCACCAGAAGGGAAGGAATGGACCGAACAACAAGAAGACAAGCATCCCACTAGTGAGGAAGGAAGAAAAGGCACTCGCAGAAGACAACCAACCGGAGGCAGGCGAGTGCAGAAGATCAAACTAAGGGTCCTCGCAGTACGGGGAGGAAGGAATCTGAGGCTAGAATCGTCTCTACCAGATACATCGTTACCGAAGGTAAGTAACTCGTACATCTGATAGAGACTACAAGTCGCAGATTCCTTAACGTAGACTAAATACCCTAGCCATACCTAAAAGGATCTGCGAGAGGACCTCCCAGCTTGGAAGAACACAGGGCCCCAACAGGGGATGAGTCATAGGGACAGGAAGAATAACCCAGTCCCCCCCAAGCAGAAGAGAACCTCACTAACTTGGAAGAACACAGGATCTCTCAGGGGATGTGTTATAGGGACAAGAGGGGCGGCCCAGCCCCCACCAAGCAGAAGGAAGCAAGGACGAGGTGAAGGGAGGGCAGTACACCCCAAGCGCAGTCTAGGCACCAGGAACCCCCTCAGAAGCCCCAGAGGAGCAGACAATGGCAGAGGAGTACCGAAGAAGAAGAAACACCCCAAGACTCCAGGGAGAAGAGGTAGAAAAGGAGACAAGGCCCTCTACCGGAACACACCCACAGAGAAGGGGACAGCTGAACCTGTCACCGCCTGAAATCAACGTACAGGGCAATAACGATGTCACAGTCAGTAAGGCAGGTATGAGAAATAAGACGTAGTCTCGAAAGGTGCCAGTAAAACAAAAGGCAGGAGCACCAGGGCCTACGCCAAGGCCCCCGGTCATAGCCCAGCAGAGCAGAGGGACGCAGCTGGCCAAGGACAAGCGCCACGAAACCAACCACTCATACCACGTCGAGCTCAAAACCAGGGCAAAGGCCAGGGAAATCCCGGGCAACCCCTAGCATAGGACCGCCCCGGACAGAAACCAACCCACAAAAGAAGTGGGACCAGCCAGAAGATAAGAGGAGAAACAAGTAAGACGGACCACGGCGCCAATGTGGATGTGAGTCCCTTGCTCATTGCACCATCAGGATTCAAGCAAGCCGGGCCGACGAAGGCTGTGATGCCAGAAACGGTCCCCGGAAGCTTGCTTCCTTCCCAGTATAAGAATTGGCTTGGTAGTTTGGTTTGCCCTGTTCCCATCATGCACTGGGACAGGAACAGACTAATTTGCATATAGCCGGGTTCTGAGCTGGGATGGTGCAATGAGCTAAAAAACAGGTGATGGATTAAAACCATGATCTCTTGACTTGGTAAGAGTATTCTGCATCATTCAGAAACTCTGTCCATCACCACCCCCTTTTTCCAAAATCGCCAGTAAAACAAAAGGCAGGAGCACCAGGGCCTACGCCAAGGCCCCCGGTCATAGCCCAGCAGAGCAGAGGGACGCAGCTGGCCAAGGACAAGCGCCACGAAACCAACCACTCATACCACGTCGAGCTCAAAACCAGGGCAAAGGCCAGGGAAATCCCGGGCAACCCCTAGCATAGGACCGCCCCGGACAGAAACCAACCCACAAAAGAAGTGGGACCAGCCAGAAGATAAGAGGAGAAACAAGTAAGACGGACCACGGCGCCAATGCAGGAAATTATTTCCCCTGGAACACCCGACAGAGGACCAGGCCGAAACGGCGGAGAGAAGGGTGAAAAACACCGCAGCACAACGGCGTAGAGGGCAACCCTAGCCAGTCTATTGATGCATCAGATAACTAGAAAAACAGCACTGGAGCAGCGCCCAGGTAAAGACCAAGAAACCGCACCAGTGTAATACAACACTAGGAAGGTGAGGATCCCGCCAGGGGGAGTCCACACCCTCCCAGCGGAAGACAGAGCTATACAATAGCTACAAGTACACCACTTAGGGTATGACACGTCCCAATTAAGTATGGGAACCACTCTTAGGGGAAAAATCCTGCATCACAAAACAAGAACATTAGACATGCGGCAGAGACCACAGATGGCTTAGTAATCAGCCAAAAAGTACACACTTGCCAAAAAAGGGCTGAACCAGCAGACAACGAAAGAGAGGGGCCAATCAAGGGACCCCGAAGGCACAGTAAACCTCACAGAAAGTGTAACAGTCACTCCAAACACCAGATTCCAGGAACAGGTGGGATAACACCCCCATCAAGTCCTGGAGGATCAAGAAACCAGCCTACGGAGGAGGAGGAGGACGGAGCCCCGCAAGGAGACGTTGAATGGTGGAGCCTGCATGAGTGTTAAATAGAAGGACCCTGTCAAAGGGCAGGTCAACCAGATGCTCCCTAATATTTTTAGGAAAGACAGGATCCCGCAGCCAAGCATGGCGACGGAGAGCCACAGAGGTGGCCATAATACGGCCGAGAGCATCGGCAACATCCAAGACCGCAAGAAGAATAAACGCGGCCAACTCCCTACCATCCAACACATGGCCCCCAGATTAGCACGGGCACCCTCATGGGAGACATGAGAAAGAAGGTACTCCACAGAGTCCCACAGGCTGGATGTAGCCCTAGCCAAGACACACAGAGTGTTGAGCGCCCGCAAGGCAGCACTGGAAGAAGTGAAGACGTTACGCCCCCATGAATCCAGCCACCAGGCCTCCCGAGACTGAGGAAACAACACCACCGGCAAGGACGGAAAGGCAGTCTGCAGAAAAGAGCCTTAAGTAGGAGGGTGGAAGGAAAGGCAGACAGGGTCGTGTGGAGCCAGACGGTGGCGATGCAAGAGCGGCCAAGGCACCGGATCACATGTGGCAGGGCGCCCCAAAGCCCCAAGAAGAGAATTATGGAGCGACGATTCAAAAGATAGGAACAGCTCCCGTCCACCAGAGCCCTAGTGGAGAACTTGTAAAAAGGTTATCCATAGGACATGGAGTGACAGGTTAACCCAGCCGCAGAATACCAGCGGCTGTGGAAATAGCCCGAACAAAAGCAACACTGGCCTCAGTAGTGCATCGCGGAGGTGAAAGTAATTCCTCCGTGGGCGACGGCTGCAGACTGAGCCATCCGTCCCCATGCCATGGGGGAAGCGGCCAACCCCGGAATAGTGGGGGATCCACAGATGAATGGGGAACCTGAGAGGCTCCAGGGAAAGGCGGAGAGGCAGGTGGAAAAGCCAGCCACGGAAAGAAGGGTCCAAGGATTTAGCCCGTGGGGACGGCGAGGAGCCCTCCCCAGAAGATGCCGGTGAAAAGGCAACAATGCGGCGCCCTGTCTCCGGGAAGGAAGACACCAACAGATGACAGACCTCAGGTGAGGAAGGAACCTTAGGAGATGAATCAAGCACCCGATGCCAGCATGGCTCCGTGGAATCTGCCACTGGCGCCTGATCGACGCCGATCGGCCCCGGAGTGGGTATGTAAGGCGCAGGGTTGACCTCTGCCACCGCGTGCTCCCCAGGAGAATAGGGGGTGTCAGTGCCGCTACGGCAAAGGAACGGCGCTGAAAAGGCGCCAGCTCGACCTCAGACGGGGCAGCCACCCGTCTCAAGGACTGAGAGGGACTCGGAAAAGCACCCCAGGTCCCAGCCTCCACCCATGACTCCACCGGAGCCGGGGAGGAAGGCTCCAGGTGCCGAAACGGCGCAGGCTCAGCATCTGGTGAGGCAGCGGCCTGCTCAGAGGACCAGGGGGGACTCGGGGCAAGCCCAGAGTCCCGGCAATCTCCTGTGACACCATAAGGAGCCCCAAAGGGGTTTCAGCGGGGCAGGGATGCCAGGCGCCGAAGAGTGGAGCCCTGAAGGACTACACCTCGATGACACCACCCTCCTACAACCTGAAGCTAAAACCTTCGGCGCCGGAGCCGCCGGTGACTCCGCAGAAGTCCCCGCGCTAGGCAAGGGATCCGCGGCGTCTCAGGAGGTGGAGAAGGGGCCAAAGAAGCCTGTAGAGCCACAGCGTAGGCTGTCATTTTTGCCCTAGTCGGCCTTACGCCGGGAAACAGTGGGTAGGAAGGTGACAGGCAGGGGCGCACGTCCCTAAGGGAGCCGGTGCCCACCGCTGAAGGAGGGCAAAGCCTCGGAGCCAAGCTGAAAGACCTACCAGCCGGCGAACAACGGCCTTGGGGCCGTGGCGAGGGACGATGCCGCAGACAGAACCGGTGGCTCCTTGCTTCCGAGGTAGGAGACAGACGCTGGGACGACACCGACCTGGACAAGCGGGCCAACAGCAATTTCATCCGGCACTCCCGCCGTGACTTAGGTTTAAGGTGCTGATAGGCTTCGCAATCAGTCGAGTCGTGGTGCTCGCCCAGGCACCACATGCAAATTGGGTGGGGGTCCGTCGCCGACATGGGACGGGCAAAGGAGGTACACGTCTTGATGCCCGAAGGCATTCGCACACTGTTCCACAAATGCCAAAGCGTGAAAAAGGGAAGAAGGCCTGAAAACAGGCCAGGACACAATCCGGATCCGCGTTGCATGCGGAAAAGAGAAAAAACTGACGTAGGCGGGGTGGGACTTATGTATCCTCGCTGACGCGGACGACGTCAGGGCAGAGTCACGTGGTTTCCTCCCCCCAGCGTGCAGGGATGCTGTGGCAAAAAGTTTTCCGGATCCAGTCTCATGCCTGGGGATAATTCTACGTTAAGGAATCTGCGTCTCTATCAGATACAATATACTAGAGTGTACCCCATTTGGATACTCGTAAGCTGCTAATGCTATCATGATTAATAAACAATTGTTTAAGCTCCTAATTTCTGAAGCTTTGTCCACGTAATAGCAGAGCATCCTCTTCTCAACAAAGGTGAGGACAGACACTTCCAATAGAGAATGCTTACTTGCAAAAATGACAGGAAGCAATGTACATTTAATTACTTGGAAACCAAAAGTCACTTTAGCGAGGGAAGATTGACAGGTTTTAAAGAAAAAACGAAATACTAAGAAACATTGTTTAAAGCTCATTACAACATGTTGTTAGTCTCTCATCAACTGTCTGTGCTGCATCGCCTATGCAACATTCTAGGAAAGAAGCTGCAAGTTTTACCTGTGAAAAACACCGACGTTTGGGCCTGAATGGTCCGACAAAACCTTAGTAAGCCCTTAAGGCGGAGAAATTCTTTTGACTGGAGGAAATCATTTTTAGGGCCCTCTTGGAAACATATTATTGAAACCATAAAGAAAGCAGTTTAAAATCCAAAAAGGATTTAAGAAAATTAATAAGTTAAAATAACAGTTCTTTTGATTCCATATTATAGACGGATTTTCCTGGGCACTAAAAACACAAACTCTTTCACTAAAATGTATATGGTATTCTAGTGGAAGACTATTTTGATAGATTTAGATGCTATATTGGAGGTATGCAAAAGGCTGCTGAAGTGGTGCAGGAACTGGCATTAGCTGAAGTGGTGCAGGAACTGGCATTAGAGTTTCTACAAGACGCCTAGTGTGCATGTCAAATTCCTATGCGGCTCTTCTTACAGGTGAATCAGACATATGGGGGCACTCTAAGGCTATCAGAATGTTTTTTGATTCTCGACATAATACAGGAACAGCCTAAATGAGCATGATAATGACTAAGTGGCAGAAATGGTAGGACCTCATCTTAAAGGGGAGACATCTAGTACTATGGACCGATACTGTGAGTTTTTCTGAAAAGGAATTGCCATCATCATGTTTACTCTCCGTGTCCGCAAGGACAAAGACTTTAAAACTGCTAGAGAAAGAGTCGAGCTGTCATCTTCTTTAGAAGAAATAACTTTATTACAACTAACAGGCACAGACTCGAAGTCAAAAATTTAAATTACAGAACTTAATGTTTTGTATAATTTCCAAACAGGCAAATTTAAACAGGCAGCTTGTACACAAATCAGTCCAACGTGCAGCACATGCTGGAGAGTAATATCCTGCCTCCTAAAATGTATTCGAGAAATGTATATAAATCACTCCCCTCGAGATGTCAGAAGAGTTCTGGGAAAACATTTAAGATGAAAAAACAGCTATCTTAAACTTGTTTCGAAACTAATATCCCAAGAATACTTTAACGAGGATATATTAAACTTGCATCTGATCAGGATTCCCTCTCCAGTCATTTATTTGATAATATGACTAAGTGGACTGGCATGTGATGCACGGAGTATGTACATCTTTTAAGATGTCTTTTTTACGCACGTTGATAACATTCTCAAACGGTGAGGAATGGTCACTCTGTGAAAAAACTGAAAAAAACGGATTTATTCTATCTTGGATAAAAGAAACAAAAACACACCAAAACGTGCTGGATGGTGTCACTGAAGGGTTGACTGCAATTAGCAAATAAAACTAGCACAGGCTGGCATTCAGAGATTCACAACATGTAATATATGTGCAATAATCAAAGGATGTTCGCACTGACGAACGCTGTGGTGAATTAATAATTACAACTACTACTTTAAGATTATTTTTAAAGTTGGTCTACCCGACAACATAGGTGATGTTTATTCATTCTGCAAGTTTTCAAATTATTTTACTTGTGACATCTTCCCTACACTAAATCGATGGTTATGGTCTATATGACTATGCATACACTTTTCAACTCAGGAGTAAGTTTTCAGGTGTCAATAATAGTAGGCATTATAAAATGTTAAAATCATACATACCTCACATGTATGTCCACCTTTGTTGAGATCGAGGCGTGACAGCTGTCCTTTGTCTGTCCTTCCATTATCAATCCACACTATTGGTTTACTGCAGCTCACGTTGTCAGCCACCATACATTCTGCTGTAAATGTACTAGGCACTTGCACAAATCTCATCAAACAGATGAGCTCTGGTGAGTTTAAAAGTTCATACACCTATAAGAAAGAACTAAGCAATCAGAAAGCTCTCTAGTACCTAAAGATTCAAAAACACAGACCAACATTTATTTTAAAGTACAATTGGTAATTATGAGCCTGATTTAGACTTTGGCTGATAGGGTACTCTGTCACAACTCTGACGGAGAACCATCTCTGCCAAGCCCTCGGACCACGTGCCTGATTTACAGACTTTAAGTATGTGAGTGATGGAGTCTACTCCAGTTCTGTTACTAACAAACGAGTTACTTACCTTCGGTAACAATATATCTGGTAGAGACACAGTCTAGCCGCAGATTCCTTAACTTAAAATATCCTCCAGGTGTCAGTTGGGATCCGGAAAATCTTCAGCAGTACCTCTACGCGCCGGAAGACGGCACCGAGAGTGTGGGCACAATGTTCGAAAAAAGAGTGAAATTCTTTGAAACAACAGCAATAATGAGTAGAATGACATGAACAGCAGAATGCATGTCATAGAAAAAACACTGCAAAGTGTAAGGAACTGAAGGGAGAGTGCAGAGCACGCACCCCTAGAATTAGAGCCGCATAAGCGAAAAACCATACCCTCCCCATGAGGCAAGCAGCAAGTGAAATGAATGCTATGATAAATAAAAAGCAGTCTGCAACAATGGAAACATGAAAACTAATGTAGAAAAATCCCACGTAATGATAGCAGGAGCCGCAGGTAGGAAAAGAAAGACTAAAACTTTTTTCTGTGCTGGGAAAGAGGTTAGGAGAGTTTCATCCTTTCCCTACCTAGGAGTGACATTTGATGAAAAGGGCACGTGGGGCCCCCAGCTTTTGGCCAAAAGCAACGCTGTAGCAAGAGCGGCTGCTGGGTTGCTCGGTTTTGCTAGAAAGCTTGGAGCCCGTCCCATGGAAAGCATTATAAAGGTCTACAAAGCTAAATGTCTGTCGGTTGCTCAATACGGCTCTGTTATTTGGGGGCATACAAATCATGAATTTGATAAAATCCAGAAAGTAGAAAATAAATTCTTGAGGACTCAGCTTTCTGTCCCTCAATCGACTTCTACATACATAACACATTCAGAGCTTGGACTGGGCTATGTCACCGACATTTTTAAATCAGCCCCAGTTATTGGATGGTTGAAAGTTTGGCTAAACCAGGAGCTTACTCTAAATCATTACATCCTTAAAGACTGTTTAGCCCTGGATAGAGCACACACTATCCCATGGTTAAAATATGTTCAGACGCAGTTAACTCTAGTTGGCCGACCCAAACTTTTTTCTTCTCCTCAATTGATAAATCAGGAAGACATAAAAATAGTTAAAAATCTCCTGATAAATTATTATGTTTCGGAGAGGGAAGCCACAGACTTAAATAAATCTACAGTGAGGAAACATTGTATGTTAACATCTGTTCCAGGTATGGAACCATACCTTTTACTGGTAAATAAACCATACCATCGTTTCCTTTTAACGAGATTTCGTCTGGACTTGATCCCCTTCATTCTGGGTAATTTTAAAAAGTGGACTAGACCTGAAAATGCTGAACCATGCGATTGCGACAATTTTTCCACTCAGGACACGACTCACTTTATTTTCTTCTGCGGCCATTATGAAGATATTAGGAAAAAATATTTGCTGCCAATACTGTGCAATTTGGGTTTTACACAGGTAAAACCAGCTCTGATGTTCTTGCAACTTCTTCCGAACTTAAAAGTAGCATTTCATGTTGCTAGTTTTTTGGTTGCAGGTGTACGTACAAATAAGCATCGTTCTAGAATTAGGCACCTTGACCCAGATTAATGTTTACCTTTTATATCTTATTGATTTTACTCTTTTTAATATTAATGTATAACTTATTTTGTATAAATGTGATTTTAGGGTTTTTTAACGATATATTGATCCATATGTGTCTTGATGAAATGAAATGTTGTTATGTATTATTGCTCGCTCTTTTATGATTTTTAATAATCGAATAAAGATAATTGACTGACTGACTGAATAGGATTGTTCTGGTAAGGAACCATAGGGCTGTAACAACATTTCTGCCATGTTAACGGACCACACTTCTGCAATAGAAAAACGTGCAACCGCACGTCCTAAGCATGCTCACTTGGCTGCTGCATTGTCAAGAAGACAACTCATGGAGAGAGGCAGCGGGGTGCAGGAGTGTGGATGGATAAGGGGGACCACCACCACAGAAGCCACAGACTATACAGAATAGTACATCCGGACCTGGAACGGATGTGAAGAAGGGTAACACATGGGAAGGCAGAGACCACTGGCAGACAACCCAGTTGGTACGAACCCAACCTGAAAGGTCCTCGCAAAGCGGGGAGGATGGGTGGGCATTAAGGAATCTGCGGCTAGACTGTGTCTCTACCAAATACATCGTTACGGAAGGTAAGTAACTCTTTCGTCTGATAGAGACATCTAGCTGCAGATTCCTTAACTTAGAATAGATACCAAAGCCATACCCCTGTAGTGTAGCTCCTATATTCCCAATAGGCTCTGCGCATTGGAATAATATATCCTATAGATTAGAAGTAGGACGGAGGTCGACAAGGTCTCTATCGAATATATTAAACTTAATAGTGAGTGCCAGCTAGCTCAGAGATCACTAGAAACTTTCTCGAATTAACAAGAAGGGATTAGTTTCTGACAACCGAATAAACATGACAACTTTGTTTCCCAAGAATAAGAAATGTATCTCTAGAGTCGCGAAAACAATAGATAAGTATTTCACTCAGTCAATCGTGCATGCTTAGTTTCAACAGAGGTGCAGAGAAATAGAGACACTGGTGTTTTCAATAAAAGGTTTATTGAACAGTCTTCTTTCTCATGCTAAGGAAATGAACTGCTGCAATCTTAATGCAGACTGTAAAGTATAATGCGTACAGCGAGAACAATATTATACAATAATACTGGAAAAGCATTGTATGGTTTCTAAGCCATAAAAATCCATATATAAATAACAATGACTAAAATACTCACTGGTGCTTCTAAAATACGTCTACCCCAATGTACCTAACCTAAGTCTAGTACGCGGGAGGGAGTAAGTATTGTGTAACATAGGTTTGGTTTTCTTTGCCAAGAATCTATCCAAGATTTCTCTTAGGTTCTAATCAGCTCCATACCTTTAGTTTAGAATGAAGGAGGTCCCCGGTCTCGGACTCGATTTCCCAACAACCCGCGAAGGGAGCTTGGAAACATTGGAGCTGGATTCTCAGCGAGAGAAAGGACAGCTTCTCGATCAGTGCGTCAGCTGGAGGGTCGGCTTCCTTCGGCACTTGCTGTAGCGAGCTGCGTCGAGCAAGTAGATAGTCGAACTGCTCCAAACCACCGTGTCTTGCTAGGGCAAGTGAAGGCATATTTATTTATTTATTTATTTTTGGCATTTATTAAGCGCGAACAATTGCCCGCAGGCATCTCGGCGCTGTACTGTTTTACCCTCCTATATGATCTATACAGGTTTTCAGAGGTTGAATAGCCAGGTTTTTACTTTCTTCCTGAAGGACAATAGATTTGGGCTTGATCTTATTGTCTGTGTAAGCGTGTTCCACAATCTTGGGGCGGCAGCTAGGAAACGTCTGTCTCCCCAATTGACCAATCTAGTCCGTGGCACTACCAGGTCATTCTGTCCTGCAGATCGTAACATTCGAGTGGGAATGTACGGGACAAGGTGGTCGCACAGGAATTGAGGCGCTTGATGGTGAAGTGCCTTATAGACGATACATAACGTCTTAAATTTAATTCGGTTCCTAACAGGTAACCAGTGGAGACTTCTCAAGGATTCGGATATAGGTTTAAATTTGGGAATATTGAGGAGAAGTCTGGCTGCTGCATTTTGGATTGTTTGCAATTTCTTAATTGTCTTAACTTGGGCATTTGCAAACAAGCCATTGCAGTAGTCCAGTGCTGATAGGACCATTGCGCTAACCAGTGTCTTTCCCACATTGGTGGGGAGAAAAGGAATAATCTTCTTTACCAATCGAAGTTTGTAGAAGGCATTGGAGGCCGTTTGATTGGCATGGGCCATGAAATTTAGGTTATCATCGAAGATGACACCCAAGTTTCTCACCTTCATAACCGGTTCAGGTACAGCTCCGAAGGATGATGGCCACCAAGTAGGGGACCAACTGGGACTGAGGTGGCCAAAGGTGACCACCTCAGTTTTGTCGGAGTTTAATTTCAAGCAGTTTGCTGACATCCATTTTCCAATGGCCAGCATACCTGTCTTGAAATTTTCCGCTACAGTTTCCCCATCATTTCTGACAGCCAATATCAGCTGAGTATCATCCGCATATGAGGTAAGGTTCATCCCGTGCGCTTTGATGGTGTTAGCGAGGTCCGACACATAGATATTAAATAGTGTCGGACTAAGGGATGAACCTTGAGGTACCCCACATGGTAATGATAGTTCAGCGGATTCATATTGGCCCAGTATGACTGCCTGGGATCTCTCTGCCAGAAATGATGCTATTAAGTCTTTTGCTAGGCCTTGCACGCCCATCATTTCGACACGGTTGACTAAGATCTTATGGTCAACCGTGTCGAAGGCAGCTGATAGATCTAAGAGCACCAGTAGTGCGGTTCCACCTTGGTCTCTGATTAGTCGGATGTCGTCAGCTGCCTTTATACCTTGAAGGTGCCTAGTTTGACGTAAAGTCGGGCATAATAACGTCAGTAAAGAACCCCAAGGGAATAGTAGTTCTTTGTAAAGTACATGAGTTCTTGGACAAATCAATATTCAAGTGAGGGAAGGTCCCTTACAGCTTAAGCGGATTTTCCAAGAAAACGTTGTGACATTTTGATACGGGTGGAAGTAGCCATGCCTGTATTTGGACTGCATGGGCTATGTCTAAAAAAGGGTATGATTTCTATGCCTATATTAGGTCAATGTGAAGTGTACCTATATAAGGGCATGAATCTGGAAATTTCGCTCTGATGCTAAAACGTCATACAACACCCATTCCACTTTATTATGTATGATATTACTAGGTTTTAAGCGCATAAAAACATATCTAAAACATGATGTGTTAAAACCCCACCCAAAATACAAAAAAAAATGGTTTGGTTGTACACGAAAAGAGCATTTGTGCGTACGCATTTTAAAAGCAATGTTTACATTCAAAGCATATAGATGTGAGATCTCAACGAATGCCGTCATCAGGATTGGTAGCCGCTGGGGACAACACAGTGCATGAGCCGTTACTGGTCCAAGCAAAGTATCAACATACGTTGGCAGGACTGATGGGAGTGTCAGACAGATGTCTAGTACGCATTCTTCTCCACATAGCAGGCATCGTAGAACAGGTAAGATGCGATCTTGCCAGATTGGTCGGAATGATAGAAACCATGTGGTATTCAGATCTCTTAAACGAGCCAAGCCCAGAATCTGTATCATGTGCTCACGACATTTCATTGCCAGGAGAGTGTTCTCTAAGGTAATCTGGGTGTCTATGGTGATTTGACTTGCCATATCGGAGCAGAAGGAACAAAAATAGTATTCCTGCTAAGAGTCCCAAAATGAGAGGCAGTCCAAGAACACAGAGTGCATGAAGTTTGGAAATATACCTAGGACTGCTTCAAAAGGTGCTAACAGTCCCGAAAAAACTGTCTTAAATACATGTACAATACCACTGGTATCAGACATGTTTAAGATACGACCTAACATTTCTAAGAAATGTATAGGGCAGTTTGTCGATAAAAAGGCATGTATCTCTGCAGAAGTCCTTGCAACTTGCAGTTCATACATGTCTTTGGACGAGGTCAGTGGCACAGTTTTTTGTAAAATAATGGCTTTCATTCTGCTTAAAGTATCAATTCATATAGAAATGATGTTCAGTGAAGTCCATAACGGCGACTCCCCGTCTGTCTTGGTTTTAGGAAACAAGACTTGCATACAGCAAGTGACCCTGGCTAACACTGTTACGAGATAGGCTATTCCTGGCAACATGCCACAGCAGCTGTGATCATTCAACATAATATAGCTTCCATTAGAAAGCTGCCTAAAAATTGGATCTATCACTGCAGCTGGAGAACCTTGCAGGTGGCAGGATAAGTTGGTCGAAGAAGCATCGCAAGTTAATATCCTGACATAAAAGTGTACCGCTTAGTGAGTTTTTGCAGTTTGCACCACTAAGAAATACTTCTTTTCCCACACTCCAACATCTGTGTGTATATGGTAAATCCCAGGTTCACTTGATGTATTCTTTACCCAACCTTTCATATACGCCTGCTGGTATATGTTTCAAACAATACTGAAAATGGAAATTTTTAACCAGCAGTGATAGTACCGTGTATTATCCATTCTGTCGCTGGTTTCTCAGAGACAGTTAATGGTAATCTTTCCAGTTTTTCAATGCTCAGCACCTTATAGTCTGCTCCTCTTTGTGCCAAAGTGATTTGTTAATCTATAAGGTTAAATTCATAAAACAGTGACGTGGTGTTGATTAGACGCCATGGCACATAGCCAGAACGAAGATTTTGTAACGTCAAGCCCAAAAGCATTATAGAGCGTAATTGTGACTGACCATGCTGTAATATGACCAAATCCTGTTCTATTATGTCAATGGCAGAGGATTCTATGCTGTCCAAAGAATACATTTTGGATGACAGAGTCATTAACCCATTGTCAACCACAGAGAGTGATTTCTCTAAATTAATACGATCAATTTCTCGTATTCGTTCCGCAGTTTCTGCTTGCTTTGCTTTACAAGCTTCATTATAAATGGCATATATACCAGCGTATATAAAACGTTTATGATACAGTTTTGCAGGACCTTGTAAGAAGTCACTTAAATCAACGCCATCTTTAAGTAATGATAAGTGTTGTTTTACCTCTTTTAGTGTGGATTTGCGTAGCCACTCAAGGCAGTTTTCCTACACTGTATGATGTTACTATCCCTGGATGTTGTCTCTGGACATATCTTGGATCTGGCCTAGTGAATGTGAACCCTTGTGTCTTATTCAGGAATCTATTTTGACAGTTGTTTGTATCTGTGGGCCAGATTAACAATTTTTTCCAATTAGGATCTGTTCTGTTTTGTAGTAAAATAGTTTTTACGTCAACCACCACCTCTGTAGTGTTCTTACTATCCGGTGTAGGTGTAGGTATGGACGGTTTGTTTAAATCTTTTATCTTAGCCAGGCCAAGACAAGATGTCTGTTAAAAAGTGTCATTTAAAAAACATTATTTGTTCAGGGATGATGCAGGCTCTAAATAAGGCTTCTAATCCCTGCACCTACCAATCTTTCGTGCCCCAGACAGCTTTGTCTCAATGTAGTCTTTCCAAAAGTCAAAACCTAATGTAGACAGCTGAGCATAAAAGGCCGCAGAATAAATTTGCTTAGTATTAGTCAACATACTTTTCAGTCCTGTCTTATTTACATTTTTAAAGTAAAATGTTTCTGGATTTGAGACATTAAAAACTGATAAGTATTGAAATTTGTCATAAAATGTTTGTGAGCTACCCTTTTGTGGTGTTGGACAATATTTCCATTGATTACATTTTTATACATTTCTAGGGTTTGCAGATTTATGCAAGAAATGATGACTATAGTGATTATAACAATACATTTGTTCATAATCTGATGAACCTTCTAAGTATTCATAATTTGTAAATTTTGCAGACATTTCTAAGTCTGATATCATATTATTAACAGTCTCAAAGTCCCAATCATCAGAAAAGGTACTAGATGAAACAACGTCACTCAAGGAAACCTTGCAGGACCAAAAATTTCATAATCAGTTCTGTTCCAAGCTATACCATCAGGTCTAGGAACCGCTGTGATGTTCACTGATGACAAGTCTTGTTGTTCACGATGAGATGATTTGTGTTGCTTGAGAAGTAAGTTGATGTTCTTACTTGCTGCGTCCTTTTTATTATATTTCCCATTTATAAGCATTCCCAAAGTTAATACAAGAGTCAACCAAAGTAGAAGAAAAAGTACACCCAACACAATTCAAATTTATTTCCATGGTGAAGCTAGATAAGTATTTTCCAGTTGGTGAAAAAGTTCTCTTGCTTGTTCTTTAAAAGTTATTTTTACTGGTGTTGTTTCAGGTTCACTGGGATCCTCGGAAAACGTATCAAAGTTAATGAAATAGCCAGAGGCAGTCCTGTCAATTGTAGGTATTGCATCAGGATTACTTGAAATCGCTGGAGCTACTTGAACAATTTTCATATTAGTATAGTCAGATGCTATTTCATTGTAGACAGGCGTTCCTTGACGAACTGTTATTTGGGTCTCAAGAGGTACAAGTTTCATGGCTTTGTTGTATACTCCTTCTTTTCGTTTTGCAGATTCCTCAAAGGTGGTGAGTCTCTCAGTTTAAACCTCTTGGATAGTAGCCAGATTTGGTCGTATGCTACCTCTTTGGAGTCCACTTGGCCTACTACTTATGATCGGCCACATGATGTGGTTTGACCAGGTCGATAGATACAAACCTGTTCCCCTTTCTTCCAGCAAGGGGTGGCAATAACACTGTTCTTGATCCGTGGATTGCTAGCACAGGTACTGGTTGCCTGAAAGAAGGCCCGAACTCCTTCTTGTCCGCGATCTTTTCTCTGACTAGATCCTCAATCTTTGGAATCCAGGCAGGCCTTGCTGGGACATGTGGTTCTCCTTCAGTGGTCGTTGGCTTCTGCAATGTGTTGCTTTGACTTCTCCTTCTTTCAATTAAGTCCTGCAAAACAGCCAAACGGTCTTTGATATCAAAAGGTTTCCGTTCTACCATTGAAGTGTGGCGATCAAGGTCCTGGACAATCATTCTAGTTCCAAAAAGGATTTCATATGGAGTGATTTTACCCAGAGAACTTCTTGGCAGATTGTTAAGACTATGTTGGACACTTATTAGATGTTTGACACACCCGTCACCCGAGCCTAGCTGTTATAGATTGCTTTATGTCCAGGTTTTTTTGTTCCACTACCGAATTTCCCTCCGATGGAATGGACTAGAGTACCGCAATGCAACGTCCAGATTGGCCATGGCCATCTTGTAAGCTTTTGAGCTAAACGCAGGACCCTGGTCACAATTTAGTGTGCAGACTGCGTATCTGCCGATAAAGACTTGCAAATCTTTTATAACAGTTCGCCGAGCGCTGATGCCACATCCAAATGAATCTTGTCTTCATATCTGTGGGAACGCATTTGTCCATAGGGACGTTTGTGTGTAGATAGTCTAATGCTGTCTGACAATGGTGTCTGTACTGGGCTGGCTACACTGTAGTCAGGTATCTGGCGGCGTTCTGTGCTGTGATCTCTGTTGCACTCATGGCAATTTATTGCAAATTCGTGAATGCGAGCATTCATCCCTGGCCACCAGTATGTCTCCTTTAATTCTAGTATAGATTTAGAGATCCCTTGATGTAGCAGACCCTCTCCCAAATGTGTTTCGTGTATCAAAGCTACTCTGCGTCTCCTGTTTGGAATTACTCTATCCCCCACTCCAGGAATTCGAGCAAAAGGAATGGAGTTGGCATCAATTATGTATGAATATTCGAGTGGATATTTTAGAGGTAACGCTGCACCACTGCCTTTGCTTGTGGCACTGACTGCTAGCATTATTTCGCCGTCTATTTTTGTTTTTGAACGAGTGATTGTAGCTACGGAAGCCGTTTGCACAGCTGCCTTCGCGGCTTCATCAGCCAATGAATTCCCTGCAACGTGAACGCCATCATGTTGATGACTCAGTGTATGGATCACATGAGTTTTTTGTAGTTCTTTTTGTAACTGAACTATTTGTTCCCAAAGCAACTTATGCTTGATTGTGCCGCCTTTTGCATCTTTGAGACCGTTTTGAATCCAGTTCTGCAAGTATTCATTGTAAGATTGAACGGTAATCAGAATCGCACACTATGAGTGTGGGGAATTTGCAATCTGTATTTTCAGGCGTCATCTTGAATGCTTGTAGTTCAGCTCGCTGAGCTGTATAATCTCCAAGAGATTGTGTTTTAGTGACCATAGGTCGGAATTTACCATCACGCCAGCGACCTTTAACGATCGCGCACCCAGCACTATTAGCTTGTTTACCCCCAATAGCGGGTTGCGCTGATCCGCCCATATAAATTATACATTCGTACTGTTCTAGAGGCAGAATCTCAGTGGGCAGAGGATATTCTTGTTCATATTGTAGAAATTCTTGGGTTTTCAAATAAGGGTCAAAAACGTAGTCAACGTCTGTTGCAGCAAGAGAGTTAATCCATTGTATCCATCTCGGATGTAAAGCCTTTGCATTCGCAATGCTCGCTTTTGTCACTGCCTCTAAGGCAGCTACAGGAGTAACGACTATTATGCGCTTACCCTGCGAAAGAGCTCTCTCTTTAGCTACTGCAGTTGGAACCGCTGTCAGAAATTTTTCTGTAGAAGTGAATTTCATTTCAGCTTGTGTATACAAGTGTGATTTATAAGCTATTGGTACTTTTTCTCCTTCATTAAAGGCTAAGTACGTGAATCCGCATCTTCCTGGAATGATTCGGATTACAAGGTTGCATAGGTTTACGCATGTCTGTAAATGTGTTGTTGCTAACATGTCTGTGCACTGAACGCAAAATTTCTGTGCGTTTTTGAGGCCAATTATTTTAAAATCAGGCTTGATTAGTTTGTAGAGAGGTTTAACCCTTTCTGCGTAATTTAGAATGTAAGTTCTTCCAAAATCCAGGAAACCTAGAATTGACTATGTTTTTCAGCGTTTTTGGAGGTTAGAGCAGCGCACTCTTCTCTAAAAAGTTGGCTGCCAGGCTTTTGCCTTTACTCGATAACTCGTATACAGAAAAAGGACGTTGAGGTGGGCAATTCTCAATTTCTTAAAATTGAATTTATACTCTTCAGAGGTGAAGCCAAGTATTATGGTATTCACTCTGTTCAAGTGCCTGTCCAAGTCATCGTCTGTTAGATAGATGTCATCGACGTATGATAATGCTTCATCATCATAGGTTTGTAGTAACTCTGTTACTCTGGCTGAAAATAACCCCAGACTATTCTTAAATCCCCGGGGGAGATGACAGAATTGACGCTGTGTCCCCATAATTGAGAAAGTGGTCAAGTACCTACTTTCTGGTGCGATGTTTTGACAGAAGAAACCGTTAGAAATTAAAATGTCTGTAATCCAAATCTAAACGATATGTATTGTCTGGTTTGGATACGGGACCAAATGATTGTTTATTGACGAGGTGCATGTTTCAATCACCCTTTGGTATTCAAGTTGATCTATGATCTCCTTGACCTGTTTTTTAGCTTCTTGCTTAACTGGGTACTGCCTTTGTGCAGCTGGTTGAGTTTTTAACTGGATTTTCTGGTGAGGAGAATCCTCATCCCATCCTACATGATTTGCATATAATGCTGGAGCCTGGGCTCCAGCCCATTTTCTGGCATAAGTGTATTTTGAATGAATTGGAATGTGATTGGAGAAGGCTGGCATAATGATGTCTTCGCCATGTGAGCACTCCCTGACAAATTCAGGTGGCCAGTCTTTTTCAGCTAGAAGAATGTCATAACCCTTAGAGAGCTTCTCCCAAATGAGTGCTCTTATTTTCCTAGTTATATCCCCCTCCATCCGGAGTGTTACTTCATATAACTTATGTGGTACACTAACCCTGGTATCAGCAGTTTCAACTTGGATGTACTTATTCAAGTCCACTGTCTCCAGATGATCCTTCAAGATCTTGCGAGCTATGGTTACTTCTGCTGCCCTGTCCAGCATTGTCTGAGCCCACTTCCCGTTCTTGAGTTGTGTCCTCAAGATCATCGGCATGTCTGATTTTTAGACCCGCTACCTTCTTTTTGGTGAATTGAGTTTTCTTATTTTTTGGAACGTGTTGATCGTCTTTGGACTTCACGTGTTCTTCCTTTTGTTCTGGTCGTCCCCTTCTTTCCGATTTCTGTGAGGAAGTCGGAAAGGTATGAGAGGAACGTGTATCAGTATCCTGATATCTATCAGGTTTTCTCAAATTATCCCTATTCCTGAGGTTATACCTCCTTTCAGAGGGCTCCTTTTGAGGAGAACTACCTCTGGATTGAGAACGCTTCTCTTTAGAAGTTTGTTTCATGGTCTCCAACTTCTTATTTGGAAGAGTAAGAGTGTTTTTAATAAAGACCTTTTCAGGACTTTCAGTTAGTTGGGGATTAACTGGTTTCCCACCCAAACTGTCTCTACCTAGTTCTTCATAGGATTTTTCAATTATTCTGGCCAGTTCATACAGTTGCTCAGTTACATCAAATTCTCTTAACTTTTGGCGGATCGCCACAGATGCTGCTTCACCTTTAATATTAGATAATATTATTGTTGAGACCCGTTTGAAATCTTTCAGTAGTTTCATACCCAGATTTAAAGCAGGCTCTGCCCCGTATTCATTTTGAATCTGTTTCAGGACGTCTGGTATTACCACCATGAACGGAAAACCATGTGTTTTTGTGTAGATTGCAGCAAAGACTGTACCCCAAGTGTCACAGTCCTCCAGGTGTGGTGCGATCCCCATTGGTTAACAGATTGTTAAAATCCAGTGTTTCTCAAGAGGGGCAAGTATCAGGAAATACTGCCTCGAATTGAGTAACTTTTTGAGCTATCCAGATGGAATTTGTTGCCTTTTTGCGGGCAATTTAACAATGACTGATTGTATAGTCTGTGGTGTAATTTTATTTGTGTTCCCCTGGTAAGGGGTGTGCTGTGGAATCATTATTGGAGGTTGGACTGTTAGAGTCCGCATGAAAAATTTAACCAATTGTCTATGTATTTTGATTAGTCGTTTCAGTTGAACTAATAGTTCCACACCTGACATTTCTTCAATCGCAAGATGTGGTGTATAGCTCGCTAATACCGGCCATGCTGCTCCTGGTCTACCTAGTGGACCGAGCCTGGAAATGTGATTTTGATGTTGTAGGGTGCCTTTAAACCAGAGAACATGCTCTTGGTATGTTAGTGGTATTTCGACATCCTCGAAAGGAGTGTATTCCGTTGGAGGTTTCTCTTCTTTTTAGAAGTGAAACACGTGTTACTGGATTTGCTTCAGGGAAGATAATCCATGAATAGAATACCTCTGTCTGCCGATATTCATGTGCCTCTATGACAAAAATCACCCTACCACCTTTTGATGATAGGCCATTTGTTATAAGTTTAATAGTGATGGTTTTCATTAAATTTTCCGGGATGATTATAGCATCCGGGTCATCTTCATTAAAGCCTGTAATGTCTAAGCCTGGTTGGGCTGCAGCTGCTGCAACTCCACCGGTTGCGTTGTTGTCGCCTTCCGGCATTGTTTAATGAAAGTTTGCAGAGCAAGTTTCAAGGAAACAAAGATAAGGTGCACAATATTTTGGAACACTGTATCCTTCAATGTTGAACAAAACTAAAAACTAATACATAGGATTCTCGTCCTACTCAGTTATGGCAGATATTTTATCCTTTTACCCACTCCAGATGTCTATTGGAGTATTTACGGGAAAAAAGGGATCTCTGAGAAAAGCACGACTGAGTTACTTTAGTATCTAGCGTTAAATTAGTGCTTTACCAAACATTGGGCGCCATGTAGTGTAGTTCCTATATTCCCAATAAGCTCTGCGCATTGGAATAATATATCCTATAGATTAGACGTAGGACTGAGGTCAACTAGGTCTCTATCGAATACATTAAACTTAATAGTGAGTGCCAGCTAGCTCAGAGGTCACTAGAAACTTTCTCGAATTAACAAGAAGGGATTAGTTTCTGACAACTGCATAAACATGACAACTTTGTTTCCCAAGAATAAGAAATGCCTCTCTAGAGTCGCAGAAACAATAGATAAGTACTTCACTCAGTCAATCGTGCATGCTTCGTTTCAGTCCTAGAAAAAGGACAACATGCATGACAAAGTCAGAGAGCACAAAGGAGCATTCACAGCAGTGAATGCCCAGAATGACATGCATAGGACAGAACGTCATCCATCAACAGAAAGGTTACCCTTGACCACAAGGAAGTATAAATATCTGAGGAGTAAGGGACACACAGATCAGACAGTGTGGACCGTAGGAGCCACACTATGCATAAACGAAAGTCCATGAAATGCAGCAGTGACAGCACCATGCGTCGGCAGAAGACACGGAACCTATCACGAGGAAGGTATACTGACCAACCATGCACAGAAGCACAAAGGTGAAAGGAGAGCGTCAGAAGTTGGCTCCCCACCCAAGACCCGCTCTCAGGGGGAGGGAGGGAGAGAACGAGCGAAAAGAGGTGCCCAATCTAGGGCAAGAAAACCCGAGATACGCCACAACCATAGATGTGGACCCTCTCGCTGTGGTATATGAAAACATATGCACATATATATACATGTACATGGATATATATACATATATATATATATATATATATATATATATATAACAAATGTATGTCTGTCTGTCTGTCTGTCCATTATGCATTACTACACCATTCATCCTATCGCCATAAAACTTTGGGAAGTTGTTGAGTACACTCCCGCAAAGGTTTCTGGCATAAGATTTTTTTAAATATCGGCCCCCCCAGGGCCCTCATAATCTTTCGAATATCGCGCGGAATTACAAAAATCATCAGTGGCTCAGTGCACGTGGTATATTAGCAGCTACGAACAACGATGTAAATGCCATCAACTTCAGCATTCAAAACGGAATACGAGGCGAAGCGACAACGCTTGTTAATCCCTTGTTGAACCTCTTGTTAAGTAGCGGAGTGGTTCCTTTAGCCTGGAAGCAAGCGATGGTCATTCCATTACTGAAAAAGCCGGGTCTGGATCCTGAGGTTCACGCCAATTACAGGCCTATTTCCCTCCTGCCTGCCTTCGCTAAGATCTTGGAGAAACATGTTCACGCATCGCTCTCCAACTTTCTTGAAACCCACAGCTTGTTACATTCTACTCAATCCGGCTTCCGTACCAACTTAAGCACCGAGACGGCGCTATTGGAAGTGACTGAGGCTATCAAGGAAGTATTAGATGCAGGTGGCAAGGCCATGTTGGTGATGCTTGACTTGTCGGCGGCTTTTGACACCGTCCCCCATGAGGATCTCCTCGTCAGACTTAATGACATCGGTCTGAGGGGGACGGTGCTCAGCTGGTTTACATCTTTTTTGGCTGGCCGCTGGCAAACGGTCTGGGGCCCCCCCTTGCTCTGCCGTAGTGCCGCCTGTGGAGGTCGGAGTCCCTCAGGGCTCGGTGTTGAGCCCGACTCTTTTTAACATCTTCATGACCCCTTTGGCGGCGCTGGCGGAGTCTTTCGAGGTCCAGATCGTGTCATATGCCGATGACACTCAGCTCCTCTTCACTTGTGGGAAGGGGTCTGAGTTTGACGGAGAGAGCATCCGTGGGTGCCTTGGGGCTGTTTTTAAATGGTTCCAGCTGAACAGCCTCAAGTGCAACTCGGATAAATCTGAGGTGCTCTTCTTCGGCTGTCGATCTGACCCGAGCTGGCAGGAATGGTGGCCGGTTAAAATGTTTCCTCCTGCGGCTTCCTCTACGCTAGCCAATAATCTGGGTGTGAAAATCGATAACGACTTAACGCTGAAGTCCCAGATTCTTGGGTTGGCAGGAACATGCTTTGGCCTCCTTAAGATGCTCCGCAAGTTTCTTCCCTTGCTCCCGCTGGCGCATAGGAAAACTACGGTCCAGGCCCTTATTGGGTCAAGGTTGAATTACTCCAATGTCCTGTATTTGGGCCTGCCGGATTATCTTCTCCAACGTCTGCAGGTGGTCCAGAACTCAGCCGCGAGAGCCATTTTTGGCCTACGCGGGCGAGCTAGAGCATCGGGCCTCTTGCAGTCACTCCACTGGCTGCCTGTCCAGAAGCGGATAGTCTTTAAGACACTTACTCTGGCGCACAAGGCCTTCCATGCCTCTGGGGCTAAGTACATTCAGAAACGCCTGGCTTTTTACCATCCGGCTAGATCTCTGAGGTCAGAGTCGTTGTCTCTTGCCGTGATCCCTGTTGTAAGAAGAGCACGGACTGGGGGCCGTTCCTTTAGGCGCCTGGCTCCTCAGCTCTGGAATACCCTGCCTATTTCGCTGCGTAGCAATTCCAATCTGTGTAGTTCTGAAAATTCTGAACTCGTGAATAAAACTTCGTCGTAGCATGACGATTTTTATATCAAAAGACCGAAAATGGCTAGTACACTATGTACAAGCATTTTCATCATATTCGAGTGACGATTTCACCTCGAAATCGTCATTTTCGTCTTGAACCCTTGGCTTTCATTTTGTGTACGGCAGCCATTTTGTGGGTTGCCCTGACATAGGCTTATAATACAGCTAAATTCGATTCCAAAGGACACGTACACGAGGTAGCTGAGTGGATGACGACCAGCCGCCTGAAACTGAACTCGGACAAGACGGAGGTCCTCATCCTGGGCTCCTCACCCTCCGCCTGGGACGACTCCTGGTGGCCTCCCGCCCTGGGCACCGCACCCAAACCGACAGACCATGCACGAAACCTGGGCTTCATCCTGGACTCCTCCCTCTCCATGACCAGACAAGTCAACACCGTCTCCTCGGCGTGCTTCAACATCCTACGCATGCTACGGAAGATCTTCTGGTGGATCCCCACAGAGACCAGGAAGACCGTCACCCAGGCCCTCGTCACCAGCCGACTGGACTACGGTAACGCCCTCTACGCCGGTACCACCGCCAAGCTCCAGAAGAGACTCCAGCGGATCCAAAACGCCTCAGCCAGACTCATCCTCGACATCCCACGATCCAGCCACATCTCCGGACATCTGAGAGACCTTCACTGGCTCCCCGTCAACAAGAGAATCACCTTCCGCCTCCTCACCCACGCACACAAAGCCCTGCACGACCAAGGCCCGAGCTACCTCAACAGCCGAGTCAACTTCTACGCTCCCAGACGCCACCTCCGATCAGCCAACCACGCCCTCGCCGCCGTCCCCCGCATCCGAAGAGCGACTACAGGAGGAAGGTCCTTCTCCTACCTGGCCGCCAAGACCTGGAACTCCCTCCCGTCCGACCTGCGCCTGACCGAAGACCACCTCTCCTTCAGAAAGAAGCTGAAGACCTGGCTGTTCGAGCAGTAGCGGCACCCCCCCCCCCCCCAGCGCCTTGAGACCCTACGGGTATGTAGCGCGCTCTATAAGTGTCACTGATTGATTGATTGATTAATTGACTTTTCTCTGACCTGGGCAAGTTGGAACCATTGCCCCAGGCCGAACCTGTTTGGTCAGTTCCTCTCCCAGTGGCCATAAACCCATTTCATCGCACACACCTTGCCGAATCTTGCTCACACCTGTCCCTGCTCTTTTTTTCTCTCACTTGCTTTATGATGGGGAGGTGCCCATTTTTATTGGGGGTCCACCGATATCTGATGAAATGTTGGGCCTTGCCGGGTGATTTGTTGTGGGCTGGACGAACTGAAATGTGGGCTGTCATCATGACTCTGCTTTTCCTTTGTAGCGAAAATATTTGATTGGTATACTAAAATTCGAGGAATGTTTGCCTAAAGCACAATATTTTGTATAAATAGAGAAGCCTGACTTTGTAAGTTTGAGCAGTCTCCTGAGAATATACATCCCATGTGTTGTACTTCTAGGACGCTTGTTTCTTGGTTGCAGCCAATAAAATCGATCCTTGACTTCACCTAGAAGACTCTGAGTTTCTGTGGTCTGAATCAGGAAAGTACCCGAGGTCTTTGGGTGTACCCTGATACCGCTGGGTTACCGGTTTGGTACCGGTTCTGAAAAACCCAGTACCTCAGTTGGCGCCCAACGTTTGGGGCGATACCAGCGGTTCCGGTCCAGCCAGAGGTTCGTGAGGAGCTTCGTGTGAAAATTCTGGAGGAAGGCCATCCACTTCATCGACCCCTGCATGTCGACGTGGTCCGAAAGTCTTTGCTGCGAGGTTCCCCGCTTCCCGACGGCTACAAAGGACTGCTGCCCTGGCTATCGCCCTGATTTGGACCCTTGAAGTTTGGTAGAGCGAAACGATAAGACGAGTCTTCTGGTGACGTCATCGATATCTCAGTTAAGTATAAGTGGAGCGTCTCCCAGTCCTTAGTTGGTCTTAGTTTGGGTATTCCCTTTGGGATCATTTTTGGAACTTGCAAGTGCCAAAACCGAAGGACTCGTGTATTCACGAGAAATATCGTAATCGATAATCCTCTGAAGTTTGAAGCTAGACTAGAGAGCGAAGATGCTTGGTCTTAGCAGACTTGGAAATTTGTTTTGTCTTGGTTGTAATAATAGGGACTCCCGATTGGAGGACTCGTGTCCGGTTCCTCCGATTGGAACTCCAACTTATGAATTATATGTAAAACATGGCGTAGGTCCCATCACATATAATGAAGTGTGGATCAAATACACCAGAAAAGATGGGGTTTTAAAATGGCCCCAATATGGTAGCTTTGATACAGAAATCTTAGATAACCTCGAAGTTAAACTTTTTAAGAAGAAAGCCCGGCCGGCGATGTTTGACTCTTTCCGCCTATGGCGTAAGGAAGCCAAACAGAAGGAAATTAAATTAGCAAAGAAAAATAAGAAAGAAAGGGGTATTTCGATAATGTAAGCTGCTATGCAGTTTAAAGACAATGAAGAAGAACAGATGAGTGAGCAGTTGCACAGGCAACGTAAAATGGTAATAGATAAATGTTATCCAGTTTTGCCGCCTCCTCAGCAAGATGCAGCAAAAGAGCTTGGAAAAGATCCGTTAATGGCGCATTTATTAAGTTCGCCACCCCCCATGCGCAAAATGCCACGGCAACTCTGCAACCTTTAGTTGTGCAACCTGTGCCTCCTGTTCCTCCACAGCACCCACCAGCTGTTCTTCAGCTGGCTCCTGCTCCTTCGGTGCAGCCTCCTCAAGGCCCACCGATCACATCTGTTTTACCTGTGCTTTCTATGACTTTGCCTAGTGCACCTTCTATTTCTCCTAATGATCCCTCTGCTATTTCCTCTGCCCCTGCCTTATCTCACCCTGTTTTTCCACCCGTTCTTCCGTCAGTTTCTCCTTCCGTTCGACAGAGAATGGACAACACTGTTACTAATCTTTTCTCACCTTTTTTCGGGTCGCCTAATACGACCCCTAACATGGAACGAAGACAGTTGCGAAGTCAACTGCCTGACTATCGAGAGAGAGATTTACTGAATCGTTTAGCGCATTAATGGGTTATCGACGCTGTAAGGTATGATGTGGAGTCTGTCATGGAAGTCTTCCGTCAATGGGAAGCACCGAAGCAGAGATATGTTTTTGAACAAATGTGTGTTTTCTCTGTGAGGATTTGGAAGACAATGATCTGGAATACAACCCGCCCAAGTTGTGTCGTGTGCGGTTCGAGTTCGCAGAGGGCATGATCGTAGGTCCCGATGTCGAGAGAGCGGTTGAGACATTGTTGTCGTATCGGAGTAAGGGGGGCACTTCTCAATCACTATTTGAGCATGATGCATCCGGTAGGAAAAAGGCGCGACAGTACCCCACGAGGGAAGTCCCTCCAGTATGGAAGGAAGAAGTAGCAGCTGGTCCTGGTAATGTTCCACCACTTGTGCCAGCACATTTTCAGCGTGTGTGGGTACATGTTCCTTGGAAGCGAGCTGAAGTTTTGGCCCTTAAACAGACATTGCCTGATCCCCGTAAAAATCCCGCAGGGTATTACAAAGAGTTGTCACAAACTGCTGGGTCATGTATCATGAATTTAGCAGACATAGACATGTTGTTTGGGAACGTTGTTCCACAGCCTCTATGGGGAAAGATTCGTCATGCAGATCATGATCAGGAGTTAGGTGACTCATGGGCTAATATTACTGCAGCAGATGGCCGACAGGTTGGTGGTGCTAAACCCGAGCTTTTAGTAGCAGACCTCCCTGGTAGGATTATTAATTACATGAAGACTTTAATGCCTGCCATGCGAGTAAATTGGGATAAGTTGTCTGCTTGTAAGCAGAAGAAAGATGAAACGGTCTCAGATTTCTTCACTAGGTTTGAAGAGACTTTTGTCGACCACAGTGGTCAAGATATGAGCACAGAAGGTGGTAAGCGTTTGTTCGACGATAAATTCGTGCACAATCTGCTTCCGGAGTTGTGTAAAAAGTTGAAAGATTCAGAGAGTTCTTGGGCAGTTTCCTCTTCAGCACAGATATTGGCTACTGCACAGTACTATGAAAATTGAGACAAAGATGAGAAAGATAGAGCAGAGAAGAAAACTAACGAGTTGAAAACAAAGGTTTTGTTACAGCAAGCATATCCGCCACGTGGTGGTGGTGGCCAGAATAGTGGAGGTCAAAATAATAGTGGTCAGAGTAACTATCAGAATAATTATCAGCAGCCTCAACAGTATCAGAGGAACTTGCAAAGAGTCGAGTATACTCAACCACGTGTCCCTGTAGGCCCAAATCAGTGTTCATATTGTAAGGAAGAGGGTCATTTCAAGTATAGTTGTCCTATTTTATTACAGCGTGCAAATGGTGCTTCTGGTGTAAGAGGTCGAGGTGTTCAACAAGCGTCTAGAGGTAGAGGACGTGGAAATTTCCCCCAGAACACACAGTCTCTTCCACCTCAAAATTCTATGAATAGGTTCGATCAGCAGAATAACGCGTCTGGTAGGACAGCTCAGTACTATGCTGATGATTACTATACAGAAGATGAGCATTGGGAAGGTAATGATTGCTAGGACAGCCATAGACAAAGAGAGGGAGTTGTTTCAATTCCAGTAGATCAGAGTGGACCTTACGTTGAGGTGATTACATCAGGTGTGTCAGAGCCTTTTCTGTTGGATACTGGTGCTACAAAGAGTTCTATTATGCACTCCAAACTCCCTGGCGCACCTTTGTCTGGCGAAATGAATGTTTCTGGAGGTTTTTCTGGCGCCCCAGTTAGAAATCAGATTTCTGACCCTTTGTCCCTTTCTATTGGACCTTGTGAATTCGAAGCACCCCTTATTCTAACAACAGGTTGTGGTGAAAACTTGCTAGGATTAGATTTGCTAAAAAGATTGTATGCGACTTTGTACTGTTCTCCTTCTGGAGTACAACTTACACTGGGTAAGAAAGTGGTTTCTCCAATGTATTTGTCGAGAGACAAACTTCCAACAGAATTGTCATCTCTCCCTAATATTCTTTGGGCTACTGGTCCTAATGATGTAGGTCTTTTGGAAATACCACCATATGTTGTAACATTGAAAGCCAATGTTAGAATACCACGAATTGCCCAATATAGGATTTCTAGTGAAGGTGAAAAAGCTTTGCTAGCGATCGTTTACGATCTGATTGAAAAAGATGTCATTGAAGAGACAAGAGGCAACGTTTGCAATAGCCCTGTTCTGCCTGTTTTAAAACTAACTGATCCTTCCCAGCCACCTGTTTACAGATTTGTGATTGATCTTAGAGAGGTCAATAAAATAGTTGTGCCACAATTTCCAGTTGTTCCTGACATTACTGCCCTATTGACTATGATTCCAGCTTCTGCAACATGGTTTTCGGTGATTGACTTGAAGAATGCTTTCTTCAGCATCCCGATTGCTGAGGAGAGTAGGGATATTTTTGGCTTCAGTTTAGTAGGTCGCAGCTTCCGCTTTAAACGAGCTCCACAGGGCTACTGTGAAAGTCCATCAATATATAGTCAAGCTTTAAAAACACAGCTTGATACAATTGTTTTACCTAAAGGTGCTACCCTTATTCAGTATGTGGATGATTTGCTTGTTGCTGCAGATACTGAGGAAATCTGTAAAGAAGCCACATTGTCATTGTTGCGTCATTTGTGTGATTTGCACCACAAAGTGTCTCTCTCAAAATTGCAATATTGTCGACAAGAAGTGACCTACTTAGGTCATCTCTTATCGAAGGAGGGAAGGAAACTGACCCCAGAAAGTATTCAGGCAATAGCGAAATTGAGTGTGCCAAGAACACAGAGAGAAGTGCGGGCTTTCTTGGGTATTACATCATATTGCAGACAGGGGATACCAAATTTTTCGTTATTAGCCAAACCTTTGGTGGCATTAACGTGTAAAGATACACCCAATCCCATTCCTTGGTCTGAAGAGTGTCAGAAAAGTTTTTCTGAATTGCGCACAGCATTATGTTCGGCTCCTGTGTTGGGTACCCCCAACTACAGTAAGCCCTTTACATTGTATGTCCATGAGAAACAAGGTTGTGCATTGTCAGTTTTGACTCAGTGGTTTGGAGACAAACAGCGTCCATGTGCATATTTTTCGTCGACTTTGGATCCGGTAGCTAAAGCATTGCCGAGTTGTTTAAGAGCAACAGCAGCAGCAGCTGTTTCTATTCGACAGTCTGCTGGTCTAGTGATGAATAATATGTTAGTCGTAATGGTTCCACATGCAGTGGACACGTTGTTGAACAGAACCAAGACACAGCACTTAACTAGTGCTCGATTGTCAGGTTACGAATTGACATTGTTAGCGAGTCATGTGCATATAAAAAGATGCAACACTCTAAACCCAGCTACGTTGTTGCCAATTGTAGAGAAATTAGATACTTCAGAACAGCATGATTGTTTTCTTAGAACAGAAGAAGAAACGAAAGGGAGAATAGACCTCCAGGACACTCCTCTTGCAAAGTGTGATGGTACATTATGGGTGGATGGTTCATGCTTCAAGCTTCCGAATGGTGACACGACTGCAGCATATGCTGTCACGACTTTGCATACAATTGTTGAAGCTGCACTTATTCCACATAATTCAGCTCAAGCAGCAGCAGAATTGATTGCACTTACAAGGGCATGTGTGTTGTCTAAAGGAATGAAAGTGACTATCTATACCGATAGCCAGTATGCATTTGGTGTGGCTCACAGTTTTGGACGATTGTGGAAAGAATGTGGGTTCCTGACTTCGCATGGAGCTAAGATTCAGCATGGTCAGTTGGTGAATGAGCTTCTTGAATCACTGACCATGCCTCTGCAAGTGGCGATTGTGAAATGTAGTGCTCACAAGAAGGTGACCGATGATGTTGGTCGTGGAAATGCATTTGCTGACGAAATCGCGAAAGAAACTGTAAGGAATGTGATGAGCCGAATGCATGTTGCAGGCCCTGCAAGATGGGTTGGTGATGTTGGAATGTGTGAGGACACGATAGAGAGTGTGAAGTCGATTTAAGCTGAAGCTACAGAGAAAGAATTGAGTATGTGGAGAGAAAGTACGGGTAGAATTAATGCAAATGGTTGTTGGGTTGAATTGTCAGAGCATCAGAGATGGTTGTTACCCGATGCATATGTGCTTGCAGTGGTTACAATGGCTCATGGAATGGCTCATATCAGCGTGAAAGGGATTTGCAAGTTGTTGGCTCCAGTATGGCAAAATTCAGGAATTCCCAAATGTGCAGAGAATGTCGTCAAGAATTGCATGGTGTGTCTGAAACACAATCCTGGTAGGGGAACCCCAACTCCAGCTGGTCATTTTGCACCTCCTACGTATCCGTTCGAGGTTTTGCAGCTAGATTTCATCCACATGGAGAGATGCAACAATTTAAAATAGGTACTGGTTGTTGTTTGTGCCTTTTCAAGATGGGTGGAAGCCTATCTCCTAAAAGACAACACTGCCTTATCCACAGCTAAAGCCCTTGTGAAAGAGTACTTCCCCAGATTCGGAATGCCTAGAATGGTCTGGAGTGACAATGGGAGTGAATTTGTGGGTCGTGTGATGAAGAGAGTATGTGAAGGGCTAGGCATTCAGCAAAAATTCCAAGCTGCAAATCACCCCCAATCAGCTGGATTAGTAGAATGTTACAATGGCACGCTTAAGTTAAAACTGGCCAAAATTCAAGCGAGCACAGGTCTTAAATGGCCTGATGCTCTACCCTTAGCACTCCTATCCACCAGAATGACTGTGCATTCGCGAGTGAAACTTAGTCCCTATGAAATAGTCTTTGGCCGCCCGGCCAACATATGGGGAGTGCCAAGGCCCACCAAGTTCAGTGAAATTGAACACCCTGTTTTACTTGATTATCTGTACGAATTGACGGCTAAATTGCGTGTTTTACACCAACAGGTGCATGATTCACTGCCTCAAGTCTCTGAAGCTCCAGGACACCAGATTGACCCTGGATCCTGGGTGCTGGTCAAGAACTTCCAGCGAACCAAGAACGACCAGCCCAGGTGGACCGGACCGCACCTCGTTCTCCTTTCCGTTCGAGTGGAGGGGAAGAAATCCTGGATCCCAGGATTCACTGCAAACGGATCCCTCTGCCTCTGCCATATGACCGGTGGGTCCAGGAGGGTGTCGCCGACTCAGAGACTGAAACCGTGCCACGTTTTCTGCCTTTCAGTGATGCACGTGTAAAAGGAACACTCACTGAACAGGAGAGCGACGATATTTTGCAACCAACTGTATCACCGTCAGTCCGATTGGACACTACAGAACCTGAACTCCTTTTCAAAGACCAAACAGTACCTGGGAAAAAAGTGCTATAATTTGAGGCCAAGACCTATGGACAAATAAAAAAAAAATCTTTTTTTCCCTCCAAGTACTATTTTTGAAAGTGCAGCTCTCCCATCTGAGAAACTTGCTTATTTTTGTTTTTCAAACCGCCATCCGGGTTCCGCTGCTAGGGCCGCGATTGCCCAAAGTCTTTTGGGTGCAGCTGACGACGTTAGGTCGGCAGTTCTGGTTGGTCCAAGGGAGTTGCCCTAGACTTACAGAAGCATTCCTTAGCAGAAACAACCTCCCATCGCGGGCAGCACTTTAGAGAGGATGGAGTTTCTCGAGATGGAGAGACCTGCCAAGGAAATGAACTTTAAACACAAGATTTGTAAAATAATGACAAAGAAAAGCTTTTTGATATTGTGCATTTTCATGTTATTCAGTGTGATGATATTTTTAATAAGTTATGTGTTATTCTCTTTTCGAGTAACATTTGCACCCACTACATCGCCTATACCTCCTCCTTCTACTGTTTCCCCACACTCTTTTCAACCCCTTCCTGAACACGAATCAGCTAGGAGACTAGAGTTTAATAATAACTCCTTTGTTCAGCTCTTGCACCAACACCAACTTGTAATGAACACAACTAACTGTTGGGTGTGTGGTCTTATGCCTCACACAACGGATAAAGGTATCCCTTATCTGGTCCTGCCTTTCAGCCACAATGGTTCTGTGTGGGCATACAGAACAATGTGCATATACGCACATGAAGTCTACCCCCTACGTTCTGTAACAGACAATCCTAAGAATAGAGCTCTAGTTAAGGGTATAGTAGACATGATTAAGGAAGGTATTTCTTATGAGACTATCCCGAGAGATGAGACACTAGTATACATAGGCTGGAACGTAACCGGATATGGAGCTACTCTGAGTGAGAAACAGCAAGCTAAGATATCTTCCCCGATTTGGATTGTACCCCATCAGGGTCATCTGTGTCTGCAAGGTAATGGCACGAATCCCAGAGCTCAGTTAGGGAAGAGTATCTCGTTTTTAGCAGCTAAGGGTACCTATTTTATCTGCCATGATAGAGCCTATACATGGTTGCCCCCTGACTTTTCGGGCTCATGTTTTGTTTCGTTCCTGTTGCCTCCCACCTACACAGCAGCGGCAGATTACCACAAGACAAGTATAGTTAGAGGTGCCTTGAGTCAAGAAGACACTGCAGGACAAGAATTTGGGGACTTCGTAAAGGGTTTTCTGCCGTTCTGGGGACCGATGGCTAACAGCAGGAACATAAGGCAATTGACTAGGGTGGTTGAATCCACCGTGATTGAAACTGCTGGTGCCCTTAGTAACTTGACTGCTGAGCTCCAGTCGGATCGACTTATGACCCTTCAGAACAGGGTCGCATTAGATGTCATACTTGCAGACCGAGGTGGGGTATGTAGATTGATCCAATCGAGTTGCTGTGTTTTCATTCCAGATAACGCTCCAACAGTGTACCAGGCCATCTCTAAACTGCATAAGATTTCCGAATCTATTCATGTGGATAAAGGAGATTGGTCTTTAATGGGATGGTTCTGGGAACTGATATCCGCCTGGGGATGGAAAATTCTGATGGTCATTGGGATGGTCCTAGCCATTCTTTTTCTGTTCTGTCTGTGCGTGCAGTGTGCTCCTGCAGTATGTGGCCTCTGTGCTGCATCATGTGTAAGGAAACCTGTATCAAGAGACGAGCTAAGTACTAGAATGATGTTACAGCAACATCTCAATGACTTTAGGAATATAGACCTGGACTCATATTAGCATGAGATTAGGTTAAATTGCCTATGTAAGGGCAAAAGGAGGGTTTGTAGTTCTGAAAATTCTGAACTCGTGAATAAAACTTCGTCGTAGCATGACGATTTTTATATCAAAAGACCGAAAATGGCTAGTACACTATGTACAAGCATTTTCGTCATATTCGAGTGACGATTTCACCTCGAAATCATCATTTTCGTCTTGAACCCTTGGCTTCCATTTTGTGTACGGCAGCCATTTTGTGGGTTGCCCTGACATAGGCTTATAATACAGCTAAATTCGATTCCAAAGGACACGTACACCTTAATTGACTTTTCTCTGACCTGGGCAAGTTGGAACCATTGCCCCAGGCCGAACCTGTTTGGTCAGTTCCTCTCCCAGTGGCCGAATGAGATAGCATCAAGGCACAACAGGACATAAACCCATTTCATCGCACACACCCTGCCGAATCTTGCTCACACCTGTCCCTTCTCTTTTTTTCTCTCACTTGCTTTATGATGGGGAGGTGCCCATTTTTATTGGGGGTCCACCGATATCTGATGAAATATTGGGCCTTGCCGGGTGATTTGTTGTGGGCTGGACGAACTGAAATGTGGGCTGTCATCATGACTCTGCTTTTCCTTTGTAGCGAAAAATATTTGAATGGTATACTAAAATTCGAGGAATGTTTGCCTAAAGCACAATATTTTGTATAAAAAGAGAAGCCTGACTTTGTAAGTTTGAGCAGTCTCCTGAGAATATACATCCCGTGTGTTGTACTTCTAGGGCGCTTGTTTCTTGGTTGCAGCCAATAAAATCGATCCTTGACTTCACCTAGAAGACTCTGAGTTTCTGTGGTCTGAATCAGGAAAGTACCCGAGGTCTTTGGGTGTACCCTGGCACCGCTGGGTTACCGGTTTGGTACCGGTTCTGAAAAACCCAGTACCTCATCTGCTGGCTTTTAGAAAAAGTCTGAAATCTTGGCTTTTTGTGCAGTAGGTCTTTTTCTTTTCTTTTTGCCTGCCCTGTTGTTTCCGCTGTAGGTCATAGAGCGCCGGGACACTCCTCGGAGTAGCCGTGCGCTATATAAAACATACCTAACATTAACATTACCATTAACGTATAAGTCCATCGATACTGTGATGAATCAAGATGAAGTTGTCAATTACCCAACGGAATTCTTGAATTCACTGGATTTGCCTGGTATGCCACCACACATTTTGACATTGAAAAGTGGCGTGCTTATCATTCTTCTCCGAAACATCAATCCACCACGACTTTGCAACGGTACAAGACTTTCGGTGAAAAAGATGATTAACAATGTCATCGAAGCTACAATTTTGAATGGGAAATTCAAGGGGTAAGATGTATTTTTGCCACGTATTCCAATGATCCCAACAGATATGCCATTTGAATTCAAACGTTTACAGTTTCCGGTGCGACTCGCTTTTGGAATGACCATCAACAAAGCACAAGGACAAGCGCTGCAAGTGTGTGGACTCCATTTGGAGAATCCGTGCTTCTCACATGGACAACTGTATGTGGCTAGCTCACGCGTCGGAAAACCTTCTGATTTATTTGTGTACGCACCAGACGGAAAAACAAAAAATATTGTGTATCCACAAGCACTCGAATAAATAAATAGAATTAAAACTACACTTTGAAATGTTTTCCATATTAAAATGAATAAGTTTCAATGAAAATGACACAATGTAAATTAAATGTTATCATAACAAGTTTCCTTGAATTTCCTTTCTTCTGAGATCGCAGCGACGCGCAAGCTAGTATATATATATATATATATATATATATATATATATATGTGTGTGCATATAGAAAGTTTTTCTTAGTAGTTATTTTTTTTAAAGGGCAAGGGATACCCGAAGAGTATTCCTGGATAAAAACAGTAGCCCACACAATAGGTACCAACAGGACTGAGGCAAACCATAGTGGGGCATGACCCATGCCATAAGATACAATGTATGTACAGACATAGTCAAATACAGGAACAACCCTGTACAGACATAGTATAAATGACCAAGAGCCACCCGAAACAAGAGACGTGTAAGGGTAGGATAGCAGAGGCCATGAGCAGAGGAACCTGACCCATTGTCTGTCGAAGAAGGGGAAGAAGGCTGCCTAGGAAGTGCCCCGGAAGAGAGGGGCGGAAACAATGGTCCACAACGCAGCTGGCTAAGAACCCACCGCCGAGAAGGACAAGCAGTGGCGTATGCCGAGCCAGCAGGCACTCGGTGCCTGCAACCGTACCCGGTGCGTATACACAGACAGAGCCAAAACGGAATCAGAACAGAAACTGTTCCGGCAGTAAGACAGAAAGACACTGTTGCCGGAAAAGACAGTCAACACAGACAAGATAAAGGTGGGTGGAAATGCTTTGAAACGCTTGAAAGACCGTCAAGGCAAAAAACGCAAGACGGGAAAGTGCCAGGCAAACTAGTCTTGGCAGAAATTCCACAAGACTCTGGAGAAGTCTGCAGTCACATAGGCAGGAGAGAACTACCGAGCACTGTGAAATACAAACACCCAGGCTTCTAGGAGACATACTAACCCTTTGCATTTCATACCAAGGAAGAATTACAAACACAGGAGGCAAAGCATGAAGAGGAGAAATCATATCGCCATAGCTCATAGCATGGATAACGAATCAATTCCCCAAGGAGGAAGCCCATGCACTATAGAAATTCATCCCAAGGGGGAAGAAGAAGAATGATCCAAAGAGGACCTCAAGGGGATTCTCAGAAAGGATCTACACGAACCAGGAAGAACCTGGAACATTGAACAGAAACATCCTGTGGCAAAGTAGAAGGACTATACGATAGCAAACGAAAACCCCACAAAGTGTAGGTCACATCCCCATAAAAAGCAAGGGAGTACCTCTTGAGACTAGCTAGTAGGCAGAGGAGTCGAAAATAGGTGACCAAAAAAGCTGCCCCGCTGTAGCGGATGTCTAGGAAATAAAAACTTGAACCCAGACACGGATAACAGAGATAAAACAGTAACAATACTGCAGCCTAAGCAACAAGAAGTTCTCAACCGAGGACTAGAACAAAACTATTCACGGAAACCCAGACATGAAAGGCTGGACCACTGAGTCCGCATGGGCAAATCTCTGAGACGCTCCTGAACATGGTCAGGAAAACTGCTGTCCCGTTGCCAAGCATGGCGACGCAAAGCAATGGACCTGGCCATCACCCATTCCACAGAATCAGTAGTGTCCATGGCAGAACGGATTGAGAACTGGGTCAGGTCACGACCATATTGGAGCACCCGGGATAGTTCAGCTCGAGGTCCGCCCGGAAGGGATGGAAGGAGACACACTACCAAAACCCAAATCCACCAAATGTCTCTGGCATTGAATGACGTAGAGACGGTGCCGCATCGGCGTCAACAAACGCCGAAGGAGCCTCCAACGACCGGTGTAGGGACGGTGTCGGCTCACCCGCCACCGCCAAAGGGGACTGCAGTGTAGAACGGTGTGAACCCGGAAACAAGTCCACCGTTGCGGCCGCATCCGACGCCGCAGGGAGACCCGCAGAACTGCGCTCTGGCGCCAGAGGAGCACTGCGGCCCAACATCTACACAGGGAGGCCCACTGGGCCGACTCCCGACGTCACAGTGACTCCAGAACCGGAGTCAGGGCACTCAGGGGACGCTGAGGGCAAACCCACCGGAGAGCTTCCAACCTGAGTCCCTACCACCTCTGTGGGGCCCGAAGGCGTGCCAGCGAGAGGGGTCGACCCAAAGATGAACTACAAAGTCAGATAATAGGCTTCCATTTGGACTCTAGTCGCCCCAACCCCAGGAAATGGGAAGTAGGTGGATGGGCGGCTATTGGGGGTCCGTTTCCGGTAAAGACCAAGAGAAGTGGGCACCGATGTCATGAATGTGCGAGACCGACGGCCTCCGCCTCTTCTTCCTATGCTTACCAGAGAAAAGCATGCAACGGCCCCGGGAATGACTCCGCACCCGGCCCCAAATAAAGTCTCAGCATCAGATGGAGACAGGTGCCGCTTGGATTCAGCCACTGGAGATGGCGATGGAGACCGGCGATGCACGGACTCTGAACGGGACATACGGGAGGACACTAACTTCATTTTACGTTCCTGCAAGGACTTCGGCTTCAGCCGCCGACAAGCGTTACACCCCTCGGAGTCCTGTGGCTCCCCCAAGCACCACATACAAATCGTGTGTGGATCCGTCGCTGACATCTGCAGCGTACAGGTCTCACACGACTTGAAGCCAGCAGGCATCGCACACTGTTCCCCGGACACAAAAAGGCATCAGAAAGGCCCAAAAATGGAAACAAGACAGAGAAACTGCTTCTCCTGGACCGGCATTGTAGATGCAGAAACGAAGAAAACTGAGGTCAGCGCGCCGGGAGAGACTTATATGCTCCACTGACGTCACATCCGTGGACGGCGTCAGGGCGGAGCCATGGGCCGCCGTCTCCCAGTGCCTAGAGGTACTGCTGAAGATTTTCCGGATCCAGACTCACGCCTGGAGGATATTCTAAGTTAAGGAATCTGCGGTTAAATGTTTCTATCTGATCTACTCCTTTGATGGCTCAACGAAGTTTGGCCCATGGGAATTTTGGCTATTCGATTTAGAGTGGTTGATTGAATGGCCAGTTTTCACTCTCCCTCATCAACATTTAGATTTAGATTTAGATGACCCCCACATTATGTAAACTCCAATGGTGTGAGGGTCATTAGTTTCTGATTTTCGAAAAGAAAATCCCACTTTGGTATTTTGTTCTTGAGTAATCAAAAACAGGTTAACAGTTTGACTGACAGTCATCATGTTTGACAGAGCTGTCAGTCAAACTCTTAACTCATTGACATGAACAGCCATGATGGAGCTTTCTGCAAATGACGTGAGATGTTTGCAGGGTCAGTAGACATTTCTAAATGTGTAGGGCAGGTACTCCATAAGGATGACGGAGTATTTTACTCTGTTGCCATGACCGAGTAAAGCTAGGCATCGGCACCCTAAATCAGGCAATATTTTGAAGTGCAATTCTAACTTTAATATTTACAGACTCCATAGATTGCTGACTTCACATAAAAATGAGACATCGGGTCTGCTTAAAATTTCAAAGCACTAGTGTATCGGAAAGACGTTAACCCATTTAGCAACTAACCTTAGCTCCCAATCTTTGAACTCAGGAAAATTGATGATGACATAAGAAAAGTAAATCCGACGGTTAAAGGTCAAATATGTGGGTGTAAATGAGTACGCAATGGGTTATCTAATGAGCCACACGCTTCAGGATTATGACAACCAAGATAATACAAAGAGAAGTTATCCACTGCATATTACTCACTGGAGAAAGAGGGTCTTGCACTGAAGCTGACAAATCTGAGCTTTATTCCTGGAACTAGTGCCAGAATTTCTTTTACAGGAATTGCTAAGAAAACCCTGAACTATAGAAAAGTCTGATACCTTATGGGGTAACTAGGCTTACAAAGAATGAGCATAAATATCTTCAGTCACAAGCCTGCTTGCCTACTCATAACACTAGGCAATGGAAGCGACAGGTCAATTTATTAGCTATGGTAGCAAGAAAGAGAATAATGTTAGGAACGATTTTATTTGAGTAACAAGAGCTTTTAAATGAAGAGTTTATTAATCTGAAGGCTCATAACGGACGTGTAAAAAAGTCTGATCCCATTGACGCTGTATTTTTAGCAAACTGTTCACTTCCTAAAAGATTTGTGTGGAAGTGCCATATAACTACAAGTTACGTTTTTTTAAATTCTAAACCAACATCAGGCAGTTCACAAATGTTTCTAAGAAAGAGTGATCCATCGCATTTTCAGTCAGATAGTAATGGTCTGCAAATGTGTGCATAGAATGTTCACTGTGGCATTGCACAACCCTAGAATGGTGTTCTCTATCTTAAATAGTAGTAGCCTTTACAAACAAATCTAGTGGCCTGGGCAACCAGGTATTATTCTACTGGCCCATTCCTAATGATAGGTATTACAACAGTAGACAATGAAAGAAGCAGACTGAGTAGATTATTATATGTTCGGGTGATTACAAGTTATCACCATTTCGCGTTACAAAAGGGTTCCCATCCCATTAACAATTCATGTCAGCTTTCTGGCAGAAGTTAACATCAACAGGGATTCAGCTCTCTTTCTGCAAGTAACAGGCAAGGTAGGCGTTTCTCAGTATATAAGAAGAATATGGAGAAAGGAACCAGAGACACCCATCAATTAATTTGGGGTCTCTATAATGCTAGCAAATAACTTTCTTATTGGTTCTCTTCTCTATGCTCCGTGTGCCCTCTTTTCCTGATTGTGCCTGGGGAGGGGATTTACCTTCCTCCTCGCTGCATCTTCCAAATATGGAATAGGCATTTATTTGTTCTAGCATTAAAAAAATCTGCACCTTTCATGCAGTATGCCACTCTCTCTCTACTACAACAGCATCATCCATTGTTGTCCACATTAATCTAGAGGAAATGTGACTTAGAGGAAGGCCTGCACTGCTGATAGGTGTTTGCACCCACTACACACCCTTCACCTGACTATCCTTCCCATATGGTGGGCACACACTACCCTGCCCTCACAGGTTAAATTTATGGCTCCAAGGGAGCAACATAAGTTGTAGCACACCTAAAAATAAGGGGACAAGGAGGTAACATTAAAAGCCGAGCCCACACCCTCTGTGGGAAACCCCTAGTGGTTTTAAAATTGCCCTCATCCACTAAATAGTGACATGCTAAATCACTGGGCATGCTACAACACCCCAGCGCAGACCAACGCTTGAATTGGATCAACATGTATTTTCGTAGTGAATACCCCAACCTTCCAAGAAATCCACTATGCATAATAAAATTATAACTACATAAAGGTGTATCCTCGCTATTTTATTCTGGGTCCCCAATGGCAGGGTTAAAAATGTAACTTGGGGTGTACTGTCTTGTCACCCTCTCTGTTATCAACATGTTTCAGCGTGTCAACCGTCACTATTAGGACAATAATTACCCTGGAGCACCCAAGTTACATTTTTTACCCTGCCAAGGAAAAAAGCGACAGAAATCACAAGGATATAACTCTCCAAATGAAGGGGCAATGGTCACACCCCAGCAAGAAGGAACCAGCAGTTTTTGTAAAAAAGGAAAACAAGAAACAATGAAAGCTAACACAGACGTTCACTGTTCATGTCAGTTTGGGAAATGTCATATTCAGTCCCATAGAGACGGTATCATCTTGGAAAAGGGACAAAAAAAGAAGAATCTCCACAGCCCAAGATATTACAGATCATTCTCTAAACTTGTGTTCTGCTGTGCTGCTAAGCTGCTGCTCTACTGCTTGATGCCACTATACGAAACAAACTTGAGGGTAGCAGCAGTGACTGTCCCAGTGTGACTGCTTTGCCTAAGTACAACAGCAGAGGATACCCTAACAGAGGAGAGACTGTATACACATTCTCACTGTGATTGAAAATGCTGGTCAACCAGGTTGCATGCCCCAAATGCCCTGCACTGTCAATTACAATGATTGTGTGATCGTGAGCCAAGCTGATGAGCCCAGACCTGCCTTGAAACAGTGACTTAATAAAACAGAACCTTTCTGGGCAGGCAGCGGATGCAGTTGGCGAGATCCAAGGGAATAAATTAGGATGGGGCAGCCATCATCTTGCCCACCATGGAGGATTTGTCAAGGAGCACAGTTTAGCGCTGACAGAGTGAACGTACTCTAGGATAGCACCCTAGAGATTGGTGCCTCTGCCTACATCACCCCCACCCTTGCCAGAGTGATGATGTAGAGTGCAAGTTCTTTAATAGCTTGCACACTACGGCATCACTATGGCAAAAGACACTCACGGTTTCACTGAGAACAGATTCAAAGCATATGTAGCTGCTGCTAGGAGGTTTTGCTTATGTAGCTCAGACTAGAATTTAGAGTGACCGAGAGTCTTGAAAAATGTGGGACGGTTATACAAGGTAGCTCTAGAGTCCTCCCTCGCACATGGTGCTGTTGTGTCTCATACCATGTGTCCCTGCGTGGACACCGTATCGCTCTTTGCATTCCATTGCCCCTGCGTGGACACCGAACCTCCTGCTGCTGTCACCAGCTGTCTACTGTCCTTTGACAGTTGACAGCTGATGGCTCACGGAGTAGCTGCGTACCTTGCGCTCCACCTCCTGTGGAGTCAGTGTTGGTGTACTAAATAAAGGACTTACTTTTACTGCACCTTCCTGCCTGTGGACTGTTCTTAACAGATCTTGGTGACGAGCACCAACACGAGAATCCACCTTAATACGCCGCTACAGAATATTAGAAACATTACCCTACACAGTGACTACAATAACTACAATTACTACAAAAAAAACAAGAAGAAACAAGCATAACACAACTTTTGTGAAAGGAAGCAAAGAAAACCATGTGTGTCAACTCTTATAGGAATAAAAGGAAAAAAAGAAGAATAAATACAGGTCACTCAGCTAAATATTACAAGATGAATACAGAATGCATAGGAATATTGAAAAGAACGCACTGCAAACTGTTGTGTGGGGAGTATTGGGGCCACCATAGGCCCTCGATCTGGGTCGTGGGCTAGAGCGGGGGCAGGGGCGCGCAGCAGGCAGAGATTGAACCCACACCAGACTCTCAGTCGGAAGAGACGTGCCCCGAGCGGCCGTCCTTCATTTATTGATTCCCCGCAGGCCACGCCTGGCCTGCGGATGTAGGGATGCGTGTGGTGCATCACTAGACAGCTAACCATTACATTCCTATCCAACTTTGTCCTTTGATTTTAATTTGTCCGTTAGGAAACAAAACAACACAAAATATACAGTAGATCTCACAGGCAAACGTTCAGTACTTGCGTGACCCTCGTGTGGTGGATCGTGGGCCTCATCAACAGGCATAATCTCTCAGTCTCTGGCTCGGTGTGGGTTGGGCCTCAGGCTGTATCGTTGGGAGCCAGTACGCCCTCCCATGCTGTCTAGCCGGGGGCTCTCAGAGTTCGCCTCGTGTGGATGAGGGGAGGGCGCTTCTGGGGCCTCGCTGGACTGGCTGTTTGCTGACTCTCCTGTGTCATCTTTGGCCACCGCCGTGGCCCTGGAGCTTGGGTGGTCACTCGAGGTCTCCCTGCGATTTTCTGGCGGGACCTCTTCAAACCACAATGTGTTTCTTGACACTTCTTCATTTCCTTTTCGTGCTGTTACCATCGTGCCACGGTTCGCCGTGGTGGTCCAGGTGCCGGGCTCGTAGCGTGTCTGGAATTTCCCTCCCTGACGCCGGTTTCGCAGAATGATCGTTGCTCCATTCCTGAGTCTTCTGGGGGTGGCTCGGCGGTGAACAATTGCCTCTTGGTTCCGTAGCCTTCTTCTCTCTTGTGTTTCCTCTTCATCCAGGGGAGGTGGCGACCACCCTGGGCAGGTAGGGAGGAGGTCTTGACGGGGGCCAAGGAGCAGGGGGGCCCACGGGCTCCGCTGAGTCGTACAGTGAGGTGTACTTCGATACTTTCTCAGGAATTCATGGAGCCTTTGTTCTGGGTCTGCTTGTTCCACGACGGTTATGCGAAACATCTTGGTCAGCGTACGCATAAACCGCTCCACGTCCCGTTAGCTTGGGGCCACTGGGGAGTGATGTGGCGATGGGATATGCCTCGTTGTTGGAGGAAGGTGGCAAATTCAACCCCTTGGAATGGGGACCGTTGTCACTGCGCACCTATTGAGGGAAGCCAAACATCGCGAATATCTTCTCTAGGATGGGCCCTATGTGAGAGAATGCTGTTGACGCAATTGGTTCAACCACGGGATACTTCGAGTAGGCGTCCACGATGACTAGTGTGTGTCTTCCTCCTGGGAAGCTCCCAAAGTCCACACTTACTTTGGACCAGGGGACAGAACAGGCTTCTTCAGTGATGACCGGCAGGGGCTTCTCCTGGTCACTTGTCAGCTGGCATGATGGGCATTGCCTGACATATTCCTCCACCATGTCTTCTAGCTCTGGGAACCATACTTTCTTCCTCATTCGCGATTTCATCTTGGTGGTTCCTTGGTGCCCCCCATGGGCCAGTTGAACAGCTCGGTGCTTGAGGCTCTGAGGGATTACTAGCCGGGGCCCTCTCAGCAGGATGCTATCTCCGGTGGCGCTCAGCTTATGACGGACTCGCCACATCTTCGTGAGGAGATCCCGGTCTTCGGGAGTCCATGAGTTGGCCTGATGCAGATAGTCGGTCCGGGAGCCCTCCTGGACTGCTCCCAGCTTCTAAGTGTACACTGCGTCGGTGACTGCTGCTTCCTTCACCTCGTCCAGTGACATACTCTGGGGGCACGATGTGAGGGCTACCCAGTGGGCAAACTCTTCGTTGTCTTCATCTTCCTCAAGCCTCTCTATCTGGCCGGGGTGTCTTGAGAGGAAATCGGCGGGGTTTTTGGACCCTGGACGGTAGACCACCTCCATCTCATAGGGTTGTAGTTGGACCGTCCATCGTTCAATACGTGGGGGTGGATGAGGTGCCGTCCCTTTGAAGAGGGGGACTAGCGGTTGATGGTCGGTGACCATGACAAACAGGTGGCCCCGGAGGTATAAGTGGAAGTGGTTGCAGGCCCACTTGATGGCGAGTGCCTCGCGCTCAATCTGGGCATATCTGGCTTCTGTCGGGGTGAGGGCTTTGCTGGCAAACGCTAGGGCTGCCCACTGACCTGGTTCACGCTCCTGCGCCAGTTCTGCGCCGAGGCCGACGGGGCTTGCGTCCACCAGTACTTCTGTCTGCTTCACAGGGTCGAAGTAGGCCAGCGTGGCCTCGCCTAGGAGAGCATCCTTGATCCCCTGGAATGCTTCCTCCTCTTTCGGGCCCCAGTGCCAGGCTGCATCTACTTTGGTGAGGGCTCAGAGTGGTTCACTCCGGGTGGCTAGGCTTGGTATGAACAGCCCGCAGTAGGTGGCCATGCCCAGGAAACTTCTCACTTCCGTTGGTGTCGTTGGAGCAGGAGTGTCTTTGATGGTCTGTGACTTTCTCAGGTCCACCTGAATGCCTTCCTGGTTGAAGACATAGCCAAAGAACTCGAGGGAAGGTTGGAAGAACTGGCACTTCTCTTTGTGGAGAGTCGCTCCGTGGGCGCTGAGGCAATTTAGAGTGTCGCGGAGATGCTTATGATGATCGGCGGCCGTCGCTGAGTGGCTGAGGATGTCGTCACTCACGTTCAATACTCCTGGTAGCCCAGACACAGTTCCCGTATGGTGTTCTGGAACACTTCGGCTGCCAAGGATATTCCAAAGTTCAGTCGTTTGTATCTCCTCAGCCCTAGGTGGGTGCTGAAGGTGGTGATGAACCGGCTCTCTTCTGACAGGGGCAGTTGGTGATACCCTGCATTCAGATCGATTTTTGAGAACCACTTGGATCCGTTGACATCCGCGATGATGTCGTCCATTGTTGGTGTTATGTGGCGTTCCCTCTTAATCGCCTTGATCGGTAGCCGCATATCAATGCATAACCGGATGGCTCCCGGTTGCTTGGGCTTTTCCGCGATGACCATCGGGGATACCCACGGCGTCAGGCCGGACACTTTCTCGATAACCCCTTGCTCTTCCAGGTTTTCCAACTCTTGCTCTACGAGTGGTCGCAGGTGGAACGGGATCCGCTGATGCCGCAGGGCGACCGGGGCAACTGACTTATCGATATGCAGCTTGATGGGTTCACACTTGATGCACCCAAGGCCTTTGAACAGCTCGGGGAATTGCCCCAGGAGTTCTTCTACCTGGTGCACCCGGATCCTCCTGGCGAACGCGATCAACTTCAGGTCTTCGGCGGCGTGGCTGCTCAGGAGGGTGTCCGCCTCTCTGTCAATAACATGGATCGTGGCCATTACCTCAAGGTCATCGGCTTTGATGAGTACTAACATCTTCCCTTTTAAGGGTAAGGGCGTGTCGGCTCCATATGCAGATATCCAGGTCTTGGATGGTACTACGGGAGGGCGAGGGCACAGGCTCCAGTACTGTTGCAGACCCATGACGTTTACCATCGCTCCTGTGTCGATAACCGCTTTGACATCAGTCCCGGCAACTTGAACCACACAGGTGGGTTGGGGTCCACGGTGTTGTTGTAGTTCCTTCGCGAAGGATACTATGTAGGCCTCCTCATCGTCGTCATCGTCTAACGATTCTTCCATGGTTGGTAGATGTTTCACGTGCCTCTTCTGTGTGTGGTCAGGTGGCGCGGCGTCTGCTACTGATAGCTGCCAGTCGGCTTGCGTTGTGGGTTTCTGTCCTCCGAAGTTTCTGGTACTGTTGCGCCGTCTACAGACTGATGCAAAGTGATTGGGGATTCCGCAGTTGGCACAGGTCTTTCCTTGGGCAGGACAGTCCTTAGCGGCATGAGGCTCATGTCCATAGTATCCACACTTCGTTCTGGGCGCGTCTCCTCGCGGTCCTCTGAGAGGGTCTCCTCTTGGTTTTGTCCTTACCGCATCTGCCCACTCCGTTTTGATGGACTTTACCTTACCTTGGGACTTAGTCAGCGCTTGGTCCATTGCCGTGGCTCTTGCTGCAGACAGGTTGTGTGACCTGGCTAGTATCAGGATGTCCTCTAATGTGATCCTCGGCTTTCGTAGTATGAGGCCAAATAGTGTCTTCTCGTGGCACCCTTGGATAAGTTGCCTCCTGATTGCTTTCGGCTGGTCTTCATCTGTGCATGTGCTGGCCAGTTCCCTGAGGCAGGCATAGAACAAGTCCATGGACTCTCCATCTCTCTGGCGTGCTTGTCCTAGCTTGAAAACCTCGAATCCGGGTTCAGCTGTGGGTCAAAATGGCTGTTGAGCGCCGTCACGGCCGCGTCGTAGTCATCCACCGCCCCTGTGTTGGGTAGATGCTTGAATAATTTGAATATCTTGTCTCCGGCATAGTGGAGCAGCAGCGACCTCTTTACTGCCTTGTCCGTCTCTCGGGTCGCGATGAAGTAGTTGTCTAGATGCTCTATCCACGTCTTCCACCTGGGGGAGGCTGTCGCTGGGTCTTTCAATTCACTAAAAGGGGGTAGGACTCCTGACGCTGTGTGCTGAAATGGGATGTGGATGGGCGTTGCAGCGTCATCCCCCATGTTGCTTTGCTTGGGGTGTTCCCGGAGTACTAGGTCAGCCTCCGGAGATGAATGTGACGTCGTGTGACCTGGACGGTGTTGTGGTAATTGTTTGTTCCTGCTCTCGGGGCACCCCAGTACGAGTGGGCCTCCCTCCTCCACTCTCCTTACTTTGTGCTCAGGGATGGCCTCCTGTCTTGGCGATGTTCTGTCTTCCTTCCTCTTCCAAAGTTTCCCCCCCCCGGGTTTTACCAGTGCTTGTTGGGTGGTTAGAATTGTGTTCCCCTCCTTCACCAGGCAGCACAGGGTGGACAGCGCCCTCTCGCGCGTACACTGGTGAAGTCTCTTCGTGGAGGGATGCACCAGTAGTTTTGGTGCCCCTCACAGCTGTGCGGAATAAGGCCAGCCAGGCCTCGCAGCAACAGGCCGTCTGCACGTGGGGTCAGGGTTTCACTTTCGTTTTCCCCACTCCTTTGCCCGATGGGAAGATGGGCGCGGCTGACTCTCTGGCCTACCGGTGCTTTGTGCAGGAGACGCAGAATCAAACGGGTGCACCGATCACCCGTGGGAAGCAATTATCAATGCCTCCAGCTTCCAATGAGGCAGCGCCGCAGGGGTCGCGCAGAAACACCGTGGGCCTGTGGCAGCGCTCGGCGGGAGAGCGGCTTACTTGGCTTCGCGGCTCAGCCACGCACAGGCGTTGGGCCCCCTCCGCTCGTCGCCAATGTTGTGTGGGGAGTATTGGGGCCACCATAGGCCCTCGGTCTGGGTCGTGGGCTAGCGCGGGGGCAGGGGCGCGCAGCAGGCAGAGACTGAGCCCACACCAGACTCTCAGTCAGAAGTGACCTGCCCCGAGCGGCCGTCCTTCATTTATTGATTCCCCGCAGGCCAGGCGTGGCCTGCGGATGTAGGGATGCGTGTGGTGCATCACTAGACTGCTAATCATTACACAAACCATAGTGTATATCAGCTTACAGAAATACCTATGCTACTGAAAAACTCATAAGGTGCAGAGAATCAGCTTGCTTAGAGTTTACTTGTTGGCGTGTGCGTACCTAAGGATTCAACCTTAAAAATACGTCTATAAAAAACTACGAATAGAACAGAATCAAACTGACTAAGCAGTTTCAACATCCTGAACCTACAGCATCATCAGTTTACCACAGGAACTTTGAAAAAACAACAAGTACATGTATTGTACCAACAGTTTTCACTAAAGTCAGTTGAACGGGCTTCCAAAGTCTACAAGTAACTGCCAGCTGATGTCAACTTCATCAACAGCTGAAGCGAAGCACAAGACTCGTCTTCACGCAATCACGTCGACGTGCAGCAGCCATCTTGAAGCTAGTAAATCAACGCTCTAGCTTTAGCTCTGACGCAGCAGCACGTATGAGTGGCGCCATCTTTAATAAATTATCTCTGATTGAGCAAGCAGCGGGTGTTCGATCATACAGAGCTCTCCCGTACTATCTGCAATCTAATATCAAAGATTAAAGGTACAGTGAAAGACTGCATGTGGAAATCGTTTTACAACTACATAACGTGTAGCTTATTAAACAAAAACAAAATAATATTGAACGTGCACAGTAATCGAAAGACTTTTACACTCTTTGTTACAGCTCAACTAATTTAATATCTTTCTACAAGTATTAGTCTCTTTTTTTTTTTAAATCTTTATTAGGGCGTCAGACAAACATACAAAATAACACAAAAAAGAAAAGAGCATCCGATAAGCCCCTATGCCTGAGGTCCCATTTTTCATTATACCCCACCCACCCCCCATCCTACACCGGTGGATCCCCTCAGGGAACGGAGGAAAGCATAAGATCCAAAAAGAAAAACAGATACAAACATAAACCAATCAAGCTAAACATTCTTCCCGATTCAACCAATTAGTAAGAGATCCCCAGATCTGTTCTCCCTCCCTCCGAGCCCTATTTCCTCTTCTCCTGTATACAGAAATTTCCCAGTGGTACACAAATAAAAATTTACGAAACCATACATGTATCGTCGGGGGCATCGGATCCAGCCATACTGTGGCAAAACAAAGGCGTAATACAGCCATTGCTACGAAAAGCATCTTGCGCTCTGGTTCAGCCATACTTTGGTTAGAAACACCTAACATAATAACCTGAGAAGTCAATAATACTGAATATTCCAGAATTTGTTCTAAGCGCTGTTCAACTTTGCTAAGCAATTGAAACAAACTGGGGCAGGTGGCAAACATATGTGTGCTGTCCGCAGCGAGCTGCCCAGACAGTGAGCAATTCATCCCAGAGGTCCCCCTCCCATTTATGAATTCGAGCAGGAGTTATGTACAAATTCAACCAGGTCTTAAAACATTGTACCTGTAAGTTTGCAGATATACAGGCTGTTTGGCTATACATAAGAGAATCTTCACAGACTCGCCTTGTCAAGCTTGTTAGAACCGATTGCCACCCGTCAAAATGTTTAGATAGATCATCGATTCTTTTCTCGTTTATTATTTTATATATAGAAGATATTGACGATTGGGTCCCATTAATCAAATCAACTAGCGGGATATGTGTCCAGATAGCAGTTCTTTTACGGAGAAAATCCCTGATCTGTAAATATTTAAAGAATTGTTTGTTCTCAATCCCATATTTCTGTTTTATAGCCTCAAAGGTCATAATACTAGTATCAGGTATAATATCCCATATACAGTTAACCCCTTTGTCTAGCCACTCTATAAAATAAACACCACTTAAAATTTCTGGAAATAAAATATTCCTTGCAAAGGGAGAGTATATATGAAACCGTCCAATTTCAAACATTTTGCGGACCGGCGTCCAAACTCTAAAGGTGCTAAGCAAGACCATAAACCTCACCCTTTTAAAGTACGCAAAATCTATATGGTGAAAAAAAAGTCCCCTAGCCTCTGCCCCATAAATTAAATAATATATTGACTTATCCAGACAGTCCGAGATTCCTCCATCCAATAACTCCCCTATTTGTTTCAATGTGATAGACCAGTAATACATTTTAAAATTGGGTACAGCCCACCCTCCCCTATCTCTAGGCAGAGTCATAAATTTGAGAGCACTTCTTGGGCGTTTCCCAGCCCATAAAAACCATGAAACAATCCAATCAAGTTTTTTAAACCAGGCTTGATCTATCAACAACGGAATAGCTCTAAAGCAATATAGAATTTTGGGGAGGAATATCATTTTGACAACATTACATCTGCACATCAGTGTCAGCTGCAAATTGTTCATTTGACGGGCATCTAGATCTAATTTATGTATAAGTGGCTTGAGATTAATCTCCACGATTTCCTCAGGTTTCAAACTAATTTCTATGCCTAGATATTTGGCATTTTCTACTATCCGATGATCCACTAAACTAGCTCTGTCATTACAAAATATTTGAGTTTTACCTCATTTAGATGGTAGTCAGAGATCTTACCAAACTGTGATGTTAAAATTTAAATTTCTTGTAGAGCCAACTGTGGGGAGCAAGTAAAAATCGCTAAATCGTCAGCATAGCCTAGAATTTTTACGCCCACTCCCTTAGCTTGCACAGGTTGAATTATTGGGTCATTCAATATCTTCCTGATTAAGGGACCAATATAGATGGCGAATAACAGGGGGGAACAGGGACACCCCTGCCTTGTTCCTCGCAATATATTTATTATTCCCGATTGAGCCCCCATCACCGCTACTTTAGCAATTGGTTGTTCATACATGCTCTGGATAGTTCGGATATATTTCTCTACTAAACCATAATGCTTCAGAGTGGCCCATAAAAAAGGCCAGGAGACCCTATCAAAAGCTTTTTTCGTATCTAGCAGAATTAAAGCCATAGGGTGTCCTGTAACCTTGGTATAATCAAACATGGTGATAGTTCGACATATGTGATCAATAGTTTCTCGCCCTGGGACAAAGCCATGTTGTTGAGGGGAGACCATTTTTTTAATAACCGCTGCCAGCCGGTTAGCAAATATATTAGAATAGATTTTATTATCACTATTGATCAACGTAATTGGCCTATAAGAGCCTGTATCTGTCGCTATCTTTCCTTTCTTTAAGAACGTGACTATCCTAGCCATCCGCCAGGATTCGTGGGGCTTATCCGCACTCTGAACCACTCTAAACATAATAGGTACAAGCTGGAGTTGAAAGATCTTATAAAATTCTCCAGGTAAAAAGTCTGGACCCACAGCCTTCCCAGTTGGGAGAGAATCTATAGCTAACGATAGCTCTCCTGAATTAATCATAGCATCGAGCATATTATGGTCATCAGGTGACAATGGGTCTACCTCGATTTCACTAAGATACCTTTGTATTGCCGCCTGTATCTCATTATTATCTCTAAGATCCTCGGCATATAGTTTTTGATAACATTTCTGGAAAGCCAATAAAATTGCGCCTTCCTCGGTAACAAAACCAACATTCTGATCCATTATACTGGCAATCCGTGAAGCGGCCGCTTTTTCTTTGGACCTTATTGCTAACATGTGGCCCACCCTTTCATTATTTTCATATAGTTTAGATCGCCAGGCTAAATATTTGCTTGCAGATTTTGTTAAAAAAATTTCAGTTTTGGCAGATTTTGCAATTGTTATCCTAGTTTGTGCTATCTCAGCCTCTCCACCCCCGATAAAACCTTAACAAGATTGATCTCGGCATCTTCCAATACTCTGTATAGCTCCCGGACTTTTTCCTTCTCTTTTTTCTGAATCTCCCACCCGTACCGAGTAGTCTCGCCCCTAATCCCGGCTTTAAGGGTATCCCACACATTTTGTACATTTGTGCTACCAATATTTTCATTTAAGAATCTGGTTATGCACATCGCCATGTATTCACTATAAGCATTATCTCTCAACAAACCCCGATTGAAAGTCCAACTATCTGGTTTCTTTCCCCTAGATTGAATATTAACCTCTAGTACCAGCGGGTTATGATCGAACATTACTCTGGGGTATTTAGTTATTTTGGCACCCTGTGTCAGGCTTTGAGAGATAAAAAAATAATCCAACCTAGAGTGAATTCTATGTGGTGCTGAGAAATAGGTAAACCCAGGATCATTGCTCCAAGCAAGAGCCCACATATCGACCAAGCCGTGTAATTCTTTCATTTGAACCAAAGACTTAAAAACTCTAGGCTTCCGCCCTGACTACCTTATCTGGGTGATTGGCCACCTCACTAGATATATTGATATTAAAATCACCACATAATATGATCGGAGCAGGCCAGCCGACCAGCTCTAAGTTTAGCCAGTTATAAAGTTCCGGGTCATCCAATACCGGGCCATAGATAGAACACAGTGTAAATATTTTGTTATGAATATTGCATTGTAAAATAACCCACCTGCCATACCAATTGGCAGACGAGCGAACTATATTAGCCAATTCCCGGCGTGCCAGTATTGCAACCCCTTTTGTCTTTGCTTCCAGCTTTGTCCAAGAAATTAGTGAAACCCCTCAAATTCCAGGAGTTTATTACGTCTGGCTTCGATGTGCGTCTCCTGGAGGCAGATAATATCTGCCTTCAAGAATCGGACATCTTCTCTCACCCTGCGCCGTTTTACTGGGTCATTTAGCCCGCAAATATTAATAGAGGCTATCCTAATGCATGCCAGTTTGTATAAGCATCAATTCCTTACAAAAACCAGAACCATAAAAGAAAATATCCCCCATCCAAACTATCCTCCTACCCGCAAAGTGTCCAGCTATTAAGTCAAGCCTCCCCTCCCCTGAAACGAATCCACCACACCCTCCCCCTCACCACACCCTCCACTAAGGCAAAAAAGGTTCTCAGACCATTGCGATGCCTCCCGCATTCCTGAGTGTCGCCCTGTGACCCCCCCCAAAAAAAGGAAGTTAAAAGGGAGAAAACAAGGAGGCCCCCCAGGGCAAATAAATCCAACCCCAATGGGATCAATAAAGACCTCGAGTGAGGGAACCCACCACAAACCCTATCCATCGTATCCCATCTTCACCTTCTCTTCTGATATTGCCAATATCCAAACATAACTACATTAGAAAGCATGAAAAAAAAACACAAACCCCGAAAGCAGACCACTGATATTCCAACAAGCTATAAATAACTAGAGTCTATTAGCCAGCAGTTAATTCCTTCAGATAGCTTTCAGCTTGAATTTCAGACGTAAACACACGAATCCTCCCTTGGTATATAACCTTCATCCGCGCAGGGTTCATCAGATACACCTCGCACCCGTTTTTCTGGAAGGGGTTGATCAGCTGGCGCTGCCACCAACTCCTCTACACTGTTGCATGGCAGAAGTCAGGCCGCACGAAGAAAGTCTGGCCCTCAGCTGATTTCCTGGTATCTGGCCCTGCCTTCTGGAATACAGCCTGTCTCAACAAAAAGTTTCCATAGAAAATTAAAATCGCTCGAGGTTTGGAGTCGGAGCCTGGATTTTTTTCATCATTAGGGGGAATCTGTGAGCTCTCTGGATCTCGGTTTCCCAGCTCCAGTGTGCTAGTTCTGGAAATGCAGATTTAAACAATTTCACTACAAACCCCCTTACATCATACCCCTCTGCTTTTTCTTCGATCCCTAGTAGATGTAGATTATTCCTGCGCTGTCTATTTCCGGAGTCTTCAAGCTTCCACGTTATGTCCACCAATCTTTCGTCGTTTGCGGTTGTCTTTAGTTCAGCATTTTCTAACCGAGCCTCCAAGCCAACTATTCGTTCCTCAAGGGCAGTTCTAGCTACGACTTCTGAACAAACTTTGGTGTTTTTGCGAATTGCCCCTTGGATCTTCTTGGTTGCCAGTTGTGCTCTTTTGTGCTCTTGACGCGCTTCTATTTGCATAGCTTTAAGCATAGCATATATCAGGCTGATTGAGGGTGGTGGATCGGACTTACTACCGAAATCCCGGCCCACCCGTCCCTGCTAGATTAGTAGTAGTGTAATCCCATTGAAGGTTGTCACTGGCTTCAGAGCGAATACTTTCTCGTCGTCCTAAACTAGCAGAGGGTTTCTTCCTGGATTTACTATGCCGATGAGTGGCCTTTTTTAGAGTATCCGCGGTAGTTGGGGGACTATCGCTATCCTCTCCAGTCGTCTCACCGGTGTTGTCAAGATCTGTACTTTTATCCATATCGGACTCCTCTGCGAGTGAAAAGAAACTCTCTTCATCCTGGGTATCTAGTGTCCCTCCACCAGTGCCCGGTGTGCCCCCAGCCAGGTCCTGAAGAGCAGAGATAGCGTCAGAGTCAGCCTCCTCTTCTTCTTGCGCTCGTTTCCCAATATCCCCCTCAGCCCCCCTTGCTACAACCTTTAAAGGGTTCATAGTCTCAGCGCTCCCCACAGTCAGAGCCATGCTGGTGAAATCTATCTCGGAAATGTCCGCTACATTGTTGCCAGCATTATTAGCCTTAATGTCATAAATTTGTTCAGAAACATCAGTTGTACTAGTTGTATTGGGAGGGGTTTTAACCACCAATTTTACGCCGGAGGGCTTACCGGAAAACATACCAGGAACAGTTAACGTTTTTTCTCGCCCAGTGCCTTCAGGTTGTAGCAGTGCACCCCCGATAATACATCCTTCTTGCCTGCAACCTCATCTCTTACAAGCGGGGTGGGGGGGGGGGGGGGGGAGTGTGCTGCATCCGTGCACTTAGCCTTGCTCGCGCTGGTTTTCCTCAGGTTTACCGCCGTCGCTTTCAGGTAATGTTTATCCCCAGCTTTCTCCAATCTCTCGTCACCAGGAAGCAGCTTGCCCTCCGCGTCCGTGGCCAGCGGCATTTTCTTTGTTGCTCCTGCCGCCACAGCCGCCTTGGTGCCAAGAACAGCTAAATTTCGATTCGTCCGAGGCGGCATATCGTGCTTCAGGCTGCCGAGCCTTTCCAGCAGTCCACGCCCGCCACGTCCACAGGTGAGCGCGGCTTCTGAGATCCGTTATTGAGAGCCGTACTGCCCGGAGCCATGGTTTGTGGTTTTCCAGATCCCCAATCATCCGAGTTGCTTTTCTCTTTCTCACTCGTCGGTCTCTGTGATCTAACAGTGTATCGCCGTAATTGAATTTACGAATACACCCATCCTTCGTCTCCCTCATCCATTTTACAAATAGCAGCGGTCGGGGAGTGACACCCGCTCAGGTCACACATCTGCCATTTTGCCCTGAAAAAACTACAAGTACTAGTCTCATGCTTCCACTCTATACCAGCAACACTGCCAGCCTTGCTCACATTAATTAATAAATAAATAAATCATACATTCTTTTAGTCATGGCTTTCAGGTATGTACAGACCCTCTCACCTCCGGAATCCTTCTTGCCTGCAGGAGGTGAACCATCACTTAAGTAGGAAGAGTGGAGAGAGTACTTTATAAATTATATTTCCACATTGGAGGATGAAGAGGAGTTAAAGGCAGAAAAAAACCACAAATTGCTACTGCACAGTCTCGGCGCAGGAGGAATTAAAGTGTACAATGCAATAAATATGAAAGTGAGAGCCGAAAATGAGGGTAATGTTTTCCTGAATGCCATAGACGACCTCAATACCTATTACAAACCTACTGTTTGCATGTGGGTAGATAGGTATAAGTTCTTCCATAGAAAACAGGGGAAGGAAGAATCTATAGATTACTTTGTTTCTGCATTAAAAAACCTAGCTATCAATTGCCGCTTTGGTGGATTACACAATGAATTTATTAGAGACCAGATAGTTATGCAATGGTCTAATTCCAACATCCAGGACAGTCTATGGGCCAAGGGGGAATACCCCCTACAAAATATCATAGACATAGCGAGGAAATCAGAGCTTACTGGTCACTGTGCTAAGGTAGTACTTTTGAAGAACAAAGAGAAAAAAGAGGGAGACAGAGTTACTAAGGTAACGGAATGTTATGTTATTTAAGTTTATAGAGCGCCTGGTTACACTGACCCAGTGTGTCCTCGCGCTAAGGTGGCAGCCATGCACCAAAGTCACAACAGAAAGAACCAAAAGACACACTAGATTAACCTACGGGGAATAGAAAGGTCTTCAGACCTTTACGAAAGGTGGATTCGGATTCCTCCACTCTGAGTTTCTGAGGAAGGGTGTTCCACAGCCGGGCTTCCACATATCGAAACGAGCGGCCACCCATCCTAGCTCTCCTGATCTTAGGGACATGCACCATCCCTCTCCCACTTGATCTAAGCAGTCGGGTAGGTGCATAGGGAGTGAGGCAGTTGTGTAAGTACACAGGACCCTTTTTCTGTAGGATCCGGTGGCTCACAGAACACATGTTCAGTCAAACTAGTCGATGTGGAAGAAGCAACCTACCAAGACATGTCTGATGAAGACGATGTCAACATGTTTGTGCTAAACATAGACGATGAGCAGGTGGTTGAGGTCAGTGAAGCAAACACATGCAAACCTAAGAAACCAGTTTGTAAAATGACGATTGGAGGTGTTGACATAAATATAGTAGCTGACTCTGGTTCCCCATACATCATTGTCAACAGTAAAGTCTGGGAAGAGAAATTCAAACCTAGCATAGGTGAGCAACTGGATAAGGCTGACATTACCATCAAGTCATTTACGGGAGACCCCATTGAAGTATGCGGATACAGGAAGCTTAACTTCACGTTCAAGGGCAGGGAGTCAAGAGGAAAACTATGTGTGTCCAAAGTTGGTCCCTCAGTACTCGGATGGATGGACCAAGGTAATCTGGGAATTATACTCGACCCCAGCAGACCTGACACCGTATTAGTTATCTCAAGCAAAGATGACTATGCAAAAAATATATTGAACAAATACTATAAAGTCTTCAGTGGTGAAGTGGGAGAACTTAAAAAGTACCAACACAGAATCAAAGTCAAACCGTTTGCCGACATCGTTGTACATTAAGCGAGAAATCTGCCATTCTCCGTTAGGGATGAGGTGAAGGCGCAACTGGACAAACTCCTTGTGGACGGCATTATCGAACATGTATATGCTTCGGAGGGGGTGGCTCCTTTGGTCATTGCCAAACTACTTAATGGCAAACTTATCTTGTTTGTGGACCTGCGAGACCTCAATGAAAATATACTTGTAGAGCGGTTTCTACTACCTAAAATAAGCGAAATGCTGTCGCTACCATGGGATTAAGTGGTTCTCCACAATTGATTTGAAGTCAGCCTACCATCAGGAGCCTCTACATCGTGACAGCAAGCAGCTAACCACCTTCATCACGCCTTTTGGGTGCTTCCGGTTTACCAGGGTACCCTTTGCGCTGGCTTCTGCTGCTGCGATGTTCCAGAGACTAATGCATAACATCTTTAAGGGAGTGCCAGGCATACTATTGTTCCAGGACTATTGTTCCAGGACGACATCCTCGTGATGGGCAAGTCTAGGGAAGAACATGACAATAAAGTCATCCAAGTGCTGTAAATTCTAAATGATAAGGGGTTGACAGCCGAACAATCTAAATGCAAGTTCACATGCAATTCTGTAAACTATCTCGGGCATGAGATCACTGGCGAAGGAATCAGCCCCAAAAGAGAACTTCTGCAAGCTATGAAACATACTCCTGAGCCTAATAGCAAGGATTAACTGAGATCCTTCTTGGGACTAATAGAATTTTACGTGACGTTCATCAAAAATCTTTCATGCAAGACTTATGTTTTGCAGCAGCTACTCAAGATGAATAACAAATATGAATGGACAGAAGTGTGTCAACAGGCTTTCAATTCCCTAAAAAAAGAAATATGCTCCTCCTTACCCATTATTGGAGAACATTGTCACTGCAGACATTTTTTCAAAAGGGTTGGGCGCAGTACTTACCCAAAGGGATAATAAAGGTACGGAATATAGTATAGCTTTTGCTTCACACTCCTTGACCCCTGCTGAGGAAAAATTCTCGGTCATAGAGCGTGAAGCACTAGCGTGTGTCTGGGCCTTGGAACATTTCAGACACTTTGTTTGGGGCAGCAGAACTAAAATTTTCACCACAAAGGGGTTATATGCAGCTTCACCAAGACTTGCCAGGTTATCAGTGCGCTTGTTTGATCACATGTACAACATTCAGTATGTTCCTGGGGTCAAGAATGTTGTGGTGGACTTTTTGAGCAGAATGCCTGTTAAACTAACTGACAAAGACAATATGCCCGAGGGCAAAGAGTCTTGCATAGCTAAAGTGCTTGAAGAAGCAAATGGAATCTCAAAGTAGGAATGGTTAACTGAACAAACTAAAGACACAGTTTTATGCAATGTAACAAAAATGTTAACCGATTAGTGGTCATGCAAGAAGAACTTACCTGACACACTGCAACACTTCGGGGAATTTTAAAATGAGCTATCCCACGAATATGGGCCGTTGATGAGGGGAAGAAGAGATATACCACCCAGTAGCCTTAGGATGAGATTACTAAATTTATGTCATGACGGACATTTAGGCATAGGAAAAACCAAATGCAGGGTCAAGAACAGCTACTGGTGGCCAAGCATCAGTTTAGCAGTTGAAAGGATGGTCAGGGATTGTACTCTTTACATCAACTCAGATAAAACACAGGTTACTTTCAGACCACCTCTGCATCCCATTCCCAGTCCCACCAAGCACGGGAGAGGATAGGCGTAGATATCATGGACCCCATACAAGAACGCATGGAGCAGTGGTACATAATAGTCATCATTGACTATTTTATCAAGTGGCTTGAAATCAAGTTTGTCGAAAAACCTGATCTATTGAGCATTGTCAAATTTCTTGATGATGTGTTCACCCGGGAGGGTCTCCTCAAACAGATAATTAGTGACAATGGGGCACAATTCATGTCTGACACATTCAAATCTTACATTCAAAGGAACCAGATTGAGCACAAGACAACCTCAGTTTACCATCCTGCGGGCAACAACTTAAGCTGGAAACAGGAGATCCTTAAAACTCTTTGGGCTTATCACATTACACCCAGCGAAACCACTGGTCACTGTCCCTTTGTACTCATACGGGGCAGGACTCCATCGTCCAAGGACAATGCGGGTTGGATCAAAGCAGCTGAAAGAATACACTGGTCAGCTGACCATGTAAGAGAAAGATTAGCGCAAGCCCAGTCAAATTGCAAGCCCAGGTACGAGCTCAAACATGGTTGTAAACCTGTTGAACTCCGAGTTGGAGACACTGTAAAGGTAAAAAGAAGTGGACACATTGGCAAGGGTCAGGACCAATACACCCCACCTCTAGCAGTTCGCAAGATCTATTGTAATTCAGCTCTACTGAGTGATGGAAGAGTGTGGCATTTCTCTGCACTCTCTGCCTGCAGGCAGACCTCAAAGAACTCCAACAGTACCGCACCCAGTAATCCCATTAGCGAGTTTAACATTACTAGCAAACTCAGTTTTGCCCCACGTGGAGTTTCAGATGATGATTCTGACCATGAGCCTTACGCTTCCAACACCACAGCTCACAGCACCATAACGCAGCCCACGTCTGCACCTGAGAGTGGGTTACCCTATCTAAACACCACGGGAAGAGTCAGAAGGCAGTTGCCTTCTACGCCCCCTCATAACATCCCACTACCTCTCAGCACCAGCAGTGCTGGAAGAAGGTCATTGCCACTTGTTAAACTTGCGGATTACATTTCTCAACTTGTTACTGCAATAGCTTGGTTCAGTTTTGGGTTATTCTTCTCTCCTTTCTCTTTCTCGTACTTTAGTTCCTTTACTCTCTCTTTCTCATTCTCTCTCGGTCTCCCTCTCCATCATTCTCTCTCTCTTTCCTTTCCTAAGGGAGAGGATGTGTTGTGTCTCATACCATGTGTGGACACCGTATCTATCTGTGCATTCCATTGTCCCTGTGTGGACACCATACCTCCTGCTGCTGTCACCAGCTGTCTACTGTCCTTTGACAGATGATAGCTGATGACTCACGCAGTAGCCGCGTTCCTTGCGCTCCAACTCCTGTGGAGCCAGTGATGGTGTACTAAATAAAGGACTTACTTTTCCTGCACCTTCCTGCCTGTGGACTGTTCCTAACAGGTGCCTGCTGCTGGGCAGTACCTATGACAACAATGCTTGCATCAGATACCTGACTGACTGACCCCACCAATTCTTGCTGCTCATCCCAAAACAAGCAACAATTGTGCAAAGGGTCTGAAGCAGCTATTTTCAATCATGGCATACGTGCTCTTGGAGCGGATTTGTCATCCGGATTGGTGGAGCGTTGCAGGCAGAGGGGTTGTGTGACTGGAGTGAATGCTAGCCATTGCTAGGTGCAGGTCTATAGTCTTGAGACTGTTTGCATTTTACAAAACTGCATTTATGGTGCTCCTTTATGCTTCTGCGTCAAGTTCCATGAATTATGCTCCATGTGTAGGAGCAACACCACTGTTTCCAGTCTCAATGTCTGCACGAGACACATCAGCACCAGCAGCGGCTGGAGACAGAATCCTTAGTCTCCTGATTCTTCCTATGCTGACTCAGCATTAAAAGAGCAAAATGCCATCGATTGTGAGGATTGGAATTTCCTACAGTAAACGGCTGCTCAGCAAGCTGATCTAACAAGTAAATGACACTTAAAAAACGTAATGCTGAAAGGGGCTTATACCAATGTACGAGTTATTTACCTTCAGTAACGATGTATCTGGTAGAGACGTTGTCTAGCCGCAGATTCCTTAACATAGAATATACCCAGGCGTCAGACTGGATCCGGAATGTTTGCAGCAGCACCGCTGTGCGCCGGGGGACGGTGCCACATGACCCCGACCTGACGTCGTCCACGTACGTGACGTCTGCTAGGTCACACAAGTCCCTCCCAGCGTGCGGACGTCAGTTTTTGTCTGAGAAACTTTTCCGCCGCACAACGCGGAGCCACAAACAAAACTGTGAAAGTATGGGAACAGTGTGCAAAGGATGAGAAATCCGTAAAGCAAAGAAGGCGGATGGTGTAAAACACCATCATAAAGGACAGTATCAGACACTATCCCATATAAGTGAAAAAAACAAAAGTGGGACAAAGCTGTGACAAAGAACCCCGCAAAGCGAAGGGTAGACCCTTCTCAAAGTGCGAACAACAAGGGAAGAGACTCAACAGACAAAGATAGACTGTTATTACCATGTAAAACCGTGCCGTTCCACAAGGACGGAGCACACAAGAACAACAATCCACTGCAAGAAGGTATGAAAAGAATGGCACTTCCCCCATAGTAATGGAAGTCTGAAACAGAGCCCAGAATCTCTCCAAAGAAGACGACTATCGAGGAGACAAGAGCCCTGAGTCAAAGGAGAAGGTGGGAGGGAGGGAAAGCAGCAGGAGAAGAAGAAGAATAAGAAGGTCTCCTGATGAACAGGAATTCAAAATTCTCCATCGTACAGGAAAGAAGCCACCTCGAGGGAGTCAGCCACATGTGGCAATTCTCAAAGGGGCGCAACAATGTGAGCACCCTCTAAAGAAAACCAAAGGCAACTGAAAGGAGGCAAATGGAGAACCTCACCTGGCAAGGCCCTTGCAGAACGGGGAGGATGGGTGGGCGTTAAGGAATATGCGGCTAGACAACGTCTCTACCAGATACATCGTTACCGAAGGTAAGTAAATGGTACATCTGATAGAGACATCTAGCCGCAGATTTCTTAACTTAGAATAGATACCACAGCCATACCCCAAGGGGGAGGTGGGTCTGCGACATTACAGCAGAAAGTGCCCAAAGCACTGAACCGGCAACAGAGTGACAGACAATGGGGAAGGCTGTGGCGGAACAGCCAGACAACAACCCAAATAGCTCGGAAGAGCAAAGGATAATGGAAGACAAGGCGTCCCAAAAATGCAAGAATAGAACTACACCATACCTGTATAAATATGAGATGTAGAAACAGCACCAGACATATACCAGAACAAAAGAGAGAGAAAGAGAGAGAGTCCAGAGCAAAGGAGGAAGAAGGACCACTCTCAGCTCAATGGGGCACTATGTGGACACCAATCAAAGGTTGATGAAAAACATGAGGAGATGTAACCAGAGCCTACCAGGCTAGCCCACGGATGGAATGCGGGAGAGGCTACAGCCAGGAACCAAAGGGCAAGAGGTAGGAACTGAGCAACGTCTTAGAAGTACAAGCGGGATCAAGAAACACTCCAAGAGGACTTTGAAAACAGAGCACGTCGTTGTAACGTGCGTGTGGTTGGCGTTCCGGAAAATCCGGACCCGCATTCTGTCGATCTCCTGGTCGAGGACCTGATACAGAACCACCTCTCTCCGTCTGGGTTGAGTAAATTCTTCGCAGTGGAACGTGCCCATCGTGTTCCGGGAGGCCAGGGCAAGCCGGGCGCCCCACCGAGGCCTATTGTTGCGAAACTCTTTCACTATAGAGACCGGGACGCTATCCTGCAGGCATCGCGAGTGAAGGGCCCGGTGGCTTTTGAGAATGCCACGGTGAACTTCTACCCGGACTTTTCTCAATTGGTGCAGAAACAGCGTATGGGCTTCCGTGGAGTCAAGAAGCGTCTCCGGGACTTGGGACTGCGCTACGCTATGCTTTTTCCAACCAGGCTGCGAGTTGAATACAATTAACGGACCCTTTTCTTTGATCGGCCTGATTCCGTGAATGACTGGCTGGACTCTCTGCCAGACCGACCTCCTGAGACTGAGCCCGCCGAACACCTGGGTGGTGCCGAGGGTGGTATAGAGAGCTGAACTTATTGTCTATGCCCCGGTCTCCGTGCCACGTACCTTCTTCAGGGATTTTATGCCTAAGTGCCTCTATTTTCTGTGTGTTTTCCTCCTTCTTTACCTTGATCGGGGTGGCGGGGGGGTCTTTTTGTAGAATGGGGGTTCTTGGGCGACAGGCACACTGCATGTTGGGGTGGCTTTTTAGCTTCTTGCAGGGGTGCAGGGTGGGGGGTGTTTTCTTGGTCGTTGGGGGGTGGGTTGATGGGAAGTTTGATGTTTGTGCTTTGTTTTTTCAAGGCGATTCTATCTTGCTAATGGTGTTTTCGATGTCATGCTCATTGGGGGAGGGTTCCGGCATCACTGTGTGGGATGGGGGGTAGCGGGTTGAGGTTTATTTCGTGGAATGTCAATGGTCTGGGGGATCGTATAAAACGGGGTGTGGTGTTGCGATGTCTACGACGTTTGTCTCCTGATATTGTCTTTCTGCAGGAGACTCATCTAGTGGGCAATACTTGTCGTGCAATGAACAGGTGGGGCTATCGCCTCGTCGCACATTCGGGGTTTACCACGGGTTCCAGGGGGGTGGGTATCCTTGTCCGGGCTTCCCTCCCCCTGGCAATTGATGATGTGATTCTTGATGATCGGGGGCGTTACGCCGTCCTCGTGGGACGCTATGAGGGTCGGACCCTTTCCCTGTTTACCGTTTATGTGCCCCCCGGTCTACAGACCTCTACCTTTTCCGACTTGGGCCGAGTGTTGTTGAGCCTCCCAGATAGTACTCTTTTCATTGCAGGTGACTTTAACTCTGTGTTCTCCGGTCTACATGATCGTCACCCCCCTAGGGACACTCCTTCGGCTCAACAATGGCTGGGTGGGTTTCTGGATACTTTTGGTTTAGTGGATTGTTGGAGACTTATGCACCCTACTCAGCTTCAATACACTTTCCATTCCGGGGCCCATGGGAGTCTGTCTAGGCTGGATTATTTCCTGATGCCTGCGGCGCAGGTGTCTGCTGTTCGGGAGATTAGACACCTCCCCCGGGGCATCTCCGACCATTCTCCGCTTTGGCTTTGTTTTGAGGTGGGGGTGGAGGCGGCGGGCCGGGTGGCTCCCATCAACCCATGGTATCTGACCTCCCCCGAGACCCGTGGTCTCTTGATCAAGTCGTTGGACAATTATTTTTTAGACAGCGAGGGGTCCGTCTCCTCTGCGGTGTCCCTATGGGAGGCCTTTAAGTCGGTGATCCGCGGGCAGGCCCTTTCCCTTATTGCTGAATCCAAAAAGGCGAGAAATCGGGAGGTGGTGGAACTCGAGAGGGAAATTGTTGGGATGGAGGCTGACTTGGAATCGGCTGTGACTCCTGATAAACTCCACGCCTTGGGTCTGAAACAATTTGCGTATAGGTCGCTGGTTACGGATGCGGCTAAAATGATGTTTCGGGAGCAACAGGGTCGTTTGTATGATGTGGGGGACAAAGCGGGTAAATTGCTGGCGTGGTTGGACAAGAAGGAGAGGGCGAATCGTGTGGTGCCGGTGATTCAGACCCTGAATGGTGTGAGAGTGACTGACCCGGTGGGAATAGTGGACTGTTTTGCGGACTATTTACGTGTGGTTTATTCCCCTGTATCTGACCGGGATGTGGATGACTCTCGCCTCTTGTTGCGTGATATAGCTCTGCCCTGTGTCTCCGATTTAGACCGAGTCTCTTTGGACTCCCCTTTTTCCACGGACGAGATAGCGACTGCCATTCGCTCACTCCGTTCGGGCAAGGCTTTGGGCCCGAATGGATTGCCGATTGAGTTGTACAAGCTAAGTCCTGACAGGGTAGCGCCCTATCTTCGTACCATGTTTTTGGAGTCCCGGGAGCGGGGTATTCTCCCATATGATCAGCGTCTGGCTACGATCGTTGTTATTCCTAAAGAAGGTAAACCCCGGGACCTTTGTTCGTCTTATAGGCCCATTTCCCTGTTGAATGTTGAGCCCAAGGTCCTGGCTAAGCTCCTGGCTACCCGCCTCCTGACGGTTATTAGCAGTTTGATTCATCCAGACCAATCCGGATTTATCCCGCATCGTAACACGGCTCTTAATCTGCGTCGTCTCCACGGAGCCATTGCGAGGGCGGGGCTTCTGACGGAGCCGGCCATTTTGGCTTCGCTAGATGCCTCAATGGCCTTTGATACGATAGAGTGGCCCTATCTTTGGGCGGCTCTTGAGAAATTTGGTTTCGGTCCTGGGTTTATTGGTTGGGTGAAGTTGTTATACGCCGAACCCTTGGCGCAGGTTGTGGTTAACAGTTGAGTTTCTGTTCCCTTTGGCCTTGGTAGGGGGACCAGACAGGGGTGCCCCTTGTCTCCTCTACTTTTTGCTCTTGCTTTGGAGCCGTTAGCTGCGTGGCTTCGATGGGAACCTTCACTCAAAGAGATCCGTTGGTCACCAGATTTTGAGGATCGTGTCTCGCTTTACGCGGATGACATTCTTCTTTACCTTACTTCCCCGCGCAAATCTTTAAATGTCCTATTTGACGTTCTCACTTCGTTTGGCGCTAACTCTGGTCTGGTTATTAATTGGGCTAAGTCCTGTGTGTATGTTCTTTCGGGTGTTCTGCCCCCGTTGCCGGATAGATTTCCTGTCCAGGTTGTCCAGTCCGGCTTCAAATATTTGGGGATCTTTATTACGCTGGACTCCTCACTCCGGTTTGAATGTAATCTCCTCCCCCGCTTCTTAGACTGCGACTGGATGTGGCCCGCTGGCGTAAGTTACCCCTGTCTCCTCTGGGCAGGGCTGCCCTTTTCAAAATGATGTCTTTGCCACTATTCCTATACGCACTTCAGAATTCCTATGATGACGTTCCCGCTACCTATTTCCGAGAGATTGAGAGTCTCCAAAGGCAATTGATTTGGGACGGGCGTCCACGTATCGCCCTTGCGAAACTTACCATCCCTTGGTATGACGGGGGCATGGCGCTCCCTGATATCAAAAGATATTATTGGGCTACCCAACTGTCTGCCATTAACCACGCAATGTATTCCCCGGGTCGGGATCCGGCCTTTGAAATGGATAGACTCCAGCTACCGGGAGGGGATTTTAATAGAGCGCTTTATTCCAAGTCGGCTGGGCACCATCTTACGGGCCCGTCCAGGATTGCAGTCAGTGTGTGGCGCGCCGCGAATGTGAGTCTGGGATGGGAGAATCGGCTGACACTGGCGACTCCGCTTTATGCTTCTGAGCGTTTGGGATGTCTCTGGTCTACTAAGGGCTTTGACCGCTGGGATATGATTGGAATATGTAGAGTGGGAGATGTCTGTGTGAACGGTAGAGTGAAGTCCTTCGAGGCCCTTCGGACCGAATATGACTTGAGTGATAGGGAATTTTTTCGGTATCTGCAGGTTCGCCATGCCCTGGCCTCTGTTCTGACTCCTGGTGTGGCCCTCCCTGAGTCCTCCCCCCTCGAGGATCGCATTCTGGATGGCCACCTTCCTGATAGCACTATCTCCCTGATTTACAAGAAGCTGATTAATAATCGCGCCGACTTACTTGTCCGACTTAGGGAGGTTTGGGTCGGCGACGGGCTGGAATTAGATGACGAGGATTGGCAGTCGGCACTCTCTTCTCCGAAAGAAGTCGCCATCCCTGCCCGTCTCCGTTTGGTTCAGCTTAAGATCCTCCACCGGGTGTATGTTACGGGTCCGCGTCTGGTTGTGATGGGTTTTTCCCCGGACGGTCTATGCAAACGCGGATGTGGGATGAGTGCTACATTTCTGCATATTATTTGGGAGTGCCCGGGGGTGGCGGCCTACTGGACTGATGTGCTTGCGGTGATGACTGTTGTGACTGGGATTGCCCTACTGCCTGAGGTCCGACGATGCCTGTTGAATGTGTGGGAACCCACCAACTATTCTGTGGCCCAGACCAGATGGGCGACTTTGGGATACATGGTTGCAAAGCGGGACATTGCGCAACTCTGGGGCGCATCTAGACCTCCTGATGTCTCGGCATGGGAGGACAACATGGACTGGTCCATGTTCCGCGAGAAGACGGTCTATGTAGCTAGGGGCAGACCCGGGGCGTGGATGAAGATTTGGGGTCAGTGGAACGAATATCGTGGGAATATTTGTACTCCTCCCCTGGTTGACGCACCCGATGTTACCCTGTCTCCCTAGGCTGGTGTTTCCGAAATTTCTCATGCTGTTCTATGATTTGCCTATCCTCCCCGCTGTCCCCCCTTCCCACCTTGCCGAGTCCCATCGATTGTGATTTCGTTTCTCTGATTAGTGAGTTTCCCCTCCGCCTTCTGGGCTGACTTTGATTAGTATGCATTCGCCTTTTCGTAGTTCGTTGGTTTTTGTATGTATATAACAGAAAATGGTTGTGTCCTGTTCTATCTTTCGAGTAACATTTGGTATCTGATTTATGCCTGACCACGGGAGTGATCGTATGTTTTTTACATTGTGCCTTGATTTTAGCGGCCGGCCCGTGTGGTTGTAGGCCCATCCTTGTGACCCTTATTTGATTACTCAATAAAAGTTTTTAACCAAAAAAAAAAAAAAGAAACACTCCAAGTAGACACCTAGTCACCAAAGGGGGGACAGGGGCGAACAGCATCAACCTGAAGCACGCTGATGCGGGCAACCAGTGAAATATGCACAGAGCAGATAGCCACAGAGACAACAAGGTGGCTTAGCTAAGATGAGCATAGGACTGCCCAACCAGGCAGCTTGAAGACTAAGGTGAGAACTAACTCACGAAAAACAGAGATGCAGGGTGAGGAACCAGGGACGACCGGCATCAGAAGAGCTGTCCCGCAGGCACGGCCAAAATAGTGGAGGGTGATACCCAATGAAAGCAGCACATCCGAAGGAACTGGCAGCAGAGGCAGCTGAGAACCACTAGGAGCTGCTAGAGGAACATGTATAAATGTAGAATAGAATTTCAAAATTCTAGACCACATCCTCCGACTGTGAGAGAAAAATTAAACCTCTTCCAGAAAGAGAGATATCACTCAGTATCTGAACAGCAAGAAGGGAGCAGAGTAAAGCTGGGGGACCACCCCAGGGAGTGGGACGCAAAGGGACCCTATTGCTGAGGATGCAGGAAAAGCAGCAAAGTGCACTTAAGTGTACTGAAAGAGACACTGCCGCATAGAACAAGGGCAATCCCAAATGCAGCACAGAAAAGCTCCCTGACACACTGAGACATAGGACCAGACTTCGCAGCAGCGAAGAAAGGTGAAGATTTACAAAGAAGGGTACCCATGGCAACCTGTAGATATACATTGATATATATATATTTTGCAGCAACAAAAACATTCTATTAAGAAGACACCGCACTCCTCTTGAAGTTTATAAGTTCTTGTTTATTGACCTGTTTTCTTCCACCTACGTGTTTCGAACCAAACGGTCCCTGGTCACGGTAGCAACCCGATTCCTCTCGTCCCTTTACTTTGTCGGAAATCACGGCACCACAGCAGTAGTTTAAGTAAGTTTGCTTTATTAAATTAAAACACCATGTGCAAAGTGCAAAAGATGGACGCCCTACGCGTTTCGACTGCAATTAGTCTTAAACTGGACCATAGAGTCCTAAATGTCTAGACAATTTATAAAGTGGTCAGTGCTTGTGCCCTCATTTGTTTTTACAATTATTTAAAACCACTAGACTGCCAACCTCATTCACATTTTTAGGCCACAAATGGTCGCCATTGTTTTCATTTCTTTTTTTCTTTTATTTTCCCTTTTTCTTTCTTTTTTTCTTTCATTTTTTAAATACTGTAAAGTACTTTATTAAAGTGCATTATTAAAGTGCAAAGTGCAGGCTAATTCAAAAGGATGAAGACTCTATAAATGCTAATAACTGTACATGATGGCCGGCTCGATGTTCTTTCATAGGAGATTTCGACAGTCTCTGGAATCCGATAGCATTTCGTAGATATTGTAAGTAATCATTATTCATGTGTTTGTTCAGGATTACTCTCGGCTGATGTTACAGTAAAGTACTTTTCGACATTCTGCCTGTGTGACTGTCTGATGTCTCTATTCCATTTCTCTATGTAAGAGAGCCTAAGCTATTTACAGTATTTACATTTATTTTATACATTTATGATTCTTCAAACTCGGCATTCCCATGTCTCTTTATGCATTTTATGTTTCATTATTCCACTTTAAAGTCACTATTTCCTCCTTATTTTTCAGAATTCCGAGGTTTTATAATGATGTCCCATGCTGTTCTTTGTGACCAGCTTTTGATTTTACACATGATTACTGTGATTATTCATAAAACTCGACTATAGGTGGAAATTTTGGTAAAAAACATAGCTGAAGAGTTCACATTTGTCCTGCACTTTATAGAGCTGTTTCATGATCAGGAGGGTTCTTTTTTTTTAGAGAAGGATATATTTACACATTATGTTCATTTATATACACTATATTACACAGAGTTAACTTCTTATTATAGATGGTATCTTGTTCCGATTAGCCAATTTCCAAGGTGTACAAACAATTCAGCATCCAAATTATGTCCATGTGGGTATTCCATACCCATCCTAAGAATCATTCTGCTTTCCATTTTTCGCAGCTTCAAGGTACGATCGCCTCCTCTTTCAGCCAGTTTTATGAGCTTGATCCCATAGTATGTTAATTGAGTGCAATCTCCTTGATGATGTTCATTGAAATGTTTCGCCATGGGATAGTTTGGATCTTTGTTCTTTATTGCACGCAGGTGTTGAAGGATCCGCAATTTTAGCTTGTTAATCATGCTCCCTACATAGTATTTTCCACATGGACATCTTAGTCTATAGAACACATATTTTGACTCACAGGTAATGTGATCTAAGATCTTTTCGGTTTTTCCATTTTGTAATTTGTACTCCGTGATGTTCTGGCCATGTTCACAAGCTTTGCATTTTGCACACTTCCAAAAGCCTGGTGTGCTAAGCCATGAGATCTTTTTCTGATGTTTAATTTCCATGTGGCTTTGAGTCAAAATGTGTCTTAGGGACGATGTTTTTCTATAGTTTATGCTTGGATGGGGTGTTAGATGTTGTCTTAAAGTGTCATCCAATAACAGAATTTCCCAGTTCCTCTTTATAACCTTTCTTAGAACTTGACTTTGGTTGTTAAAGTCCATGATGAGACGTGTTTTACTTTCTGTTTCCTCCTCTTTTTCATTTCTTGTTCCAGAAGCCTCCAATCTTTGTTCTTGCTGTTTGGCTGGGATTAAGAGATCCGATTTGTTCTTTAAATTGATCCTGGATTTTGCTAATGCAAGAACTTCAATTGGATACCCTCCCTCCAGAAATCGACCAGTCATCCTTTCAATTTCAGCTTCTGGATCCTCCTTTTCCGAGCAGGTTCCTTTTGCCCTCAGCATTTCACCGTACGGTATGCTCCACTTTAAATTTGAAGGATGACCGCTATTGGCGTGGAGAATACTATTGCAGGATGTTGGCTTCAGGTGCATTTTGGTGCATAATTTGTTTATTTTTCACACAAACTTCCACATCCAAGAAAATGATATTAGTATTGCTTATGGTTGATGTGAAGTTCAAATTGTAGTTGTTAATCTCAAGAGAGTCAATGAAGGCCTGTAGATCTATCTGGCTCCCATTCCAAATGACGAAGAGGTCGTCGATGAATCGACACCAGGTTCTTATTTTCGAATGTTTCTTATTTTCTTCCGCCAGGACCTCAGTTTCCCAGATAGCCATCATTAGGTTTGCATATGTTGGGGCAAAAGATGTCCCCATTGCCGTACCCTGTTTTTGCAGGTAAAATTTACTTTGGAAGAGGAAAACATTATGTTTCAAACAGTAGGTTAACATGTCAATCAGCATGGCTGAATGTTCCAAGTAATTGACTGATCTTTGTTCCAGAAATTTCTGAACAGCATTTATTATATAGCAAAAAAGGGTAAACGAGCCACGACCATGCAACACAGGTGTTATACGAGGACCACACCTAGTGCATTAATGGCAGGTGGTAGCCGCATTTTAAGCGTGATAAACACTGTGAAAACACCCAAAGTAGGAGAATGATGCACATATGCAACACGACCCATGGCGTATTGAAGATAGCGCCAAAGTCATAACATTGAACACCTTACAACGGTAAGATAACAGCACCAGGGGACGTCTAGAGCCCAAAAGGATCTCCAGGCCCACTTGGCATAAAGCAGAGCTATACAATAGCATACAAGTACCCCACTTGCAGTATGGCACACCCCCAAACAACAGGGAACACCTCTTAGGGCAAACCACAGTCAGAGGACCAGCCACAACCTGTGTAACACTACTACAGTAGGCTTATTGCCAGCTGAAAACGATTAATGCATCTGAAGGATCATAAATGAAAGGGCAACCACCCCAGAACATGTGAAAAGATGACCTGGGAAATACAGGCTTAAGGGGGAGGGCGAAAGCCTGCAAGTAAGTGCTGAACAGTCGTTTCAGCGTGGGCATCAAACAATAGGACCCCATCAAAGGGTAGATCAACAAGGCGCTCCCGGATATTTTCTGGGAAGACGCTATCCCGCAACCAAGCATGGCGCCATAAGGCAATCGAACCAGCCATAGATCGGCCTAAGGAATCTGCAGTATCCAAGGCCGAGCGGATCGTAAATTCAGCAAGGTCACGGCCATCCCGGAGAAGATGAAGGCGGTCAACACGAGCGCCTTCAGAGGTGGTCGAAAGAAGAGACTCTGCAGAGTCCCACAGGGCAGAGGTAGCCCGAGCCAAGACACACACTGTATCCAGTGAGTGAAGGACGGCGCTAGTGGAGGCGAAGACTCCACAACTCTAGCCATCTGGACTCCCGGGAGGGAGGAAGCATCAACTGAGGCAAGGAAGGGAAGGCAATTTGCAGAACAAACCCCTGCCCGTCTGGGTGAACAAATAGGCAAACTGGATCATGTGGAGCAGGACTGTGGCGGTGCAAGACAGAGCGAGCCAGTGCATCACCGGAAGCTGGCCGAGGCCAGGTGCCCGAAAGGGCGTCATAAAGAGAAGCTTCAAAGGGCAGGAGGGGCTCCACATTCCCCGACCCATGGTGGAGGACATCTAGCAGAGGGTCCACAGGCAAGGGGACCGATGGAAGTTGCATGCCTAGAACACGAGCGGCCAAGGAGACTACTCTAAGGAATGCTGCATCGGCCTCAGTAGCCCTCCAAGGAGGGGACAGCAACTCATCCGTAGGTGAGGGCTGTAAACTAAGTCTTCCACCCCAAGGAGGATGACCAAGAAACTGAGGGTGCGACCAAGACCCAAATGAAGGAAACCCCATTGACGAATGAGGGTCCTGATGGGGCTCCTGAGGAGGCAGGGATCCTGCCAGGTCTACGAATTCTAAGGGGGGCAGGCAAGGACAGATCCAGCATCGCCAAATGTGAAGGCGACACCAAACTCTCTCCAATAGCCTACGGAGAAGAGTCAACAATCTGGCATCGGGGCCTCGGCAAAGCGACTTTGGTCGTCGCCGACCCTGCCTCGTCCAACGCCGACTCGGCCCCATCTGGCGCCGACTCAGCCTCGTCCGGCGCCGATTCCACGTCAACCATGACAACCTCCGCTTCCAAAGCAGGGGACGGCACCGGAGCCAGGGAGGCATGCCTACGACGCCACACCGGCACCGACTCAGCCTCAACCACAACCGGCTCCAACTCCGAAGTAGGAAGCGGAGTCGGAGCCGGGGAGGCGAGTTTACGGTGCCGGGCCCGGCGCCAACCCCAGCTCCGGACAAGCGGTCGCCTGCCCGGAAGGCCGAACTGTGCTCAAAGCAAGGCTTTGAGCACCAGCAACCACCCGCCACGCCACAGGAAGCACCATGGGACTATGCTGCGTGGCAGGGGTGCTATGGGTCATAGAGGGGGACCCAGCCAGGCCGCACACTGATACACCATATCTCCTTTGTCCCTGGAGGGCAACGGCTCATTTGGCACCGGGGCCGCACCCACCAGCAAGTCCGTCGCAGACCCCGTAAGTAGCGGAGGCCCTGAGGACGCCCCAGGGACAGGAGAGGACCCAAGGAAGGCCTGCAGGGCCGCAGTATAAGCCTCCATCTGGGTCTGAGTCGCCACCGTGCCCGGAAAAGGAGGATAGGGGAGGGGCAACTCCCAGGGCGCACGTCCAGAGGGCTCCGGGAACTAGTGCCCCCGACAACAGAGGGAAGTGAGGTCGAGGACCTCCGCGACATGCAGCGCGACTTACCCAGAAGGGACGAACGACGCCTCCAGGCCCCGGAGGGCGACCAACGCCGCAACTGGAAATCACTGCGGCCAATGAGGAGGCCGGAGGTCGAGACGACTGCGACCGGGACAGGCGAGCTGAAAGGAGCTTCCTCCGGCGCTCCCGCCGGGACTTCGGCTTGAGGTGTTGGCAGGCGTCGCAATCCGTCGAGTCGTGGTGTTCGGCCAGACACCACATACAGATAAGGAGTGGGCCCGTTGCGGACATTTGCCGCGAGCAGGAGGTAGAGGTTTTTAAGCCCGAAGGCATCGCACACTGTTCCAGACGCGAAGCTTCAAAAAGGGGCCTGAAAGCAGGCCAAAGAAACCGCGTACTCCGATCGCGTTGCACGCAGAAAAGAAGTAAAACTGATGTCAGCGCGCTGGGAGGGACTTTATGACCTCGCTGATGTCACGTACGAGGAAGACTTCAGGGCAGGGTCGTGTGGCGCCGTCTCCTGGCGCGCAAAGTTGCTGCTGCTGCTGCAAAAAAAATTCCAGATCCAGTCTGACTCCTGGGAATATTCTAAGTTAAAGAATCTGCGGTTAGATGTCTGTATCAGATATCCTCTCTATGCATATTGTATAATATTTAGTTTCTTCATTTTCAGAGCGCTGGAACTTTAAGCCAACCAAAAAATACCTAAAATACAGTTTGATGAAGAGGAGTGGTTCCACACTTCATAAGTTTCATTGGGTTGCACTGTGTCAGCCATTACCCTTCTTACTCTTTTTTTTTTATTTTTTCTGTTTTTATTGTTAGCAGGCTGACAGAGAACAAACAAATAAAAAATTAATAATAATACGTAAAACACAATGCATATATATAATGTCTATCATACATGACGCATACACAGTTAAGTCGGTGCTGCAATTGAAAACTGAAGAAGAGCCAAAAAAGAAAGAAAAAAAAAGGAAAAAAAAAAAAAGGGAGAAGGGCAAAGACAATAAAGAAAAGAGCAATTTCATGTTACCAATCTCAAAATGCAATAGTAATTGTCTAATAGCACAGATATTCATAAGTATAACATCAGCGTTCTATAAAAGTTCCCCAATTTTTTTCATATTTTCTCATTGCCTTTACGCCCCTGATGTTTGCTAAAGCAAGCTCCATTGAGTGTACTTCAATTACCAATGCCCACCAATCCCAAATTTTCGGTGTTTCTGAGCTAATCCAGGCTCTTGCCACAGTTAATTTAGCACAAGATGTTAATATTGTGATCAGAGCAGCATGTGGAAGTGGAGCTGGATAGATATCTAATAAAACAGCCGCAGCTGTTAACGCTGGTATCTGTATCTGTTTCATATGCAAATTTTTTCAATTTCGTACCAGAAAGTTTTCAAATTCGGGCATGAGAACAACATATGTATCAGATCTGCCGCTTCAGTAGAGCATTTAGGGCATTTAGTACGATCACTATAAGTATTGTTAGGGGACCATTTAGAGATTTTTTCAGGCGTGTAATATAACATACATGTTGTCCTAAATTGTTGGAGTCTTAAACTAGAAGATCGTACTCGCTTATTAATATTCATCAGAGAGTTTATTATCTGTTTAGAGGTTATGTTTGATCCCAGTATTCTGCTCCATTTATCAGCAAGCTTACTGCAGTCGTTAGGTTTAACAGCAATAAAAATTCTATATGTCTCACTTATAACAGATTTGTTTTTTGATGAGTGTAAGCAGGTCCAGATGTCACATTCTGGAGCTTTTAAAATTTGTTTTTTATTAATCAAATAATCATGTATCTGTAGAAATTTGTATCTCATACTTTCAGATAGATTATATAATTGCTTAAGGGTGTTGAAATCCATGAAGCCCTGTGTATTGTATAAGTCCCCTAAGGTATTAATACCAAGTCTAGCCCATCCGTGGCCGGTGTTATCATTAAAGATATTTGGTAGGCCTGGATTTCCCCATATTGATAAATTTGCATGAAAAATGTTAGTGTCACAGAAAGATAGTATATTGCGCCATATCTTTGTAATATCTCTTGCTGTCTTAAATTTGACTCTTTTGTAATAATTGGGATCATTAGTTCTAAATAGAAATAGATTTGAGTCTGATTTTAACATGAAATAATGAAAAAATAAAGTCCTTCCTTCATTGAGTAAGGAGCGTAAACGATTAGTAAAAGCAGACCAAAAATATAATTTAAAATCCGGAAAATTAAGCCCACCTTCATGTGTGTCATTTTTCATAAGATTTAATGATCTTCTCGCCTTTTTATACCCCCATATAAAACTGCTAAATATTCCATCCAGTTTCTTAAAAAATTGATTATTTAATGTAAATGGTATAGATCGAAATAGGTATATAAATTTAGGCAATACCTTCATTTTTATCAAATTAATTCTGCCAATTATATTGAGAGGTAGCCTATGCCATTTTTTTAATAGTAGCTTAGTAGATTTAATTAATTCATCATAATTTATTTTATTGGTGTCTTGTACTTTGGCTGTTATTCTTATTCCCAAATAAGTGGCTATTTTGCATATCTCAGGCACCATCACAGGTGGGGCATAGTTAACTATTATTTGCGTTTTTTGTAGGTTTAATTTATAACCCGCTACCTTGCCATATTTCTCTGCTTCTAATATTATTCCTTTTTGGGCCGCTACAACATCTTCCGTGTAAACCGCTATGTCGTCAGCGTATGCTGTTATTTTTAATTCTTGGTGTCCTGATTTAAACGGTATAATCTGGGTTTGAGATTGAAGGGCTTGTAAAAAAGGTTCTAAAGAAAGTGCAAATAAAAGAGGTGAGAGAGGGCAGCCTTGTCGAGTTCCTCGTAAAATCCTGAAATCTCGCGATACCAGCCCCCCATAGCTAGTGCATGCAGTTGGTTTGTCGTACAGTGCTTTGATGCTTTTTAAGAATTCCCCCCCAAACCTTAATTTAGATAGTACGCACCAGAGAAAATCCCACCCCACTCGGTCAAAAGCTTTTTCAGCATCTAACAAGATCATACCGAGTGGGGTGGCATCAGTCCCCGCAACGTCAAATGCTGTTATGGCCGTATTAACATGTATGGTAGTGTCTCTCCCAATAATGAAACCATGTTGCTGTGGATGGGTAATCATGGGCATAATAGGGGCTAGTCTTAAAGCTAAAATTTTGGCAAACATTTTCGCATCAGTATTAATCAGTGAGATAGGGCGATAAGACCCTCTTTCTTCTTTCGGTTTGTCCTTCTTCAGAAAAAATATTATTTTGGCCCTGTTCCAAGATTGTGGAGTTTTTCCTTCAAGGCCTACAGATTGGATTGCTTTCAGCAAGGGTTGTTCAAGTTCTTTTAGACATATTTTATACATTTCTAATGGTATGGTGTCTTCCCCTGCTGCTTTTCCTGAGGGTAAAGAAGCAATAGCTTGATGTAATTCTAGCATAGTTATTTCATCCGACAGCGAGTCTATCTCTATGATGTTTTGAGTGTCTATGGTATAGTTTTCAATATATTTCTGTATATCGTCTATGCTAGGGGTCAATTCTGGAGTGTATAAATTCTTATAATAGTCAGCGAATTGTTCCAAAATATCTTGAGGTTTATTATAGATTTGGTTTCCTCTCCCCCGTATACTTGTAATTGTAGCTTTTGCTCTATCTTCAGCAGTTTTATAGGCCAGGATTTTCCCGATTTTATCCCCACCTTCATATTGGGTTATTTTAAATTTATGTAGGCTGTTTATACTTTTTTTGATAAATTTAGATTTTACCTCATTTTTCAGTGACGTGAGTTTAAGCCCTATTTCTATGCTCGATGGCAAGTTGGCCTGGAGAGATGATGACAAAAGTTCCTCTTGGATAGTTATTTTTGACATCAAAGTATCCTTCTTTTTTTTTAATTCTATGTTTTGTCTAATCACGTAAGTCTGAGTGTAGCCTCTAATACTAGCTTTACAAGCATCCCAAACTATTGCTGGTGATGCTGAATTTGAGTTTATATTTATGAATTCTGTAAGATGTACTTTTAGCTGTGTTATATAATCTACATCCGATATTAAATGTCTTGGGAAAGAAAAAGGCCTAGGCGTGATTCTGTTACCTGTTGTTTTGAATGATAAAATTATAGCATTATGGTCAGAAGATATGCGTGGACATAGGATCATAGAGCTTGTATTCAATAAGTTGTCGCTTATAAGTGCCATATCGAGCCTTGAACATAATTTATGGGGTGCCGAGTAGTACGTATACCCTGGCCTACTAGCATATAAATTTCGCCAAGCATCTTTTAAATTGTGTATGCGACATATATCAAATATAGAAGCCCTTGTTTTATGCATTCTTTGATGTCCCCCAGATCTGGTTGTGTCTATTCTATAATCCATGATGCAATTAAAGTCACCCATAATAATAAGTTCTCCAATCCAGTCTAATAGCTTGATATTCAATTCGTCAAAAACAGTAGGGTCATCTATATTACACCCGTATACCACACATAAAACATAATTGACATTCTCAAATCGTATCTGGGCAACAGCCCATCTACCATTTTTATCACAAGATGTTTGTATTATCTCAGCCTTAAATCGTTTATCTTTAAGTATAGCAACTCCCCTAACAGGTTGGCCATATGCTGAGCAAATGATAACTTCGTATCCTAAATGGTTGAGCAGTTTTCTATCCTTCCCTGTGATATGTGTCTCAGATAAAAGGGCGAAATAAGAGTTATGAACTTTTAATTCTTCTTTTATCAGCATTCGTTTATTCTTGCTATTTAGCCCGGCAACATTCCAGGCTAGACATTTTATTTCATACATCTATACATCAGTTTAACCAAAAAAAGGGGCAAAATTAGAGCCTTGCTCTCGAAACTTATCTTATATTGATCAGAGTATTGTCTTAATCTCATGTATTGTGTTCTAAGAGTTCGTTTAATGTACATAAAAATTCCAATATCATTGTTTAATTCCGTCACCTCAGCCTGCAAACCATTTTTTTTATTTTTACCTCCCCCACCCTCAACCCCCCAAAGTGCGGAGACCACCCTCCCGCCACCCCCCTCCCCCCTAGCTCTCACCCCAGCCGGGGTAGAGCCATCCCTCAGCATCTGCTGCCGCTGGATGGGCAGCTGGTTGGCAGGTCAGCACCGGACCCCCCACCCTCTCTTCACTTAGGCAATCCATAAATCCATAAGTCCACCGAAGAGAAGATAATTTGGTATTAATCTAGAATGATGCTATACGCATTACCTAGATGAGCTTGTGGATTTTGACAATTGACAATTGACAATTGGGCTAAACTTGATTATGAATAAATTCTTAATATAGAAAAGTCATTTTTACAATGTCTCCGTTTATGTTAGTACCTAGTTCTTAGTTTTGGAGTTGGTCTTGCTTGAGCCAGCTGCAGTGTCGGCTAAATATGCTTCTGCTTCGTTTATGTCCGTAAAAAAGTGGGTGCGGCCCCCTTTTATTACCTTTAGGCGTGCTGGTTCTTGAAGGAAGACTTGGGCACCGCTTAATTTGATTGGGTCTATCAACTTACGTAGCAACCACCGTCTTTCCATAGTTTCTTTACTAAGATCAGAGCGGACAAAGATCGAGATCGCACCAATAGTTACCGGGGTGTTAGGACGGGCTCTCTGCCAGATTGCTTGACGAAGTAAAAAATTGCCAAAAAAAACCAGGAAGGGGCGCGGGAACTGGCCCCCTCTGTTTCTCTGTATTAGAGGAAGGCGATGCGCTCTCTGAATTTGTGAGTCCCAGTCCCAGTCCGCTAAATCAGGGAAGGCTTTCTGAAGTAGTCCCACTAAGTAGGCCCTCGGATCAGATCCTTCTGTCCCTTCCGGTATACCAAAAATTCTTAGGTTCGAGCGTCTCTGTCTATTTTCCAAATCTTCAACTTTTTGTTGTAAAGTTGCAATCTGTATTTCATGTTTATCTGATGAGGATGTAGTTTTAGCACTTGTTTCTTCCACATCAGCGACTCTTTGCTGTAGTTCCGCGATATCTTGTGAAATTCCTCCAAATTTTCCGGTCAGTTCTTGTAGGGCTGCCTGTACCTTATTATTATCCTCTCTCAGCTGTAGATAATGTTCTTGAGCCTCAGCCCGTTGATTACTTAATAGCTGAAGTATTATATCCAGTGGGGAGGCATCAGTTGAGTCTCGTGAGTTTGGTTCCCCTTCAGAGGTAGTTGTATAGGCAGTTATATGGCTATTGTTCTCCAAGATATTATGAGGAGATAAGAGTTCATAAGAGGAATGCGCAGGAGATATAGGAAGAGCAGTATTCTCTGTTATATTTATATCTGTTACAGCAGGGGAGAGTGTTTGTGGCTCTGACGTCTCACCCTCTATTGCAGGGATATCTGTGATAGAGCCTTGTTGATCATGCAGCAATGGTATTGACATTTGTTCAGAAAAAGTATCTGATGCTGTGTTAAGTGGCGCGTTAGACAGATTATGTGAAGTAGTAGAGGGATCGCTATTCCCACTGTTGACATCATCCTTATTATTAGCATCACTAGTGTTTCTTTGTATAGTTTTGTTAGGAAATAATTCTGTTGGGCTTGCTCCAGACAATCTTTGGGTCATATTTTTCACTAGCCCTTTTGTCACCATCCATCTTATTAACGGGCTTTTGTCTTGTAAGGCTTTTATCGAAGTCTGACTGTTATTTATCATAGAACTATTTGGCCGTAAGCCTAGTTTGCTACTTTTTTTTTTGCCTTGGATTTGTTTCTTTTGTGCACGCCCCTTCTTAGTTTTTGATTTTGTGTTTATGCCGACATTATTCTCCTTCTCCCCTGACTCGTCTTCTGTTTCAGCGTCACAATCTTCAAAAGAGCTCTGTTCAGTAAAGTCTGTCAGCTCTATTGCCAAATCTCCCACTAGCCCGCCTTCAGCTATGTCAGCTATAGGTACAATAGCGATAGTTCCTTGATCAGTACTGGTTGCTACCCCTGTTAAATCAACGTCTACCCCACCAAAAATACTTTGTATATCTGTACATAAACTAAAGCTTGACTCTCTTAGTGTTTCTGTTTCTGTTGCTGTTTCTGCTCCTGCAGTTATGTCTATAACTTGGGCCCCATTTAGGATATTTGCTGAATCTTCCTCATCTGTCCTTTCTTCTGTCATTATATTGCTTTTGGCGTCATTTTTAGTGGTGATTTTAGCTGCTATCTCCCCCATATGCCCAGTTTTTTCCCAGTCACAACCGAAGAAATGTTAATCTTTTTCGGTACCTGCTTTGTGATGCTGTTATCATCCTGTCGTTGAGCTCCCATCGTATCTTCAATCGTCTCTGCGGATTCTGTAAGAGCGGGAAGTTTTATTTTCTTCTTTTTCTCCCCTTCCCTACCAGCAACTAGGGCGTTTAGCACAATTGGGGGTGCAAGTGCAAGCGTTTCCCGAGGTGTATTCCCTGGCATGCCCAAAGTCTGTGGAGTCAGAGGGGGAGCAGACGCCGCAGCTGTTGTCAGGTTAGATGAGTTTAGCTGTGGCGGTATTTGCATAGGTTGAGCAGGAGAAGGCGCCGGTTTACTCACTGTGTTTTTGCTGTTCCTCGTAGTTCTGGGAGGGTGCTTCGGTGACATTCTTCCTTGTCTCCAGAAATTCGAAGCCTGTCGACTCAGGCGGCTCAGACGTGCAAGTCCAAGTCCAGGTGGGCGGAGCCCAGAGCCTTTGAGCAGACCAAAAATCGTCTGCCGAAAAAACTCAGTAGTAGCGGTAAGAAAGAGCATTGATAGCATTAATACTAAGTTGCCGTCGCAAACCTTTTCCCGACACAGTGGGGTTTCCTCACGCTATCTTCAGTCCAACCACTGACTCCAACCACTGACTCCTTTACCGGTGCGGTACGGCACAGTTCCTCACATCTGCGTCAAGATTAACAGCATCCGCGTAGAGCCGACTTCCTCTCCCGGCATAGGCTTCCCCGCATTCGTATCTGTTCTCAGAGTACCGGTGCAAAGCTGCCGTCGCTGACTTTCTCCATCGGCACCATCGGCACCATCGGCACCCGGCACAATGCAGCGCAGCTCCCTCGCACAAATATTGGCCTCAGTTCTCTCTTTTAATTCTGCTTAGCTTTTTCGGTGGATATCACATCTCGCATGTGAAGAGTGAGAGGAGAGACTCCGGGTGAGCTGCTGGCGTCGATCCTCACTCCGCCATCTTGGATCACCATTACCCTTCTTACTCATTGTTCAAATAGTAATACCCCAGAACTTCAAAACGCTCCCAGAAAAAGTTGAATAAAGAGCAGTCAACATTTAAATGGAAACACATATGAAAATAAAGAAAATGCAATAGGAGGGGTCAGGAAAATAGAAAAGAACAGAGACAATATGAAGGAAGAAAGGAGAATAAGCAGGGCTACGGGGAGGTTATGACAGCAAAAAAAAACAAAGGATAAGCAATACAAACCCAAATGAGATGGGGTGAAAAGTAAACAAGCATTTGCAATGCAATAGGTCTCTCAATTGCGAGATTGTGAGCTATTGGTGTTGTAAATAACAATGCTTTTTATGTATCTGTTTTGAAAATTAACACATAAATAAAAGGCATTGTCATTTACAATGTCAATAGCTCAGAGGCTGTGATAGACATTCATAGAACATTTGGGACTACTGTGACTAGGAATAAATGTGACAGTGGATGCTTCACTGGATGATTTTGGCGGTGGATTTACTATTTAAAGATGTTTCTGGGATTAATTGGGTTCCAGTGAGACTGGCTGTGATTGAGATTCACTGTAGTAGCACACCCATTTAATATGATGATTGGCAGCAGAGGGTGACACCAGGACTAACCTCTGGAAGCACAAGTTACTACTTGTGTAACAGTATATCTGTAAGAGACATAAGTAAGTGATAGATTCCTTACCTTAGAATATCACCGGGCACCAGATTGGATCCCCAGAGTTTTTTGTCAGCAGTACCCCTGCGCATCAGTAGGTGACGCCGTACGGCTCCGCATCCGTCGCTGGCATCTTAAGCGCCGAGATGACGTCACGGAGACTACTTAAGCGCCACCCATACGCGCTGATGTCAGTTCTGTACACGACTTTCCGCACCAGGAACGCAGAGCCATGCAAGAAACTGATCACTGGTGCCATGAAACTAGGGCCCTGAAAGGGATGACCTTAGCCCTAAAAATCAGTTCGCAGAGCGGGGAGGATGGGTGAGGCGGTAGGGAATGTATCACTAACTAATGTCTCTTACAGATATATCGTTACACAAGTAGTAACTAGTGCATCTGAAAGAGACATGTTAGTGATAGATTCCTTACCTTAGAATAGATACCCCAGCAATAATACCTGCGGTGGTGGATCTGCGAACAAGATTACACCAGAAATTCATGCAGAACAGAACAGCCAAAGAAGCCGTCTCTCCGGACTTGACTGTCAAGGCAGTAATGCTTGGTAAACGCGTGCAGTGAAGACCACGTGGCTGCTTGACAAATGTCCTGCAAGGGAACGCCGCTTCCCAAGGCAGTAGTGGCTGCTGTCGCCCTGGTAGAATGGGCAAGCAGTCCCACAGGAGGCTCCTTCTTAGTAAACGAGTAACATGCTTTGATGCACAGAACGACCCACTGAGAGATGGTCCGTTTGTGCATGGTCCGACTATTTTTGGCGCCCACGTAGCCAACAAAGAGCTGGTCATCCACCCGAAACTGTTGTGTGCATTTCAGATAGAACGAGAGCGCACGTTTTGGGTCCAGATGGTGGAGCCTCTCCCTCTTTTTTTTTTAAAGAACCTTTATTGTTATAGTACGGAGATACAAACATGGGCCTACAACCAATCCGGCCGGCCGCTATTCAAATCGATTAAAAATTAATGTAGTATAAAAACATACAGCGGTCCGGAGTTCAAGAGCTGAGTAGCATCCAGGATATATCACATAATTAAAGTACCATGCGATAATAAGGATCTGAGACGGTTCATTTTGTAATAACGAAAAATAAAATGAAAATCAATGTCGCATAATCACACACACCCCAATACAGCTAACTAAAGCAAAAGATTTTACGCCAGTGATGTACATAGATGAAAAAGATGGGGGAGGGGGTATATGAGTCAGGATAGATGCAATAAACCACCAAGCAATCATGGCGAACTAGCCCCACCCCTCAAGGCGAAACACAATATGGGAGACATGGAAGACGACGACATCGAAAAAGGAAAAGGGCAAAGGGCCATAGAAACAAAGATAGAACAAAATAACAAACCCATCCCCCAACCCTCAACCCTGCACCCCTGCAAAAGGCTATGGCCTACCCCCCCAGCAGCGTGCCTGTCGCCCTAAATAAGAGACCCGAAATACAGAGAAGAAAAAGAGAAAAAGAAGAGAAAATATACAGGAGAAGGGCCCTCGATCTGGTCATCCGGCCCCTCCCACCTCCGCGTGCAAAAATCGTATAAACAGTAATGGTAAAAGAAGTACAGGTAGCAGCAATCACGTATAACGCAATCAATGACAACCCCACTAAGCGCCCCTCAAATCACCATCAACCAGCCATGAGTCCCTCCATGTTCCAATCGAATTCACCCCTGGCCTCGTGTGTCAATAGTACCAACGTTGAACCATCCCTCAAACGGGATACAAAGTAGCACAAAGGGTCCGATTACACCGGGAGGATCAGGCAGTGTCGCCTCTCCATAGGACCCCAGCCACCGAAATTTCGCCGATGATGCATGGCGGAAGTCTGATTGGAACAATGTCAACACCGCCAACAGTCTCGAGTCCGAACACAGTCCAGCCAGACACGGAAAGGGAAACACACGATGCGGGAAGCGCCAAAACCCCGACGGGCCGCCCAAGCCGTGTATCGATGCTGTTCCTCCACTTGCCGATCAGAGAAAGGCCCCGGTGAGACAATCACATGCGCCACAGATGCATCCACAGTAAGCTCATGAACCAAATCTATCCACGTCGCTAACAATGTAGACTCATCCGGGGAATACGTCGATGAAGCAGAGGCAGACACATCGGCGCCTCCTTGAGAGCGATCCGTGCCGTTACAAGATGGCGGGACAACAATGGCGGCCATCCTTTGTCCCAAATCTCGGGCCTCCCGGATCAAGGCTGTCTGCAGGGTTGTTAGTGCAGCCAGTATATGTTTGGGCGTGGGCGGTTTCTCACATAGCCAGACCCCGGGATTCTCTTGAGCACCGGTTTCTCTGCCCGGGTGAGGGGTGCACGGGAAAGTATCATCCGCCATTTCAGCCGTCACGTTCTCTTTCCCCTCCACTGTACCTCAGGAGCGGGTCCGACCCCCGGGATCAGCAGGATTCACAGCGGGATCTCAATGGTCAGGGCAGGCAGCAGAAAGGAGAGTCACCGAAAGGCTAAACAAGCTCCCTGCTGCCCGGGAGTCACCCACCGGTTCCCAGGGAGGGCTGTTAACATAACCGGGTATCACACCGAAGGGGAACTGGGCAGCATGGTCTCTCTCCGTCCCAGCTATTTCGCACCTCCCGCAGGGCAACCGACTATTGGGGGTGGGTTGGTATCATCTCTTCCGGCTCGCAGATCTCAGGTTCTCTCCGACTGGCTTCCCATCGCAACCAGAGGCCGCTGGTGTTGCAATCACGGCCGGACACTCCCCTCACTGGAGATCCCGGCCTCAGCACCTCGAAGGCCGCCAAAGAGACGGAGACAGTTCTTCGGGTCTACTGCGCGGTGGAGCCTCAAAAGCAGATGGTAAGTGAATGCTTCCCTTCACCTACTTAAATTAGCAAATACTGCTCAGGTTTATCGCCAGGATATATGTGCGGGCGGGAGGGCTCACGGAGCCAAGCGGTTATGCAGCCATCCCGATCGCCATCTTGGCTCCTCCTCTCTCTTCCTCTTTTGAAGGATGCGGAGGCAGAAAGAAGGTGGGCAAAGTGATGGTCTGCCCGATGTGGAATGGCTCAACCACCTTTGGCAAGAAAGAAGGACGGGTCCTTAAAACCACCTTGTCCGGATGAACAGAAAGGAAAGGAGGTTTGGAAGCAAGAGCCTGGAGCTCACTCACTCTTCTGACAGAGGTGATAGCTACCAGGAAAGCCGTCTTGAGAGTGAGAAGATGCAAAGGACAGTTATGAAGGGGCTCAAAGGGAGCGCACATCAGATATGTCAAGACAAGGTTTAAGTCCCATTGAGGCATAATGAACGGCACAGGAGGAAACGTGTGCGTAATGCCTTTCAGGAAACGGTTAACCACCGGACACTTAAAAAGGGAAGGCTGATCTGGAAGCCTTAGAAAGGCGGAGATGGCCCAAAGATAACCTTTGATAGTGCCCAGAGCAGAGCCCTGCTGTGCCAAGGATAGGAGGAACAGAATGACCTCAGAAAGAGGGGCAGAAAGGGGATCCCCAGACTTTGCTGTGCACCATGCCACAAACTTGTTCCACCTGCAGGCATATACCGTCTTAGTTGAGGAATGCCTGGCTGCCAGAATGACATCACAGACTTCGGGACGAAGATTGAAAGCTGTCAACTGTCACTGCTCAATCTCCACGCATGGAGATAGAGGCTGGGCAGGTTCGGGTGGAGGACCGTCCCCTGCCGCTGCGACAGAAGATCCTCCCGAAGAGGCAGTCGGATCGGGGGATCGATCGCCATGTTGAGTAGCTCGGGATACCATTATCTTTGTGCCCAATGCAGAGCCACAAGAGTGACTTGGGCCCGGTCGCGCCGAATCTTCTACAGCACTCTGGGCCGAAGTGGTATAGGCGGAAACGGGTACAATAGACCGCAACTCCACTAGCGACGAAAAGCGCAGCTGAGCGAGTGCCGCCTTGAAAATTTCAAAGTGCCGAACTGATGACATTGTGCGTTCTCTTCGGTGGCGAATAGATCTAACCAAGGCTCTCCCCACAGCTGAAAGAGACCTTGCACCACGTCCGAGTTCAGACGTCATTCGTGATCCATCAAGCACCGTCGGATGAGTTTGTCCGTCCTGGCATTCAGCGAACCAGCCAGGTGTTGAACCACCAAGGTAATGCCTTCATGTTCCAGCCATGTCCAGAGGTGCAGAGCCTCCTGACATAGGGTCCAGGACCCCACCGGCCCTGTTTGTTGCAATACTACAAGGCGGTGGTATTGTCCGTGAACACCTGCACCACACTTCCCCGGACAGAGGGAAGGAATGCCTTCAGTGCAAGTCGGATCGCCCGAAACTCCAAAAGGTTGATATGGAGCTGGGACTCCGCCGGAGACCAGGGCCTCTGATCTCCACCTCTACCAAGTGGCCTCCCCATCCCTGGAGGGATGCATCTGTCACCACTGTGTGCTCCGGTTGGGAAAGGGAGAGGGATCTGCCATTTACCCAATCGAGATTCGTGAGCCACCACCGCAATTGTCATGCAGTACCCTACGAGATCTGGACATGATTGGACGGGTTGCCCGGATGCTGCGCCCACTGGAACTTCAGGTCCCACTGCAGAGCGCGCATATGCCATCTGGCATGTTGCACTAGCAGGATGCAGGAAGCCATCAGGCCCAGGAGACTGAGGGTCATCCTGACTGAAACCCGGGATAGAGGCTGAAAGATCGGAATCATAGCCTGAACATCCCAGACTCGCTGCTCGGGAGGATAAACCTGAAACAGTATCGAATCCAGAACCGCACCGATGAAGGGGAGCTTCTGAGAAAGACTCAGGTGTGACTTTGGCACGTTGATGGAGAACCCCAGCAAATGCAGGAGGTTGGCCGTAGTCTGAAGGTGGGTGACAAGTGTCTGGGGCGAGCCCGCCTTCAAGAACCAGTCGTCGAGGTAGGGAAAGATCTGCGCAAGGGAGCTGCGACCACCGCCATCACTTTCGTGAATACCCAAGGGGTGCTGGTAAGGCTGAAAGGGAGCACGGCAAACTGAAAATGCTCCTTGCCTACTGTGAACTGCAGGTAACGCCGGTGGGCCGGCAGGACGGGGATGTGAAAATATGAGTCCTGCAAGTCCAACGCTACCACCAGTCTCGAGGGTCGAGGGCAGCCAAGACCTGAGCCAGAGTCAACATCTTGAACTTCTCCTTCTGGAGAAAGTGATTGACGTTCCTGAGGTCCAAGATGGGCGCAAGCCTCCTTTGTCCTTCTTGGGGAACCAGAAAGTAGTGGGAATAACAAACTTTCCTACTTCTGGCCCAGGAACGCGCTCAATGGACCCCTTGGCCAAGTGGGCCATGACTTCCTGTTGGAGAAGCGCGAAGTGATCCCCCGACATGCGGTGGAACTGAGGTGGCATGGCTGGGGGGGTAGACTTGCAGGGGAGGGAGTAACCCCTCCGGACGAGTTGCAGCACCCACTTGTCGGAAGTGACAGAACGCCAGTGGGGGAGGTGATGTTGAATCCTGCCGCCCACTAGCGTGGGGTGCACCCCGAAATATGGCCGGGCGATGATGCCTGGCCATATTTCTATCGACAGGAGTCCCTGTGGCTGGCCTAGACCAGGTGCCCATCAGAACATCCATCAAGGCGTCATTAAACGGGAGCAGAGATTCCATAGAACTTGCCGCCGGCTGAAGCACCTCAGTAAGGAGGTTGGTCTTGTGGGTGACAGTAGGCAGATCAAGGTCAAGAGCCTCAGCTGCTCTACAGAGCACCATGGTAAACGTGGCGCCCTCCTCCATGATTGCGGGAGGAGACCTAAATCCTGACTCGGAGGAGAGGTCAAGGCCGCCTGCGTCCTCCGAGTCCTCCACCCACTCTTTTTCAGACTCACACTGGCGTACAAGAGGGTCCTCTGACCCTGACCGGTCACCCCCCTCCTCCACGGCCCGTGGTACAGGCGGCAGGGGCAGGGGGCACAGGGGAAAACAAGTGCTCCAACGGCGTCTGTCGGCGTCGATCCGGCTCCATGCCCCAATAAGAGTCCCAAGCGGGAGCAAGTGCAGAGGTGGGACAAACGGAACCGATGGCGGCGCTGGGGAATGGAGCCTGCGGGGGCGCCGGGGCCAGGGCCCGAGCCGCCGCCGGAGGATCTCGGGCACCGGGCAGGAGCTGACGACGGAGCCAGTGGCAAGCAAGGGCCCTCAAAAGGGACCGAGGGGCCCGAAGGCGTGCTGACGGGAACCCTAGGCCTGAAAAGGCGATCCATGGCAGCCAGAAACTCTTTCACCTGGGCCAGAGTCTCCAACGGACCCGGATAAGGTGGGTAGGCCACGGCACTCCCAGGCTCCAACGGAGCAGCAGGGGATGAACCCCTGGCCCCCACGTCCAGAGACTGACGGGTGGCGTCAGTGAGTGATCACGTTTCTTTAGCTTCTTTTTATGATGTTTCTTACCTGATTCTGAGGGTGAAGACTTCGACCCCGAGGAGCGATGGTGATGGCTCCGCGGTTGGTCCCTCGAGCGACCCCTGGACCTCGAACGGCACAGAGTCCCGCAAAGCCTTCGGAGCCATAGCCAGACAGTCGGAACATGACCGGGAGTCATAGTTGCGCTCCAAACAGTAGAGACAGACGCCAAGGGGGTCGGCCACCGACATCGTACGGCAACAGGCCTGCAGGATTTAAATCCAGGAATCCCTACGTGGCACCAGGAGTTAAGGACTCAAAGAAATAGAGACAAAAAGTCTCAAAAAAGGTATTCAAAAAGTGACTAGGGTACGTGCTCTAACCTGATCTGCGCTTGCTGGCGTGGAAAAAGAAAGAATTTACGTCAGAGCACATGCATGGCGCCAAAGTAGTCTCAGTGACGTCATCTTGGTGCTTACAACGCCAGCGTCGGATGCGGAGCCGCACAACGCCACCTTTCGACACGCAGGGGTACTGCTGACAAAAAACTTTACGTATTCAGTCTGACACCTGGGGATATTCTAAGGTAAGGAATCTATCACTAACATGTTTCTTTCAGATGTTCTTATTCACTGATGGCTTTAGAGTCCCTGGATCAAACAAGCCAGCTGGAGTCACTGACATGCGTTGTAATGCACTGTAGATAGCCTGGAATATTTGCTTTTGTACCACTCCGCGCGCACACACACAGAACATCACCAACCACCATGGCTGTGAGTGTCGGACCACTCCTCCCCATGCAACAGCCTCATTATGCACTGCACATGCAGAAGGATGCCAACAGGGAGGGGCCAAGGGCTACACAGCTAACTAGTTTATTCTTATTTTGTAGTGGATATTTATACATCAGTTTCCAAAAATAAATCTGCCACAGCTTGACATCTCATAGGGGAGAAGGTTGTGCTGATCTTGTACACTGTTGAGTCTCCACATCACTTAGATTAGCAGCTGGGTTTAAGCCCTGGGTTTAAGCCTGCTTACTAAGGGAGGCTGTCCAGTACACGCAGCTGCTTCACACTTATGGGCCTTATCTGAGAACACTGCCGTCTTAGGGGTGGAAATACATGACAACATGCTATCATCAGACTGCTCAGACGCGTGCACATAAACAAAACACATTGAAGTGCACTCGGGTAACCCAACTACACACAAGAGACAAACTAAAAGATGGCATACACTAAAAACATCTCAATTTCGCCCGAAGACATTTGAACTGAAAGAGTCTGAGAGTATGTTTTTTGGGAGGTAACATCGCGCACACAGAAACACATTAAAGTGCAGTCGGATAAGCCAACTAGACACAAGAGACAAAAAGATGGCATGCACTAAAAACAAATATGCCTCGTTATCCCCCAGTCTTTTTCCCCACAGGGAATTACAACGCGGTCGTTACAACGACGGCGTTGTAATTCCGCATACCATTACCCCGCAAGTCGTAACAACGACTTGCGGGGGGGGGGTGCTGGACGTTGGAATAGTCTAATTTACTATTCCAACTCCAGTCTGTGCGGACAATAGGGAAGGTGTTGGATTTTAAATCCAACACCTTCTCCCCCCTCCGCAAGTCATTGTTCCGACTTGCGGAGTAATGGTATGCGGAATGATAACGCGGTCGTTGTAACAGCCGAGTTATAATTCCCTGCGGGGAAAAAGTTTTGTGCCAAACATTGTTTACCACTATAAACATCTCAATTTCATCCCAATTGCATTTAAACTGAAAGAGGCTGAGAGTATGCTCCTTGGTAGGTAAAGGCACATAAAAACCAAGAGTAAGTCCCTGCCTGTACTTTTTAAAATGAAAGTGAATTACCTTGAAATGCACACTTCGTCATGTGTTAGTCTTCTTGGTATGCTGCAGCAGCGGCGCTGCCTATCCACTTCTTGGCATTGCACATCTTCCTTGCCGTACCTCTCAACATGGTAGGTTGCAACATCGGGGGCACGGGGGCGGTGGTTTGGCGGCTCCCGATAATGCAAAACACTAAGTGAGGAATATAGTATTGCAAGTTTCAATTTTGCAACCCTCTCCACCTACTTCAAAATGTGAGAGCGGAGGCACTGTAAAGATGGAGTAACTTTATATCACTACCATGCCCGGGTGAGCTTCTTTCCATTTGTGGACCTGCGGGTACCTCGCCTGGTCGACGGCCACCGGGTCCACACACAGTGTAAGCTCTAACACTGCCAGCGAACCGATTGACCAATTGTTTCTGGGTCAACAGTTACAAGAAACACAGCATTTTCCGGCACGTAGCCTGCCCTTTTCAAAGAGTGACTGGTCATCTTTCAGTTCTTTATTACTGTTTGGGGGTCAAACTCGGGTTCTTATACGGTGAAACCTTTGCCCAGAAAGCCCACTGTGTAATAATGACCAAAGAATTAAGTAATACTGTCACAAAATGTGCAGCATTAAACCACATAATTGCCTTTTCTTGCCACATAAATTAGTCAACTCTGCTCCATTAGTCGGTCCTCCTCAGCGGAACAATTCCAGTGGCCCTGAACGAAGAGGACCTCCGCATCAGAAGGTTAGCTATAATTTTGCCAGACAGTTGGTTGGCACAAGACGTTTTTACATACATTCGATACGTACATGGGATTATTTTTTATCACAATGTGTAAAATAGGTGTATTACACTTGTAATCTGCACTAATCACTCACGTTTATGTTTTTATCTTGTGAATATTATATGTTTGCAATATCTCTGAATCATGTAATTGTCGGAGGCTTCAGCAAATTGGAACCACTGTCACTTTTGTTGTTTTAGTTAGGAGATCCTGTCACTTTGTCTATCAAGAAGTTAAAGGGATAACTTCCCAGAGTTGAAAGCGACATTAACAGCCCAAATTGTTCTGGCCTTGACCGACATTCTTTAAAGACTTATTACCCTGTGAAGTGTTATAAGGAAACATGAAACTTGGCGGATAAAGCACATCCTCCACAGTGTCCTCCACTGTGTGGGGAATAGACCATGCCCACTCTGTTATAAGCACCCATCTGGGAACTGGCATCAACCGTAGGGCGCACAGCTGGCAACAATAAACAGCTGTGAGCATCATTGAACAAAGGTTATTTCAAAATGTATTAACAGCCTTAGAAGCGGTATAGAATTGTATATATATATATATATATATATATATATATATATATATATATATATATATATGTGCACAATGTGTGTACGATAAAACGTACACACTTGCTTTTTTTCATTAGTGTGCCATGCTAATATAAACAGCGCGCCTGTGTCGATAAAACGTACAAGCACACTATTGTTGTTTTGTTACTTTTCATTAGTGTGCCATGCTAAAATAAACCGTGTGCCTGTGCAGATATAAGGCATGTGCGCGGCTGAGACTGAAGTCACAGTGGCAAGGCTGTTGTTGCCACCCAGAGGGTATAGCCGCCTAATGGGAAAAGGAGGAAGCAGATGGTGTCTACAACAAAGAGCGGGCGGTGATTTGGTGGTCCTTGGTGAGAGAGCTTGCAACACAATCAAAACAAACTGGGACGGGCAGAAGGCAGAAATGTAATTAAAAAAATAATTCAACTGAAAAGAAGCAGACGGGGAAATGCAAGGTTTCTGCCAGAGGGTGGTCGGAGGGTGGAAGCAGCAACGGACCTAACGTAACATTAAAAACAAGGAAGGAGTCCCTAAACATGACATACCAACAGCTGCAGCGCAATGAAACTATAGTTGGTTGGTGCTGCTTCCAATAAAAAACGGAAGTGATGCATTGGACCAACAACCAATAGGGAGGTCGGAAAACGTAAATAAGCCAATTACAAGCAGCAGGTGGGATTACCCTCACTATATGGATTACTAGATGTCTCGGAGAGACAGCGTCTGTGCGCTGCTACGCGAGACCTAAAAAAGAAGGAAAGGGAAAAGAATAAAGAGGGTGTATGGAGTGTACTCACATCATCAAAACAGGAAAGTGGGAAATAGAAAGAATGAAGAAAAGGGAACAAGAGAGAGAAAACAAAGTGTGCAAAAAAAGAAAGTCACAAATAATTTGAAAAGAATCGAAGTACTAATGAAGTATGTACATGCAAGTAGCTGCTTAGCCACTCATACGCAGCTAAGCCGTTATTTTACTTTGCAACGAGGATATGATATTTTCAACAATAGGCCAAATAAAGCAATGTTTATTGTCACAGTAAGAAATTCAAACTTTTTAATTGCTCAGCATTGAAAATTTAAATTGAAATGATTGAATTTGTCATGAATTACCAATATACCAGTTAACCACCCACAAATAAACATATTTTGCTGATACCTTTGCAGAGGTGGGCCTATCCTCAGGATTTTCTTTCATACAAGATTTGATCAAATCTTCAACTTCAGGCCAAGGCGTGCAGTTATACTCCTTCACAGGATCTGTAACATTAGAAAGTACGCTGCAGTTGTTAAAAATGTTTAGTTTAGGAGATGATTAACCCAATGTAATAAAAGGTTTTATTATTCACCAAATGAAATATTTGCCAGCGTCATATTATTACAAAAGCATGAGCAATGCAGTGTGGTATCTTCACAATGTACTCACAATTGCGGAACATAACATTTCCAAATTGGTTCGATGCAAGAGCCAGAGTTACCTCACCTGTTTTGGCACATGCATATGACCAACATCTAGGTCTGGCCTGCAATTGTTCACAGAACTTTAAAGATAACAAACATTACTTGTGATGGGTTAAAAGCAGAAATTAGATGTGGGAGCAGTAATTAGACTGGCACAGGCTGTATAAGAACCAACTTCAGGAACAGAAACCCCAGACAAGAGTCAGAACAGTCACAAACACAACACTGCATAAGACTTTGACTTGCACTCACATAAGTTGCTGAAAAAACACAAGACCTTTTTGGGGTGAAAAGAAACCCAACGAGATTTCGGAGACAATCATGCCAGTCAGACCTGCGAAGAGTCACTCCTCACGGGTTAAAGTAATGCATTTCCCTACTTGTACCAGCATTACCACACAGCACAGAAACATTACCTCGCACAACGCAGAGTTCTTCTTGAAGTCTCTGATGATATTACTAAAATGCACTCGGGTTCAGCAGAGATTCCAGAGCCACCCTGCCTTTGACTCTGTATCTAGCGAGTTCAATATGTTCCACTTTTGCTGCCTATTGTGGCGGCTTGACCTCCCCATGTCAGGCCAGATATTATCCCTCGTCCACACATAGAGGGTGACCAGGGCCGTCTTTAGGGGAGTACGATTGGTGCGGCCGCATTGGGGGCTAACATGTGGAGGGGGAGCTAACCTCAGAGGGGGCGCTGTGTTTAGCAATAACTAATGATTGGAGAGATGAGGGGAACGTTTGCCCGGTGTTAGTGAAAGAATCCGAGGAGGTGGTCATGGTGTGCGGGGGCACAAAACATGATAGCCGCACTGAGCTCCACCAGTGCTAAAGCCAAAAGTGAGGGTCACGCCTGTTCCAGTTTAATTCCCAATTCCACCAGGCCCATTCCATCACTTCCTCGCGAAGACTGCCATCACGCACATGACACCCAAGTGCTTCCTTGGATTTTCTGCCTGGATTGTACACGGAGCTTGACCAGACCACTAATCTGCAACTCACCTTCCTCGCAGGACCCTGTGCCAGCTCCCCCTGCAACAGTTCTCCTGTTCAGCTTTCCCGCAGTCCGCTACCCTCTGCTGTCTATCTGCTGCCCTCTGTTTGTTCCTTCTCTGCTTGTTTCTTACTCTGTTTTGCCATTCACCTAGTTTATCTGCCCTCTGCTTTGCCTGTTTTTCTGCCCTTCATTTTGTCTTTTCTGCTCGTTTTCCAGCCTTTTGTTTGCCCTTTTCATTTCGTGTTTCTGCCCTCTGTTGTGCCCTTTTCTGCCCTGTTTTGCCTTTCTGCTCGTTATTCTGCCCTCTGTTTTGCCTTTGGTGCTCCTTTTTCTAGCCTCTTGCCTTTTCCTGCTCGATTTTCTGTGCTTTGTTTTGTCTTTTTCTGTTTGTTTCTTCCCTCTTTCTGCCATTTCCTCAAGACCTGGCTTTTCAACGGAGACGTCACATCCCAGCGCCCAGATAACCCCAGGGCAACAGTGGCACGCTCTACAAATACCGATTGATTGGTTCTACAAATGCTGCATTTAAGTCTCAATGAATCAGTCCCTAAGGGTTGCTTCCTCAACGTCCCCAGACACCAGTCCTGTTGATGACCCTGTCAAGTCTTAACTAAAGGATCGAAACATCAACATCAACTAAAGGATCGAAACATTAGCATTTGGACTGCTTATGTCACTGAGCTACCAAGGCTGGAGGAAATAGGTACCGTCATTCATACTTATAGACTAGATTACCTGCAGCCATGATCTATGTACTTCATTTTCTCTACACTTTATACTAGGGTGATACACTGTTAGACCTGACATGCTTGAGATAGTGTTTCCCTAAATTTAAACTTTTTTTTTTCTCATGGGTTTTGCTGATGGTCTTTTATTGGTCTTAGGGCTGTGGGACCTTTCCCACTGTAAATATTTTTAAACATGTGTCAAGCCAGCCATTGCAGGCCTGTGTGTGTGCAATTGCACTTATGATCAGGTTGGCCTTTCTAAACCACTGGCCAATCCTAAGAGGACCTTTCACTACAACTAGGGCATTCCTGGGGTAAGTCATAAGGGGTGAAGCAAGTGGTAGGTAAAAGGCAGGGCAGGTACATATGTGTGTTCCAGGGGTGAAGCAAGTGGTAGGTGAAAGGCAGGGCAGGTACATATGTGTGTTCCCTGCCCAGCTAGAGCAGAATACACATGTGTGTTTTCACTACCTATGAGGTATGCCCTTCCCATAGGTTAACATGGGGGAATGGTGGATATTATTTGAAGCGGCAATAGTGGTTGCAGTGGAGCAGCCTCATAATGTTTCCTATCATTGGATTCACAATGACAAACCCTCTCCTGTGGTAAAGGTGGATTTGTCATTAACAGCTCAGAAATGCCACTTCTATAAAGTGAACAAAGCAAGCACAAGGAAATGATGGAAGGAGCGCTTAAACCTTTCAGAGACTCACCCCAGTCACAGATCTGAGTTGAATCCATCATCATTCTTTAGCTCACTTCACCACCCCAGTTCAGACACAGCTATATGCAAATCAGTCTTGACCCTGTGCCACATGGAAACAGTCCAGACAGAACGGCCAAGCCATGAGTGTCTGAAAAGTTTCGGCACTCCGTCCATCATCTCCTGGTGTTTACTTCTATGAAGTTGGCATTTACCTGCTCTAAAGCACTTCCCAGTGACAGCTATAAACACTGGGCTTGCAAATGGAACAACAGACCTCTGCCAGTTGAGGGTCTGGCTGGATAGACTGGAGGGAGAGTTTTTGACACTTGGCATCAGGGAAGCCAGATCATGGCCTTACTAAAGATTAGGAACTACATTCCACTGCCCCATGGCAGACACAACTGAAATTTAGGGGAGACATCTGTGGTTCAAAGGGAAACTCTCCGAACTATCCCCAACTTCAAAGGCACACTACAAGCATTGTGCCTCATTTCCAGGGAGGTTAGAAGTTTGCAACTCTTTGTTGTGTTTGAACTGAATGGTTTAGTGCGACCTCTATCAACACGCACCAGGAGTTATGCCTCATTTCCAGGGAGGATTGGAATTTACAACTCTTCATTGTGTGTGCTCAGGCAGGATTGCTGCCATTGGAAGGAACCATGCACTCTTCCTGAATAGGGGCTGGCCTGGGCCGACTACCTGCTGCCGTGTGGCACCCTGAAGTGTGCTCTACAAGGGCTAGTTGGTTTGCCTCCTGTTCTCTCGTGGAGGTCTCAGGTACATCAAAGCCATCCCGGGAGAGATCAACACAGTCTACTTGTGACACCTGGAGAGCGGTGCCATCTTAAGTGCCCACATTGTCTGCGGGATCTGGTAGCACGGCGTGAGTGTGGAACTAAGATTATGCCTGGAGATCGGACTGACTTCTGGGTAGCCCCAAAAGTGTTGCCAGCATCTAAGGAGTGAGGCCCCTGCATTGTGGGGACATCAACACACCTAAGCGTCTTGTTGGTGGTGAGCTGAATGACCAGTTGCGGAACCCTGCGTGTCCTGCTTCATCTATCTTGCCACATCTCTCTTGTGTGACACACCAATTGCATGCTCATTGCGTGTCATGTCTGATTCACAGGTTGCGAGCCTCGAAGGGGAGGATGTACCCGTAGAAGTGCCTCATTCTACCTCTTGCGGCACTGCAGAACTTGTGTCTGTGTGTGTGACCAGAATTGTCTGGTGGGACCTGTGTCAACGCACACCAGGCGTTGTGCCTCGTTTTCAGTGAGATACGGATTTTGCAACTCTTCGTTGTGTGTGAACTGAATTGTATGGGGTGACCTGTATCAACAAGCACCAAGCATTGTGCCTCATTTCCGGGGAGGTACGGATTTTGCAACTCTTCGTTGTGTGTGATCAGAACTGTCTGGTGCAACTCATATCAACGCGCCTTATTTCCAGGAAGGTGGGGAGGATGTTCCGTTGGGCCCGGATTGCCTGGGTGCTACTTTGATCGACGTGTGCCAGACCTGGTGCCTCCTTCTTCCAAGATCATTAGAAACCACAGGGGCTGTCCAACAACCCTGAACCAGGGACAAACAGTCGATGCACTAACAGGAGGTTCAGGAGAAAGGTCACATAAACTATGCAACTCCACACATCCAATTTAAAAATGAAAACAATGGTGAATAAACAAAAAGAAACAAGTGAAGAAGCCTATCAATTCATTAACTCAAAAAAATTCCAATATCAAGAAGTTATTATTTATTATTTATTATTTATTACATATAGCAAGAATTTAAAAAGGGGAAAACAGTTATGCTCAAGACAAAGTGCTGGTATACAAGAAAACAAACATATCACAAACCAAACAAGTGGCTAACGGAAACATTACATATTTAAAGGAACAACACAGACATAAATAATGTGTCCTTGGATAATTTTGGCCACAAAAGCGTCGACGGTGTTTCGACCGCTGTATTATTACATGGTCATCTTCAGGACTCAAAATTTGCTTGAGCGTTACAAATCTGTATAAAAACACACGAACCAATCAATAATTGTTGGTTGTCCGAAGAGTTCCAACGTGCCACAGATGAAGTTTGGGTGGGGCACAATGTGTCAGAGATATTTAATTAGATCTGTCGATGATGCCAAAGGTCCACCATAAAATACCCCCAGTTAATCGGCGGTTGTATTTCGGCACCCGCAGCAATCAAGTTTCTTTTTGTTTATTCACCATTGTTTCCATTTTAAAATTGGATGTGTGGAGTTGCATAGTTTATGTGACCTTTCTCCTGAACCTCCTGTTAGGTGCATCGTCCTTCTTCCAAGAGGCTCCCCTGCTTTATCTCCCATTCAGCGATTATTCCTTTTGTGCCCTCAGTGCAAGAACAAACTGCCTTCTCCTCACTCGGCTCGACGACTTTGTGCTGACAGCTAGTATTACCCGATCGGGCCTGAATGATGAGAGTAATTCACTGGGCTAAAGAACGCTCCAGAGAGCGATCGGAAGTGGGGCATGAGACTGCATGACCCCCCCCCCCCCCCTTTGCTCCACAGAACTGGGCTGGTGCCAGAAGGCACATTGTGGAATGCTTTGATAGAATGACTATTGCCCTCAGTTGCTTCTGCTCCACATACTGTGGGTGAACTTCCCCAGTGGTGACCAACCCCCCATTTGTCGACTGCTGCCTAATTAGCCCTGCTACCTACCCCCATGTTTCAATGGGGCTATGACTAAGTGTGATTTTGGCTGCGATCGGCCTAGTATCAGGGGGAGGTATTCTTTATTTCCAATCCGTGGGTGTGGGGTAGTCGAGGTTAGCTGAATGGTGGAATAGGGCTTAGGCCACGGGGTCTGCATGTGCATTATCAACTGACCTGCCAGATATCAGTTGCACCGCATTATGGTGTTGAGTGCATGTGCGTGTGTGAATGTGCTCCATACGGACCTGCCTGATATCCGTGGCACCGCATATTGATGCTGAGTGTGTGTGGGAGTGACTGCATGAGGTCTGCCTGTTATTGATTACACTGCACAGCGGTGTTGCTTTCTACATTGATTCTTTGCCAAATTAATACTACATTTGACACCGGTTTTTACCCATGTGGCCTTGCCCTCGGTGTTGCTTAAAAGTATTGCAATTATCTATGTGTACACATCACTGAAATTGCTGTGATTTTGGGTGCACCCTATAATTTGTGGTACTGAATTATAATAATTGCCAGGTACTGAATTATAATAATGCCCAGGGTGAGCCTAGGTCTGACATTGTTTTGCACCGCATAAGTGTGCTGGAGGGTAACGTAGGAACTTTCCCAGGTGTACATATGACTAATGTCATTTTAATACAATAGGGCCTAGTACTGCTGGTGATAAGTTCCATGTGTGAGGGGGGCGTGGCCGGACGAGCAGCGAGATGGCCGCCTAACCAGCGAGCTCCGCCGGCTGTAATCAAAATCCTGCATTAATCCTGCTATTTCGTGTCACACGCATGTCTGGCCAGTACGCAACGGTGACAGATTACCTGAGGCATAATCGACCGAAAAATCGGCGCCTTGGAGCACCCGCAACACCCTGATACGGACTCCGCTGTTTTCGCCGGAAGGGTTATGCTGCGAGGCCCGACGGCCCTGGAGGTCTGTGTGGGAGCTGTGCGCTATCTGAGGGCGTGGCGCCGTGGGCCCGGACTGCTGAGAAGCTCCGCAACCGGCGAGGTCCCGACAATCGAATCAACAACGGTGGGGGTAAGGCTCCGGAATACTGGGGGTCAAGCCACATGTTAAAATACTACAGTGTATGCCTGCCGCACCTCCGGGGAACTGAACGGCCTCACTTTGTTGATCGGCAGCGTGGGCGGCCGCCATCCTAGATTGGGACTGAGCACCGAAACTGGAAGCCACTGCAGGCGGGGCCTTGTAGGCAGGGAGCCCTCGGCGCTAACATCGGCACCCCTAAGAATCCGCTGTCACACGGCGCACGGGAGCCCTGGTTGCATTGGCTGCGTTCCCATATCCATATCTGTTGTGCTTACCGCGGAGGTGGCGACGCTCATTGACTATTGCGATATTGCAACGGTGTGCCCAAAAGCTGCTGTGAGACGGACCGCTCTGTGATAGATGTGCTCTGACCGACACTGGGACTGTACACACTTAGAGGGCCTGACATACCCAAACTCTCAAGCCACCGGATTGCTGCCTGCTAAGTGACGTGCCTGGTGACAGCTGGAAACACTTGTCCCGGCCCTGCCGATGTAGGAGATGTGGGGGAAATCATGCTTGTCAGGGCCTAGCGTCCTGTGCTGGATCTTGCCAATTTTGCTGTCCACGCGCCTTGTGCTCCCCTACTTGTGAACGCAGGTACAATCAGCCCGTACGTGACGGGGAACCCTGTCCCGTCCTATATCATAGCGCACCTGACGATTGTCTGTTAGTCATGGGGAAGGGAGATCCGCGCCAGCCGAGGCTCACGTTTGAGCAAAAGAAGACGTCCAAGCAGGCCGAGCAGGACACTGGTGCATCCGGGAGTCCTACCGCAGAGACATCTCAGGACATAGATGTGACTGCACTACTTCTGGAGGTGAGGTCCAGCCTGAAAAGTATCGATGCAAAACTCGACAACATGACAGCTCAACTGGACAGTGTGAGATCTCAGGTGGCCACCCATGAAATGCGCATCGATAGTCTAGAGAACAGACACACTGAGTGCTGCGAATTCCAACAGGGAACCAAGGCCCACATAAGCAGCCTGGAAAAGAGGATAGATGTGCTCTGCGCCAAAGCTGATGACCTTGAAGCGCGCTCTCGAAGATGCAATGTCCGAATCACGGGCATTCCAGAGACAACGGCGATGGGGAAAATGGAGGTCTTTGTGTCAGACCTATTGCACGAACTTTTTGATCCTAATCTGTCCTCTGTCTTCACTGTGGAACGGGCCCACAGAACGCTGGGGAAAAAGCCACCCCTGGGAACCCCACCAAGACCGACACTAGCCAAGCTGTTAAACTACCAAGACAGAGACCGCATACTGCGATTGGCTAGAGAGAAGGGGAAAATATCACACAAAGGAAATGTTATATCCTTCTTTCCCGACTTCACGTCCCTGGTGCAAGCTGCGCGCAAGGAGTTTCTACCGGCTAAAAAAATACTGCTCCAGGCACAGATCCCGTACTCTCTCATGTACCCAGCTAAGCTTCGGGTTGTGCACGACGGCACGACCCACCACTTTCTGGACGCGGGGTCCGCCCTAAAATTTGCAAAACACATATGCAATCCCAGATCAAGGAGGAAGACAGATGCTGGGGCTGAGGCCGTAAGCCAGATGAGTGACAATGATTGAATTGTCGGCCCACAATGACACTATTTACTGGTCGCGCATGGCCTGGTTTTGATGGTTTCATAATTTGTCTTCTGCGACTACCACTGTGTTCCTATACTGGTACTGTAAGTTGCCGCATGTGACTGGCTGGGAAGTTGCGTTATGCTTTTCTCCTACTTTGTTTAATATAGAAATAGCCTAACTAACGCAGCCACCCTGTGTGAGCAGGGGTGTACGCTCGAGATGCCACGCCTCCAAGGGGTTTCTCCCGCAATGCTACTGTTCTACTGTTTTGGCGCCATTTGTTTGGGCGACCTTGGCGCATTAGGGGGGGTTTCGACACAACCTGTTTGGGGGGGTTGGTGTGGGTGGGGGGAGGTGTTGGGCTGGGAGTTCTTTGGTGTATCGTCAGATGTATTGTAATCAGCCTGTTTTGTTGAAAATCAGAATGCGCGTCATGGGTCGCGTGGTAGGAGGACATGTGCTTGATCACTGCGCTCAATGGGGGTGACCCGACTCTTAACATGGAACATAAGGGGCTTAGGCGACCACAGAAAATCCAGACTCATGCACAGATACCTACTCAGACACAACATAGATATTTGTTTCTTACAAGAAACGCATATCAACTCATCCTGCTCTCCTAGGCTTAAATACTCTAGGTGGGGTTCTGTATACTCGGCCATCTATTCCAATTATGCCAGAGGTGTAGCCATTCTTCTGCGCCGCGGTGTGGATTGGAGGGAAGTATCTGCGCTGGTGGATGAGGATGGAACATATGTCGTTCTCCATGGGGTTTTGATGGGCAAAGAGGTGGTAATGGTTGCCATATATGGTCCGAATGTAGACGACCCGGAATTCTTCAGAGCAATCTGGGCTAAGATAGATGTTACTGGCTGCTCCACTGTCATATGGGGTGGGGACTTTAATGTAGTGCTAGACGACACAATTGATAGAAAGGGCGCATCCAGGCAAATGCACCCACAAGCACGCCAGGCACTAACGGATATCATATGTGAGGGCTCCCTTGTTGATGTGTGGAGGGCTCGCAACACGGACGCAAGAGTAGGTACATGTATATCCGCTCACCATGCTGCCTGGTCCAGACTGGATTTTTGGTTGGTCTCGGCAGAAGTAGCCACTTGGACCACACGAGTGGATATACTGGCCAGGTCTCTGTCCGACCACTCCCCATGTTTACTAGTGCTAGACATTCCAGGCAACCAGAGTAGTGCCTTCTCCTGGCGTCTCCCGCCAGATGCATTCCAAGATGCCGCTTTCACTGAGGAAATCAGGCAAGACATTGTTGATTACTTTGCTACTAACACTGGCACGGTCAAACTTGATGCTGTCCTCTGGGACGCATTTAAAGTGGTGATACGGGGGCAGTGTATTGCACGCAGGGCTGGAGTCCTAAAGTCCATCAGGAACACACTGGCAATGATAGGGGGAGAACTGAAAGTCCTTGAGCGTTCATTTTGTGAAGCCCAGACACCTGCGCTGGCAGGGCAGATTAAGGCCAAGTTGCTAAGCTTTGCTGAGGAGGCGCAGCGTGAACTAAAATTTTTGGGGAAGCAAGCTGAAGCCCGCCGATATGGCGAAGGAGATAGACCAAGCCGTACTCTAGCCAGGATGGTTAAATCCACTCCCACTCCCACACGGGTACATACTGTGGTTGATCACACAGGAAAGGCACTGACGGACCAGCGGGAGATACTACAGTCCTTCGCCACTTACTATGCCACATTGTACAAATCCACACATAATTTATCAGAAGACACACTTGAGGCCTTTTTGGAATCCATAGCGCTTGTGTGGTTTAACAATGCACACAGGCAATACATGGACCGCCCCGTAATGGTACAGGAGATCGCAACCACCATTAAAGCGCTACCACTAAATAAGGCGCCAGGTCCAGATGGACTAACGGCAGCCTTCTATAAAACATACACAGAGGAGCTTGCTCCTCGCTTGCACGCTGTATTTGTTGAAGCGCAAGAAGTAGGGATACTGCCGGACTCGATGAGGGAGGCCCTTATTGTCACGCTACTTAAACCTGACAAAGATGATAAATGCATAGACTCTTACCGCCCTCTATCCCTCATTAATGTAGATGTCAAGATCTACGCTAAGATTATAGCCGATCGTCTACAGCCATTGCTCCCATATGTGGCCCTGCCAGATCAATCAGGGTTCATACCAGGACGCTCCACCACGCATAATCTACGAACGGTTTTTTCTGCACTACACTACCTCCACCCGGACACACAGGCTGCTGTGGTATTTCTGGACGCAACAAAAGCCTTTGATTCCCTTGAGTGGTCGTTCCCTTTTACCATACTGACACGCATGGGGGTTCAGTCCACTATTCATAAATTTAATTTGCTTACTCTATACCGCCCCTAGGGCCAGAATAAGACTAAATGGCATGATATCTGACCCATTTCCAATCTCCAGAGGGACCAGACAGGGCTGCCCACTGTCCCCCCTCCTATTCGCCATTGCTATGGAGCCACTTGCTGCTAGAATTAGACAGCACCATACGGCAAGGGGCATTGCATTCAGCTCCCGTAGCCTACTCATCTCCCTGTACGCGGATGATGTGACCTTGTATGTAAACAACCCAAACGAGAACCTCAACCCGTTGCTGCAGGAGTTTGTCAAGTTTGGGGGTCTATCCGGCATCTCCATAAACTGGTCTAAGTCAGTCATATTTTCACTCACTGATAGAACCACAGAGGTACACTCAGATTATCCCCTCGGAAGGGAGGCAGACAAAGTGAAATACTTGGGAATTTGGATAAGCAGGAACATACAGGAGATCTGGAATCTCAACTTTGGCAGAGCGGTCACCTGGCTTGAGGGTAAAGTAGCGATTTCGTCCAGGCTTCCCCTCTCCTTAGCAGGTAGAATTGCACTAGCAAAAATGATTGTGCTGCCCAAGTTCCTCTATTTATTTGCCAATGTGCCAATTCCACTGACACAACACTTCTTTGCACGTTTACGCTCCAATCTGTTGGCACTTGCTTGGACAGGGGGTCAAGCCAGAGTATCATGGGCACTACTGACACTCCCGCTGCGTCAGGGGGGCTTGGGGGCACCAGACATGCATCTATACGCACTTTGCGCACAGGCCCAATACCTGCATTTCTGGGCCTACCCCACGCCTTACCAACCACACGTAGCAGTGGAGATCGACATGGTCTCTCCGCTTCTGCTCAATGTGGCCCTATATCACAAAGCACCGCGACCATCACAGGATATCAACACAGCGGATATGCTCCGCTGGTCCTGGAGAGAGCTATTGAAACGATCTTCAGTTCCCCTGTTGTATGCGCCCGCGATGCCCCTCAAACAGAATCCCATGTTCCCATGCTTAGAGGCCAACAGCGGCGATATATCTATTGCTGGCACCACCTTGCGCACATTCGCAGACATATACCCGGAAGGCACATTCCTGGAGTTGCCCACAGAAACAGCAGAGAACACGGTGGCTTTTGCCGACAAATTCACATACCACAAGCTCAAAGCTGCATGCAGGGCACTTGGGGATTGCTTCCCTGAGGAACAGCCGCAGTTACTGGCACTACAAAACATATTATCTAGAGCATCCCGCAAAAAACTTGTGTCCAGGCTGTACAATTCCATGCAGGGACAAACCCAATTGGTGGTGCCCAAATCGCAGCAATTATGGGGTGAAGAGCTGGAAGAGCCTCTGACGGATGAGCAGTGGACTTTCTGCTGCGGGCAGCTGTCGGCACTATCCCCAAACTATAAACTTAGACTTGTGCACTTCAAGTTCTTACATAGATTCTACCGCACCCCAATCTCTCTTCACCGCATGGGCCTTAGAGAAGATGACAGATGCTGGAAATGTGGGGCGGAGAGGGCTTCCTTCCTGCACGTGGCCTGGCACTGCCCGGCGCTCTTCTGAGTACTGGATCGAAATATTTGATGCCATTAATCAAATCCTTGGTAGGGCTGATGCACCATTGCCGCTACTGGGGATCCTTGGCTGGGTCGCGGACACCGCCCCCGCTAGCCAAAAGCTCCATGCGCTACTGCTGCTATATGCCAAGAGGCGGGTGGCCATTGCCTGGGGGCGGAAGACTAAACCGAGACTCAGCGACTGGCTATCTGATGTGACATATGGGCATGCGCAGCTGGGTTCCTATTGGGAACTGATGCCATCAAATGCACGCCCGAGAGACATCTGGAACCCTTCCTGCAGTGGTCACGTAACAGACCGTCTCCACCCGAGACGGCTCCTGGGAGCCCGGCTGTGCATGCCTAGCCTGTTGTTATGCTTCTACCAGTGCTCTAATGGGTCTGACAGACATTATCACAGCTTGTGGAGCAGCGGAGGTGGGAGTCCTGGTGCATAACGCTTGGACTCCAGTGGTTGCTACGCGCATTGAGTTGCAATTTCCACTCAGACTGACATCATTGTTATACGGCGCTGTCTGATTGCCATTCCTGACCCGACATAGCACAATATTGTATTTATGCTTTCCTATATAAATGCTGCTAAATTTGTTTTCATTAATGGTCACACTGACGAACACCTATGTTACTGTTACAAAAAAGCGATATAAAAGGGGATGATGGACGGAGCGTTTGAATAAATCAAACACTCACCCCCAGTCAACTGATCTGGGTTTAATTCATCACCATTCTTTAGTTCACTCAGCCACCCCAGTTCAGACATGGCTATATGCAAATCAGTCTGACCCTGTGCCTAAAGAATGGTGATGGATTAAACCCAGATCAGTTGACTGGGGGTGAGTGTTTGATTTACTCAAACGCTCCGTCCATCATCCCCTTTTGTATCGCTTTGTTCGCCCTAAGTGTGGCAGGGTATGCTCAGACGTGAGTCCCTTGCTCACTTGGCCACTGGATTCAAGATAGCCTGGCTGATGAGGATTATGAATCCGAAACCGGTCCCAGGATGCTTGTTTCCGGTCCATGGAAGACATGGCTTGGCAGTTCGGGCTGGACTGTTCCCATGAGGCACAGGGTCAGACTGATTTGCATATAGCCATGTCTGAAATGGGGTGGCTGAGTGGGCTAAAGAATGGTGATGGATTAAACCCAGATCAGTTGACTGGGGGTGAGTGTTTGATTTACTCAAACGCTCCGTCCATCATCCCCTTTTGTATCGCTTTGTTCGCCCTAAGTGTGGCAGGGTATGCTCAGACGTGAGTCCCTTGCTCACTTGGCCACTGGATTCAAGATAGCCTGGCTGATGAGGATTATGAATCCGAAACCGGTTCCAGGATGCTTGTTTCCGGTCCATGGAAGACATGGCTTGGCAGTTCGGGCTGGACTGTTCCCATGAGGCACAGGGTCAGACTGATTTGCATATAGCCATGTCTGAAATGGGGTGGCTGAGTGGGCTAAAGAATGGTGATGGATTAAACCCAGATCAGTTGACTGGGGGTGAGTGTTTGATTTACTCAAACGCTCCGTCCATCATCCCCTTTTGTATCGCTTTGTTCGCCCTAAGTGTGGCAGGGTATGCTCAGACGTGAGTCCCTTGCTCACTTGGCCACTGGATTCAAGATAGCCTGGCTGATGAGGATTATGAATCCGAAACCGGTCCCAGGATGCTTGTTTCCGGTCCATGGAAAACATGGCTTGGCAGTTCGGGCTGGACTGTTCCCATGAGGCACAGGGTCAGACTGATTTGCATATAGCCATGTCTGAAATGGGGTGGCTGAGTGGGCTAAAGAATGGTGATGGATTAAACCCAGATCAGTTGACTGGGGGTGTTTGATTTACTCAAACGCTCCGTCCATCATCCCCTTTTGTATCGCTTTGTTCGCCCTAAGTGTGGCAGGGTATGCTCAGACGTGAGTCCCTTGCTCACTTGGCCACTTGATTCAAGATAGCCTGGCTGATGAGGATTATGAATCCGAAACCGGTCCCAGGATGCTTGTTTCCGGTCCATGGAAGACATGGCTTGGCAGTTCGGGCTGGACTGTTCCCATGAGGCACAGGGTCAGACTGATTTGCATATAGCCATGTCTGAAATGGGGTGGCTGAGTGGGCTAAAGAATGGTGATGGATTAAACCCAGATCAGTTGACTGGGGGTGAGTGTTTGATTTACTCAAACGCTCCGTCCATCATCCCCTTTTGTATCGCTTTGTTCGCCCTAAGTGTGGCAGGGTATGCTCAGACGTGAGTCCCTTGCTCACTTGGCCACTGGATTCAAGATAGCCTGGCTGATGAGGATTATGAATCCGAAACCGGTCCCAGGATGCTTGTTTCCGGTCCAGGGAAGACATGGCTTGGCAGTTCGGGCTGGACTGTTCCCATAAGGCACAGGGTCAGACTGATTTGCATATAGCCATGTCTGAAATGGGGTGGCTGAGTGGGCTAAAGAATGGTGATGGATTAAACCCAGATCAGTTGACTGGGGGTGAGTGTTTGATTTACTCAAACGCTCCGTCCATCATCCCCTTTTGTATCGCTTTGTTCGCCCTAAGTGTGGCAGGGTATGCTCAGACGTGAGTCCCTTGCTCACTTGGCCACTGGATTCAAGATAGCCTGGCTGATGAGGATTATGAATCCGAAACCGGTCCCAGGATGCTTGTTTCCGGTCCATGGAAGACATGGCTTGGCAGTTCGGGCTGGACTGTTCCCATGAGGCACAGGGTCAGAGTGATTTGCATATAGCCATGTCTGAAATGGGGTGGCTGAGTGGGCTAAAGAATGGTGATGGATTAAACCCAGATCAGTTGACTGGGGGTGAGTGTTTGATTTACTCAAACGCTCCGTCCATCATCCCCTTTTGTATCGCTTTGTTCGCCCTAAGTGTGGCAGGGTATGCTCAGACGTGAGTCCCTTGCTCACTTGGCCACTTGATTCAAGATAGCCTGGCTGATGAGGATTATGAATCCGAAACCGGTCCCAGGATGCTTGTTTCCGGTCCATGGAAGACATGGCTTGGCAGTTCGGGCTGGACTGTTCCCATGAGGCACAGGGTCAGACTGATTTGCATATAGCCATGTCTGAAATGGGGTGGCTGAGTGGGCTAAAGAATGGTGATGGATTAAACCCAGATCAGTTGACTGGGGGTGAGTGTTTGATTTACTCAAACGCTCCGTCCATCATCCCCTTTTGTATCGCTTTGTTCGCCCTAAGTGTGGCAGGGTATGCTCAGACGTGAGTCCCTTGCTCACTTGGCCACTGGATTCAAGATAGCCTGGCTGATGAGGATTATGAATCCGAAACCGGTCCCAGGATGCTTGTTTCCGGTCCAGGGAAGACATGGCTTGGCAGTTCGGGCTGGACTGTTCCCATAAGGCACAGGGTCAGACTGATTTGCATATAGCCATGTCTGAAATGGGGTGGCTGAGTGGGCTAAAGAATGGTGATGGATTAAACCCAGATCAGTTGACTGGGGGTGAGTGTTTGATTTACTCAAACGCTCCGTCCATCATCCCCTTTTGTATCGCTTTGTTCGCCCTAAGTGTGGCAGGGTATGCTCAGACGTGAGTCCCTTGCTCACTTGGCCACTGGATTCAAGATAGCCTGGCTGATGAGGATTATGAATCCGAAACCTGTCCCAGGATGCTTGTTTCCGGTCCATGGAAGACATGGCTTGGCAGTTCGGGCTGGACTGTTCCCATGAGGCACAGGGTCAGACTGATTTGCATATAGCCATGTCTGAAATGGGGTGGCTGAGTGGGCTAAAGAATGGTGATGGATTAAACCCAGATCAGTTGACTGGGGGTGAGTGTTTGATTTACTCAAACGCTCCGTCCATCATCCCCTTTTGTATCACTTTGTTTGCCCTAAGTGTGGCAGGGTATGCTCAGACGTGAGTCCCTTGCTCACTTGGCCACTGGATTCAAGATAGCCTGGCTGATGAGGATTATGAATCCGAAACCGGTCCCAGGATGCTTGTTTCCGGTCCATGGAAGACATGGCTTGGCAGTTCGGGTTGGACTGTTCCCATGAGGCACAGGGTCAGACTGATTTGCATATAGCCATGTCTGAAATGGGGTGGCTGAGTGGGCTAAAGAATGGTGATGGATTAAACCCAGATCAGTTGACTGGGGGTGAGTGTTTGATTTACTCAAACACTCCGTCCATCATCCCCTTTTGTATCACTGTTACAAAAAAGAAAATTGCATCCTTTTATAACATCAAACATAGCCGAATTTACACGTGCTTATTGTACATTTCACTTGACTTCGTGATGTAATTGTTGCTTTCATGATTTGCAAATGCTTAATAAAAATATATAAAAAAATAAAAAAAGTTCCATGTGTGATATATGCCCAGAAACACATGATATTCATGTTGAGTTAAATAATGTGTGTGTTGAATACAAGCGTTATTTACATACACCATGTGTAAAGTCTCTTTTGTGACAATCAGTGCATATATTGTGTATGAGTGCTGTGCCAATGCTTTACACTTCACCTCTGTGATAAGCCTGATTGCTCAGTGCCAAGCTATCCAATAGTGAGTGCAGGTTATACAGTGAATGTAATCACCCACTGTTGCCTGCAGTGGGAGGTTCTGAGCACCGCCTCAGCCAACTAGAAAGGGCCATCTCCAACATGCACCATAAGCATTACTCCGTTTTTCAATTTTTTGCACTTATCTCACACCATCCGTTTTCAGCAATATTTGTCAGAATTATTTTTTGATATATGTATATACATATTGCTCAGATAGATCTATGTGCTAGAAAATCCCAGCACAGACTGATAACAGTTTTTCTGATTGGCTGTTTTTGTTCCAGCTGATTGTTTGTACATTTTCCATATTAGGTTTCCATGACTGTAGAGAACCACACTCTCAGGCCCAAACACCACTAGTTCCAATGAAACCGTATTCTGTCATTGATTGTATTATAACCGCTGGGAGAAAGTTATTAATCACAACTAAGCTGCCTCCGACTGCAGTTTAATTAACAGATGTTACCGACCCACTGCAGCAGAAGCACTGGGGCAGCCAGCCGGATCTTGGGACCATAATAAAGGCAAGTCACTCATTGAGTTAAGAATGACATTAGGGGAAAGCTGGGCTCTCAAGTATAACGGGTGCTGGAGACAACACTGATGGAGTTAGGAGCTTACTGTGGAGCACAGCTGCCTTTCTTCCGAGGAGCCTCTCCTATGAACCCTGACAGAGAGCACTGTGCCTTATGCAAGGCAAGGATATAGGCCTGGCACACATATGTCCTACAGAACTGCAACCCTTTTGTCCAACTGGACAGTTCTTGCAGTGATAGCCAATTCTAAGCTGCGCCAAACGCATTTGGGGCACAGCAATGCTACTTGCAGTGTCTTGATGAAATTAAAAAAATGTCAATATGTCAGGGTCTTTTAGGAATTGGGAGCCTGCTAGAAACAACTTACAAAAGGCATACATTGAGAATATAATTATGATGGCTAGAACCGGCAGTGAGATACATTCACTAAAATGATTTCCTACATACTCTGAGTACTTTTCATTTATTCCATGAAAACGACATTTTAAATACGGTTACCATCACTAACCAACTCACAGAGGGCATGGATTATGTGTCAGAGGATCTATAGATGGGGTGAGGGTATGTGTCACTGATGCCTGGTGAGACTGGGAGGATAGTGGGTATATGTGAATGCTATATATGTCGCTAGAAAGTAGATGAGGAGATTTTGCATCCCACAAAGTATGTCATGGGTCTTTGAAGACAGTAGATGAAAAGTAGCGAGTGCGAAATTAATATCTGTATGCAGGGGCTACAGTACAAAACATGGTGTTTATTTGCCATAACGTGCCATAGCTCAAGGCCTCTAAGAAGTGGACAGAGGATGGGTCAAGGGATCTCTGCACAGAATACAACACAAGAGATTAGGTAAAGTGTGAGGGAGTAGTATAGTTGTGCCTGATGGTCTTTGCACATTGGTATTACCAACTAAGATGACTTGTGTGCTTACACGCTTTCAGTACGCTAGTGTTAGAAAAGTGAAGTACACTAGTGACCTTGCAAAAGCACTTCAGGTGTTTTGAATCTGTTTCGCGGCCCTGCCTAAATTATTACAAAAGGGAAACATTTCTGAAATTAATCACATGATAAGGACACAACTGCTTTGTTTCAACAAGTGATAAAGTGTCACTCAAAGTGTCATATTTAAGGTATAGAAATGCTGTAAGGAAATTAATCTTTTTGTATGGTCACTCCCAACGGTTTGTACTGATGCTGCTGGTTTTTCGACTCTGAGTGCGCTCTGTGGCCTCCTAAACAGAACTCAGTGCAAGTGCCCTGACCCCAAAATATGTATGTTACATTGGCTATACAAAATTGACATAGGCCGACAAATCTGTAAGCCCCCAGTATTGGGAAATCCAGGGCATGTAAGCTCGAGGATAGGGATTGCAGTACTACTTGTGCCACCCAGGGCGTGACACAGGTAAAACAAGTCTCCCAGTCTGCCACTGCAGACTGGAAGAGCAGTTTTAACATACTAAGCCAACTTTGCCATTTAGAGCATTGGTAAAGCCAAACCTCCCTCTGCACAGGTTACATGCGGACTCCTCAGCTGTGCTAATTTTAGCTGTGCTAATTTATGAACCATGCAATCAAACCAAACCATGCAACCAAACCTGATCCTCCAAAGTAACAAACAACTTGTTACAATAAGCCCGCCTGGATTCCCAAGTTAAAACTAATGTAACAAGTGGCAGTGTGCAACTTTTACAAAGTTACCACTTTGATGACTTCAGTCTCCTGTGCCTTTGACGTTTACACCAGAAGCTTGAACCGAGGTAGCTTTCTGCCCTCCTAGGGAGACGTGTGAATGACTCCCAGCATTAGACAATAAGGCCCTGCTCTGGAGAGAGTTGATATCTCATTCCTTCAGGAAGCCACATGGGTGAGCCCAAAAGGCGAGTTTCAAAGCTGAAGCTGCCTTTGAAGAGCAAAGGGGGAACACTTGGGAGAGGAGCAGCCCCATTGTTTAGGTAAACAAGCTGGTCCCCAGGAAGGAGAGGAGAAACCTGCAGTCACACCAGTTTATCAGAAGTGTGTAGCCCCCTTGGTAGCCACACCTCTGGGTTGGGCTAGGGAGCTCTGGACGCTGAGAAAGAGATTCTGCCATGTTGAGAGAAAACAGAATGGTGTATCTTGGCATACTTGCCAGGAAGTGGACATCAGGACGGAGGGAACCTAGTAGCCCATTGGCTACTGACTGTGTCTACCCTGAGGTCACTTTCTAAGCATAAACAGGGTGCCTCTGGCACCCCGAACTCAGATCTCGAATGGAATGGAAGAAGGACCAAAAAAAGACTGCCCTACTGCACTGTGGTACCGGAAAAGAGAGGCTGCACTGGCAAGAGAGACTGCACAGGCTAAAACGGGTTGCTAGCAAAAAAGAGGGACTGTGACTGCTTTGACTTGCTGGTGGACGTTGTGAGAAGTTGGCCTGGTATATGATGCTCACTAGTTCTAGTGATCACCTTGTATCATGCCAAGCAACCCTTATGGTGCAGGTTGTAAAGTCAACCTTATAGACAAGCTACCCTAGGGGTAGCATGGACTAAGCAGTCTTAGGCTAAACTCTGTAAAGGCATGTGAAGCAAGCTGTTTTACCATACACAATCCCTTGAATACCATGTGAAAGGACACCACACAGATATATATTGAAAATATATATAGATTTATTTCTACAAATATCCCTGATACTCTTTATGAGCACAGAAGCAAATGCGTTAAAACAAAACACAGTTTAAATACACAAAAGTTGCACAATTTTGGATGAGCCCTAGGGGCCACCTAAACCATATACTAAAATAGTGGTATAAGAACCACTATGGGGAAAGTGAAGAGGCCTAGGGCCTGGGGAATCGCTGGAGCTGTTCGGGACTAGCAGTGAAAAAGTCGGGAAAGGCCCGCGGGACTCGGGTGCAGTGCGGAAAGTGCACGCTTTACCAATGCAATGTCAATGGTGCGTAAAAGTTACAAAGTTAGTTAAAAAGGAACCTTCTGAGTGACCTAAAAGGATGAAACTTTAGACACAGACACTAGAGGTGTGTACCAATGTGGGAACACCGGCGGAGCTGAGTTACCTCACCCACAGGAAGCGGGTGCATAGGGTCGAAGTAGCGTCGGGTTTCGTCACGCAGGTCGATGGTGCTTGGAGCTGAAGATGCTGCAGGCGACTCGATGTGAAGAGTTCCGGTGGATCCAAGGGTGGATCTGAAGAGGTGAAGACCTGAAAGCAGAGGGGACAATGTTCAAAGTCACTAGCCAGTGACTACCGTGGAACCAGACTGGAACCAGGCAATGTCGGGTGCAAACAGGTGATGTCATGTAGCTTCTCTCTGCAGCCACGTGGACACGAGGGGCCGAGGATGTCCAGGAGTCGGTCACGAGCTGTCCCACGCAGGCTTCTCGCTGTTGGCGGTGTCGGCAACTTGATTGGAGCAAACAGGCCTTGGCTAGTGCAAGCCACGCAGGAATCGAAAAAGGCTTGTTACTCGGACCAGCAAGGTCAGAGCAGGTGCTCCTTTTTACAGAAGCGAGGACAAGTCTAGAGCAACCAGACCCGCAGTGTAAGTTGAAGGTTTCGTCGCCAAGATGGCCGCTAGCCACGTGGCAAGTGGACGGGATGGCGCGTCGAGTGGCACAGTGCAAAAGGGCCCCACGCAGATCGTGGAGATGCTGGGGGGCTGATCTTCGGTGCAAGGGCTGCTCGAGGTTGGGGCTTCTCAAACCCCAAAGCACAGCGTCGAGGGTGCCTCTGATGCTGTGCAGTCAGCGTTTCGGGGGTCTTCCAAGAGGTCCGGTCCCACGTATCTCGGTGCCTCCACAGGTCCCTTCTTTGCAGGGACTGTGGATCGGGCGGTGAGAAGTCTGGGAGTCTGGGTCTTGTCAGGCTCTGGGCTCAGGCTCCGGCGGGAGGCGGCGGCAAAGCAGACGTCGATTTGCTGGTTGGTGCCTGTGTTCACAGGGTGGTCACTCCTTGGCCACAAGGGAGATTCTCTTCCGTCTTCTGTGCAGCAGAATGTCGAAGTCCAGTCTTCTTCTGTATTTCAAGTTGATTCAGGATGATCTGAAGTCCAGGACACAGCTCCCACTCTTATTCGAATCTGGGGGGCCGGATCACCTACTAGGTCCCTCCTCTGGGTGGAACCAGGAAGGGGGGTGGTTACACCCCCTTTCCTTTGTCCAGTTTCGCACCAGGACTGGGGCTGGAAAGCCCCAGCACCGGTTTGAACTGGCCTATGCACAGGGACACCTTGTGTGCCCCAGGCATGTCTGATTCTATTCAGCCCTGTCCTACCCAATACACAAAATCCTGTCTGAAGTGGTGCTAGCACCTCCCCAGGCAGGAAACCCTTTGTCCAAGCTGCCCTCGCTGGAAGGACTCCCAGCAGCAGGAGGTCAGACTTGTGTCTGTGGTGGCAGCATCCATTTTGTGATGCTAAGGCTCTGTTTAACTTTAACCGGGGTTCTGGCTAGGTACATGTCGTGTCCCTCTAGAAGGGTGGAATGCTACCCCCGTCGCCAGAACTGGCGAGGGGGTAGTATTCCAATTCGTATGACACCTTACTCGACATGTTTTGATAAAGCCAAACCCAAGATAGCATTTAACCGCGAGGTTCATAATGCACTTAAGAGTATATGGTATGGCAATACCATGAAACAGCTAAAGGACATGGTTCCGAAAGCTGAAGACAGGCTCAGCTCATGCCAGAGCACCATCTCACATATTTCCAAGCACTCTGCCTCCAGGATTGATGAGGCCTTCCATAGGAGTGACTGATAGGAACATATGTGTCCATTTTAGGTTAGGTATAGGCATACTACACCTAAGTAAGGGGTGGTTACACCGACTTACCCCAGCTGAGTGATCAGCCAGTTGTGTCAAATATGGAGGCCAGGCCAGGGGTGGCACAATACATGCTGCAGCCCCTGGTAGGCCTTGGAAGCACCTATGCCCTGGGTACCTGGGTACACTGTTACAGGGGCCAATAAGGTGAACCAATTCCAATTTCGTTATGCACCTAAAGTACATGGGTAACAATTTAGAGAGAGAACGGCAGGCTGTGGGTCTGATTAGCAGGCCCACAGCCACATTAAGTCATAAACCAGTGAAGCAAAAAGCAAAAATTTGGGGTGACCATAGGATAGCAGACCCTACTCTCCTACACAACCCCCCCCCAAACGCAGGGACATTAGACTAACCTTGACCAGTTGTGTCTTCATGTTCTAAGTGGAAGTACCTGGAGAGACCATCTGCATTACCATGGTCAGTCCCTGGGCGGTGCTCCACTGTAAAGTCCATCCCCTGTAGGGAAATGGACCACCTGAGCAGTTTGGGGTTTTCACCCTTCATCTGATTAAGCCATAAGAGGGGCTTATGGTCGGTCTGAATCTTGAAGTGAGTGCCAAACAAGTATGGTCTCAACTTCTTCAGGGCCCACACCACAGCAAAGGCCTCCCTCTCAATGGCTGACCAACGTTTCTCTCTGGGGGTCAGCCTTCTGCTAATGAAAGCAATGGGCTGGTCTTGACCATCTACATTAAGTTGTGAAAGCACAGCTCCCACTCCCAACTCAGAAGCATCTGTTTGGACAATAAACTCTCTTGAGTAGTCAGGACTCTTCAGGATAGGTGCAGAGCACATGGCCTTCTTCAGGTCATCAAATGCCTTTTGACAGTATTCTGTCCACTGAACCTTTTTGGGCATCTTCTTGGATGTCAGATCATTAAGAGGAGTCACAATGGACCCATAGTTCTTAACAAACTTCCTGTAGTACCCAGTCAGGCCCAAGAAAGCTCTGACCTGAGTCTGGGTAGTTGGAGGAGTCCAGTCCTTTATGGTCTGAATCTTACTCTGCAGTGGTTGAACTTGGCCTCCACCCACAAGGTGGCCCAAGTACACAACCTTACTCTGCCCTATCTGGCACTTGGTTGCCTTGATAGTGAGGCCTGCCTTTTGCAGAGCCTCTAGCACTTCCTTCAGGTGGACCAGGTGATCCTCCCAGGAGGAGCTAAAGACAGCAATATCGTCCAGATATGCTGCACAAAAGTCATCCAACCCAGTAAGGACTTGATTCACCAACCTTTGGAAGGTGGCAGGTGCATTTTTCAAACCAAAGGGCATCACCACAAACTGGTAATGCCCACTGGGGGTAGAAAATGCTGTCTTGGCCTTAGACTCCTCAGCTAACCTGATTTGCCAGTAGCCAGCTGTAAAGTCAAATATGCTCATAAACTTGGCAGAAGCCAACTTGTCTATGAGCTCATCTGCCCTTGGAATTGGGTGTGCATCTGTCCTGGTGACAGCATTGAGTCCTCTGTAATCCACACAGAACTTCATCTCTCTCTTTCCATCTTTGGTGTGAGGTTTGGGGACCAGAACCACTGGGCTAGCCCAGGGGCTCTCTGAAGGCTCAATGACACCTAACTCCAGCATCTTTTGCACCTCAGCCTTGATACAGTCTCTGACATGGTCAGGCTGCCTGTAAATTGTGTTCTTTACAGGAAGACTATCACCAGTGTCCACCACATGGGTACACCAGTTAGTCTGACTGGGTGTCAGGGAGAACATATGTCGATATGACTGCAAAACCTGTCTACAGTCATGTTGCTGATGTTCAGTGAGGGTGCCATCTAAGGCCACACCATCAACTGAGCCATCCTCAGGATTCTGAGTCAGCAGGTCTGGGAGAGGGTCACTCTCTTCCTCCTGCCCCTCATCTGTAGCCATGAGCAAGCCCATGTCTCTCCTGTCAACATATGCTTTCAGCCTGTTAACATGGAGCACCCTGTGGGGGCTCCTGGGAGTTCCAAGGTCCACCAAGTAGGTAACCTCTCCATTTTTCTCAATGATTGTATGGGGTCCAGACCATCTGTCTTGGAGTGCTGCTGGGGCCACTGGCTCCAACACCCATACCTTCTGTCCAGGCTGGTACTCAGTCAGGACAGCCTTTTGGTCATGCCAGGCTTTCTGTAAGGCCTGGCTAGCCTCAAGGTTTTTGGATGCCTTCTCCATATACTCAGCCATCCTGGAGCGGAGACCAAGTACATAGTCCACTATGTCTTGCTTGGGCTTTTTGAGAGGTAACTCCCATCCTTCCCTCACCAGACATAGGGGTCCTCTTACAGGATGTCCAAACAACAATTCAAAGGGGCTGAAGCCAACTCCTTTCTGTGGGACCTCTCTGTAAGCAAACAGAAGGCAGGGCAGAAGGATATCCCATCTTCGCCTGAGCTTCTCAGGTAATCCTTTGATCATGCCCTTTAGGGTCTTGTTGAATCTCTCAACAAGCCCATTGCATTGTGGATGATAGGGAGTGGTGAACTTATAGTTGACACCACACTCCTTCCACATATCTGTCAAGTAACCTGACATGAAGTTTGCACCTCTATCAGATACTACCTCCTTAGGAAACCCCACTCTGGAGAAAACTCCAAGTAAGGCCCTGGCCACAACAGGAGCTGTTGTGGTCCTAAGTGGGATTGCTTCTGGGTACCTGGTGGCATGGTCCACCACCACCAGTATGAATCTGTGCCCAGATGCTGTAGGGGGATCCATTGGTCCAACAATGTCAATCCCTACCCTTTCAAAGGGCACCCCCACCACAGGTAATGGTATTAGGGGGGCCTTTGTGGTACCACCTACTTTGCCACTTGCTTGGCAGGTTACACAGGAGCGACAACACTCCTTTGTATCTTCTGACATGTGAGGCCAGTGAAAGTGACAGACAAGTCTGTCCCATGTTTTGTTCTGGCCTAGGTGTCCTGCTAAAGGAATATCGTGTGCCAAGGTAAGAAGGAAGCCCCTAAATTGCAGAGGTATGACCAACCTCCTGGTTGTACCAGGCTTGGGGTCTCTACCCTCTGAATAAAGGAGCCCATCATCCCAATAAACCTTATGGGTACCTTGAGCATTCCCAGCAGCCTCAGCAGCAGCCTGCTGTCTGAGGGGTTCAAGAGAAGGACAGGATAACTGAGCCTGCCCCAAGTCTGCCCTAGAAGGTCCCCCTGTCCCCAGAAACTCAACCTGATCAGGTTCAAGCTCTATAGGGACAGTTCCTTCAGGGGTCTCAGAATCATCTTCCTGTGAAGGCTGATCCTCACTTGTAGGCATTTGGGAAGGCACAGCCTTTGCCCTCCTGTTCCTTGTCTTGGAAGGTACTTGGTCCATTGTTCCAGGATCCAAGACCTGAGGTTCAGAGAGGCACTTTTTGGCCTGTGACCTGGTCACAGCAAGGACATGTGATGATATCCCTAACATCTCTGCATGAGTCCTGTACTCAACTTCTGACCATAGAGAGCTCTCCAGGTCATTGCCCAACAAACATTCTACTGGGAGATCAGAACTAACCACAACTCTTTTTAGGCCAGTTACCCCTCCCCAGGAAAAGTTAACAATTGCCACACTATGTGTAGTAGTGACATTGCTGGCATTGGTCACCAGGTAATTATCACCTGGTAGGTACTGTCCAGGGTCCACAAAGCTAGGCGTCACCATAGTGACACTGGCACATGTGTCCCTGTATGCTTGAGCCACTTTTTCATTAATTAGAGGTGTCTGTCTGTACTTGCATAAATTATTGAGACTGACAGTAGGGGAAAAATCAATCTCCCCATCACAAATCAGAACAGCCTGTGTGGGGACTCTGACTAGGTCAGAATCTCCATCAGTTCCCAAGGTGATACCCACTACCCCCTTAGTCTGTGGACCAACACTGCCAACTGTACTAGTGGGTGCAGGTGCCTTAGGGGCTGCAGTGTTGGGGGCTCCACCCTTCTTACAATCACTTGTCCAGTGAGTGGTGTTTTTGCAAAAGCTACACCAGGGTTTTCTTTGACCTTCTTTCTTCTTCTTCTTGGAAGTTTGGGACCCACCCTCAGTATTAGTTTGGGGCCCTGTTGAAGACTTCTGGTCTTTAGCTTTCTGCTCCCCACCCTTCTGGTCTGTTTTCTTTTGGTCACCACCCTGGTTCTGGTTCTGGTTCTTTTGCTTAACTCTGGTTCTAACCCATTTGTCTGCCCTCTTTCCCAATTCTTGGGGAGAGGTTAGATCTGAGTCAACCAAATGTTGATGCAACTGCTGGTTCTGACAGTTATTTAAAATCTGTTCTCTCATAAGCAAATTGTACAATCCTTCATAGTCTGTAACCTTACTTCCCAGCAACCAGCCCTCCAGAGCCTTAGTGGCACATTCAACAAATTCAGACCAGTCCTGAGTCTGTGTCTTCTGGGTGTCTCTGAACATTAACCTGTACTGTTCAGTGGTTAAGCCTAACCCATCAATCAGAGCACTCTTCAGGACCAGGTAGTTTCTAGAATCCCCATCACTAACTGTGAGGAGTCTGTCTCGGCCTCTACCTTCAAAGGAGAGCCACAAGATTGCTGCCCACTGATCTTGAGGGACCTGCTGTACTTTGCAAGCTCTCTCAAGTGCAGTCATCCATTTGTGGATATCATCCCCAACTTTGTAGGGGGGCACAATCTTACTCAGGTTTCTATTGTCATAGGACCTGTCTTTATCCTTAGGGATAGTGCTGCCACCAGTGCCTTGCTCTAGCAAGTTTCTCTTTGGCCAGGGCAACTTCTAATTCTTGTCTCTGGATCCTAAGTTCAGCCTCTCTCATTTTGGCCTCATGTTCCCTTCTCTGAGGGCTAGTCAACTCCCTTCTGGAGTTGCCATGAGAACCTTTAGAAACATGGGAAGTATTGGACTCACCTGAGTGATTCCTCCTCCTCCTATGCTCCTGGTTAAGTCCATTTGGGGGTCTGAATGGGTTGGACCCACCTTCAGTCCCAAATAAGCTTAGGTTAGCCTGGTTAAGCCTGCTGACTAACACCTGGCTATCTCTATCATCATCAGAATCACTTTCTTCCACCTCCTCCCCCTCTTCTTCTTCCTCAGGCTGAGAATTCCCAGGGGTCTGGTCTTCCTCATCTATCTGGATGACAGGGGCAGGGGCATCAGGGTTATCATCTTCAGAGGGAGAAACTTCCTCACCAGTCCCTGAGGGGCCTGGTTTGGAGTTTTTTAGAGCTTCAGACTGGTCTAATAGCTCTCTGAGGTGTCCTGCTGTAGGAGTAGGACCTGTTTTGATTCCTCTCATGGAACACAGTTGCCTCAGTTCCTTAAATGGAAAGATAGCAAATTTAGATGGTGCCCTTGGAGGGTCACTCTCAACAGATGTGGTTCCAGTGGATCCCTCTGCTCCAGACATTGCTCTAGTGTGGTGGATGTGTTGCAATCTACCTACACTTGTGTTTTCCCACAAAACCTAGTAGTTGTAGTCAGGGTGTGCTACTCCCTATCCTCTACAACAACTAAGTTCAGTAGAACTTAAGTATATCTAGTCTTGTTTTAGTGTACCTATCAGGTACCTGTATGATCTTTCAAATGATATCTTCAAAGATTGTAATGGTAAAACAACAGCAAGCTCAAATCCCAATCCGCTGCTCACCAATGTGAGAAGTTGGCCTGGTATATGATGCTCACTAGTTCTAGTGATCACCTTGTATCATGCCAAGCAACCCTTATGGTGCAGGTTGTAAAGTCAACCTTATAGACAAGCTATCCTAGGGGTAGCATGGACTAAGCAGTCTTAGGCTAAACTCTGTAAAGGCATGTGAAGCAAGCTGTGTTACCATACACAATCCCTTAAATACCAAATGAAAGGACACCACACAGATATATATTGAAAATATATATAGATTTATTTCTACAAATATCCCTGATACTCTTTATGAGCACAGAAGCAAATGCGTTAAAACAAAACACAGTTTAAATACACAAAAGTTGCACAATTTTGGATGAGCCCTAGGGGCCACCTAAACCATATACTAAAATAGTGGTATAAGAACCACTATGGGGAAAGTGAAGAGGCCTAGGGCCTGGGGAATCGCTGGAGCTGTTCGGGACTAGCAGTGAAGAAGTCGGGAAAGGCTCGCAGGACTCGGGTGCAGTACGGAAAGTGCACGCTTTACCAATGCAATGTCAATGGTGCGTAAAAGTTACAAAGTTAGTTAAAAAGGAACCTTCCGAGTGACCTAGAAGGATGAAACTTTAGACACAGACACTAGAGGTGTGTACCAATGTGGGAACACCGGCGGAGCTGAGTTACCTCACCCACAGGAAGCGGGTGCATAGGGTCGAAGTAGCGTCGGGTTTCGTCACGCAGGTCGATGGTGCTTGGAGCTGAAGATGCTGCAGGCGACTCGATGTGAAGAGTTCCGGTGGATCCAAGGGTGGATCTGAAGAGGTGAAGACCTGAAAGCAGAGGGGACAATGTTCAAAGTCACTAGCCAGTGACTACCGTGGAACCAGACTGGAACCAGGCAATGTCGGGTGCAAACAGGTGATGTCGTGTAGCTTCTCTCTGCAGTCACGTGGACACGAGGGGTCGAGGACGTCCAGGAGTCGGTCACGAGCTGTCCCACGCAGGCTTCTCGCTGTTGGCGGTGTCGGCAACTTGATTGGAGCAAACAGGCCTTGGCTAGTGCAAGCCACGCAGGAATCGAAAAAGGCTTGTTACTCGGACCAGCAAGGTCAGAGCAGGTGCTCCTTTTTACAGGAGCGAGGACAAGTCTAGAGCAACCAGACCCGCAGTGTAAGTTGAAGGTTTCGTCGCCAAGATGGCCGCTAGCCACGTGGCAAGTGGACGGGATGGCGCGTCGAGTGGCACAGTGCAAAAGGGCCCCACGCAGATCGTGGAGATGCTGGGGGGCTGATCTTCGGTGCAAGGGCTGCTCGAGGTTGGGGCTTCTCAAACCCCAAAGCACAGCGTCGAGGGTGCCTCTGATGCTGCGCAGTCAGCGTTTCGGGGGTCTTCCAAGAGGTCCGGTCCCACGTCTCTCGGTGCCTCCACGGGTCCCTTCTTTGCAGGGACTGTGGATCGGGCGGTGAGAAGTCTGGGAGTCTGGGTCTTGTCAGGCTCTGGGCTCGGGCTCCGGCGGGATGCGGCAGCAAAGCAGACGTCGAGTTGCTGGTTGGTGCCTGTGTTCACAGGGTGGTCACTCCTTGGCCACAAGGGAGATTCTCTTCCGTCTTCTGTGCAGCAGAATGTCGAAGTCCAGTCTTCTTCTGTATTTCAAGTTGATTCAGGATGATCTGAAGTCTCAGGACACAGCTCCCACTCTTATTCTAATCTGGGGGGCCGGATCACCTACTAGGTCCCTCCTCTGGGTGGAACCAGGAAGGGGGGTGGTTACACCCCCTTTCCTTTGTCCAGTTTCGCGCCAGGACTGGGGCTGGAAAGCCCCAGCACCGGTTTGAACTGGCCTATGCACAGGGACACCTTGTGTGCCCCAGGCATGTCTGATTCTATTCAGCCCTGTCCTACCCAATACACAAAATCCTGTCTGGAGTGGTGCTAGCACCTCCCCAGGCAGGAAACCCTTTGTCCAAGCTGCCCTCGCTGGAAGGACTCCCAGCAGCAGGAGGTCAGACTTGTGTCTGTGGTGGCAGCATTCATTTTGTGATGCTAAGGCTCTATTTAACTTTAACCGGGGTTCAGGCTAGGTACATGTCGTGTCCCTCTAGAAGGGTGGAATGCTACCCCCGTCGCCAGAACTGGCGAGGGGGTAGTATTCCAATTCGTATGACACCTTACTCGACATGTTTTGATAAAGCCAAACCCAAGATAGCATTTAACCGCGAGGTTCATAATGCACTTAAGAGTATATGGTATGGCAATACCATGAAACAGCTAAAGGACATGGTTCCGAAAGCTGCAGACAGGCTCAGCTCATGCCAGAGCACCATCTCACATATTTCCAAGCACTCTGCCTCCAGGATTGATGAGGCCTTCCATAGGAGTGACTGATAGGAACATATGTGTCCATTTTAGGTTAGGTATAGGCATACTACACCTAAGTAAGGGGTGGTTACACCGACTTACCCCAGCTGAGTGATCAGCCAGTTGTGTCAAATATGGAGGCCAGGCCAGGGGTGGCACAATACATGCTGCAGCCCCTGGTAGGCCTTGGAAGCACCTATGCCCTGGGTACCTGGGTACACTGTTACAGGGGCCAATAAGGTGAACCAATTCCAATTTCGTTATGCACCTAAAGTACATGGGTAACAATTTAGAGAGAGAACAGCAGGCTGTGGGTCTGATTAGCAGGCCCACAGCCACATTAAGTCATAAACCAGTGAAGCAAAAAGCAAAAATTTGGGGTGACCATAGGATAGCAGACCCTACTCTCCTACAGACGTCATCTCCAGTGCCCAACCCAAGCAAGAGACTCCAAGGGTGTGTTGGCTGACCTCCTGTTCACAACAAAAGGCTACAACAGCTGAAGAAGCCCGCTGGGGCGAGCTGGTAGCCCAAAGGTTTAAGCTGCTGTTGTGCCATCGACATGTAGCACCAGAGACCAGGACCCGATGCTAGAAGCTGCATCCGAGTCTGCTAGGCCCGGAAGAGTCGTTGGAGTGCAGCTCGGTGAGTTATCACCCAGGGAAGGATGCAGCTGTGACTGCGATAGCAGGCAACTGGCAGCCCAGTGGTGACTGGAATTCTTCCAGGACCGAGAGAACTTCGAGTGATGTCGACCGTGACCATGACTGTCTCACTCCCTTTGCGGACCAAAGAATAGCAGCAAGAAGACCCTCATCAACTGCACTGCATCCACAGCATCCTTGAGCATCTTCAGCATTCTGTATTCCTTACATAAGGGCCACTTCCATAGGAAACCATTACAAAGGACAGAAGTGCCTGGAACTTACTGAAGACTGCTTCACCTGCGGAGGCCCTTGCTGGTCCTTCCTAACTGGCTCCCTACTGGAGTGGGTTGCCTAACGTGACTCTAAGTGACCGCAATACAACTAGCATAACGTTTTGCTCAAAAACTTTCAAACTGTCAAATTCATTGAATTTGCCAATGTGTGCTTGCAGTTGAGTGATATGCTTTGATTTACTACACCTTGTACATTCTATATCTCCGGAACCCTCCAGAGGATCTTTTTCATTGTTGTGTCTAAAATGAAGGAAATACAATCTATTTTTATAAATTAGAGTCAGATTTCTTGATTGTCTCGTGTATTTCTTCTTCAATTGTTTTGATGCTTAAGCCTTACTTCTCAGAGCCACAGATTCCCAGGGTTGAGCTCGATAGTTTAACAAACAGAACCTACTGGTCCTAAAGGGGTTGGTAAGTACATTACACAGTGATGTTGCAACACCACACCATGCAATACAGCACATTGTCTCACAAATGCCACCTATAAACACTGCAGAACTGGAAATGTCACATACAAGGACATGGAAAACTTGGCATCTATGATAGCTGGTAAGGCTTGGATAAAAACTGCAACACCAAACCCTCTCCTATGTAAACCACCCAAGAAAGTTAGACCAAGACACATTTAACACACATGTTGGTTTGGCTGGAAGTTCACAGAATCTACCCTCATTGTACAAACTGCCTCATCCACATTTACAAAAGAAATTATTTCACCTCTATTTCCACTCTCTAACAGAGGCCCTCTATTCGGCAAACAATCACAAACTGAGGTCTGACCAACTGCTGAGAGGCCAACTAATTGGCAAATGCATCATATACAAAAATCCATGTAACATAACATTCCTTTCCTCAAGCTACCCTCTCTCTAGTCAGACTGGTTGGGAAGGGTGTCAGACCATTGGAGGAGAACTACAATAAGCACTGCTTTTCGACTCACCCTTCATCTGTAGTCCCCTCATACCTCCTCACCCTGAAGAGACCTGCACAATATTTGTCATGGTAATCTTAAACCGGCTAAACGTTTTCTTTGGAATCTTTTGTGCAGATTCGTCAAACGGTGCCAGAGTTATTATTAACTCACAAATGATTTTTCAATGGAAACTCTGACCTAACCATACAGCCATGTTACCCTGGTGCAACCCCTCCCATGCCAACGTCTTTGCCATACAACTGTGTACTCTCAGACATTTAAACCAGCTTTTCAAATAACACCTCATACTTAACTTAATTACCACATTCAGAAGTTTATCAACACATGCATATATGTCCTTTATATATATACCTATTTGCTTTTCCAAAGCTTATGCTGGATTAGTTCATTACTTACACTGATCATAGGAAAAACACTGCTTGTATGTGCCTATTTGGGTGTGCATGCTTGACTTAAGGGTGTATTGTATTTCAGTATTTATTTAGAAATGAATACCCCATTGTGGGGCAATGAAACACAATTATCGGTCAGGTAGCACAGCGCACCATAAGGGAGTGCATGGTTGGCAGTGTTGTATTCGTTGAGACCCTAGGTGGGAAGCATTTTCAATTCCTCCATTAGGGACCAGAGGGTGCTCTTATCTCGGAGTGAGGCACCTAGCAATGTGAGGGAGGAGAAGGTGTGAGATATAGGCATGAAAACTATAATTGCAAATAGATGGCTGTTTTAATTTACTATAGCTAACTACATAGCAGTAACCTAGCCAGACATGTACAGGGGTGTTGTGCGAGTGTATCCCGAAGAAGTAAGTAGCGGGGATAATAAGAGAAGGACCACTAATCCATAGAGTAACATGTGCAGAAAGGAGAGATGATGCTCAATGAGTAAAAGGATGCCACATGCTCCAGAATTAAAGTTGGTGACATGACAAGTAGCCATGTCGTTTTTTACATGCAGGGATATAGTCTAGTGCTGTGCAGGAAAAGGAGTGGAAGACCAATCAAGGTCAGCAATATGAGCAGAAAGTACAGAATATTTAAAGGCAGAGATTTCACCTACTCCTGCTAGGCTGATGGATGCCAACATTCTTAGCAAGTGTTTGCGCCTCAAGTAGCTCTCCTGCTCCCGAAAGATCACAAAGACAGACGAGCATTAGTCAGGTAAGCCTTATTCAGGTCATGGGTCTAAGCCTAACCAGACTGGCACCATGCACAGGTGATGGTGAGAGACAAAGTGCTTTGTAGGTTTTTGTCCTGACAGAATATGAAAGAACTGGTCTATCCCATGGTACTAATCTGTCCTCATCCTCTCAGGTGAGACCAATAATGTTTCATAGATCCCAATTTACCTTGCTGTTTCTAGTTTACATGAGGAGGCATCATCCTGACTTTTAGACGATGTTCCCAGACAATGTCCACTGCATATCTATGTAAAAAAAGAAACGGTGTGATGAAAGGCAACTTATCTCTCTTCCATTGTTTCAGCTTGGACAGCAGCTTGACAGATTTAGTAGGTTTTTGGTCCAATCTCTACCTGGTTGTTCTCTGATCCTCTGGATAAATTGCTTGTACACGTGTATCCGCAAATTAACTTTCTTTCTGACCTCATTTGCCTTCCCTTGTCCCACTTTCCCACTCTCTTCCTATTTACTCTGCTCTCAGCTCTATCTAGTGAGAGGCCTTTGATCCAAACAATAGGAATCAAACAGGTTCATGCGGGTACTCTAGTCTGGTGCTAGGGATCTTGTTGGAACGTTTTGGGGAAAAACCAAGCTATCTCTTATAACTTAAAGTTGGTGGCCAGTTTTACTGATTTTTGGGCTCTTAGCCCGATCCTGCTGACCCTTACAACTGTTGAGCTATCACTCCCAGCCTCCTTTTATAAGTGGTTTACAGCAGAAGCTTATTCCCAGTCCTGTCAAATAGTAACTTCCCACACCTTCAGCTTTCACTAGGGGTGGGCTATTTTGCTGGCAGAGCTATTAGTTGGTGTTGTCTGCAGGACTATGTTGTTTGGCATTGTAGCCAATCATCAAGATAAAGATAAACACATATGGTTTTGCACCTCAAGTACTGCATTTTATGTTTGTCCTTTAGAAACCTAGCACCACTACCAACAAAGATATCAATTCTCAGGTCAATGCTGTCTTCAGTGCACCCATGCACAGAATTTAGTCCCTATTCCCTCCCTCTTTCCCCCCACTCTAACAATCTCACTAATAGTGAAAAGCAGGTTCCAGTGGCAGATGCCCAAGTGGCAACTAGCTTTTCTCATGGAAAGCCAAGTGACAGGACCTACATAAGCTGACGGAAGAGGAGAATATAGATCAAAAGATTCAAGATTCAGGAATTATGGCAGTGTCAATGATGTACTGCGCTAGCTTTTAGGATAGTTATGTTCTCGGGCAGCAATTATCAAATATTCCTTTCTTTAACCCCTAAATAAAAATGAGAAATTGCTGAGATTGTGAAGGACAATGTATAACATTTGATTTTTCTATAAGTCGTTGTGAAGGCCAAATTAACTCTAATGGAGGAAAGGTTCAATTATTATTAGAGTAGTAGAGCCTCTTTTACACATATCCTGGGGTCTTTCTCACATGTCCAGACACCAAATACTGCATCTCTTCCTTTTGAAAAAGAAGTAAGATCTACTTACTGATGATTTGCTCAGGCTGTTCATATGATCCCATTGTACGAATGGGGGAAACAAAACACAAGTTTAGTTATAGCAGGCTATAGTGGAGGAACAAGCATTGTAAAGGAAAGATTCAGTCTCCGCTGTGGCCTTTCTGACAAGAGAAGAAGACTCCCATCTCACCAATGTCAGGGCCTTTCCATGGCAATGAGAATACAAGTCTGCAGGACTTTGATAATAAATCACATATTAAAACAATAATATATTTTAAAAAACAGTTGCTCAAAAGGCAGATGAAGCTGATGACCTCTCCAGAGCTACTATTCAGCAGTATGTGGCTCTTGCCATGAGAAGGATAATGAAAGCACATCAAATGGTAAATTTGAGCCAGTAAGAAAAGCAGGGCATAAGAGGCACAATTATGTATGTCTGTGAAAAGTGAAGTGGTTATTTTAAGATGTGGATACGAGGAGTGAGTGTTTCTAAAGCTTAGGAACTAATACAGAGAGGATTCGTTCACTCTTCACTTGCCCACTGAATGGCAGGTCTTGCAACAAAATATGTTGTAACAGTTAAGGGCCATAGAAGGAGTGCTTACCCCTAAGGAATGGAGGTGTCTTACCATACGGTACCCTGTAGACAACTCATATGACCTTCAATGTAATACATGCTGAAACCGTCAGTCAATGAAATTAATGTAAAGGAGAAATGGCAGACAGGTAAGCAAAGAGTAACAAAGTGTGCTGGTAAATTCTGAAAGACCTGAACATGCCTCAGGAGACCCAAGATTAAATATCTTCTGTATTCTAACCCCAATCCAAAGCATACCAGTACTGCATTGCTTACTAGAAGGTGTCACTGTAGTCCAAACCCAAGCCGAAGCATACCAGTACTGCAAAAACCACAGTTGATGGACAGAATGTAGAACAATGTCTTACATTCACCCCAGTACAAAGATCTGGGCCTAAATCCATCGTTTTTTTTTGTTTTGTTTGCACTCCACACCACCCTATCCATCATCCGTGAGTCCCTTGCTCACTTTGCCACTGGATTCAAGCAAGCCGGGCTGAAGACGGCTGGAATGCCAGAAACCGGTCCTCGGAAGCTTGTTTCCAGCCCAGGGAAGACATGGCTTGGCAGTTCGGGCTGGACTGTTCCCATGACGCACAGGGTCAGACTGATTTGCATATAGCCATGTCTGAACTGGGGTGGCAGAGTGGGCTAAAGAACGGTGATGGATTAAACCCAGATCTTTTGACTGGGTGTGAGTGTTTGATTGATTCAGATGCTCCGTCCATCACCACCCCCTTTTGTACCGCTTTTGGCCGCCATAAGTGTGGCAGGGTATGCTCAGACATGAGTCCCTTGCTCACTTTGCCACTGGATTTAAGCAAGCCGGGCTGAAGACGGCTGGAATGCCAGAAACCAGTCCTCGGAAGCTTGTTTCCGGTCCAGGGAAGACATGGCTTGGCAGTTCGGGCTGGATTGTTCCCATGAGGCACAGGGTCAGACTTATTTGCATACAGCCATGTCTGAACTGGGGTGGCAGAGTGGGCTAAAGAACGGTGATGGATTAAACCCAGATCTTTTGACTGGGTGTGAGTGTTTGATTGATTCAGATGCTCCGTCCATCACCACCCCCTTTTGTGAAGCATACCAGTACTGCATTGCTTCCTAGAAAAAGTCAAACACCGAAGCGTCCCATGGCTGTCTCAGCTGAATACAACATCCACTAGGGACCACCCAAATGTAGGGAGCAAGACCCTTATGCCCAGAGAAAGAGAATGGGTAACATCTTTTTCAATATCAGGCACTGGGTATTCAGAGTGCCTGCCTTAATTTTCCCGCTGGTGGCTATGGAAATCAACCTAAGTTCAAAGAGGACAAAGTTTGACAAATGAAGAAATGCATATTTTATTCTGCGTTGGATTTCCCCACATCTTGTGCTGCACTGATCATTTCATTTCGAGACTTACGCATGAAGGTAAAGACGTTCCTGAAACTCTTGTTATTTATCTATTATAATGAAGTTAGTGAATCACTCTATAAAGTGCCAAGAGTACTTAATATCAGGCAGGCAGGACAGTGCAGATCTCAGGGTAGTGGTTGCCATGTCTTCTTCCCAAATGCGTAGTGAGGCACTGCCTTGTAACTTCGCTTTGACCTCTTTATTGCGTTTAATAAGCTCAAGTTTTAAAGTTCTATAATATTTGTTGAATCTATTGAACATCTTCATTCTTTTCGCTATGGACTCAAATTTCGTGACAAGTGATTTACTGCTTTGCTTTACTGAGGATTGAAACGCTTTAGTTTTGCTTTCAAAGTTTCAACTAAACTAATCTAAAGACTCTCAATCACACATTACACCTTAATTAAAAAAAAGATTAAAGATTCCTTCCCTAACGACAATAACAGGAGCCACCTTTTCCAAACACTTTAATAAATAACTCTGACATTTAACAAGGAAGGAGTGAAGGGAAAAAATCATCCCACAAAATCAACACTGAGGTAATCATATCATCGGAGGTTATGTGTAGCACACGCACTCTATGAATAGACATCGGCAGCTGACCCGAAGTCACATGGAACAGATATTGAAAAGAGTAATCACTCAAGTCTCCAGAAATTTCTGGTCAGGACGATCTAAATCACTACTTGCGCAAGTGGGGGATGACTTGCCCCTTGATGCATGCTTGAGTGGGGTGGAGAAAAAAAAAGAAAGAAAGGGGAGGAAGAAGATGCAAGGGAAGAAAGAAAGAAGTCGAGAAAGAAAGAACAAAAGAAGAAAGAAGGAATGAAAGCAAGAAAGAAGGAAAGAAAGAAGGCAAGGGGGAAGAAAGCAAGGATGAAGGACAGAAGGAGTGAAAGAAAAAGAAAAGAGAAATAATGGGAAAAAACAGAAGCTAAGAAAGAAGAAAAGAAGGTACAAAAGAAACAAGGAAAGCAAGAAAGAAGCAAAGAAAGAGTGAAAGAAAAAGGAAAGCATAAAAGAAAGAATGAAAGGAAAAAGAAAGCAATGAAGAAGAAAAGAAGCAATGAATGCATGAAATAAAAACAGGAATCAGGATGAGGGAAAGAAAGAAAAATGGACACGAAGAAGGAAGGAAAGAAGGAATCAAAGAAAAATGGAAATAGAGGAATACAAAAATGAAAGAAGGAATACTAGAATGAAAGAAAAAAGGATAGCAAGAAAAAAGGAATTGAAGAAAAAAAGGAAAGCAAGATAGAAGGATTTAAATAATTAAAGAAAAAAGGAAAGCAAGACAGAAGGAATGAAATCAAAAATTAAAAAATAAAGAAAATTAGCCAAATAAAGAAAACAAGGAATGAAAGAAAAAAGGAAAGAATGAGTGAAGGATAAAGAAAAGAAAGGAGGAATGAACAATAAAAGGAAAGAGGAATGAAAGAATTAACAAAAGAAAGTATAAAAGTGTAATAAGTGCTGCAAATAAACATGATCAATGCTTTTCCCTAGACAAAGTTTATTAAAGAACCACTGGTGTAATTGAGTCCAGAATAAACATGTTCTGATGAATCGTCCACATATGAATTCTAATGTATAATATGGACTCTTTCTATAATTTAATACAGAACACTTTCAAATGTACACAATCTGTTATTTTGTGAAATTCCTTTTGGGGTGTCCTTTTTTATCTGAGAAAGTCAGAAAACTCGACTTTCCCAAAATGAATTTACAACAGCAGTGACAAGATAGATTAACTGATAGCGCATGGAAATAGCCTGTGCTCCCATCTGGTATTAAGCATCCTCATCCTGCTGTCACATCACAACACAAAGGCAACATCAAATAAAAAAATATATAAACAATAACATTGGTCAGAAGGGTACTAGCTTGTGTGCAGATGTGCTACATTTGAAAGAGCACAATGCAATCACTCAAAGTGAAGTTATCCAGTGGCTGAAGTGGGCTGTCCCGCTTTCCCATGCTGTATGCTGGGGTGGCCAGAAGCAAAATGTGAATGACACACCACTAGACCAATGGATGAAGAGAGCTGGTTGAAAGCCCCGTTAAATAAGTGTATTGTACATATATATATATTTCGTTAAAATCGAATGGTCTTGGCTAACGCCAGACCTAAGAATTTAAACAGAAGTTTCTTGCAGCTCTCTTTTCACTCCCTTTTACAGCACTGTAGCCCGCTGTCACGTATGCCGCACTTAACTGTTTTTTCCTAACTACTTTTACTCAGCTGATGTCGAAATTCCAATAAGCTAACCTGTCCCGTGCCTATCTAACATTGCGACCTTTTTGGGTAGAGCTGCGCAGCACAAGCAGCGCTCTGATTTTAGCAGCTTCACTCAGTCTGGCTCCTCAGAGCACCTTAACCAAGTTTTTCTTTTAGAGAGTGAATGCAAATTCTCTTCTCACCAAGCAGTCTACTTCCTTTCCTGCAGTGTCGACAACAGTGTGCTTTTCTTGCTTAATCCTAGATTACCGTTCCAACACTTTCATTAGTCCCTACAGCAGCTCTATACTGATGTATAGAACTCTTTGCAGTGTAATTGTGTTCTTTAACATTGGGTGGGAGCCCAGCTATTAGAAAGAAAACCTGGCAAGGAGGTCAAAATAACTGCCCAGCTACATTCAAAGTTGCACTCAAGCCCTTCGTATGAGACCAGTCAGTACAATGTGCACTACTATATGTTTTGTTCAGCTTCATGGAAACCAGCTTCCCAAATGGTAAAAATTCATTCTGGCATTATTGGATATGGATACATGCCAATTAGGGTAGTTGCTGTGGTCACTTACTTCCCAGAACTGAACATGGAATGGAGAGACATCCCGACTCCTCTGTAAAAGTGTTTAGCAGTGTCCTTGTGCTTAAACACATTAGCCTTAGCCCACTGGCTTACCAGCTGCATTTGGCGTGATACAGAGAACGTGGATACGAAAAAATCTTTCTGCGCCAGGGAAGAGGATCAAACATCGGACACAACACCATGGTTAAAACCCTTGGGGTTGGGAGCAGTGCAGAAGGATATGTAGAAAAAGTGAGACGGGACACATGCCCCTTTCAGTCTGGCTCCTCAGAGCACCTTAGCCAAGTTTTTCTTTTAGAGAGTGAATGCAAATTCTCTTCTCACCAAGCAGTCTACTTCCTTTCCTGCAGTGTCGACAACAGTGTGCTTTTCTTGCTAAATCCTAGATTACCGTTCCAACACTTTCATTAGTCCCTACAGCAGCTCTATACTGATGTATAGAACTCTTTGCAGTGTAATTGTGTTCTTTAACATTGGGTGGGAGCCCAGCTATTAGAAAGAAAACCTGGCAAGGAGGTCAAAATAACTGCCCAGCTACATTCAAAGTTGCACTCAAGCCCTTCGTATGAGACCAGTCAGTACAATGTGCACTACTATATGTTTTGTTCAGCTTCATGGAAACCAGCTTCCCAAATGGTAAAAATTCATTCTGGCATTATTGGATATGGATACATGCCAATTAGGGTAGTTGCTGTGGTCACTTACTTCCCAGAACTGAACATGGAATGGAGAGACATCCCGACTCCTCTGTAAAAGTGTTTAGCAGTGTCCTTGTGCTTAAACACATTAGCCTTAGCCCACTGGCTTACCAGCTGCATTTGGCGTGATACAGAGAACGTGGATACGAAAAAATCTTTCTGCGCCAGGGAAGAGGATCAAACATCGGACACAACACCATGGTTAAAACCCTTGGGGTTGGGAGCAGTGCAGAAGGATATGTAGAAAAAGTGAGACGGGACACATGCCCCTTTGATCCCCACAGTCCACCAAAGTCAAGAACTCCCAAAAAATCACATGAGCACCTTTCAGTATACTCGAGTTACAGGGCATCGGCACAAGAAAATGTTGCATGACGGAACCCCGAATGCGTTTACAATGCCGGCTTTAAAACAAACCAAGGCGACATTACGACGAATTGCCTTAGGGGGTGCTGGAATTTGGAATAGTATCATTTACAATTCCAACTCCAGTCTGCGAAACAGTACGGATGCTGTTGGACTTAAAATCCAACACCCCTCCACCAATGCGCCCCCTAAAGCAAGTCATTTTAATGACTTGCGTGCTAAACGAATGCGTGACAACGACGCATTTGTTCTATTGTCAGCATTGATATGGCATTTATATGGCACATCATGATTCCGGCTTCGTTATAAAGGATGTTTCCTCAGGAAAACATACTAAACCTTTCAGAATGGCGGCAAATGAGTATTGGAAAATTGACTTGTATGCCTACAATTGGTATCTAGATAGCATTCACAGACCTCTAAACTCAGGTACACGAGACAAACAAGTTTGGTGCCACTGCCGATAAATGTGGAAACATGTTTAGTCATCCAGTAGCACTGGTCACATTTTCAACTAAAGAGTCAGCAACTAGGTGAATCCTGGTCAACCTGTATGGGACTATATCTCCTCAACAGTGGCAGACATATAGATGGCAAAAATGTTAGCTGCATGGGATTTTAAAAACCTTACCAAAAGCAAGAAAGGGAGACTCACTACAAAGGTCTTAGTGAAGCATGTCACTTACTTTGTCATGATCAGCATCTCGTGAGTACCTGGTGGCTTAAACCAAAAGTGCACAAAGCTTTTCTTAAATTTAAATAATAGTGTTAGTCTTTAGGAGTTGTTCGCAATACATTCTTTCTTACTAAAAATAAACGTAGTAAGCCAGTGCCACAGACCTCAGCAACGGTAGCGAAAGCACGATCAGACTAGAAGGATGGACTGAGAAGTCCTCAACTGACACCCGTCATGCCTCCGACAGGCACAGCATCATTGCTTGCCATCAAACTCTTAGATTGAGCAGCACTTTACGTCAAATCTGGTGGAAATTGCATTAGCTCACAAATGGCAAGCAATGCGACGTCACATAGCGCTTCAACATCTGTGTTACTAAAGACCCAGATGTGTATCCTGTGGAACTTAGATTGGAAGGGTTAAAGATACAACTGCTCCTTCATCTAGGATATCAAGAACATTTCTGCCTTGAATGACATAAGAGAACAAGTTACCTTCTATAACCCTTTTTCTATAGTACAGTATTCCAAAGACTCCTCAGATGAAACATTGCCCTGGGACCAAACAGGATCGAGAACAGTTTTACAAATCATTAGTCATTGCCACCAGGTGGTGCTGTGTGATGATTATCATCGTTTTGTGAGGCTTCTTTTGAAGCAACGGGGCATGTCTATACAAGGTGTCTCAGACAATATTATCATAAGGTCTATAGACTTTTTCGTTGAGTACACAAAGGCTAAGAAAGCAAATCATGGAGCAGACTGCAGAGCCAAACAAAAAGACAAAACAGTAAACATACCCTCAGCGGGAATGAGGCTGGAGGCCTATGGGGAATCAGTGGGACACTGTGTATCCAGAATTAGAACAACTATACTGGTTGATAAAGGCAATCTTCCTGATCACAGGCCCTCGTCTGCACTCAGGCCTTTAACTCAGAAAGAGGACCTTTAATAACTCCTACAGCCTATGGCTGCAATGCTATAATAGGGACGTCACTGAAGGTAATACCACGTTCTTCCAGTAAAACCGTTATATGAATCATTCCCAAAGCAGTCTCTAAATGGGGGTTTAGGAGGTCCACAGTTTTAAATCAGAATTCTTTGAAGGCCTGCTTTGTTGAATTTTGATTATACCCAGTCCTCTGTAGCTATAGACAGTTTTTTTAAGAGTGCAAATGGGGCTAAACAGCCTCTTGATAAACTGTGTAAATTGAAACTCCTCTTAGGAACACGGAAGTGGCAGGTTATCCACCTCGTTTAAAGGTCTAATAACCCTTTAAGAGAAATGCAGCCTCCTGGAGTTGTTTCCTAGCCCAGTTTTCTAGTTTGTTGCCTTCCCAGTTCACAAAAAGATTATCATCTTTCCTAGATTCCTTTGTTCTGTTAATATAGTGTCTGGGAGCTTTTCTGCTGTTTGTAGTGAAGAGTAGAAAAGCATGAGGGTAAAGATATTACTTGTGACAACTGAGAAGTAGAAAGTACCTTAGACAAGGAGGACATTTTGACCATCAATGTGACCTAATCTTTCAACAATGGTGAAAAGGAAGGAGATCCCAAACAACTTGCAGGTCACAAACCCTGCAAGTGGAGTATGTTGTTGGGAGAGGTAGCACCACGGAGAACCTTCTAAAAAAAATGGTTGGTACATGGCACATTTAACTTTTTCTCAAATTGCATTTTTTGATTTTTATCAACAAACATGAAGCATAATAGCATAACATCCTTTGAACCATATATCAAGACCATTCCGTAGTGTTGAACAGCATCACAAAAAATGTTTGCTACAGAACTCATACAAAAAGTGCCCATCGGACTACATCATTCCATTGCTGGGTTTAACATTATCCTTTTAGAAGAAAAACGTACAAAGTATAATGGAAAAAAATTGAATAGAACATGCAGACATAGAGCACCAACAGTATCCACTGATATATTGCAAACTTGAATTGAAGTCGGAAAGAAGTAGGAATAAGTGATCCTAATTGATGTGAGGCAAGGGGTAAACTGACGGAGGTTTAAGTCAGAAACAAATGAAGAGCACAGGTATGAGGGTGGCACGAGAACAGCAGTAGAACCACTGAGAGATATCTCACTAGTGGACCCCAAATGTAATCAACCCCCTTTTCTGGAGTCTACGATTTTATCAGTAAAACATTCCATGGTTAGGCCTTGCCATACACGAACGTGCCACTGCGACAGAGAGGGGGCCAATGTTCTTTTCCATGCACCTGCCAATGCCATCATGGCTGCAAAGCCATATAATGGATCTGCCTCCCATAGTTTGATATTTTAGACAGGGGTCACGAAGTCCCAGCAGGACTAAGGCAGAGGGTATCCCAAAATATCCTTCAATTGGGTCAAGATCTCATTCCAATAAGGTCTAATCGTGGGGAAATTCCACCATATATATACGAAATCTCCCAAATTACCGCATCCTCTCCAACAGCGATCTGACGTATCCAGATAGGTCTTGTGAAGTTTTGTGGACTAGAGATACCAAACATAGAGAAGTTTGTAGTGCGCCTCTCATAATCCTAATGATTCGTTTTGTTTCAGGATGTCCCTGAATAATGTACTCCATTGTTTTGTGGTTATGGTACTCGACAAAACCTGATCCAAGAAGGCCCTATGTCTTGGGATATGACTAGTGGACGCTGCATTGAGAAGAAAATTCAAAAATTAGACATTCCCTTTACATCCACCCAGGTGGTGCACACATTTCTCAATGGTGGATAAATCCCTAGTGACTGCTTGCCTGTACTCAGGCTGTACCACCCAGTGAACCAAATGGGTGTAATGAAACCTCGCTGTGTTAGGAAGATTAAAATCTCTAAAGCAATTATCAAATGTAAGTATATCCCATTCATGGAATAGATCAGTGAGAGTAAGACACCCACCCTCCCTGCATAACTCTAAGAAACATGTCGACCCCACCTTAAGGGGAAAACACCCAACACATTAGTTGGTAAATTTCCCGACACATATGTTTTAACCAATGCCCAGCTAACCACAGAATAAAGTTTTTTGTTTGGTACAGCTTGCTGGCATTTTTTAATTCACTCACTTTTTCTACACTATTGTCACGAAAAACCAGCTCCGCAGTAATCTGGCGTTGTAGCACACCAGGGAGGCATTCGGCTTCTCCTGGTGGGCCCGATGATGAAGCATGTCACCACCCAGGGTGGTGAGTGAGGGCTTCTTGAGAAATCCCTAAGTGACTTTCTTATAGGTTGATTTCATCCTTCTCATTAACTGTGCTTAATGAAATTCTCCTCTGACGACACTCTTCTGTTGTTTGACATAATTATCCGGGGGACTGAGAGTGTCTTGTCTCTTCCCTCCCTCTCTAGTTGTTGTATTTATTTTAACTCTAAGAGACCCTGTGTCTCAGCCACTGGGAACGCCTTGTTGAAATAAATAGGGGTATATGGGAATGGGAAGGTCGTTAGCCTGTTCTGACGAGTTGCTTCATCCCACACCTCTAATGTAGCTCTGGTAGGTGTACTTAAATATGCATAAGGGGTATAGAGTCTCTAGCTTTTCAAATAATATTCCAGATTGTTCTACTGGTGACCGCCCTGTCCATAAGGAGCCAGTACTTATCTGACTCTCTCATAGACCATTCCGAAATTACCCAGTATTGTGCCACTCTATAATATAACAAAACATTCAGAAGCGTAAGCCCGCCTTCGTTTTTAGGAAACGCTAGTCGTTTGTTAGAAAGACGGGCCCTACACTTTTGAAAAATGAAGGATCTGAGTTGGGAGCATAGAGAGGTAAAACCCTGTTTTTCCACTTCCATGGGAAGGCCCTGAAAGAGATACAGTACTCATAGCAAGATTGTCATCTTAATATCATTAATTCTACCTAGCCAAGTTAAATACGATGGGGTCCATCTCTTCAGATCTTGCTGCAATTGGCGGAGGAGGGGTGAGTAGTTAGCCTTATAAAGATCCTCGACCGAAGGTGTAATATTTATGCCCAGATATGTGATCTCATTATGTGCTATCCGGAAAGATATATTGGAAGCTAGGTCTCTCATTTCACCCACTGGGACTGTTATTAAGAAGAAAGGACTTAGCTAGATTAACCTTGAAGCCCACCAGCAATTCAAACTCCTTCAGTTCTGTCTGTAAAGCTAAAAGTGAGATCTGTGGGGATGTAAGTGTCAGGAGTATATCATCTGTAAATAAGGAGAATTTATGATTGATTGACACAAAGGGAATACCCTGTACATGCAAGGATGCTCTTATTTATGCCGCTAAAGGTTCAATACTCAAAGCAAAAAGAAGGGGTGAGAGGGGACAACCCTGCCAAGTACCCCTTTCTAACAAGAACAAGTCTGAAACCGTTCCATTAACCATGACTCATGAGAAAGGACTAGCATAATTAGCTCGAATCATTGTCACAAATGTATCCCCAAATCAGACGTGTCACAGGGTGGAGAAGAGAAATTACCTATCTACCCAGTCAAATGCCTTTACGGCATCCACTGCCAAGTACTCCAGTGGTAAGGACTGAATCTTTAGAGTATAGATCTCCTAAAAGCCTCCGCCTTGCCACTTTCTGTATGCATCAAAGTCCACTCAGCATCGCAAGTCGAACCAATATACTCTCTTTCATGCTTCACCATCAGTTGCAGAGCTATGTGAGAGCTCATGTTGTTCCCCTTTTCATATTCAGTTTGTTTGAGACGTAAAAGTCTTAATTCTGCTCGATTGGAGTATACAGCTGTAAGTTTACCCGTGAGTGATGTCACGTTGCAGTAGGAGGGAGGGTAGATCCTTATGGGGTCTTTCAGCCTGGAGTAGCTCAGCTTCTAGTGCTAGTCGTTCCAAGGTTCTTTGCCTTGTGAGGAGGTCATCAGAACACTTCCCTCGTATTACTGCCTTGACTCCGTCCCAGTGTGTGGCATCATTAGTATATGGGGGTGATTTGTATGAAAATACTCTCTAATCGTTGACCTACGTTCATCCTGAAATGTACGGTCACGGGTCAAGGGACTTGGAAAAAAACTTCGGTCACAGCCAATCAAGTGCAATTTCCAACATTGCATTGTATGAAGTGGAAATCGCGTGAGTTTTTGCAGTCATAATGGTTGGTTGTAGCACTTGACTTGAAAAAGTGTAATCTTTAGTGGTGGGATAGAATGTGCTCCACGACTATTGTTCTAGATGGATCCTGATCATACAGTGATGGGAAATCCCTATGTGAAGCTACCAGTAGTACAGTAAAACGAAGAATTGTTCCCCTGGTGTAGTCTTTTTGATGCTCCCACTACCTTGAAAGCTATCTGCCTCCTATTCACTGTCATTCAACGTGCGTATTTTAGATGCTCTCACTGTTTACAAGAGCTATTTACCTCTCATTCCCTCACGTTCAACCAACATTTAATAACACATTTACACAAAAAGGATCCAGTGTATCACTCTTGGTTTAACACAGCGAGAGTTGGAATGAGGTATATTGTACCCAGAGTTTACAGATTTTAACCTGACAATGCAAATTGTGTTTACAATCTTACTTATTAAAATATTTTCAAAAAACATTTTAAGTTTAAAAAAAAACAGTCAATGTGGATAATATTGTCTTGCAACATCCAGCACAATTTATGAAATGCAGTTAAAAACACAGTTTTGGTTGTCTATTTTCGGGTTCAAACCCACACAGATTATTTTGTATCAACCATCCAAAACAAACAAATTCATGAAATATACTTAAAAATGCAATATTATGTGTATATTCAAGTTAAAAACCCAAGCAAAAAAAGGGATTTTTCGTGTGTTGCCGCATTTCGGCGATTGCTGACTTTACGCTCCACCTTCCTCAGGACAAATGATTAAAAACACAATATATTCTTAAAACAAAAAGAATGGGATCCCTGCATGAAGTCTTGGGGGTCTGTGGCTTATTGGATCATCTTATTCCAGCTCAACTGATGCTTAATCTCAGATTATTTTAAGCCTTCTGGGAGGACATATCTAGCATTGTTCTTGTCCTTATGAGTATGGAATTATCACCTGTCGCTCCATGCTGTGCTGCTCATTGTACCAGATACTTTATTTTCTGGTGACTCGCATTTATCATCACCCTTATTCCTTAGGTAGGATTATTCAATTGTCCCGGGTGTGATTCTTTCATGTAGATTTCTCGTGGCCTACACCTCGCGACCTGGATTGGCAATGGAATTAAAATGCTTATTCCTTCTGTGTTTTTAAAAGCTACGAGTAGTACGCCACTCGAAAGTGGGAAAGGAGGCAAGTCCTTTTATTTTATATACCGTCACACACCCTAGTGGTGTCATGCTTTATCATCCGGTCAACTTGGCGCCTAGAAGTCAGGGTGGTAAAGGAAGGACAAGGGAACACTACTCACAACAGAACCAGGGTAATTAAGTATTTTAAAAAAGAACATTGGTTCCTGTGGGAAAGAATACTTGATAATGGTAAAGAGACGTAAGTTACGTGTATATAAAACAGGAGTAAAGTGAGATGTCAAAGAGAAAGAACTTCCAATATACCAATATAGGCTTTCAATAAGTTGTACTGAAAAACGTTTCAAATTCTATTAAATACTTTCATACATAAGGCAAAATTATTTACAGTTTTGTGAGGTGTTCCAAGTGAAAAAATGAACCAAAGCATTCGAATAACATAAGTGAAAAAAATATATGTGAAAGGTTTCAGTAGTTTGTTTGTTTACAAAAGCGACCACTGTTTTTAAAATAAATTCATAACATCTTTACAATCATAGAATGCTATTTCTCAGAAGGTTCGCTTTTTTTCAATAGCCGACGGCGTTTCGACCCTAATATGGTTGTAGGGTCTCTTCAAGACCTATGATGTGGGACCTCTGGGAAGAAGAGAAATATGTGTTTTAGATTCTCTTCTAGTGTATGCTTACGGTTTATAGGAATATATTGGGTCATTGTTAATTTTACCTGTCTTTCATGTTATGGAATGACTCTACATGACATCAGATGACCACCTATACCTCTAGCAATTGTGACACAATTGACACTTGTACAATACCAGTGGGTACAAATCCCAATCCCTTATCAAGGATGGAAACTTCTTCCGTACTCAGGATGCAGTCTGTCAGGTTCACCACTAATCCAGTGTTTCGCTGGTGCTGGCTTGTGGGCCCATGATCATGCTACGGGAACAACACTTTGTTTGTGTTGTTCCTTCTGCCACGTCTTCTTCTTCTCCCACCCTGTCCTAAAAAACGATTTTGATTGTAGTTGGGCCTGGAAGAAGGGTGCTGCTTGGTAGTGTGGTGGTCCATGGAACTGTGGAGGTCCTTGGAACGGAACTGGACCACCCAGACTAGGCCAAGGGTACACCTGGGGTGGTGGATAGCCTTGATTGAAGTTCCCTATTCTAGATCTTCTTGGTAATTTTCGTTTCATGCACAAATGTGACAATATGCTGACCTACACAACTATTATGCAATAGAGTGTGACTACAGGGCTACCCCTATTATAACGTGAGCTCCCACATGGAGCACAACCTCTCCCACAATGCGGTTAGGAGTGAAGGTTGAATGTTTTGGATGTATGAGTCTCACGCGAATGCAAGCAGCAGTTGTGTTTTGAGTGGATGACACGGATGTCTCACAGGGATTTACACGCACAAGTATGCAGGTACTGACAGGATGCGACAAATTGCCGCCACTACACGATTTTTAACCACATAGTGGAGTGTGGTAAAGTTAAAGAAATTTAGCCTTACACACACCAAATAAGTATGTCGATGTTGAGATGAGCAGTGCATTGCAGGGCACGAGTTATAGTTAATGGTAACAGTGGAATTTCTATGGTTTTGTACGAGTGAAATGTCCAGCTAACTATAAGGCCCCTAAAACCTATGGTTTCTTCAGTGAATTTCTAAGATTTTTTAAATGCTAATTTCTAACTATAACTTCTGTAAAACCTATGTTTTTTTCAGTGAATATATCAGAAGGAGTCACAGGGAAACTCTCAGACCTAGGACCACTAAATCATCAAAAAACGAAGGACCAAAAGTAGGCGGCAACGAAAGAGGGTAGCCAGAGAGAGGTGGCAGCAGCGGAAACACAAAACAAGTGAGAGGACGGGGACAATGGAGGAAGAGATAATACCCCTATATCATGTTAATCAAGGGGCTACAGAAATTGAAAGGACAGTCAGTAACAAAAATACCATCATTAACCTTACCGATATCCACCTTGACCCTTCTGAACAACAGATCCTCTCATTAGATCGGTCATACTGCCCCTCCACAAACCTTTACTATACTAATACCCGAGCGGACATTTATAAGTTCGTCAGAAAACTCAAACTCTAAAAATTCCACCAAATGAAGGCCAGCTCTCAAAATATGTCACAAACAACAAATGAAATCAGCCACCAAACCGCAGAGACTGGGGAAAGCAGTCTAAGTGTGGCTGACCAGAGATCACTCACAGACTTGTATAATCTGGGACAAGAATGTGAAATAGACGAAAGGCGCGAATCAGGTGGAGGTGAATACCCGGAATTGGCAACTCAGGATTTGGTATCACCTGGGTTTGAAACATGGGCAAAACCTGAAACTAACTTTAGGGAAAAGTCTAAATTCACACCTATTATGCCTCGTGATGCCATAGATCTATTCAATGAACAAGTAGGGGCGGAAATCAAACATCTCTATATGGAGACCAGCAAAAACAACATACCCATAAATAACCAAGAGCGGAATACCACCAACTGATAGAAAAAATAAATAAGAATAAACAGGTTGTAGTCAGAAATGCAGTAAAAGGGGGAAATGTGGTGCTGTGGTCACTTAAAGATTACTCAGAGGAAGCAGCCAAACAATTGAATGACACAGACTGCTACCGCAAAAGCTCCATGCAGAAATTCAAAAAGGAGCAAGATAATTTCTTCGGGAAATTGTTGGCATGGAAGAGCACGGGCCTCCTGGATTTACAAGAATTGAAGTTTTTAGAAAAGGAGAATCCAACTATTTCCCTGCTGTACTTTGTTCCAAAAATATTTACAACAAGGGGTGGTGATGGACAGAGTCTCTGAATTAAGCAGAATACTCTCACCCAGTCAAGAGATCAGGGCTGCATCCAACACCGTTTTTTAGCTCATTGCACCATCCCAGTTTCAGAACCTGGCTGTAGGCAAATTAGTCTGTCCCTGGCCCAGTGCATCATGGGAACAGGGCAGACCAGACTACAAAAGCCAATTCTTACACTGGGAAGGAAACAAGCTTCCGGGGACCGGTTTCTGGCATTACAGCCGTCTTCGGCCCGGCTTGCTTGAATCCTGATGGTGCAATGAGCAAGGGACTCACATCTGAGTATACCCTTCCACGCTTAGGGTGGACAAAAATATTTACAACAAGGGGTGGTGATGGACAGAGTCTCTGAATTAAGCAGAATACTCTCACCCAGTCAAGAGATCAGGGCTAGATCCAACACCGTTTTTTAGCTCATTGCACCATCCCAGTTTCAGAACCTGGCTGTATGCAAATTAGTCTGTCCCAGGCCCAGTGCATCATGGGAACAGGGCAGACCAGACTACAAAAGCCAATTCTTACACTGGGAAGGAAACAAGCTTCCGGGGACCGGTTTCTGGCATTACAGCCGTCTTCGGCCCGGCTTGCTTGAATCCTGATGGTGCAATGAGCAAGGGACTCACATCTGAGTATACCCTTCCACGCTTAGGGTGGACAAAAATATTTACAACAAGGGGTGGTGATGGACAGAGTCTCTGAATTAAGCAGAATACTCTCACCCAGTCCAGAGATCAGGGCTAGATCCAACACCGTTTTTTAGCTCATTGCACCATCCCAGTTTCAGAACCTGGCTGTATGCAAATTAGTCTGTCCCTGGCCCAGTGCATCATGGGAACAGGGCAGACCAGACTACAAAAGCCAATTCTTACACTGGGAAGGAAACAAGCTTCCGGGGACCGGTTTCTGGCATTACAGCCGTCTTCGGCCCGGCTTGCTTGAATCCTGATGGTGCAATGAGCAAGGGACTCACATCTGAGTATACCCTTCCACGCTTAGGGTGGACAAAAATATTTGCAACAAGGGGTGGTGATGGACAGAGTCTCTGAATTAAGCAGAATACTCTCACCCAGTCAAGAGATCAGGGCTAGATCCAACACCGTTTTTTAGCTCATTGCACCATCCCAGTTTCAGAACCTGGCTGTATGCAAATTAGTATGTCCCTGGCCCAGTGCATCATGGGAACAGGGCAGACCAGACTACAAAAGCCAATTCTTACACTGGGAAGGAAACAAGCTTCCGGGGACTGGTTTCTGGCATTACAGCCGTCTTCGGCCCGGCTTGCTTGAATCCTGATGGTGCAATGAGCAAGGGACTCACATCTGAGTATACCCTTCCACGCTTAGGGTGGACAAAAATATTTACAACAAGGGGTGGTGATGGACAGAGTCTCTGAATTAAGCAGAATACTCTCACCCAGTCAAGAGATCAGGGCTAGATCCAACACCGTTTTTTAGCTCATTGCACCATCCCAGTTTCAGAACCTGGCTGTATGCAAATTAGTCTGTCCCTGGTGAAGAATTGGCTTGGTAGTTTGGTCTGCCCTGTTCCCATGATGCACTGGGCCAGGGAAAGACTAATTTGCATATAGCCAGGTTCTGAGCTGGGATGGGGCAGTGAGCTAAATAACGGTGATCGATCAAGCCCTGATCTTTGGACTGGGTAAGAGTGGTCTGCTTAATTCAGACACTCTGTTCATCACCACCCCCTTTTCTGAATCGTTTTTGGCCACTATAGGTGTGGCAGGGTATACTCAGACATGAGCCCCTTGCTCACTGCTCCATCAGGATTCAAGCAAGCCGGGCCGACGAGGCTGAAATGCCAGAAACCGGTCCCCGGTAGCTTGTCTCCTTTCTGGTGAAGAATTGGCTTGGTAGTTTGGTCTGCCCTGTTCCCATGATGCACTGGGCCAGGGACAGACTAATTTGCATATAGCCAGGTTCTGAGCTGGGATGGGGCAGTGAGCTAAATAACGGTGATGGATCAAGCCCTGATCTTTGGACTGGGTAAGAGTGGTCTGCTTAATTCAGACACTCTGTTCATCACCACCCCCTTTTCTGAATCGTTTTTGGCCACTATAGGTGTGGCAGGGTATACTCAGACATGAGTCCCTTGCTCACTGCTCCATCAGGATTCAAGCAAGCCGGGCCGATGAGGCTGAAATGCCAGAAACCGGTCCCCGGTAGCTTGTCTCCTTTCTGGTGAAGAATTGGCTTGGTAGTTTGGTCTGCCCTGTTCCCATGATGCACTGGGCCAGGGACAGACTAATTTGCATATAGCCAGGTTCTGAGCTGGGATGGGGCAGTGAGCTAAATAACGGTGATGGATCAAGCCCTGATCTTTGGACTGGGTAAGAGTGGTCTGCTTAATTCAGACACTCTGTTCATCACCACCCCCTTTTCTGAATCGTTTTTGGCCACTATAGGTGTGGCAGGGTATACTCAGACATGAGCCCCTTGCTCACTGCTCCATCAGGATTCAAGCAAGCCGGGCCGACGAGGCTGAAATGCCAGAAACCGGTCCCCGGTAGCTTGTCTCCTTTCTGGTGAAGAATTGGCTTGGTAGTTTGGTCTGCCCTGTTCCCATGATGCACTGGGCCAGGGACAGACTAATTTGCATATAGCCAGGTTCTGAGCTGGGATGGGGCAGTGAGCTAAATAACGGTGATGGATCAAGCCCTGATCTTTGGACTGGGTAAGAGTGGTCTGCTTAATTCAGACACTCTGTTCATCACCACCCCCTTTTCTGAATCGTTTTTGGCCACTATAGGTGTGGCAGGGTATACTCAGACATGAGTCCCTTGCTCACTGCTCCATCAGGATTCAAGCAAGCCGGGCCGACGAGGCTGAAATGCCAGAAACCGGTCCCCGGTAGCTTGTCTCCTTTCTGGTGAAGAATTGGCTTGGTAGTTTGGTCTGCCCTGTTCCCATGATGCACTGGGCCAGGGACAGACTAATTTGCATATAGCCAGGTTCTGAGCTGGGATGGGGCAGTGAGCTAAATAACGGTGATGGATCAAGCCCTGATCTTTGGACTGGGTAAGAGTGGTCTGCTTAATTCAGACACTCTGTTCATCACCACCCCCTTTTCTGAATCGTTTTTGGCCACTATAGGTGTGGCAGGGTATCCTCAGACATGAGTCCCTTGCTCACTGCTCCATCAGGATTCAAGCAAGCCGGGCCGACGAGGCTGAAATGCCAGAAACCGGTCCCCGGTAGCTTGTCTCCTTTCTGGTGAAGAATTGGCTTGGTAGTTTGGTCTGCCCTGTTCCCATGATGCACTGGGCCAGGGACAGACTAATTTGCATATAGCCAGGTTCTGAGCTGGGATGGGGCAGTGAGCTAAATAACGGTGATGGATCAAGCCCTGATCTTTGGACTGGGTAAGAGTGGTCTGCTTAATTCAGACACTCTGTTCATCACCACCCCCTTTTCTGAATCGTTTTTGGCCACTATAGGTGCGGCAGGGTATACCCAGACATGAGTCCCTTGCTCACTGCTCCATCAGGATTCAAGCAAGCCGGGCCGACGAGGCTGAAATGCCAGAAACCGGTCCCCGGTAGCTTGTCTCCTTTCTGGTGAAGAATTGGCTTGGTAGTTTGGTCTGCCCTGTTCCCATGATGCACTGGGCCAGGGACAGACTAATTTGCATATAGCCAGGTTCTGAGCTGGGATGGGGCAGTGAGCTAAATAACGGTGATGGATCAAGCCCTGATCTTTGGACTGGGTAAGAGTGGTCTGCTTAATTCAGACACTCTGTTCATCACCACCCCCTTTTCTGAATCGTTTTTGGCCACTATAGGTGTGGCAGGGTATACTCAGACATGAGTCCCTTGCTCACTGCTCCATCAGGATTCAAGCAAGCCGGGCCGACGAGGCTGAAATGCCAGAAACCGGTCCCCGGTAGCTTGTCTCCTTCCTGGTGAAGAATTGGCTTGGTAGTTTGGTCTGCCCTGTTCCCATGATGCACTGGGCCAGGGACAGACTAATTTGCATATAGCCAGGTTCTGAGCGGGGATGGGGCAGTGAGCTAAATAACGGTGATGGATCAAGCCCTGATCTTTGGACTGGGTAAGAGTGGTCTGCTTAATTCAGACACTCTGTTCATCACCACCCCCTTTTCTGAATCGTTTTTGGCCACTATAGGTGTGGCAGGGTATACTCAGACATGAGTCCCTTGCTCACTGCTCCATCAGGATTCAAGCAAGCCGGGCCGACGAGGCTGAAATGCCAGAAACCGGTCCCCGGTAGCTTGTCTCCTTCCTGGTGAAGAATTGGCTTGGTAGTTTGGTCTGCCCTGTTCCCATGATGCACTGGGCCAGGGACAGACTAATTTGCATATAGCCAGGTTCTGAGCTGGGATGGGGCAGTGAGCTAAATAACGGTGATGGATCAAGCCCTGGTCTTTGGACTGGGTAAGAGTGGTCTGCTTAATTCAGACACTCTGTTCATCACCACCCCCTTTTCTGAATCGTACTTTGTTCCAAAGGCACACAAATCGATGGTGAAACCGCAAGGCAGGCCTATAATCCCTGCCTGTGATGGACCATTAGAGAATATGTCTGTGTATATTGACTCATTTTTGCAACATCACGTGAAAAATATCAACTGCTATGTGCAAGACACAAGTGACTTCATCAGAAAAATAGAAAAAATCAGCTGGCAGGAGGACTATTGTCTTATAGCCTTGGATGTTACAGCGCTATATACCTGCATACGCAATCATGATGGAGTCAAAGCTGTGGAGTACTTCTTGGAAAATCGACCCATCAAATTTGCCAAACAGAATCAGATGGTAATAGACTTATTGCGATTTTGTCTAGAGAACAACTTATTTTTATTAAAAAATCAAGTTTATCATCAAATACAAGGTGTGGCAATGGGGGCCAGCTTCTCCCCCAGGTATACCTGTCTCTTTATGGGATGGTGGGAGGAGCTGGTCCTCATGAAACAGTATGCCCACACATTCTACAGCAATATATTGGCATGGTTACGATTTATCGATGACCTCTTTGTTGTTTGGAATGGGTCAACACAGAGTGCACAGGAGTTTATTTCTGAGATTAACACAAACAACCTGAATTTAAAGTTTACATATGACAGCAGTTGTGAAACTATCACATTTTTAGACACCAAGGTATACATTTCCCACAAAGGTCAGGCAACTACCCTTTTCAGAAAACCCACAGCGGGAAATTCAATATTGCATGCGACGAGTGCCCACCCCCCTCACTTAATTAACAGCATCCCCTACGGGGAGTTGCTGAGAATTAAGAGAATCTGTAGTGAGGAGCAGGATATGCAAGAGAAACAACAACAATGTAAAAATAGATTTTTACCGCGTGGGTACAAAAAACGCACTATTGAAGATGCAATATCTAAATCTAGAGCTAGAGCAAGGCAGGATTTACTACAATACAACTCAAAGTCTAACACAGCATTGGGTATCACCCCGACGGAACCGACCAGACTGATACTGGGGTACAAGAGACAGGAAGGACAGATTAGGGCAATAATAAGACGCAATTGGCCTATAGTAATAGAGGATCCTGTCATAGGTGGAGCCATGCCTAAAAAAACATCTTTAACATTTAGAAAAACAGCATTTATGGGTAATGCATTAATGAAAAACAACCGAGACGATGTGGATTCTAATACTTGGCTGGCCCCCAGGACAGGTTTCTACAAATGTACCAGTTGCAAGGCATGCAATCAAACAGCTTTCAGCCCTAAGAAACACACCATATCTAAATATCTGTCATGCAAAACAGAATACTCTGTCTATGCACTGATGTGTAGTTGTAATCTTACATACATAGGTAGTACTAAACTATCAGTGCACAAAAGAATCTTGCAACACACATGTGCAATTGTAAATAAAGACCCCAGTTACCCGGTGGCCAGGCACTTTAAGGAGCACCACCAAAGTAGCCTCAAACATTTCAATTACTATGTGTTAGACACAGTGCCTTTTAACAAAAGAGGTGGTAATAGAGAAGCCAGACTACGGCGCTTGGAGACTAGATATATATTAGAACTAGATAACAAACAGCCGAAAGGTCTCAATACCAGTGAGGATGTGTACACACATTTATGATAGATACAAACATCTTCTTCTAAAAACAATTTCTGTGTTATTTAATGATTTTGCACATCTATTTAATATTTATAGCGTATTTATTTATTTAAGTATTTATGCTGTATTATTAAGTATGTGGCTGCTGAACTGTCTACACACATAGGGGAATTACTGAGATAAAATAATCCCTTTTTTATTACCCCCAAGTATTAGACAGTAGAATACAGGTCTCCCAACAACTTGCATACATCTAATTTAGTTGGAGAAAAATGTATAACAGAAGGATTTTACCTAATTTATTGAGATTTCAGGTTGGAATGATTTTATTACAATTTTATATTGTGAATATCATTTTGTGGGAATCAGCCTATTGATCTACTCTTTAATTAACTGTCAGTTTTTATCCTCCTCTCTTTTATATACTGACCATGATGTACATTATATAAAGGCACTTTAAGGTAACTGGCATTTGACCGTACCTATAATATTGTTATATATGTTATGCTGCTAGCACTCTGCACACATGAACTATTTTGCACTTTGTATAATATTCGCACATTTGCACATAATTTTATTCATACGGGTCTTGCACTTTAGGAAAATGGGGGGTACTCTTTACTTAGCACTTAGTCATTTTATTTACACAGCAGCTGGATTTTTTGTATAAACCAGGATAAAAGGAATAAGTACATGATATAGGGGTTTACAGTAGCATTTTGATTGCAACATATCCCTGTACCTATTATTTCTTAACTCTTTCCATGCTGATGACGGAACCGCTCCGTCATCAGCCGCGGTGACGCTGTGCTGATGACGGAGCGGTTCCGTCATGGCCCGCCCGATGCACCTGCGCGGCGCTGATTTCGCGCCTGCGTGGCGCGTTCTATTAAGCGGGCCGGGCCATGACGGAACCGCTCCGTCATGAGCACAGCTCAACCGCGGCTGGTGATGGAGCGGTTCCGTCACCAGCATGGGCCCGCCGCGCGGCCCCTGCCACCTTAGCGCTGTGGCGGAATAGCTGCCGCAGCGATGTGGTTAAAATATTTCTTAGGATTATTTTTAGAGCAGGCAATTTTTATGCACTTTTACTGTATTTTACAGCGACTTGTATCCTGGTTTTATTGTACACTGTATGTCATACGCACATTTTTTAACATGATTTTAGCATTTATGCTGTAATTTATGTGAAAATTTTAAATGTGTAGTATGTTTACTATATCTATTGCTGCTGCATTTTGCACTTTAACAGGAGGCAATGCCGCCAATGCGCTGTCATGTGATCAAGGCCGTCTTTACCAGCCGAAAAGCGTAACGGTGACATGGTGATTGCTTAAATAAAATCACTTGGAAGAATCTGGGTCCACTCTTGCCTTTTTCAAGCGGAACAGAAAAGCAGGCAAGCGCGCTGATATCCATACTAATATTATAAAGAGAGAGCCCAAACCTTTGAGGCGGGTAATCTCAGTAACCACAGCACCAATCACAAAACCCAATACAGCTTTGGAAAGGGCAGTTGCAGCAGAAGGACGTAGGCTATGCAGATGGCCACCATATACATTTAAAAAAATTAAATTAAAAAAATTACAATTTCAATATTTAAAAAAAAAATTTCAATTTATATTAAAAATATGTAATGTAATTTAAAAAAATAAAATATCTAAAAATAAATACTTTAAAACAATGTAATAAATTAGTATAAAAAAATAACAATTAATACATTTAAAAATTATCAATTAAAAAAAACTTTGAAATTCACTGAAAAAACCATAGGTTTCAGCCACGTTATAGTTAGGAATTAGCATTTAACAAACCTTAGAAATTCACTGAAATAACCATAGGTTTCACACGTTATAGTTAGCTGGACATTTCACTCATACAAAACCATTGAAATTCCCCCGTTATAGTTAGTTCAGCTAACTATAACTCGCGTGCCCGCAATGCACTGCTGATGACGTCACATATTACATCACTCATGACATGGTCAGTGACATCACTCATGACATCACTGATGACATCTCAAATGACATCACTGATGACATCATCCTTGTGAAAGAGTGGCAGACCTCCTCTCAGCGTAATATAACCTTTGATACACACCTTCAAAAATAGAAACAAAAATTTTCAAAAAAATCGAGATACCAATACCAGTTAGAACGACCTATTCAGTAATTCCAAAATCTAAATACACATCCACTCATTCACCAACAGTTCTATATAGTCACTCATACATGTACTCACTCATCATATGTACTTATACACCTATACATCCTGTTACACACCGATACTCATCCATACAGTTACTCACACACATACTCACACATGCAAATAAACTATCAAACATCCATTTACTTGCATATACAGCTATACACACACCACTACAATTACTTTTACAGAAACGTACACATACTCACTCTCTTAAACAATCACTTATAGAAACACATACTTATTTATACAGGAACTCTTCCAATCTCTCACACTCTCACGTATAATCACTTATATACATCAATACTCCCATATTGAAAATAAAACATATGTAGTCCATACTAATATTATAAAGAGAGAGCCCAAACCTTTGAGGCGGGTAATCTCAGTAACCACAGCACCAATCACAACACCCAATACAGCGTTGGAAAGGGCAGTTGCAGCAGAAGGACATAGGCTATGCAGACAGCCACCATATACATTTAAAAGGTAAAAGAACCGTGCCAGCAAAGTAGTCCCTTGTGGGTGTGTCTGCGTTGTGCTGTGGGCGTGGGCTGGGGGCGTGACTATCGCTGGGGGCGTGTGGTACGGCCATCATATCGTGGGCTGTGGGCGTGTGCTGGGGGGCGTGAGAAACGCTGGGGGCGTGTGTCCGGCCTTCATGCCATGTGAACGCAATTGCGCCGCATCAAGGGGCACGCTGGGGGTGTGAGAAATGCTGGGGGCGTGTGCTACGTTCCGCCCTTCATGCCATGTGGGTGGTACATTAATCAGAAGATCGTCTGCTGTAGGCGTGACAAACGCGTTCAGCTGGAGGCGTGGTAAGTAATGTTACTGCAGCCACTCTTGCCCGCTGTTACTGAATTCTCTCATTCAACAAAATTACACGCGCCTGCTACCATCAACTAGGGCTCTAGCCGGGCTCAGGCGGCAAATCAGTACACTAATTACACGCGCCTGATAACATCAACCAGGGCTGCCGCTGGGCCTCAAGCGGGGGAAAACACGCCTGCTAACATCAAACAGGCCTGCATCTGGGCCTCAAGTGGGGGAACACGCAAATGAGCGTGTCTGGGGGGACAATTACTGCAGCCTCTCCTACTCGCTGTCACTTAACTCTCTCATTAAACGGATTTACCAGCGGATGATAACTCTCTCATTCAACAACAGTACACGCGCCTCCTAACATCAACCAGGGCTGTAGCTGGGCTCAGGCTGCGGATCACTACACCAATTACACGTGCCTGCTAACATCAACCAGGGCTGCAGCTGGGCCTTCTCCGTCCCGATTCTAATGAAACAAAACATTTTGTCTACCGCGAGATTTTAAAATAATTTGCCCTTGCCAAATACACATATTACACACATTCTATTTCATACCTGGACAACGTCGGGACGGGCTGCTAGTATATATATACATATATATATATATATATATATATATATATACGCAAATTATACACTGTATAATAAAATGTACCTAAGAAGGGTACATAGAAACGCCACAACATCAGTCATGGGACAAAGATGAGACAACGATGAGCTGACAACCATCCACATGGCCCGGTATAAAAGGGATGGGGAGGAAATCACGCACACCCCCGAAAATAAAACGAGGTGATAGAAATCAACACTACAAACTGAATTCGACCTCTTGGGTGATATATATTGAGAACAAGGCTGGGGCCAAGACGCAGCACTGACGGACCCCATGCATGATTTTGACAGGATCTGTGACTTGTCCCTTGCCACTCCATCTTACCCCGGCAAAATTCTCTGCATGGAGGTTTAAATAAACATAGACAGGATTTTTATAGGCATCCCTTCTCCTTAAGGACCTCGCAAACCTTGCCCCTGGGCTCAATGTCAAATGCCGATTTCAAGTCTATAAATGCTATATAGAGACTCACCTTGCCCAGTGCTACCACCTTCCAGTAAAGTATTTGAAGACGGAAGACCTGCTCGATTGTTTCTGTCTTCTGGCGGAATTCTGCTTGTAGAGGGGACAGAAGATGGTTATCGGCCATCCAATCTTGGATCCTCACTAGGAGGGAGCGACAGAATACTTTTTGCACACAATCAATCAAGCTAATGGGCTAATAATTGGCCGGGTTGCTCCTGTCTTCCTTTTTGAAAATCGGGATCACTTCGGCTCTCTTCCAGGATGCCGGAATAGGGGCCCCCAAGCTATATTATTAGAAAGTACTATTATGTACGAAACCCAATTGTCCTTCTCCGAGCGGAAGAGGTCTCCTGGAATCCCATCCAGTCCGGATGCTTTGGCAGGAATAATCACCTCTACGGAAGCCAACATTTCTTCCTTCGAGAAGGAGAGGCTTGATGTAGGGTGAGATAAATCAAGAGTAGGTAACCCTGAATCAAAGCGAGAAATATTCTTATATAACGCACCAGTGCTCAACCCATATATTGGCTGAGATATTATTAGCTAGGGGAGGTGAATTTTTAAAAGTTTCCCTTCGCCACAAGAGCCTAGAATTTCCTAATATCTTATTGGGAACAAGCCTCCCCCAGATCCGACCAATTCTTCTCGTCCCACTCTCGCTTTGCCCTTGCTTGGAATAGTTTATAAAGTCTTCTTAGGTCATGTGCCAGGGGTATGTTCTAAAGTCTGATAGCCGTAGCTAATCGACACCTTAAGAACCTACATTCCCGTGTGAAACAAGAGTTCACCTTCTTAGCTTCTCTCTGTTTTGATCAAGGGTTATGGGAGGGGGCAAACAGGTTTTGGGCTAGTTGGGCAAAAAACTTAGCATGCATGGCACTAATGTTAACTTAATTAATATGAGTACTGACAAATTGATGGTAATATTGAAAATGAAATTCTGTAATGGATTTGCTCACTTTTCTTTCTCTCTGTGTTCTTCAATGATGTGCATCTCTAGTATAGATACAACAACTCAAACAAGGTGCAAGGAGTTTGCATTGGCTATTAACTCAGGAAACAGTGTAATTTGTGTGGAAGAATGTATACATTTTTACATTGTTCCATATAGGGGTAGCTTCCTCAATTTTACTCAGTTTATAAAGATTATAATTACACAACCTTCAGAAGCACACCAAATCACTGGCAAAAGGCTGATGGTTCATCCTAGCGTACAAATCTCACCTTTGCTTATCTGTTTTCTTATAGACTCCTATAATGTTTAATACCAGGATGCATTATTGTATTATTGTAATGTGAGTGAGTCTCACTGAATGGTATTTCTATCCTAATTAAAACAGGTTTTGGTCTTCCAAGGCTTTAAAGAGTGAAGAAAACTTTAAGGAAATGTTCTTTGAGATTAGGGTGTGGAGCCTGCGGCTCTGTTCCACACTGCTAATGACTTAGAGGAAGCAAGCACCAGCAGGAGAAAGCTATCTTCCTTGTGAAGTCAGCTCAGTATTGCACAAGACAACTGTCTGCCAATAAATTTGGCAAAGCAGTCCAGAGTGAGATTGAATATTATTCTGCAGCCTGACATCTTTATCATTAATATGGCCTCTTTCCAGGTAGGTGCCAAACAGGGTGATTTAAATACTGCATTAGCTTTGTTGGATAAAGCAAGTCTGATTTTCAAACAGACAGGCTCACAAAATAAGTTCCTACATATGAAGATCATTTGAAATTAGCCAGCTTTCTGCTAGACACAACTGCCTTAACGTCATATAGGTTAAACCGATTGTCCTTTAGGAGCTTTTCTTCAAATACTGTCATAACAGTATTTTGTCTTGCTACACTTCCGGGACTCTCAGCCCTGAACAGAAGTTCAGCCGCTGCAACTATATGCCTCAGAAAGCACAACATAATTAAAAGAAACACGGTCCATATAGGTATTATTGAAGAAACCAAATTATCAGCTCAATACAATACCCACTGATGTAATACCATATACACTAAATGTAGAACAACAGGATATGGCTGAATTAAATTGTATAGAAATTAGTTTATCTTAGCAATGATGTTTATGTAGAATAAGAAAAAATTACAATATTTGCAAATAAGTGTTCAGGGTAATGAGTGAATGCAGAATGCTCAAAAGTTAACCTCTTCCGTGCGGCCCCGATTCGGCCCCGATTCCCCCCCGGTGCTGAGCCCTAATGAAAACGGGCGTGGTCATGACGGAACGGTTCCGTCATAAGCACAGCTCGACCGATGCTCATGACGGAACCGTTCCGTCATGAGCATCGAAGGGGTTAAGAGGTATTGCAAATGTGATCACAAATATGAAGAAAACAGCGGAAAGACAAAAAGCTATTCCTTAGTTTACAGAGAGATAAATGTTGGACAATGACAGAGTATTTAAAAGTCTCCTACTAATGTTTTTAAGGTGACTAATTGTCAAAATCACAAGCAGGGGAACTTGACAAACCTTTACAATTCTCTGATTTATGTGTCATTCAGCATTACTTTCATTGATTAAAATATGAATCCCTTTATTCTGAGTTTGGACCAAGACTTAATAACGCTTATACACCCTAAAAAGGGCGTTTATGAACTATGAGAAGGCATTGCCATGAAAGTCTGTAATGAGGATGCTGAAGATGAACAAAACTCAGATAAAAGCTAGTTGTGATGACTGTGAATTACTTTCCATAACTGGTTCTGTTTTGCACTTTTTGTTGCTTGTTGAACACCTCATCAGGATTGGTTGTTGAGATCACTGCATCATTACAGAGAAAGTCTATGACTTGAGCATGTGTCTCTTAACTCAGCAAAAAGGATGGAAACCATGTCTATCTTCTGAGGTTTTCTTTGATAAATACATTGTGCTCTGAAGTTCCCTTCCATCTCTCCTAGTCTATTTTAAGATGTGTCACATGCTTGGAGACAGAAAGAGACAGAGGTGGCATCAAGAGATGGCATGCATCCTTCAGTGTGAGCCAAGGTGATCAAAGGAGTGCCAGAATAGTGAATGTACCTGACCTGAGCGGGGAGAGATGGTAAACAATCTGTATGCCGCGGGATAATCGGACCCTTGGTTATCCAAAAGTAGCATCTAGGGTGGCGATCAAGGAGAAGAGGTAGTGTCCTGATTTACAGTTGTCTGAGATGGACCAAAAGCAGGGGCAGACATTGCTACTGTTCGGGCAGGATGTGTACCTGAATGTTCACTCCCAAAGTGGTTGTGAGCCGTCACCTCAAGCTTGGCCATTCTAATCCGAGTTTCTCAGTATCAGGTAATGCATTTCCATAGAAATCCATGGTATTACTAGTTTTGACTCCAAGGCATGTTTTTGCAGCATGCCCTGTCTAGAATAGGAATTTAAGGCGACATTATACTACATAGAGTACTGGGGGTCCTCCTCACAGATCCAGGAGAGTCTTTCAGTAAAGAGGGGAAAAAAATGATTCGGCCACTAGATGAAACACCTAACAGGAGTTGTGTAACACATTCTTACTCCCACAAGAAAGTTTCAGAGGTAATATTGTGGGTGACAGCATCGTTATGGCTCTCTTAAAATAACCAGTACGGAGAAGCAGAATCCTGAGGATTGCAGTGAAAGAGGACTGCTTGATATTGGAAGGAAGTCACTGCCTGCTCTTTCTCAATTTGAGTTCTCTATTGTTGGCCAGTAATAGAATTCTTTTGAAAGTGGAAAATGCGCTAGTGTCAAAGGGAATAGTGCTGTCGGCGGCATTTTCTGTTTGTCTAAGTGTGTCTAAGAAAGCATTATATGTGCATGCAAGCTGATTTTGCCAGACATTATCTCCAGAGCATACTGTCAGACAGAGAGGGCCCGATTTTGAAAGGGCCTCCGCACTCATGGGGAGGCCCAGCGGTCATGGAGGAGTCTCCACACTCGGGCGGAATCTCTGCAATTAGAGTCCTCATTGCGGAGATTCCGCCTCAAGTGCAGAAACTCCTCCATGACAGCTTGGCCTAAAGTGCGGAGGCCCTTTGTGTATCAGTCAAACTTCAAATCTGAGCATTCCAAAAATCATCAGTAAAATTGTATGTCGTCAGTATTCCACTTTTAATTCACGGTCAGGCCATATAGTTATGCATTAACCTGGGTTAAAAGTGAACTGCTGACTACATACAATTATATTGACGATTTTTGGAGTGCTCAGATTTGAAGATTGACTTATTTTTAACTAGGGTAGGCAGTGTGGGCTTGTGGATGGTAACCATTCCTTTCCTAGGAGCACCACGTATACTTTGTATATGATATATACGTTCCCCAAAATAAGAGAGCAGTGCACCCATTTGCTTGCTTTATACCTGGTTACCATATTCTGTTCATCTTTGTGAATCAGGCCCACTGTGACCCTGGGGCTAAAGTGAATTTGATTCTTAGTGGGGAAAGACTAGTAATCCTACTTCAGGAGGAGCCCAGATTTTTGGGGCTTTTTATAATGTTTGGCATTGATTTTCCATAGTTGCAATACATTGTGCTTTCTGCTATTTGATCTCTTCCCATTTTGAGGTCCATTATGTGCCCTCTGTTTCATGCTATGAAATTATGGATTGTGCTTGGCTTCTGAAAGGGAAATTGTGTGTTACAGTTAAGGTGCTGTGGAATGCAGAGAAATAATTGTGTGCAGCACACTGTCATAGGAGATTTGCTTAGTAAGGTTAGGAAGCTGGCTCTCTATATAGTGCATTAAAATGAAGTACACTGTGCAGGGAGGCAAAAGTAGATAATACTAACGCTCTATTTGTGGAAGTGTGGGTAGCAAATAGGTTTATCAGAGGGTAGTGCTAAGCTTTTGTTGTACTCAGAGAGGCAATAAATTGCACACTCTAGAACAAATCCAAGACCAATTTTGAAAAAATAACACCAATTTTTATATAATTTTGAAGACCAAGAACTTCACTCACAGGTAAGTACTTTTTTAGTTCGGATTTTTCAAAGTTCGGAAAATAACTTGCTGTTGTGCACAGTTATGCACAATGAAAGCGTATGGAGAAAAATACAAAAATACATGTAAAATCTCACGGTCGGTTCTAGGAGTTATATAAACAACAAAGAAACTTTAAGGTCTGAACTAGCTGAGTTAATTAGACTATCACTGGACTAGGCACAACACAAGTGCAATACATCAGTTATCACGTGATGGAAAGGCACTCAACATAATAGTTTGAGTCCTATCAGCCCACCCACATGGCGGAGCCTCATCATATAGGACCAATGCCTGTCAAACTGCTTTTGATGCCCTGAAGACTGCCAGGTGCACAGCACCTGTGCTCAAGGCACCTGACTTCTCCAGTGAGTTCATAGTGCAGACAGATGCTTCAGAGCATGTTGTGGGAGCAGTACTCTCACAGATCAACGACGAGGGCTTGGACCAACCTGTAGCCTTCATTAGTAGAAGGCTACTTCCCAGGGAACAGAAGTGGAGTGCAATTGAAAGGGAAGCTTTTGCTGTGGGCTGGGGTCTGAAGAAGCTGAGGCCCTACCTGTTTGGGACTCACTACCGGGTTCAGACAGACCACAGGCCCCTCGGATGGTTGATGCAGATGAGGGGTGAGAACCCAAAACTGTTGAGGTGGTCCATCTCCCTACACGGAATGGACTTTACGGTGGAACACTGCCCTGGTACAGAATAAGTCAACGCTGATGGTCTGTCCAGATTTTTCCGCCTTAGTGAAGAGAACTCCCAAGAGGGTGGGTAGTTCTCCCCACTTTCAGCTGGAGGGGACACGTATTAGATCTGGCATCTTTGGCATGGTTTCCCCTGACTTTTTGCCCCTACCTCAGGTATTTATGACGCTGTGCTGGATTTCGTTTTTGCTGGTTTAGATGCTTTGGGCACTTTGCCACTGCTGATCAGTGTCAAAGTGCAAGTGCTCCCTGAGTAAATTGTTATTGTAATTGGTTATCAATGATTGGCATATTTGTATTACCAAGATGTCCCTAGTAAAGTGCACTGAGTGTGCCAGGGCTGGTGATTCAAATGCTACTAGTGGGCCTGCAGCACTGATTGTGCCACCCACATGAGTAGCCCTAAAATAGTGTCTCAGGCCTGCCACCGCAGTGCCTGTGTGCAGTCTGTGGACTGCCATGTCAACCTGGCTAGTGTCCCCACTGACCAGGCATAACCCTTCCCTTTCTGTACACATTGGACACCACTTTGGAAGGCCCAAGGTACCCTCCTGGGCAGGGTGCAGTGTATATGAAAGGAGGACATGTACTAGTGTGGGTGACATGTTCTGGTAGGGAAATACAGCCATTTTCATTTTTCACTATTGTAAGGCTATTTTGCCCATAGGCTATGATGGGGAATGCTGTGTACAGTGGTTACCTGCATATCTTCCCGTAGGAGCAAGATAGGACATAAAAGTCTGGTATCCCTGAACTCAGAATTTAATAACACATCTCTTGGGAAATATGTTTTTTAAATCCTGTGTTTGAAAACAACACTTTTAGAAGGTGGCTGTTTTCTTGTCTGACCTGTATGTGTGCTTTGGCCTGTTTGTGAATTGACTGTCTGGTTTGTGAGTGACAGGGGCTGGGTAGCTCCCAGAGGCTGAGTGGGCTATCCCTGGGCTGAATAGCTCCATTTGCATCTAGAGTGGTGGGAGGGGATAGCACCTGGGCCAAAATAGGGCTGTGCCTGCCTTCCACAATTCTGGCTCCACCTCCTGCTGGGCGGCAGACGACCCTGCCCCTCTCTCTGAAAGGAAAGGAGAAGCCTGGAAAACAAAGTGTTCAAGGAACACCCAGAACTGGTTCAGACCGGGCTCAGAGCCCTCCTGCACAAAGGGAACAAAGACTTTTTGGGGCATAAGTACTGGACCCCAGACTACAGGAAATTAGATCATCCTGGAATCAAGAAGGAACCTCTGCCAAGGAGAAAGCTGGAAGACTGAAGAGGAAGGACTGTCCTGATGTGTACTTGTGGGCTGACCTGAAGTTGCTTTGCTGCCAAGGAGAGGGGAAGGACTTTGCTGTTGCTTTGTCCCCTTGCTTGAAGAGATCTCCAATGGCCTGAGAAGAGCTGGCTCCCTGTTAAGAAGTCCCAGGAACAAAGGGACTTCACCCCTAGCTTCCCCCCGAACTCTACTGTATGAGTTCTGTCCTTCCTAGAGTGCTTGGCCCAGTTGTGGTGCCTCTGGAAGTTGTACCTGTTGTTTGGGAAGCTGTACAAGGAGAAACTAAGACAATCTGCAAATGTTCATGCATCTCTCACTTGCGGAGCGCATCCCCGACAGTGCGAGGAAATTCCCTCCGCCGCGAAGATCCAGATCGTCGCAGCGCCTGTTGCCGCTGCAAGAGCCGACGCATCCTTCACTTGCGAAACGCATCACCCCGGTGCGGGAAGATTACTGTCACTGCGAACATCGTCGCAGAGCCTGCCGTCGCTAGGTTTAATCGCCACACCGCTTGCTTGCGGACTGCATCACGTCGCTGCGAACATCGTCGCAGAGCCATCGCATCAACGGGCCTGGAGAGGAGAAGATCGACGCTGTGCTGTGCATCGCCGCCGCACCTGAAATCGTCACCGTCCCGAAGATCGTTGCATCGTGCCTTTGCGAGACGCTTCCTAAGGAACCTGCGCACCGGAATCCATGCAAGGTATCGCATCCCTCCCCATACAGACTGGATTCGTCGCAACACGCCCGCTGCGTCCAGCGGGGCTGCGGCATCGCCTCACCAGAGTCTCAGGAGTGGCGCATCGCTTGTTTTTCAACGCTGCAGCTTCCACTTGGAACTTTTGTCGCATCTAAAGGTACTTTTGGCTAAACGTGACGTAACTGTGTATTATTTTAACGCAAACCCAAGAACTCTTTTAAAATCATATTCTTGAACTGTGTATGTTGGATTTTTGTCATGTTGGTTTTGTGTAGTTTAGATAAAGATACTTTATTTTTCTAAACTGGTGGGGAGTCCATTTGTGGTGTTTTCACTGTGTTACTGTCAGTGTTGGTACAAATATTTTACACATTGCTTTTGATAAGCCTGTCTACTCGTGCCAAGCTACAAAGGGGGTGAGGAGGGGTTATCTAAAGAGTGTATCCCCCTTACCCTGACTAGAAGCAAGGGTCCCTATTGGTACATTGGTACCGGCCTCTGCCAACTAGAGACCCCCAGATCTAACAATAACCTTTTCACCTTTCTTGGCATGAGCCATCTCAGAGTCCAGTGGTCATTTTGAACTAGGAAGCAAGATCCAAACAAGTATGGTCTCTGCTTCTTCAGGGACCACAGCAAAAGCTTTCCTCTAAATGGCACTCCAATGCTACTTTCTGGGGTGTACCCTAATGCTAATGAAAGCAACAGGTTGGTCATGACCTACATCATTGATCTGGCATAGGACCACTCCTGCCCCATGTTCAGAGGCATCTATCTGCACTATGAACATCTTGGTATAATCTGATCCTTTCAGAATGGGTGCTGGGCACATTGCTTCCTTCAGGGTGACAAAAGCCTTTTGACAGCTCACTGTTCAGTTAACCTTCTTAGGCGTCTTTGTGATGGTCAGATCTGTGAGGGGGGCCACAATGGACCCGTATCCCATCACAAACCTCCTGTAGTACCCATTCAAGCCAAGGAAGGCCCTGACTTGGATCTGGGTGGTTGGAGCTATCCATTCCAGAATTCTCTGGATTTTGGGTTATAAGGGTTATACTTGGCCTCCGCATACAAGATGGCCCAAGTATACAACTGTGCCCTGCCTATCTGGCACTCGCTTACCTTGACAGTGAAGACTGCACTCTGCAAAGCCTTCAGGACCTTGTCATGGTGGATCAGGTGATCCTGAAAGGTGGAGCTAAAGACTGCAATATCATCAAGATAGGCAGCACTAAAGGATTTAAAGCTCAGCAACAAATGTGTTCACCAACTTTTGGAAGGTGGCAGGGGCATTCTTAAATCCAAAGGGCATAACCGTAAATTGGTAGTGCTCATCTGGGGTTGAGAATGCTGATTTTTCTTTTGCTCCTGGAGTCAGTCCTATCTGCCAGTACCCTGATGTGAGATCAAAAGTACTAAGATATTAGGCTGCCTCTAACCTGTCAATGAATTCATCAGTCCTAGGAATCGGATGTGTGTTGGAGGTTGGCTTGGTATATGGTGCATAAGGGAAGCAGTCCGGTGTGGCGAGGCGCCCAGCTGAGCCCTGAGGACCAGTGGATTCTCAAGGAAGCTCCGCTTAATGTCGGAAGACTTTGCTGCACTGCATAAGCGTAGGAGGTGAGCTAGGGCCCCATGCGCTCCCGACCTAGGAGACTCAGCTGAGTCGGGTGCGAGGATCTCCTGGGGCTAAATAATTACCGGCTTGTGTCCCTGAGCTTGTCTCCCTCATGAGCTCCGGGTGAGTTCGCACTGCGAACTTTTGGACTAAGACTCATATGCATCCCGCCATTTTCAGACCGTCTCCTAAAGACACTCTTGTCCTTTCTGCCATCTTAGAGACCTTGGACCCCACCGCAGGTCCCGCGGGTCTCTAGCTGGGCGAACTTTCGATCGATCGTCTATCTTCTCCACAGATCTACTCATCGTTTGCAAATAATGCTGATGCCTCTGATCCCATCACTCATCACCCCCCTACCTCTTCCCTCCTTCTTTTTCTATCTCCACTATTCCGTTCCTCTCTCCCCTGAAGTTCTCTCCCCTTGCCTGCTTTTTTCCATATGCCTGAGCCATGCTGATTTGCCTTTTCTCCATACCCCTGTATCCCTCCTACCCTCCCTACTCTCACCCAAATCTACTATTTGTATATATATGTATAGATAACTCAAATCACTAGTACACGCTGTAGAGCATTGTACTCTCTACCATTCCTATGTGACGCGTAGAGTTTATCCATTTGTATCGCTTCCTTGACCAACTCTCTTCCTTGTGTGACTTTACAACTTGTACATTTGCAATTTTTTTCTGCTTGTATCTTTTATGTAACGCACGTAATCCTAAGTCCTTATGTGCTGAGGCTGGTTCTTATGTACAGCGCTCTGACACCTTCGGGTAAAGTTCGCGCTATATAAAATCGCATTAAATAAAATTAAGAAGGGGGGGGGGGTCCAGGGGAAGTTTACAGACCACTGAGGACTGGTTCCCTAAACACTGATACAAAACACAAAGAATCCTTGGGTCTAAAATACTGGAACAAGAGGGACAACAGCAGAGATATCTTGTCACTAGTGGGGGAGTCCTTTAATTAGGACGAAATATCATCACCCACCAAGGAGGAATGCTTCATCTTCTGGGATTCTCCTCTTGGCGGAGACTCCTAGCTCCACCAAGGGCTACAACCCCCTCACTGTGAGGGAGGAGCTAAGGGATGTTTTTAGGTTTCTAATCTATGGAGGATGTACTAAATCCGGCAGATGAGGAGCTTAGGACTGGTTGGGTAGCGGGCACAGTGCAGGAAAAAAGAAACTCAAAATGTGAGGTTGTTGATATTAAAACTAGGAGTGAAAAAAACTTTAGTGGTTCATTCCTAGTGTCAGGATTAAAAACAGTGCAATTGCAGTATAAAAATAATTGTTACCGCATGTGACAGATGAACCAGGTCATCATGTTTCGGCCTATTTGACCCATGAAGGTGTCAGCATTCTTCAGGATTTACATCAATGTGCTACTGCGTTGGGTTATGTGAAAAGTGGAAAGTAATACAAGTAAAAGATAATAAAAAAGATACAAAACCAGTAATCCCTCTTTTGGTGAACATGATTTACTGGTTTTACCTGTAAAGAAACATAAACGACAAGAAAAATCAAATGCATGTGTCCCAATACATCTAGGTCAACACAGAAGTAAGAGACCACAGTAGCGCGAGTCATATGTCCTCATCAATGGTCTGCCATCAAAGTGCAGTTGAAAAAAAAGATTTAAGAAATGTTTTATCTTACCCGTTGGTTATGGATAAGAGGACTCACCAGTATAGGTTAAAAGAAAAAGAACCACACAGTGTATATATAAAAATACGTCTATTTATTACACAACACTCACTAACACATTGATATATCTCCTACCCAGAAATATAAACACAAATACACAATAATACTTCAATAGCAACAGGTAAGTAAGCACAAAATAGAGTGGACCAAACCATATACTAAAAAATAAAATGTGAACTGCGACCGAAGTCGCGACTTGGACCAGGACACTAAATGAGCTGGGGACATAAGGAATCGCCCAAGGTAAGTACCGGGAAACCCCACGGAGGCTGTGTGCAGAGTGAAAACAGAGCGGTCTACTCAACAGCGAGAAAGTCGCAGTTGCAGTTTTAAAGAAGAAAGACCCTTTAGAGCAGACCCTGAAGAAACCCTGTGGAAGACAGAAGGTTGGTGAGTCACCCCACCCATGGATACCCCAGGAACAAGGATACCTACACTAGGAAAATTGGGTGCATGGGTGCAAAGTGACGTCGGAAACCTCTGTGGACTACAATGGAGGACTCCAGAAAAGATGCTGCTGGCGAAGACTGTGCACAACAGTCCGGTGGAATCCAAGGATAGATTCTTGAAGAGGAGTACCTGCAAGCAGAAGGGACAGAGTCTATGCCACTCGGAGGTGACCAGGAGGCATGGAAGAGTAATGCCCAATGAAGTCGGAAGGTTCAGGAGTGATAACGGTGACCTTGTCGCTGTAGCTGGGAGGACCAGGCGACACTGAGGAAGACCAGAAGTCTGAGAATCACAGGTTCTGTGTCAGGCAGAAGCAGTAACAAGCCTTGAAAGCTGCAACAGGCGTGTTAAGTGAAGATTGAGCAATGTTGGGACCAGCAAGGTCCAAGGGACTCACCACAAGTAGGAGAGTGAGAGTAGGACCCAAGCAAGCAGGGGGCCCACTGGAGCAGAAGACCTTCTAGAGGACCCAGAGGCCGAAGGAACAGGAGTCGCAAGAGGAACTGGAGCTGCACACCAAAGATGATGGATGCAGGGAGGATGCTGTTCTTGGCAGGAAGAGATGCTGGAGGCTGGAGCTTTTTGTAGCCTGAAGATCTCCAGAGTGCAGAGCCAACAAGCCTTGGCAACGGCAAGTCAACACGGTGCACACGGATTTGGTCCCAGCGGTTCCGATGAGGAATACTGGCCTCAAAATTGCAGAGAAGACATGTCAGGCCTTGCGTGTTGCAGAACTACCACCTGTGTTTGTAAGCCTTTCGAATTCTGTGGAGCGTCATGAGCAGCAGACCGGTCAGCTTCGGTGCAGTGCCTGCAGATTCAGAGGAATGACTCCTTCGCTCCAAGGAAGATTACTTCAGGTGTCCTGGATGCCCACAGTTCTGTTGAGGATCCTGGAAGAAGCACAGACACAGGCAACGAAGAAGACTTGCAGAACAGCGAGACCAGGAGCAGCAGGAGTCTAATGTGATGCAGTCTTGGTTTCTGGCGAAGTCCAGCAAAGATCAAGTGTCCAGCCAGTCGAAGAGTGACATGGTTTCAGGCTTACATCTTGTCCCACGATGAATCTGAGGACCCATCCACAGGTTAGCCCATAAATACCCTAGGAAAGGGGATAAGGTGACTCAGGGGTCTCTCCCGGAGGAGGGGTTGGATAGAGGGGAGGATCCTCCCATGGCCTTTGCCCAGTTGCACGCCAGAGCGGCAGCCAAGAGCTCCCTGTACTGGCTTAAACCAGAGTATGCAAGCAGGACACCAAATGTGCCCTTCAAAGCATTCTGGTGGCGCTGGCAAGAACCCCCACCCAGCCCGATACACTGAGTCCTGTTTTGGAGGTGGTCACACCTCCCTGTGACAGGAAACGTATTGTTCTACCTTCACCTGCTCAAGCTCAGCTCAGCAGAAGGACTGCAGAATTTGTTTCTGGGGTCGTCAGCAGCACTAGCTTGCTGGAAGGCTGTTATCGGGAGTTTGTTCATTTCCCTCTGCTCTGGTACTGTTGCCGGCCTGCCCCGACTCTGGTAGACTTTAGGCCCCAGAGCCACCACATAACTAATTTTTCACCTGTTCCTAGCAATGAGAAGGATTCAACCTTAGTACACTCAACGTCCTTCTTCTTCTTTAGGTGTTATAAAAATAATAATAATTCTGAGTTTCTAATGCGCCTCGTTACACTTGCCAGTGTGTCCCTGCGCTAACAAAGGAATGAGCAGCAAGCTGGGCAGATGGAAACAGGGATAACCCTTCGCCGGAAAATTAAGGCTTCGGGAACAGGAGAGTTTTCAGCTCCTTCCGGAACATCACCTCCAAGGGCTCCACACGAAGCCTGAGTGGGAGGGTGTTCCATCTCCGTGCGACTAAGGACCGGAAGGATCGCCCTCCCATTCTCGCCCTGTTGATTCTAGGGACCGAGAGCAGGCAAGCCCCCATTGAGCGCAGGAGCCGGGTGGGCTTGTAAGGCAGGAGCAGATTGCGCAGAAAGCCCGGACCCTTGCCATGAACGATCCTGTGGCTGACACAGAGTGCTTTGAACTCTATGCGTTCCTTGATGGGGAGCCAATGCAATGTCTCCAAGGCCCTTTTTGAGGAGGTTCTCCTGGGTAGCTGCAGCACCAGTCGTGCGGCTGCGTTCTGGATATGCTGCAGTCTTAGGATGCAACTTGCGTTAGCTCCCAGGTAAAGGGCATTCCCATAGTCCAGCCTAGATGTAACCAAAAACAAATGGCCCGACAGGTTCTATTTGCACTGCTAACCCGCCTAGTCTAATGAATTACTAGGTCGGACAACATTAATTAAACAAATTCATACTTTATATAACATTGTTTTGCAGAAAGTTGTTCTTATGTCATCAAAAAAGAACACAATAAGTGACACATATATACAATTTAGAAAGTGAAACATAAATGGAACAATTGTGTGACAAACATCACAAAAAAACCAACAAAAAAAACTTTTACATAAACAGCTGTGTAATGTCTCTTGATAAATTGGTTACGAGGCACCAGTCCTTAGTGAAAATATAAACTGACAAGTGGACATGCTAGTTACTGTTCAAGCCTACTTGTAAACACCAGCCTAAGACTAAAAATTACATTCATGGAGGGTGCTACTTCTAGAGATTATGAGCGGTGGAATATGCAAAAGGAGTACATTATTTTTGTCCCTATATAGCCCCTTCTATTCTTTGTCTTAGGCGGAGAGTCAACGCGTTTCGATCCCGCTATGATTTGGTGGGATCTCCTCAGGACACGGACTGGGGGTCGTTGTCGCTGTAAACAAGAATTATAAAAGTGGTATAAGTGTGAGGACTGCCTTACAGGGATCTAACACCTAACATACTCCAGCATTTTGTGGGTGTTTTACCTTTTAAAGCCAGTAGGGGTCATGGATTATCAGAATTCGCCCGTGCGTCTTCTGTGAATAAAATAAACACAGAGAGATCTATTGCAGATACTTAGTGGCAAGCTGTGCTCCAATGTGGGACCCCTTAGAAAAAATGCGTACCTTTGTTATAGAGACGCTTGGTACAGACGGACAGACTGGATGCAGGATCTGAGATCAGGTCTTCGAAATCCTTTTTATCTAGAAATGACACAGATCTATTACAACGTGGCAACTACGATGATAATGTGCCTGTTTCTATGTATTTGGTTTAGACAAAGGCCGGCCGCAGCTGATAGACGTGCCTACCTTTCCGGGATGTAGATCTCGCCTGATCTGCAGGCAATGTCTGGCGGCAGCTGCCACGCACGGATTGAGACTGTAATGAAAAGGGCGTGAGGTTAGAGTCCCCTCCCGAGTGAGCTGATTCAAAAATACTTGCAAATGGGGTTATCTCGAATGCTTACTTCAAGAAGTTGATTCCGCTTCTATTTGCCTGCATCCATTTTCTCACCAAGCGTGACACGTGATTGATCTAGAGGCGTGTCTAATCCTATTTAAAGGAGCTTGACTGGCGGTGTATCTTGGGAACTGTAGTTCGAAATATTTCCGCTATCTTTCAAAAAAGTTAAAACGGGGCACAAAATGGATAGACAACTTGCCCTGGCCAAAGTGAAAATAACGTTATGTATTGGAGTTTTTTGATTATACATATTTACATTTATTTACAAATATTTACAAACGGTCAGGGGAGCAGCACGTGGCGGAGCAGCTAACAGATGCAGAATTCGCAAAGACGGACCGGGGATCTCACAGATTGCTCAATTCATTGAGATCGTTGAGTCCTGTCATTGCAGTGTCAAATTTAAGGAAAGGATTAGGTAGGCTTCTTTTTGTGAGAGTCGTGTGTCAGGATCGCCTCCTGTTCCTGCTGTATTTTTGATGACCGATAGAATTGTCCATTTCAAATCATTCACTGATCGCTTTTTTTGCAGAAAGTGTGACACCAGCGGTGCTGTGAGTACTTTGTTGTTAATTCTCGATCGATGTTGAATAATGCGTTGACGCGCCTCTTGTGTGGTTTTCCCAATATACACCTTATTGCAAGGACAGACAATGGCATACACTGCGTACCTTGTTTTGCAGTTGGTAAAATCATTGTGCCGCCAGTGCTTTTTACCGTCCGTGAAGTGTGATCCTTCTATTGTCAGGCTGCACACCGAGCATGTGCCACATTTGTGGTGTCCTTGGACTGGGCTCATGTTAAACAGGGTACTCTGTGTGTCCTTTTTGACTGTGGGACGTGCAGATGTGATCTGCTGTCCGACGCTGCGGTTCTTTTTAAGCGCAAACAGTAGTGGTCGGATGTGAGGAATCAATTCTTCTACTAAGTGCCAACTGTTTCGTATAATTTTTTGCACTGGATGTGCGTGCGGTCCGAACGTTGACACGCATACCATGCGTTCCGTGGGTGCTTTCTCTTTCTTTTGCAACAGATGCTCTCTTGGCGTCCATCTGGCCCTCTTCATAGAGTGCTTGAGGAGCTTGCGTGGATATCCTCTTTCTGTGAGCTTTTGGACCAAGGCATGACCATGTGTTTCGAAGTCTTGGATTCTAGAACAATTCCTTCTCACCCTAAGAAATTGTCCGTAGGGGAGATTGTTCTTTAGGCTCCGCGGATGGTAACTTCTAAAATGTAGGGCATTATTCTTATCGGTCTTCTTCAGAAATAGAGAGGCCATAAGTCCCTCCGGTGTTGATTGTGAGAAAATGGATGCAGGCAAATAGAAGCGGAATCAACTTCTTGAAGTAAGCATTCGAGATAACCCCATTTGCGAGTATTTTTGAATCAGCTCACTCGGGAGGGGACTCTTGATAGAGCAAGAATTTCCATGTTACGCAACTTGCTTGAGTCATGAACCTCGAATCTGTCATAACTCGGTAACAAAATTTGTATGTTGTACTAATTTCCCTTTATTTTTGAATGTGCATGTTTCTTAGGGATGCTTGCCTATGTGTTTACTAATACGATTAATTTATGTTTCTAAAAATGGCCGCCGTTTAGAATATTGCTTCTGCGCATGCGTTAGTCATACTCACGTGACGTGACGTAGTTGTGATTTGGAGGGAAAGGGTGCGCATGCGTAATAGCCACAAGATGGCTGCTGGTGTAACAACATGGTGAAGCTTGTGCAGATGCTATCGTGTTATTGTGTACTGCACTAAACCATAACTGCATAGTATATTTTTATAGTGATAAATCATAAGTACACAATCATGTTATGTAGTTTATTCATTTATTTCTATGTTTTAATTTGTTTTCGCTTACTTTTCATGTACCGTGATAAACGGGGGGTCCGAATGGGTCAAGAGCCATCTTGAAGGTCTCTTCCGCGCATGACCGCGCAGCCCAGGGAGCAATAGCCTTGAGCGGTGGAACTCAGCCAGCTGGCAGCCACAGACAAGATGCTCCTGAGAAAGCCACCTCTGACCCAGGAGGATGGAGAAATTGTGTTCCTAACTTGCTACATTGTAAATTCTCTATTGTGTTCTGTGTTACTTGCCTGTGGGAAACCTAAACTGGCTAGGCGGTACCCTAGAATGTAAATCAGGCCTAAGAAAAGTCTGTTCTGATTGGTGTGTTAACCTAGCCTACTTTGGGACCAATCGAAATTGGGGATTCTGACACTTTGCAACATTGGGGGGTGGTACACTGACCCGAAAACAGTATATCTAGCCTAGGTTTAGCTATAGAATTTGTCCGACTTGTCTGAATAGCTGACCTGTCACTGACCCAACGCACTCAATAGGTGACTGAATTTACAGAGAGCTGCGGAGCACTCTGTCCGAATTTGACCATAGACTTTTAAAGGTTTTACTAAACCTTAAGTGCTGGCGGAGCACTTTGCTGAGGAGTTCGCTAACCCAATCGGGGTTCTGACTGATAGCTGCAGAGAGGGTGGAGCGCAGGCGTTGCTTCCGAACTGCGGGTGCTGGTCGTGCCTTGGTGGTCCTGTCTTGATCCTAATCTGGGTTTCCTGTCCAGTCCTGGGGTGTCCATTCTGCACCTGCTGTCCCATTGATGACTGCTATTCCTTGGGGTATTTCCTGTCCTTGACTGATCCGTGGCCAGGGTTGGTTTTCACACCATTCTAGGTAAATATATAGATAGGGCTGAAACTCTATACTGCACCTTTCTATTTTTCTGTCTTTGCTTCAATAAAGACATACCTTGCACATGTTATATTTTCCATGCTTTCCGCAGTCTTCCATATGATAACCTATTGCATTTTATTCTCATAGTATGTTCCTATGTTACCCTACCTTTTAGAGCACATTATTTCCATACTGTCTATGAATTATAAATGTGGTTTATAATTTCCTCCAGAACTCTAATTTGAAGTAACGTTATTAGAGTCATAGCGTGTTCCACTTTACCCTTTATAGTTGTTTAAGGATTCCAAAGTTCCCATTTATATTCATGTAATAAGCCCAAATAGTATAATTTAGTACGTGCATAAGCCTGCCCATTTAATAGATGTCCATTCTTGAATTCAGAATATTCTCTACTTAGCATGTTCCCTGTTTCACTATTTTAGAAACCTAAATGATTGCCCTTACACTTTTCTTATATGGTTATGTTGCTTTTTATCATGATTATCGATTGCCTTTTAACTGTAAGCCTAATGCTCGCAGATATTGATTACTAGATAAAACCTTTAAACTCCTCAGTTGTCCGTGGTCATTTTACAAAAGTCAAAGGTATTTTTAAAGTTGGGTTTGTATTTTGCCTGCCTTTCTTCACAGCTAGCTCCCTGTCCATTGTGGTCATAGGTACCCGTAACGGTGGATTGGTAAGTCGGGCACATTAGAATACAACAGGAAGGAATTAGGGTGCTGATGGTAGATTGTGAGGTCGCCTGATTAATGTATAGGGTGAATTGAAATTTATGGGCCCGAAAACTATATGGTGAAAATTATTGGTCAGGTGACCCCCGATCTCTATCAGTATTTCTGGTAGCAGAGCTATGGTTAGGGACTAGTTAAAGTTAGGTAGGACTAGTTAAGCTAGATAAGTTAGATGCTGCTAAGTAACAAACCTTGTTGCTGCTAAGAGGGTAGGCAGTTCGGGTGAATTGATCGCTCACTTGAAATGTTTGCTTTGAAAAATTATGAAATGTTTTAAAATTGTTATTCTTGTTATTATACTGTTATATGTATTTATCCATTCATTAGTAAAACGTCTTAAGTGTTGTTGTGAATCCCCGGGGAATTGAATAGCGAGTGGTGAAGAGAATCCACTTGCTTTGAGGTCACTTACTCCAGGAAGGTTAGTGCAGGTTAGGTAGAACTGGAAGCACTAACTAGGGTTTTTCTGAATGTATGTTTGAATAAATGTTAGCAACGAGGTTCGTTGGCAAAATTCCTATTGTGGCATAACCTAGTGAGGGTCACACCGGAAAAGTAGCAGGTTCATCGGAGCTTGGGTGAAAGCAAAGGGGCTCGCTGGTGAAACTGTAGACTTAGAATATATCCCGGAAAGGTGGATGAGTCTAGGGAAGTAGCAGGTTCTCCAATGCTTGTGTGAAGGGTAGGCAGAAGAGGTCTATCCGTAGCGTGTGAAAAGTAAATGGAAATAGTTTACTTGCAGTGAAACAAATCTTTCCTGTCTAGACACTTGAGTACAGTGGCGAATGTGTATTCGTTGTAAAATAACCAAGCACTAGCACTTTAGAAAGAAATAAAGTTTCCGTTACCTTGTAAAGGAGGGAGTCAGTCGCGAAGCTGCTCTGACGTCACTCTGTGCCGCGCTGGGATTGGTAAATGTGTAAATGTAAATGTGTAAATGTGCTGGACTTGTAAAGCGCACAGCTGCCCGTAAGCGTCCCGGCGCTTGCTTAGGGAACCCGTCCTGGTATTCCCCTGTGAGAAACCACGGCAGGGTGTCCACAAGGTGAAAGCCAGGTATCCCGCCGCGAGGGGCCGTAGTGGAGATTAAGCAAGCTATTGCCCAGAGTCGCAGAGTGGGACCCCGTGAGTTGAGTAGGCACCAGAGCGAGAATTGTTGAGTCCGTGGAATTTTTGAGCCCGAGACCCGCCGAGGCGGGGAATTGAACCCTGGTCCACGGTCGATCTCAGCTTCCGGGTCTGCCGCCTCTAACCACTGAGCCACGTAGCGTGTGAAAAGTAAATGGAAATAGTTTACTTGCAGTGAAACAAATCTTTCCTGTCTAGACACTTGAGTACAGTGGCGAATGTGTATTCGTTGTAAAATAACCAAGCACTAGCACTTTAGAAAGAAATAAAGTTTCCGTTACCTTGTAAAGGAGGGAGTCAGTCGCGAAGCTGCTCTGACGTCACTCTGTGCCGCGCTGGGATTGGTAGACGCAGCGGGTGTGTAGCGGAGCTGGAATTGTAAAGGAGGGGTGAGTGCCGAAGCGTGAGAACCTGTCTCGCGAAAGGCCGCGCACCCATTGGTCGAGAATATTTGAATTTGGCTTTTCATTGGTCGCACGAAAATAAGAGACGCACTTGGATTGGGAGTGATTTTGTAAACAGAGTCACTCGCAAAATCGTATGTGGCATTCGTACAGACCGCATACTAGACCTGATCCACGGCATATGGGATTTGAGAACGATCAGTGGAAAGGTGTTAAAAACGACATTATGTCCGGAAATATAAGGAAAGTGTCCCTTGTAAAGAAAGTAAAGAACTACTTCAAAAAGGACAAACCGATTAGAACCAGAGAAGGTGTTGTCATTCCGCCACCAAATACTCCCACATCTTTCATGCTGTTTGACAAAGGGTACCATACCTGCGTATGGTTGGAAAATTGGGTGGAGTACACCAAGGATGACGGAGTATTGGCTTTTCCGTTAGACGGTACATTTAATGGCAGAATTTTATTTAATTTGAGGACCCGAATGAATGACTTACATCCCAGACCTAGATTAACGCAGTATGAAGCACTAGAATTGTGGGAGATTGAAGCTTTTGAAAGGGATAAGCCGCGAATGGATAAAGGGTTAACTAAATTTTATTTGAAACTGAAACAAGAGACCCGTGACAAAAAGATGAAACAGTGGAGACAGAATATGATTGTAGAAGGACTAGTAGTAAGTAAGCTTTATTTGATTATTCAGGTAAAATCATAAAAGCACTACAAAAACATTTATATATATACAACAATTAAAAGTATCGTATACATAATTGATACAACGTAGGTGCTTACTTTATCATTTAGAAAAAGTTCATTAAGAAAACAAAATAAAACACCAAATTTTTACGAGCAATACAATAACCGCAGAAAGCGATGTGCCAAGAGATGAACAAATTTTAACACAGAGTTTGTCTAGTAGAGTAGAAGGACTGTTTCCAATGATGCCAGCAGGGGGTCCTCCTGCAGGGGAAAAGAAGACAGAAAAGTGTAAACATTGGGTGCCTATTGGAGAGTCGGATGATGAATTGTTAGATGACCTGTTTTTAAGAAGTCCACCTCCATAAAATGAAGGACACCGACCTTCTAGTGAGGGGGATAATTCTCGAAGACCTCCGCCCCAGGAAGAGGCCCGATCTGCCAGTGTGGGAGGGAGTTGCTTCATGCCTCCCTATACCAAGAGTTTAGGTCCCGTAGATGCAAGGGATATTTATCCAAGAATGCCATATAGTGGGGACGCAAGATACTCCTGGGAAAGAGACTTTTGCCCTAGATCTCCCTATGAAGGTGAGGCAAGACCATCCGGTTCAGGCATACCGTTCCTAAACCCTCCATATGAGGAGGAACCCAGATCTCTAGGTACAGGTACTTTGCACCCTAGACCTAGTTATGGTGAAAGACCCAGAGAGACACCTCCCACTGCCCCGAGTTGTGCTCCAACTTTAACCCAACAAGTATTACACGACAATTCCGTGGAAAGGATATTGGAGGACAGAGAACGAGAAGCACTAGCTAAGCAGAGAGCTGAGATAGTTCAGATTTCTCAGTTAAATGCAAGTCCTGAGTCTTTAACAATTCCGGTTACTATTGGACCAGTGGTTCCCTTGTATGGGGACCGACAGGGAAGTCCGAGAACTCCAGTTATTACCCCAGTTGTAGCCCAACCGAGATCAGAGCCCTTAATTGTAGACGACTTAACAAGTGAATGTGAATCTGAAGTTTCACTAATGGATCTGCCCAGTAGGGAACTAGGGAAAAGGATGCAGAAAAGACATAATCCTTTTAATGTGAGGGAGATTCAAATGGAATCAACTTCAGGTACTAAGAGTGTCACTGTAGTAACTCCTGAAGAAATTGAAAGATGGAGTCGAGAATTAGAAAAACAAACTCTTCAGTCAAAACATCTAGATCTCTACAAACTGAGAGTAGAAATAGAAGAACTTATGGCAGGAAATGTAGGATTAGATCGATTAAATACCTACACAGAAGAAGAGCTGTTGTTTATCTGCAAGAGCCTCACTCGAAATGCCAGGGTACTCCATGAAAAACTAACTGACACTGCAGCTAGTATGAGAATAGATATCTCGAAATCAAAACCTTTGCAAAAACCGTACAGAGCAGATTTCTCAGACAAGGATCTGGAAAACCTGAACATATCAGGGAAGAAAGCACAGGTCAAAGAGTTATTGACAGTATTACAGAAATGGGGAGATGTGGACAGATGGAAAGCCAGGTGGGCCAAGAAGAAAGATGAGGCTAGATCTAAACAAGTGACTCCTCAGTTCGTTCTGAAAGAAGCTGATAAACCAGAACAGTTAAGCCCTATGCGTGAAGTGCCAGGTGGAAAATACGTACATGTTCCATGGTCCAGACAGGATATTGTGTCCTTTACAAATGACTTCCCAAAATTACGAGAGAAGCATGTGGACTGGTACAGGCAGGTGGAAAGGTTTGTAAAGGTACAGAAATGCCTGTGGAAAGATTTGGATGGGTTCTTTATTATTATTATTATTATAATTACATTTATTAAGCGCGCAGCTACCCGAAGGTTTCCCGGCGCTAAAGCAAACAGAAGGTAAGTTAAGTTTTGACATCGTAGTTCCGGTAGACTTATGGACCGAGTGTAAAATAGCCATAGCTTGGCCTAGTGAAGAATACCGAAGGGACTATGGAACAGGAGAACCCTCTAAAGAAGTGATGAGAAAATATGATCAAGTAATTCAACATTTGAAGCTAAAAGTGCCCGCAAAGGAAACTGATTGGACAAAAATAGATAGAACCACGCAGGAAAGGGACGAGACCGTGCACTCCTTTTATGAAAGACTGTTACAGGTGTTTAAAACGTACAGCGGTATAGATAACATCGAGATGAAGGACATGACCCACTTCATTTACAGGTTTGTAAACGGTTTAAGACCCGAAATTTGTCAGTGGATCAAAGATAACAAAATCTGTTGGCAGTCCAAGAAAATAGACGAGGTCCTACGGTATGCAAAATACTGTGAGGACGAGATGGCAGACAAGATAAAGGCCCTCAAGGAAAAAGTGATGTGGGCACAGGTAAAGCTCGCAGAACAACAGGAAAAGCAATTTAGTAAATTGACTAAAAGTACCCAAAATCAAGGCCCTGGGGGTGGGGGAAAGCCAAAGGTAAAAATGAGCAGAGAAGAAGCTAAAAAGAAATTCCCCTGCCACCAGTGCGGGGTAATTGGACATTTTCGAGACGAGTGTCCGTATTTACAGCATGATAATACCCAAACCCCTGATTTAATTCCACAGACGCAGAATGAAAAACCAAGAAAGACACAGCAGCAGGTAAAAACAATCCAAGTGCCCCGAGCGCCAAAACCTAATTTTAAGGGAAAATCACAGCAGGGTGACGGCATAGAAATCTGGGGAGGTAATGAGAACAGAAATGCAGCAACTTCGCAGTATTTATTAAATGACACTTTTCTCTGTGACGACGAGTACTGACGGGGCCTGAGAGGGGAGGACAAGGAGTGTGTACTTGGCGCCTCCTTGCCGGTAGACCAGTCAGGGCCATACATTGAAGGAAAGGTTGATGGAAATGATGTCACCTTTCTGTTGGACACTGGTGCTATCCGTTCTACTGTGAGAACAGCGGACGTTCCAAACCTACCCCTCTCGGGAGAAGCAATCCAGGTAGTAGGTGTATCTAATCAATTGATTAGTACCCCAGTAACTGAGCCCATGGAGATTTCAATAGGGAATTTTAAAGAAATGCATAGATTTGTCGTTTGTGACACCAGTCCAGTAAACTTACTGGGACGTGATTTGTTGTGCAAAATGAACTGTACTATCTTTTGCACACCAAAAGGCGTTGAAATTCAGACCCCAGACGAAGATGGCATCTATAAATTAATGTTAATCAGACCTGACTCAGAGATTAAACGACTGACTGTACAAGACTTACCCGAAGAACTTCAAAAGACAGTGAAATCAGAAGTATGGGACTTTACTGGAAAGGATGTAGGATTAATGGCAAATGTAGATCCCATAAAAATAGCCATGAAAGAAAATGCAGTTTACCCCAATACCAAGCCTTACAGAATGAGTGCCGAAGTGAGAGCAGGAGTTGCCATTGAAATACAGAAATAGTTAGAAGCAAACAACATACAAGAAGTGATGAGCAGCCCTTGTAATTCTCCAATAATTGGAATCAAGAAACCTAGTGGCAAGTACCGAGTAGTGCAGGACCTGAGAAAGGTAAACAAAATCGTTGTTCCTTGCTGTCCTATTGTCCCGAACCCCGCAGTGATCCTGTATCAGATTCCTTGGGATGCTGAGTGGTTCACTGTGATTGACCTATGTCATGCATTCTTTTCGATCCCATTACATCCAGATAGCAAATTTCTTTTCTCATTTGCTTTCAACAGTCACGTGTACGTTTGGAACAGGGTTCCCCAAGGGTACACAGAAAGCCCCTCTATCTTTAATCAGATCCTGAAAAAATGCCTCGAATCTTTAGTCTTACCTGGAAAGTCTGTTTTGGTACAATATATAGATGACCTTTTGGTGGCGTCTAAAAGTCATAGGGATTGTGTGATTGACACCATTGCCTTGCTGAATCACTTAGGTGATAAGGGACATAAAGTGGCCCCTGAGAAATTGCAGTTCTGTTCCAAATCAGTGAAATATCTGGGACACCAGATAGAAAAAGGCATCAGAAAAGTCACTTCAGAGAGAGTCAGTATAATTCAAAAGATGCAGTTACCCCGTACTCAGAAAGAGATCAGAATGTTTCTTGGGGTTGTAGGATACTGCAGGCAATGGATTGTGGGATTCGCAGTCCTAGCAAAGTCTTTGATAAACATGACCAAAAAGGGAGCGAAGGGCCCAGTTGAATGGGATGATGAAAGCCTAACAGCATTCACTAAATTACGAGACTGCCTGTGTACAGCTCCTGCTTTAGGAATGCCTGACTATTCTAAGGAGTTTGCCCTGTTCTGTGACACACAAGACAATTGTGCATTGTCAGTCTTAACCCAGGAGCATGGGTTGATTAGACGCCCAGTGGCATATTTTTCTGCCACTTTGGATCCAGTGGCTGCTGGATTACCTGGATGTCTGAAAGCAGTAGCTGCCACTTGCACGAGCTTAGAGCAGAGTGAATCCATTGTAATGGGGCATCCTGTAACTGTGTATGTCCCACATGCAGTTGTAATTTTACTGACTCGAACAAAGACCCAGTATCTCACCCCTAGTCGGCTGACTAAATACGAGAGGATTCTCGTGGGTGCTGCAAATGTAGTTATTACTCGGTGTAATATACTGAATCCAGCCACCCTACTCCCTGACTCAATGATTGTAGAAGACCAAGGAGCAAACGAGCATGACTGCATTGACCTGACAGAATTCAGTACCAAACCCCGCCCAGACATTAAAGAAACACCTTTGCCTGTACATGATGAGCAATGGTTTGTGGATGGCTCATGTATGAGACACGAACTTGTAGGCCTAAGCGCTGCTTTTGCTGTAGTCTCTTTAACCAGCATTAAAGAAGCATCATGTTTATTTGGAGTAAAGTCTGCACAAGTAGCCGAATTGATAGCATTGATAAGAGCTTGCAAATTGGGGAAGGACAAAAAAATAACAGTGTATACTGACAGTCAGAACTGTTATGGGGTTGTGCATGACTTTGGCCGATTATGGCTACAAAGAGAATTCCTGACTTCATCAGGTACTCCCATCCGGAATGGAGTGGTTGTACAAAATTTACTGGAAGCAATCCAATTACCAAAAGAATTGGCAGTAGTCAAATGTGTTGCCCATAAAAGAGGCCTTGACGCTGTATCCTTGGGCAATGATTTTGCTGATCGAGTGGCAAAACAATGTGCTATGGATCGCATGTCAATAAATATCAGACTGGGAGGGACTGGAAACAGCTGCCAACTTATGATGTTTGAAGAAGTACCTACTTGGGATGAAGTGATAGAATGGCAGCATGCTGTGCCTTGGGAAGAGAAAGAGAAGTGGAAGGAACTTGGTTGTCGACCAAGGAGTGAGGATGGTGTCATTGTGGGCCCAAAAGTTATGCCTGTGTTACCTAGACACCTGCTCTCCACTATGGCAAGATTAATACATGGAAGTTCACACACTGGTAGGGATGCCATGGTTCTGGTGTTTCAACAGACCTGGTTTAATCCGAAGTTTCAGGAAGGTAGCAGAATCACTCTGCCAGAGGTGCTTAATATGCCAACAGTTCAATGCTGGTAAAAGAACAGTAGTTGAACTGGGGAAAATTGGAAGGTCAGGGGGTCCCTTTGTAAGAATTCAGATTGACTCCATCACCATGTCTCGTTGTGAGGGAAAAAGATATGTCCTTGTCATTGTCTGCCTGTTTTCAAAGTGGGTGGAGGCTTACCCTGCCCCACAGAATGATGCCATAACTGTAGCCAAACTGTTACTGAAAGAATTGATACCTAGGTTCGGGGTTCCAGTCATGATTGAATCAGATAGAGGCGGACATTTTCAGAATGAGATACTGGCTCAGCTCTGTAAAGCATTTGGAATTACACAAAAGCTGCACTGTGCACATCGTCCAGAGGCTTCTGGAGTAGTCGAGCAAATAAATGGCACTATAAAATCGAGATTAGCACAAATGTGTGACTCTACTGGCATGAATTGGATTACTGCCTTGCCTCTTGTTCTGATGGGACTCAGAAGTATTCCAGACCGGAAAACAGGCCTGAGCCCCCATGAAATCCTAATGGGAAGAGTGATGAGACAAGCATGGGTACCAGGATACAAACTGTTAAGCATTTCTGATGATTTGGTACTTGAATACTGCAAGCAACTGGGTGACCAAGTGCGTTCTATCTCTCGCCAGATTGGGGAAGACGCCGTGGCCAACCCGACAATTCCAGTTCACAAATTGGTTCCTGGTGACTGGGTTAGAATAAAGAAGCATACTCGTTCGAGTTGCCTTGAACCAAGGTGGGGAGAAAAGCGCCAGATAATACTGGTGACCACGACAGCAGTGAAGTGTGCAGGCGTTCCCAAGTGGATCCATGCCAGCCATACACAGAAAGTAGTTCCAGACGAGGAACCTGGAGCTGAAGGTTGTCCAGCTGAGGGGTCTGCAGACGCCGGTCCTGAAGTAGCTGATGACGAACAACCGAGCACCAGCCAAGATGATTGGATACCCATAATCGACCTAACGGAAGACCCAATCAGAACAAGAGAACGGAACCAAGCAGATACAGAGTGGAATAGAGAGGAAGAGATAGGCACAGGCGAAGACCCTCAGATCGTTGAGATTCACATCAAATCTGAGGACGAGGAGGGAGGTCAGACAGGGACAGAACAAGTGATCGATACTCCTCCACTGACTCCTGAAATTGAAAAGGGACAGACTAGAACTAGTACAAAAGTTCGAGCAGAAGAAAATCAAGAGATCGAAGTGCTTGAACAGGATCAGATAGAATTAGAAGAACGTGTTCAGGACACAGAAACAGAGACATTCGAAAGCCAAAATCAAAACTCACCTGAACAAGGCCAGTTTAGTAACCAGGCAGAAGAAATAGATACAAGACCTGGGATTAGTCAGATAGGAAGGGAAGAGACAGAGACAGGAGTGCCACAAACAAACGAAAATAAAAGAGCATTAGAAGAAAGCCAAAACACAGTGCCGACTAAGAGACTCAAGAAAAAGAAAAATATTGAACCAGGATTTATTAAGAAACTAAGACTGAGAATAAAAACAGTAGAAGAAAAACTTGCAGAAAGAAGAAAATGTCCTCGAATTTCAGAACAAACTGGAGAAAGCTCCGAAAGAAGGAGTGACCGAATAAAAAGACTGAATGAGAAATACCAAGATCCTGAATGGACATTTTTAATTTTGGAGGATTTTGAGGATCTTGATTTAACTGACGAAAGTGACGGAGAACCGATAGCTGATCAGTCTACGGAAGAGGAGGACGAATTAACCTGAAGTTGCACAAAGTAAGATAACTGTGCAAAGTCACAGAGAGGGGTTGAGAAATCTTCTTCTGAGCGAAAATGTCTGATTCAAACATGAATGGAAGGCCTAGACGCAGTTGTTGCAAAACATGCTGCAAAGTATGTATATGTAGTATAGCTATAGTGATAATAATTTGGATAAAACTAACAGTTTTCATTCCTTTTATGGTAAGCAAAAATACTAATATTGACCCTACTCAGACTGTGACCACTGACACTGAAGAACTGACAACACGAAGTGTAGAAAGACGTGAAAAAGCACTCAGACAAACAAAACGAGACTTAGAAGCATCAGATGAGGAAGGACTACATTATCATGGAGTTAGAAACCAGACACAGGTAAATGTTTTCGCTAATCTTTTAGTGCACTATGTAGAAACTATGGAAATAGAAGACTGCTATGTCTGCATGAAACTACCTACTTCTGTAGCTGAAGGCGTGACTTATCATCACCTACCTTTGACCTATGGAATTTCCTGTAGCATTTTAGCTAGTTTATTTTACAAAAGAGGACCGTTACAGTACTACTATTCTAATTCTGACGTGATATTTTCTGAACTTCCTATACGTGGAAATCTGAATCCTGTACATACTAAAAGTGACGTTACACGTTATATGGGAGAATACTTTCTGACTATAGGTACCATAGACTTAAATGAAGCACACAGAGATAACTTGACCTGTTCTTTACATGAACAAGAAAAAATATTTTTGAACATGGCAGAGAAAAGAAGGGAGAGTTTCCAAAGAAAGGCAAATGACAAGAGACAGAAAACTCCTAAATGGGCTGAAAATATGGAAGGCACCTCAAATGGTGGGAGTGGTCCTGCTCTGTTGCTGGATTTCGAAAGGAAAGGGAAACTTTGTCTTCATCGCGAGAAGACTAGTTATTATAATAACATTTTCATTGGTTCCAGTCAATGTGAACACAATTACAAGGTAATTGGAGGTTGGGGTTTAAAAAATGGGTCAGAACCTGTGTTTCCCGGAATTTATTATATATGTGGAAACAAGGCTTATTTCAAATTGCCGGATCACTGGTATGGAAGCTGCTACTTTGGCATTGTTTTCCCGAAAATATACCATGTGAAAGAAATTGCTGGAAGCAATGAAAACACTAATGGCTTAGTGCGTAGTAGAAGAGAAAGCGTAGGTGAAATAATGGGTAGTATTTTTAGTGCACTGATACCTGGAGTGGTTCTGAACACTCACAGAATTTGCAAATTATCCACAATAGTGGATGTGTTGTCTACTGACACAGCTCATGGATTCCTGCTGGTCAATACCAAAATGGTTGCGATCAGATCAATGGTTTTGCAGAACAGACTTGCGCTAGACACCATATTAGCAAAAGAGGGCGGAGTCTGCCGGATGTTGAAGGCGCAACATTGTTGCACTTACATACCGGACAAAAGTGTACAGATCAAAAGATATGTGAAAAACATTACTAATTTGGAAAAAGAACTCAAACCACTGGAGGTTGACAGTGCCTGGAAGAGACTTGTCGATGGTCTCTCCAATGTAGGTCATTGGTTTGCCAATTTAGGTAGAAATGTATTGTTTAAGGTACTGATGCCAATTGGAGTGATAGGTCTCATCGCTTTCCTCATATTCATCTGTTGCAAATGTCGTAAACACACAAAGAAGTACACGGTGGATAGAAGGGGTGTGAAGCGGAGTGTGGATGAGCTTGAATTGGAAGAGATGAATAATCAGATTTACAAAAAGGTGAAAAATTCTCACCCTGATAAAGATGTGAAAGAGAAATTGAATCGCTTGTTGGAAGAGATTGAGATGCATAAGGTGTGAGAAAAGTTGGCATCTGATTCCATTTTTGTCTGTGATGATAGTAAATATCATCAAAGAGGGGATTCATAGAGCAAGAATTTGCATGTTACGCAACTTGCTTGAGTCATGAACCTCGAATCTGTCATAACTCGGTAACAAAATTTGTATGTTGTACTAATTTCTCTTTATTTTTGAATGTGCATGTATCTTAGGGATGCTTGCCTATGTGTTTACTAATACGATTAATTTATGTTTCTAAAAATGGCCGCCGTTTAGAATATTGCTTCTGCGCATGCGTTAGTCATACTCACGTGACGTGACGTAGTTGTGATTTGGAGGGAAAGGGTGCGCATGCGTAATAGCCACAAGATGGCTGCTGGTGTAACAACATGGTGAAGCTTGTGCAGATGCTATCGTGTTATTGTGTATTGCACTAAACCATAACTGCATAGTATATTTTTATAGTGATAAATCATAAGTACACAATCATGTTATGTAGTTTATTCATTTATTTCTATGTTTTAATTTGTTTTCGCTTACTTTTCATGTACCGTGATAAACGGGGGTCCAAATGGGTCAAGAGTCATCTTGAAGGTCTCTTCCGCGCATGACCGCGCAGCCCAGGGAGCAATAGCCTTGAGCGGTGGAACTCAGCCAGCTGGCAGCCACAGACCAGATGCTCCTGAGAAAGCCACCTCTGACCCAGGAGGATGGAGAAATTGTGTTCCTAACTTGCTACATTGTAAATTCTCTATTGTGTTCTGTGTTACTTGCCTGTGGGAAACCTAAACTGGCTAGGCGGTACCCTAGAATGTAAATCAGGCCTTAGAAAAGTCTGTTCTGATTGGTGTGTTAACCTAGCCTACTTTGGGACCAATCGAAATTGGGGATTCTGACACTTTGCAACATTGGGGGGTGGTACACTGACCCGAAAACAGTATATCTAGCCTAGGTTTAGCTATAGAATTTGTCCGACTTGTCTGAATAGCTGACCTGTCACTGACCCAACGCACTCAATAGGTGACTGAATTTACAGAGAGCTGCGGAGCACTCTGTCCGAATTTGACCATAGACTTTTAAAGGTTTTACTAAACCTTAAGTGCTGGCGGAGCACTTTGCTGAGGAGTTCGCTAACCCAATCGGGGTTCTGACTGATAGCTGCAGAGAGGGTGGAGCGCAGGCGTTGCTTCCGAACTGCGGGTGCTGGTCGTGCCTTGGTGGTCCTGTCTTGATCCTAATCTGGGTTTCCTGTCCTGTCCTGGGGTGTCCATTCTGCACCTGCTGTCCCATTGATGACTGCTATTCCTTGGGGTATTTCCTGTCCTTGTCTGATCCGTGGCCAGGGTTGGTTTTCACACCATTCTAGGTAAATATATAGATAGGGCTGAAACTCTATACTGCACCTTTCTATTTTTCTGTCTTTGCTTCAATAAAGACATACCTGGCACATGTTATATTTTCCATGCTTTCCGCAGTCTTCCATATGATAACCTATTGCATTTTATTCTCATAGTATGTTCCTATGTTACCCTACCTTTTAGAGCACATTATTTCCATACTGTCTATGAATTATAAATGTGGTTTATAATTTCCTCCAGAACTCTGATTTGAAGTAACGTTATTAGAGTCATAGCGTGTTCCACTTTACCCTTTATAGTTGTTTAAGGATTCCAAAGTTCCCATTTATATTCATGTAATAAGCCCAAATAGTATAATTTAGTACGTGCATAAGCCTGCCCATTTAATAGATGTCCATTCTTGAATTCAGAATATTCTCTACTTAGCATGTTCCCTGTTTCACTATTTTAGAAACCTAAATGATTGCCCTTACACTTTTCTTATATGGTTATTTTGCTTTTTATCATGATTATCGATTGCCTTTTAACTGTAAACCTAATGCTCGCAGATATTGATTACTAGATAAAACCTTTAAACTCCTCAGTTGTCCATGGTCATTTTACAAAAGTCAAAGGTATTTTTAAAGTTGGGTTTGTATTTTGCCTGCCTTTCTTCACAGCTAGCTCCCTGATCCATTGTGGTCATAGGTACCCGTAACGGTGGATTGGTAAGTCGGGTACATTAGAATACAACAGGAAAGAATTAGGGTGCTGATGGTAGATTGTGAGGTCGCCTGATTAATGTATATGGTGAATTGAAATTTATGGGCCCGAAAACTATATGGTGAAAATTATTGGTCAGGTGACCCCCGATCTCTATCAGACTCTAACCTCACGCCCTTTTCATTACAGTCTCAATCCGTGCGCGGCGGCTGCCGCCAGACATTGCCTGCAGATCAGGCGAGATCTACATCCCGGAAAGGTAGGCACGTCTATCAGCTGCGGCCGGCCTTTGTCTAAACCAAATACATAGAAACAGGCACATTAGCATCGTAGTTGCCACGTTGTAATAGATCCGTGTCATTTCTAGATAAAAAGGATTTCGAAGACCTGATCTCAGATCCTGCATCCAGTCTGTCCGTCTGTACCAAGCGTCTCTATAACAAAGGCACGCATTTTTTCTAAGGGGTCCCACATTGGAGCACAGCTTGCCACTAAGTATCTGCAATAGATCTCTCTGTGTTTATTTTATTCACAGAAGACGCATGGGCGAATTCTGATAATCCATGACCCCTACTGGCTTTAAAAGGTAAAACACCCACAAAATGCTGGAGTCTGTTAGGTGTTAGATCCCTGTAAGGCAGTCCTCACACTTATACCACTTTTATAATTCTTGTTTACAGCGACAACGACCCCCAGTCCGTGTCCTGAGGAGATCCCACCAAATCATAGCGGGATCGAAACGCGTTGACTCTCCGCCTAAGACAAAGAATAGAAGGGGCTATATAGGGACAAAAATAATGTACTCCTTTTGCATATTCCAAAGCTCATAATCCCTATAAGTAGCACCCTCCATGAATGTAAATTTTAGTCTTAGGCTGGTGTTGACAAGTAGGCTTGAACAGTAACTAGCATGTCCACTTGTCAGTTTATATTTTCACTAAGGACTGGTGCCTCGTAACCAATTTATCAAGAGGCATTACACAGTTGTTTATGTAAAAGGTTTTTTTTGTGATGTTTGTCACACAATTGTTCCATTTATGTTTCACTTTCTAAATTGTATATATGTGTCACTTATTGTGTTCTTTTTTGATGACATAAGAACAACTTTCTGCAAAACAATGTTATATAAAGTATGAATTTGTTTAATTAATGTTGTCCGACCTAGTAATTCATTAGACTAGGCGGGTTAGCAGTGCAAATAGAACCTGTCGGGCCATTTGTTTATGTTTATTAGATTGTAGAGGTCCAGGCCAGACAGTGACAGGACCCGAGCCTTTTTTTGTTTTCCCTAGATGTAACCAAGGCATGGACCAGGGCCCTTCTGGCAGGCGCTGGGAGTAGGTCAAGTGTCCTTCTCAGACTGCGGAGGATTCCAAAGCACGTCCCAGCGACACGCCGAGTGTGATAATCAAAGGACATTTTGGAATCAATCCACATGCCTAAATTCTTCACATGATCCTTGGGGACAAATAATGGGCCCAGAGCCTGAGGCCACCAGGCAGAGGTCCACACCGAGGGGGACTTGCCAACGATAAGCACCTCGGTTTTGTCCCCGTTCAGTCTGAGACAGTTGTTGGCCATCCAGCCTGCCAGATCTTGAAGGCAGGATGCGAATCTGCTGGCTGCATGCTCAGCTGGTTGCGACAAAGCCACAACCAGCTGCGTATCGTCAGCATAAGTCACCACCTCTATCCCATACTGTTCAGTAATAGCTGCCACCAGCGCTACGTACAAATTGAACAGGGTGGGGCTGAGACTGGAGCCCTGGGGAACTCCCTGCTTTAGGTCAAAACCTCCGACCTATAAGCACCCTGTTCCACATAGAAGCTGCGGTCATGAAGGAAAGATTCCAGCCATGACCAAGCTCTCCCAATCACTCCACTTTTCCTCAGACACTGTAGCAAGGTGTGATGAGCTACAGTGTCGAACGCGGCGCTGATATCGAGAAGAATCAGCGCTGCTGTCTGTCCCTCGTCTACGTGTTTCCTCAGTGCCTCTGTGGAAAAGAGGAGGGCAGATTCAGTGGAGTGATAGGCACGGAAACCGGCCTGGGAGGGATGGTAAAGCCTATGCGCTTCGATGTGAGCCGTCAGTTGTTGGTTAACCAGTTTTTCGGCTACTTTAGAAAAGTAGGGGAGGAGGGAGATCTAAGTTGAGTTATGCTAATTTGTGGCTTTTTCCTAACTGGAAGTACAACAGCCTGCTTCCATGTATTCGGCACCCTGCCAGATTCAAATGACAGAACTAAAAGGTGCTTGACATAGGGTGCCAATAGTTCCATACTGCCACTCAAAATCTTAGCAGGAGCCAGTTCCCTAGGGGAGCCAGATTTGACCCCCCTCGCTACTGCGATTAGCATAGCCTCCTCCGGGACCAAGAAGGTCCTGATGCTGTCTTTCTCCAGGACAGCCCCTTCCATTGGCGTGTCACCGCTGAGGCCAGTCCTGGCCTCACTAGGAAAGGTGGTATAAATATCTTGCACTTTCTTGTAGAAGAAATCAGCAATTTGGTTGCATGTTTGTGCAGAGGAATCAACTTGTTTGGTTCAACTTGTTTGGTTCTTGAAGCCAGCACTGATATCTCCTTATAGACTACAAAGAGTTCCTTAGTCGAACACTCAGCCTTATCAATGCGGTCAGTGTAGTAGACCGAACGGGTTTTCCTAATCAAGGCGTGATAGCCCCTGAGGCTGTCTTTGTATGACTTACCCGCCTCCGGAAGATAGCCCTTTCTCCAGGCTCTTTCCATACGTTTGCAGGCTGTCTTAGTTTCTTTCAATTCAGCATTAAACCAGGCAGCCGATTTAGTGCGGCGCACTGGGCCATTCCTCGACCAGGGGGCAGTCTGATCTATGGCCGTCTCAACACGTTTGTCCAGTGCAGCGCAAGCTTCGTTAATAGTGGTACCTAGCCCATCAGGGTCCCCCCCTGTATTAGACTGGCACCAAATGTGTCTAAAGAGAATTTAGCCCATTTCTTCTGTTTCTTTTTAGTGCCACTTCCTTTCTCCGGGTTATTGCCCTCCATGGATTTAAAGCGAAAAGGTACCAAATAGTGGTCAGTCCAAACCATCGGGACAGGTGGCTCGGCCTTAATGCCCTCCCAATTACAAAAGAGTGGATCCAATTGGTGGCCTAGCCGATGTGTAGGTAGCGCCGACTTCAGTGTTAATTGCATGGTCGACAGCTCCTTGCGAACCTCTTGGGCCGCCATATTAGATTGGTCATCAAAATGCAAATTGAGATCACCTAATAGGAGGAATTTGTCGTATCGCATAGCAGGGGATAGCAAATTGTGTATTAAGCTCTCCACAAACTTGCTGCTCCCGCCCGGGGGTCTATAGATCAGTAGACCTTTAATAATCATATTACTGGACACTGTTATAGAGAACGCCCCTGTCTCACTGCCCAAAATGCTAGCAAGCTCCATAGTGCAGATAATATTGTCCCTGTGGATCAATGCAATCCCGCCCCCCCTGCCGCGGACTCTATCCTGCCTGCAAATGCCATATCCCTGGGGCAGGGCATCCAGTATTTCAGGGTCCGACTCCCCGTCAAGCCAGGTCTCAGTTGCAAAGAGAATGTCCAAATTATTATCCAGCACTAGGTCCCGTACTTCCATATTGTGCTTTTTTATTGACCTGCAATTAAGCAGCGCACAACTAAGTTCCTTGGTGGTGGCTCCTACACGGGCACCGCCATTCAACGTAATACCACAGTATTCACAAACCCTTACTACATCCCCCTTACTGGTAAGCTGTTTTGCCAGAGCCAAAGAGAAGCAGGGCTGGGCCACCCTTTTAATGTGTCTTGCATGCACAAACTACATGCCATAAGCAGACCGTTAGGTGACTGACTCTTTGCTTCTGGTTGGAGATACGATTGCCGTCATCCTGACTTCATCAATAGTGGATATGAGAGAAATTGAGACTCTAGCAACAACGCCTACCTCTATGTGAACATCTTTATTTTTAACCATAACTATCTGATTTTGATGTGTGTCTGTTGTCCAAATTGATGATTGTCGTATTTTTTACCTTCCTCGGTTTGAGTACTGCTTATGTTCTGAGAGGGTCTGATATCCTAAGTACTATACTAGGCAGCATATTTGCCTAGACACTTACGATATATTGACATACCTATTATTCCCCCTCAGTCCTAAAGGCCAAGTCGGAGGGCGTCCCCATTATTACTCTCAAGCTCCCCTTGCACTTTTCATACATCTAGAAAGTGCGACATGGGCCCTGTACCCGCTAACCACAAACTTGTGTGGTAGTCGCAGCAGTTCGATACCTTCAGGTGCCAATTGAACACTGTTGTAATATTGCTCTCACTAACATTATTGCAGTTATTGATATTTTAACTGTTATTTACACTGGTCAACACCATCAGGAAAAGAAAACTGTCTACCTACATGGGTGTAGGTGGGCCTGATGGGTCCCGTTCAAAATCGAGCAGAAGTAAGTTGACTCGAAATCTGCAACTAATAATTGTGTCCTCGATTGCAATGACGACTCATAGTGGAATGCCAGGGAATCTTAGCTCCCGACACTTACATTGCCACAACAGACAACTTACATCCTTCTGATGAGCCACCTCAACCCCCCAGACCCATTCTCAACTCTGCAAAACACATTCCCACAATGTTTACAAGGCAGAATACGAAGAGCGCCAACATTTTTACCTCTTGCAGCGCCACCACCACACATTCCATTGCCGTCACCGGCGATTTCGAGGGAGGTATACCCCCATTTCCCACTGCTGTTGTAGATCAATCCTTAGTAGGCAATGATACTAATAGTATTACCAACATTGCCTTATCAAATATGTTTCTACCACTTTAAGATCAGACCTGCTCCTGACAAGGGGAAGTGCAGGAGCTAGATCCTCTCTTGTCAAGGGTTACAATGGAACTAATAGAGAAAGACTCAACTGTGTGAAGGGCTGAGGGCCTCCCTGTGGAGACAATCTCGCAGTGTGAGGACACTGCCAGGGTTATTTCAGATCTGAGGGCAGAGGTCACTTCTCTAAATACACAATAGCACTTAATGACCAATTAAACTCTTGTTAGACAGAGGTACCTCGGAAGAACTCCATCTAGAGCAGGCAAAGGGACCCACACAGGAACCACCATACTCTTTGAATAGTATAGAACCGCTAATGTCTATCCCCATTCTTCCCCCTACAATCTCTACCAACAAGAGTAGATTAGCTGTGATGCATAGTAGAGATTGTACACAAGTAGGCATCGGTTGCCAACAAGCTACAGGAATAATCTGGTCCAAAGTCGCACAAGTTCCACTAATATGACAAAGGTCCCCAAAATGCACCCATACCTGAAGCACGAGGGCAAAGATTCTTTGATAAACAAATCTATACACTGGATTCGTAAGGGGAGGGGGTGTAGATCCGTCATTAGGGAGGACATTTTATGGGCAAAAAGCCGATCACATCACACCTCTCTAACCGATTGTATAGAATTACATCTTAGGGACGTTAACTTAGTCCACAACCTCATAGCCCTGGAGGCAAGATCATGTTTACCCACTCAAACGGACATTCAATTAAAATACAATCCTTTCAGCACCTCACAGCTGCCAGCAACCACTAGGCAAGGTATTCCTTTAGGCTCTGATTCACCATTAGCTATCAACAATTGACTGGCAAGCCGAGCGAGCCCAGTCCATTTGTCATTTCCTTTTATAAGTGTGAGGACAGAGATGGCACATACCGGAAGCACCCGACGGGGAAGGACGATCCGTCACCCAAACCGGACCCGTCTTGTGGTCTGGTGTAAATCAGAAAGAGTGAAGGGGAACTCCTGATGTCATCGGAAGGGGGGAAAAAAAAGCACAGCGGCGAAATTTGAGGGTGTGGAACAAAAGGCAGAGAGGAGGAAGGACGAGACGAGCAGCGGGAGAGCAAGCCGAGAGAAGAGAACCAGGACGAAGCAGGAGGGAGAGTGGAGACCCCAAAGAGCGTATACTACACTGCGACCCAAACCAGTGGCCCACAGGAGGGAGAGAACGGCCCGGGTACCGTTGAAAAGGACATTTTGGTGGGGGTGGTGGGGAGGCACGAGAGAGTGAGTGCATGGGTGTGTTTTATTTTTTTATCCTGTACCGCAACATTTTTTCACGTTTCCCCTTCCCTTACTTTTCGGTTTTGGAGATGGTAGCACACACGGAGGAAACCAGAAGACCCATGGTAACCCTAGGACATGTTTGTTTTCTTTCTTTTCCCTGCGTCCTGACCCGAGGAAGAGACCGTGTGAGCCCGGATGCCACAAAACCCCCGAGAGTCTGAAGGAGCAGAACCTAAAGAAGCCGTGGATGACCCTTCCTGTGCTCCTATCCTATTGTTTGGAACTGTGCTATGTTGGATGCTCTTGTTTGACTGACGAAATCCCTAAAGCAATAAAGACCATAACAACCTAAATAAATAGAATACTTACAAACTCAGCTGGTGTGTCCCGTGGTCCCTTCTGCCTCACCCCTACAAAGTGGTGTCAGAAGTGGGATATACAGCCTCAGTGTCGCATCATGACACAACCAGTGTCTGTAGAGGGCATCATAGCCCAGCTAGCTGAAGGGCAGAGGCACCTACAACTGGCACTGTGGCAACAAACGCAAAGCTCAGAGGGACCGGGAAACCCTACAGGAAGCCTTAAGGGAACAGGCCCACCTGCTAACCAGTAACCAGCAGATACAAGACACAGCAATCCTGCGGCTCACCGATGCCATTGCGAGCACAAAGGTGTGGCCTAATGTCCCGGGATCGATCTTGCAAAAATATCAAGACGGAGATGATCCAGACTATTTTTTTAATCAATTTTGTAAGAATAGCCACTACAGCCGCATGGCCCCAAGAGAGGTGGGGTCAGTATATAGCTCCCCTCCTTTCCGGAGAGCTTCAAGCTGCCTACCAGGCAGAAAACCCAGCTGGCACCACAGGTTATGAGGAGGTGAAGAAGGCCATTCTGAAGCATCTGGGTTGCGACCCAGAATATTACAGAACAAAGTTTAGAGAAGTGGACTGCGGAGATAATCCACGTGCCCTCCGTTACCGGATTCAGGACCTAGGCAACCGATGGTTAACACCCCACGTATCCAGTATAGACGAGCTCAGAGAGAAGGTGTACCTAGAGCAGTTCCTGGATGCCTTGCCTTCCAACACACGCTTGTGGGTCAAACAGCACTCCAACCTAACTTCAACGACTGCAGTTGAGCTGGCCTTTGCCTTTCACCGGTCCCCAGACTTCAAGGCAGGCATTCCATGAGCCTTTTTCAACCGCCCGAGAAGCACAGTCCAACCGGATCCCAAGGCTTACATAACTTCCCCCCGTATGCCACCTAAGAGCACCTTACCTTTCCCCATGTCAAGCATACAAAGTCCCCAATGTTATCACTGTGCAGAGTAGGGGCATATCGCCAGGCAATGTCTCCATCGAACAACCACAGCCGAACCCATGGAGATAGGATCCTCCAGAGGGCGGATATTTATGACAGGGAAGGGGCACCAACAATACAGGAAGGAGGTCCTCCTGAACGGAAAAAGACAGCAGGCTCTATTGGACACCGGGTACAAAGCTGACCTAAAAACCATGTTAACCCAGTTATGGGGTCTGGTACATGACCATATGGAGGAAGCCCAAGGGAAACAAAAACAGTACTATGATCGAAACAGCAGTCTAAGAGAGTTCAGCCCTGGTGATAAAGTATTACTTTCTTTTCAATGCAAGCCAGTCAGAATACAAACATATTTCAATCAATTCAGATTAACAGAGAGCAATATTTACACATCAGAATACATTTTATGACAGCCTAAAACATAAGAGAAAGGATAGCATAGTAGTGTGACATAAAATATCAATATCAAAGGAAGTCAGGATAAAAAGATAATTTTTACAATAGATGAGAATTAATTGAATAAACCAAATTAGACAAAAGGATTACCCCACTTCCCCCTATATCCACTGCTGGACTGGCGCCCAGATTTTCATTCCTAAGGCTCTTTTTTTCCTCCCCTTTGTTCTATAAATGGCATTTTCCACAATATACATAGCTAGTAAGCGAGCCCTCCAGGTAGAAAAGGATGGGGAATCAGGACTAATCCATTCTTGAGTGATACACCCCCGCAAGATTGCCATGGAGATAAATATCAAATTTCTCTTTTCCAGTGCCAATATATCAGGAGACACCCCTATCAGTACTAACTCCGCTGTTAATTTTATTGAAAAACCAAGTAATACAGAAAGAAAAGATTGAGTTGCAGAGAGTAATGAAGTTAGTTGTGGACAGAGAAAAAACATATGAACTGTGTCAGCGGCTACCATACCACATCTACCAAGTGTTGAACCCCATTTCGAAATTTTTGCTGGGGTATAATATAGATCGAAAAGGACCATATAATGCTGTGTGGGGGTTCTACCTGTCAGCAAAATGAGGTTAGCCAGGGAAATAGAGTCCTCCATCATAATATTGTCAGGGCCCAGCTTCGTGGCCCATCTCTCTTGAACACTCAAGTCAAGTCAAGTCAAGAGTTCTTTATTCGATGATTAAAAATCACCATAAAAGCACATATATATACAAATAATTAAAAATCTCATTAAATCATTAACAGAACCCAACTTGTTATACAATCTGATTTCAAAAGGAGGGAGAAAAACAATATAGTTCATTATAAATCTTATCAATCAATCCCCCCTCTAGTTGCCCTCAATCTAACCGCCACTCTAATAAAATTCATGATACAGCATAATGTAAAAGGGTCAGTCGCTTGATGTAAATAAATTAAAGCAGCTCTAGCAGATTTCAGATTAGCTTGTTTTAAAATATCTACCAGGAATCTACGCCTAGGCATTGAATAAAAAGAACACAATAATACAAAATGAAGGGAATCCTGCGGAGACCTATTGTCGCAGCCGCAGGATCCCTTCTGCTCAATTGTAGTTAAAAACCCAAACGGGGATGCTAATAAATAGGGTAATAAATTGAGCCTAAAACGGCACATTAAAAACATATCCTGGGCATTGTGCATAAGGTATAAGTATGGCTCCATTCCCTCAGTGCTTTTGACCAGACTATGGGCACTCACAGTTTTTTTAGGCCCTTCAACCTCTGCTCTTTGTTTTATTTTCTGGGCTAAAAAGGCTCTCTTTACGATCGCTTTATCCTGAGGTACAATTGTAGCTGGATCGACAAAGAGATTCTTATGGCCCAGATTTTCTAGGGTGGTCTTTACATAATTGAGTCATGGGATGCTCATACATTTATCTCTTCCTAGGCAATCACTTAAAATTTCCCTACTTAGGGACGCCTCAGGATTTGTCCAAATCTTCAGCCAAGCCAAGATCGGTCTGAGCTTCACCAAATCTTCAAGGTATGGCCTCCCTAGTTCCCTATGTGCTATAACAGCGGGAGTACTTTGTGGGATTTTTAAAATGGATCGTAAATATTTATTTTCTTCCCGCTGAAGTTGCGTAATCTTAGCAAAGCCCCATACCTCTGCCCCATAAATAACTCTGGAGCAGCACATAGAGGTTCATCACCTGTTCGGGGGACCATCTGCCTACCCTCCGCCCATAGCTTGCAATAGCGCCATTAGTGGCAATCATTTTACAGCAACGCTCCTCCACCAGGGAATTGAATTGTAAAGACCCATCAAATAGTAAGCCTAGGTAAGAGAATGTTTTAACCTTTTCAATTTTGTGGCTTCCTATCATGAAGGAGGATTTGGTGCAAGGTTTATTGCCTGCCAGGAGCACGTAAGACTTGCCTAGGTTGACGGACAGTTCTAGGGATTGCATAAATTTGACAAATCCGTCAATTAAAATTTGTAGACTCTTTGGTGTGCGCGCGAGCAGGACCGCGTCATCCGCGTAAAGTAACACAGGGATGTAACGAGACCCTACTCTTGGACAATCTGTCTTCAAATTTAACAAGAACTGCTCTAAGCCATTTATGTAGAGAGAAAATAAAAAAGGGGCGAGAATACAGCCTTGCCGTACCCCGCTCCTGCATGGAAAACAGTCAATGTATCATCTGGGCATAATGAAATCATTAAATTGCAAAAAAAAAACAATCATTTTTTTGCTGTAAAGGCTCTCGATCAGAGGAATCTTCTGTAATCCAGAACATTCAAGAGGGGTTAGAGTGTTAAAAAAGCTATGCAACTGTAAATACTTGAAGAAATCAATATTTGTAAGATTAAACCTAACTTGAAGTTCTGGGAAAGATATAATATGATTATTCTGCCATATATCACCAAGGCAGTTAATTCCACAATTCTGCCATCTCGTCATAATATGGTCTCTAAAGACGGGAGGGAAAATATGTAATGATGTCAAAGGAGTATATCTCAAAATTTTTAGAATCCCTACATGGCGCCTAATTAACTGCCAAACACGAAACGCTGCTTTCAGGGTCTTAAATTTAGTTTTTTTGTAGTAGCTGGGTTCAATGTTTTTTAGCAGGCACCCACGAGCCTCAACCCCTAGACCAAACTCGTATATGGATGGAGCATGAGATTCTAAAATTTGCGCCTTGGCACCAATTATCAAGAGAGTACTAAACTGTAATGCAGATGCAAAGTAATAGAACAAAAAATGTGGAATAACCCACCCTCCCCTTGCCTTAGGAAGAATCATCTTCTTGTAGGCTCTGCGCTGGCGCTTATAGCCCCACAAGAACCTCGCGGCCATCCTCTCCAGTTGTTTAAAGAAAATAAGAGGGAATTCAAGCAGCACAGTTCTAAATAAATATAAGAATTTCGGCAATATTAACATTTTTAACACGTTATTCCTCCCATATAGAGACAGATGCAAGTGATCAATACGCTCCAAAGTGTAGTTAGCCTTTTTAAGAACTGGATTGGAATTAAGTTCTGGGATAGCCGACACTGGGGTTGTGATCTTAAACCCCAGATATGTCGCCACAGACACGGTGTTAATATGTGCCGGAGGATTCTGACCCACGAATAATGTTTGGGTTTTAGATAAGTTCAGTTTGTACCCCGAAAAGGCACCAAACTGGGTTGCAAGCTCTTCAATCTTTGGCATTGCCCTTGCAATGTCTGTAGTGATCACCACCACATCGTCTGCATAGGCAAGAGCTCTATAGCTGATACCCGCGACCTCCACTGGGGATATATCCGCTGCTTGATTCAGTTCGTTAAGAAAGAGGTCGATATAGATGGCAAACAGGAGCGGAGAAGACGGGCAACCCTGTCTTGTACCACGATGGATAGAAAACAAACCAGATTTATTAGCCCCAATTTTGATACAAGACATTGGTGATTCATAGAGAGCTTTCAAAGCCACTATCATACGTGGGCCAAACCCTTTCAGAGCAAGCAAATCTCAGAGATAGGGCCAGGCCACCCTGTCGAATGCCTTCTCGGCATCCAACAGGGTGATCCCTATGAATGAATTAGTACCCTGTGCCCAGTCCATTAGGGCAATAACCCTACGGACATGGTCCGTGGTGTCCCGCTCGGGAATAAACCCATGTTGCCAGCGTGACACTATAGAAGAAATTATCCCTGAAATTCGCGTGGCTAAAATTTTCGAGAAGACTTTGCTGTCGGCATTGATTAACGAGATCGGCCTTTAAGAGGCCGGATTGAGGGGAGATTTATTTTTTGGGAGAAATGCCATTATTGTCGATTGTCTCCAAGAGGCTGGAGCTGTAGTTCCGAAAATTCTGGACTCGAGAATTAAACTTCATCATAGCATGACGATTTTCATATCAAAATACCGAGAATGGCTAGTACACTATGTACAAGCATTTTCGTCATATTCGAGTGACTATTTCACCTCGAAATCGTCATTTTCGTCTTGAACCCTTGGCTTCCATTTTGTATACGGCAGCCATTTTGTGAGTTGCCCTTTACATAGGCTCATGATACAGCTAAATTCAATTCAAAAGGACACGTACACCTTAATTGACTTTTCTCTGACCTGGGCAGGTTGAAACCATTGCCCCAGGCCGAACCTGCTTGGTCAGTTCCTCTCCCAGTGGCCGAATGAGATAGCATCAAGGCACAACAGGCCATAAACCCATTCCATCGCACACACCCTGCCGAATCTTACTCACACCTGTCCCTGCTCTTCTCTCTCTCATTTGCTTTATGATGGGGAGGTGCCCATTTTTATTGGGGGTCCACCGATATCTGATGAAATGTTGGGCCTTGCCGGGTAATTTGTTATGGGCTGGACAAACAGAAATGTGGGCTGTCATCATGACTCTGCTTTTCCTTTGTATTGAAAATATGTCAATGGTATACTGTAAATTCGAAGAATGTTTGCCAAAAGCACAATATTTTGTATAAAAAGAGAAGCCTGACTTTGTAAGTTTGAGCAGTCTCCTGAGATTATACATCCCGTGTGTTGTACTTCTAGGACGCTTGTTTCTTGGTTGCAGCCAATAAAATCGATCCTTGACTTCACCTAGAAGACTCTGAGTTTCTGTGGTCTGAATCAGGAAAGTACCCGAGGTCTTTGGGTGTACCCTGGCACCGCTGGGTTACCGGTTTGGTACCGGTTCTGAAAAACCCAGTACCTCAGTTGGCGCCCAACGTATGGGGCGATACCAGCGGTACCAGTCCAGCCAGAGGTTCGTGAGGAGCTTCGTGTGAAAATTCTGGAGGACGGCCAACCACTTCATCGACCCCTGCATGTCGATGTGGTCCGAAAGTCTTTGCTGCGAGGTTCCCCGCTTCCCGACGGCTACAAAGGACTGCTGCCCTGGCTATCGCCCTGATTTGGACCCTTGAAGTTTGGTAGAGCGAAACGATAAGACGAGTCTTCTGGTGACGTCATCGATATCTCAGTTAAGTATAAGTGGAGCGTCTCCCAGTCCTTAGTTGGTCTTAGTTTGGGTATTCCCTTTGGGATCATTTTTGGAACTTGCAAGTGCCAAAGCCAAAGGACTCGTGTATTCACGAGAAAATCGTAATCGATAATCCTTTGAAGTTTGAAGCTAGACTAGAGAGCGAAGATGCCTGGTCTTAGCAGACTTGGAAATTTGTTTTTTCTTGGTTGTAATAATAGGGACTCCCGATTGGAGGACTCATGTCCGGTTCTTCCAGTTGGAACTCCAACTTATGAATTATATGTAAAACATGGAGTAGGTCCCATCACATATAATGAAGTGTGGATCAAATACACCAGAAAAGATGGTGTTTTAAAATGGCCCCAATATGGTAGCTTTGATACCGAAATCCTAGATAACCTCGAAGTTAAACTTTTCAAGAAGAAAGCCCGGCCGGCGATGTTTGACTCTTTCCGCCTATGGCGTAAGGAAGCCAAACAGAAGGAAATTAAATTAGCGAAGAAAAATAAGAGAGAAGGGGGAATTTCGATAATGCAAGCTGCTATGCAGTTTAAAGACAGTGAAGAAGAACAGATGAGCGAGCAGTTGCACAGGCAACGTAAAATGGTAATAGATAAATGCTATCCAGTTTTGCCACCTCCTCAGCAAGACGCAGCAAAAGGGCTTGAAAAAGATCCCTTGATGTCGCATTTATTAAGTTCGCCACCCCCCTATGCGCAAAATGCCACGGCACCTCCGCAACCTTTAGTTGTGCAACCTGTGCCTCCTGTTCCTCCACAGCACCCACCAGCTGTTCTTCAGCTGGCTCCTGCTCCTTCGGTGCAACCTCCTCAAGGCCCACCGATCACATCTGCTTCACCTGTGCTTTCTACGACTTTGCCTAGTGCACCTTCTATTTCTCCTGATGCTCCCTCTGCTATTGCCTCTGCCCCTGCCTTATCTCACCGTTTTTGCCACCGTTCTTCCGTCAGTTTCTCCTTCCGTTCGACAGAGAATGGCCAACACTGTTACTAATCTTTTCTCACCTCTTTTCGGGTCGCCTACTACGAACCCTAACATGGAACGAAGACAGTTGCGAAGTCAACTGCCTGACTATCGAGAGAGAGATTTACTGAATCGTTTAGCTCATAAATGGGTTATGGACACTGTAAGGTATGATGTAGAGTCTGTCATGGAAGTCTTCCGTCAATGGGAAGCACCGAAGCAGAGATACGTTTTTGAACAAATGTGTGTTTTTCTCTTTGAGGATTTGGAAGACAATGATCTGGAATACAACCCGCCCAAGTTGTGTTGTGTGCAGTTCGAGTTCGCAGAGGGCATGATCGTAGGTCCCGATGTCAAGAGAGCGGTTGAGACATTGTTGTCATTTCGGAGTAAGGGGGGCACTTCTCAGTCGCTATTTGAGCATGGCACATCCGGTAGGAAAAAGGCGCAACAGTACCCCATGAGAGAGGTCCCCCACCTATTCAGCCTCATTTCCAGCGGGTGTGGGTACATGTCCCATGGAGGCGAGCTGAAGTTTTAGCCCTTAAACAGACATTACCTGATCCCCGTAAAAATCCCGCAGGGTATTAGAAAGAGTTGTCACAGACTGCAGGGTCATGTATCATGAATTTAGCCGATATCGATATGTTATTTGGGAATGTTGTTCCACAGCCTTTATGGGGTAAGATTCGTCATACAGATCATGATCAGGAGTTAGGTGACTCATGGGCTAATATTGCTGCTGCAGATGCCGGACAAGTTGGTGGTGCTAAGCCTGAGCCTTTAGTAGCTGAACTTCCTGGTAAAATAATTGATTACATGAAAACGATAATGCCTGCAATACATGTAAATTGGGATAAGTTGTCTGCATGTAAGCAGAAGAAAGATGAAACGGTCTCAGATTTCTTCACCAGGTTTGAAGAAACGTTTGTCGACCACAGTGGTCAAGATATGAGCACAGAAGGTGGTCAGCGTTTGTTCGTCGATAAATTCGTGCACAATCTGCTTCCAGAGTTGTGTAAAAAGTTAAAAGACTCAGAAAGTTCTTGGGCAGTTTCCTCCTTAGCACAGATATTGGCTACTGCACAGTATTACGAAAATCGAGACAAAGACGAGAAAGATAGAGCAGAAAAGAAAACTAAAGAGTTGAAAACAAAGGTTTTGTTACAGCAAGCATATCCGCCACGTGGTGGTGGTGGCCAGAATAGTGGTGGTCAAAATAATAGTGGTCAGAGTAACTATCAGAATAATTATCAGCAGCCTCAACAGTATCAGAGGAACTCGCAAAGAGTCGAGTATACTCAACCACGTGTCCCTGTAGGCCCCAATCAGTGTTCATATTGCAAGGAAGAGGGTCATTTTAAGTATAGCTGTCCTATTTTATTACAGCGTGCAAATGGTGCTTCTGGTGTAAGAGGTCGAGGTGTTCAACAAGCGTCTAGAGGTAGAGGACATGGAAATTTCCCCCATAACACAAAGTCTCTTCCACCTCAAAATTCTATGAATAGGTTCGATCAGCAGAATAACGCATCTGGTAGGACAGCTCAGTACTATGCTGATGATTACTATACAGAAGATGAACATTGGGAAGGTAATGATTGCTAGGACAGCCATAGACAAAGAGAGGGAGTTGTTTCAGTTCCAGTAGATCAGAGTGGACCTTACGTTGAGGTGATTACATCAGGTGTGTCAGAACATTTTCTGTTGGATACTGGTGCTACACTCCAAACTCCCTGGCGCACCTTTGTCTGGCGAAATGAATGTTTCTGTAGGTTTTTCTGGCGCCCCAGTTAGAAATCCGATTTCTGACCCTTTGTCCCTTTCTGTTGGACCTTGTGAATTCGAAGCACCCCTTATTCTGACAACAGGTTGTGGTGAAAACTTGTTGGGATTAGATTTGCTAAAAAGATTGTATGCGACTTTGTACTGTTCTCCTTCTGGAGTACAACTTACACTGGGTAAAAAAGTGGTTTCTCCAATGTATTTGTCGAGAAACAAACTTCCAACGTAATTGTCATCTCTCCCTAATATTCTTTGGGCTACTGGTCCTAATGATGTAGGTCTTTTGGAAATACCACCATATGTTGTAACATTGAAAGCCAATGTTAGAATGCCACGAATTCCCCAATACAAAATCTCTAGTGAAGGTGAAAAAGCTTTGCTAGCGATCGTTTACGATCTAATTGAAAAAGATGTGATTGAAGAGACAAGAGGCAACGTTTGCAATAGTCCTGTTCTGCCTGTTTTTAAGCGAACTGACCCTTCCCAGCCACCTGTTTACAGATTCGTGATTGATCTTAGAGAGGTCAATAAAATAGTTGTACCACAATTTCCAGTTGTCCCCGACATTACTGCCCTATTGACTATGATTCCAGCTTCTGCCACCTGGTTTTCGGTGATTGACTTGAAGAATGCTTTCTTCAGCATCCCGATTGCTGAGGAGAGCAGGGATATTTTTGGTTTCAGTTTAGGAGGTCGCAGCTTCCGCTTTAAACGCGCTCCCCAGGGCTACTGTGAAAGTCCATCAATATATAGTCAAGCTTTAAAAACACAGCTTGATACGATTGTTTTACCTGAAGGTGCTACCCTTATTCAGTATGTGGATGATTTGCTTGTTGCTGCAGATACTGAGGAAATCTGTAAGGAAATCTGTAAGGAAGCCACATTGTCATTGTTGCGTCATTTGTGTGAGTTGCACCACAAAGTGTCTCTCTCAAAATTGCAATATTGTCGACAAGAGGTGACCTACTTAGGTCATCTCTTATCGAAGGAGGGAAGGAAACTGACCCCAGAAAGAATTCAGGCAATAGCGAAATTGAGTGTGCCAAGAACACAGAGAGAAGTGCGTGCTTTCTTGGGCATTACATCATATTGCAGGCAATGGATACCAAATTTTTCGTTATTAGCCAAACCTTTGGTGGCATTAACGTGTAAAGATACATCCAATCCCATTCCTTGGTCTGAAGAGTGTCAGAAAAGTTTTTCTGAATTGCGCACAGCATTATGTTCGGCTCCTGTGTTGGGTACCCCAAACTACAGTAAGCCCTTTAAATGTAAATGTGTTGGATTTGTAAAGCGCACAGCTGCCCGTGAGCGTCCCGGCGCTTGCTTAAGGAACCCGTCCTGGTATTCCCCTGTGAGAAACCCCGGCAGGGTGTCCACAAGGTGAAAGCGAGGCATCCCGCCGCGAGGGGCCGTAGTGGAGATTAAGCAAGCTATTGCCCAGAGTCGCAGAGTGTGACCCTGTGAGTTGAGTAGGCACCAGAGCGAGAATTGTCGAGTCCGTGGAATTTTGAGCCCGAGACCCGCCGAGGCAGGGAATCGAACCCTGGTCCACGGTCAATCTCAGCTTCCGGGTCTGCCGCCTCTAACCACTGAGCCACGCTTTACATTGTATGTCCATGAGAAGGAAGGTTGTGCATTGTCAGTGTTGACTCAGTTGTTTGGGGACAAGCAGCGTCCATGTGCATATTTTTCGTTGACTTTGGATCCAGTAGCTAGAGCGTTGCCAAGTTGTTTAAGAGCCACAGCGGCAGCAGCTGTTTCTATTCGACAGTCTGCTGGTCTAGTAATGAACAATACGCTAGTCGTGATGGTCCCACATGCAGTAGACACGTTGTTAAATAGAACCAAGACAGAGCACTTAACTAGTGCTCGATTGTCAGGTTACGAATTAACATTGTTAGCTAGTCATGTGCACATAAAAAGGTGCAACACTTTAAACCTAGCTACGTTGTTGCCAATTGTAGAGGAATTAGATGCTTCAGAACAGCATGATTGTTTTCTTAGAACAGAAGAAGAAACGAAAGGGAGAATAGATCTTAGGGACACTCCTCTTGCTGAATGTGATGGTACATTATGGGTGGATGGTTCATGCTTCAAGCTCCCGAATGGTGACACGACTGCAGCATATGCTGTCACGACTTTGCATACAATTGTTGAAGCTGCACGTATTCCACATAATTCAGCTCAAGCAGCAGAATTGATTGCACTTACAAGAGCATGTGTGTTGTCTAAAGGAATGAAAGTGACTATCTATACCGATAGTCAGTATGCGTTTGGGGTGGCTCACAGTTTTGGACGATTGTGGAAAGAACGTGGGTTCCTGACTTCGCATGGAGCTAAGATTCAGCATGGTCAGTTGGTGAATGAGCTTCTTGAATCACTGACCATGCCTCTGCAAGTGGCGATTGTGAAATGTAGTGCTCACAAGAAGGTGACTGATGATCTTGGTCGTGGAAATGCATTTGCTGACGAAATCGCGAAAGAAACTGCAAGGAATGTGATGAGCCGAATGTATGTTGCAGGCCCTGCAAGATGGGTTGGTGATGTTGGAATGTGTGAGGACACGATAGAGAGTGTGAAGTCTATTCAAGCTGAGGCTACAGAGAAAGAGTTGAACATGTGGAGAGAAAGTACGGGTAGAATGGATTGGTGTCACTATATCGCGGATTATTACAACGCATTCCGTTAAATCGGAATTTTTACAACGCAGGATCTATTACATCGGATGCCATTACAACGCATGGCATTACATCGCAGATGCTATTACAACGCATGGCATTACATCGTAAGTATAGGTAAGTATACTTTTTAAAAAAAATGTAATTAATTTAATTTAATTAATTTAATTTATTTAATTTAATTAAAATACATTTTAAAATAGTAGTTAATTTAATTTAATAAATGTAAATCTATTTATTTAATTTAATTTTAATAAAAATTGTAATTAATTTTAATTAATTAATATAATGAAGTTATTTTAATTTAAATATGTTTAAAATTGTAATGAAATTAAATTAATTAAAATAATTTTTTTAATTTAATTAATTTAATTAAAAATGTAATTAATATAATATAATTAATTTAATTTAATAAATATATTTTAATTAATTTATAAATGGTAACTATAATTTATTTAGCCCTAATCACAAACCCAACCCTTAACCCTAAAAACACCCCTGTACCCCAAAACCCAAACCCTACCCTGAAACCTAAAAACACCCCTGTACCCCAAAACCCAAACCCTACCCTGAAACCTAAAAACACCCCTGTACCCCAAAACCCAAACCCTACCCTGAAACCTAAAAACACCCCTTTACCCCAAAACCCAAACCCTACCCTGAAACCTAAAAACACCCCTGTACCCCAAAACCCAAACCCTACCCTGAAACCTAAAAACACCCCTGTACCCCAAAACCCAAACCCTACCCTGAAACCTAAAAACACCCCTGTACCCCAAAACCCAAACCCTACCCTGAAACCTAAAAACACCCCTGTACCTCAAAACCCAAACCCTACCCTGAAACCTAAAAACACCCCTGTACCCCAAAACCCAAACCCTACCCTGAAACCTAAAAACACCCCTGTACCCCAAAACCCAAACCCTACCCTGAAACCTAAAAACACCCCTGTACCTCAAAACCCAAACCCTACCCTGAAACCTAAAAACACCCCTGTACCCCAAAACCCAAACCCTATCCTGAAACCTAAAAACACCCCTGTACCTCAAAACCCAAACCCTACCCTGAAACCTAAAAACACCCCTGTACCCCAAAACCCAAACCCTACCCTGAAACCTAAAAACACCCCTGTACCCCAAAACCCAAACCCTACCCTGTAACCTAAAAACACCCCTGTACCCCAAAACCCAAACCTAGCCCTGAAACCTAAAAACACCCCTGTACCCCAAAACCCAAACCCTGCCCTAAAACCAAAAAATACCCAAACACCCCAAAACATATACCTCAGTACACCAAAACATATACTCCTATACTCATACTTATTTAAAAAATTACTTAAATTAATAAATTTAATTTATAATATTTAAAAACATAAATAAATATTTTTATTTATTTTTATTTATAATTAATAATAATTAAATCAATTATATAATATTAAATAAAATAAAAAAAATGTATATACTTACCAATACTTACGATGTAATGGTATGCGTTGTAATAGCATATGCGATGTAATGCCATGCGTTGTAATGGCATCCGATGTAATGGATCCTGCGTTGTAATAGCTGCGTTGTAACAGCATTACGACGTAAAAGTTGCGTTGTAAGTGTGCATCACCGGGTAGAATGGATGCAAATGGTTGTTGGGTTGAATTGTCAGAGCATCAGAGATGGTTGTTACCCGATGCATATGTGCTTGCAGTGGTTACAATGGCTCATGGAATGGCTCATATCAGCGTGAAAGGGATTTGCAAATTGTTGGCTCCAGTATGGCAAAATTCAGGAATTCCCAAGTGTGCAGAAAGTGTCGTCAAAAATTGCATGGTGTGTCTGAAACACAATCCTGGTAGGGGACCCCAACTCCAGCTGGTCATTTTGCACCTCCTACGTACCCGTTCGAGGTTTTGCAGCTAGATTTCATTCACATGGAGAGGTGCAACAATTTAAAATACGTACTCGTTGTTGTTTGTGACTTCTCAAGATGGGTGGAAGCATATCCCCTAAAAGACAACACTGCCTTTTCCACAGCTAAAGCCCTTGTGAAAGAGTTCTTCCCCAGGTTTGGAATGCCTAGAATGGTCTGGAGTGATAATGGGAGTGAATTTGTGGGTCGAGTGATGAAGAGAGTGTGTGAAGGGCTAGGCATTCAACAAAGGTTCCACGCTGCAAATCACCCCTAATCAGCTGGATTAGTAGAATGTTATAATGGCACGCTTATAACAGTTAAAACTGGCCAAAATTCAAGCGAGCACAGGTCTTAAATGGCCTGATGCTCTACCCTTAGCACTCCTATCAACCAGAATGACTGTGCATTCACGAGTGAAACTTAGTCCCTATGAGATTGTCTTTGGCCGCCCGGCCAACATATGGGGAGTGCCAAGGCCCACTAAGTTCAGCGAACTCGAACACCCTGTTTTGCTTGATTATCTGTACGAATTGACGGCTAAATTGCGTGTTTTGCATCAACAGGTTCACGACACCCTGACTCCGGTCTCTGAGACTCCAGGACATCAGATCGACCCTGGATCCTGGGTGCTGGTCAAGAACTTCCAGCGAACCAAAAACGACCAGCCCAGGTGGACCGGACCGCACCTTGTCCTTCTTTCCACAAGATCAGCTGTTCGAGTGGAGGGGAAGGCAAACTGGATCCACGGGATCCATTGCAAATGGATCCCTCTGCCTCTGCCATATGACCAGTGGGTCCAGAAGGGTGTCGCCGACTCAGAAACTGAAACTGTGCCACGTTTTCTGCCCTTCAGTGATGCACGAGTAAAAGGAACACTTACTGAACAAGAGAGCGATAAACTTTTGCAACCAGCTGTATCACCGTCAATTCCATTGAACACTACAGAGCCTGAACTCCTGTTTAATGATCAGACAGTACCCGGGAAAAAGCGCTACAATTTGAGGCCGAGACCTATGGACAAATAAAAAACCTTTTTTTCACCTCCAAGTACTATTTTTGAAAGTGCAGCTCTCACATCTGAGAAACTTGCTTATTTTGGTTTTTCGAACCGCCATCCGGGTTCCGCTGCTAGGGCCGCGATTGCCCAAAGTCTTTGGGGTGCAGCTGACGACGTTAGGTCGGCAGTTCTGGTTGGTCTAAGGGAGTTGCCCTGGACTGACAGAAGCATTCCTTAGCAGAATCAACCTCCCATCGCGGGCAGCACTTTAGAGAGGATAGAGTTTCTCGAGATGGAGAGACCTGCCAAGGAAATGAACTTTAAACACAAGATCTGTAATATAATGACAAAGAAAAGCTTTTTGATATTGTGCATTTTCATGTTATTCAGTGTGATGATATTTTTAATAAGTTATGTGTTATTCTCTTTTCGAGTAACATTTGCACCCACTACATCGCCTATACCTCCTCCTTCTACTGTTTCCCCACACTCTTTTCAACCCCTTCCTGAACACGAATCAGCTAGGAGATTAGAGTTTATTAATAACTCCTTTGTCCAGCTTTTGCACCAACACCAACTTGTAATGAACACGACTAACTGTTGGGTGTGTGGTCTTATGCCTCACACAACGGATAAAGGTATTCCTTATCTGGTCCTGCCGTTCAGTCACAATGGTTCTGTATGGGCATACAGAACAATGTTCATATATGCGCATGAAGTCTACCCCCTACGTTCTGTAACAGACAATCCTAAGAATAGTGCTCTAGTTAAGGGTATAGTAGACATGATTAAGGAAGGTATTTCTTATGAGACTATCCCGAGAGATGAGACACTAGTATACATAGGATGGAACGTAACCGGATATGGAGCTACTCTGAGTGAGAAACAGCAAGCTAAGAGATCTTCCCCGATTTGGATTGTACCCCATCAGGGTCATCTGTGTCTGCAAGGTAATGGCACGAATCCCAGAGCTCAGTTAGGGAAGAGTATCTACACTAAAACGTATGTTTTTTCAGCCCAGACTTCCCCTTCATTTCAAGCAGCTAAGGGTACCTATTTCATCTGCCATGATAGAGCCTATACATGGTTGCCCCCTGACTTTTCGGGCACCTGTTTTGTTTCGTTCCTGTTGCCTCCCACCTACACAGCAGCGGCAGATTACCACAAGACAAGGATAGTTAGAGGTGCCTTGAGTCAAGAAGACACTGCAGGACAAGAATTTGGGGACTTCGTAAAGGGTTTTCTGCCGTTCTGGGGACCGATGGCTAACAGCAGGAACATAAGGCAATTGACAAGGGTGGTTGAATCCACCGTGATTGAAACTGCTGGTGCCCTTAGTAACTTGACTGCTGAGCTCCAGTCGGATCGACTTATGACCCTTCAGAACAGGGTCGCATTAGATGTCTTACTTGCAGACCGAGGTGGGGTATGTAGATTGATCCAATCGAGTTGCTGTGTTTTCATTCCAGATAACGCTCCAACAGTGTACCAGGCCATCTCTAAACTGCATAAGATTTCCAAATCTATTCATGTGGATAAAGGAGATTGGTCTTTAATGGGATGGTTCTGGGAACTGATATCCGGCTGGGGATGGAAAATTCTGATGGTCATTGGGATGGTCTTAGCCATTCTTTTCCTGTTCTGTCTGTGCGTACAGTGTGCTCCTGCAATATGTGACCTCTGTGTTACATCATGTGTAAGGAAACCTGTATCAAGAGACGAACTAAGTAATAGAATGATGTTACAGCAACACCTCAATGACTTTAGGAATATAGACCTGGACTCAGATTAGCATGAGATTAGCTTAAATTGCCTATGTAAGGGCAAAAGGAGGGTTTGTAGTTCCGAAAATTCTGGACTCGAGAATTAAACTTCATCATAGCATGACGGTTTTCATATCAAAATACCGAGAATGGCTAGTACACTATGTACAAGCATTTTCGTCATATTCGAGTGACGATTTCACCTCGAAATCGTCATTTTCGTCTTGAACCTTTGGCTTCCATTTTGTATACGGCAGCCATTTTGTGAGTTGCCCTTTACATAGGCTCATGATACAGCTAAATTCAATTCAAAAGGACACGTACACCTTAATTGACTTTTCTCTGACCTGGGCAGGTTGAAACCATTGCCCCAGGCCGAACCTGCTTGGTCAGTTCCTCTCCCAGTGGCCGAATGAGATAGCATGAAGGCACAACAGGCCATAAACCCATTCCATCGCACACACCCTGCCGAATCTTGCTCACACCTGTCCCTGCTCTTTTCTCTCTCACTTGCTTTATGATGGGGAGGTGCCCATTTTTATTGGGGGTCCACCGATATCTGATGAAATGTTGGGCCTTGCCGGGTAATTTGTTATGGGCTGGACAAACAGAAATGTGGGCTGTCATCATGACTCTGCTTTTCCTTTGTATTGAAAATATGTCAATGGTATACTGTAAATTCGAAGAATGTTTGCCTAAAGCACAATATTTTGTATAAAAAGAGAAGCCTGACTTTGTAAGTTTGAGCAGTCTCCTGAGAATATACATCCCGTGTGTTGTACTTCTAGGACGCTTGTTTCTTGGTTGCAGCCAATAAAATCGATCCTTGACTTCACCTAGAAGACTCTGAGTTTCTGTGGTCTGAATCAGGAAAGTACCCGAGGTCTTTGGGTGTACCCTGGCACCGCTGGGTTACCGGTTTGGTACCGGTTCTGAAAAACCCAGTACCTCAGAGCGACCCCCTTCTGTGCTTCCAGAAATATAGCCAACAGGTCTTGTTTTAATATGTGCCTGAATAGTCTGAAAAACTCCAGAGGGATACCGTCTGGTCCCATAGCTTTGCCGACAGCGAGAGAGAGCAAGGCGATCTCGATTTCCTCCCATGTGATATCAGCATCCAAAGTCAGTGCCTGAGCGGTGGTTAGTTTCGGGGTATTATGTAAGGTAATACAATTCAAAATAGACTCGCTAGAGTATGATAGGTTATCCTGCTCATAAAGCTTAGACTAGAACTGACGGAAGACCTCCAAAATTTCCTCAGGATTATTATAGATCTGACCTAATTCATCATGAATTGCGTTCACAAAATTGAGGACCTCTTTTTGTTTTATCTTTTTCGCCAAAATCCTACCCGAGTTTTCCCCCATTTCATAAATCTGTGATCTAAATATTGCCGCCTGCTCCGCCAGTTTGGTTGCAAATATCTCATATAGCCTTGCTTTGTGTATGGCAAGAGATGTTTTAATATACTCTGCATCTTGTGAAAAACTAATAGCAGTAACTAACTTTTCCTCCCATTCCTTTACCGCTTGTTAATATACATCAAGTTTATTCCGAATATGTTTTTGCTTCTTGATCGAGTATGCTAATGTCTCTCCTCGCACCCCGGCTTTAAAAGCGTCCCAGACATTTTGATCAGAAGCCCTTCCTCTGTTAAACTCAGAAAAATCCCTGATCCACTTAGCCATATATTCTAAATATGATTGATCTGCCAGCAATTTCCGCTCGAAGGACCATGGTCTCACCGCTGCTATACCAACGACCTCTGTTTTTAGCTCTATTAGCACCGGATTGTGGTCTGGGATTATTCGAGGGTATGTCTCAAATAAAATATTATGAATAAGGCCAGCAGTAACAAAAAAATAGTCCAGCCGGACAAACTTCTGGTGTGGGGCGGAAAAGAATATAAACCCCGGTGACAAAGGATTTTTCTCAAACCCCACATCGCACAAACCAAAATCCACTACTAGACCTCTTAATGCCTTAAATGTATTTTTTTTTTAGGCCTGAATATATTGAGGCCCCCCGTAAATCCAGCCTGCCTTCCAGATGGATATTTAGGTCACCGCAAATAAATAAAGGGGATGGCCAATCAGCTAGTTCTAGACTTAGAAAGTTCAGAATATCCGGATCATCCGTTTTTGGGGCGTAAATTGAATAGATGGTCCAAACTTTGCTACCAATGCTGATCTCAAGAATCATCCATCTACCATACTGATCTACTTTAGTACGTTTGAGACACCCCAATCCTCTTCTCATAAGAATGGCCACCCCTTTTATAGTGGTCCCTTGGCGAGTACACCCTAGTAATTGCAGAGCAAGATCGTTAAATAGCTGCCTATCATTCCAAGTGAGGTGCGTTTCCTGAAGACACAATAAGTCTATCCGCATATTCTGTATTATTTGGGCACAACCCCCCCTCTTTTTCTTATTATTGAGACCACAAATATTCCAGGAACAGATCCTCAATTTACCCATCTTGATAGTTTATTCAACAAAAACAGCATTAATCCCTCTGGTGACTCTATATTCATCAGTAACTCCCCTTTAGAAAAAAAAAAATTTTTATGGTTCAATTTCAACTTAGAATTCGTCTTCAGGTTTACATTTCTGACCTTGCTTGCCCCCCCCCTTACCCCTCCCCTGCCACTCAGTGCCCCCCCCTTTACCCCCCTCCCCCCCTCCCTGACCCCAACCCAAAAAGGGCAAAGGGACTGAATAGTCCTTGACATTGATGATGTGAGAAGCATCTTGTGCCTCGCGGGTCGCTTCCCCTCGCCTTAAGATTTTTACATTCATACAGTGTATCATGATAAGAAAAAATAAAGTATAAGATATAAGTTTGATTAATCTCCCCTAATAAAAAAAACCACACAGAAGCATCAAAAAAAAGCAAAGCATCAACCCCGACCAGAGATAGGATAAATAAGAATCATAATGAGGCTAGTAACTCTTTAGGAGCCCCTTCAGATGTTAGAATGTATGATCTCTCTTTATAAATCACTTTCAATTTTGCGGGGTTAAGGAGAAAGGCCTGAGCCCCCTTGGCCTGAAAAGATGGAATTAGCTGGCGAAATTGCCAGCGCTGTTGGACAGTAACATGACAGTAATCAGGGCGAACAAAAAATTCCAGGCCTTTCCCCCTCCGTTTTCGATCCGGCTGGCAAGATCATAGAGAGCATCTCTAGCCAGAAAGTTGTTTAAACAGATCAATATGGCTCTCGGTTTGGCATTTGTATCAAGCCTAGTGTTTTTCTGAAAGGGAAATCTATTGGCCCGTTGAAGTTCCACATCCCACTTTCAGTGGTATAGCTCTGGAAAGGCCTCTGAAAAAAGCTCGCTGACATACTGCCTGACATGCCCTCCCTCACTGCCCTCGGGAATGCCCAGGATTCGTAAGTTATTACGCCGGGATCTATTTTCCAAGTCAATAAGCTTCCAGTTAATCTCATCCCTTAGACCTTCCAAGGAGGACAGTTGTGATTTTTGCTGAATCATCGTATCTTCGATTGCAGAGATCCTGCCTTCAGCCTCTACAACTCTAGCGGTCATTTCATTGCAAGATTTAGCCACACGCCTTAAGTTGTTTTGCAGCCTGCGGACGGCACCTTGAGTGCGCAAATTCTCAGCTCTTGTTTCCTCCCGATGCTGGAGCATAACCTGATATAGCGTGCCCAATGTAACTTCAGGAATCTGAGGCCCCTCTGTAGTGTCTGTGATGCCTACTGGCATGATTTGTGGAGAGCCAACACTGTCACCTTGTATCGTGACTACTGCATTTTCCTCCGCACCCCATTCTGGCCTTCCAGGTGACCCATCCATATCGCCATCCTCTTCTCCGGCAGAGCTGCGTAATTCCTGTGTTGAGCTATTCATACTATTGGCGCTCACATCATCCCTCCACTCCGCATTTCCATCTAAACTCTCTGACTCGAGGGCATTAGACAAATCTGACATGGAGTAAAAATTCCCAGCCGACTCAACAGAATCCGTGTCACCCAAAGGAGTCGGCACCTCCTGTAGGTTGAGCCCAGCAGGTAGCAACTCAGGAAGATCTTGCATAATTGGAGAGCCAGAAACTAAGTCTGTAGAAGGAAGAGGCAATTCTAAAATAGCTTTTCCATGAGCCGGTTTTGATCTTTCATTTGAAATACCAGAACTCGCCACATTACCAGCATTACCAGCATTCCCTCTGTGCGGACAGGCGGAGACCTGGGTAGATGCACTCATCTGGGACACATTTGCATTGTCAATAGTTATCGCATTATCGCCAAATACTTGGTTGCCTTTATCTGTGTTTAGGTTTTTTTTCTTGAACATCCCCGGTATTTTGGGGATCGCGCCATTCCTACATGTCCCAGAATCCACTAACACTGTCTGTGTGGAAGCGAGTTCAATAGGTTCAGAGAAAGAATTTGCGCCTACATCAGATGCATCGGATGCAGAGGTTTGATTTTGAATATTCAAAGTATCACCTGTAGTGGGGATTAGTGCTGCGCTCAATCCGCCCCGGATTCTGCCTCCAATCCAGCATCGAGGCTGCCGTGACTGCTCGGGTCTTTGGCTTCTGGGTCTTGGAAGTTAAGTCGGAGGTCGGGTTCTTGGGAGCCATCCTACTTCGACTGCTCCTTCCTTGATACAGCCTTGAATGGGACCGAGCCCCCCTGAAAGCTGATTGATGACAATCTGTGAGTCGTTCGCGGCTCCGTTCACGGCTCCTTTCGCAGATCTGACCCACCGTAGTCTGCTCCGCCCTCCAATGCCTCCAATGCTGACTGGAAGCAATGGCTGGAAAACGCCACGCAAGGTGTAATGAGCGCCGAAGACTACACCACAAGTCCAGCCGCATTCCAGGTATGACAGAGTGAGTTCTCCACAAAATGAAATTGTTTCCGATAATATTCTGCAAGGTTCCGCTTAACTCCGCGTAGCGTAGCGTGGTTCCATATTGAAAACTGGAAAAAAAGAAGCAAACAGCAAAGGGAAGCGAACTCGGCGAGAGCACCACTGCTGCTGCTCACTCGGACGCCGCTGCATCCGCCATCTTGCCCCCTATAGCGTCCTGTTACCCCTGCGGGCTGGAGTAAACAAATCTACCACGTAAACCACCTGAAAAAATGGGAGGAACCCTTTACGTCTGGCAGGGAAGGCACACCAGTAAACCTGGTAACCACTGACCTATACACTGAAAGCACAAGTTACTTACCTTCGGTAACGATATATCTGTAAGAAACAGTCGTTACTATTAGATTCCTTACCTTAGAATATCCCCAGGCGTCAGACTGGATCCGGAAAACTTTGCGTAGCAGTACCCCTGTGCGTCAGTGGGCGTCGTCTGCGGCTCTGCGTCCGTCGTCAGCGTCGTTGGCGCCGGGATGACATTGCCGAAGTACTTAGACGCCGCCCTCGCGTACTGACGTCAGTTGATATACACAGCTTTTCTGCGCCAGAAACGCAGAGCCATGATAAAAACCAACACTGGTGCCATGAAACTAGGGCCCTGAAAGGGGATGACCTTAACCCTAGATATCGGTTCGCAGAACGGGGAGGATGGGTGGGGCGGTAAGGAATCTAATACTAACTACTGTTTCTTACAGATATATCATTACCGAAGGTAAGTAATTTGTGCATCTGAAAGAAACAGGTTAGTATTAGATTCCTTACCTTAGAATATATACACCAGCAATAGCAACTGCGGTGGTGGGTCTGCGAAGCAATGATCACACCAGAAAGTCCTGGAGAACGGAATGGCCGAAAAAACCATCTCTCCGGAATTGGCTGTCCAGGCAGTAGTGTCTTGCGGACGTGTGCAGTGAGGCCCAAGTAGCTGCCTGACAGATGTCCTGCAAGGTGACTCCACGACCCAGGGCAGTGGTAGCCGCCGCGGCCCGAGTGGAATGGGCACGAAGCCCCACAGGAGGCTCCTTTTTAGCCAAAGAATAACAAGCCTTGATGCACAAGACGACCCATCGGGAAATGGTCCATTTGTGCACCTCCCATCTCTTCTTAGCGCCCACGTAACCAACAAAGAGTTGGTCATCCACCCGTAACTGGCGTGTGCGATCCAGATAGTATGAGAGCGCACGTTTTGAGTCCAGATGGTGGAGCCTCTCTTCCTCTTTCGAGGGATGCGGAGGTGGAAAGAAGGTGGGCAATGTGATGGACTGCTCGATGTGGAAGGCTGTGACTACCTTGGGCAGGAAAGAGGGTCGTGTCCGCAACACAACTTTGTCCGGATGGACAGAAAGGAAAGGAGGTTTAGAAGAAAGGGCCTGGAGCTCACTCACTCTCCTGGCAGAGGTGATGGCAACTAGGAATGCAGTCTTAAGGGTAAGAAGACGAAGAGGACAGTTATGAAGTGGCTCGAAAGGAGTGCACATCAGATAAGTCAGAAAAAGATTCAAGTCCCACTGAGGCATCACGAAAGGAACAGGAGGGAACATATGAGTGATGCCCTTCAAAAACCTATTTACAACTGGGGACTTGAACAAAGAGGGCTGATCAGGTAGCCTTAAGAAGGCGGAAATGGCAGAGAGGTAGCCCTTGATAGTGCCCAGAGCAGAGCCCTGCTGGGCAAGAGAAAGAAGAAAGAGGAGAACCTCACAAAGAGGGGCAGAGAGTGGATTCACAGTCTTTGCTGTGCACCATGCCACAAATTTGTTCCACCTGCAGGTGTATACTGATTTTGTGGAGGGACGCCTGGCTGCCAGAATAACATCACAGACTTCAGGAGGCAAGTCAAATGGCCTCAACTGTCGCCGCTCAATCTCCACGCATGGAGGTGGAGGCTGGACAGGTTCGGGTAGCGGACTGTCCACTGCTGCTGCAACAGAAGGTCCTCCTGAAGAGGCAGACCAATCGGGGGATCGACTGACATGCTGAGTAGCTCGGGATACCAGTACATTCGTGCCCAGTACGGAGCCACAAGGATGACTTGGGCCCGGTCGTGCCTGATCTTCTTCAGCACTCTGGGCAGAAGTGGTATAGGCGGAAAGGCGTACAACAGACCGCAACTCCACTCGCGACGAAAAGCGTCGCCCAGCGAGTGCCGCCTTGGAAATTCTAAAGCGCAGAACTGATGACATTGCGCGTTCTCTTCTGTGGCGAATAGATCTAACCAAGGCTCTCCCCACTGCTGAAAGAGACCTTGCGCCACGTCAGAGTTCAGACGCCATTCGTGATCCATCATACACCGACGGCTGAGTTCGTACGCCCTGGCGTTCAGGGAACCTGCCAGCTGTTGAACCACCAGGGTGACGCCCTGGTGTTCCAGCCATGTCCAGGGCCGCAGAGCCTCCCGACAAAGGGTCCACAACCCCACCCTGCCCTGTTTGTTGGAGTACCACATGGAGGTGGTGTTGTCCGTGAACACCTGCACTACACTCCCCGGACAGAGGGGAGGAATGTCTTCAGTGCAAGCCGGATCGCCCGCAGCTCCAGAAGGTTGATATGGAGCCGGGACTCCGCCGGAGACCAGAGTGCTCTGATCTCCGCCTCTCCCATCTGGCCCCCCCAGCCCTGGAGGGACACATCTGTCACAACTACGTGCTCCAGTTGGGGTAGGGAGAGGGATCTGCCGCTGACCCAATCGCTGTCCGTGACCCACCACTGCAACTGTCTTGCAGTGCCCTCCGAGATCAAGACATGATCGGACAAGTTGCCCAGATGCTGGGCCCACTGAAACTTCAGGTCCCACTGCATCCGCCACCGGGCGTGATGCACCAGAAGTATGCTGGAGGCCATCAGCCCCAGAAGCTGCAGCGTCAACCTGACCGAGGCTTCGGACAACAGCTGAAAAGATCGGAATCAGAGCCTGAATATCCCGAACCCTCTGTTCGGGAGGATAAACCCAAAAGTGCGCCGAGTCTCGAACCGCTCCGATGAAGAAGAGCTTCTGAGGGGGACACAGGTGCGACTTCGGCACATTGATGGAGAACCCCAGCAGGTGCAGGAGGTCCGCCGTAGTCTGGAGGTGGCTGACGACTGTCTGGGGCGAGCCCGCCTTCAACAACCAGTCGTCGAGGTAGGGAGAAGACTGAAACCCCTAACCTGTGCAGATGAGCTGCGACCACCGCATCACTTTCGTGAACACCCGTGGGGCGCTGGTAAGGCCGAAGGGGAGCACGGTAAACTGAAAGTGCTCGTGGCCTACTGTGAACTGCAGGTAACGCCGGTGGGCCGGCAGGACGGGGATGTGAAAATAACCGTCCTGCAAGTCCAACGCTACCATCCAGTCTCCCGGGTCCAGGGCAGCGAAGACCTGAGCGAGAATCAGCATCTTGAACTTCTCCTTCCGGTGGAAGCGGTTGACGTTCCGCAGGTCCAAGATAGGGCGTAGGCCCCCTTTGCCCTTCTTGGGAACAAGAAAGTAGTGGGTGTAACAACCACACCCTAATTCTGGCCCAGGAACGCGCTTGATGGCCCCCTTGGCCAAGAGGACCGCAACTTCCTCTTGCAGAAGTTTCAAGTGATCCCCCGACAAGCGGTGGTTCTGCAGTGGCATGGCTGGAGGGGTCGCCTCGAAGGGGAGGGAGTAGCCCCTTCGGACGATTTACAGCACCCACCTGTCCGATGGGATGGAGCGCCAGTGGAAGAGGTGATGGCGAACCCTGCCCCCAACTGGCGTCAAATGGGCCTGAAAGCTCGGACTAGGAAGGCTTTGAGGCGGATGGGGCGGGGGTGGATGTGGACTGGCCGCGCCCGCCCGCCACCGTACTGACTGGTAGCCTGCAGCCCGTGGCTAACAGGACGTGTGGGGGCACCCCTTCAGTGGCCACGAAAGGAACGCTGGGCAGAAGATTGCTGGCACGGGGTCGACAGGCCCAAGGACTTGGCCGTAGCCCTGGAGTCCTTAAAGCGTTCCAGCGTACTATCTGCCTTGCCACCATCGAAAGGCATGTCCATAAGGGTGTTCTGGACATCGTCCGAGAAGTTGGCGGACCTCATCCAGGCTAGCGGCGAACCGCCACAGACGTGTAAATCGCTCTCCCCAGCGAGTCCGTGGGATCTAGTTCACATCGTATGGAATACCACGCTGAATCTCGTTCCTCCGCGAGGGCTTGAGCGAGCTTCACCTAGGCTCCCTCCGGGCACTCAGGCAGCATGGCCGAAACCGTATCTCACAGGGAGTGGGTGAAATGGCCCAAGAGGCACGCGGTGTTGACCAACCACAATCCCAAACTGAGGGAGGAGAACCTCTTCTTGCTGAATTGCTCATATCTCTTGGATTCCGAATCCGGAGGTGCGGTCGGGAATGCGGATTGGGAAGTAGAGGCCTGGATAACCAGGCTCTCGGGGGTGGGGTGGGTGGACAAGAAACTAGGGTCGCCCGGAGCAGGGCGGTGGCGCCTAGCGACGTTCCTATCTACAGGTGGACCTGTAGTGGGCCTGGACCAAGTGCCCAACAGGACGTCCTTGAGTGCCTGATTAAACGGCAGTAGAGGCTCTGGGGAGCTTACCTGCAGTTTAAGGACCTCTGTGAGGATGTTAGACCTCACCGTTCCGACCAGGAGCTCAAGAGCCAAGGCCTTGGCCGCCCTCATCAGCACCACACTATAAGCAGCCCCCTCCTCCGTAGCCACGGTAGGAGGGGAGACAAAACCAGTGTCTGGGGAGGTATCCAGGCCACTGCCTCCCCTAGTTCCTGTGTCCAGTCCTGAAATGACTGGCACTCATGTGCCAGAGGGTCCTCAGATCCCTCCCAGACTCCCTCGTCGTCCATCTCCTGATATTGAGGGGTAAAGGATGGACCCAGATCCTCGAAGAATTCCTCTTCGGCCGGCGCCGGATCCGGACCGAGGGTTGGACCAGGGACGGCGTTGTGCGGGGACACCCTAGGGGTCGATACCGGCAGGGTCGTAAAGTCGACCAGGGCGACCCGGATCCGGAACTGGATCCAGTGGGGCCTTGCGGCGTCGGGACCGAAGTCGCCGACGGCGCCGGGGCTGAAGCACCCGACGGCGCCGGGGCCGTAGCACCCGGCCCGCTTGGGCTCCCAGTCGGGGCCACTTGGCCCGAAGGTGCCGCGGAACCCAAAGGAGGAGTGAGCGACCTCATGGCCATGCCTCGATCTATTCCGGCGTCACGTTCTACCCAGGGACCGGCGGGTATGAAGCAGGCGACGACGCCTGCGGCTCCGGTGGAGCCGTGTGGGCGGTGTCACCCGAACCCCCGGCCGCGTTGCGCGAGCGTCGGGGGAGTCAGAAGAGCGATGTCACCTCTTCAACTTCTTGTGCCTCTTACTTAAGGAATTGGAGCCTGACGAGTGGTGTCAACTCGTCGAGCTGTGATGACTCTGGCCCCGCGACTGGTCCCTCGGCCTCCTTCCGGACTGGGACCTCGAGCGGGGCAGGCTGCCAGAGCTCGAGGCACTCACGGGTCCACTCCCGCCTAGCCTTCGACCTCAAGGCCCGGCAGTCTGGGCATGACTTGTCATTGTGGCCGGGCCCCAGGCAATGTAGGCACCGGCGATGGGGGGCGGTAACCGACATCAGTCGGTTGCAGTCCGCACAGGGCTTGAACCCGGACATCCCTACCGGCACCAATGGAGTAGCAGACTCGAAACGGATCCAAAAGGATTGAAAAAGCTTAGTCAAAATGTGACTAAAGGGTACCACTTTCTCCGGACCTGCGCTTGCTGATGTGGAAAAAAGAAGAACCGACGTCAGCGCGCGAGGGTGGCGTCTAAGTACTCCGGCGACGTCATCCCGGTGCCGACAACGGATTCGGAGCCGCAGACGACGCCTATCGACGCGCAGGAGTACTGCTACGCAAAATTTTCCGGATCCAGTCTGACGTCTGGGGATATTCTAAGGTAAGGAATCTAATACTAACCTGTTTCTTTCAGATTTCCCCCGTTAACCACTCAGGAATCTAAAGCAGAAGAGGTACCAACCGGGGATATCATATCCCCCACACAAAACGCTCAGATGATGGCTTTATTAGATTCCTTCCAGGGCCTATTTTCCACTGTCCCCGGTTTGACCACCTTGGTACAACACGATATAGTATCACTGGACAAGAAAGTAGTGAGACAAAAACTCTATTGTATCCCGGCAGCATGCAGAGAGGCGGTAGAAAGAGAAGTGTCTGCCATGTTACAGTCCCGAATAATAAAGCCCTCTCAGAGCAATTGGTGTTCCCCGGTGGTGATTGTACCCAAACCCGATGGGCAGGTAAACACAATCACTAAGTTTGACACTTATCCCATGCACCGCATAGACAAGTTAATCGAACAACTAGGGAAAGCCAGATGCATGTCAACCCTTGACCTCACAAAAGGGTATTGGCAAATTCCCCTAAATCCACAAGCTAGAGAGAAGACTGCATTTTCAACCCCCTAAGGTCTCTACCATTTCAAGGTGCTCCCCTTCGGTTTACATGGGGCACCCGCCACATTCCAAAGGTTAACGGACAGAATTCTGAGGCCCCATATGGAGTACGCTGCTGCGTACCTCGATGATATTGTTGTATTCAGCCAGACATGGGAAGACTATTTGAAACACTTATCCTCTGTGTTTACCAACATCCAAACAGCAGGCCTTACCATAAACCAAAAGAAATCCCTACTGGTCACAAATGCCATCCAATATTTTGGATACATGATACTGGAAGGCCTTATAAAACCACAAGTGGACAAAGTGGAAGCAATCAGGGGGATCCCTGTCCCCAAAACCAAATGACACATACGCTCCTTTTTGGGTTTCATCGGGTACTATTGTTGTGAATGTATCTAGGACCCTAATTAAATATTCCTGATTCATGCCCTTATGTGGTTATAACAAAACATATCCTTATAAAGGCATAAGAATCATGTCCATATTTAGTCATAGCCAATGCAGTCCAAATACGGCAAGGCTACACCCATAGACTCCTAGAAAGTACAACGCGTTCTTTAAACAAACCAAGCCTCTGGCAGCCCGGAAATTCCCCCTGCTTTTGTTTTGATTTGCACAAGAACTCCTGGAATCCAGAAAGAACTGTAAGTTCTTAGTGACGTTTTATGTCCAACCTTACGTCAAACCCGGCACCTTCCAGGTATAAATATACCAACGTTGCCTTAAGCAAACACACAGTGGTTTGGAGAAGAGCGGCTATCTACTTGCCCGACGCCCAGCTGATGCAAGAGCCAAAGGAAGCCGACCCTCCCATTTGACGCACTGAGAGAGACACTGTCTTTTCTCCTGACGAGAAATCCAGCTCCGGTGTTTCCAGTCACCCTTGCGGGTTGCTGGGAGACCGAGTCCTGAGAGAGAGAGAGAGATACAAGACCTCCTTCATTCTAAAAACCAAGGTACGGAGCTGATTAGAACCTCAGAGAATTCTTGATTCAGATTCTTGGCAAAAACCTAACTTAACTTAAACTGCAACTTACTTACTCCTTCCCACGTATTAGGCTTAAGTCAGGTACCCCGGGGTAGGCGTATCTTAGAAGCACCAGTTGAGTACGTTTAGTCAATGATTTTATGTATGTATATATTTTATCCGTTTTAAAGTATCATATGGCTCAGAAACCATACCAATGCTTTTACAGTATTATTTTATAATACTACTCTTACTGTATGCACTTTACTTCATGATAAGTATTGCAATTGTAGCAACTTACTTCTCTTGCATGAGAAAGAAGACTGCTCAATAAATAACAAACTTTTATTGAAAACGCCCATCTCTCTATTTCTCTGCACTCCTGGTGAAATTAAGCATGCACGATTGACCGAATGAAATAGCTGTCTAGTGTTTTCACACGACTCTGGAGATATACTCCTTATTCTGGGGGGAGCAAAGTTGTCATGTTTATGCCATTGTCAGAAACGAATCCCTTCTTGTCTAATCAGGAAAGTTAACTCATTCCTGTTCATTCGAGAAAGTTTCTAGTGACCTCTGAGCTAGCTGGCATACCTAATTAAGTCTAACATATTCAGTAGAGACCTAGATGACCTCAGTCCTACGTCTAAACTATTGTTTGTGTTATTCCAATGCCCAGAGCCTATTGGGAATATAGGAACTACACTACACTATCGGAGATTCCTCCCTGGCTTCTCCTCTCTGGCTAGCCCCCTTACAAATCACTCCTCCACCCCACTCAATCGGGTTTTAGAGCTGGCTACTCTACGGAGTCAGCCCTACTCTACTCCACTGAATGTCTGAGACAAATAGTGGATGAAGGAGAGACAGCAGCGTTGGTGTTATTAGATCTCAGTGCAGCTTTTGACACCGTGCTGCACACAACGCTGCTGTCTCGGCTCTCTGATATGGGAGTGGAGGGACAGGCTTTGGCCTGGATAAAGTCTTTTCTGGCCGACAGGAGCTTTCAGATGCACTGTCCACCCTTCAAATCTTCCCTTAGAAAAGCAAGCCATGGGGTTCCCCGGGGCTCGAGTTTGAGCCCCACTTTGTTTAATATCTATATGGAACCCCTGGCTCGCCTAGTGGAAGTATTTGGGGTGGGCATTGTAAGCTATGCTGACGACACCCAACTGATGTTCAAACTTACGCCCGACCACAGAGAAGATGCCACTAATTTTTCCAATTGTTTGCTTTCAGTGGCATCTTGGATGAACAGCAACTGTCTGCGCCTTAACGGTGCAAAAACGGAACTGCTGGTGGTAGGGAAATCAGCTTCGGCATGGTCACACATGTGGTGGCCTGCGGAACTGGGTAGCCCACCTCGTCCTGTGGATTCGGTACGTAATCTGGGCATTATGTTGGACTCAGATCACTCTTACAAATCGCATGTCAGTAAAGTGGCATCCAGGTGCTTTAGCATTCTGAAAGTCTTGCGTAAGGTTTTAGATCTCCTTCCCATTGAGGCCAGAAAGACCATTGTCCACGCCTTGGTGACTCCCCATCTCGATTATGGGAATGCTCTGCTTCTAGGCTTGAGAAAAAAAGGTCTTCACGAACTGCAGTGCGTGCAGAGCGCTGCCGCTCGCCTTGTGCTCAGACTCCCCCGCAGAGCTTCTGGGAAGAACGCTTAGGCCAAACTTCACTGGCTCCCTGTCAAGGAGCGAATTAAATTTAAAGCCCTATGCTTTGTACATCGAATTGCCCAGGGCAAAGGCCCAGAATACTTAAAAAATCTTCTCACCATGCACCGCCCCATCAGAAACCTGAGATCGTCCGGTGCAATGTTGTTTAAACTTCCTAGAATCACCAGAGCCAGGATGGGAGGCTGCTCATTTAGATACCTGGCTTCCAGGTGTTGGAATGAGCTTCCGCTCGACCTCCGAATGGAGCCTTCTGAGACTAGGTTCCGTGCAAAACTTAAGACGCTCCTTTTTCCTTCTGTGTAACTTTCTGCTGGTAATCCCTTTTTTGGCCATTCCCTTTTCTGCCTCTGGTGATTTAGCAGTATTTAGCGCGGGGACACACTGTTTTCTGTGTAGCCAGGCGCTTTATAAATGGTTCTATTATTATTATTATTATTATTATTATTATTAAACACCCTTCAAGCATACCGACCTGGACCCCGGAACAGGAGAACAGCTTTCATGCCTTAAAACACGCCATCTGTACAGCTCCAATATTACATTGCCCCGATTTCCATAAAACATTTGTACTACAGACCGATGCTTCAGGTATAGGTCTGGGAGCTGTGTTGTGTCAGCCTGATACCAATGATGACCTCAAACCTGTCCTCTTTGTTAGCAGAAAGCTCTTCCCTCAAGAGACACACTATACCACCATCAAAAGAGTGCCTGGCAATAAAATGGGCCATAGAGACCCTACAGTATTACCTATTCGGTCGCCCCTTTCTTGTTCTCACTGATCATGCCCCTCTCACATGGCTAGCACACAACAAAGACACCAACCTCCACTTCCTTCGCTGGTTCCTAGCCTTACAACCTTTCTTATTCCAGGCAAAACACATGCCAGGGGGGAACCAAATAACTGCCTATCTGTCAAGAAACTCCTTTACTGAATGGCCCCCAACGACCATTCCTGAGGGGGAGATGTGTGAGACAACACAGACCAGAAGCACCCGACGGGGAAGGACGATCCGTCACCCAAACCGGACCAGTCTAGCGTCTAGTGTCAATCAGGAAGAGTGAAGGGGAACTCCTGACATCATCAGAAGAGGGCGGAACAAAAGGCACAGCGTCGGACGTCAAGGGTGTGGAAAAGAAGGCGGAGAGGAGTAAGGACGAGATGAGAAGCGGGAGAGACGAGCCGAGAGAAGAGAACAAGGACAAAGACGGAGGGAGAGTGGAGACCCCGAAGAGCGTATACTACACTGCGACACCCAACCCGGTGGCCCACAGGACGGAGAGAACGACCCGGGTCCCTATGCCACGGCCCAGATACGGGTCATGGCTTAAGGCAAGTACCGTTGAAAGTGACATTTTGGTGTGGAGGCATAAGACAGTGAGTGCATTGGTGTGGCACATACTGAGGAAACCAGAAGACCCATAGTAAACCCAGGACATGTTTGTTGTCTTTCTTTTCCCTGCGTTCTGACCCGAGGAATAGACCGCATGAGCCCGGATGCCACAAAACCCCTGAGAGTCTGAAGGAGCAGAACCTAAAGAAGCCGTGGATGACCCTTCCTGTGCTCCCATCCTATTGTTTGGAACTGTGCTATGTTGGATGCTCTTGTATTACTGACGAAATCCCTAAAACAAGAAAGCCCAAAACAACCTAAATAAATAGAGTACATACAAATTCAGCTGGTGTGTCACGTGGTCCCTTCTGCCTCATCCCTACAATAAGAAAGGCTGAGCAATTAGGAAGCAAACTGAGGCACTATACTGATCCAAAATTATCATCTCTAAAGCCTATTAGTCTGGGGCTGCTGACCTTCAGCAGCCTACTAGCAATAGCACCAGAGAGGGGATTCTAACACCTTCAGCAGCCTACTAGCCACAGTGCCAGAGAGGGGATTCTAACACTGTGAGATACCACTGCAGGCCCAGAGACAGGCTACGTAATGAAGGGGACTCAATCTATCGGCTCAGTTCTTGGAGAATCACCTCCCAAACTTCGTATACAATCATGGAATGTTGCAGGAGTGAGGCCCAAGTTGGTGCTTACCCATTGGAACCAGTATATAGAGCAATTTGACATCTGTGTTTGCAGGAAACCTGGTCCATTACCCCTGTATTTATCCCCAGATATGTCACTTATTGCTGCCTAGCAGTCGCAAGTAGATCAGGACGACCTGTTGGGTGGCAGTTGATCTGGGTAAAAATCAATCTTTAGTGCACCATCCGAGAACTTAAGACCAAAAGCCCTGAAACTCTAGCAATTCATATCACGGGTAGGCATGGCACAGGGCTTGATCTTTTTAATGTTTATGCCTGGGGTTCCAAGGCAGGTTGTAGCTCTCCTACCCTTCTGGTATTGGAAAATTGTCTAGAGGAGAGGGAGACCAACTCACTGTTAATAGTAGCAGAGGATTTCATCATCACCTTTGAACCTCTAGTCTCTCATGATGTAACTGACAGTGACAAGGTGGAAGAGATGTGGCTCCTTCCCCCCTAGACTTGCCACCTATTAAAACTTGGACTCATAAGGGTGCTGCAGCTACATAAATTAATTCTCGAGCATGGGCTTAGGGCTGCCAAGGCCGGACCAAGTCCTATAAGTTGGGGGCAAACACCTTTAATAGAACGACTAATACGAGCCACATCGATTACATCTTGTTAGATGTCAGATTGTGGCATGGAGTGCTGGACATGGTAGTTGGGTCGACCACTGACAGCGACTAGAACACTCTAGAGCTTGATATGTCACCACTGTGGGACACAAATCTTGGCCTTCCACACATAAGACCTTCTACCAAGGACGTATGCCCGACCAATAACAACAGGCGGCTCAAGTAGGTTTGTGTAGCCACGGATATCTCAAAATTAGAAGCTATGAAGGGCAAACTTTAGTGAGCTACTCAGCCTACTTGAGCAGTACAACAGGCTTTTAAAGATTACGTCTTGCCACACACACTTTTTTAGGTCTCGCCTACGCAGCGCGCATGCGCTGATTAGGAAAAAAGACCTTTTGTAATCGCTTCGCTTTCTGCCCTAAAAACATGCACGAATTGCATTGCTTTCAATTGCAATGTGTGCACGTTTGGCGATTCCCTTGTGGGAGCGCGCTTTGGCACCAGGTGTTAGCAATTATCGCTCCTGGTGCTGCTCGCTCCCGCAAGGGAAACGCTTTCGCTTGTTTGGTTTGAAAGGGTTTCACGTGAATCTGTGAAACCTATCCGTGGTTTGAAATCAGACTTTCCAGCTATGGAGTCAGCTGGTCCTGAATTTGGAATGTTGCCACGCACACACCCCACCTGTGTGTGATGCATTTTATCAATGTTTCACTTGCGGCTGGTGATCTAAATGTTCTCCTATGTTCATCCTTTGTGGTTTTGTGCTTCGTAGCTGATAAACACTCGATTACCATGGCTGAATGTCACTAGTGACCACTGACTGGTTAATCATTCACGAACTGGTCTCATTTGTAAGAAAGCACGTAGTACTCGCTAACTCGACAACCAATCATCCTCAATCATATCACCATCAGAGTGACATCCAATACAGGGCAACCGCTTTCTGAAATGCAGAATTCTTTTTTGCACTCACACTAATCTCTCTTTGGGGAAAACTGTTTTGCGCCCAAGTGAGTCTTCTGTGAAAATGTTGCAGTATGATCACTGCACTGAGCCTTTTCTGGCATTGCTGAACGAAGTTCCTCTTTAAGAGCCAGTCCTCTAGGTAGGGTATTAAATGTACGGACTGTGGACCGGATATACTCTGCCAACACCAGGAGGCATTATGTAAATGCTATTGGGACTAGCGCTGTGACTAAAGTGGAGCGCTCTGCATTAACGCCTCCACACTTCTTCAAGCCTTCAGTAGTTTCAATGTTTCAGATACATTGTTATGTGACAATAGGCATATTTGGGGTCTAATGTTGCAGGGGGTCCTGTTTTTCGAACATTATTGTCTGTCACTTCCTGCAGTATTGCCTGGTATATCATCAGCGCTATATTGTGGTAGGATTCTTTTATATCTTTCATTGAGAGGAAATGCCTATCTGTTCCCGTATTTGTGCTTCCTTTTCACATTTGCATGGACTTACTGTCTATCCTTATCTCAGGTCTCCTCTTAGGGTGTGTGTCATTAGATAAAGGTAATGGCCAGGTATGTTCCAGAATGTCCAATTCACGCTCTAGTCTTTTTCCTCTAATGACTATTCTGGGATCTTGAATGTTTACAAGTGGTTTTATTCCTTTGAGACTATTGGTGTGAAGGGATTTCGTTTCAATGCCAAATGGTTTTTGGGGCAGCTGCACTCCAGAGTGACAGTGTTGTCTGATAGGTGTACACCGGGTCTGGTCGACTTGGAAAGACAACGAGCGAAGGTGAATTGTAACCCTTACATTAACTCTCCCCACCATCTTTTCACTTTGACCTGAAAGACAATTTGTCTGTACTTAAAGAAATGCACTTTCTTTCTTCTTTCCGTTCGACATTAAATATGTTCTCAATTTAAGAGAGATTTTTTGTTTACCCTCGAGTCTGAGTTTTATGGTTGTCAAAGCGTGTCTCTGTCTGAGGCAATAACTTTGATTTTTCTCACACAGACATGTCCTTGCGGACTTGGCCAAAGGCTCAATTTAAGTTTGAACAATTGATTCTACAATGTTAGATTTGGGGAAATGTTCTCCACGTGTTTTCTTTGCCCCTGACTCAACCCGTACTCGTCAAATGTAAACCCAAATCAAACAAGTGCTGCACCAAAGACACACGGTTACCTGAATATGATCTCTACGTCACAGTGCAGTGATTCCTATGTTGTCCCCTTCTAATTTTTAGTACCAAATGCAAAAAGAACAAATGATGGACAGAATGCAGAACAATGTCATACATTCACCCCAGTACAGAGACTGGGCCTAAATCCATTGTTTTTTTGCTCACCATGCCATTCCAGTTTGGACTCAGCCATATGCAAATCAGTCTTGACCCTTCGCCCAATGGGAACAGTCCAGCCCGAGCTGCCAGGCCAGGTCCGCCCTGGACTGGAAACATGCATCCTAGGACAGGTTTCAGGCTTTCAGCCCTCCTCAGCCAGGATAGCTTGACTCCAGTGGCATGGAGCGCATGGGACACACGTCTGAGCATACCCGTCCCACTCAGGGTGACAAATGCAAAAGGAACAATTAATGGACAGAATGCAGAACAATGTCATACATTCACCCCAGTACAGAGAACTGGGCCTAAATCCATCGTTCTTTTGCTCACCATGCCTTTCCAGTTTGGACCCAGCCATATGCAAATCAGTCTTGACCCTGCGTCTTTCTTTATGACACCGAGAACTGATCCAAGTACATCTGGGCACTTGCTAATGGAATTGCTGGCCGGGGGCGCAATACTACCCTCATGGAAGAAAGCTGAGGTTATCCTGGTATTTGTAAAGGGCAATCGCTCGCTCCCATCTAACTACAGGCCCATTAGCATGATCGATGGTGCTCAAAAGGTCTTCTCCCGTGCACTTCTCACGAAGATCACGGCTTGGATGTAGGAGACTAACATTATATCCCCGTTCCAAGCATAGTTTTTCGATTCTCATTACTGACCTGGAAAACAGTTACTATAGAAAGGGGTAGTCTCTACATAGCATTCATCAACTTGAAGTCGGCTTTCGATCTCATCTCCGGCACAAACTATGGCATGTCCTGAAGGAGCTGGGTCTCCCTTCCCCGATCCTCGCACTAGTCATTCGCCTTCATGAGGACAATTTCGGAATGCTCCGCTGGGGGGGATCAAGGGCAGCGGACAGACCCGAATAGTGTTGACAGGGGGGTCAGTCAAGAGACAAGGTACAGCCATTCATTTCACTCTCGGAAGAGGCTATACTTTGTAGCAAGTTGAATTTTAGAACGGTGAAGCCTTTTGAGACATTTGACATTTGCTTGCCGTGTTGTGAGAGTAGGTTGAGGATTTTGTGGACGTTTTGGATTTTCAGTGAAAAATGCAGTGCTACCTTATCATAGGGTGTGGTTGAAAGCCAGTGTCAGAGCAGATTTAAGGATATGGATTTCATTTCTCAAAGAATTAAATGGTGTTACAATGAGGTTGAGGGAGCAAGACTGGCTCTGGCAGGTGCAAAACTTTTCTGATGCTTTGTGTGCCAATGGTTTTGGTTTATTTTGGGAGGGACATTGGGTGGCAGAAAAATGGCTGGCTCATGGTTGCTACAGAAGAACAAGTTACTTACCTTCGGAAACGATATATCTGTAAGAAACATTAGTTAGTGATAGATTCCTTACCTTAGAATTACCTCCAGGCTTCAGACTGGATCCGGAAAGTTTTTGTCAGCATTACCCCTGCATGTCGGAAGGTGGCGTCGTACGGCTCCGCGTCCGTCGTTGGTGTTGTGGTTGCCAAGATGACGTTTAGGCAGCTACTTAGATGCCGCCCTCGAGTGCTGATGTCAGTTCTCTAGATGACTTTCCGCACCAGGAACGCAGAGCCATGCAAGATAATGGCCACTGGTGCATTGAAACTAGGGCCCTGAAAGGGATAACCTTAACCCTAGAAATCAGTTCACATAACGGGGATATGGGTGGGGCGGTAAGGAATCTATCACTAACTTTTGTTTCTTACAGATATTTCTTTACCGAAGGTAAGTAACTTGTTCATCTGAAAGAAACATGTAGTGAAAGAGTCCTTATCTTAGGATAGATACCTCAGCAATACCAACCCGATGGTGGGTCTGCGAACCAAGATCACACCAGAAAGTCCCGGAGAACAGAACGGCCAAAGAAGCCGTCTCTCCGGACTTGGCTGTCCAGGCAAAAATGATTAGTAAAAGTGTGCAACGAGGCCCACGTAGCTGCCTGAAAGATGTCTTGTAATGGGACAACACGTTTGAATGCCGTAGTGGTAGCCGTCGCCCACCGGAGGCTCCTTTTCAGCCAAAGTATAGTAGGCTTTAATACACAAGACAACCCATCTGGAGATAGTCCTCTTGTGTACAGCGCCAAAGTAGCTAACAAAGAGCTGGACATAAACACCCGGAACTGTTGTGTGCGATTCAGGTAAAATGAGAGCGCACGTTTCGGGTCCAGATGGTGGAGCCTCTCTTCCTCTCTGGAAGGAGGCGGAAAGTGGGGAAAGTGATGGTCTGCCCAATGTGAAAGGCAGTGACAACCTTTGTCAGAAAGGATGGACGTGTTCTGAGCACAACCTTGTCCGGATGAAGTGACAGAAAAGGAGGTTTACAAGAAAGAGCCTGGAGCGCTCACTCACTCAACTGGCAGAGGTGATGGCAACCAGGAAAGCAGTTTTCAAGGTTAACAGCCGAAGAGGACAGTTGTGAAGAGGCTCAAAGGGAGTGCATGTTAAATATGTGAGAACCAGGTTCAAGTCCCACTGAGGCATCACAAAGGGAAAAGATAAGTAATGCCTTTGAGGAATCTATTTACAACAGGGGACTTGAAAAGAGAGGGCTGATCAGGGAGCCTGAGAAAGGCTGAAATAGCAGAAAGATAGCTCTTGATAGTGCCCAGAGCAGAGCCCTATTGGGCCAAAGAAAGAAGGAACAATAGTAGTTCTGAAAGAGGGGCAGAAAGGGTATTGACAGCCTTTGCTGTGCACCATGCCACAAATGTGTTCCACCTGCAGGCGTATACCAACTTAGTGGAGAGACGCCTGGCTGCCAGAATGACATCACAGACTTCAGGAGGCCATTCAAAAGGAATCAACTGCCGCTGCACAATCTCCACGCAAAGAGGTGGAGACTGGACAGGTTCGGGTGGAGGACTGTCCCCTGCTGCTGTGACAGAAGATCCTCCCGAAGAGGCAGTCGGATTGGAGGATTGATGGTCATACTGAGTAGCTGGGGATACCAAACTCTTCGTGCCCAGTTCGGAGCCACAAGATTGACTTGGGCCCGGTTTCGCCGGTTCTTCTTCAGCACTCTGGGCAGAAGTGGTATAGACAGAAAGGCGTACAACAGACCACAACTCCACTTGCAACGAAAAGCGTCACCCAGCGAGTGACGCCTTGGAAATTCCAACGCGCAGAACAGCTGACATTGCACGTTCCTTTCGGTGGCTAATAGATCTAACCAAGGCTCTCCCCACTGTCGAAATAGATCTTGCACCACATCCGAGTGAAGACGCCAGTCATGATCCATCATGCACCTGCGGCTGAGTTCATGTGCCCTGGCGTTCAGTGAACATGCCAAGTGTTGAACCACCATGGAAATGCCCTGATATCCCAGCCATGTCCAGAGGCGCAGAGCCTCCTGACATAGGGTCCACAACCCCACCCCGCCCTGTTTGTTGCAGTACCACATGGCGGTGGTGTTGTCTGTGAACACCTGCACTTCTCTCCCCTTGACAGAGGGAAGGAATGCCTTCAGTGCAAGTCAGATCTCCCAAGCTCCAGAAGGTTGATATGGAGCCTGGACTCCGCTGGAGACCAGAGGCCTCTGATCTCCGCCTCTCCCATGCGGCCCCCATCCCAGGAGGGACGCATCTGTCACCACTGTGAGCTCCAGTTGGGGAAGGGAGAGGGATCTGCCATTGACCCAATGCCGATTTGTGAGCCACCACTGCAGCTGTTATGCAGTGCCCTCAGAGATCTGGACGTAATCGGACAGGTTACCCTGATGCTGCGCCCACTGGAACTTCAGGTCCTACTGCAGAGCCCGCGTATGCCGTCTGGCATGAGTGACCAGCAGGATGCAGGAGGCCACGAGGCCCAGAAGCCTCAGGGTCATCCTGACCAAAACCCTGGATAGAGACTGAAAGATCAGAATAGTAGCCCGAATATCCTGGACTCGCTGTTCGGGAGGATAGGCCTGAAAGTGCATTATATCCAGAACCGCTCCAATGAAGAGGAGCTTCTGAGAGGGAATCAGGTGCAACTTTGGCACATTGATGGAGAACCCCAACAAATGCAGGAGGTCGGTCGTAGTCTGGAGGTGGGAGATGACTGTCTGGGGCGAGCCTGCCTTCAACAGCCAGTCGTCGAGATAGAGGAAGACTGGTACCCCTGATCTGCGCAAATGAGCTGTGACCACCGCCATCACTTTGGTGAACACTTGAGGGGTGCTGGTAAGGCCAAAGAGGAGCACAGTAAACTGAAAGTGCTTTTAACCTACCGTGAACTGTAGGTAACGCCTGCGTGCCGGCAGGACGGGAATGTAGAAATAGGCATCCTGCAGGTCCAACGCTACCATCCAGTGTCCAGAGGTGAGGGCAGACAAGACCTGAGCCAGAGTTAGCATCTTGAACTTCTCCTTCAGGAGCAAGCGATTGGCGTCCCTGAGGTCAAAGATAGAACGCAGGCCCTTGTCCTTCTTGGGCACCAGAAAGTAGTGTGAATAATAACCACGTCCTACTTCTGGCGCAGGAACGTGCTCGATGGCCCCCTTGGCCAACAGGGCTGCATCTTCCTGTTGAAGAAGGGCCAAGTGATCCCCCGACATGCAGTGGTGCTGGGGTGGCATGGCTAGAGGGGTAGTCTCGAAGGGGAGGGAGGAGCCCCTTCGGACTATTTGTAAAACCCACCTGTCCAAAGTAATGGTGCACTAGTGGGGGTGGTGATGGTGGATCCTGCCGCCCACTGGCATTTTATGGGCCTGAAAGACCAGATTAGGAAGGTTTGGAGGCAGTGGTGGCCGGTTTGGAGGCAGTGGTGGCCGGGGTGGAGGCGGACTGACCCGCCCGCTGTCCCCCTGACCTGCCTCAGCTGGTTCCACGTCTGCGGCCACGCTGAGACTGTTGCTGCGCAGGCCTGTGGCCTTGAAGTGAACGTGCCGGGCGCCCCTTCCGTGGCCATGAAAGGAGTCAAAAGCAGACAGCAGAGGAGGGCGCGTGGCGTAAATGCCCAATGACTTCGCCGCAGCCCGCCAGTCATTAAAGCACTCCAACGCACTGTCTGCCTTGTTGCCAAAAAGTCGAACGCCATCCAAGGGCATGTCCATCAAGGTGTTCTGGACATCCCCAGAGAAACCAGTAGTCCTCAGCCAGGTGTTGCGATGTAGGGCCACTGTCATGGAAATCGCCCTGCCCAGCGAGTCAGCGGTTTCAAGGCCACAACAAATCGTGAACTTTGCTGCGTTTCACCCTTCAGCAATAGGTTTGAGAGCACTGTCTGGGCCTCCTCCTGACACTGAGGCAGCACTTGCACCACTGTATTCCACACAGAGTGGGAATAACAGCCCAAGAGGCATGCGGTGTTCACAGACTGCAGCCCTGAACTGGCAGAAGAACATTTTTCTTACCAAACTGTTCCAGTTTTTGGATTCCCTGTCCGGGGGTGCGGAAAGGAAGGCGCTTGGGGACGCAGGGGCTTGGACAACCAAGCTCTCAGGGGTGGAGTGTTGGGAAAGGAAAATGCGGTCACGCGGAGCCGGGCGATGTCGTCGGGCCACATAACTATCCACAGGAGCCCATGAGTTGGGCTTGGACCAGGTGCCCAAAAAAAGTCAGAAAGTGCATCATTAAAAGGCAGCAGTGGCTCCACAGAGGTAGCTGCTGGCTGAACCACTTCTATCAGGAGGTTAGTCCTGATGGCCACTGTAGGGAGTTGGAGGTGGAGAGCCTCAGCCGCCCTACGCAACCTCCGTCCATCATCCCCTTTTGTATCGCTACGCAACACCACAGCGTAACTCACACCCTCCCCCGTACCCACGGTAGGAGTAGATAGCATGTTAAGGTCAGGAGAGGTGTTAAGTCCACTGGCATCCCCCAATTCCTCTGCCCAGTCCTGGTCAAACTCACACTGAGCTGTGATAGTGTCCTCAGACCCCTCCCAGTCCTCCCCTTCCTCGGAAGGCTGATTAAAAGGCCGAAAATAAGGATGTTGAGATAGGGGTTTAAAGATCCCATCTGCATCGGAATCAGAGTCGAGTGACGCCTTTCCGGTGCCGTGTCCACATCAGGGGGGACAACGTCGTCTGGGGCCACAGGTGGCGTCAGAAGTGGTGCTGGTGGGGTTGACGTCGGTGGAGGTGTCACGAGGTCAACCGGCGTTGACCGAGATCCAGACCTGGATCCTTGGGGACCCTGCGACGCCGGAGCCAACAGCAATGTCACAGCCGCTGACAATGCAGAGCGAGGACCCCCAGTCGGGCCCGAAGGCGCGCCGGCGGGGCGGGCGGCCCAAAGAGGCGGGACACGGCTGACAGAAAATCCTGCAGCTGGGCTGGAGTCGCCGACGGAGGGCGAGTAGGCCATAGGTGACTGCATAGGCTCCGCCGGAGCTGCGGAGGTGGTACCACCCGCACCCTCAGCTGTGTTGTGCGATGGGCGAGGGGAAATCGGAGAGCGATGGCGTTTCTTCAACTTCTTCTTGATGGTTTGCCTTACCTGACCCAGAGTGCAAAGACTTCGATCCCAAAGAACAATGGTGGTGGCTCTGTGACTGGTCCCTCGACCTCCCACGCGACCTGGACCTACTGCTGGACTTCAAGCAACTTTCGGGACCGCTCCCACAAAGACTTCGGCGCCATGGCCCGCCAGTTGGGGCACGACGTGGGGTTGTGGTCGCGCCCCAGGCAGTAGAGACACACTTGGTGCGGGTCCTCACCGACATCATATGATGACAGTCCCTGCAGGACTTGAAAACGGGCATCCCTACGGCGCCAGAAGTCAATCAACTTGAAAAACAGAGACAAAAAGGCCTTGAAAAACTCAGTCAAAAAATTACTGGGGGTACCGCTCTCTCCGGATCTGCGCTTGCTGGTGCGGAAAAAGAAAGTACTGATGTCAGCGCACGTCGGCGGCGTCTAAGTAGCTGTCGCAAAGTCATCCTGGCGATCACGACGCCAACGACGGACGTGGAGCCGCACAACACCACCTTCCAACGTGCAGGGGTACTGCTGACGAAAACTTTCTGGATTCAGTCTGACACCTGGGGGTTATTCTAAGGTAAGGAATCTATCACTACGTGCTTTTTTCAGATACTCAGTATTGCCTTCTTGGAGTCGTTTCCCCGGGTAGTGGCGCAGGTAATGTTTTTGGCCAACAGGGGGGCGCTTTTTTATTTCGACAAACAGATGGTGGTAAACCTTGTGAATTTACAAAAGACTTGTAATAAGAAGGTTTGTGTTTTTTTCAGATACTGAGCATTGCCTTCTTGGAGTTGTTTGCCCTCGGAGTGGAGCAGGTAATGTTTTTGGCCAACACAGGGCGTTTTTTTATTTCGACAATCAGATGGTGGTGAGCCTTGTGAATTTACAAAAGAATTGTAATAAGAAGGTTTTTGAAGTTGTTGGGGATTTTCCTGCTGTACAGTTTAAATTTGAAGTTTCATATTTTGTTCAAAGCAATACATGTCCTAGGTGGTGTTAATAATATAGCAGATGTGCTATCTTGTTCATAGTAGCAGAGGTTCCACAGGCTTGCGCCGAAAGCACACCAGGTAAAGACAGATACCTCAGGATTCATGGTCGCTGGGAGACTTAGAATTCTGGACTTAATCGAGAAATCAGTTATTGTATCAAACCGCAGGACTTACAAACAAGTTTTGTTTGAACTTTTGCAGTCTGGTTCACACAGGAGGGAGGAAGGCCCTTTGTTTGTATTAATGAGGAGAGATGATGCGGTGCATTTTATTATGCAGCAGATTGAGTTGGTCTTTCGGCAGTGACAATATCGGGTAGGATGGCAGGAATTTTTATTTATGGTAAGTGATTCTGGGGCTATGATCCAATGGAGGGTGAGGTTTGCAGAAGGAATTTTATCTGGTTGGGCTTGGGACAGAGGGGCTCATGATTCAGAGAGACTTATATACGGTAAGTTGCTTTGTGACATTTTAAGTCAACTGGATAAGGTTTGTTTCTTGCATGAGAGGTAGCTCTGTTTTCTTAATGCATGGTATGGCTTTTTGATGGGGCATTTCGTAATTCAGAATTGATTGCTTTGAAACGAAGATCTGGGTTGTTACATTGGAAGGTGGCTGAAGAGGAGATCAGGATTTGGTTGATGCATTCTACGACAGACCAGTTGGGAAGGGGTCTAGAGGTGACCTTAAGGAGGAGTTCTACCATCCCCACTTGCCTATTGGGTTGCTGGTTTGCTTTGGAAAGGTTTTTGGGTGTTGCTTTAGGTCCAGGTTTTGTTCATGAAGATAGGTCTAGGCTAACATAATTCCAAGTCCTGGCTGTCTTACTGAAAGCTTTGGGTCAACTGGGTTATTTGGGACATATTCTTTTAAGATTGGGGCGGCTACAGCGGCAAAGCCGAGAGGCCTAACATAAGATAGGGTAATGAACTTGGGTCTTTGGAAATCTAACTGTTACAAGCGTTATGTGCATCCAGGTTTTGGTTTGAGTTAAATTCATTGTATGGTTGAAAGGTTCTAACTAAATGTTTACTCGTTGCGGGGCTTAACAGCAGCATATCCACGATTTAGATTCAGGGACATTCTTTCGTATGCTGGGCAGCAAAGCAGGCAGAGTAAATGATTTTTGGCTGACAGCTTGGTTTAGATAGAGCAAGGGTCATGGATGGGTGGAGGGGGAAGAGTAGTATGACATGGGGAGAGCTTTTAGGAACACTATTGCTAAGGCTGTCTGGGAGATACTGTCTAGATCTTTTAGCCATCCATCTGGAAAAAAAAAACTTGTTTCTCTGTTAGGTATTGGCTTATTGAAGGCAATGAAGTTGGACTTAGAAATAATAAAGAATTGTTCGGCAGGAACATATATTCTCTGGACGAAATTAGTTCCAAGGAGATTTTGGAGAGGTACTCCGAAGCCAGAAGCTATGCTGAAGCAGAGGAAGAAAGTGACTAGGGAAATGAGAGGTTTCTGTGCTCTTATAGGAATTTTCGTTTTGAAGCACTTGGAGATTGTTGAAAAGGGCATTTCCCTTTTTAAGCAGGATTGTGTACACTCATCAGTTATGGGTAACAAGTTTTATATCTCGGAGGTTTGGTTTTTCAGTTAGGGAAGGGTTAAGGGCTGCCTTTTTGGCCATCATCACACCCAGGGGCAAGTCTTATTAGGCGTAATTCATCCCCCCCCCCGCACCCAATTTTTTATTACGTTTTGATTGTTTCTCATTCATTCATTTATAAATGAAATGAAATGAAATACCAGCTTTTGTAAAGCGAACAGCTATCTCTGGAGAGGTGTCCTGGTGCTGGGACCCATCGGGAAGATTAAGCGAGCTATTGCCCAGAGTCACATTGTGCTGGGCTAACCTGGCGCCGGCGTTGGGGATCGTACCGCGAACCCCGTGGTCGAAAGTCAGGAACCCTGGCCACTGCGCCACACCTCTTCCACTGAATGGATGGAGTTATGAGGGGAGTAGAGGGGAGGTGAGATCAGTAAGACCTCTGTTTTGAATGCATTAAATCTGAGATGCTGATGCGGAATGCAACACTGCAAGTCTTTGAGGATCTGCAACGGAGAGGTGAAATCCTCTGTCAGAATAGGCATACAAGTTCAGCTGAGTATCAGCAACATAAAAATGAGTACAGGTGTAGGAGAATTTCGGAGTATAATATAAGGGTTCCAATTAAGGGTTATATGATGGAAAGAATCTTACTAACTGCTTGTTTAAGCAGGGGCATAACACAGGCCCCAGCAGCCCCCACGTTGTGGGGGGAGGGGCCCCGCCCTCCAGGGGCCCCCTCATTCTCAGCGGAGCCTCAAGCCTAAATGATGTGCACATGGTCTCATTATTAAAATGGCGGTGTGCGCACGCATTCATCTTCTTCATAATTAATTATGCACACGTCCGGGCCCCGGCCTCTTAATAATGAATCAAATTTGGTGTGCAGGCTGCAGGCCCGGGCCTCGCTGCCTCGGCCGGCAGGGCAGAGCTTCTGGGCTCTTCATTGAATTAAATGTTGGGTTGGGACTGGTGCAGGGCGCGCAGTTGTCTCCACTTCTGCGCAGTCTTCAGGGTGGGGCTGGTGTCCAATGCCATTGTCATGCGCATTGCGCTGTGCAAATAAAAGTGCGCATGACTTGTGAGGTGATTCTAAACCTGTATAATCAATCATGTATTGTGCTTTGGATTACTATATTCAACAGTGTTTGAACTAAAATAGTCTCCAACTTCACCCCTTATAAGGTCTACCTCACTGATCTGATGCAAAGAGAAGACACTGCCCATTCATCTCCCTTCCCTTCCATTAGCTCTGGAATATGTTTTCAAAGTCTGCTCCTCTCTTGATGTGCTGTACTACAAAGGCAGCCTCCTCATTGTCATGAGGCACACAGAACCATATTTATTCCTCATTCCTTAATCTGCCCTCCCCCTACGCCATAAACTTGTTACTGCTTGCCTTTCAATACTGATGAACTGCATCCTTAGACTGCCTTATGTCCCCTAGAAACTCACTGCTGCAGCACCCATCTTAAAAAAGTAAGAGATGGCCACTGGACTGCACACAAGCTACATCCATGTTTTTGTTTTATTTGCTAACTCACACCGAAAGTCAGATCACATGGTGGAAGAAAATGGTATTGAAGCAGATGCACTGTTTGTCTATGATCACTTGATGTACAAAGGGCATGCCGTGTAGCTTTGCCTTTGTCTTTTTATGTTCGCCTGATTTATAAAAAAATACTTATTGTGACATTGTAGACCAATATACAGCTAATGAAACACTGGTCGAGAAATGTATGCTGATTATCCTCTCCCTTTGAGTAAACTTCGAGACTTTGCAACAGACAGATCTTGGATTCTGGCTATTGACATCACATTGATTGAGTAAGAAGGGAGAATTTGTAGCATAGTTCCATGAATGAAAGATTTTTTGACTACACCCATTCTCCAGAGAAGTAAAATGAGAATCATCTTTGCTGAGAAAGACGTGGTGGCCATCTTACAGGGCCTAGATTTCTGGGTGGTAGGGCAAAGTGGTAAGTGGTGGGCTGAGCCGCCGGAGGGCGCCTCAAGTTTCGTTACGCCACTGTGTTTAAAAGGGGCTAGGTTTGAGAGAAAGAGTTGGATGGCAATTTTTATTTACTTTTAGAACCATCTGAGAACGTTATCCCCGTCTGATTTTCCCAAAATGTAAGGTGAGTATATGATTTATTGTTAAACTGTTAAATTGGAGGGGATGACATCTGAGCTCTCTGAAGACATATTTCATGACAACGGCCTCTTAAGTTGTGACATGTACTTAAAAATCATTTGAGCCACTATGTGGATGTTATAACATATGTGTGTGAAAATATGACTTACCAGGTAATTTTCCATGAATAGCTAACTCATCAAACTCATTTGGGAACTTTAAACCTTCAGCTATACGACAGCCATTTGATAAAATGTCATACAGGAGCAAGCCAAAGGAATATACATCAGCCTGCTGATTATATATTACATTTCCTCTGGCAACCTCTGGTGCACGAAATCCTGAAAGCAAATCAATATACAGTCTGTTCAACACATGTTGACACGAACATCAAAAAGCATTTGGGTGGGCCTAACATTAGGGCTAAATTTAGTTCATAATACAACCATACATGTTTGTCTAGCTTTTGCTATGCATTTGACCTACATGAGTTTTAACCCATTGCCGGCTACATACACCCAACATAGAGGACTGTACATTGGGCTTTGAGTGTACTTTAATAACAACTACTGCAGAGCACCTTCTTAAACCCAAACCACATGCATTTACAAAATATTGCAATCACACATCAACTTGTGGCAGTGCTATTACTGTGCAGAGTAGTAAGTGATTTAATTGAAATTATTATAGAGCACAAGATATGAAAATGGACAACATTTAAAAAAAATAATTCTATTATAAAGGATGACCACGGAATTTTAAAAGGTACACATAAAACCTTTAAAACATTTCTAAAAAGAAGAGTATTTATAGATTTTCTAAAAAGGAAATGACAAAAGAAATTAAAATATTTTGGGGTCACAGAACACATGCTTTAAACCATTTGGCAAAACAGATCGGTTTTGCCTATGCTACCAGTTGTCCTTTTTTCACACTTTTCCAACCCCATTTCCCCTCAGATGTTTGGCAGCCATCTTGTAATGCAGTTTCCAAAAGCATCAGTAACTCTATAGCAGGATGGTCAGGAGTTGGAATATTTCAGTAGAAACCATGCATTGTTTGCTCTGAGAAATTTAGAATCAGATAATGCAAGCTTATGTATACAGGCTTGCTTGCGACTCACTGTAACAAGCATTAGAAATGCAATAGGTTTCGAATTTTTGGTGAGTTAGGGCTATTGGCATAGCTCAACGGCTACCTGACAGATATTGCCACATTGCAGGTGCCGGATGATATTGATAGCCTACAAAATAAAAAGGCAGATCAGGATGACCAGGAGGAACCCGGGACGCACTGGGATGGCCAACGCAAGCAACCAATGAGTGAAATCGCCTGGGTGGGACCCAAGTACACAAAAATAGGAGAATCAGAACCAATCCTCCAATAAAAACCTTGTATTTCTAAATGGTACAAAAACTAACAAATGGCAATTCATTGGCATGCCAAAAGTCGGTAGAGGAGATAACAGGTCTTGCAGACTGTGCATGCGCTCCCTAGGCTCTACCTAAAAAGGTACAATTTTCAAGAACTTGTAACAAGCCTGTGAGAGACTTGCTATAATGCCATCAACCTTGCATGATATTCAAAAACATATATGTGCATAGTGGAATCATATTTAAAGGTGGATCTCAATAAACTCTATAGTTCGTTCTACCATTTGTAGTACACAAAGTTGGAAAACAGTTAGGAAACAGCATTTATGAAAAGCTGTACTATGTATTAAAATATTATTAGCACTATGACACTTTAACTTCAACTGTTAGGTATGGAAACCAATAAAAGTTGTTTGCACTAATAACTAGTTAAAAGCACCAGAAAGTTTTATAAAAACTTCCTGACTGGTTTCCAGCTTAGCTTAGCTTTCATTCAACTCATTTAATGTACAATCCTGAAAGCAACAATATAAAGACATCTGTAGACTAAGTTTAATTAATGTATTCTTGGTCATTGACTATTATATTCTCACCTGGTGTGCCTTCGGACGATTTGATTCCCATCCTACAACAATACTGAGCAATTCCGTAATCAGCAATCTTTGCAATTATGACAGAATTGGGATACAATGTAAACAGTAATACATTGTGTGGCTTTAAATCCCGGTATATTATCATTGCTGAATGAAGATATCTGTTGCGAGAAATAAATAAATGGCAATTATTATTTTGCAATCAATAAGGTCAAAACACAAAATATGTGCAAATGAAAATGTAATGTGTGAAATTCTGACTCTCCTTACTTTATGGTCACTACAACATCCGTTAAAATAGAAATGCTTCTGTTGGTGAACATGGCTGTGGATGTTTTAATATGGGCAAATAGCCAGAGGAACCTGGGGACAGATGCCCTAAGTCTAGGTCCCAAAAAAGGATTTTTTTGCACACAGACTCATTTTTTACCTACGTTTCACTTTGCAATGTGAATAGTACTGCAGAGTACTGATGTACTTTTCAGTCACATTACAAAATACACATTTGCAGAAGGTCACAAAAAACTCTTACTGCATAAATACGTATGAAACTGGAGGTATTTTTTTGAGCCACTGCAAATGTAGGAATGGAAACATGCAGGACACAGCTCTCCACCCCTTTGTTCCCACTCCCTTGATGTGAGTTGTTTTAAATGCAGCAAAACCAATAAGATGATGGATGGCGTGCTGACATTTTTCAACCACTCACCCCCAGTCAAGAGATCGTGGTTTAAACCATCGTTCTTTTGCTCACTATGCCACCTCAGTTTGGACTCAGCCATATGCAAGTTAGTTTTGACCCTGCTTCTCACAGGAACAGTACAACCTTAACTGCCAGTCCAGGTCCTCCCTGGACTGGAAACAGCATCCTGGGACCGATGTTGGGGTATCACCCCTCATCAGTCAGGTTAGCTTGAATCCAGTGGCACAGCAAGCAAGGGACCAACGTCTGGACATATCCTTGGCCACTTACGGTGAACATAGCAAACAGAACTTTCAAGGGTGGAATAAATCCATTTCTTTAGGAATAAGCAGGGAGCATGCACCAAAAAGTTCTTGGTGTTGAAATGAGGGGTTTCTCCATGCAGAAACATATTTGTATCATGGAGAAAAAAATACCTTACAAATACATTTGCATGCAAAAATGCACATTTACATATTGGCTCCTGCAAAAACAACAAGTAATTAGCATGGGAAAGGATAAGCATTTCTGTGTGAGCAAGGAACTGTAGAATAATATTGGTGTAGGTTAAAGGTCAGGTCACAGTAGCACTGTGTAGCCAGACCTAAAGAACAAGTTACTTACCTTCGGTAACGATGTATCTGGTAGAGACATAGTCTAGCCGTAGATTCCTTAACTTAGAATATCCCCAGGCTCAGACTGTATCCGGAAGATTTTGCGTAGCAGCACCACAGCGCGCCGGGGGCGGCGCTGTATGGCTCCACCCTGACGTCGTCCAAGGACGTGACATCAGCGGAGCCATATATGCCCTCCCCGGCGCGCCAACATCAGTTTTCGTCAGAACGCGAAGCCACCACCAAAAACTGTGAAAATATGGGAACAGTGTGCAGAAAAAGAAAAAAACAAGATATGGTGAAAAACATCACCATCGAAGGATAGTGCTAGGCACCGTACATTTTAAACTGAGGGAAAGAAAAGAACAGAGCACCTCTCAGGGAGGGACCCCCGCAATTGTTAAGTCCAAAACCTCCCTCGGAGGCAAAAGAAGACGCAGAGCATAGGCAGGATTCAAACCCTTGGCCGGTGAGAGCCTGTGCCACCAGAGGCAAAAGACGTACCATTGAGCAATAGCTCCTTGGTGAACCATCACGGCAGCCAGCAGAAAGGCTGCAACCACAAAATATGACCGTGAAGGACAACCAGTCCAGAACCCAGGAGTAAGAACAAACTACCATAAGGCGTCACCCAAAAGGAGACGTCAGATCTGAATAAGGTACCTACCGTATGTAGCATTATCAGAGACTGCAACCGCTAGAGTGCAAGGAGGGAAGAGACCTCAAGCGGTTGAAGAAGACACAAAGGAAGGACGGGGGCGGTAGAAGAATTTAGACTCACTTCGGACAACCCAGGGTAAGGGTTGTAAAGGACACATGGCATATGAGCATACCGTCCAATGTGAAGGATGGGTAGAGCAGAGCCACTAAACAGAACGTAGCCTCGTGAGTCAGAGTGAGGAGAAGACGACACCTCGCAGAGGAATAAAGCCACCCAAAGGGAGGCGAAGGCAAGAAGCCCAACCTGAAAAGGTTGTCACAGGAGGGGGGGGGGGCGGGCGGGCGTTAAGGAATCTGCGGCTACACTATGTCTCTACCAGATACATCGTAACCGAAGGTAAGTAACTTGTTCATCTGATAGAGACGTCTAACCGCAGATTCCTTAACTTAGAATAGATACCAAAGCCATAACCCTAGAAGAGGCGGGACTGCGACTGAACCCCACTAAGGTGCAGAGAGAACCTAGTCGTCAAAAACATGACCAAAGAGTGTCGCCGCCCAAGTGTGAAACACAGTGGGGACAGGACTGTTCACTACAGGGCCTCCCGCATAAGGCAATATTCCCCGCAGGCTCAGAGGGGGCCTCTAAGCAATGGCGCATGTCCCAAGCGGTTCTCCCCATGGGTGGGGCTGGGGTGATGAAAGGCTCGGGTCCCGAGGAGCCGGCGGGCGTAGGCCCCAAATCCCATCAACTCACCGGGTCAGCCTCGGGGGCAAACACAGTCCTCACCACAGCGCCGGCCGCCGCCTGCCCAGGGGGCCTGGACCGGGGGGGTGGGGGGGGCAGACTCACTTCTGGCTTCTTCCGCTCCAGCCAATCAGTGCGCGCCTCTCGCGGGGACGCGACCAATGACGCAGCCGGCGCCCCTGTTGCCGGGCATCGCCTCCCCTTGGATTAGGGGGCCGCAGCAGCGTCCCTGGTCTCATCGCTTCCTCTACTCCTCAGCGCCCGGGCTGCAGCGGTGATTGGGGCTCTCAGCGCTACTTCGGGCACAGCGCTCAGGTGGAAGGCACATGCAGGTCCTGGGCACATGCAGCGCCCCAGCAAGCAGCAGGCGGCAACCTCGGGGTATAGCGCTTGGAGGACACCGCGCCAGCAAGAGGCCAGCAGGTTCTGTCAGTCTAGCGCTATTAGCAGGTGACAAGTTCTATTAATATATAGCGCTTAGGGAGCCCAGCACTAGCCGCAGGAGGGGGCCAGTTCTGGCAAAGTGGTTCTCGGTTGACACAGGGCTTTACCTGGAAGTTCCCTGTAGCGACAGCAATCACAGGTCCTTCAGAGCTTAGCATCACAACACTTTCCAGACTCAGTGCTGGTAGTGGATGGCAGGTCTTAGTTACAGTTTCTTGGGGGAAATGGTAGGGGGTTGAGTTGGCAGGCACGAGAGGCAGGATGGTTCCCTGGGGCACACTGGAGTTGGTCTCCTGGGTTTCCCCTTCACTGGGCAAGGTCAGCAGGCTGGCAGAGCCCCTAAGCTATCTTGGGTACAGCAGGCCCTAAGCTCAGTCAGACTCAGTAGTGTAGGTTCCCCCCTAGGCCCAACCGCCTATTCTCCGGCAGAGGTTCCCTCAGGTCCAGCAGTGCCCCAACTGACTAGTTAGGTTTCCCTCCTTCCCTTTCCTCAGCAGAGGTTCCCCCAATTCAGGTGACCCTCCTCAAAGGCGATACAAAAGGGGATGATCGACGGAGCGCTTGAGCAAATCAAACACTCACCCCCAGTCAACTGATCTGGGTTTAATCCATCACCATTCCTTAGCTCACTCCGCCACCCCAGTTCAGACATGGCCATATGCAAATCAGTCTGACCCTGTGCCTCATGGGAACAGTCCAGCCCGAACTGCCAAAGCCATATCTTCCCTGGACCGGAAACAAGCATCCTGGGACCGGTTTCTGGCATGTCAGCCATCAGCCAGGCTAGCTTGAATCCAGTGGCAAAGTGAGCAAGGGACTCACGTCTGAGCATACCCTGCCAACTTAACAGGTCCTTCAGCGCTTAGGATCATAGCGCTTTCCAGCCTCAGCGCTGGTAGTGGATGGCAGGTCTTAGTTACAGTTTCTTGGGTGAAAGAGTAGGGGGTTGAGTTGGCAGGCACAAGAGGCAGATGGTTCCCTGGGTCACACTGGAGTTGGTTTCCCGGGTTTCCCCTTCACTGTGCAAGGTCAGCAGGCTGGCAGAGCCCCTCAGCTATCTTGGTTACAGCAGGGCCTAAGCTCAGTCAGACTCAGTAGTGTAGGTTCCCTCCTGAGCCCAACCGCCTATTCTCTGGCAGAGGTTCCCCTAGGTCCAGTGGTGCCCCAACTGACTAATTGGGTTTCCCTCCTTTCCTTTCCTCGGCAGAGGTTCCCCCAGGTCAGGTGACCCTCCTCAAAGGCGGCAACTTATAACTCCTCCCTGGGCTGGATGGTTCCAGGGGCTTCTACCATGTCTGTCTATGTGACGAAAAGGCGGGACAGCAAGGATACAGTAACAGGATGTCCCAGCCTGATCCTAACTACTGGTGCGTGTATGTTCAATGGCCACTCCGCAGTAGCATGGGCCTATGGCTGCCATATTATTAGGAGAGAGCACCTGCACCTCAGCACTGTTTGGCAGAGGTAAGGTGCCCAGAGGTGTAGGTCCAACAAAAAGATGGTGGCAAAAATGAGGCGAAAAGGAGAAAAAAATGGGGTAAGACCACCCTAGGGCTGACGGGTCTAACACGCGTCCCCCCCCCCCCCCAGTCAAAAGTGGGGAGAGCTACCCAACCTCTTGGGAGTTCTCATCACTAAGGCGGAAGAACCGAGAGAGACCGTTAGCGTTGGTGTGGTCTACTCTGGTTCGATGTTTCACCCTAAAGTCCATACCCTAGAGGGAAATGGACCACCTCAACAATTTGGGGTTTTCGCCTCTCATCTGCATGAGCCAGCGAAGGGGTCGGTGGTCAGTCTGAATAAGGAAGTGAGAGCCAAAGAGGTATGGCCTCAGCTTCTTCAGGGCCCAAACCACGGCTAAGGTTTCACGTTCAATAGTACCCCACCGCTGTTCCCAGGGGGAGTATCCTTTGAGAAATAAAAGCCACTGGCAGGTCTTGGCCTTCCTCATTAAGTTGAGAGAGCACAGCTCCAATGCCATGCTCAGAGGCGTCTGTCTGCACGATTAATTATTTGTCGGAGTCCTAAGCACCGGAGCAGTGCACATCGCATGCTTGAGGGTGTCAAAAGCTTCTTGACATGCAGCTGTCCAATGACTTTGCGAGGTTGCTTCTTTGATGTCAGTTCAGTCACGGGGGCCACGATGGTTCCATAGCCCTTGACAAACCGGCGGTAGTAACCCGTGAGGCCGAGAAAAGCCCGGACCTCCGTATGGGTTTTGGGGGGCTCCCAGGCCAAGATGGTCTCGATTTTGGCCTGGAGGGGTTGCACCTTACTCCCGTTCACCAGGTGTCCCAGGTAGACGACAGATCCCTGTCTAATCTGGCACTTGCCGGCCTTGATGGTTAGGCCTGCCCGCTGTAGAGCCTGCAGTACCTCCTGGAGATGCTCCTGTGGTCCCCCTAGCTGCTGCTGACGACAGCTATGTCATTCAGGTGGGCAGCCGAGAAGGCCTCTAGGTAAGAGAGTACCTGGTTGACCAACCGCTGGAATGTGGCTGGAGCATTTATCAGCCCAAAGGGCATCACTCGAAATTGGAAGTGGCCCTTGGGGGTGGAGAATGCAGTCTTCTCCTTCGCTCCATCTGCCATGGCAATCTGCCAATATCCTGACGTCAAGTCAATTGTACTCGACTACCGAGCTGCTCCCAGTCGGTCAATGAGCTCATCCACCCGAGGGATCGAGTGAGCATCCGTCTTGGTCACGGAGTTCATACCACGGTAGTCCACACAGAAGCGAAGTTCTGGTGTGGTGCCTGTTGGGGCCGCTTTCGGCACCAACACCATAGGACTAGCCCAAGGGCTGCTGGAATGCTCAATCACTCCCAGCTCCAACATCTTGGCAACCTCACTCTGGATACTGGTTTTGACTTTGTCCGACAGCCGGTAAGACTGGATTTTTATGGGTGGGCTGTCCCCTGTGTCGACATCATGGGTACACAGGTGCGTGATCCCAGGAGTGAGGGAGAACAACGAGGAGTACTGCTCCAAAACCTGGCGGCAGTCCCTCTGCTGCTCAAGGGTCAAGGATGGGGAGAGGACCACTCCCTGCACTGATCCATCCTTCTCTTGGGCTGCCAGAAGGTCTGGAAGAGGCTCGCTCTCCTCCTCTTCGCTCCCACCTGTCACCATAAGGAGAGTAAGCTCTGATTGCTCATGGTGCGGCTTCAGGCGGTTGACGTGGAACACCCTGTGGGGTTGTTAGGGGGGCTTGAGGTCTACTACGTAAGTGGTCTGGCCTCTTTTCTCCAAAATTTCATATGGTCCATTCCATCAGTCCTGGAGGGCGCTAAGCTCTCCGGGCTCCATGACCCACACCTTCTGTCCAGCATCCAACTCCACCGTCCGAGCATTCCGGTCGTACCACTCCTTCATGATGACTTGACTGGCCTCCAGATTGTCTGAGGCTTCCTTCCACAGCTTGGCTATCTGGCTGCGGAATGCCAGCATGTAGCTGACCACATCACGGGGAAGCTTCTTGGAAGACTTCTCCCACCCCTCCTTCACATCCTGTGGGGGCTGGGGTCCTTTTGCGACACTGGGAATCCCCCTTGTAGTGTCCAACCTCCCCGCACTCGTAGCACCGGGCAGTTATTTATTTATTTATTTATTTATTGACATTTATAAAGCGCAACATATACCCGAAGGTGTCTTGGCGCTGATTAATTTGCAAGCTACAGATGATACTTAGCTTAACTGCTCTAACCCGGTGCCCCATGAAATGAAACTTATTTGGTAAACAGCCATGTTTTCAGTTTTTTGCGAAATTGGAGCAAAGTGGGACATGTTCTTATGTCCTGAGGCAGGGTGTTCCAGAGTTTGGAAGCTGCTACCACAAAACGACGATCTCCCCAGGCGACTGTCTTGGTGCGAGGAACCGTCAATTGGTTACTGTTGGAGGATCGAAGAAGACGAGATGGTTGATATGGACACAGCTGGTCTGTTAAGAAATGCGGGCCTTGCCTATTTAGAGCCTTATAAACTATACACTGTGATTTGAATCTGATTCTGTTCTGAATCGTCAACCAGTGGAGTTTTGTAATTGCGTCTGATATAGGTGCCAACTTTGGAATACCAAAGAGCAGGCGGGCTGCCGCATTTTGTATCGTCTGCATTTTTTTTATGACTCTGACTGGGGTATTTAGGAAGAGCCCATTACAATAGTCCAATGATGTGAGGACCAGAGAACTCACCAGTGTTTTAATGGCAGTCGTTGGGAGGTAGGGCCTTATTTTCCGAATCATGCAAAGTTTGTAGTGGGCTGTAGAAGCCACTTTATTGGCATGATCCATGAAATTTAGACGGTCGTCAAAAATAACTCCCAGATTTCTTACTTTAGTCACTGGTTTAGGAGGGGCACCAAACGTTTGGGGCCACCAAGAGAAGGGCCAGTCCGCTGACAGTTGTCCAAAAATCATAACCTCAGTTTTTTCTGAGTTGAGTCTCAGACAGTTCACCACCATCCACTCTCCTATCTCTATCAGTCCATTTTGGAAGCGTTGGGCGACCTCCCCTCCGTCACCTCTTATGGCCATAACCAGTTGTGTGTCATCCGCGTAGGAGGTTAGGCTCATCCCATGTGCCTTGATGACATTGGCAAGGTCCGACACATAGATATTAAACAGTGTCGGACTCAGGGATGAGCCTTGAGGTACCCCACACGGCTGAGTCAACTTGGCAGATTGGTAGGGTCCAAGAGTGACGGCCTGAGTTCTATCTAGAAGAAAGGAGGCGAGGAGATCTCTTGCCGTGGAGGAGATGCCCATCTTTTCGACACGGTCGACCAATATACTGTGGTCGACCGTGTCGAAAGCCGCCGAGAGGTCCAACAATACCAAGACTGCTGTCCCGCCCTGATCTCTTATTGATCTGACATCATCAGCTGCTTTAATGAGGGCAGTCTCGGTCCCATGGTATTTCCGAAAACCGAACTGAGTGTCATCTAGCAGTCTGTGTGTCTCGATATACTCGGATAATTGTATATTCATGGCCTTTTCCACCACTTTGGCTATGAAAGGAAGACTGGCTATTGGCCGGTAGTTTTTTAACTCGGTCTTATCCGCGCCAGGTTTCTATAAGAGTGGTTTGAGCAATGTAGTTTTTAAGTTATGGGGGTATATCCCTGAATGCAAAATGGAATTGCATACTTGCGTCAAAACCGGTATAATTGATTCCATCACTGGTAAAAGAGCCGACAGTGGGCAAGGATCCAACATGGATCCAGTTTTAACTGTCGAAACAATGTTTGATATGTCATCTTCAGTTAGTGGAATGAAGCCAGTGAAAGATGGTACTGACAGGGATTTTAGGACCGCCGGAATAACCGAGGTGGCCTTTATAAGAGTGGTTTTAGCTGTGAAGGCTTGATAGATGTCATCGACCTTTGATAAGAAAAAATTGGCCAGAGCGTCGCACATGTCTTGGGAAGGGGGTGGGGTCAGGTCAGGGGTGTTGCCTGAAAGAGATTTAGTGATGTCATATAGTTTTTTGCTGGAGTTCTTTGCCTGCTCAATTTGAGTCTGGTAAAAAGATTTTTTCGCCTTTATAATCATGGTTTTGTATACCGCCAGTGAGTCTTTATATCGCGTCTTGCTCACTGGGTTGTAAGTCTTTCTCCATTGTCTTTCCCAATGTCTATTCTGTTGTTTTTGTTGTTTTAGTTCGTCAGTATACCACGGTGCAGTTGGGGTAGATCTATTCTTAGATATTGAAAAGATTCATAGCATGTCCCAACCAGTCCTGGAATAGTTGTGTGGCCATATTTGAGTCAGACGTGATTAGAGGGCGAGTACTGTCCAGCTGGTTTTTTAGGTCTGACTGATTAATATTGTGCCATGCTTTAAAAGAAACTGGCCCAGGGGGAGTGATGACCTTTGCCGGGATTTTATTTATAGCCAAGGTACAGAAAACCGCGTAGTGATCTGTCCATGGCATAGGTAAAATATCCGATACCTGGAGCCCCTGGACACTGGAAAAAATGCCGTCTAAAATGTGTCCTGCTCGATGAGTGGCTGATGTAACCAATTGTTGGAGCCCCAGGGTTTCCATATCAGAGATGAGGGCCTGTGTCTCTTTATGGTTATTATCGTCTAAGTGAAAATTCATGTCACCTAACACTGTGATAGAATCCTCTAAGGCCAGAGATTCTAAAATGGTACTCAAGCTGGTTAAGAAGCCTGTCTTGGCTCCTGGGGGGCTATATAAAAGTAGCCCCTTGAAATTGAAATGCGGGCTGAGTTTAATTACAAACATCAAAGCCTCACATGAGGTATCCGGTGTTTGAGTAACTATGACCTCAAACTTTTCTCTAGCTATAATGGCAATCCCGCCACCTTTCTTTCTGGGTCTATCTTGTCTATAGGCTTTGTAACCACTAGGTGTTGCAATGACTATGTCCGGGTCAGACGAGTCGTCTGTCCATGTCTCCGTAATGAAGAGTATGTCTAGCTGAAAATCCGTTATTAGATCGGCGATTTCCTGGCTATGTTTACATAGGGATCGTGCGTTGATAAGGGCCATAGCAACATTCTTAACTTTAATGTATGGCTTTGTGCGATTCCTCTTACAATTATTTGATGTTGTGAACTGGCAATGTGGGCAACACCTTTCAGCTTTAATTACCGTGTTGCTCAAATCGAATATGCTACAAGCCTGTTAGACCGGCGGTCTGAGATTGCGCAAAGCGGCATCTGAGTAAACCCTGTGGAGAACCTTAGGGCTAGGGACAGGGGTCGTGGCCCTCGGCCCGGTCCGGGCGCGGACGGGCGCAGACGGGCGCAGACGGGCGCAGACGGGCTTGCCTTTGGCGCGCCACCGGCGCGCCCGCTGCGCCCGCCCGCTGCGCGGACGGGATGATCCAATGGCTTTATTCATGGTTGGGCAGAG